>NW_026901342.1:2400000-3782046 GCF_033783945.1 Neopsephotus bourkii | reverse complement strand
GAAGCTATATTAAAGTCTAGGAAGCCAGACAAAAGCTGGTGAACTACCACTGCTGTTAGTTGTTCTCACATGCTTTAAAGTTGCTACTTGGTACTCATGAAAAGCTTTGGTGGTGGGAAGGAAATCACAGTGTTCACAATGTTCAGACAGTCCATTTGAGGGTGGAACATCAGGCCAGGAAGCAATCAGCTGGCTACGATAGATGTTTTGACAATTTAAAACTGGAAAGGGAGACTTTTGACACTGCCAAAAAGAAGTCCAACGAATAGAAATGCTTTTGCCGCTGAAAGAGTGGCAGGTTTGTGGCACTGGCATTGAAATCACATAGAGTACCAAGAGGCCCCAGGTCTCCTAGAGCTACTCATGAATTCTTCATTCAGAAAACATAGTTTGAGCTCCTAATTCAGGCATGTATTCATGAAGACTTTTCAGCCCATGCTTAAGTCAATATTTTTTAAACAGTCTTTGTTACTTAAGGAACTTAGCCCTTTCCCCTTCAGCCAGCTGGTAAGTTATCCCTGAATGCAAGTTATTCGAAAACGAGGTCCTGAATTACTGTATACTAAAACCCAGAATGTCTCACATGTATTTATTTTTGGTCCCTTCTGCCTAAAATATTCTTCAGTTCCTTGTCATCTGGATAAATATTCTTCTTCTGCTTACTTTGGCTGAAAATTCATGTATATCTCAGATCAGTTAATATACTTAACTTGCTACTTGAATCTTCACTATTATGTCATATAGGCAGTATCTATGCTATTTTACTTTGAATTGTATTCCTAGAAGTTCTTCTTCAGAAACAACACGTTAAACTTTTGCTAAATAAGCTTCTCTGCATTTGATTTCTTATTTGTTTTCAAATCTGTTTTCATATTTGGATTTTTTTGTTATATATAACCTCCTTCTGTAAAGGACTTCCAAAGTTCTCTTCTAACAAAACAACCTTATGAAGCGTTAGTCATTTTTTATATTTGAAGCTTCTGGTAAAATGATAGGTTTCCTATAATTAGATCAACGCAAAGGCTGAAAGGGGCCATCTAGGAGATTTTGTTCTCGGTTTAAAAGTCAACCTTTTCTCTGCTAGCTGAATGACTTTTAGATACATACCAGATAATTTCCCTTACAGAGAAGTTTATCATTACCACTGTTTCTATCATTATATTGCAGTAGCCAGCACTCTACAGATCTGTGACAAGCATACAGAAGTATAGCTTGCACTCTCAGCTGGCAATATAGGGAGGAGATGGGGAAACAGAACGTAAGAAGCTAAGATGATTTTCTAGAAAGAGTAGAACATTTCTAAAAATACAACAAAGGAAGACGGCTCAATGCAAAAGGTGCAAGCCCTGTGTTGAGGTTGAAATCTGTGTTGTGCATCTGCCCTCTCTTCTGCATGTCTTCCCTAACTCTGGGAACAGGCAACTTCCCAGAATGCTGGCTCTTGGAAAGGGAGTGAAGAAAAATAATACCTCAACTGAAAAACCTGAGATCAGGTGATGACCACAAGACTTATGCATACCATGACTTTCCCTGCATTTAGGGACTATCTTTGCCGAAACAGAATTCCCAAGTTCTTGAATCCTAGTTGAGAATCCTGCCTACTGTATTCAACTATATACATACATTACCATTATATGCATAGTGGTTATAATAATTCTGAAGTGTTAAAAAGTGCTTTACTGTGCAACGCAGCTCAGGTTTGGTTATTATTGTATTCCCTGTGTTTTCTTGATAGTTGTGCTTGTTTTTAAGTGTTCCCACTCATGACTACAGTAAAAATTGGAAGCTTTATCAAAGAAAGCCTCAGCTATCAAGTGTCCAGCTCCAGTTTATGTTAAAAATCTCTTAGAACTGGGCAATTGTTGCCTAATGAAAATCATATTTTAAAAAATGAAATTCTGAAGTGCTTTTCTGACTCAACAGTTCTACAACCACTTCCTCCACTTGCTTGCACAAGACTGCTCTGTTAAAAATGGACTCAGTCAATGCTCAAACCTTCCAGGTTTTGGTGTTTGGGGTGGCTTTTGTTGTTGTTGGGGGGTTGTTTTTTGTTGGTGTTTTTTTTTGTTTGTTTGTTTCATTTGTTTTGTTTGGGGTTTTTTTGTCATTCCTGTTGTGTTTTTCCTGCCTTAGTTTTCTCTTTCTATTAACAACTTGATGGTTGGAGTGTCAATTCTGACTTTGTCTAGAGTCACACCAAAAGACATCCCTTTCCAAGTGTTGCCTTGTTATAACACTAATAGACAAAACAGCAGTTTTCACCACTAATGGGGAAAGACAGATGTTCAGTGAAACTCACATAAAACTCCCTAACAATATCGGTTTCTCTTTAGAAAACTCTTAGCTATTATTGTGGCAGGTGACAAACAGAGTAGCCAAACTGCTAAAAATGTACAAGTGCTGCCTTTCCCATGCATATTACCCAAATGGGGTGAGGTGTTTTTCACGATTGCTGCAGGTTTATATCTAGTTCGCAGCACTGGTAACTAACAGGTTTTGATTCTTATACGAACACTGCACCATTTTCTGTGGTAAACCTCTAAATCAGGGATCTACAGGAGAGGCAGATTATTGATTCCATTTCCACAGGGAATTAATTTTGATTGCTCTGCATAGGTTCAAAGAACTGTGTTGATGATCTGTATTTATTCTCATGAAGCAGGATTGAATCTTATCATAAAAATAAACTTTTTATACTCATATTTTTTCATATTTGGACAAAAATTTCCCAGAGAAATAACAAGTTGCTACACTTTTTGGCTCTCACTAAAATTAGATTTAGATATTAAAGCTCAGGTGAAATAAATCTTTTTGAAATGTAAATTAAACAAACCAGCAGAATAAATTGCTTGGTAGATCCCTGTCAATGATCCATGTTGCATCATTTTCCTGTTTCAATTTTAGCTCTTATCCCTTTTGTAAGTACAGAGGTATAAGTAGGAGGTTTGTTATGGGTTACTGATAAAATCCTAAAAAGACCAGGTATACAGTAGTTTCTTTCAGAGTCTTTAGACTTTTGCGTTTTGACACTGCTGGCATTTATTTGGCAAGAGTACTGTTGTTCTCACTGCTTCTCAAAAACTGCTGAATTATTTGGGAAAAAAATGCCAAGATGGCCACTGTGTAAAAGAATGTCCCTTCAAGGTTTTTAATTCTTATTTTAGTTGCATGCATTGAAGTACAGAATTTTTAACTCTGACTTCTACAAGATGTCAAAATGACAATAGAGAAGTGTAGGAATGTAACAAATAAGAGAGTAGCAAAGTGCAGTTTTAGGATGAATCTTGTAGATCCTAACTAGGAGATAGTAGTACTTACTTCCTGCAGACCTGCATGTATAGAAACCAAGCAGGAGGTTAGAGAGGCAAAATCCAAACACATTTCATACCTCAGGGTTTGGTTTTGATTTATATAGTCTTCACCCCTTTCTAAGAATGGCTTTTGATAAGGAAGCTATTGAATTTTAAAGCTATTGTTTATTCTTTGTAAAGAAGACTAAGGATTGTGTTGAAACATCTATAATTTTATCTTTAGATCTGCTTTAATTGTGGCACAATTTGGAACAGTCCTGACCACAGAAATACGTATGATTGGTATGTGGAACTTTTTATTCCCCTGGAAAAATTAACGCTGTAAAAATTGTTAATTCTCTTCTCTTTGTGTTATCTAAACACTAATGACCTTTCCTTCTCTTCATTGTGTTAAATATTAAGAGTTAAGAAGAAGAAAATTATAGAAAACCACTAAAGAATGAAAGAGCCACTGCTTGTCCACTGAAGATTATCAGATATGCCATAGGCTCATGGGAAGGATTTACTAGCTCTAGCTCAGTTTCTAAGGATGTTCAGTACTAAATGAGACTTGCAAATGATCTATAATCTTCTAGCCCTTCTGAAGATAAAACAATATAAAAATGCATTGTCAATTGTTATTACTTGGCAGTACAGTGTGTCTCTTCCATTACCCTTTCTTCTACAGGACAGTTCAAATGCTCATTGATGGCACACAGGCACACTCACACAAAGGGTGAAGAAAAGGAACATGGAGTTTGATTGTGGGGTTTTTTTTAATTATTTTTTTTTTCTATTTGCAAAGACAGCAAGCATGAAGGCATCTGTGCCTGTCTAAATTAGCCCAAACCATCTGCCAACAGTTGCAGCTAAAGGGTAGAAAATCTAATCGTGACTCAGAGGAGTTAGAAGGGAACGTGGGAGCGAGCGCCCAGGCAATAAGCTGCAGAGATGTGTAACATTCAGCTGGGAACACACAGGAAGCAGTTAAATGAATGGGGGGCATCTATTCTTATCACACTTACACTAGATGAACCTGATAATTAAATGAACAGTTACAGCGTAATGTATCGCAACACAGAGAGAGGTTTTTCAGATACATACTCATGCTGTGATCTTCTTCCCATCTATGTCTTCCTTCTCCTCAGCTTCAAACATTCATCATTAAGAAACTTGCTGTACAGTAGATTTGTAGTTCTATGCAATGATAGTTACCTGAATCAATGCTAGCTCTGAGTTATGGTAGCATCATAAACTGATTGCCTTAATGGAATTATTTATTGTTACAATTATTTATTATTTATCACATAAGCTCTTAAGTTATTCCTTGTTATTGATCATATCATCCTGTGCAATTTATTTTTCATTTATGTTGTCTGGATTAGAAACACATGAAGGAAAAATGCAGATAGTTATTACTATATTTTCCTTTTTAACAGAACGTTTTGGAAACACACACAGTATATAAAAGCATAATGATTAAAACCTGCTTAACTTAAAAAGTGGATTCATTATCCAAGTTCTCTCAGGGTAACTTCCACTAATTTTCCCAATTGCCTGAGATAACACTGGTCTTTTCAGTCAGAGATTTTTAACATAAACACAAGCTGGATGCTTGATGTAGCTGAGGCTGTGTAACGTTCTGAGTGGTCCTGTCTCTAGGAGAGCTTCTGTTTCCTTACTGCTACATGTTTCCCAGAGACTGCAAATTCATTTTTTTCAAAAAGGTATGACTGTCTTAAAGGAATGAGGGCTGCCTGTAGGCATTGCACCTATAAGGTGTATGATGAGCCACCTCTACAGTTTGTATAACTGCATTATTTGATCCTTCTCCGTGGTAAGGAGGAAAACTTGAGACGCATCCTCCAGGCATGCCAATGATTACATGTGACAGACTCCTGCATCACTTGGGTTTCAGCATGAACTAAGAGACAGCTCAACTTCATTTTACTTTGAATGTTTAGAAAGTGGCATGGCTGGGAGGTCTTTCTCTACCTGCCTGTAAGCATGCAATTCCCCAGACCATGGGTAAAAATGAGCAAGTTTCTCTTCTGCTTACCAAGTTGTACTGCTCTGCGATGTCTTCCAGGGCTCAGTGCACATTCTTTATTTATTCTTTTCTTTCGCATTACACTAGAGAGCTTTTGCAGCTGTTCACAGGACAAAATTTTTGATGGCCGCTTGCTGGCTAACAAGTAGGATTTTGCCTATGATGGGCATTAAATACATACATATTTTATAAAGCATTCTTAAAATTCTGTTGTTTATAATTATTCATGAAGAAGACATGCTGCTTACAGAAGTATCCTCCTGAAAAAGACGAGCCAATACAGACATCTAAGTGAAGGAAAGAGAACATGGAGTCTGTTAAGTACTCATAAAATTAACAACTGCTTTTGAAAAAAGGAAGGTTCAATAGATATCTTGAAATTATTTCTACTTTTCAATTTCAAATGTTTCCTCCTTACGGCCTCACTGGACTCTAAAGTGTTTTAGGAAAACTGGTGGGCATTAAACACAAAAGTGATTCTGAAGTTTTCTTCAATATATATTTCACAACTGGAATTACTGAGTGCTCACTATTTGCTGCTGTATTTACATGCATTAAACCTCTTCCTGACCATTTGGGATTGGGAGTGGCTTTAGTGTGTTTATAGATTTCCATAAAGATTAAAGTGATGGGACAACTGTGGCTGGCTTTTTTCTGTCCCTTGTCACACCAAAAGCCTGTGGAATAATTAAACCATGAGACAGCCAAGACATTTTAGGGTTTTTTTTTTTTTTTTCTGAATTTACCCAGGGGGATTATTTATCTAATTATTGTCTGTGTTTTTGCTGTATTTGAAATGTTCCTAGCTAACTTGCCAAAAACTAAGCAAAAATCTACACCAGATACTAAAATATACATCTACAGATTGTCATGTTCTTCAAATCGTGGAGACTACTACATGTGAATTTAAACACACAAAGTCCTTGCAGTATAACATTTTTTGTTCCTAACACCAAGAAGCATATAAAATAAATATTTTTCCCTCCATTAAACAAATTATTTAGTGCACCAATCTTATGAATAAGGGTCAGCTTTAGATAACTTTTGTTTTTTATGCAAATGTTTATCAAGGAGAAACAGGCATTCAAGATGACCATGCACAAATGCTGTTGCTAGGAGGGTCTATCAGGCACATCAGACATGCTTCTTTTTTCCCTAGGAAATGTACTAAGAAATATCATGCCAGATGTGGAGTTCTCCTGCTCACTCTCCCAATTGCTCTGGGTTTGTGTTTTGTTGTGTTTTAGTCCCCGTTTCTTCATAAAACTTCTGTTTCTGCAAGGAGCAAAGTTCACAGAAGACTGGAAGCAAGTATAATTTTAGAATTTAATCTCACTTAGTGCTCATGCTTTCTATCCCTCTGTTTTGATAATGAACAAAATTTACAAGATTTATGTTGGAGAGGAAGAATCTGCTGCCAGTTTTTAGGATGTGGGGACCTGAGACTTCTGAGGGAGGAATATACTTTCCTCTCAAGCTGACTTACCTCTCGGAGTCAGTCTGTTCTCCCCTATGCTTCCCTGCATAATTCACTTACTGTTATCTCATCTCCATTTATCTGTTTTTGTTTTTTTTTTCCTAACTAATCTTCCATTAAATTTTAAAAATTAAATACACTATTGCAAGTAGTAGTGCAGAAGATTACTGAGGAAATTCATGGAAACTCAGTGACCAGCCTTTAACCAAACTGTATACAATCAAAACCTTTCTTATACTCTTAAACTGAATATATGTCGTTTTATTTCATTATTAATTGTTACTTATACTCATAACAGTACATACTAAAATTGGTATTTAAGAAATGCCACAGAAAGAAAATATTCTTGAAAATGCATATGGAGTTAGCAAAAGTATTTCATTTCATTTTGGTCAACAATTAGTCAAGCAGCTCCATCTCTCTAGCCGCAGTTTTCGAAGGAGGTGGAATAAAAAATTTTGAGAATACATATATTTTAAAACCTTTTTAGAGATTTAAAAAGCATTATAAAAGTTTGTTCTATTTTTTCTTTGTAAATCACTAAAATCCATTTGTAAGAATTTTCACAGAGAAAAAGTTTCATCGTGCCATTCTGAGTTCTGAATTAAAAACCCCAACAGCCTTGAAAACCCAAAGAAAACCCTGCAAATCTTTATTCTGCCACTCAGTGACTTTTTTTTAAGCATTAAAAAAAGTTTTTAAAACTGCCCAGGTGGTAAAAGCAAGGAAACAAAAGTGGAAAACTTATAAACAACCCCCCTAGATACCATTCATCTTATTGCAGTTGGGCACAAAAGAGAAGTAAGGGAATACTGTCAGCATTTTCGTGAATTTTCCATTTTTTTTTTAACCAGGTATAGCTCTAAATCCCACAAGATTCCAAGCAAAGTGCTTTAAAAATAATTTATAATTGAAATAGAATGTAGAAAACATTTAAAGATTTAAACAACATTCTGCATTGTCCTATTTATATTCCTGTGTAGACAATCATTCCTGTAGTTAAAATCAGTGCTATTGTTTAATATTATCCTGATATGAAATGGAATTATTATACTGTGGTGATTTTTATCCAACCTTCTCATTAGGTTATAAGCAACTGGAATTTTTAGTGAGCTTAAGTTCCTGAGATGCCCCTTTCAACACTAGCATTTCAATACTACTGACTATGGAAAGTGTCTAGAAAGCACTGCAAATATTGGACTATCCCACATAGAATGAAGTAATATGAGTTTGATACAATCGGAAAATTTAAGAAATTTTTAGACCTCATTACTTCAATTGCCACAGTATTGCCAAGAGGAGGATATTTTTACCATTAATATGTGATTTAGATTTTTTCTGAGGGGGCACCCAAAAGGAGGTATGGATACTATTCACATTGCAAAACCAAACAGTTCTTATAAGCTAGGATATGTTGACATGAAATCAATCTATCTGATCTTCATTTATCCCTGCACTCTGAACACAGATTTAAATCTTTCCATGGATGCCTTTCCTCATTTAGTGGCCAACAATATTGATGCTCAAATCAGAACTGTATATTGCCTTCCCTACAGCCCCATTTTCTCCCAGTCTTCAACATTCTTTCTCCTCACACCTGATGTACCAAATATACTGTTTATGTACTGGTGTACAGACAGAATTACTGCTTTTTTTTCACTTGCTTCTTAATGGTATTTGTCACTGTATTACCTCAGTAATCAGTTAATGTGTCTGGTAACACATTAACAATTAACTTGGCCATTTTCACAATTCCTATGGAGAATTAGTTCACTTTTATTGCTGGGAAGATGAGGCAATGAATATAAAACCTGTTCACCTCATTTGGACATCTAATTTCAAACTTTCCAAGGGATAACAACCCAAACTCACACTTTAGACATTTAAAGCATAGTCCCAGCTGGCATATCTGTCTGTGTACTTCAGAACATCAAGGGAGCAGAACCTTAAGTCGGTTTCCCCAGCTAATGAGCTTAAGTTTAAACACCTTTCTTTAGCATTATACCTGAGGCAATGCAAAGAGCTGGTTCTTCAAGGCAGGATGCAATTGATGCCCAAGGAGACTGTGCTCTGTTTGTGAGCTCTCATCTGCCCAGTTCCTCGCTTACCTCCCCGTTGTTGCTAAAAGGCAGGATTCTGCAGCTGGAACTCTCCTCTTCACAGCCCACTTTTCATTCTCTGCATTGTGTAGTGGATGGGTCGGGGAAGAGACATAATGTAATCAGGTAGGTAAAAATGTGACAGCAACTTACAGACCTGAGCAGAAGGGGACTGATTCCCCATACCTACCCCAGAGCCAGCACACCCCACCACAGCCCAGAGGTGGGAAATGTCCTACATAGCCCAGAACAGGACTATTTTGTGGAGTTTTTGGCTGCCACAGTTTAGGATCTTACATGTGTGAAATACAGTTTTTCTAGAAATAAGAAGTCAGAATCAGCTAGGATTTTTGAAGAAGTTAAAGGCAATAAATCCAGCAGGAAAGTTACCCCCTTGTTATGTATGAAGCACAAACTCCAGGGTGTGTCCTTTGGAGAGGAAGGTCTTCAAAGTCTTTATGGTGGACAAAATAATGTATTTTCCTGTAGCCTTCCCATATGTTTTTTTTTCTCTGAAAGAACTAAAATATTCAGCTACAACTATAACTCTGTGTGTGCGGGTATGTGTGTGGGAAAAATTAGTTTGAAATAGATGTCCAAGCTGCAAAATTTCAGTCCAAACATTTCAAGAATTGTAAAGTTATCAGCAAATGAAAACAAGCTCTGACACAGAGAGCATAAAACACCCTTTTACAAATGCAGTCTTCAGCCTGTTTATTGTGCTACAGAAGTGGGAGAGAGGTAATGTTATTTTTTATTGTTAAGGATAAATAAATCAATCCCTGATAAGAATGAGTACAATTTAATCTGATTCAGGCAGTTTATCTTGACATATTTCTTGTTAATTAAGATGTGAGAATAATTGATTTTTCTGTGTGAAATGTAAAGCAAAGCAGGTTGATGGCAGTGTAATTATGGCAATATGCATACCTGAAAACATGTAATTTTGTTTGTCATGTAGTAAGCCTTTTGATGTCAACCGAAACTTTCATTTCCTGGTACTTGTAAAGCATTAAACTGGCAATAGTAGTACAGCCTCAAATACATATGTGCTTAGATGTCTCCAAGAACAAAATCAGTGCTCTCTAATATTGGTTAATGAACTTAACATATGAAATACACTGATTCTATCTGCTTCTTGGTTTTGAAGCCAGTTTGAGTCATGTTCCCAGCTAACAAATGGTTTCACAAGTTTATTGCTAATCTGTGGGGTTCAGGAGCATTTCCAGCCTAACAAGACCCTATTGCTGTCTTTTGTCCAATTGTATCTGGTGGGACACCACAGCCCAGTGTACCTTGGTTTTCCCTTGAAGAAAAGACAAGCAGATGCACCAGGAGAATTCAGCGGGCATCAGCTCCTAAGGTAAATATGATGCACAGAGGACAGGTGCTGGGCCATGCAGGGTGCTTTAGACACTGATTACTGAAGCTGAGAACTATTAGTTTCTGCTATAGACCCAGTTAGTTTTCACCAGAGGTGGGGCTGGAAACCAGGTATCCGCAGCATGTGCAATTGTCCTAGCAGCTCTCTAGCATAATAATAACTGTTTTATTGTATATTGAGCTTAATTAGGAATAACTCACCTCACAAGTCTTGTAACCTGCTGAGTAAGCAACATGTGTGCTCAGAGGTATCAAGAGAAGGCTCTCGCCCTGTCCCAGGTGTGTAGCCCTGACCTCCTGGCTGTTTCAGGTGAAGGGGAACAGTGCACCAGCAGCACAGTGAATCTGCTTTACTGCCTCCTTTCAAACTATTTCCAGGCATTAACTGGATTTGATGATAATTTGTATATGACTTAAGGGTAATGGAAACTTAATTTTCAATTAACTTATTATTCTTAATTTATTAAACAGGCATCTCTGCTGGTTCCCATGCTCTCTTCTACTAAACCTGGTGCCTTACATATAGCTTTTAATGAAAGAGTAGGGCCCAATCAGTGCTTGATGTGTGAGAGTTCTTTCTTCTCTTTGGGGAGATCTTTGCTATTTCTATTTCACACCTTTGGTCTTTCACACCTTTTATCATTTCACACCTCTGGTCTCTTTTTTTATGTTCTTTAGCCTCTCTTCATTCTTCTGCTTCATCTGTTGCTTCTACCCACCCATATGGAAAACAAGTTACTAAAAAAGCAGTGTGTCTGTGATATTCAGCACCTTGTATTGTTTCAGTTGTAGTGGGGTTTTGAACTTTCTACTGTGGAACTTGCAGTATTTGTCAGTTGGATTATTTTCTGGTTTTGTTGTAACTGTAGTTATGTATTTCTTCTTTTCTCTTGCAGAATAAATTGATTTTTTTTTCTGTGTAAGTCTTTTCCAATATCAGTAGTAAAAAGTGGTTACAAGTTCAGTGCCTGTATGGGATTTTATTCATTTTCTTGTGACCACCGCAGCTGTCTGTTTCCAAGTTCACCTCAGATGGAGCAATGTATGCTTGTTCATTATAGATTTCTCTTATGTTTTTGACACTAGTCCAAGACAACAAGTGGAAATGCAATTCTCAGTGACTAAATGAATTGCCTCACATAATGTTGCAAATATTTAAGAAACTGATATCTTGATACAAAACAATGCAGTCTTTGAAAGGTAAGAACCCTATCATCAGATTATAAAAACAAGCACTGTAATCTGTATTTATTATTTTTTGCAAAATGTTCCTTCAAAAATGCCTTTTGGTGAATTCTGAACAAAGCATGTTCCCATTCAGAATGCAGAGTGAGCCACATCGTAGTGCGTGCATCCCATAGCCCCATTATTAATGATAAATCCAGGTTCTTAAGGCATGCGCAATTAATAGCACCTAGAAAAAGCAGATAGGAAGAGGTTTCTAGAAGCACCATGACAGCAAGATTTACTCAACTGTTACAAGCTCACTCTTTCATTTCTTGTTTTGTTTTATTTGTACATCATATGCATTTGGCCCTGGTTACTGTGTTACTTTTCAAAACCACTATTCTTACTGAAGTTACACTGCTTACACTCCAAAAACAAAATGCAACTGGAAGACTTCAAAGTAGTGTTCGGTTATGAGGCAGCTATACTAGGCACCTTGCTGATGTAAGGACTTCTGCACCATTAGCTTGGTTTATGGTAAGGTAGCTAGGTCGGGTGGTTAAATACTCTATCCTGGATGACTCATGAAGGAGCTAAGACTCGTCATGCGCTTATGAAAGGTAGAGCAACCTCAGAGCCAATACATCTGGACACTCTGAAACAGTGGGTAATTAATGCAAAGTATGAAGCAGACCATCATTATGACTATGAAATCACCTCCTTAGATTTTTTTTAATTTCCTCACAATGTCCAAACCACATCTTGGAAGCAAACACTGTATAGCTGGTAGCATGAACCGAATATGGGAATGTGGCTCTCTAGATTAATGTACAAATATTTCCAATATCCCAGCAGTGAATCTGTGGCAGGCTTGATTCCAGCCATCATCCAGAAGACAGTACCTGGCTAAAACCACAAAATATACAGAAAAGCGAAACATTGTTCCTCTTCTGCCAAGTCTGATAGACCCAAATTACTAGAAAACCGGGGTTTCTGCATCTGGTGTCTGCTTAGAATGGAGTCATGGAGTTGGCAAAATGACGTGAGACAACAGTTATTGTTTGGGGTTGCAAAAGCTCTTTTGGAAACAGCGGTTGCCTGCATGGTTTTCCCATCTATCAAGTGATGCAGGTAGTGGCAGAGCTGTCTCTTAGATCTTTGCTGTCCACCTTCTGCCAGGCTCCCCTCCCTCCTGCTGCAGAAAGGGCCTCAGCCCCGCATGAGCCAGCTGTCAGCAGCGGTACAGGCACAGGCGTTTGCAGGGAGATTTGTATGTTGCAATGTCCCGTTGAACTTCTAAGTGCCACTGGAGCTGCCTAAATGGCCCTAATAAAACGAGTTTCAGGCTTTCACAGTCTTTCAGCTCCTTTTATTTCTCATTTCTTTTTGTACCTCTCATGCCTCCTTACCTCAGGGTTTGATATTTTGCCAAGATCTTTCTTCCTCCGTTAAGTGTATTTCCATGCTGAACACAGCTCAGCCAACTGCCAGCTGATATGGTGTTCGAGGACCAGGTCCCTGGTATTTCAAAGTGGCAGCCTAAGCATCTGCATGGCCTTGACAGGAGTGCTGATTGCTGCCCAGTTTCCAGATACCATGCCATACATTGGAATATGCATAAGTCAATAATAATTATTACTGTAGACTTTCAGCACATTGTTAAACTGAGACAGACACAAGCGTTTGTTTTCTCTCAGGATGTTCTCTTACAGACATTGTCATTATTGAAAAATTTTGGAGGTGGACAAGGCAAATTATCCAAATCCTGTGAAATCCAAAGTCCTTGTTTAGACAGATGATTTCTATACGCTTATGTGCATAAGTGTTTGTAAGATGTAGTAGCTGAAAAATTTAGAATAGAATGTAATATAATAGAATATTTGCGTAAAAGTCAGTCTAAAATTTATAATATCAAATAACTATGTAAAATATTCTAAAATAAGTTCACAGGGCTTTACATTTACACATTGAATACATTTAAAGTGTAAAAAATCCATTTATTTTTTTTATTTATGAAAAGCTCTTTTCTTTGATAAATAACTGACGGTATGTCTAAGAAGCCTCAAGGATCCATACTAGCTGCAGGATAAGTATCAATTTGAAAATGGGAGGATGAATTTTGGAGCAGTTCTTGATTAGCTGGTAAGATCTGAAGTGCAGTTTCAGAATCATTGTGAGCCTCGTGCACTGATGCCTGCTTGTGTTTGCTTATTCCAGCACAGCTTTAGGGATTTACTGTGGCCTATCTGCTTTGACAACTCAGTCTTATCCTAGAATTTCTAATATCTTGTGTTAAAGCTCTGTCTCCTGACAATTTTCATGACAGCCTGTTCCTCTTCCAGAAATCATGAAAACTGATGATCCAAACAGAAAGGCAAACCAAAGAAGAATGTGGGTTTTCCTCAGTGGATTTTCCACACTGATTATTAAGAATGGGAATATTTTAATTTTCCTACATGGCTTGCCAGCTGGTTTGTCTCTCAAGCTGCCAGAGTCTTTTTTAATCTTTGGTTTTGTTTTTCAGAAGCTTTGTCACAAACATTCATTTTCCAAGTGCCATTCTCACTGGTTCCCGTTGTCTCTCGAGAGACCAACTCTGTGAATTTCAGTGAAGAAAAATTAGAAAACTGTATTTTCTAAGCTATTCAGATGAGGAAAGTACATTGTCTAGATAGTCTTTATTAATCAAAAATATTTAAAGCAGTGAAAAAGAGCGTACTGATTTACCAACCGTATCCTGGGCAGCATTAAAAGAAGCGTGACCAGCAGGTTGAAGGAGGTGATCCTGCCCCTCTACTCTGCTCTTGTGAGACCTCACTTGGAGCACTGTGTGCAGTTCTGGTGTCCTCAGCATAAAAAGGACATGGAACTGTTGGAACAAGGCCAGGGGAGGGCCATGAGGATGATCAGGGGACTGGAGCACCTCCCATATGAAGATAGGCTGAGAAAGTTGGGGCTGTTCAGCCTGGAGAACAGAAGGCTGCATGGAGACCTCATAGCAGCCTTCCAGTATCTGAAGGGGGGCTATGGGGTTGCTGAGGAGGGACTCTTCATTAGGGACTATAGTGACAGGACAAGGGGTAATGTGTTAAAACTTAAACAGGGGAAGTTTAGATTGGATATAAGAAGGAAATTCTTTCCTGTGAGGGTGGTGAGGCACTGGAATAGGTTGCCAAGGGAGGCTGTGAATGCTGTGTCCCTGGCAGCGTTCAAGACCAGGTCGGACGAAGCCTTGGGTGAGATGGTTTAGTGTGAGATGTCCCTGCCCACGGCAGGGGTGTTGGAACTTGATGATCTTAAGGTCCTTTCCAACCCTAACCATTCTATGATTCTATGAATGTGATAAAACCCAGAACTGATACTAGCAGTACACCGCTAGTCACTGGCCTTTGACTAGACTTCACGCTGCTACTCTCTGGCCTCAGCCATTCAGCCAGTACACCTCTCAGTCTGCTCATCAAGCCCATCCTTCATCTCTTCTTCATTTTCTATGAAGAACTTACAGAGAACAGTTCCAAAAGCCTTACTAAAATCTGCTGATTTTGTCTGCTGCTCTCAATTTTTGAGCACCTTGTTTTGCCTTCCTATTATTTATCACTCCCTTCCCTTTTGATACTAGCAACAAGCTAATGAAAACATTTTATTTGACAGATGAAAATACTTAGGTGCTCTGCAACAAGCTAAGCTTTAAATCTGTATTTTTTTCATGTTTTCTCTGCCAATTGCAACTAAATTAAAATTGGGATTTCTATTGTTTAGAAGTTACAAATAATAATGTAGCACAAGATTTCTTATGTTTTGAATTTTCATATTTCGTCCCATTTACCCTGCATTGTAATTTAAAATTATGTATTAATAAAGCTTCTCATGAGCTGCTGGAGGATGTAGAAGGATGGGAGTTTTGGCAAAAGGGATAGGGACATTTCAGAAGTTATCAAGTGTGGGAAGCTAGTAATGGAATAAGCACACAAATTGCTTATGTCTTGCTTAAATAACCATTAGCGACATTTGTAAAGTCAAAAAATCAGAAGTCCCTCGTTGTCTCTGCTATGATTACAGGCACTTTCTCTTACTGGGATAAAACTTTTAATAAAATTCCTCAGTTTTGCAAGAGTGCACAGGATCTTGTCTATGACAAAATATAAAGGTATATAGCCTTTTCTCTGAGGAGATTTTGTAAACCTGAAGGAAACTCAGGAGAAAAACAATTTTTCTTCTGACAAGGAAAAATGCTTTTCTCTTTTAATCCTCATGTAAAGAAAATCAAGACATATATTGAACCAGTGGATGTGAAAGAATTATGAGAGAAGTTAAGATCTTCATAAAACTCAGAATAAAATGCCTTTAAATGCAAACATTTTGCCAGGAAGACTTATTTTCAAGCTCTAAACAGATGAAGATAAAACCTATAACTCAACTATCCAAAACAAAGAAAGCTGGATCCAGCCAGCACTTGCCTCTTGCTTCCACAAACAGAATTTTCTATATGTGTTTATATAAAAGTATAAATGTAGCTTTAATTTATGAATACTGAGGATGCTTAATAATGTGTAATTTAATCTGTATGTTCTTAAATTAGGTCATAGGTGTTAAAATTTGACAAACTTATCTAACAGTTGTGTAACAAACAAAGAAAAGCCAAAATGCTGCTGCTGACCTCTAGACTCTCATTTTGGCTCGTGTTAGATGCCAAGCAACAGTCCTGTTACAGAAATAATTGAAATAAATATGGCTGGAACAAAAGTGCTCTGGACCTTGTATCTCCCTTCATGTAACTAGAGAGTTTTTATTCTTCTGATTTTATGACATCGTTTGTATGAATGGTGCTGAAAAAGTCATGACTCTCAATCCAATAAAGACAGAAATGATGCTGTAAATTTGATGTTAGCAAAGTATTATAAGCAACAATAGTTTACAGAAAAGGGAGTAAAGGGAAGGTGTATTGACACCACTATTTATCTTATTAGAGCATTAGGTAGGTGGCAAAGTAATTTCAATATATCTGAGCAACACAAGTACAGTCTTTATCTTCAAGAGCTTGCAACTCAGCACCCTCACTCTGCTGGACTGCTACAGTCCTACTGTGCTCTGGGCAAATTGTGTCCTTGAGTAAGGGGAAGAGGGGGCTGCAAATACAGGGGCCATAGAAGTCTCCAGTGAACAGAAAGGTGAAAGATGAGGAGCAGTTTGAAAGCAGAAAGTAAGAATGCCAGCATCATGAAAGAACCTGCAGGAGGATGGGGCAAAAAAAACAGCAAAGCAAATATGGTGCAGCAGAGGAATAAGGGCAAAAAGGCAAGCTGCAAGCAGAATTTGAACATCAGAAATACTCTGCAAATGTATTCATTTCTGACCAGACTATTGTACTGGCACAGATATATGTCTATGCATGTCTAAATTTCTGGAGAAACTGAGTGGATTGTCTCTTTCTAAGTTGCCTTATGTAATCAGAAATAATAGGCCAGATAGGTTACCCTTTCTAAAAACAAGGCAAAAAAGAGAATCACTTTCCCCATTAAAATCCTGTGTACTTTCTTTTGAGAAGCAGTACAGTCCCCAGTTTTCTTGCTTTCATTGCAAGAAATTCGTTAATCTTGTACACTTTCACCATTCTATTAAAAATGTGTCCATCTTCAGTCAAGACTGAGGGAGACTTGGGGGCTGCCACTTCTTGCAGTGGAAGTGGTAGTCAAGGCAAAGTAACATGCTGAGAAAGAAAGATGAAGACAGAAGATGAACAAACAAAGAAGACAGAAGCTGCCAGTGCTTGAGCAGGCAGCCTACAATGAGCAGTTCAGATGGTTTCTGAATCCCAACTGGGCTTGTGATACAAGAGGATAAAATTATAGCTGCAAGGACTGGAGGACTCTGAATGTGAAGGGGGATACAGCTGTAAATACCAGGGAGAAGCTGTGGTCAAAAAAGGAGTCACAAATGGATTTCAGGTTGTTCTGGGTTTATATTTAAGCACTTACCTGCCCAGTCTTGCTTTTGGCACTTATGTCCTTTATTGCAGATCATCTTTATAATACATTTCTTCTTCAAAATTGAATGATACCATAAGCAGTATTAGTTTAGCTCCTTAGCTGCTCCACTGAAGTAATGGTTCAAACTAAGAAAATAATCCCTTAGAAAATGTATTATGAGATTTAAATATTTCTGCATTTTTTATCTGTGTTGACAATGGTCACTACTATTTTCACTGTAGAGATACTTCAGAAAAAGAAACCCTGTGGTTCAGGAAAAACAGGACTGAAGCCTTTGTTTAGATGATTACCATGTGAGATATGTATAACAACAGCTACATCTGTTGAAAATTTAATTGTGGAGGGTGAACTTGGGGTCTTTGTCGTTCTGTGCACATGCAATACTAGAAAAACTTTATGATTCTTCTTTGCCTTTATTTTTAAACCAGATTTCTTCTTTCTCCAAAAATGAGTCAACTTAAGCAATATTTCTTAAGCTTATTATATATAATAGGAATGATAAACCCACAAAATCTCCACTCTAAAGTCCCCTACATCCCAATGCTGATCACAGAGTTAAGATGCCTGTGAATACTGGTCTTGTCTGACAGGTCTCTCTGCTAAGATGCAGAGATCTTAGTTTACATCTCCCATGCTCATTATCCCAAGGGGTTGTACTGAGCAAAATATCCAGGTAAACCTTAAACTAAGAGGAGAAAACCTAGACGTGACTCATAAGTCTCACTTTTTCTGTGTATGCGTGTAGGTGAATCACAAATTTGGAGCTTTTTCCTGCTTTCAAGTAGCAAGCCCAAGCCCTCTAGTGGTCCGAGCGAGGGGAGCCTGGTCTCGGGAGTAATCACCAAATCATCAGAGCGGCTGATTAAACACTGCAGGAGTCCGGGAGAAGTAGGCAAACAAGCTCACTAACAACTAACTTTGTATTTGATTGCGCACTGATCGACATTACAGCTGGCCAGAGAAGTGATTTGTAGAGGAAGCTTCTCCTTCGAAGTTCAGCGCATCTCGCATCTCGCATCTCAGCTATGGCGCTTCCTTTGCCCCCTCTCTCCAGTTTCTGCATATCCTACCCAAACAAACTGGGGTGCAGTCACAGGGCTTTTCCTCACCAGGGTGCCACACAGCTGTAAAGGGTGGAGGCTGCTGTTTCAGAGGGTGCTGGTCCTCACTGAGCTATGACTTTCCCAAGCCTTGGGGCCTTGTAAATTCCCCACAGGGGCTGCCGGGGAGCCTCCTTGGTAAACGGAAAAAGCAAAAGGAAAAGGGAAAATAAGCTGGGTTTTAACCTGAGGTGGGCCATTTTGGTTTTCTGGACCATGCCTGATCTCTGGAAGAATTCTGTAAGTTTTGGTAAATTAATGTATTCCATTTTTTTTTCTCTGATTTTCCTCCCCCCTAATTAGCAACACTTGTAACTTTGTCCTAGTAGCTTTTTGTAAGTATTTAAAGGTGTGACTTTGTCTCTAAAAATATTCGTTGATAGAATGGTGCAAAACATGTGTGAATGTCTATTTACATAAATATGGGTGGCAACGCTGTTCGGTGATGAGCTGAAAACCCTGCTGCAAGTCAGGGAGCCTTGAGCAGAAAGAAAACTGTGTGATTCAGAGGCTCAGACCCACCACATGGATAGAAAATTGTGAATAAAAATAATTAAAATATAGAGCAACTCTCTCCTGAGCAAGCTATGTTTACACAAACTACTCATTGAAGAATTTTAAATAACAGCTAATTTGGGACCAGGGAAAGATGTTAATGCATATAAAACTCTTTTTTTCGTGCCTGTAATTAGTTTGTTCAGCTTTATTAAGTAAAGCTTATATATGCTGGTAGAAATCCCAGCTGCATCACATTTTCAAGGTACCCTGGTAAAGGCTGAGAAGCATTGCTGAGGGAGAAGGGGTTGAAATGTCTATCGATATAAATTGTCTTTGCCACAGGTGGCAGGCATAAGGACTGATGGCTCTCTTACACCAAGGAAAATCAGAATTCATTCCTCAGAGGTAGGGGAATGATGGAATGACACTGGTGTATAGTCTGTAGGAAAGGAGAATGAGGACAAGTGACTTCAGATCCCACTGGGGGGCTGTGGTGGGCTGTGCTCTCCTGTTGATGCCTCCGTGACACACTCTCCAGGTGACATTATTGCGAGCTTGACTCTGCCCCCTGGCCTTACCCAGCCAGAATGATGCAAAGGGCAAATGAGGTCGAGGAGAGTAAACCCCAGCAGGTATTCCAGATGGGATCTGCAATTCCCAGGTCAAATAGTCTCCATAGCTGAGAAAAACAAGGGGCATTGTTAGATTTTCCTGTGGACATGACTGAGTTTAAATAGGCTTAGCTGCCTAGAAAAGCACCAGTAAAAAAAAGGCTGACTTCTCTGATAGAAGTATGGCAGAGCAGAAAGAAGGTTGTAGTTTTTAAAAAGTAGCTATGCTATTCTATATGAAAATGAACAGATTTGTTCTTATAACTGGGCTTAATGCATTGTTTGTTGAAATAATGAGCTTGGCTTATTTCTACTTCAGTTTTTACACAGCAGTTAATGTCCTTTCAGTGTAAACCAAACTTCAACTGTTTATTTTTAGTCTTTTTATTGAGAGCTGTCATTTACTTACAGCTGCCCAGATTATGGATTTGCCATTCTTTAATTTCAAGTATACTTTTTCACTCCTTTTTTTTTTCCATTAACTTCATGAAAATTAACTAATATATACCTACACAATTTCTGTCATTAAAACAGAAAAATTATGTATAAGATCTACCTAAGGGATTTTTTCTCTTATAAAAAAAGCCTAATGAAATACACAGAGGTAATTTGTAGAGGAGGAGGGCATATATACTTATGTATACCTTATTTGGAGAGTGCTGTGTTAGAAATCTGTTAGAAATTCAGAAATGCAGCAACACCACAGTCCTTTCAAAATGAGGATGTTTTATGTTTAACCGGTGTCAATAAAATATATTTTGAATATATTTTCTGTGAAGAATATCCTTCTACTTGGATGTATATTTATGTGCACATGTGTGTGTATGTTACAATTTCATTTCAGTCTCTCAAGTGAGGACACAAGGCTAGTTTGGATACTTTCCAAGTCTGAAAGCTATACCTTTAGAATGGACTTCAGTGCAGCTATGCTCTGTTTAAATTTGTTATTTGGTTAAACACTACCTCATTACAGTGGTTTTGAGTGGTTCATGTCATTGGATTTCACTCCATCCTTTTCCTTTTACAAGACTGAGCAAACAAAAACTGAATGTGTGAGGCAGATGGTTTAAAAATAGTCAAACATTTCAATTTGCAAGTAATTTTGGGCCTCTAAGATCCCACTTTTGTTTGTTTTGATGGCAAGGAATTTATCTGACAGCGACATGCTTCTATTGAACTGTTGGCCACAGTAAAGTTAAGTAATATTTTTCAGTGCAGCTACCATCTGCTGTGTTGTGTCATCTCATACTGAAAGGTCCCCAGGCAAGCAGCAGCAACGACCCATGAGTCAGAAGCACAAATTGGTATCAGGCAGTGGACAGTGATGACTAAGGGAAAGATGGAGGTACCTGAGTATCCTGATCAGCCACTGCATTTCACTGTGACTTTGAAAATCCCAGCTGACAGTAACAGGCTGGATTCACTTTCTTGTCTGTTTGCCTTTTTAGAGTTGTAAATCCAAAAAGTAGATGTGAAAAGCCCTTGACTTGGCCTGAGGGTACCACCCAGGGACATCTACTCAAGAGGCACAGCACTGGCTGGGCTGCCCAGCTCATCCGTCACATGCTCCCCATCCATGCACAACCAGAATAACAAAAGATGAGCCCCACATAGCAAATTCTCTGCTGGAAAGCATTTCTTTATTAGACAAACTAGAAGCCATGGTTCCCTTGGTTCTCCTTGAATGGAAGACTACCCTGCTGTGCTCTGGTATGATCCCCATCTGCTGCATAAAACTCACCCATGGCTCAGGAGAAACACTGAGACACATGCGCTGCCCACCCGGGGTATACAGCTATTCTTCAACTTTGCCTCACTGAACACTTAATTATGCCAACAAAGGTGTTGCCTAATGCATTAGGGATGGTAACTAGTTTTCTTCATCAGAGAAAAACTAAACCAGTATTTTACTGCATGGTGATTAAGGCAGTATTTTTTGATTAAAAGAGATTTGGGCTCCAGTTCTCTCAGGCAAGGAAAACCACTGAATTTGGTGACCTTTTTGCTCAGTTAAGTGTTCCCCACTACAGCTAGCCAGCAAGCATTCTGTTTTTACTTAGGGTGCTCAGCAGTACTTGACTGTCTGGGTTTGCAGACCCGGCTCCAGATAAAAGTTCAGTTTGTGAAACCTACTCCTACATGGTACCCTCCTCCATCTGAATAAGATACTTCAATGTGTGCACGATGCTATGTGGATACCCTCCAGCTTGATCTGTACAAACTGGTAGGGCTACACAATAGGAACCAGGGCATGCAGAGGTGCCTGCTTAGTTTCTACATGTGGTAGAGCAAAGCTGTGCAGGACCTATTCTCACTGTTCTCTGTGACCATCAAATTTTCAAATCAAGGGTCAATCTGGTATTCAGATTCTCTGAAATACTGAAGTGTTTGATTACTATGAGACTTTGGAGCAAGCAGCTCTCCAGACATCCATCCAGGCTCCTGGCTGGGCTAGGGATGCCCATTAGGCAGGAAGGTACCTGAAAGTCAGAGGTTTCTTCAGGTATCTGTTCTATGGAATAATTAACTATATTGAAGTGAAAGGTAAAACAGATGTACGAACCACTCTGGTTTTCCAGTCGTGCCCAAGCAAACAACTTGGTTTTGATTAATGAGATATAATTAGACAAATCAATACAGAGGTGTTATGTAATTGTTTTCTTGGCATATGTTGTTACTCACTGTCATGTCATATAGGCACATTAGGAAAAAAAAATAAAAAAGAAATCAATGTTGTTTCATTTTTTATTGCATGGAGAGAAAATGAAATTTAGAGGAAGTGGGTGTCTTGAAAAAGAAGGAGGAATATAAAAAACTGTGTCTGCCTCTGAACCAGAGAAATAATATTTGAATTAGATTTATTCTGTGCCATTCATCATGAGAGATGGAGAAAGAGATTAGATTATTTAATTATGCTTTAATGTAGATATTTCAGAAGTCATATTAGAGAATTGCAATAGATGGGGAGGAGCAACCCAGGAAATGGATCCTAATATTGACTCACCTACAGTCTTAACTGGCTTATGCCAGGGATATTCAAACTGTGGTGACTAATTATAGTAGGGGGAGTCTTTTCTGGACGTTATTGAGACATGAAGAACCCTAGTAGATATATTAGGCAATGTGGAAAGTATCCTGTGTTAATCAGGGTAAGTGTGGGAGATGCAGTTAGAAAAAGGAGTTTTGGAATACCTGATGGTACCCCAAATACAGTACTATTATAGTTCAAAAAGTGAAAAATGGAATTAGCCTGATGTGAAGATAAGTTAAGAAAAAGCTTTAGTACATTTACATTTTATAATTTTTTTCTGGTGCCATCCCTTGATCAGTGAAATCAACTTTAAAAAAAGAGAGAATCTAACCTGAGCTGTTAACAGAAATCTCTGTACTCTCTGTCCCTAAGAAATTACTGTGGAGGGAGTAATGTCCTGCAAATGGTGTTTAGAAAACTTCTGTCAAGCATGAAAAAATCTCTAGCAAATGGCTGTACTTCTTATAGCAAAGGGTTTAAATTGCAACAAAGGGCTTCTATTTTCTTCTCCAAATCACTGCAGATTAGCTATTGCCATTATTCACACTGGAAATTCCAGTGTGGTTCTGTGACTCTGTAAAATTAGTGGTTATCTCAGTGACCAATCTAAGCAGCTCGGTCTGAGACTAAGATTTCATGGGCAGGAGGAAAGAAGACTGTCCCCCTTTCTTCATCCCTCTCTCCTTGACTTCCTTATTGGGGTTGCTTCCTTTATCCTTCTTTCTCTCCCTCTCTTCTTTTCCTACCCTCCTTTCTGTCATCCTTCACCTTTCTTCTGTCCTAAGGCAGACCACCCTGTGAAGCAAAGGGAAGAAACAGAGATCAGATCTTGCAGCCTCCCTGTCCCTCTCAGCCCGCTTTGGAGTGTTGCTGCTACAACTCATATGAAATATGTCCAGTCTATCACATCTCCTGTCAGCTCCAAGCAGTTTTTATTTCTCTTCTGATGCACCACCAAAGGTAACACAGGCCGATGTGCGCTGGGCTTGGGCACAGGTTCCAAAGGATGGAAAAATACCTCTCCAGGGAAGAAAAGAACTATAAATAATTGTTCCCAGTGATCTAATACCAAATGGCAATGTTCCATTTGTTATTTTTATACCTGACTCTGGGAGGACTTTGTGGAGGAATAGGAAATGGCAGGAGAAAATGAATAGCTTATCAAGTAGTCTGAGTACTAAAGCATACAATGTGCTGCTTCACCATCAAATTCATCACTTGCTTTACGTCCATACACCTCTTGCAAACAGAAGAGGCATACTGGGAGCCAGCCAACAGAAGAACATGGCAGTTACTAATTTATGCTTTTATGCTTAATTTTATACAGCATGACTTAGTTTCATTGACTTTGATGGGGCTGCTTTATGCCAAACGTTAACCACATTTGTAGGACTGAAGTTTTGTTCAGAATACTAATCCAGCAACCTACTTAAAACCTCAAACCATTACTAGAGAGTAATGATTTGTGAAAAATAATTTTCTACAACTTTAGAAAGCAAGTATTTCAGGAAAAAGAAAATTAAATTAGCTTTTCTCATTTACAACTTAGTTTCTGTGTACAAGCCTTATTACAGCAGATCCAGCCTTGCAAAGAACTGTATAATTAGCTTTTTTCCTCAATTAGGAGATTGTAAGGTTGCCAAAGAAAACATATTTTGAGTGTATCTTTTATCACATGATTAAAGATCACATATATCCATGCCTATAATGAGGAGCTCATGTGCTAATGTTCTGTAGTGGTCCAAAATTTACAACTGCAAAAACCTTTGATGTATCACTAATTGGTTTTAGCACCATAGATTAGGTGCTGAAATCAGTAGTTAAGAAATTGTGAGTAGTAGGTGGAGAAGGGATAATTCTGATTCTCACCATATGCTTTGAGAAATTTAAATCGTTACAGCGTAAGTAGAAAAAGGAGGCAGAACTTGTTGCTTTTTTATTTTTAAGAGGGTCTCATAGATTATCTGTATGATCCAAAAATATGCTTTATTCTAAATAATTAAAAAATCTCCATTTCACAGTTTTTATTTTTGTGGAAACAACACCCATCTCGCCTGCAATATGCTGTGCATTCTAACACCTAATGTGTGGAGAAGAATGTAGTAACAGAGGAAATATATCTGCATAACATGTGAAAAGTGCCAAACCTTGAATTAATTCAGACACTGTATCACAAAATAGCAAGCTCTAACTATAGATTTCATCTACACCACGCAGAAACAGGAAAGGAAGGCAAGTGATGTGGTACATTTTCTCGTAATGGTGGTCCATGTTGCATCTTTGATGGCTTGGTGATAAGGATTTATTATTCAAACAGTAATGAAAATCATTGGTGGCATTGCCTAAGGATTACTGGCAAGCTGTGAAGACAGATCTCTATTCTGTGTTGAAAGCTATAGGGCTGGTCTACGCAGAGGAAACTAGAGACACATTGCAGCAGACATGATCTTTGGGTTTAAAATATGCTAAAATGTTCTGTGTTTGTATTTTCTCAGGGAAAATTGAGAGATTTGGATCATTCTACACAAGCATGCACACATCCCTTTCCAGTGTGCCTTGTTCTTGTTACCCATTTATTCCTGCAACTCACAATTTTGTGTTTACAGCAAAGGTATGGTAAAGTTTATCTCAATACTCTTTAATTATTAAAACCCCCAAACCATAGCCTTAAAAAAGAAACAATTTAAGAACCTTTCTGCTCTGCTTTACCACAATGTCTTTATTTAAACCAACAAAAATAGATTGAATTTTTAATGTTTAAATTAACTTTTCAAGTTATTTTCAAGCCTTATTTTGTTTTCTTGTGTGCACATGTAGAAATTGTGGCACATGGGGTTTTATTTTTTATTACATTGTACTTATAATTCATAATAGTATTTTTATATATAATAAATAATGAATATATAATAAATATTTATTATATTTTATAATTTTATTATTTATAAGATTTTATGGCTATAATTTATAGCAATTATAACAATTTATAATTATAATTTACTATTATACATTTATATAATATATAAGTATATAATAAATATTATTATATTTTATACATAATTTTATTATTATTCATAATAATTTTATTATGAATGGGTTTTCTTTGTATGCCAGTGACAATCCAAGGTGCTACTCATTGTAGCATACTGAACTAAGCATATCAGGACTCCAACCATTCACTCCAAGGATTTTCTCTCTATTGAAATTAAAGGATAAAATGATTGCAAATCTATGTTATACCAAGGTGGTGATCTTTTCTACTGCTAGACCATTAGTGTAAATGGGAATCAGGTCCACCATTTACATTTGACAGTCCTGTTGCGAGGTGTCACTCAGGACTTCCAGCTTCTTTGTTTTAGTAAACACTATTTTTAATGCTACTTTAAAGGAACAAAAGTGGTAAGACAAAATGCAGAACATTGCATTAAGTTTCCCTTAAAAGTGAGCTATAGGGTGTCTTCCTTTGATGGCAGGGTGAAAGCTGAAGGCAACAGTGATATGTACCACTTTGGCCTTGATTCAGATTATTTCTACTGACTTTGATGATGCCCTGAAAGTACAGATTCCAGTACATTCCCCGCTTTGGTGTAGTTCACTAATTTAATGTAAGACCTTCATACATTTTTCACATACATTTTTCCCAGCTGATATCTTTTTATCTCAGTAGCAGGGCACCACAGTCTTAAATCAAGCAAGTCTTCACTGAAGTAATTTTTCATCACTACTCTCTTTGCATTTCCTAATTTTAAAATATTGCCTTGTCCTCCCCTCCTCCCCATCTCCAATTTCTTTAAATGCACACTTAAAAAATATTTGTATCTATCTGTGACAAGGTCATTATTGTTGGAACAATGCAGATAATTTCTTTACACAGGAATGGTTGCAGCGTCTTACAGGTTACTCATAAATTGTAGAGCTTCTCATGATACCCTGCTATATGAATGGGACATCCCACACATCTGTGTTGCTCTGCCACAAAGAGAATAGTTGGAAGTGATAGAAAACACCCATTGTTTCACATTCCTGTGGAACAGTTGTGGGGATTTTTTTTTGATTATTTTTGGGTCTTTTTGTGTTTGTGGTTTTGTTGGGGCTTTTTTGTGTTTGTTCATTTTTGTATGTTTGGGGTTTTTTGTGTGTTTTTTTTGTTTGTTTGTTTGGGTTTGGTGGGTTTTTTTGTTTTTTGGTTTTTTTTTTAATAAATGCTGTACAGTGTATAAAGGTTTAAACATAGACTAACAGAGTCATTGTGGTTGGTTGATAAAGACCACATGGTAGTATGAAATTGTTTCTACTGGAAGCAGAATAGGTTCTATTTCCCTTGAGTAGTCTTACAGTACTTCAGGCTGATCTGTTCAGTTTTTCAGTTTTGCTCTGTCACAGTTATAGCCATGGTACCTGAGCTGAGTTTGGCACTGACTGTTTTCCTCTGGCTGACTTTCACCTGGTCGCACTGATGTGCTAGATACTAACATGCTGGTGCTGATGCTCATTAACAGGGCAGCATCTGGCTCAATAGGCAAGGGTACAAACACCTGCAAGGTGTTTACTCCTCACAGCTTGGGGGTGGTGCTTGGGTCAGCAAGCTTTCTCACATTTCTTCCACTTGCTTATCATAAAAGATTCTGCTCAGGAGTAGTGAATCCTTATTCAAGGAAAGCAGCAGATTTGCTTGCTTTCCAGATCCCTTTGAAGTTGGCTGTAAACCTGGCTGTGGATTGCTGATTCAAAGGTAATTTTTCTCTTTCCCCAGTCACCAAAGATTGAGTATCCATGGTAATGTCCTTTGACTTGTTAGGGTGGATCACACAGGTCTGACCCAGGAGATCAGAATCCCTTTTTCTTCTCAAGACTATAACAGAGAAGTGTGTCTATTATATTGAGCTTTACAGTGAAATTGTAAAGAGTAGAGGAAGCAAAATTATCACAGTAGACACAACTCTTGTTGAATCCCTAGACAAAACTTGTTTCTGAGATTTGCAGTAAAAGCAAGCACTTAAGATACTTTGGAAACATGTAATTTGCAGTTGAAAATTATTGCCTGTAACTTACATATCCAGGCTAACAAAAATTATATTCTTATTCCAACACTACTGATGTCAGTTCATAACTTAAAGTGATGCTATTCATACCACCTATCCCAGATTAGGTCAGATACATTACTCAGGTGCAGCAAAGAGTACTGAAAATATGAGCTCCAACTCCTTCTACAGTCCCTAGGAGCTGAGTGTGCTCCCAAGAGGCTGCTGGAAGCACAGACAAGGTGTTTTGAACCAACCATGACTATTCAAACATCATTAGAGGAAAATGTTTGGGGAGCTTCAGCAGAGATTTACAGCCTCTGGAGAGCAAAAGTACCACAAATATTGAGATATTGTAATTAACTTCTTGTCTGTGCACAGAGCAAGGCTAGCATGCTTGGAAGGAGAGAAAATGATACTGGCAACAAAAGCAAAAAAAGAAAACTGCAACCCAAATATAAACGTTAATGTCTCAGGAGGTATTTGTGATGGAGTATATCTCTTTCTTTAACACCAGTATTATTTTGAATACAAAGAGTTGTGAATTAACACATTTGCATATGTTGAACAGAAACAGAAATTGCATTAAATCTTAAATGCACCATTTAATATGTGCACGAAGGTTATTAAATATGAGCTTGCTAATGGAGCAAGTTCTGTACGAAAGAGTTGATATTGTTCCCCAAAAGTACCAGTTTGATGTAAATCGTCATTCCACAGCCACTGACTATCATAGTGATGAAAATTGCACTACTGTGCCTGCAGATTTAAAAATAAAACTTGTGTGAGCACAGAGGAAGGGAAAGGGAAAGGAGAGATTTCCCAAAATAGTGTGTGCAAAATGTTTCCATTTTCTCTTTTTGAGGTCTTGTTGATTATTTTGGTATCAGAAAGATTTCAACCTTCTTCACTGTGATGCTTGCCTCTGGATTTGCTGTGCTTACAAATCAGCTTACCCACAGTTGCCTATGGACATATCTCTGTGTTATACATCAGAGCAAAGTTTGTATGAAAAAGCTCCTGGTAGTGAATATCATCATAAACAAACTGAATATCATCATAAACAAAATGGGAGCAAAGCTGTTGAACAGTGAAAACAAAGACCTTTGCAACTATAACAGGACAGTGCACCTGTTAAGAGTGGGAACAGAATATAACCAGTTTTTGTAATTGAGATGGAAACAGCCCCAATGTTAAGCAAGGTGCTTTGAGCAACAGATCACCTAATTGGGTGGTCTTCCTTCACCAGTAAATTACAGCTCATTATTAAATGGCAACCTCAGGTCATTGCCTTTAGCATCTTCCCAGCTATGAGCTCAGTGACTATTGCAGTTCTTAGGGAATCCTTCACTCAAGCATGAGCTACACGAGTCAACAACCACTTATGGCTCAGAAACTGATGGATCAGTTAGCTCTGCTGTACCTGCAGTAGATCAAAGACAAGAGGGATGTTGGATACTAAATCTCATTCAGCAGCCATGTGTGGCATGTTGTAAAACTGAAAAGCTTTTATCTTTTCCTTCCATTTTGGACCCAACAAGGCTTAGTGGGTAGCAGTGTGTGTCTTAAAGTAGAATCAGCTGGTTCACTCTGATCCTGATGCAACACCAAAGAGCAAGTGGACTGTCAGTATTTAGACAATCCCAGTTCTTGGACCCTACCTGAATCTAAATTCTCTGTAGGGATGTGCAGTGACATTCTGTGCTCTTCCCATCTCTGTGGAGCAGTGGAAAGAAGCTCTTACATGTGTTACTGATGTCTAATCTTGCTGTCAGTTTTACAGAGGGTTTTTTCTCCAGTGCCAGGGCATGTCACTGCTCCTGGGGTTTGCACAGCAGATACTGCAGCAAGCCTCATCTCTAATTAGGCACCCACCTTCTGGGACATTCCACTGCACAGGTTGTGGGAAACTAATTAAAAGAGCCTGTAGCTGATAATGTCAGAAATAATGCAATTCACCATAGTTAGGGTCTGTTATAGAACTCCTACTAGAGCTTTTCTTTTTGTTGCCATCCATACATGACCTCACCCAGTAGTTATTCCATTCTTTTGGCAGAAAAATATTAAGGGAAGAAGGAATGGACTGAATAGGCGATTGTTGCCTCATTGTTGATCTCGTGACTTTTTTAATATATTGACTTTGAAAGACTGGATGAAGTAAAGGAATGAAGAGCAAGCTTCTCTTTTTATCACAAATAAGATGCAAATTATAATTTTATGTGGTGGTTAGCATTTTTAATGAATAATTTTTAACAGTTAAAAATGTTTTTCAAAACTCTTAAAGTCCTAGATTTTTTTTCCCAACAATGAAATACTAATCAAAACTATATTTTTTGATTTTGAAAGTCAACACATACATTCTTTTAGTGTTTAGAACTTCATGTATTGTTCCACTTTTTTTTCTTTGCCTTATTTTCCCTGTGATAATTAGGGAAAGACAACAAGGGAAATGAAAAAATCCTGACTTTTTTGGAAGTTCTTGACTAAAGAAAATCTCAGAACTTGAAACAAATGCAAAAATCTATTTACCAAAAAAGGTAATTTTCAATTTCAAGATGATTCTGAATGGAAAACATGAAAAACTCAAATTATTACTACCTAGTGTTATTGATAATGTGTTTCAAGCTTTGTTGTTAAGACAGTCTTAAAACTTTGCTACTATATATTTTTTGAGCATATTGTTTTTGAAACTGCCATTGAAATTATTTTCTTAATACTGCATATCTGTAGTGAGAGATATCAGAGAGGACTACGTGCCTGTCTAATGGTGGCTTGAAACCACACATTATAAAACATACCATATATGAGATAGATCAAACAATTGAAGTGTAAGACGTGTTACACTCTTTCTGCAATTGAGTACACTGATACTAACAAAAAAAACATCAACACTGAGACTACTAACACCATCTGACTTTCACAAAACCTCTGTCTTTCCTGGTCTAGACTATGTGCACACACTTCCACTGAAGTCAGCGAGAGCTAAGAGGGTTGGCTTTGCAGCATCAATAACCTTTCATAAATGACATCATTATTCTGAATGCTCATTGGTAAGTTCAAAAGTTGAATTTCAGAAATGTACTTTTTAGTTTTAAATGTTTACAGTTTAGATTTTGGTTTAAAAAATTTGGCTCATGCTCTCAGTGGGAGGGAATGGTGTATGAACTTTTCCCCTAGTAGACTTAAAAATATTTAAGAAATGCTGAAAAAATCCTTAAATCTACAAAAATATTTCTAAGAGATATTTGCCTAACAAGATGTAATGGAAACCACAATGTGGATGTGCAAATGTTACACAGTATTTTTATGAATCTTAAAAAACTAATGATAGCTTACCCAGAGAGGATCTTAGTCTCCTACCAAAAACAGAGTAGAGCTCCAGGGAGCAGTGATATGATAGATTAGAAATCAAAAAGGTGCTAAATCCCAAGCTAGTTGGAGCAACTTATTCAGTAAGTGGCCTTAGGCAGGCCATTATAAGACCATACTCCTCTTCCAGTCTGTATAAAGAATGTGCTAAGAATCATAACCACACTTTAAAAAAGCCTCAGGTTTCAAAAATGGCTTTTTTTTTCCCAATAAAATTTTAAGTAGCAAAAGAAAATCCTTCATTCTAAATGTATTTGCAGTTTAAATACAAAGTCCATTATTTTCCTCATTTTCAGCTGATGCCATAGAAGAATGAAATTATTACTTTTTGTCAATATATTACATGATTTGTCAGTGCACTTTAATAACTGATATCAACTGCAGCAGAAATTACAGATTTCAGTGTATTTTCCACAGTATACCCGCTGATATTTCCACCTTTATATTTTGCATTTAAAATTGAATTTAGCTATAACAAGAATTTTATATGTGTCCACAGGCAAGATACCTGTTTGCTGATCTGTCATGTTAGAAAAATACCCTACTTCGTACCCTCTCTGGAAAGAGGCTGATAAACACGCCATGACCATGTCCTGACTCTCACAGTGATGCTCACTCTCTTTCTGAACTTGTGTTGAGATACTGCAGCATGAATGTCCATGCCTTTTTTCAGCAGTGTGACTGAAAATGGGAAATAACTTTTGCATCCTCCACATCTTTTAAAAGTAAACAAGAATTTACTATCTACTTAAATGAGCAGTCATGGTAAAATAAAGGCACTTCACCAGTAAGGGCATTAACCTAGGGATCTGTGTCCTACTCTGCCACAGACATCCCTTATAACCTGAGAAAAAGCATTTAGTCTCCGTCTCAGTTCTACATCTGCCAGGGGTATAGTAGGCATTTCCTGACCTCATGTTTTTTTTGTCAAGATAAATGTATTACAGTACTGAGATTCTGCCAAGAGTGTACCTAATCTATTCCACAAAGAAACTACAACTAAGAAAATAATGTTAGTGGAATGATAGAAATGCAGTCGAATGAGAAAATTGCAAAGAAATATACATCTATTACATATTTTTTCCTGGCAACATTTAGCCTAATTTCAGTGGTTAACTGAAAAGTTAAGAGAAAGGGAGCATCCATTTTTATTCAAACTCATCACAGTCAGTAAGAGCGTGCAGAGATAAAAATCAGACTCTCCAGCATGTCTTGGAAGGTGTGTCATTGCTTTGAATGGGGAGTCACAGTTCACAGTAAGATGTGCCTCAAGTTACATAGTAACTTTTTGATACTGATTTGTCCTGGGTTTAGCAGTGGCAGTCATTTTTCTCTTTCTTGGTAGCTGGTGCAGTGCTGTGTTTTGACTTTCAGCTGGGAACAGAGCTGAAAAACACTGATGTTTTGGTTTGGCCAAGGACTTTGTGAGCCTCATGCTCTGCCAGGGAGGAGGGGAGCCGGGAGGAAGCAGAGACAGGACACCTGACCCAAACTGACCAAAGAGGTATTCCATACCACAGCACGTCATGCCCAGGGTGTAACTGGGAGGTCCCCGGGAGGGGCTAGGTGGACTGCAGGGTTGGAGGAGGTATCGGTCGGTGCTTGGTCAGGCTGGGGGGCAAGTTATTGGTCGCCTGGTGATGGGGTGTTGTATTCTTTTCCCTTGTTATTTCCTTTATCATTACTATTATTGGTGGTAGCAGTAGTGATTTGTGTTATACCTTAGTTACTAAACTGTTCTTATCTCAACCCGTGGGAGTTGCATTTCTTTTTGATTCTCCTCTCCGTTCCCCCAGGAGTAGGGGGAGGGCAAGAAGGGGGGAAGTGGGTAACAAGCTGTCTGGCTGTGGGTTAAACCACGACATGATTCCATCAGTGGCAGGAATAAAGGCATGTAGAGCAAGAAGGGTCATGGTTTTGGATGCTACTATTACATCCACCATGATATCAATGACTCCTTAAGTTTTGCAGAAACCTTTTCTTCTTTCTGGCATGGAAAAAGGCAATGCTGGCAGGTCGTGGCATATTCTGAGAGGCTGTTGTTGAGATGGAGTAATCAGATACTTTGTTTGAGTGTGAATATAAACCAAGTGTGTATATGTCACCACATATGCAAAGATATAGAGTGTTCTACACCTGTACAGACCCTGCTGAAACTGCTTCTCTGAAACACTGAAGGAAGGAAGAAAGAAAGAAGAGCAGTTGGCCTTCAGAACAGAGGGAAAAGTTGACAAAATGAAAAAAAAACCCGAAGATGTGTATCCTGTGAGGAACTCAAGTCTGTTTTGCCCATGATTGTTACTGGCAAGTGATCTCTCCCTGTCCTTATCTTGACCCATGTGGTTTTATTTTCTCTCTGCTATCCAGCTGAGGAGGTTGAGTGGTAGAGTGGCCTCGGTGGGCACCTGACATCCAAACAGGGTCAACCCTCTACGCTTGGCTGACAAAAACATGTGTAAGTGCAGGGGCTGCCTGTGACAATCTGAGCCCAAGCAAGAAGCAGAGCCAACAGAAAGAGCTCAAGCCTGTGTTCTCCATAAATCAGTCCTGTGCAAGGACCAAGCATTGGTCAGTTTCCACATCACAGGGGACCTGAATGAAGTGTAGGCGACAGAGCAGACTGACACCTGGGCTGTGGAAGTCATTTGTTGATCACATGGCTCCTGCATTGCTGCTGTGCAAGGCACAAAGCTAGGGAGACCTGTATTTATTACAGGGAGCTAGGCACTGTTACAATATTGGATGTCTACCCAATGCCAGGAATAAATTAAATGACAGACTAAGCAGAGCGAAATATATAACCTCAGTATACTATTCTACAGAGTCCTGGCAAACAGCCTTAGATGGTGCTACCCAATTAAACTTGCTTTCACCATTCACCAGGGTTGTAAGTGTTTAAGGTTATAGACACATTTCAGAGGCTTGTAAATAAATTGACATGTAAAACTTTGGCAAGGAAATATTGATGAAGCAGTTGTTTATAGCGATAACAGGAACCTCACTTGTGAGAGATCTGTGATCTCTCAAACCCAGAAGCTAGCTTAAAAATTTAAGTATTCTCAAGATGTGACATCTTATTTCTGACATAATATCTGGAATCAGGTGGGAAAAAATGATGTGCTTGCTTGCACTCTGGAGCTAATACCAGGTTGGCTTTGCCCCATGTGGTTATGATTGAGCTTTGCCACACTTACTGCTCTAGTCCCCGAGATAAACAAGCAAACAAAAATTAAAATCAAAAAAGATGAACAAAGCAGATGAAATTTTGCACTTATTTTACAAACCTGAATGATGGGAATTCTGTGTTCTAAAATGTGGTAAGGCATCTTACCTTCCTGTTAGCTGCGCTCTCTAGAAGCTGCAAAGCTATCCTAAAGTTTAAAAATGTAACTGTGCTGATTAAATGTGTTGGGGCTGAGAGCTGATCTGATGAAGAAGAGAAAAATCATACTGGTTGTTCAATGAGTAAAAAATAAATCTCTGGGAGTAAAATGGTGCTGTAACATTTCTACAGGTTGAACTACCAGAAAATCCATCCCTTTCTTCCTTGTTGAGCTGGTTTTGGCTGGGACAGAATGCATTTTCTTCAAAATAGCTGGTATGGGGCTATGTTTTGGATTTCTGCTGTAAACAGCATTGATTACAGAGGGATGTTTTAGTTATTGCTGAGCTACACTTACACAGAGTCAAGGCCTTTTCTGCTCCTCACACCACCCCACCAGTGAGCAGGCTGGGGGTGCACAAAGAAGTTGGGGGTGGGACATGGCTGGGACAGCTGACCCAAACTGACCCGAGGGATACCCCGTACCATGCAGCCTCATGCTCAGCATATAGGGTTGGGGGAAAAAGAAGGAAGGGAGAATGCTCAGTGATGGTGTTTGTCTTCCCAAGTAACTATTGCGTGTGATGCAGCCCTGCTTTCCTGAAGAAGCCAAACACTTTCCTGACCATGAAAAGTGGTGACAAATTCCTTGTTTTGCTTTACTAGTGCTCACAGATTTTGCTTTACTTATTAAGCTGCCTTTATCACAACCCAGGAGCTTTCTCTCTTTTACTCTTCTAATTCTCTCCCGCATCCCACTGTGGTCTATTGAGCAAGTGACAGTGTGGGGCTTAGCTTCTGGCTGGAGTTAAACCAGGACACTTGTCTTCACAACAAACCAAATAGACAGATGCTAAATTCATGACATTAAGTACCACATTTTAGCAGCACAATACAGAAATTGTTTTCTTAGTGTGTACAAAACCCAAGGTTACATATGCTATCCTCAATGAATGATCCACAGGGGGGAATAGGGGTTGTATCTTCAGATACAGAGTTCCCATTCCACTCCAAAAAGTGGGAAAGAAGGCTTTGCTGAAATTTCTGTGCTAACATGAAGTGGCAGGTTCTGAGGCATTACTGTAGTTAAAAACATTGTACAACAGCATGCATTGCTGAATGAAGGTCAAAGGAGCATGTGCTTTGACTGCCAGGGGACCAGGTCTCCTGTACAAAGCCTGCTCTGAGTGAAGAGGTTTGGGGATTGGGAAAACCAGTCAGTTGTTCAGGGGAGAGGAGTAAGAAAACTAAGATGCAAGATGTGCAGGATGGGAAATCACAGCATGTTCTAGTTAAACTTAGGTTTTGCTTTCATTAAGGCAGAACTGGTTATTAACTGGCAATATTTGTGTTAGGAGTATTTTGGGGCGTTGCATAAAGAGCAGGTGATTTTGTTATCTTTGAGCTTTTTTAAAAAAGCCTTACTGACACTATTCCAAATGCTATTCATTATCTTCAATATACATGCACAAGATGTCAAGGTTTATTATATGTTCACTTTATATGAAACTATGTAGTAATTTTCCTTCAAAAACTGACTGAAACTTACAATTCAATAACCTGATATTTTACATGAAATAGCTCAGAGCTTTTCCTCTGCAACACTTCTCTGAAACTCCTTATCAGCTAGGGCTCTTACCTGCACTTCAGATGAAAATTAAGCTGGCATCAAGAAATAAAGGGATGATGGTAGAATTATATATAAAATTGCTTCAGAATCTCTTTATCTATTACAGTGTCCTTCAGCATTATGCAGGTCTGAGCCCTTTCCATGATAAAGGAGTGTTGCTTGTATGTCCCATTTCAAGGAAAATTGCATTTAAAGAATAAAAGTATACAAATGTGTTTTTTTTTATAGTCCCTCTTTGTGTGTACTTTTGTTTTTTTAGTACATTAAAATACTGTAATGATCAAGGTGAAGATACTAGCTTAACCCCCCGCCCCCCCCATCTTTCATAGAAAAAGTACAGCAGAGATTTTATATGTTGTATGAGACTGACTGAGCCTATGGCTTCTGGAAGTCAAGAAACATTGTAGACAGTTGGAAAGGTGCTGTTATAAAGTGAAGATAAAACTACAGAGAATAACATTACATAATGATTTATTATGTGACTGTAACCTGTTTCTCTACTTGTGGGGTAGCAATAATCTACTACTACAGCTTTTGCAGAAGCACTCTAATTCATAAATGTCATTAATAAGAATAACTTCACAAACCCATTTCATTAAAGTTGTGCATTAGTCAGTACATTGTACAAATGTTAATGGATTTGTCTCTTTGGACTGCTCATTTATAGTACCTTGTGAATACTCGGTACTTGAGATGCAGTAACTATCTGCAATTGGCTGGATAAGCCACATGGCAGTATTCTTTTCATGTGGCTTAATAAATGTGTTGGTGTACATATTGGTGCTTGTAAAAGTAAAATTTTATCACTATGTGAATATTCATGCATGTTATACTGATATTCTCTTTCTTTAGATAGCTGTGCCAGCAAAACTCTGTTTTAGTAATATTTGCAGAAGACGAACTGATAAAAGAGAGAGTATGTTGGAAGTAAATAATCTGAACATTTAAGGTAATATTCAAACTAAATATTTTGCAAAATTTGCCTTAACCTTTCTTAAGAACATCTTCCCTGTAAATGAATGGAGAGTTTCTCCTACACCTGCTTCTTTGCTTCTAGAGGGAAGTGTGGGAGCCCTATTATCCCAACATATGTTGGCAGGTCTGGCCTGTTGCACCTAGCAAACCCAGCCAGCTATCCAGGGGACATCAGGCTGCAGGAAAATGTCAAGAAAGGCAGCATATGTGGAGCATAAGAGGTGAAACAGAAAGCCTTTGTGTTGCTTCTAATATGCTCCCAAAATAGAAACTTCCTTCTCAAACTGGCACATTCTGTAATCACGATTTTGACTATTTGACGTCTATTTTCTTGGTGCTGACCTTGCTCCCTACAGCTATCTACAGTCCACTTTTCCTGCAATTTATAACAGAAATGGAGACATAAAACAAAATCACTTGCTTGCAAATAAGCTTAGTTTTGGAGTCGATATGCTGCAGCTGTGTCGTGGCTGCCATACTATATTTGACATTCTTGAGGCCCACAATTTGTCCAGACTGTGACAAAAATCTATCCAGTTGTTTGAAATTTCTGATTTCTAATAGAGGTCTTTGGAGAGCAGATGGACTTTTGTACCAGGGCATCCTCTATGTTATCATCTCCCCCCAGTTCATCTGTGATATTCAGTGTTGCAGATGGAGGGTAGGTAGATGCCTGTGGCTCTCTGCCAGTCCCTCCTTGGAGATGCTCTTGTTGAGCATTTGGTTGCTGCTCTGAGATCGGAGAGCTGTGCCTTGGGGCACCCAGGTGTCAGTGGAGGAGGAACAAGGGGCATGAGTGGCTTCTGCTGCACCTCTGTGGTTGTAATGTCACATAGCCAGCTCCTAACAGTGAGATCAGAGTGCATCTCTATTAGTTGCACACAGACAATTTATCTGACTTTACTTGCAACAACAAGTAATGTCCTGGTAATGGTCATTTCCCTCACAGAAAACCTCATCTCCAAATAACTGTGAGCAGTGTGAAATGGCTATGTGAAATCACCATGGGTAGCATGGCATACTTTTCCAGGCAGGCTGAGTATAAATGTGAGGACTTTCTGATTTTTCTACATGGTAGAAGATATTTGGCCTCCAGAGGTCAATGAGTTTCCACGCTGCATTGCCTGTCAGCTCTTCAAAGTTCCTACAGAACCTCAAATGCACAAACCTCCTTCCCTAGATCTGCCAGCAAATGGGGTCCTCCTTCAGCAGCAACCAAGAGGGAATGCATGTGTGGCAGGGGCAGAAGTAGCCAAAATCAGGTGCTGTATAGACAACAGTCTACTGAAATGTTACAGGAGTGGTCGTGCCCTCCCGAGTCCATACCCCCTCCCAGAAGGAGCCTTGCTAAGCGTGACCTGATAAGCAGGACCATGCTGCCTGCCTGCTGCCTGGCATCATCTACTCAGGCAGGAGAATTTGAGTGAACATGAGAATTAGAAGATGAAAACCCACAACAGAAGAAAACAGGGTCTCAGAACTGAAAACTGCACTGCATGAACCATGCCCATTTGTATACATTTTCACTGTTAAAGCCAAATGCTTGTGAATTTGGGTACGGCAGGAGCAACATAGCATCTCTTTTAGCTGCTGCTTCTCAGCTGTTGAATGTTTTCAGTTCACCAGAGAGATCACTAGCTAGGGACCACTGACCAAAGTAAATCCCTTTGACTTTGAAGCTGTCTAATTTGAGCATGTGCCTCTCCAGTTTTAGTTAATTGCACAAGTTATGGTGTAAGAAATATGAAAACATGGTATGTCACACACAAGGGCAACAGTATTGTCTGAAGAATGATTCCCTGTTTTTCTATAATCTTACGTGCTAGTCTCTCAATGAAATAAATCGCTCCACAGGCAATGTATAATGCAGTCTAAAATATGATGGTTCTAGCCATAATCTAAATTGGATATGCTGTTATTGCCCTCTTTGTCAGAGTATCAAGAGCTTAATAGTTTTCTTGAAAAACTGAACATGAGCCAGCTTCAGTGTGTGCTCACAGCTCAGAAAGCCAACTGTATCCTGGGCTGCATCAAAAGGAGCGTGACCAGCAGGACGAAGGAGGTGATCTTGCCCCTCAGCTCTTGTGAGACCCCACTTGGAGTATTGTGTGCAGTTCTGGTGTCCTCAGCATAAAAAGGACATGGATCTGTTGGAACAAGTCCAGAGAAGGGCCATGAGGATGATCAGGGGACTGGAGCACCTCCCATATGAAGATAGGCTGAGAAAGTTGGGGCTGTTCAACCTGGAGAAGAGAAGGCTGCATGGAGACCTCACAGCAGCCTTCCAGTATCTGAAGGGGGCATATAGGGATGCTGGGGAAGGACTGTTCTTTAGGGACCGTAGTGATAGGACAACGGGTAACAGATTCATACTTAAACAGGGGAAGTTTAGATTGAATATAAGGAAGATGTTCTTTACTGTAAGGGTGGTGAGACACTGGAATGGGTTGCCTAAGGAAGCTGTGAATGCTCCATCCCTGGTGGTGCTCAAGGCCAGGTTGGACAGAGCCTTGGACAACATGGTTTGGTGTGTGGCATCCCTGCCTATGGCAGGGGGGTTGGAACTTGATGATCTTGAGGTCCTTTCCAACCCTAACTATTCTATGATTCTATGATTGTTGTGCTTACGTGATTATTTCAGATCATCTTTTCTGTAACTCAGATATTTACCATATGTTTGATCATTCTTGAACTTGCAGGCACACTAATTAAAAGCTTTGCTTTGTTTCTTGATAACAAGTTTCATATATGAATTAGAAAATGAAACATATCATATTTCTCTTTGATCCAGTGACTTACACCTTATACCCCTATTGTCTACCTCTACCTCAAGAGTTATCTCTGCCTTGTCCCTGGTTTGCACTACTTTAATCTCATTCTCTCTTTTTATTATTTCAGAAAACTGTTAGTAGTAGTTACATCTTTCTTTGAGCCACTCCTCTGGCTTCCACATTGCTTCAGCTCTGCATTTACAGCAAATGCTCTGCGCAAATGCAGCAAATGCACTGTGATCTCTGCTAGAAATCTTCACCCCTCAGGTTAATCCTGCTCCAGTGTTCACAGAGATGGTAGCCTGTGTTATTCTGTGTTATCTGACTGCTCTATCTCCCACCTACTTTCATCTTGCCAGTGAGATTTTGTGATACAAGCACAACATCTGCCTGATAAACTGCAGTGATTCTGTTACTTGGTGAAGTTCAGTGTGTTGTTTGTAAGGGTGGACATTGGGAGCTTTAGCGCAGAAATATGTTAGTCTGCTTTCCCCTCTCTCCCTCTTTAGTTATCTGACTTTCTAAACTCTGTCTATTTAGTTATTAGCTTAGGAATTCCCTGGGCTTACGTGGATTTTCCAGTGCAGTCACTATTTCCATTTAACTATTTCAAGGGCTGTTCTGCAGAAGAGCCGATTAAACTAGTTATCAAAACGGCACCCAGTCTGTGCTACCCTCACCATAACCTGCCCCCAGGCCATGGTTTATCCTGGTTGATGTTTTTTCTCTGATGAATGGAATGGCAGAGGCGCAGCTCAGCAGGCAGTCCCATCTCTGTCTATCCCTTCTTCCACTTCTGCTCAGCTTTGGACCCAAGTGTCACCCCAGAAAGGTGCAAAGTAATGCTATAATCCACCCTGGGCTATCTGTCCACAGAACTAACTGATATTCAAGGACAGCATAGACAAAAGGAGACATGAAGAAAATATGTTGACATTGTAAGAGAACGGAATATATTTGCTGTTACTGGTGAAAACCAGTGTTGTTCCCTCTGGAATACATCAGTAATGGCCAAGACCCAGCTCTTCAGGGGTTCAATGAGTGTTTCTACAGTAGTTGCAAAATAACTGCTTGACCTGCAAATTGAATAATGAACTTTTTGCAAGTTGAAAAGCACCTGTATTTGTCTTGAAGTTTTGCAAAACATCTGGCTCTTATACTGGTAGCCCCATTGAGAACAATATTAATTAAAAAAACAGAGCTGCAGATATAGACCCTCTTCTTGCATTTTTCTTATCAATATTCATGTTCCATAATCCTGACTGGACTCTCAAACTTTTCTGTTCACACTGGGTTTTGATCTGTGGGTCTTGGATGTACAGAGATGCAGCACAGTTGCTTGGCAACACGAACACTCCAGTTCACTGGGGGTGATGAACATTTTTTAAGGAACATTTTCTTTTTTCTGTTGCTGAATGGAGAAGAGCACAGACAACTCAGACTATGATGCCTGACCTGGGATTTTGGGGCCATAATTCAGAGTTTTATGGATGCAGAATTCTAGTTGGCATGAGGGTAAATTTGGACCAAGTCTTGTCTTTCACTAACCCCATGGAATACAGTAATAATGTTGAGGTGTTCAAGTATTTAAGATTTTGGGTTTTGCCTTAGAAAAAAAAAAAATGGGAGGGACTCTTCCTTTTAAGTCCTTTATTTAAAACTCTTTATGAAGCCAGACTGCACAATTCCAGTCTGGGCAAGCTTCTGCAAAGCAAGAAAAAGGGAGGGCATTGCCTTTTGTGCAAGGGCAAAGTGTCCTGGGTTCAGAGCTTGTCTGTCTGCTCTGGAGTTTCTGCTTGTGGAAGGCACAGTAGATGCCGTCTCATATCGCACCCACTTCTATGCAGCTGGCAGCTTTTTACAATGATCTCCACACACTGCATTTCAGAAGTCCATGCATATTTAGTTCCTGGGCCTTAGGGAGCTTATGGAAAGTCTAAAGCCATATAAAAGGATTACAATCTGACATTTACCAAGGTCTCAGACTTGGCAAAGCTTGCCAAAGACCAACAGCTTCATCAGTAAGGTAGTTGAATGTCTGTGTTTCTTTTTTTTGAGCACCTGTTTTTGCAGAGCAGTTTCTGATCTGGGTGTTCCTTCTTTTATAGTTCTTTGTCATTTTTATAATTATGGACTTAATTATATTAAATTTATTAAGAATTAGAATTTTAAATTTATTATGATTCTCTATTTTTCCAACTGAGTTTAGTTTACAAGATTTCAGTAAATTTGCTGCCACATTTTGGCAAGAAATTGGGTAATTCAGTAAATGTGTAGGAAGGTAAGTCCTTTAAGGAAATTTTAGGTAGAGATAAAGGGAACTAAGAGCAGCCAGATTTTAGAAGATCTAGATGTATTTGACATACACACAGTGCCTCCTGTCTTTACTTAGAATAAGCCACAGCAAATTAGATAGCCCCCAGGCTTACGTACATTTTGAATTTAGTCATATAACATTATTTCCTCCAAAGCAGCAATCAAGCCATCCATCAGGTTGTCAGCAAATTGTCCATTTGCCATATATTAATCTCACTTTTCATATCCCTTATTCTTCTGTTTCAGTGGGAATTCAGTCACAGACAAAGTCTACTTAGACACCATATTCTGCAAATAATGTAGCCTGAGAAAGAGTTCACTAACAAGAAAAATACCTGGTCTCTAAGCTGGTGCTTTGTGGGTACATGGTGCTAAATGAGTGCTGTAGAGAGGAGTGTAGCTGTAAATCCTTACTTAAACCCAACATGTAGAATTTGACTTGCTTCCTACTGGGTGATCAGCAGCAAGATTGAAGTTAACAGTGATACCAAATGGTTTATTCAGCTGTCAGTTACAGAGAGATAGTTTGTAGTGGAAACAACCAGGCAGCCTACAGCAATATCTTTAAGAGAAGTCTGCCTTCATACAACTGTGAAAGCACAGGCTTACCTCCCCTAGCAAGCAACAGGAACAAGTTTCATGGAATATTTTATTCAAGACCCCTGCTTTTGTTCAAAATTTCCTGCAGGGAATGGTGACTTGTGTTCTCACCTGAGACAGTGGATATAGGCAAAAGCAAAGTAAATTTGAAAAAGGAACCAGAATTTGTGCTGTGCTGCCTTTCCTTACATTTGTTTTCACACAGAAATCCATTGATACAAAACAGACCTTTAATGATACAATGCATAAGTATGGGTCCATGACACAGGAATCTTTTCAGCTTGTTTTCCTTTAAAAATAAAGGGAAGGGAAATGTGTTTTGAAGCACCATGTCTTCATCTCCTAGAAATGGTCAGTGGGAAAATAACAAAGTTATGGCAAAAAGCGAAGTTGCTCAGCTGATGTAGGGATTGGAATTTTTCATTCTCTGTCTTTTATAGTAGGTCCTGTAGCATATTAGGAGTGAAAGCTGAGAGGTGATAAGATTTTTTTTATTTGCTACATCTTTCAAGGGTTGGGCTTTCTCTGTAGATGTAGGAATCCCTGATGGGTGAAGGGAATTTAATAAGAATATGCACAAGTTCCCTGTGGTTGAATGTATGTGCCTGATGCCAGTTCCAGACACAATTATTTAACATACTTTTTTCATCAGTTTATTCTAGCAATTATAGTACTGATATAAGAAGGAAAACTATCTTCACCAGCAGAAGAGGAATACTTATTTTGTGGTGGGAAAAATTAGTCCAGTGATACTGAAATAAGGCAACACATGCTTTCATCTTTCTTCGCATGGAGCAAGTGGTCTGACAGGGTATTCACCCAAGGTAAATCATGTCTCTGGCCATGGCTGAGGGCCTGGTGACTACATAAGCACTGAGTTGTGGGAGGCACACAGCAGGGTCCTCTGGTGGTCCATTTTAGGAGCTGGTTACAGCTTCTGTCTTCCCTGGCCATCGTCCTTCCCACCAAGTGCAAAAAAAAAAAAAATGAAGGCAAGGAAAGAGAGGTGCTGAGGGTCCTGATATACAGCTGAGTCTAAGTACAGGGTGAGGATGAGGAGAGGACTTGCTCCAAAGCTTGGAATCTTCCATGTTTGACATGCAGTTAATATGAGAAGAGTGTATGTTTTATGGCTATGTGGGTATAAAAGGTATTTCAATGAGTTTGCCTAATCCTGCCTTTTAATTTTAGGGAGCTTTTGTTAGTGCTGTAATGACGGCAAAAGCCTTTTAAAAACTGAGACAATATTTTCCATTAACCTAAGCTTTTGACAGGTACTAAGGAGCACAGTAAGATAAGAATGTCATTTTTGTTTCCGTCTTAGATTTTTTTGATGTCTACATCTTGTTTGCAAAGCCTACCTCTTTCTCAATGCTTGTACAATTTTCTTGTACACGAAACTAGCAGGAGGATTGGGTTGGAGGAAGATGGTTATTTCTGTGTGGTTATACAGGGGTGTTATAGGGTCAACATAGCATTCAGATCTTTATCTCTTAAAAGAATTATTAAAAATAAAAAAAGAAAACAAAAAAAAAAAACAAAACAAAAGCAGAGCAACTGATCAGCAGAAAAGGCCAAAGAGAAAAGAAAACCAACTGACTTTTAAAATAAAAAGAAATAACTTAATCTGAAACTAGAGGAAATAAATCAATAAAAGTAATTTTCTGTTATGTGTGAAGGCTTCACAGTCCTAGCTTTCAACTTTCTGTCAGTTTTACAGGTTTAATTCATTTATAGAATTTTAAATTGAACCTATTTTGTCCAGTCATCCTCTTTCTTGGGATAGTTTATTAAATCTGGTTTTGAAATGCATCATTGAAATAGGGATGGGATTTGTAGCCCCCTGGCACTGGCCACGTCATAAGGCATGAGACAACATATTCAGGGATACAGGGATATGTATAACGTGATATTGGAACTGGAGGCATTGGGGTTATCAGCTGAGTTGCATGTGGGCTTTACAGGTGTGTAGTGTATGTGGATTAGTCAGGGCAATGGCAATGAGTTTGAGCTTTGCATACCCATTTCATAGGTGAATATTGTGGAAATGCAGTCAAGTGGAAGTGAAGCTATGACAAGCTTTTTCTTTTCTCATAAGGTGTCTGCCTCCCAGGACCACACTCGACAATATACTCTTCATCCAGCATATCTACAGGTGACTCTGCCTCAGACTAAAACCATTCAAAAACATCTGAAGAGGAGAAAACAAAAAGAGGACACTTAATAACCTCACAAGCTGGCTGACTCACTGCAGGTGTCAGTGCATATACCTGGCATGTCTCAGTACTTGCTATCTACCTTCCAGTTACACATGGGGTAGTGATGCTTAACTCAGTCAACTCATACCTGGTTACATCCTACTATAGTACCTTCAGAGCTTTGACACTTGCTGCTTTGCCACAGATGCTATCGTTTATCATATAGCACTGCGACAAAAAAAATCCCACATTCCTGCAACCCCACAGCAGCTTTCCTCTCATGGCAATGGCCTCTCTGCCTTGCCTCATTGTCTTAGCGTGTTTTTATAGGCTGATGAGAGCTATGACTTTTATTTAGTGGTAATGAATAGGTTCCTCTCGTGTGACCCCTGGGCTACTTAACCTCAGCTTCTGCAGGCTGAGCAGGCCTTGCTGAGTGTGTCCATGGAAAAGCAAGCCCTCTACATGGGCAGCCTTAGCCCAGGGGGAGAGGACAAACCCCTGTTGTACCTGTGGAAGCCTTGCAAACTCAGTGGTGGTTCGAGGGTGTCCCAGGGAGGAAACACGGCAGATGCTGGATGGCCTGCCCTGCTCGCTCACTGCCATAAATAAATGATGGATAGAAGACCCTGTAAGTGGAGCATCTTCCTTGAAGCTCTCTGGACGTCACATATCTTCAGGACTCAAAATCTTTTCCTTATAGCCTACAAATTATTTTCTTTTTTTTTTTTTTTTTTTTTTTCAGAGCACAGTTTCTGGTTCCAGGAATCTCATGAAAAAATCTGAAGCATCAGGGCTCTTCAGTCCAAATGGAGAAGCCAGTTTACATGTGTCAGTAGATTCTGCAGGGGAAATTTCTGGGAAAACACAGAAGCTGTTTACGTCTTTAAATGAAGCAGTATTAGAGATATTGAAAGCAACGTTAAGAAACCAAGGGATTTAGCTCTCTTTATAGATGCTTATTAGGAAAATAAATGAACCTAATAAGCATTGTCGCTTACTTGATCAACACTCAAACGCTACCAAGATCACTGAAGGCGAGCAAAAGCACCGAAGCCCCTTTGACCCCCTCTAAAGCAATTGATTGGGGAAGAAGTGTTAAAACAACAAACTGCCGCGGGACAGTCCTGTACGTGCCTCTCTGTGCACGTGTGTGTGTGTGCATGTGTTCCACCCTCCGCGGTGCGCTCATCCTTTCTTCCACCTCATCCCTCCTCCCGTGGCCACCAGGTGGGGCAGCGACGCTCGGCTCCCCGCAAAGCCGAGAGCGCTCCTGAACCTGCCGACAGGCAGCCGGCATGACGGAAACTTTCCTGCTCTTTTAAGGGGGGGAAGCAGACCCCTCCGTCCTCCTGCAAAGGCCGGAAGCTGAAATACCCGCCGTTTCTTTTTGTGTGGCGATCGGAAAAGGAGAAATCGGTGCAAAGCTCTCTGGAAGGGTGCTTTTGCGGAGCTCGTTCCTCGCTGGTGCTCGACGTTAATCTACTCTGCATCAGAGCCCTGCGCTTCATCTGGGGAACTGTAGGTTTGTCCTGTGATCGTCCTTATGATTCCTGCTTTTTCCTAAGTAAATACAGAAATGCATTGTAGCCCACTGATGTCAAAAGACATCACCATTTTTCAAATACCACGGTGTGAGAGGAAATCTTAAATTAATCCTCCCTTAACAAAAATCACTGGCATAAAGAGCAAAGGTTTGGAAAAGGGAAAAAAAGCCCAGAATCACATGAAAATCTGCCTCATAAAGTGAGCAAACTCCTGCCCACGTTATTTTGCAGTTTGTTTACTTGTGGCTTCATTAAAATTGCATGCAGATCCAATGACTAGATTTTGTTAATGGCCCACAGAGGGACAATCATCGCTGAAGCCTGAACACTGTGATCCATTTTCCCTAATTATTACTTTGTAACCATTTCTAATTTGACAGCTCCTGCTGAACATGGGTTCATTTATTTTGTTTCATTGTTTCACATATGGAAACATCAGATAAGCATAACAGCAGAGCATTAATAATGAGACCCACTAATTTGAAACATACATTAATTGCACATTAAGACCATATAATGGCCTTCATTGGGGCTCCTGGAAAGATTCTTCACTGTAGAATCCCTTTAAATGATATAAATCACAGGGCTGTGCTGCACACTTAAAAAGGAACAGGAAGAACATCTGATTCCTTGTGGCCTACAAGTCAAGAATGAAGAGAGGTAAAGAGTTTCATTTCCCTCCTTGGCACTGTTTTATAACTGTCAAAATGATGGAATCAAGATGGATGTATTTGCTCCTGATGAAGTAGTTTCTAAATCTGTCGGTGAACTCTGAGGCGATTCATATGTTTTCCTCGTTAGGGAAAATCCAGGGGTGTTCACCTGTTTCTAAAAATCTAATGTATCTATGTATCAGGTTTTTGAAGGTTTTAACATAAAAATTACATATTTCTAAAGAAGCAATGCGAGAATGTATGACTAGAAAGGTCAGTAAGTCCAGTCTCCTGCTAGCTCAGTTAACGGCATCAATATTTCTTTCATGAACTCATGGAGTTCTATCTTAAATGTATTATGGTTTTTAATTTTGATCCTTTTTATTCCCATAACCTAATTTTAGAAGGCTGTTCCAAAACTCCATTTTATTGACCTGCCTGAAAATTTGTGCCACTGGGAAATGTCATTATCTCACTCTTTTACTTTCTGCTAGCTCCTTCCTTATTCATTTTGTGATATAGCTAGTCCCCATCTACAGTGTAAAAGCATTTGGCATTTGTTTTGTCTTCATGCCCTGTCTCCTCTATACAGTGACCCTTTTTTTTGTGGTGTTTACCGCACTTTATGAAAACATGTTCAACTTCAAGTTTAATTTTGCTAAGCTAAACAGGGCAGGCTGGTTTGGATTCCTTTGGTAAGATGCCTTTCCTGCATTCCAGCTTGACTTTGTATTTTTTTGCATGTGACTGGTTGGAATTATAATTTTTTCTCCAGATGGAATTTCCTCAATGCTTTGTACAGTCACATTAACACATCTTCATATCTCCTGGAAATGCTGTAGCTGATAAATCCATCTCTCCCTTCCTCCCCCCCTCCTCGCCCCTTGCAACACCGTGGTAGATCGTAGCTCGCTTAACAATGCATTAGTTTGGCCAGACGTTTTAATCATTTTTAGCTCTCAGCTGATGATGAGTAAGCTTGGAGCAGTCATTTTTGCTGTCTTTTAACAGAGGCATGATTTGCATTTTTGCACATTGTGCTTTTGAATTTAAACTATTTCTATCTTTCCAAGCCTCATGATCATTCAGTTATTCCCATAAAATATTCCAATCTTCCTCAGATGCTGGCAATATTTCAAACTACATGTCATCAGGAAGTGTGATAACTGCTTTGCATTAGCCAGTTCCTTACTCTCTGTGACTTAACTAACTCCTGTCTTCTCCAATGTGGTCTGCTTTATATAGATTAGGTATATTGTGCCTGCTTACTCTAGACCTTTAATTACCTTGTTTCACACAGATATGAAATTGACCTCATTTACTCTGCTGCAGTTTATCCTGTTTCCCTTTTCCTTTCCGTTCTTTATTCTTTCCCTCACAGTTTGATCTAGAGTCCTGTGTAGCACAGAGGTCAGACTAATGGGCTTGTGGTTGTATGAAACACTGCAAGTCCTTAAATATAGGTACTAAATTTGTTATTCTCTGGTTAGACAGCAATATCCCTTCCCATTATTTCAATGCCTATTTAGTGAACAAAATCCTTCAGCCATCAAATCCAGAAATAACTTCACCTGAATTTGTTGTTCTGTCTGTATTTGAGCTCACTGTATTTTCCCTTTCTCTCTCAGAACATTGTGCAGTCGTCTACTCAGTCCTGTCACTTATCACTCTCAGCCTATATACCAGCATCTGATGAGTAGGACCGTTTGTGCCAACCTCTTCACAAATGGTTTTGCATAGTTGGGATGTTGAGTTGTACTATCTTATTTTTCTTCTCTCAAACTGTTGGCGTACAGTCCTTAAAAATATTTGTTCTCTCCATTTTGTCAGCAGTGTACCTTCTCAGACATGTATCCTAAATGTGTCCTCTTACGCTCTGTGGTCCTCTTATGCCCCTGATGGCTTAGCTTTGACATGGCAGGCTATCAGTTGATGTTCATGGAGCTGCAGACCATCTCTCCAGCACTGATGGGCTCTTTTTGGGGTTTGAATTGCCGCTAATGTTCACTGCCTAAGAAAGGAAGGGGTGTCCATGTGATCACTACGAGCTCAGAGAAGTCTGTGCAAAGACTACTCTGGTCAGGGAAAGTTAAGCAACAGCATGAAAATCAGAGCTTGTCTTAGAAGGTTCTGTATAATGCATGGTTTGAAACAACAGTCTGCTTAGAAGTATTTTTAGCTTTTCACAAAATTGCTGTGTTGTGCCCAGATAAAGCAGTAATAGCTGCAGTTATTTGCTGAAGGAAGGCAAAATTCCTTGCCCTCTGTTTTCAGTCTGGACACTCTTTAATGACAATTACCAAAATACCAGGTAGTTGTTTCTCAGCGTCGTCCAGCTTTGCTCTCACTAACTGTGCCCTGCTGCATTACTGACATTCATGCTTCTTTTGTTCTAACTGGTTCCATCCTTCCAGCTCTCCAATTTTGCTCTAACCACCGTCTAATCACCTTTTAACTGAATTTCCTCATTAGATTCTGTTAGCAAGCCTCTCCCAACCTTCTTGCCGCAGAAAGATAAAAGGGAAGTGATCAATCTCTGTTTATCCTGATAGATATATCATGGTGCAACAGTTTGCAGGTAATGAGGGGCACTGCATGAGCAGCCAGACTCTAGAGGAGGCAGGGTGGTTAGGTGAGAGGAGTCTGCTGTCTCATGACTTTCAGGAGAGAACCGAGTGCATCACCTGCTCTGTAACTTTTCTGCCAGGGAAGTCCTGGCAAAGCAGGTAAGAAATTGTCCTTGCTTTACAAGAACTGTTGCCTTCATGCCTCAAGAGTGATACAAAGGAGAAGGAGTTCATAATGGTCCACTGCTCTTCTTCCTGGTGCCACTGTACATGTGTAGTCCCATTATGTGTGATGATCTGCTAGAATTAATTTCAGCCTTTGCGCTGGTTGGTTAGGGTGTGCAGCAGCTCCATCTCCATTGTGTTCTGCCAGGAGCTTCCTGCTTAGGTGTAATAAATGGTGGTTCCCTGACTGTCTTCCTCTTTAAACATGACCTTTTTTTTCAGGTAATACACAGATCATTGATAATTAAGGCAAGAAGCAAATTTTAGACCCAATTTTCCATACTCTTTTAGATTTCTATTCTGCTTTTTGCCTCACCACATTCCTTGGTTATTATTGTAAGTACATTTTTACCACAGGGTAGGAATATATTTGTGGATTTAAGAAGTGAAGCAAGCTAAGCCATAAATATTCTTCTCTCTTTCTTGCCATTTGTTAGTTACAATTTCTCCTATAAATAAGAATTTCAATACTTGCATTTGTTTCTTTTGTCTACATATTTTTGGAACAACTCTTGCCCTTTTTATGTTCTTTTAAGTGATGACTCACTCTGATTTCCTGATTTATGTTGTTCTAATTTACACTTCTTTTCCCCCAAATTCACAGGAAAGAGCTTCCTTAGTAATGCCATTTATTAACAGGCCGGGTGCTTAGAATATACTTTCAGCTCACATGAACACCTTTCACCCCTATAGTTTTAGTAATAATTATTATTTTATTGGGGCAGACCTCTTGAAGAGCATTCAGGTTGAACAGGCTGCTGAATCTGTAGGCCACCCATCCACTAAAGCAGGCACTTTGGGCTGCAAAAAACATCTGTACGTTTGAGTAGCCCACTAATGAAAATGAGTGAGCTCCACATGCAAATGAACTCAGGCTCTAAGGCTGGCCTCTCTCCTCTCATTATTCTGTTTTATATCCCAGACAGCTACTGTCATGCATTACAGTCTATAAAAGCAAAGCTGGGTGCAGCCCAACAAATTCAGACGCTGTCTGAAAATCTTGTCACAGCTTTCCATCTTCTGGCTACAAGCTCAATGTTAAAATTATCTCTGTTCCAAAAAAGCTAGTGGTGCACGTTTATCTCTTTTCAAATATATAATCTGCATGTTTAGTTATTGTTTATTAAAAATCTCCTCAGACACAGATTTCCTGCAATAGTATAATGTTTTGCAATGCTTAGTTTACAGTAGTTACCTTATTTGATTGAACCGCATTACTTTCCTCATTAATTACTGCTTCTCACCTGCTCTTAAAAATGGGCATAGCTTTCAATGTGTGTTGATTTCTATACAAGTCTTAACTTTCGATTAATAACCTGCAGCTTATTTAAATTATTATGGCCTCTTGAGTAGTGTTAGTTTGAAAAAAAAATCTCATGAGAAGCACAATGGTGGGAGGAAAAGCAATATATTACAGGAGCAGCTTGACGTCTCTATCATAAGAACTTGCTTCCAGAAGTAAATGAGAATTAAAAACCATCCAATCCACAGAAACCCATTGCATTAAAAATTCTGGTGTGTATTTGCATGTTCTAACAGCTCACAGTTTAATTTTTCATTCTGGAAAGAGAAGATGGCAGAATTTTAAAAAATATTTCTGCAGTAAAGTTTTTCAATGGTGTAAGAGAGCAATAACAGGCTGCTGTGCTTAGGGGTTGGGCTATGAAACAACTGCTTGCAAGCATCTCACATTTGAACATTCCCCTAAAATGGAAGATATTTGAGACCTCAGAGTGTTTGGCTAAATTTGTACTTAGAAAATGTGACTTTCTAAGAGTATACTGCTTGTATTGGGCTGGCTGTGATAATTTTCTCCATAGAAGCCCTCATAGTACAGTGCTTTGTATTGGTAGCTAGAAAGGTATTTGTAACACATAAGTGTTTTGGCTACAGCAGTGCTTGCACAGCATCAGGGCTGTGTCTCCAACATTCCCCCCTCACCAGTAGGCTGGAGCTGGGCAAGATCTTGGGAGGAGACACAGTCAGGACAGTTGACCCAAACTGAGCAAAGGGATATGCCATGCTATATGACATCTGCGTATCAATAAAAACTAAGAGAAAGGAGGAGGGGGGGGGGCATTCATTATTTACATTTGTCTTCTGGGGCAACTGCTACATGTACTGAAGCTCTGCTTCCTGGAAAGTGGTTGGACATAGCCTGCTGATGGGAAGTAGAGAAAAAAATCTTTTGCTTTCCTTTGCTTCTGTGGATGGCCTTTGCTTTGCTTTATTAAACTGCCTCTATCTTGACCCATGAGGGCTTTTTGTGTCTCATTTTCTCCCCTCCCTGTCCTGCTGAGGAGGAAAGAGATAGAGCTGCTTGGTGGGCCCTTGCTGCTACCCAGGGACAACACACCACACTAGTACAAGTATAAATAGTGAAAAAATGAAGTACTTCTGGATAGTTGCTCTTACCTCCTAGGGAGTATTTTGGGTTTCTTCTCATAATATTTCCTCTGTGTTGTCAGGAACCCCATAGACTGCCTGTGAAGCAGAGCTATTTGGTTGGATCTCTTATTTTGCCTTAGTTAAAAAGTTCTTTTCTGTTCTTTTTGCTGGGTTTTTTTGTTTTGTTTTTTTTTTTTTAAAGTTAAGAGATTCCTGAAATCAAATCTTCATTTGGCAGAAATGAAATGATCACTATTGACTTCAGAGGAACTACTTTGCCTTACAAAACCAGAAAGTATAATACTTTATTACATATTATGCACCTTTCTATTAGCAAATTGCAATGAAGCTAGAAACATGGTGCTGGAAGAGACGGGAAATGATTCTTTAGTCTGTGTTTTGGATTGACCAAGCATCTTTTTAGTTTTTCTGATCTATGTCTGTAATACCTCTTTCTCAGAATCCTTTGGATAAACAGGATTTGCAATCTGTAGATTTCATGTCCTGTGGCTCACAGGATATCCCTTCATAACTGGAAAGATTTCTGTTTGTTCTTTGCCTCTTATTAAATTAGTTTCTCTGTTTTCCTGTGTGCTCAGGGCATGGAGAACAATTAAATGCTCTCTTTTTGAAAACCATCTTTTATTCACTGGTAGGCTGCTATCATACTGTCTTCTCCCTACCTCTTTTTCTTACCAACTCTCACTTGTGTTCACTGCCTGGACTAAACTATATATGTAGTTCTTTCAATATTATGTACTTATTCACTTTCCTATTCAATAATGAATAGATGTTTGTAAATTGCTGTCCATTATGTGCCTACTTTGGCTTCCCTAAAATTTGATCTTCTATCTTATGAGTTCCATTCCAGGTATGCCTTTGTACTCTTTGATTGATAATGCCTACATTAAAAACAAAGGCCACTGTTTTGTTTCTCTGTCCTGCATCAGCTACTACTATATGTGCTATTCTCAATTGTTCACCAAAATCTCAAAGACTCCAATCTCTTTCGCAGAGTAAAATCCACTAGAGTTGCCCCAATTGTTCACATAAAAACCAAGCTGTTCCATCAAAATAAAAGCAAACCAAAACAATTTCTTTAGCTATATTTTCATTACTTTTCCCTTACTCGGTGTTCTGACTGCATTTTAATGTGGAAATATTTTTGTTGTTTTTCTTTTCAGTTGGAAAAACATTATGCAACTCAAAGAAAAAGCTACAAAGTTGTCCTTATTGCTATGTAGAGATCATGCTATCACAGCTGGATGTTACAACCTACTCCTATTACCTTAAAATATCATTACTGCTGTTGTGGGTCTTAGTGCCTTAAAATTCATGGTCATCTTCCAGTTACACATGTTCTTTTTTCCTGGTGCTATCAAAAGTGAAGCTGTATTTGGGCAAAATGAAAAATAAGTTCAAGCAATTTAAAAAGTAAATGTTTGTTTCCTATTCAGAAGTAAAAATCAAAGAGGACAAAAGCCCTATAAATGAATTGCATAATTTGATTTTGCTTTTTGAGAAATTAGGCAGTTTGAAATATCATGTAAAAACCATGTTAATTTTTCTCCCAGGAATACATAACATAGACGTAAGAAGGATTTTCTGGGTTTTCATCTCAATCCCTTAACATCTTAAGAAGCTTGATCATACAATTATTAGACACATTTAGAATCTAATTGGTTTCTGCTTCTAGTACACATATTCAATTCCACAATGATTCTGAATATATTTTCAGATTTTTCAGAGCCAAATGTATTTAAATATATTTGAAATTGAACTCTCATATTGTTTCAGTGGTTCCAAATATGTATTTTGCTTAAAAAATACTTTAACTCTTATGCTTTTTCCCATATTTTATTACAACATTAACGTTTATTGACATAATCTAATCTAGTGTTTGAAAAGAGATGTTATTACTATCTTTAGATAACTGTAATTATCTTTAAATAATCACTAAAAAATGGAAAATTACAATTTTTTATCTCAGAAAATAAACCCCAAATGTAGTCATTTGAATTGTAAATATGTAAATAAAGATCAACTCTGGCAAAAACTGGAGATCTTTGAGTATTCTGGTTTGTACAATCCAGAACTTTACTCCATGTAAATCTGGCTAGCAGACTTTGAGTGCTTTCTCCTCTTTAGCTTGCACATAGGAAAGGAAAATGGACTCCAGTGAAATGTTTACTGTAGTATGCAACCACATACTCTTTCCCATAGAAATCTGTCTTGTTCAGTGATGTTCTGGTTATTTCCTACAGAATGACTCAGACTGAGATAATGAATGAGGCTCTTGCTGGTAAAGTGCCTACTGCATTCATCTGAGAAGCTAGAGAGTGTAGTGAATGACAGCTGGGAAGAGAGATGCAGTCTTGTACCTAATGCTATTTAAAAGAACTCCAGTGACAACTGAATTGTCTCCTGACCTTTTCCATAAAGTCATATTTTTCACAATAATTTTGTTCTCCTTTCTGGATGCCTCATTTGGGATGCCTGGGACCTGTGAAGTGGAGGTGCTGAACGCCTCCATGAACTATTAGGAGAGATGGAAGCCTTCCGCTGAAAGTCCTTCACTGCCCTGACACTCAGTGTGACTTCAGACATATCAGGCTTTCTGACTCCATTTTTATTTTTAATTCCTGTTTGGAATGAAAGCAGATTTGTCACTGTAAATTCCTGCAAAGTCACAAGTATGCTAAGACCCCATAATTCAGTTCTGCTGGCAATCTTCTTTGGAAGCATTTTTTTTCAGGGTGTCAGATTTGATATTCTCAATATTTTCCTAAAGGTTTAATATGTTCTTCTACCTTCACAGTTTTCAAATTTTAGAATTTTATCAGAAAATATTTTAGGCAAATGATAGATAACTCTATCTGATTATCTATCTGATTTCTATCAGTATGACTTGCCTTGAGAAATGTTCACAAAGTGATCTGAAGCTATTTTAACTAGATGGTTTCTGCACTTCTTTGAGTGAGAGACCATAGAGAAGAGTTCAGCTCCATTCAGCAAAACATCAAAATATCATAATTGGATCTTTTTCACCAGTTTTGAAATTAAATGTCTTCTGATAAAATATTAAAAATCCCCACGTAATTTAAAATCAAAATTCTTTTGATGTCTGGGAGTGAAGTGATTTTTTTTTTTTTTTTTTTTTTTGAAACTCAGAAAACTTTAAAATCCCCCCAAAAAATTATCATGGAAGTTTTTTTAGTGGAGGAGTAATTGTAGCTTGCTCTCACCAAAGAATGTGCAAAGGGAAAAGGATTTAAAGGTGCCAGAATACCTTCCAAATGACTGAAAGAACCTTGCTGCTAGGTTCAGGTAGCTTATGCCTGTCTGTGCTTTGATGGTTTTTCATTTTTCATAAGCAATTGGACAAAATTATCTACTATGATATTTCCTTGCCACCTAAATGTTGCAGCTTCACGTTTGCCCTGATGGAGCCTCCTGCCTCTTTCGTATGGCCATGTTCCTTGGAAGATGAAAGCTAATACATTCTCTTGAAGGAAATACGCTATGTTAGCATTCTCCCCCCTGCTATTTCATTTTGGGGAAAAAAAAGGAGGGGGAGTGTTGGAGAAAGCAGAACATTACCATAAATGGCCCAACTTATCTACCTGTGTATCTGCCAAAGAGGCATTGACATCAGGAAAGATTCACAAGATAGAAAGAGCTGTCAATCACAGGCATCACCACCAACATTTTGGGCACCAGGGAAATTGATTTTAAAAAATCCATATTCCAAGGCTGTCTGTGCTTTCTAGTCCCGAAGATCACTCAGGAAAGACAACAGATTTTCTGTATCCAGCAGCTGATTCCTGGGAGCACACAGCCCCACCCCCCAATGTCAGTAACTATCTGAAAATGCCCACATTGATTACATTATATTTACTGAGAATGACATGTATTTGGAAGGGAAAATATTGTTTTTAAAATACTAAGTGACAGTTTCCTTCCTTTTTAAAAGAGAAAGAACCCCTTTGGTTGTAAAAAGATTTTCTTCATGAATATAAACATTGCTTCTGTCTTTTGTGAATACCGAACAATTCAGAAACTTTAAAGCTGTATACATAATCTTTGTGTATTACTGTAACTTCTGCATAATTTTTCACATGGCATTGCATTCTGCCGTGTCACATTTTCATAGTCTATGAAGATTTCCTTATCTTTTAATTGTGGTTGAGAAAGTGTTGTCAAAGAAAGCTGAAAGGCTTGCAAAGAGAAATGAATGAATGTATAAAATTCAAGTCTGTTCCATGAGCTAGTGCAAACACATAGTCCCTTTCAGAGCCACCATGCCTTTTCACTCATGTAAAAAGTTATCACACCAAAGCACTGATGGATGATAATCCAGATTCAGAATCATGCAGACCCTGAGTTTTCTTTTCAGTTCCCTGGGGCTCAGATAACACTCGAATGGGTGGACTAATATTTTCAAAAGTTTGTAAAATTCTCAGATAAGTACTAACCTTCAGATCCCAGCTGGGATTTAAACACAAAAAGAGTTGAGCAAGGTCATAAGAGCAAATGTTTTTTGAAAAATTATCATTTTATATCCAACAGAGAAGAAAACACAAACGAACTTTAAAGCTGTGTATTTATCTGTAGGTCTTTCTTCATGAAAGAGAGCTCTGCTCACTGAGAGAATTGGATGGCTGAAGGACATACAGATTGTTAAAAGGCATTTGTGTTTTCTTTGACAATTCCAGAAGTCTCTATTTGCTGCATGTATCCCAGCCACACACCTTGCTAATTTAAATTATATGCTCCATTTTCTTGCAAGCTAATAGCAAATTTAGACCTTGAATACTGCTGTCATTTCTCCACCCTCCACTGCTTCCGCTGTTCTGTCTTTCCCTATTCCTCTTATATCTTTTCCACCTACTCTTTTTCCACCCCCTTATCCCTCAATTTCATCATCACCAAATATTGCCAATTAGCAATTGTTCAAAACTTGAATGTTCATACAACTTCTTCAGTTTCTTATTGATAGGCTATTTAGTTTGTTATTAGTATGAACAGGCTGGTAGGATCCTCTTTAGAGCGGGGAACATTAAGTGTACATTTATTTTAATTTTTTAAAATGTGTCATTTCAAAAGTACTTATTTCATAATCTACAACTTTGCTGGGTTTTATATGTGAGCAAGAGAATGTCTTCAAAAAACAGAAAGCAGTGTTTATTTATTTCCAAGTGTTTCTTCTTCCCTTTCATCTCATTGTGTCACTGTATTTTTCTTGAAATTGTTCATAGGCTTAATTTCTCTGAGATCAGAAAAGTACAGAAATTCGTACAGTTTAAAGAGAGCAGCTAGAGTAGCAGTGATTTCCAGAATGACTAAGGCAGATTGCAACACAGGCAGGTGACTCTTTGGAGCAGAGAATAAAGAAAAAGGAAATGTATTTGTTTAAAATTACAATGGAGTGTTTCAACTGGTACTTATTTTGGCTAGAAGAATATATTAATCACTGTCAAAGAGACAAGTGAAGCTTGTAGGAACTGAGCTTTTTTCTTTCCTTTGGGCAGACATATGAAGACAAATACCTTAAGCAAACTTTGAGTAACTGAAATGATTTTTCTCACATAAGATTTCCTTTGCACACAAAATTAAACTTCATAATTAAGAAGTGTGCCTCAGAGTTTTTAACAGATATAATCAGATACCTTGACAGGTTACGAAAATTGAGGCTGTTCATCCTGTAGGAGGCTTCTTGGAGACCTCACAGCAACCTTCCAGTATCTGAAAGGGGGCTATAAGAATGCTGGGGAGAGACTCTTCATCAGGGACTTTAGCAATAGGAGAAAGGGTAATGGGTTCAAACTTAAACTGGGGAATTTATGTTAGGTATAAGGAAGAAATTCTTTACTGTGAGAGTGGTGAGGTGCTGGAAAAGGTTGTCCAAAGAAGTTCTTAAAAACTGTTCCTGACAGTTTTTAAGGCCAAGGTTGGACAGGGCCTTGAGTGACATGGTCTAGTAGAAGGTGTTCCTGCCCATGGCAGGGAGGTTTGAACTAGATGATTTTAGGGTCCTTTCCAACCCTAACTATTCCATGGTTGTATGATTCTATGGGTTATGGGTATGCTATGGGTGGCTGCTCTCCTTTCATTTATTTTAAGAGGACACAGACACCCACCATGTAACTTCATTCTTCCATCATCCTAATCTAATATGAGGGACCTCAAAAGGAGCCTTGAGAAACATGGGAGCGTTTCTAATCCATCAGATAAATCTGTGTCACACCTCAACTCAAATGCTTCATACAGTCCTGCTCCCCCACCTCAATAAATGTATGTTAGGACTGGGAGCTGTTTAGAAAAACAGCAATGGTGGTAAAAGGTATGGAATGACACTCATGAAGAATTAATGAAAAAGGTCTTTGCCAGTCAGGAGAAGAGATGAGAAAAAATGCTATGCACATTTACAAAACCTGTATGACAAACAGTGAGATGAAGAGAAAAAACTGTTTACTGCCTCTCTTGTTATGAAAATGAGAATCACATTAAATTAGTAAGTGATGCATTAAAAACCAACAGAAGGGTATGGCCTGTGGCGCAGCTCATAGGTAAGCTTGGGAGCCTCTGCTGCATGATATAGTTGACATCAAATGTGCGCAGAGTCAAAAAGAGAGCAGAGAAATTAATGAAAAAAAAACCCTTTGAGGTTATTCCACATAAATAACCACCTATGGCTCAACCAAAATCTCTGAAGGCCTGAAGGCTATTCTGAGGAAATGTTTCATGTTTTCATCATTTCTTTGTACTTACCTTGGCTTACCTTACTGTACTTGCTATCTGTAGCCGGTGGTCTTGTGCAGTATCTGCTAACCTCCTATGATTCCTTTACATTTTTATTACTTCACAGGTTTTCCCTGCCCTGATTTTTCATGTTGCTCTTCTCTTGTTCTCCAGTCTTCTTGCTGACAGTTAAAAACCCTGTCTTCTGTTAGTTTCTTCTTCTAGTAAGAATTAGCTTCATGTCAGTGTTTGAAGTTCGGTTGGATGAAGTTGTTTGGCTTATTAATTTGTTTAAGGGAAAGAACACTGAAGACACTAAGGCAATACACCAGCACTCACCAAACTGGTATTATGGGTGAGGGATATAGACTGAAAAAATATTGAAATGTTATAATAATATTTTTCAAAATAATTTTATAACAGAAAGTTACCTGCTTTGTTTTCAAAAAGTATTTGGAGAGAATAACTACAGAGTTGGGGTTTTTATACTTCAGAAGTTTTTTAAAGAAAATAATAAAATATGAAAATTGTATTTTGGGTAAAATCATGTTTTTATTGGAACAAAACAGTATTCTATTTTTTTTTCTCAACAACAAAACTGCAGGATCATTTTTTTCCCCCTCACAATTCTCTATAAGTTCTTAACCAGAAGAGACAACTTAAGAATTGAATTTCCATTTACTGTCATACTAACAATCAATACAGAAAAGATTTTTTTTCTTTAAGTGGCATTTCCCTCTATCACAGATAACTGCCAATAAGCTCCATGGGTTTGTTTTTTTGGTGTGGTTTTTTTTTTTTTTTTCTGTGTATGCCATTCCTTCAGCAGCATTCATGTAATTCAGAGTGGTTCCAATAATTCCATTAATATCAACAGTACTTTTGATTTCATCAAAGTATTTAAAGCAATAACTAACCCGCTCTCCCAAGCCTACAGTATTTTTCCAAAAGTTAGCCAAGAGATTATGATGGCTAGGACTAGACACATCCGTATTTCAAACTAAAGACCTACGTTTGACATTACATTATGTTTGCTCTACAATAAATCATATGACGTCAATAACTGTAAATAAGGTGATATTCAAGAATAATACAGTATTAGAGAACACAAGGTAATCCTCATAGATAGCCTTTAACTTGTAACCTTTATTTATCAGGTAATTTTTCTCAAAACCAGGAGCGAATTAGGTTGTTGTTTTGTTGGGTTTGGAGTTTTGTTTTTTTTTTTTTTTTGTTTTGTTTTGGTTTATTATTTCAAATGAGTCAGAGAAAAAAAACATAAATGTTTCTGAAAGACTTCTTGATTTTTTTTGAGTTTTGTTTCTTATTTTAAAATTCTAAAAACTTGTGAGCAGTAAAATAAAATTGTAATGTTTCACCCTCTTGATCCTTTCCTACAAAAATAGAACTGCTTGCAAAACTAACAGAAAGTATAAAGAAGAACTTATATTTACCTTAAGTTGCAGGTACCTTGAAAGAAGAAATTATAGTAAAGGTTCATTAAAAGGATAAAATCTGTACAATAGACTGGAAATAGGCAGTAATTGCTGCTAGGGAAGATGACTTATGTATAGTCTCTGCTGAGACCTCTGCTTATTTCTGGCTCAGTTTCTGGTTTCAGTCCCAGGTGGGCAGACACAATACAAATGTGTCAGTTAGATGCTTAGACAAAATTTCAGCATTGTTCTTATGCAAAATGTCTGCACAACTTTCTCAGCAGAAAGAAAAAACAAACTGCAGCTTTGCCCCTCCTTGCATTTGAAGAACGGGAAGACAAAGATTTACAAAGGTGCAATGGCTCAACGCCTACTGTGGTCCCTTGCTTCAAAACCCTTACGAAGCTGATTCATGAAAAGTGTCCTTCAACTTTCCAATCTCCTTATGAATACGAGACTGGGTTTTATATTTACTTACTTATGGTATAAAAAGCATAGCAGGTCTTAACAGGTATAGTATGAAAACTGTAGAATGTCATAACTTGTTTCATTAGATCTAAGTTTTGGGTCTTTCATTTTAGATAAAATGCAAACTGACTCTTATTGTACTTTCATTTTAGTCACACTAGTTTTAATAACTTAGTTAAGCATATGTGCTGTTTATTTTTGGAAAAGGGCATCTGCATTATCTAGGGGTGTCAATTACTTAATATTCAAGAAGTTATAAACTGTGATTAATTTGGTCTGGTATTTGCAAAACCCAAACATTAAAGTACAAAGAATTAGGATTAATAGAATCATAGAATCGTAGAATAGTTAGGGTTGGAAAGGACCTTAAGATCATCAAGTTCCAACACCCCTGCCATGGGCAGGGACACCTCGCTCTAAACCATATCACCCAAGGCCTCGTCCAACCTGGCCTTGAGCACTGCCAGGGATGGAGCATTCACAACCTCCCTGGGCAACCTATTCCAGTGCCTCACCATCCTAACAGGAAAGAATTTCCTCTTTATATCCAATCTAAACTTCCCCTGTTTAAGTTTTAACCCATTACCCCTTGTCCTATCACTACAGTCCCTAATGAAGAGTCCCTCCCCAGCATCCCTGTATGCCCCCTTCAGATACTGGAAGGCTGCTATGAGGTCTCCATGCAGCCTTCTCTTCTCCAGGCTGAACAGACCCAACTTTCTCAGCCGATCTTCACATGGGAGGTGCTCCAGTCCCCTGATCATCCTCGTGGCCCTCTTCTGGACTTGTTCCAACAGATCCGTATCCTTTTTATGTTGAGGACACCAGAACTGCACACAGTACTCCAAGTGAGGTCTCATGAGACCAGAGTAAAGGGGCAGGATCACCTCCTTCGACCTGCTGGTCACACTGCTTTTGATGCAGCCCAGGATATGGTTGGCTTTCTGGGCTGCAAGTGCACACTGCCAGCTCATGTTCATTTTCTCATCGACCAACACCCCCAAGTCCTTCTCTGCAGGGCTGTTCTGAATCTCTTTTCTGCCCAGCCTGTAGCTGTGTCGGGGATTGCTCCGACCCAGGTGTAGGACCTTGCACTTGTCATGTTTAAACTTCATGAAGTTGGCATCAGCCCGCATCATAAGCATGTCAAGGTCCCTCCGGATGGCATTCCTTCCCTCCAGTGTATCAACCGAACCACACAGCTTGGTGTCATCGGCAAACTTGCTGAGGGCGCACTCAATCCCACTGTCTATGTCACCGACAAAGGTGTTGAACAAGACCGGTCCCAACACCGATCCCTGAGGGACACCACTCGTTACTGGTCTCCAGCTGGATATTGAGCCATTGACCACAACTCTTTGTGTGCGGCCATTCAGCCAGTTCTTTATCCACCGAGTGGTCCATTCATCAAATTGATGTCTCTCCAATTTAGAGACAAGGATGTCGTGTGGGACAGTGTTGAACGCTTTACACAAATCCAGGTAGATGACATCAACTGCTCTACCACTGCCCATCAGTTCTGTAGCCCCATCATAAAAGGCCACCAAATTGGCCAGGCAGGATTTGCCCTTAGTGAAGCCATGCTGGCTGCCACCAAGCACCTTGTTGTTTTTCATGTGCCTTAGCATGCTTTCCAGGAGAATATGCTCCAACATTTTGCCAGGCACAGAGGTGAGACTGAGTGGACTGTAATGCCCCGAGTCATTCATTTTCCCCTTCTTGAAAATGGGGGTTATGTTTCCCTTTTTCCAGTCGTCGGGAACTTCACCTGACTGCCATGATTTTTCAAATCTGATGGCCAGCAGCTTAGCAACTTCATTTGCCAGCTCCTTCAGGACCTGCAGATGGATTTCATCAGGACCCATGGACTTGTGTACTTTCAGGTTCTTAAGATGGTCTTGAACCAGATCCTCTCCTACACTGGGCCCAAGGTCTTCATTCTCACAGTCCCTGTGTCTGCCTTCCAAGACTTGGGTGGTGCGGTCAGAGCCTTTGCCAGTGAAAACGGAGGTAAAGAAGTCATTCAGAACCTCAGCCTTCTCCAAATCCTGTGTAGCTAGTTCACCTGTGAGCTTCCTGAGGGGGCCTACATTCTCCCTAGTCTTTTATTTGCTACATACCTGTAGAATCCTTTCTTGTTATCCTTAACATCCCTAGCCAAGTTTAATTCTAACTGGTCCTTAGCTTTCCTAACCTGGCCCCTAGCTTTCCGGACAACATCCCTGTATTCTTCCCAGGCTGCCTGTCCTTGCTTCCACCTTTCATAAGCCTCTTTTTTCATTTGAATTTTCCTCAGCAGCTCCTTATACATCCAAGGAGGTCTCCTGACCCTCCTGCTGCACTTCCTTCTAGTTTTGCCATCCAGTTGCAAAAATACAGAATGTATGTAACATACTTCACAAACATTGAAGGGAGACTGCAGAACATCTATTTGACAGATCACGCCTCACTTTCATACTGGAAGACAATGAAAGAATGAATGAATGAATGAGTGAATGAATGAATGAATTAAACTGAAAGAAAAATTCGTCTTTTCGTGTATAGTTGCATATACATATTTGTGTGAGGGTGGTGGTACTTTCTCCCGCATCCATCCTCTGGACTACCCTACTATTTAAGGAATACCCATCAGACCTTGGCCCTTGTGTAATGAGTTGGGTGGTGAAGAGTCCCTTGACCATACCAGGGACACTTACACAGCTAAGAATGGGGCCACTGATTGTACCAGGAACTCCTGACACATAGCTAAGATGCAAAGTAAACCCAGGGATAACCAGTCATCCTCTGACAGCCTCAGAACATTCCTTCCCTTGATCATAACCTGGCTGGAAGAGTACCAGTTTTACTGGATTTTTTTTCTAGTCATTACTGACTCAGGTTGTTTTCAGGATGGAAATTTACTAATGACTAAATCAATCGTCTTGACACCCTAGAAATAATGGTCTCGAGGCCCTTTGAGCTCTCCTGGACTGTAGTGGGCTGCAGCCAACATCTCCAAGTGTTCACAAACCTCTCAGAGTTCACAAACTCTCAGGTTTGCAATAATCAGGGGACTATCACTGAAATATGGGACCTGGCCTGAGATCTCTCCACTTCTCAGGACTTAACCCTTGCGTACTGAGAAATGTGGAGGTATTAGATATAAATATTTCATTGACCTTGAGGATAAATTTTGACAGATACCTTTAGGGGGCTTTTAGTAATCTGCTCTAGTGGAAGGTGTCTCTGCCTATGGCAGGGGGGTTCGAACTAAATGAACTTTAAGGTCCCTTCCAACTCTAACCATTATATGATTCTATGATTCCATACATCTTTATGTACATGTGCTTGTGTATGTGTGTAAAGATTGCTATAGCAAGTGGAGTAAATTCTATTGGCTAACTTTATAATGTCCAGCTTAAAACCACAAATTATTGCTAGATGAAAGCCATGTAAAATTCCCTTTGTGGTGAAGCGGTGCACTTGTAATTCCTTATATATATATAACTTTGTCCAAGTCTGAGACTAAGACTAGATCCAGCAGCACCCAGGCTCTGTCAGGAGTTTAGAAAGCAAGAGGGTCTATTCTAAACCTTGTGAATCAGTGGGAGTGTCACCCTTGTCCTTTGTACCTTTAATATCTGTATCAATCATTGTTAGCTTGCTTTTACATTGATTTTCCTTTGTACACTACAACCATGCAATAAGTAATAGAGTGAACCTTGCTCTTGAATTCTGTTAAGTTGTGCCTTTGAAAGTCATATTAAAACTGCTTTTGTTAATACCTTTGATGGTCATTCTTTGAGTGACTCTACACCACTCTTTTTGCCATTGTGTGTGTGTGCGTGCATGCATATAAATGTATATATATATGTGTGTATAAAAGAACACCACTGTCATCATACTTCAAAGGTGGTCTGAATGTTAATATATATAACTTAATCAGAAGAGAAAGAATCTTAGAAGAAAAGCCTACCTACCCATCAAGGCAATGAAACATTTGGGATTGCTAGCAAACTTCATCGCAGATTCCTGCAGCCAGGAAAGGTGCAGAGAAGAGGGCTGCCTGAAGCCTTGATGAGTCTGGGGATTGGGGGTCTGCATAGCTCTTGCCCCATCACACACATTTCACTGTCCCAGTCTATGACTGTGCAGCTATAACAGGCTTATGAAGCTTTGATGATGTATTATTTCTGGGGATTAATGCAACTGCCATTGTAGGAGATTCTTCAACATGTAGACTTAATAACTTTGTTATTAGTAACAATACTGTGCTTTTTGCTGTATTTCATAATGTACTTTTTTGACTATAGTTTTCTTACAGCATCTACAGTTTGCTTCTTAACAGACTAAATTCTTCAAGAGCAGCAGAAAACCAAAGAGATGCTCAGGAAATGTTCAGCTATGGAAGAAAGAGTAGGAAATGAGCTCAGTCAGACAGCAGCAGTAGAGGCCAACATCACTGTTTCCCCCAGTACCAGACGCAAACCCCAGGCTGGAGCTAGTCATGGAGGAGGGATTTATTTTTGATCCTCTGCACCAGGGGTTCACATTCAAAAGGAGAGTGTTATGTGCTCTCTGCTCAGCTGCAGAGCTTGGTGTTACACACCCTCAGACTCCCTTGTCTCTTTCAGTATGCAGCAGGGCCCTATTATCAAAGGATACACATCCTTGCAAACCCATCTCCCCTCACAGTGCCCTGCAGCTCTCCTAACCTTTGCTGAATAAAAAAAATAATTCTGCTATGAAAATTGGTATGGATCCTTACCTGAAGTACCATATGTAATTAAGTAAAATCATCATGGTATTTGGTTAATTATTATCAGTAAAATAACAACTGCAGACAGTCATGTAAAACTCTGGAAGGTATTTGTGAGATATGTTTACTTTCATTGATAGCGAAGTGAAAATAAACTTCTTTAGAAGATCAGATACAATTTTAGATACATTTTTTTTAGTTTTCATTTGCTTTTTTTCTCCAGATTATCTTATCTTCCTGAATCCCATGGTCATGTGAGTTATTGTTACAATGGGTCATGTCAGCAACATCTTTTATTTTAGCTTCTAAAAAAGTCTTGTTACCGTGGCAACTGCCATATCACCTCCTTGAAATAACATGCACAATATAGAATTTGATCTTTTGCACTGTAGAATGTTCAAGGGAAAATGTTCAGTTTAAGGAGGTTTTTTTCCAGATTTTAATGACGTTTGAATGATATTTTTAATGATCTGTCTAACTGCTTTTACCATTTAAAATACTTCTATAAAGAAAACAAATGAGTGCACCAATGCTTACATCTGTCCCTATTGACCCTTTCAGGTAGTGACAGAGCTGACAGTACACATTATTTTCCATACAGATAATATAAAAGTTATACCAATGATTTGTTTCAGTCATTGCATTCTGCTTACTGTTTCCCTCAAACAGCTCAGACAATAGAGTCATTAAGCTAAGGCAGACAGAAGGGTTTTCCCTCAGCTCACATTTATCTAAATTATTTTATTCAAAAATTCATAGATTTTAAGACCAGAAGCGACCATTGCGATTATCTAGTCTGGAGTCTTGCACAGCATAAATCACAGAATATCACACTGCAGTAGCTTAGTAAACCACAAATATCCTGGTGAACCTTTAGGAACATATCCTTGCTAACCACCTTTGTGCAGAAAATGTAAGCAAACATCCACACTTGGGTCAGCTTTTTGTGCTGCCCGGGTGAAGACAAAATATGTATTCCATATTTTGTGTGCTTTGCTCTGTCCTGGACCTTCTCAGGCCTGGCCTTTGGAGCAATTTATTGTGTCATGATTGTGTGTTTCAGCTTCTGAGGGACACATAAGCTTTCTGGCTTTTAAGTGTCCTGGGGATAGAAGGTAGCAATACCTCAACAACACTGCAACAACAATAAAACAGATTTTTCACTCAAAATTTTGCATTTAAAAAAACACATTAAATAAAAATATGTCAAGCAAAGCATTTTATTCAATCATTTATGATAGTCCCATTGCTGTTCCTGGAGTGGCCAGAGGAGCAAGTCCTCCCTCCCTGAGCACACATTCCTAGTTCTTTGCCCAATTCTGTTTACCCTTAAACCTCATTGATTTCCTATCAGTCTTTAAGCTACCAGTTACCCCTTTCAAAATCTCTGTAGACTACACAGTCTTGTACAGATGGTACAAGCCATCTAGAAATCAACCTACTGAGCAGGTGCTGCTAATTTTAAACTAGTAAGATTTATCAAGTCATGAAAAAAAAAATCCTATGTTTCTCTAGTTATATATAATCCTTTTCTTTCTGAGTCAGTAACCTGGCAACAATATTTGGTGAGCCTGCATAAAGTAATGAACACATCAATGCAAATGATTGTGGTCAGATTTTAAGAGAGAGATTACTGGTATAGCAAATATTATAAAAATTATTGCAGTGAAAAATTCTGTCCTGATTTTTCTTTGAAAAGTGAAAGTTCAACAATTTTTCTATGAACTGTTTTGAAATGTTTTTTCCTATCTGTGAGACATTTTTTCTCTCATTCTTTTCCTAAAGAATTTTGAAAGAAAGATAGTATTTTTATTTACAAATTTACATTGTATTATTTGCATACATCACAAAAAATTGGTCTTGAGTTTTTACTTTTGACAGGTAGCATAAGTCTGCTGAGTTCAAGTTACACAGTTGGAGATCCAAGGTAAATGAGAAGAAATCCAACTGTTTCTGTGGACTTTGAGAACACTGTGGGGGTTTTGTACATTTTAAATCATAACTTCTATAGATTTCAATAGGGTTTTTTTATTAGAGAAGAGAATTACAAGAAAAACAGCTGTTCATTGCTTCAAGCCTGAGTTTTCTAAATTTGACTGAAGCAATTAATGGTGATCTTAATGCTAGTAGGAAGTACACATCTTTCAGAATTATTTTGCTGGGCTTCATGTATAACTATGGTAATTTTATGAAAACTTACACTATACAAAAAAGCCAAACATGGCACTCAGTTAATTCATGCTTGAACAAAGTGACTTTTCTACTTGTTTCAAGCAACAAAGCAAGAGAGACAAAATGAGTTTTTCAGGAAGTGTGGGAAGAGACAAACAAATCACTAATAAAGGAAAACACTGAAACAAGCCGAGTCACATTATTTCTCCTCTCCAGACTGTTGAATAAAGTATTACATGCCTGACATTACGTACTCTCTCTGAGCTTCCCAGGAGGCAGGACTGGTTTTGTACTCATAAATGAAAAATACAGTCTGAGATTGTCCAAGTTCATGAAGTTTTCTTCTCAGGAACAGCTACTGTTAGACACCTACAATGACCAACTAAAATTACCCTAGTTTTAAACTCCATAAAAATTAACATTGACTGCTATAATCCCTACAGATCATGCTTATAAATAGATCATGCTTATAAATAGATCATGCTTATAAATAGATCATTCCTTGAAAAATGGAAATCTGAATTTTGATAAATATATATTAAAGAATACGATATATGTTATTTTCCCATTTGAAATAAGGCACTGTTTTAACTTAAGATTTGTTTTCTACTCTTCTGGGTGTAAGAGGTGAAGATCAGGCATATTACTTTGCTCACCTCTTTACCTGTAGACAAAACAACCTGCTGTAACCAGGGATAGGAAGCTCATATTTCAGTGGAATCTCCCATCCTTCATACAATTCCCAGTAACCAGTGGAGACCAGGAGGAGGAACGGTATTTAACCATGCTTTGGATGTCTTTCCTGGTGGGTAAAATACTGGAAATTCCAACATGAAACTTAGCCAACTTGTTAGGCTGCGTGTTAAGTAAATGGGCTAGGATCTTCTGCAATAAGCACGCATTACATCATTTCATATACATCTTTATTTTACATTTTAGTTGCAGGATACCATGCCTGTCATCATAAAGCCTTGTATCACTGCCTAGTCTTGAGCCTTTAGAAAAATCCTTTCTTGACTGTCTCTTCTGCACTGCCTGGATGAAAGTTGAATGTCCCTTGTCTAACCAAATACTGATAATACATGGCTATGATTATGATAGGTAAATAGCTAAAGAAAGCAGTGTGATTCAGGAGAGATGAGTACTTAGAATAATCCAGCAACTGGATTTAAAATTTGAAATCTTCCTGTTTTCTATCTTAGCTCTAGTAAAGTTTGAAATCTATTGTGCGATTTTCTGGAGAGTAACAAACAAATTAAATACCAGAGCTGTCAAATCTTTTCAGATGTGAATACTGTAATAAAAGGTAACATTTTTTAATCAAATAAATAAAATTATGCATTCACAGAGGAGACACATAAGTATAGAGATAAAATAGGACAAAGCATTACATAAAGTGCAAATTGTCAAAACATATTTCATAATGACCTTATTATTTCATAATAACCTTAGCAGCTGCAGTCCTTTTTAATCTACTGCTTAAAGCAGACTTTATTATAAGCAGAAAAACTTAATTTTTACCATTAACATTAAAAATTATTAAAATAAGACATTTGGATATTTCCTGCACATTTCTTGCATGAACATCAGAAAGAACTATTTTCACTCAAAAGCAGGAAGAGATTAAGAAGCCTAAAATGTCTGTCATAGTTTGTTAAAATTACCACATTTTTCCACATATTACGTACATTTTGCTTTGAAACCTGGATGCCTCAATTAAACATAATAACTTTTACATTTTTGAGCTTTCCTAGTTTTGTAGGCCCAGATCTCCCAAAGAAGGAGGTTTTGCAAAGCCTTGCCCCAGCAACATATTTTGAAACTGAGCAATATAAAGAAGCTGGATTTGCGTAATATGACAAAGGGAGAAATGAAAATTAGAATATCAGGAGATGAGAACCCCTTAGATTTTAGGAGATTCAAGCTCCTGAGGAGAGAAATGGTGGGGACAGGTACTGCTGGCAGGGGTAGCACAAAAGTAGCAGTGTCAGGATATCGCTGCTCCTGGGCAGCTTTGCTGAGATTCCTGTGCTAAAGCTGCCCCTTGGCGCTGAGGGTGTGATTGTCCAAGTGTTTGTCAACTGGATAATCTGAATTTCTGTCTCTTGAAGAATGTGAGATTGAAGCAGATCGAGGGAGGTGAGAACCAGTCTCCTACTGAAAGGTCAGGTGCTGTGGCCCCCTCCCACTCTAGCACACCATCCTCATGCCTCCCCAGGGAGTGTGTCCTGTGGGTAGCTAGCGTGCAACTCAGGAGACCTTGAAAACTATGCAGCCACCAACAGGAATACTGAAAAGTCGTGGCGGATTGTTGTGGTTTAACCTGGCAGGTGGCTAAATACCGCACAGCCCTTCACTCACTCCCCCCAAGTGGGATGGGAATATGAGAAGCTGAAAAGTCCTTGACTTAGTGTAAGCACTGCTCAGCAACAACTAAAACATCAGTGTGGTACCAACATTATTCTTATCCTAAATCCAAAGCACAGCATTGTACCAGCTCCTTGGAAGAAAATTAACTCTATCCTAGCTGAAACAAGACATACATATAAGGACAATGGGGTTTGAACGTGTGGTTTTTTCCCAAGTTTCAAAGTGGTGTGGTTTATTTAATTAATAAGATCACAGGGACCAGATCCCTTGAAATGTTTTCATTGTTGGAGGTGGCATGACTTCGATTTGAGCATGGATACAAAAAAAAAAAGTTGTGTTGTTGTATTTGGATATGTAGGAAATGTCAATGTGGCATAATATAATGTGATATTGAGATTTCAGAAACAGCTTGTCTTACTGAAGCAATATTTCTGCCTTCGTTTGGTACTCCACATGGGCTGATTTACATTTCTGCTTAGACAGTGAGGGATTCGAAGAGTAATGTGGAAAACTGAAATACCTGAAAGAAGCATAAATGATAGGATCAGTCTTAGATTCTCCAGTGTGGTAGCCATACATGTCTAAAGCAAAGGGTGTATTGTTAAACAGATTTGGATATTTCAGGAAATGCAAAATGCCAAGGACATAGAGAAAGCTATTATCAGTGCAAATATAAGTAAATAAGGTAGTTGTCATAGATAGTTAGCTGTGACTGCATTCAGGTTGGAGGTTCTCCTATCCACATGTAGCATGAAAAGACAAGTGGAGCTAAATGGCACTGGAATCAAAATAAATGGCTGAAACTTCTTTCCTATTAAAACAACAGCAAAAATTCTCTTGGCTGCAGTGATAAAGGATTGATTACAGAAGGAAATAAGTGGATTTGTCTAGGGAAAACTATATAGACTTGGATACTGTATTCACAGGAAAACCAGCCTTAGTTGACTAATAAATATTTTGATCAGGGAATAACAGAAACAGAAATCTGGATAAGGAACAGAACCAGAAGTCCCATAAGGAAGAGAAATAGCCTTTAAAAAACCAAACCAAACCAAAACACACAAACATTCAGGGATCTAAAATGAAAAAGAGAAAGCAAAGATCATTCGATACAAAAATTGAAGATTGAGACAAAAGAAGGAAAATAACTTAAAATTGAAATTTCAGAGTCCAAAAGACTCTTCTGCCTCAATCTTAACTAATATTATGAAAAACAGTGTAGCCACCAACTATATAGCCACAACCAGTCTGAAAACCACACTGACAGCAAGGCATCAAGAATCCTTATTGTAAAATGAAGAGGATAAACACTTTCTCCTCATTCCTTTATTGTCTTGAAGGGATATGAAGACAGAAACTATAACCTTATATTTGCTACCACTCCTCAATCTGTATTAGTCCGAATTCACACATAGTATCTCCTTCCATGAAGTGAAGGAAAAAGATAAATCCAATATGTATCTTTCTGAAATGCCATTGAGAAAATTGATTAAAAAATACTCATTCTTTCTATTGCCTTTTTTGTCATGGCAAGCAGTTTCTTCTTTGTCTAGGAACATGTTGGCAACCAGTGTTAGTTTCTAAGACCAAATGTTCTGTGATATTACAGGAAGTCTATTAAAATCTCACAACTGTTTTTATTTAGAGAAACTATTAAAACCATAGGAAACTTCATTATAACCAGATACATTTATTGGGAATTCAAAGGGATGTAACTAATCATAATACAGAACCTTATTGGCAACAGTCATTTCTGAAGATGCCAAACACAGGCTTTGGGACATATGCTTGGATACCTAAGATTATTTTTTACCCCCTTCTGAAGTGGAAGTATGACAGCTCTTAGGTTCCAGAAAGGTGGAAGAACCCAAAATCAAGACTCACTTGCTTCACAAGTGTTACCACTGATTTTGGCATTTAGCATATAGAGTATTTTTCAAGGGAAAAAGAGCCCATGAGAGGGCTGCCTTCTCCCCTCTTGGACTACAGCACTTTACTTATCAACTTTTCAAAACAAAACCTATTTCATTTTTAGTTCAATGTTAGAAAAAGGGGACTCAATTCTCCTGTTCTTGCCTAACATGAAATCTATGCATAATAAAAGAAGAATCAAAAAGAATCAAGTGTTATCAGAGTGATAACATTTCTTGTTTGTATGTTTTTCATGTGCATCTGATTCTTTTTTTTTATCAGGAAACTTCAATTTGGTTGACAGTTATTAATACAATCCTTATGAGGTTTTATTTCACTTTTAGGTAGAAAACTGAGACATGGGGAATGAAAGTAACCATTCTGAATCCTAACTGGCAGTCACTGACATCTTTGGAGTAAAGATCTTAACAAACTTGTTTCTGGAATAATCATCAAGATAATTGTCTTTCTATGCAGCTAGTGTTCAGTTGAACAGGCATTTGCTGGGTAACTATGATCATACCTATCAAGTAAATGACAAATAAATGAGTTGTCTTTTTTAGTCTGGGAGACCACGAAGTTAAGCTAGAGCAGATAGGTAAACAGACGAAGCAATTATATCCATTACATAATGTGGGAAAAGCCTCTGGATTTAGTTCCTTTCTGAGGGTTGGTGTCTCTGGTTTATTCTTTTAATGTGAGGAACTCAGTTCCTGATGAGATCCTGTGGCAGGGATTTGAAATTCCCAGTGCCATTTCTCATCTACCTAGAGGAATCTCATTTTGGAGTCATTGATATAGGCTCTCTTTGAAGAGGAGCCTTGGTGTGGTTGCTTAGGAACCAGGCAAAGGGATTCAAGGGAGGAAGAAGGTGTAATGGTAATGAATGAAAATACAATGTGTGGCAACATCTGACTCACATGGGTAAGTGGAAAAAGCTTTGTACCTGTATGGTCGATAAAATCTTATTTTCATTTTTGTCAATTCATTCTTATGAGTCTTCACTTTCTTAATTATCATTTAGCTGTAAATTATGCCTCTGTTTACAAAATCTGGTCAGAGTTTATATGTATTATCTGAGGGAATCAGAAAATAAGAAATTCTTCCTGAGAAAACCTTTTCTACCAAGCTAATCAGAATTGAAGCTTTATTTGTAACTTTGTTTATAGAGCTGCACTTGGGCAACGTTTGTCTTGGGATCTCTGATTACAGTCAGGTACAGTAGATTAAGGCTGGTGATGAGTTTAGATTCACATAAATAAACTTTTGGCCTAATTGCTGCCTGAGCTATCAACGTCTGGAGGCTGTTTATGATTCAGCTCTCAGTTGCCTCCTCAGTGAATGAACACACACCAGCTGTGTCGCAAACATCCACATATGGTGATATAATACCATAAGCTGAAGATACCTCAGAACTTTAGAACTACATAAAAATAGGCTGGCAGCACAATGGGCTGTTGATTGGGTATATAACAGATGCAACCTGCTCAGCCGAGGACAAAAGATGGGTAATGGTGGGCTGCTGAGCTGCCATCTGCCTGAACCTCTCAACTGTATCAACAGTGTGCCTGCTTACCATTAAAACCAGTACTCTGGGCATGACACATGCTTTGGAGGTGTCCTTCTTACAGTGAACCTCTGAAGTCCAAGAAGTAAAATAAAGCACATAGTTACAACTGTCACTGAGTGCACTGGGAGTGTACCCAGCATTCAGGCACTGTGTTTCCAGTGGCACTATCAGGATGCTGCTCTCTACCCTGACAAAAAACACTCTTTTGTTTTGGCTAATACACTGGAGGGAAGGAATGCCATCCAGAGGGACCTTGACACGCTTGTGAGCTGGGCTGATGCCAGCCTCACGAAGTTAAACCATGACAAGTGCAAGGTCCTACACCTGGGTCAGAGCAATCCCAGACACAGCTACAGGCTGGGTAGAGAAGAGATTCAGAACAGAAGGACTTGGGGGTGTTGGTCAATGAGAAAATGAACAAGAGCTGGCTTCAGTGTGCACTTGCAGCCCAGAAAGCCAACCGTATCCTGGGCTGCATCAAAAGGAGAGTGGTCGAAGGTGATCCTGCCCCTTTACTCTGCTCTTGTGAGACCTCACTTGGAGTATTGTGTGCAGTTCTGGTGTCCTCAACATAAAAAGGACATAGAACTGTTGAAACAAGGCCAGAGGAGGGCAACGAGGATGCTCAGGGTGCTGGAGCACCTCCCATATGAAGATAGGCTGATAAAGTTGGGGCTGTTCAGCCTGGAGAAGAGAAGGCTGCATGGAGACCTCATAGCAGCCTTCCAGTATCTGAAGGGGGCCTATAGGGATGCTGGGGAGGGACTTTTCATCAGGGACTGTAGTGATAGGACAAGGGGTAATGGGTTAAAACTTAAACAGGGGAAGTTCAGGTTAGATGTAAGGAAGAAGTTCTCTCCTGTGAGGGTGGTGAGGCACTGCAGTGGGTTGCCCAGGAAAGTTGTGAATGCTCCATCCCTGGCAGTGTTCAAGGCCAGGTTGGATAGAGCCTTGGGCAACATGGTCTAGTGTGTGGTGTCCCTGCCTATGGCAGGGGGGTAGGAACTAGATGATCTTAAGGTCCTTTCCAACCCTAACCATTCTATGTATGACAAAAACACATGCTTCCACCAGTTTAAGGTCAGCAAGCTTTAACTACTCCATGTTGAATGCTCCTTTATATCCACAGAGCAGTGTGAACGATTTTAAGGTGTATTGCTATGTCTACCCAAGCAAAGATACTAAAGCAGATAGTGAATTTCTTGTGGAGGTGTTCTGCAGTAAAACGAACCAGTCATTCCTGCTCCTGGCTCCGGACTCAGCTCACTTTCCGCTCACCAGAAGCATCTGCTCTGTGAGCCACTTGCAGAGTTCAGATTTTTTCTTTTTCATCAATTATGGGAGCATTTTGAGAACAGAAGTTTGTTTCCTCACAGTAACTGGAGTGTGACACTGGCCGTATCTCAGCATTAAAGAATTGAGGTTGTTAAAAGGACTCTCTAGAGGTCACTTGCTCAAGCAGAGCCACCTACAACAAATTACCCAGAACCATGTTGGTTTCTGAGTATCTCTAAGGATGGAGAACCCACAGCTTCCCTGGGCAACCTGTGACAGTGCTTGGTCACCCTCACAGTGAAAAACTGTTTCCTGGTCTTCAGAGAGAACCTTCTGTGTGTTTCAGACTGTGACCATTGCCTCTGATCCTGGCACTTGGCACCACTGAGAAGAGCCTGGCTCTGTCCTCTTTTCATCCTTCTTCAGGTGTTTATATACATTGATGGAATTCCCCCTAAGCCTGCTTTTCTCCAGGATGAGCAGTCCCAGCTCTCTCAGCCTCTCCTCAAATGTCACATGCTCCACTGCCTCTAACATTGTCACTGGATTCCCTCCAGTATGTCCATGTCTGTCTTGTACTGGGGAGCCTAGAAATGGACCTAGTACTCCAGGTTTGGCCTCATGACTGCTGAGTAGAGGGGAAGGATCATCTCCTTCAACCTGCTGGTGACACTCCTAATGCATCCCAGGATATCATTTGCCTTCTCTGCACACTGCTGGCTCATGCTCAACTTGGTGTTCACCATGAACCCCAGGTCCTCGTTTGCCAAGCTGTTTTCCAGCCAGGTGGCCCCCAACATGTGCTAGTGCATGGGGTTGTTTCTTTCCTGGGATAGGATTTTACACTTCCTCTTGCTGAACTTTATGTTGGTGACAATATAACATATTGTAACATATATTACCATTATATTAGTAACAAATAACAGGTTGTTAACATGATTCTAAATAATATATTAATTTTAGTATGGCTGATTGCATTATTCATTCATTCAGACATATTATTATTCCATAGTAAGATTGTTAAAAGGATTCAGAAGGTAACAAATGTGCACGCAACCTCAGTACAGATGGCTGAAGACATGGAGATTTATTACTGTCTTTAAGCAAGTAGATTTTCATTGTGTTGTCACAGCTTATGTGGCAAAATATACACTGTATTTTCCTTAATTAATAAAAAAAGAAAATGGTTAATAATAGAATCCCTGTTCACATTAGACTGCATATTATTACTCTGAGAATCACTGCTAGAGGGCCTACAGCACTAAGACCTGAGCTTAAGACACAAGCGTCCAAAAAGTACAGAAGGCTGTTGCTCTCTTGAATCTTATCCATGTATCTGTCCTCCCCTGTCAGTAGGAAGCCAGATTTACACATTTATCTTCCAAGTGAGTTGTCAGCTGAGCTGCTTTATGTTTTTGCTATTAAGTGGTTGAGTTCTTTTTCACTTTCCATTTTAAATTTTCCTTCTTTAGTGTGTCAGGCAGAGGAGGCAGAAAGTACTGCCTGGAGTAGCATGGTGACCTAGCTCTGGTCAGCTGAACATACAGGAGATCACTTGCTTGGACAGCTGAGATCTGATGAGCAGCCTTAGGTATGTGAGATAACCATTTGGACCTCATCAAAATAAAAAATGAATGATTAAGTGAAAACAGAACACAAATGACAGAGTGGAGAATTTCCTTACTCCCCTGAGCTCTGTAAAGATTTGGAAAAGAACTGGATGTTAATACCATGGATGTAAACAAAAAAAACTCTTTCCATGTCAACCAAAACTCTGCAAGACATTTTTGTAATAAACATACTGGGGCCTAAGGTCAGAAGAAAAATGGACCAAAACCAGTATCTTGCTTGCCTCGTGTGTGTTTAAAGCAGGTTACAGGCCTTGAAAGAGTGATGTCTCAGCAAGTTTCAGGTTGAACAGTTGAAAATCTTTTCAGGATAGAGTAGGTGCTAGTTTCAAATTAATATAAAATAAAATTGTAATAGAGTGGTATCTCCTCAACTCAGTCTTTCCGTTTTTCAGAAGTTGCATTTCATGCCAACACCATTGTCTTAGAAAACCTACAGCACCAGCCAAGGAAACACAATTGATTTGGTGAGCTGTTCTGTGCTGGTAATTCTATCTTGTGCCTTAATTGTGCCAGTTCTTTTTGTCGTTCAGGTTTGAATGTGATTTTCAGTATAAATTGTTGCCTGCTGTTTTTACATTAAGGTTCAGGCACTGGATTAACTTTTGATTTATCAGTTCAAATTTTGACAAAAATGCCTAGAGGTGATGCCTGACCGTTTGATTTGAGAGGAAAGAGGGAAGGAACAAATTTTCAGTGTTCATTTATCAAGTGTGAAGGGCCTACAGGCAGGATCAGAGTGGGGACAAATGAGGAAATATTGTGTAGGAAGGAAAAAGGAACGAGGAGCTGGATGAGAGTGTAGGGAATGGGAGATTTCGATTCTGCTACTGTGAAGGGCTGGAGCAGATCCTGCACCAGGATCTGCTGAAATCAAATTCCAATGCTCCAGAGCCAGCTCTAGTAACATTTTCAGGATCAAGGTTTATCAGCATGATAATTTCAAAATTATCATTTTAACATTTAACATTTTCCCTAGTTACTGTTATAATGGCGACCACTTCATAATCTGTATAATTTGTCTTTTTTTTCATGATATGTTCGACACAAATATTTACAGGAAAAATTGGGATTTTCAACATTATTGTTAACAGTAGCTCATTTCCATTTAGTATAGGAAAGATTTCCTTGAAAAGACTTCTCATTACTCTTAACACTCCAAGTGACAGATTTATCTTTCAGATTATTTTATTGCTATTAATTTCCTACAGTTTATAATTTTGGATTCATATTCACTATAATATTTTCCTTTCATATACCTGTACATATTTAAAACAAGAGCTTCAGTAGAAAGATTGCTAATAGTGCTTACAGAAAATGAGTGAAGAAATGAATATGAAAAGACTATACAACTTCATTGATTATCACTGAGTTCCAACTCACTGACCTAATGGGTTTTCTAATCTTTTTTTGTTTTCCTTCCTTTTCCTCTCTCCTGGAAATTATGCCACTCCTCAGTAGTAGTTTGTTCCCATAAAATGTTCATTTTTTAACCGAAATTTTCAAGTAAAATAATATTTCAAACTCACATCTGCCATGTTTGCTTTCCTTTCTGGGCTTGCAAACAAAGCCACTGTCTGGTCTAGTTTCTTGTGCCTTCAACCCTTCTGAGTTTGTTTCTGTCTTCAGCTGCTGACAGTCAGTTCCTCTCACATCCTTTTCTGAGGCTCTTGTATTCATTAATATTTAGTACTGCCTTTGATCCCAGGGTCTCCTGTCAGCATGAATAAAGCCAGGCAAAAAAAAAATATATCCATCAAGGAATCCTCCCTCACTGTGTTCCTTTATGGAGACCTGATTCTATTGTATTTCCTTTCCCTTAACAATATTGTTTCATTTAATTCTAAGAAAAAAAGTGGGATAATTTCAAACACATGAAGTAACAAAGACTAGAAAGTCATAAAATAGAATTATATCTTCATTCCAAAAGCCAGGTAATTTTAATAAAGACCTGTGCTTTACTGTAAAACAGCTTTAAGTAAAAAACAAATAAATTAAAATGTAATTATTAATGACATCTCATTTCTTGTTTTATTCTGTATGTCATTTTACTATTCATGGAAATAAACTTATTCATCTTTGCAAGGAAACCTAGCAATACCCAAACATATGTTTCATGTCTTGCTATAAAACATAACAATTTTATTTAATAATGTGTGAAAGTGGAGACAAATCCACCGACATGATTTCTGTAATTTGCAGTTTAGAATTTTTCATAGGGCTTAAGGTGCATGTATAACCCCATTGATATCACGGAGGCCCATGAAATCCTCTGCTACATCCTTTGGAAAAACCCAAGTCTTAAAAATGGCATCACCAACCAAGGATCAAATACTTCCCCCCCCCCCCTTTTTTCTAGTATTCCATTGGTATATTTTGTACAAAATATGTTTTAATACATGGATTTTTTTTAAGAACTTTGTCTGAAATCTATATCTTCCCAGGAGACAGAAGTTTATAGCATTATTTATCATATTGTGTGTTTACTACAAACAGTTTAAGATTAAACGCATATTTATTGTAAGTACTGAAGCTATGAATTAGGTGTTGCATATTTCATCTATACTTGTCATGATGCTATAGAGCTTGTTAGCAGTCTAGCATATACAACGATTTAATGCTGAGTTCACATTCAGTTTTCTATTTCAGGCTTAGGATTTACAATTATCTTGTCACTATATTTCAAAACAGCAGAATGTTGACTCCTTACCAAAAAAATCTAAAATCTTTACAAAAAAAAAACCCCAAAAAAAACCAAAAACCCAACTTAACAAGTGTCCATGTAAGAAGCAATGATCATTTGTAAAGAAAATGATTTATTAGTTGCATTGGCCTAGTCCAGATACCTTCCATATAAAACAGACAGCAAATTCATTAGCTAAACAAATACCAAAGTCAAGAGATGTGAATTTCATCCATGAATTATATGCCTGTGGTACACAAAATTTATGTAACTTCAAGTAAAATTTTCTGATTTATTTTGGTGATTAGTTCCTCCACTTATGCACTGTAGGGAAGTCACAAACCTTACATATTTGCTGTAAATTTTGTAAAGTGATTTGCTTTTCTTGACCATAATGTGTACAGAAAGGATAATTGAGAACTACAATTTTTGTCTGCACTTCCAAGTTAATGTAGTTATTTTATTCTTATACATTTCGTAACACAGATGAGAACATGCAGATCGTTCTTCTTCTGCAGATTAAACCCACGTATTTCTATGACTGTAGATTCATAGCTCCACCACTGCTAGCCAGCATTATCATTCTAGCAATTGCTATCCACAGAATCAGAGTATCCCAACCCAAATGTCTACAGCTGACATTGCTATCCGTCAGGCCCTGGTTTCCTCAGTTCCGAGTTTTCAGCAACATAGAAGACCACAGGAAGAAACATACAGAGTAAGAACCATGTCTGTAGGGGAAAACAAGGAACAAGGTGCTAAAAAGGATGTGGAGCTAACAGCAGGAATAGGAATAGGAAACTGCAACTATAATGTGTCTATATGCAACACAGTGTTCTCTAACCCAAAGCAGACAACAATCCCATCATCTCTGTGTATGACTGGGTCAAAAACAGAAGCTTGCACATACTGGATGTGAAATAACTCAGCAGGGGAGAAAAACAAGGTGTGAGAGATGAGGAATGAACACTGAAGGAGGACCTGTGGGCTTTATACTGATCTCTCTCTGTGATGTAATTCACAGGTGCATTGAAACCTCAAACAATTCGCCTGGCACTTGTTCTGGTTTTCACCCATATTCATACATCCTATAATTTGCTGCAATAATGTAGTGGTGTCATATCAGAGAGATGAAAGGTTGATTTATTGAGCATAAGATAATCATGAAGTTCTTGATGTAATCAGTTGTTCTAAATTGGTAATATCTTCATTTTTTTACCAGGCTATAATGGTAGGGTTTTGTCGCTATTTTCAATTAATTTTACATGAAGGATGCTTCAGGCTCTTCGCTTCTCACACATATTACATCCTTCATTACACACTGGGGGCGGGGAAGGAAAGAAGAAGATTATATAAGTTCTGATGCCTTCTTTTTATATTGCAAAAGCTATACCAGTTCCCCTTTGACACTCAATACTAACACAAGGGGAAGAATAGCAATGGTGGAAAACACCAAGAGCATGGACTACAGCTACAGTGAAAAGGTCAGCAGAATATGGCTTTTGGTTACAATTGCCAGTACGTTCCCTTTTTTGTTTTAATAAAACTTCCTTTCTGAGAACTTTATCTGCCCATATACTTGCACTTCTTGTGTAGTAAATATGAAAATCTATACATAAATGTAAAAGAGGGTGAAGTTTCTATCTTCCTGTAAAGTTGCGGGTGAGAATATCAATTTGATTTTGTCGTTAAAGAATATTGTCAGTATTTGCTCCATATTATTAAGCTACTTTACAAATTAGAGCATCTGAACAATATCAACTCTTTAAATATAATTACACTTCAAATACCTTTTACCATACAGCACAGAAGTCAGGGTAAAATTGTCAGATGTCAATACATATCAATAGGTTTAAATGTTTCAAGCAATGAAATGCATTTTTAATATGAAATGCTTGAAAATAATGAAAAAATAATAATACTTGAAATACTTAGAAATTACATACACTTTTAACTTTAATGCATTTTTTTCAGCTTTCCTGATCAGCAATAATGACACAACTAGTATTAAGTTTCATTTAATTAATGTTTTACTCTTGTAGGAACAGGGCAAGACCCTGCCTAATGCTTCAGAAGAAGTATAAAATATAAATTTGGTATTTTTAAGACCAATAATAAGACTGTGAGATATGCACTGGAAAGAGTAAGCTCTCTCAGTGACTACTGGAAGTAAATGGTGTCTCATCTCTAGAGTCTTATTTGCAAACACGCATATGTATGTGAGGAAGAGAAAGCAAGAGAGAAAGAAAGGGTACTTTCAACCCTTACTTTCACATCTGAGCTAGTGGGGCTGATGTCTGCCCTGGCCATCTCCCCACTTTTTGCTGGAGCAGCCAGGCAGGGAATGACCTCCCCTTTCCTTTTTCCCTTTGCCTGAGGAAAGGATGGGAGCTGTGATGCAAACTACTGTTCATACTAGATAAACCCAAAAAGGTTTTCTAGATTGTACAGGTTTTAAGATGAGACAGTAACAAGCCACTACCCTCTGCAAGCTCCTTGCACAGCCCTGTCAGGGACGGGGCATCTCCTGAGGAATCAGGGCTCCTCTGGGGTTGCAGAGGTGGAAGAGAATGATTGGGTAAGGCTGCAGGGAAAGAAGAGGACCATTGTGATTTTGTTAGGGTTTCATTTTTCACTCTCACTATATATAAGACATGCTTGCAGGTAATCCTCTGTTTAGGCTCTGATAAAAAGTGCAGTAACCATATCTCTCAAAGGGAGGTCTTGGGCTGAAAGGAGCTTTTCTGTGTTATGGGAGCACAATTTTCAATTCTGTGTTTATCTCTAACATATTCGTTAGGGGTTTATACTGACAGGTAACCAATTTTTACTAAATTAAGGGTAGAGGAAATGAGGGAATCTTCTAGGAAGCCTACAGAGGACCTTCAAAAGTAGATGATTGAGGGTACTTAAAATAAGCATACGTAAGTAAATAGGACAAAATGTGAAAAATCCAAATATGGTGCTTTGATTCAAGCATCAGGAGAACATGACTAATTTTGGGGATGAGCTTCAAAAGGAACTCAGCTACAATAACAAAAGAACCATTCCACTTCTTTTTTACTATTGGATTTAGAACAAATGTATTTGATTCATCCCCCTCTGATAACAATCCCCTTCCTGTCAAATATCAAAGATGAATACCAACCTCAGGTCAAATATGACTAACTCAGATTTACAATATTATATAACTGGAGATGTACTTATTATTCTGAATATCCTTGGCTACTCAAGTAAAAATTATAACCTCTTAAGCAGAAAGAAGGTTCCCGATGTGTCCTCAGTAGAGGTAGCAAAGATAACAAGCTTTACTTTCTTCTACTTATGATTGTGTATCAAAAATGTAGAACATAATTTACTTTCTTGAAGGTCAAATCCTCCTGATTCTTAGATTTAAGTAATTTAGTACAGAGCAATGAATGTAAAAATTTAATTGGGATGGAATAGAATTCTAGTATTCTCCTAATTAACATCTTCTAATTTGAAAAATTAAAATTCATGTTCTCTCACAAATTAACCTTGAAATAGCCATGTGCAGTCTAATTGTAAAACATTTGCTTTAACTGTAGATCATCTGGTAAAGAAAGTATGTTAGAATTAGTTTTTAAATAAGTGTATAATATTCCTTTGACCATTTTTTAACAGTGGTATAATTGAGACTAAATTCTAATTTTGTTTTAAACACCTCAGATTGTTCTCAGAACAAGATGTTCTAAAAACTGCGTACAATGACAAAGAAAACTCTTCTACATCACTGCTTCTGTGATTCACATAAATAAAAAGGCTCTTTAGTGAGTGTAAGAAGGTCCAGAATCTCAGCTGGCCTGACTCAATTTAACTCCGTGGGAAACAATGCAATCAGTTTTATTAACAACAGTAAAAAATCTCAGGCTAGTTCACAGTAGAAACTTACATTTCCTTTCCCCAGAAAGCAGAAGGGTAATTTTGTCTCAAGTAAATGTTTAAGTTAATTTTATAACTCCAGAAGAATTTCATACATGTAAAAACTTTAAAGACAGGGAGTGTAGATAGGAAACATGCTAAAGGCTTTAAAGTTGCTCTATGAACCATCTTTATAGAGAATGGCAAAGCAGCAGGGAAGAAATCCTGCAGAAAATAGGGTGATTTTTTGCTAATTTTATGTAAACTGTTTGTAGTCAAAGAATGGGTAATTATCTGGGGTTTTGTTTTCATGAAATATGTTCATCTGGAGATGGTAGATATCAACAAAATTAAAAAAAAATAAATAAAAATCTGAAGGCACACTGGTTTTGCTACTTTATTCCAAAAAGTCAGGATCTGAGAATAGCAGGAGGGAGTACTTGGATATTTAAGGAGACACATAGCAGTTTTTGTCTTTAAACCCACTCTTGGTTTTGAAGCTTATGTTCAAGTAAGGCTAAAATTTAAATTGTTGACCTCTACAATTCTCTGTTATCTTGCAGAGATAGTAATAGGTCTCTGAAGGATGTGAACTCCAAGCCAGCATTAGAATTAGCACTGGCATAAAACTATTTTTTATTTATATTGCTGCAATCAAAAATTATTACAGTTTGAAATATTGCAATGACACTAAAGAGAATGAGTAAAATGAGAAAGCATCCCTCAATGTTTGTCAAATATTCAGTTCCAGTATCCTTTACTTACATATTGTCTTGTGAAAGCCTTGTATTGCTATTAATAACAGGCAGTTAATTCAGGATTTGGCAAGAAGTTTGAAATGTTGAATCTTCAATGCTGAGGACCTGATCCTCTATTTCACTTCTTAAGATTCATTTTAGTAGAGCTACAAGATGCAGTAGAGCTGCAAGTTGCAGCTCCAGTGGTAGCATCTTCTAGGTACTCCACATACCCAGAAGGGATGCACCGGGTACAGGACATTTGGAATATTTCCATGTTATGCTTTAGTTTTCCTGTATTCTTCTTTCACTGCTTAAAGTTGATCTTGGAAAGACAGGGTATCATTTCTGAGAGTGTTTAAGAAGTAAATGATTTTTATTTTTTTATTTTATATGGATTATCATTTTGGCCTTATTTCATATGTATTGGTGTAATGTAGCACAATTTTCTCTACTTCGGTGTTTCTGGAGTTGCCAAATTTTCACATTGTATGTGTTTGAAAAGTGACTAATTACTTCTTATTACTTCTCCTGGTTGCTGAGAGAAGTGGGCTTTTCCTTCGGCTTTCACATCTTTATGGTAAGAAACAAGTTCTTGAAGAATGCTTCTATCCCTGTGCAATATTTAATTGTCTTTAGAATTATTAAAACTGTGACTGCCATTGACTCCTTAGTTTAAATTGGTTGTATTCACGACCCAAGGGTTCTCATTAGTTGGATGTTGTATTACCCTTTATTTTCTTAATTTGCCATTTGTGGCAGGCTGCATTTTTGAGTTTAATTTGGAGGATTCAAAAGCTCTCTTTGCAGATGATTTTTCCAGACCTGCACAGTACCATATTAGCAAAGTCCATCTGTGTAGGACATTGATCCCATGACAGAAGTGAATCATATCTAAACTAAAACTGAATGTGTTTTTCTCAGCAATGATGAATTCATAGCTTTCTTTTCCTTCTCCAATGCTTCCTGCCTCCTGATAGCAGAATAGAAGGATATGAGATATCTGAGTGAACAGAACACAAAAAGGAAACACTTCCCAGTTGCAAGGAAATAAGAGGGAACATCCTTAGAGTAACACCAGTGAAGTCCCTTTAGACTCTACTGGCCGTGACCAAAAGTAGTAGAGTCAGGTCCATTCAAAGGGATTACTCTTCAATGTAAACTCCTCAGCTGCCAAGAAACAGCTATTTGCATATTTAAAGTAGTTTCAAGTTATGGCCGGTTTCTTTATGGCTGCTGGAGACCCATTTGCATGATATCACAAGGATGAGCAGCCCACAGGTGTGATAGTGGGAGCCAAATTCTTTCACTACTGGTTTCCTAAAGAGATAGATGCCCTCATGTCAGTGTTACATCTTCTACATTTTATAGGAGACTGGAAGTCAAGGACTTCTCACTTTCACATATAAGGACATTTAGAGGCATTCAGTGCAAGAAAAGCAGTGATTTGATTTTATTAAAACCAGTACTGTCTACAATTTTGCTGTTGCCGTTCTGATGGGTTTCCCACCTAAACATGAAGGTGGGATGAAGAATCTACTGTCTTTCTATTTGGGCACAGGTAAGCCTGTGATAGCACATTTGGTCTAACAGCCATTCAGTTTGATAAATAGCTGAGATAAAGGTTTAAGGGAGGGGGAAGTGAGACTATAGTGCAACCAGAAAATGTGTTGACCTCAGTGTTACTACCTCAGCAGAGGACATCCAATGAGACTTCATGTCCTACTGTCTTAGGTTAGCTGTTACCAGTTTATCTTCATTAAAGTGCTTTTTTTGATTATAACAGAGCTGCTGTGAGTTTTGGTGTTAGGATGTTGTTGGTTTTTTTTGTGGTTTTATGTAATTAAACTAACCTTGCAGGAGAAAACTGCAGACCTGGTTGCCTTCTTGCATTCATGAGCATAGTTTTGCAACTCACAGGACCTGTCCATCTCCTCTGTAGCAGCACTTAGCTTGGTCTATGTGTGAATATCTGTAGTTACAGAGACACCTAAGCTAGTTTTGTGTGTCCTGAAACAGAGTAGCAATGTGTCAGAGGCATGATGCCTGAGGCAGTAAACACTAAGAGATAGAGCTTACTATATGCAGCACTGCTCTGCTTAGAGGCAGGTGTTCTGCTTCAAGATTTGACATATTGTGTCCCTGTAGCACTGTAATGTAATGTAATTCTAGAATTATATTAGCTTCCTGAAGGAGGAAAATGAAGCATAAAGATCATGTAATTTTCCCAGGGCAAGCCAGTGCCAAAGCAGGAACAGCATAATAATAAGCAACGGTATTGTAGGAATTGTAGGAATATCACAATTTGAATTGTCCACTACTGCAGGATGGCAAAATTATTAGATCTGACACTGTGCATAGTAACACATAGCAATGTAAGCCCCATGCCTGTTATCCTGTTGTCGTCCAGCTCCTAGGACTGAGCTGCCCCCTGCCCAAGTATCAGTGCAGGAGGAAGCCTGAAGCCATATCATGAGCCCTTTCCTTGCAGCTGGTGGTGTTTCCCCCTCCCTGGATGTGCTGGAGCAGGGCTCAGGTGTTTGCACACATGGGTGCTGGTGGATCCCACTTTACAGGTGGATGGAAAAAGAAGCTTAACTGAGCAGTGGATGCTAGAGTTGGATGGGGTCCCAGCACTATTTTGCTTTCTGTCTGTTTCCACCCAAAAGCAAGTCCCTTGGGGACTGGTACAGGTGCCCAACAGGATCAGATTGTCTAAGGAACTGGAGCTGAATGAGAAAAGACTGAGTGAAGTTGTTACCAACAATGGCTGCAAACACTCTCCTGCCCACTGACCCCTTGTGAAGAGGAATCCAAAGGCACAGTTGGCATTTCTGTGCTTCTTTTAGGAAATGTTTTGGTAAATGTTCAAACAGCATCATTTCTCATTTGAACCAAGCTCTGGAAGGCCAGCTTTTTGTGGTGGTTTAACCCCAGCTGGCAGCTAAGTCCCACAAAGCTGCTCACTCACTCTCCCCACTGTGGGATGGGGAAGAGAATCAGAAGGGTAAAAGTAAGAAAACTCATGGGTTAAGATACAGACAGTTTAACAGGTAAAGCAAAAGCTGCACATTCAAGTAAAGCAAAACAAGGAATTCATTCAGCACTTCCCATGGTCAGGCAGGTAGGTGTTCAGCTATCTCCAGGAAAGCCAGGCTCCATCATGTGTAATAATTACTTGGGAAGACAAACTCCATCACTCCAAATGTTCCCGCTTCCTTCTTCTTCCCTGAAGTTTATATGCTGAGCATAATATCATATGGTATGGAATATCCCTGTGGTCAGTTGTCCCAGCTGTCCCAGCTGTCTCCCCCCTCCCTAACTTGTGCACCCCCAACCTGCTCACTGGCAGGCTGGTGTGGGGAACAGAAAAGGCCTTGATTCTATGTAAGCACTGCTCAGTAGTAACTAAAACACCCCTGTGTTATCAACAGTCTTCAGCACAAATCCAAAACACAGTCCCATACCAACTACTGTGAAGAAAATTAACTCTATCCCAGCCAAAGCCAGCACATCTTTCCCTCCCACTGGCACCATAATTCGGTAAACCATCACATGTGAAACAATTAAAAAGTTATGTAGGACTGAGGATCCTGCTAAAGGTTATCTTCCCTTGATATCCAAGCTTTGATCTACCACTCACCTAGTCATTGGGAAAGGACAAAAGAGAATACACAGAAAAGTGAATGGGTGAAGGGAAAGAGAAAAAAATGAGCAGAGAATGGGTTTTTAACACCTGAGGGATTTCCTATCTCAGTTTCAGTCTTAGATCAACTCTTCATATATTGCTGGGATTGTGTGGCCCATTAGCCAGTTGACCAGCTCCCCAAGCACGTCTCAATTTCGCTTTCACTTCCCACCTTCCTCAGTGCTGACAATAAAATTGCTGTGTTGCTACTACAAAGCATCATGTAATGAAAAGATGTTTATAGTTGTGGTTGCCAGACGACCACATTCAGTCTGATCAAGAAAAAAGTCTTTCTAAGGGAAACACATTTCTGAGGAAATTCCTTGTCCCTGATTTTTCATTGTCATCCTGTATGAATACTAGAAAATTACAGTTTGAGACATCAGTAAAGCCCATTTTCTCCTAAGATAGTAATTACAAGAGGTAAAATAAAGGATTTGTATTTCTAATGCCATCTCATACTGTTCTTGTGTCATGACAGAAACCTGAGTATGAATGCCTGGTTTAGAAAACAAAACACAATTGTCATTGCAGTTTTGATGGTCCCTTAAGGATCATTGCTTTATATGCATTATTAACTGACATCCTGTAATCTTCTCCTGACCTTTCGTAAGGGGACAGCACCCACTGCACATGGCTAAGCAGTTGGCTGTCATTATTCTCACACACTAAAACTAGGTTCCAATCTCAGTGGATTTAACAGTGGTGATTTAACAAGGCGTTTTGAAAAGAGAGCTCTTTGTCATGTGTAATAATGAGTATTTCTGCTGCCTGCACAAAGTCAGAGGTTTTAAAATCCTTTACCAGAAAGGAAGGAATAATCATTCCCCTGACCCAAGGTCTGAAATGCTGAATGCTACCTAGTTATCTAGCTACCTAGTTAATTTCAATTATCTTTCTAAAACTTCATGTTTTCTTTATCAATAACAGGGTTTGCTTACCATGGTCACTTTTATTCTTCTATGTTTTAAGTGAATATTCTAGTTAAATTAAGGCCAGATCTCACAATCTTTTTTTTCTGTTGAATAGCCTTTTAAACTATAACTGATCTCTTGTAAATCAAAGGCTTAATGCAAATCTAGTTCTTGGAATGAAGAAGTAAATGATGGGAGAAATCATGAAGAAATCTGTTGTTCATAGCTTAATCCTATAAGTGTAGCTTTTACAGTGACAAATTTCTTAAAATTGAATGGTGTTTGCTTCTGTTGGCTGTACTTGTGGCAAGTCACTTCCAGACAAGTATGAAGGCTCCTGTTCTCAAAACTTTGGGTAGAAAAAACTAATGACATACCACAGATTTTCCTTTAGAATATCTGATTTTCCCGTGTAAAAGTGTCATCAGTACCACAAAAGAATCCTTTGAGGCCATCTTTCACCTTGCATGAAGAGTTTGATTTACAGATAGATTTGCCAAACCTACACTACAAAAAAATCAATATAATATTTCCGAAATTAACTTAGAGTGCAAATAACTGAAGTCAGTGGCAAATGAAGAAACTAGAAAAACATTTTCTTGCTGACATCTGGAGCAGAGAGTAGATGTCTGAACTGATAAAAAAGAATTCAAACACAGAACAAACTCATGAAAATAAAAGAACCACTGTGATATATAAAAAATGTATATATTTGTAGGACATGACTTTTCAGTTTAATTGCATTCCCTAACCATTCCTATAGCTGACAGTTTCAGCAATGCAGAGGAACTGAAAGACAAGAATTAAAGCTGTATATATTATGCATCTTTTAGTGATTGTTTAATATTATCTGTGATTGGCTTCAATGCTATATCCCCATCATATTATTGGTCATGAATAAAATCACAGTACAAAGTTATTTTGATTTTTATATATGTTGTTTTAGCCTCTAGAATACATAGTTTTCATCTAACTTTGTGTTCAGCAATGGCATGATAGCAATGAATGCAGTCAGTTTCTCACTGATTACCAGTTATTGGTGTTACTCATTTAATCAAACCATTTACTTCTTGTTTAGCACCAGCTGTTGTTGTGTTCTCAGAGCTTGTCTTTAAGCTAAATGCTCAAGCCATGAATGGGAATACTTCAGGAAACATTTGAGAGACAAGCGTGTCGAGGAGCTGCTGATTCCAAAACATGCTTAAGTGAATTTGCATAGTCGAACTAAATGACCCATGTCAACTTCCAGTGATAACAAATACTATCATGAAAGTGACAGGAAACATATTTCTACCCCCTAACCATTAATAGAACTACACAAGTAAATTAGGTTATGCCACTCCATCTTCATAAACTGCTGATTCAATAAATCACACTTGAGAAACAGCTGAGTAATTACAGGATGATGCTTGAAGCAATAGAGGCCTCATTTGCATATTAATAGACATTCGTTGCAATAATTTCTGTCATGGACTGGTAAATGTTAGACATGATTGATCCTGTGAGCACTGCAGTTTGACTTTGGCAGCACATGGGAAGAGATGATGTACCAAAGACTGCAAATGCAGTACATGTGTGCTCTTCTACATCAGTAGTAGGGCACCCAGGTCTAATTAACATCAGGAACTTGCCCAGGTACAGACTCGGAGAATATTTTTCCTCAAGATCTTAGCATGCCAAAGGTCTTGTGAAGCAGTGTCAAAAGACTGGAAGAAAGAGAGAAACAAACCCATGAAATCTACTAAGCACCAAGTAAGGAAGAGTTCCTTCTTTTCAAAAGTCTAAATAAATACAGAAATAAGATAAACAGCTTTCCATAAAGGTTTTAGTCTGGCTTTGTTTTGTTTCCAAGCTTTTTCACCTAGACGGCATAGCAGCATATGTAATGAAAAGTTTCTAATGACCTTTTTACCTGATGATTTTGCTTGGTTTTATTTGTTCGCAATGGTGGTAACAAAGAACACGGTGACATTTATACCACTCTGCTTGGTGAATCTGCGACCATAGCACATCTAATTCACCTTAGTGAAATTCAGTTTGCTCTCTAACAATTATCTGTTCTTCCTGTGTGCTTCAGAGGAAAATTCAGTAGTTCTCTAACCTACCTAACATTGCACACTTTTGTGCCAATAAATAGTCACTCAGGGGATAGCAAGATAGAAGAGGTAGAAATCCTTACCAATAGAAACTGCAAGCTGACTTGTCTCATGGCCATAATAATGAAATATTACCCAACCTCTCCATAAAGGTGTTGCAAATAAACTAAAATGTATGGTTCTTAGAACTGATTGCAAAGCCATGCCCTGTTTCAGTTCCAGCCTATTAAGAGTCTTCCACATTAGTCAAAAATAACCTAATGGGATTTATTGAGCAACATAACCTAGTGGGCAGACCTGCTTGCAGGAGAATGCTAACCTATCATTTTTCTTATACCAGCTCTAAGATAGACAAACCCAAAAAATTTGCATGGGATATTCACCTCTCATACTGGAGCTTTGTATGGTCATTGATTTTTTTTCCTCACCCAATTAAAGAAAAACTGCAGTAAAAGTCAATAGAAAGTGTTCCTATAAATACATTAACAACAAAAGGAAGGAATCATAATAACAAAGGACAAGGAAGAAGGTGATGTAGTTAATGCTTTCTGTCCTCAATCTTTAATAGTAAAACCAATTGTTCTTGGGGCTGAGCTAGAAGACAGGGATAGAGAGCAGAATGAAACTCTCATAATGCAAGGGGAAATGGTCACTGACATATACAAGTTTACGGGGCCGGGTGGGATCAACCCAAGGGCACTGAAGGAACTGGTGAGTGGACTCACCAAACCCCTTTCCTTCACTTCTCAGCAGTCCTGGCTAGCCAGGCAGGTTCCAGCTAATGGAAATTAGCAAATGTAATTCCCATCTACATGAAGGGCCAGAAGGAGGATCCAGGGAACTACAGGACTTTCAGTCTGATCTTGGTGATGGGGAAGGTTATGGAGCAGATCATCTTGAGTGCCATCATGTGCCAGGTACAGGACAACCAGGTGATTGATAAACAAACATAGGTTTATATCAATGATCTAGATGAGGAGATTGAGTGGACCCTCAGTAAATTTGCAGACACCACCAAGATGAGTGGGAATATTGAGGGTAGGAAGGCTCTACAGAATGATCTTGACAGCCTGGATCAGTGAGCTGAGGCTAGTTACATGAGGTTCAACAAGGCTCAGTCTGGATCCTGTGCTCGGGTCACAACAACCCCATGCAATACTGCAGGTCTGGGGAAGAGTGGATAGAGAGATGTCTGGTAGAAAAAGACCTGGGGAAATTGGTCAATAAGCAACTGAATATGAGCCAGCTTGTGTCCAGGTGGCTAAAGAAGACAACGGCATCGTGGCTTGTATCAGAAATAGTGTGGCTGAGCAGTATTCTGTGCTGGTGAGGCTGCACCTTCAATACTGTGTTCAGTTTTGGGTCCCTAACTACAAAATTGACACTGGGGTGATGGAACGTGTCCAAAGAAGAGCAACAAAGCCGGCGAAGGGTCTGAAGCACAAGGCTTATGAGGAGTGTCTGAGGGAACTGAAGTTGCCTACTTTAGAGAAAAGAAGGCTGAGGGCAGACCTTAACCCCTTCTACAACTTCCTGAAAGGAAGGGGTCGGTCTCTTTTCCCAAGTAACAAGTGATAGGACAAGAGGAAATGGCCTCCGGTTGTGCCAAGAGAGGTTTAGACTGTATATTAGGCAAAATTTCTTTCCCAAAAGGTTTGTCAAGCACTGGAACAGTCCGCCCAAGGAAGTGGTTGAGTCATCATCCCTGGAAGTATTTAAAAAACATGAAGATGTGGCACTTAGAAATATGGCTTAATAGTGGATTTAGTAGTGTTACATTAATGGTTGGACTTGATGATCTTAAGGGTCTTCTCCAACCTAAATAATTCTATCATTCCATGACGCTAATCATGGAATTCTAATAATTAAATTAATAAATAAATTCTTATCATTAAATAAATAAGTAAATTCTAATCATTAAGTCTTCATGTGTCTTGGGAGGTCCACCTCCTCAAAGAGACCAGCTTTTCTACAGCTTTACTGTGATCAGGATGGTTGGGTTACCCAGGCTCCCGCAGCATGATGTCTCTTCGACTTCTTTCACACAAAGGGAGTCTTCAGACATTAATTACTATGGTAAGCTGTCTGAAAACGTATGACATGAATCCACACTAGAGGTCGTCCTAAAATCCTTTTTGAGTGAAAGATAAAAAAGGAGCCTTGTTTTCATGGACTCAGATCCTCCTCTATCTGTTCATCACCAGAGCACATAATAGGTACCCCTAGCCTAGGAAAACAGGGTGACTCAGATCACCTGCGGGGGGCCCTCAGCTTCTTCTTTTCATTAAGAGTTTGGTGCCTCTGAAGTGCAATGTACATATTGACTCGGGGGTGCCTCGAGCTAGTCAATAGAAATGGTAGGCAGAAAGGCACATCTGACCTCTCTCCTGCTTCTGAAGCATGCATCAGGGCCACAGGTACAAGATTTCTGCCTCCTTGAGATATAAACAATTACACTGGAATCCTGAAGTTGGTTACGAAAAACAATTGCCATCTAAAGAGGATGTGGAGACTTCTTAAATAAGTCTTCTGTGTTGTTTCTGTGTTACTTAACGCTTCCCAGTTCTGATGGAAAGGCATTGCTTCTGTAGTAAAAAAGCAGAGATTCTCATAATGAGGGTGAGGTGTTATATCCTATCAATTCCTAAGCTCTGATGCACTTTGTGGTACTGTTAGTGCAAGTTCTCTTCAGCAGCTCCATCTAGAAAAATACCAAAACTTTTCATTTGTTAGAGAAATGTGTTTGTCACATAGGGCTTCTCTGTCTTCCCAGTGGTAATAATGCAATACATTCTGCAAAAGAAAACAGGGCAAATCAACTTGGGACCTAATTACTGCAAGGGACAATTCCCTTACAGAGCAAAGAATCTTACCAGGATACTAACGCAAGCATATTGCAAATTAGTCGTGCCTGGGTTTTGTGGCTTTTTTGTTTTGGGAGTTTGCTCTGTGTGTGTGTGTGGTTTTGTGTTTTTGGTGTTTTGTCTTGTTTTGGCTTTTGGTAGGGAAAGGGTAGAGTTTAATAACTTGGCTTTGATCAGCAAAGATCTAAATGGTTAGGGACCTTTTAAATACTAACTCAGTAGCAGTCATCCGAGGCAGATGTTTGGAATCTCTTCATAAAAGACAGAAAAGTTCGGTCTCTTTCGATAAAAAAAGTAAGAAAGGAGCAGAGGAGCAAAAGAATTAAAGAACATTGCATTCTGAGGCAACAGCTCACATTTCTCCAAGGTTATTATTCTGCTCATGAGGATGTTGAAGATACAAGAGATAGTAGCAGCAGCAGGATCAGAAGTCAAGCTTTTTCAACTGTGGATAGTAACAAAACTCTTCTTTTTCTAATGGCTAATGTGACTTCTGTAATTCTCAATATTTATATATAATTTTATTCATTTGTTGGCTTATGGACTCAGTCACAAATCAGAGAGTCCCTGATCACTCGGTTTCATATTTAGCTTTTGGAATTAGTTGAGAGAGAGATAAAAACTCATTTGATGAGACATTTTTATTTCGCTCACATCATTCATTTTAGAGTACATTGTTGAGGTGTCTAGACAAATGACCAAGGTGTTTTTTTCCTGTTTCTTTTTTTTTTTTTGTTGTTTCTTGTTTTTAGTTTATTCCTTCCCTTCCATCCCCTTACCTCTCATCCTTTCACTAAGGCAAATGTACAAACGCAAATTAGACACTAAACAGCACTGGGAAAATTTCTGATGGTGCCAAAGGAACACAGACTGGTGAGTAAAGTATAACAAACCAGAAATATTGTATAAATATCAAGAACCTAGTATTAATAAAACTATCATGGACCACTGCTGTTACTTCTCCTACCAGAGTTGATTTCACAGATGATGGCAAGAGGGAGAAAACATGTATACTGTTAAGCTCCCTGACTTTGATAAATCCAGCATCACAAAGCCAAAGATATAGAAAGATAAAAAGGTGTCAAGATATATAATGATTCTTCCCTTCTGGAAATAAGCAGAAGTTCAGAGAGTTCAGACAGTCTAACTTACATTGGTTTGTGATTTACAAAATGTCTACTTTATTCCTCTTTTCAATACAGGCAATTTGCTTCTATCAGAAAAAAGCCTCAGAGTTCTTTTTGTTCTGTTCACTACCAAGACTTTAAAAATATAGCCTAGTCTTTGAGATCTCTTAAACTCCTTTTTTTTTTTTTTCTGCTTTCTTAGTTTTTGCCATTGTTCAAGATAATTAGGTAAAAGCAATCTTATCACAGAAGTAAACAAAGCAGCAGATTAAGTGTTCAAATCAACTGAAACGGTTTCATGGAGCTAAAGTCACTATAAATGCTTGAATTTCTTGTTGATACTAGTGACTTAAGACAAGAGGATAGTACAGAAAAATAAAATAAATGGAGTTTGGTAGGCATGATTTTTTACTTTGTCAAACTATATGTAATGTTTTTACTCAATAGTTAACTATATATTAAAAAGCAATAAATTGTTATGTTTGTGCACATACTCTCTTCTACTGTTGAGGATGTTGAATTGGGTTTTCCTGTTTCATGAGTATCATGTGTTGCATAATACATTTTATTATAGAGTTCATGCTGTTTCATGAACTGCATGATACAGTTTGCCCAAGGAGGTTGTGAATGCTCCATCCCTGGCAGTGTTCAAGGCCAGGTTGGACGAGGCCTTGGGTAATATGGTTTAGAGCGAGGTGTCCCTGCCCATGGCAGGGGGGTTGGAACTTGATGATCTTAAGGTCCTTTCCAACCCTAACTATTCTATGATTCTATATTGCAGTCCTCTTCCTTTCTCCCAGCTTCTGCGAAAATGCATTCAGCTCCATTAATCACAGGATTTTGGGCACTCCCAGGGAACTTACCAGTGGATTCGCCACAGTTTCTTGACTACCTCTTTACCACTCCCTGCCTATCAGATGAGGACTCATCCCATCAGAGAGGTCTATCTACTAGATAAGTCCCAGGGGAATTCCTCCTTTCTCCTCCTGGCAGCAGTGTCACATTTCTACTTCTGTCTCTGAGAAAAGCACTTTCAAGTACTCTAGAAAACTGATATGATTTTGCTCAATTTAAAGACATCTGAAGTATTTTGATGAAGACATGTAAGAAGGAATACTACCCTGCAATCTTTAGATTAATTCTTATTTTAGACTCCCAGCTTTTGGCAGGCAGAACCCTGACCCTGGATGGAGAAACTTTAGTGTGATTAAGGTCTGTACCCACATACATTTGCCTGAATTTATCTCCTTACATTTTATCTCAGGTAATGCATAAATTAATGGCTGTGCATGTCTCTCTTAAATTTTTAATGAGATATTAAAGTAGACAAATTATCATTTAAAACCATCATTAAACAACAAATGAATATTTTAATAAGTACAGCAAGTAATTTATGTTGGTGTGAATTGGTCCAGTGTCTTTATTGCACTGATAATTCCAGCTATTAACAATACCAGCCTCTCTCATACAGCCTTATATTTTCTGTTCACTGGAGGCCTAATACTAGGAGTCTTGCATTTCATTCTGCATACATTAAAAGCTGAAATAATTGAGACAAATCAAAATTGTGTGGTTGAAAATATAGATGACAAGAGTTTTTTAAAAAATATAGATCAAATTCAGCAATAAAAATCATGACAACAAACACTTCAGAAAAATAAGTGTGGATTGGGGAGGATGAAACCTTCACTTTTTATACCAGAATTTGGAGGATTTACTGTTAAATGCAATACCTCACTCATTAAACTAGCTCTTTGCTGTGACATTGTGAAAATGAAAATCACCTGAATTTATAGGCATGGTCCAGCTGTTTTCTGGCAGTCTAGCCATAAATCTACCTTAATGCTTAGAAATTGCTGGTGAAGCTGTCCCATTTACACTCTGTTCAATATAACTCTTTTGCTGCACAGTTAGTTTAAAGATTTGTGGCAAAAATTAAGTAACTTGAAAGGGATTTAGCAGCAATCAGTGCCCTACACAATATTCTTTGGTGAAGAAAACAGAGACAAGTGGATCTTAAAAGCAGGGAAAGGAGATACTGGTTTTAGCAGGTCTCCTTCCTGTGGTAGAGCTTGTTCTGTGAGAAAAAGATAGAGACCTTTAAACAACAGGCTGAAAAGTACCTCTAGTCATAAGTTGCAGTGATAAAGTTTGTGTTGTTAAGGATGACCACAGTACTGCAAATTAAATCTTAATGGTGAAAAACAGTGCTTCCTACTTTACAAGGAAGAAATTAAAGGATTTCATGAAAGCTGTCTCCAAGCAAAAGGACAGGTAATGATCCTGTATGTCCCAAGGCTCTCTACCTATCTCTGAATGGAAAAGAACAAAAGACAAATACATGATATTTCTTTTGATTGAAGTGTTAAGTGGGAAAATAAAGTTTGAGTGGCTTGAAAATAATGGAAAGAAAGTCCTGATTTAAGAAGAGTTAGCGGCCTTAGGGAGGCATATAAGAAGGTTTAAATTTCCATGCCCATCCAACTCAATCTTTAAAGATTGAAGGATTTAAAAAAGCTTCAGGTGCAACTATAATAAAGTTTATGCAGGACTAATGATCTCCTGTAGAAATTATCTCTGTATGAAGTAAGGTACAAACAACAGAGCATCATACAGCTTTACTCCTCTGGGAAATCAAAAACTGTAATTGTTTAATGTGAATAGCTTATGAGTATCCCAAAACATTCTTATACTGAGATCAGGTTGAATACATACAGTACTAAGCTTCTTATGTTATCCTTGGATTAATTTACTTCCAATTTTGGTGGTGTTTCGCAATTTTGTTTTCCCCTTATTTATACCAGAGAGAGAGCTTGGTACTGAAAACTGATTGTGGGTCTCAGATATTGTGAGTTTATGTTATGTTTTTTATAATGGAACTCAGTTTGCTCATGTTTTAGGCACTATCAATACATAAATGTAATATATTAATGGTAATCTGATGCCATTTCTTTCCTTCACATAAATTAATATATTTCTGTGAGGAGTCTGTTCATTCTGCTTGGCTCCACTCATAAATTTTAATATGAGATATGATAGTAAGATGTAGAGATTTATGTGAAATAATGAAATGCTTTCAGTCTATTTCCAGTACAAAGAGTGTGTGGCATAAAATACAGTTATGCTTATCCTAAATTTTGACAGACCTTGAAAGAAGGATGAGGAGTAAAGGGGTCATTATGGCCATCAGTGAAGGTGATCCCGCTATATTAAGGCTGATGCATACTTCTTAGGGGCAAGAAGAATATGTACATTTTTCAGTACTCTTCTTTGGGAAGACTGTCCTAATAGGTAAAAGCTGGAAGAGACAGTTACAGAGAGGGTAAGAAAGACAACACAGCAACATCATAATTAAATAAATCATTGCTATTTTATTGCAAAAGCTTTCATTTGAAAAAGTTGGTGGAAATTTGGGTTTGACGTAGTTCTCCCCTGCTTTGGTGAAAGTGAATGCATGCCTATGCATGAGCAATGTAAAACCTGCAATTTGGTTTACAAGACTGAATATTTCCTGTCATTGGAGAATGAGGGCTTCAGTGCTGTAAAAAGCCTAGATTGAATTTTTCTGTCCAGTCAGATTCTTTACTGCTTGAGTTATGTTGTCTTGTCTGGTGTTTCTCATAGTTTCAAAGCTTTTTTTTTTTTTTTTCCTGAGGAATAAAGACAAGACTTCTGTCTCACCTTTTAGAGGACCAGCAGTCTTATTCTAAACCATTTATGTCCTTTTTATTCTGCAGTCTGCTGAGCAACTGAGCAGACACATACAGATTTTAAAGAACACAAATACCTCACAACTTTTCAAAATTATATTGTAAAAACCTGAAATCTTTTAGCTGTTGACTTTACAAACACATTTGTTTAACCATTTTTCTTCAGCATGGTAGCAAGTATCGGAGTTAAGAGTCTTGTTCCGAGAAGAGATGGCAGAATTTCTTGCTACCATTTATGTCTTCACTTCCCTAGGGATTTTCACAGAAAAATGGTTGAGTATTACAAAATCCTGTCTTTTATAGCTCTACAAGACAGTCTGCCTTTCTGCATGATAACAGCTTTCCTGAAAAGGAGAGCAGGGTATTCGTAGTAGATGTTACTGGTACAGTATTCAGTACTGGAGCATCAGGAAAAGTTTCAGTTTTACCATTTACATGACAGAAATTCATGATGACTGTTTGACTTTTTGCAATTTTAAATAAAAACCCAATAATTATGGCAAAAAAAATATTTAAAATACCTTTTGAAGGTTTGAGGTTGCATATGGAAGGAAATAAAAAAATACAACAGAAAAGCTGTCTATTTTGTTTTGCTAAAATTTCCACATAGGAATTTTTGCAATCTTCTAGAGGCATGTATAGTAACAAAGAAGAACCTGACAAATTTTGGATTTTGTTCCAGCAAATCTCAGAACTCAGAAGTATGATCTGTTTCTTTTGGAGATTATCCATCTTCTGTTTTTCCTTCAACAACCTTTTTTGCCATCTCAGAGCTCCATTCATCTACTACATCTTAGGCAGTGATGCCTAAGATGCAGGTGGTGCTGCCTGTTTAAAGCTATTTTTTGTGTTACAGTTAGTCAATGTCCACATATTGCAGGATGGGACTGAATCAAATAGTATTCCTGAGCCTATACTCTGCTTGAGTACGCCATACCTCAAGCAGCAGAAAAAAAGACAATTTCCCTCTCTCTCCACATCCTGTCTCTGTAGCTGCTTCCCATTCCATAACTGAAGTGGGATGCAGATGCTTGTTACCATATGATGTCCTGGGTTATAACTCTTGCACAAAAGCGAGCAGTGGAAGAACTTGACACGGATCCTTAGAATGTCAACACTAAACTGCCAGATTTGTTTTCCTAACTTGTAATGTAAAGTGACCTCTTCCAGCAATACCAGGCTGGAAGGAGCTGAGGGGAAATAAATATTATCAAGAGTCTGGCAACCCTGACAAAGAAGCTGCTAAGTCTGCATTAGGGGTTGAAATAAGAGCTCTGTACTGTGATCCTATGGAGAAGACAAGGCTTGAGGCAAAGGTACAAATCAGGCTGAAAACTATCTTTTGATTTAGGGTGGGGTTTTTAATCACAAAAATAAGGGGGAGAAAAAGAGCAAGCATTGTCAGAGCCATTGACTGTTCTGTTTTAAAACTTGCATCTAATAACAATATAGCTCTAATTAGGATGCTATTCTGTATTCCTCTAAGATGATTCAGGATATTACCATAGGGTTCTTGCCTTGTTGGCTTTCTTTCATCAGAAACTTATTCCTGAATGGTACTAGGATGAACTGTATTCCTTCAGCAGAGTTTTTAGAGGCAAATTTATGCTTACAAAATCTTATTATCTATTTTACAATGTTGAAAAGTTAAGCTTTATTTCTCTAACCTAGAGGATGTTACTAGTCTTCTTGGCTTCTGAACTAATTGCTATCAAATAATGATAAAGTACTTTAGCATTTATTATCCATTTATTTATTTCCATTAATTCACTTGCTTTCTCAAGATTCTGATTTTGTACTGTGCTAGTATTTTCATATGCTGTATATTTTTCATTACTAAGAATTGATGTACAACATTTCATTTTTATACCTATTATACCTAACAATAGTACTGTGATATTCTGCTTCTTCATTTGAACTGGAAAAATTTGCACCCTGATTTTTTTCTGGGTACAATATGGCAAATTTGACCAACCTGAATCAATTCATATTTAATTTAAAATTCAAAGCTTTTCCAGAACAGCAGAGAGGTCCAAGACTCCAGGGAAAACTGCAAAAATCTGCAAAAGTTTCCACAAAATCCCCTTTCTTTCCCTGAGACTGAGGCCTTGTTAGTAAGCCCCATTAAATGCAGGGTATGGCAGTTGTCTGTACTGTTTTTTGTAAGAGGTCTTGCAAGCCTGAAGAAGCAGAACAAGACAGGCGGTCTTAAGTTTAAAAAGAATCCTTCAGTGTTACTATGCCACCTAACCTATACCTGAAATGCATCCATTTCTAGACTGCCGAATACAGATAAGCTGCAAAATAACACTACAACAGTTTGCAAAAGTGCATCTACCTCACTGTAACATCTGGAAACTCCTGCACGTGCTTTGGACAGAGAAAGCTCTATATACACTCCAGGGCTCAGTCCTAGAGCCCTGCAATTTCAGAATCTCGACTGAGTTTCAAAATTAAAAACACAGCTGGTTTATGTTGTAAAAGTCTGTTCCATGTGCAAACTAGCAGTCAGTCTAAGGATGAAGGAGATCATTTCCAGTTGTTGAAATGAGGAGGTTACTATCCATCACTCTGCTTCCAGCTACCTCCGAGGGCACAGGCATGGAGTGACACCAGAAGCCAAAATAGTTCTGCCCCATCTGGAACTGGAAGCATAGGAGAAGGCAGTGCAGGTAGGTGAGCTGGTGATGCCTCCACAAACCCACAGCCTCAGCTGTGTGGGACAGTTCTGTGTGCTGGGAGCCAGCACTGTGCTCTGGAGCACATTGCATGCCCACCCTGCATGGTGCAGGCCAGAGAAAGAAAGGGCTGCTTGTAGCTTCTTTAGCAACCTGGCCTGCTCCTGATCTGCCTGTCTGACTTGTGCTGAAATATTAAAAAGGTCATGTTGTGTTTAGTCTATCAGTTCTGCAGAAATCAGATCTCAGGGCACTGTCATGGTTTTTCCAGTTGAATTGCAAGCTTTGAGAGGAGAAGTAGGGCTCGACTTGTGGATTTGAGGGTGGGGGGTTATTGCTTAGTTTTGGCAGTTCAGTTTGTCCTTTTTTTTTTATCAATACAGGACTGGAAAATTTGTAGATGTCTTTATAAATTAATCCTTTTGATTTCGTCTTCTATACTACTATTGTAAAAAGGAAAGCCCCCAAATGAGTCAGTAAATCATTAATGAAATTGAATAAGTCGGTGCATGATGAACTGGTAAAGTAGTTCCACTGATTAATTTATCCTTGCCTCTGCCATTAGCATCAGCCAACACTGTAAATATCAGCTGAGCTAAAGCTTAGAACAATATCTGTCTTTAGTGCAAAAAGAAGTTGTCAGCTATGCTGAGTGATTTCTATATAAGGTAGATGTGGATGCTGTGAACAAGTAAATGGCTTCTTTGACACACTGGTGACATATTTGCCTGTATATTTGCATAAATGTACATTATTATTTTCCAATCACAATAGGAAAAAGTCTGAGGAAAGGAGGCAGTGGAAGGGATGACATTTGAACAAAGTATCACTAGGCTGCAAACCAAAACATGCAATTACTCAATTAAAGGATGAAATCAAGAGAACTTCTACTCCACTTGATTACAGGTTAGGAGATGCTTTGTTACATGAAAGGTTACAAGTCCAGGCCTGTTGCTAGGATAGTAATTCCTATGTAGAAGTCCTTCATGAAATTTGGTCTTGAACAAGGTTACTGATTTTTAACCAGAATTTAATTGCATTTGAACATATATCATTCAGCAGCTTGACACTAAATGCAAACATAAAGGGCCAAAATCTGTCTTTTGAAGGAAAAGGCATCACAATTAGCAAAGCAAAAGCTTGTGTAACCACAGGGCTCTCTTACCTGGTAACACTGAAAGCTGCAACAGAGCTTTTACGATCTTTTCATTTAAAGAAAAAAATACTGCCCAGTTCAACCAAGGCACATTCTCCTGTTTGTACAATGCTTTTTACCGACTCTGACTATTTCCAGCCTAAAATTCATTGCCAATTTGAAGCATATTATTTTGTGTCAATGCTGACCCCTTCTCTCTCCTTAATGTTTATCTCCTGATATATTTATGTACTGCAATAGTATCTCCTCTCAACCTTCATTTTGTTAGGTGAAAAAATTTAAGCACTTCAATTCTCTTGTGTAAGACAAGCCGTTTATTCCCATTTCTGTCTTCACTGTTAACCATGCACCTGTTCCGGTGGAGAAAATATTTCTTGAAAGTGAATAAGGTCTGACATGAATGAGGTTTTCCAAAACTTACATGAAAGCACTAATTTTTCCTTATTGCTCTGGAGAATACCTTCCCTCACACACTAAGATTGAAGTATTTTTTGTGTTTTTTTTTTTTTTTTTCAGAGCCACAGAGGGTGTCTTAAAGTTATTTTACCATCCATAACTCCATTCAGATCTTTTCCTTCCCTTTTTATTTCCAGTGGGTGATTTCCCAGCTTGCAGCGAAACTTCTGAGTTTGCAAGTGCAAATATCTGTACCGGAACCGAACTTTAGAAGTAGGATTCAAGAAAATTGTGGTGTCTATCATTCATGGCTATAAACAATTTTCTCCACTTCTTTCTAGCTTGGGTGATCTCCAGTCCTGCTGGGTATCTTCTTCCTCAATGCACTTTAGTGGCTGTCAAACTCAGATTCACTGTCTGCCCTTGTAGGGAACTGGGAAGTGAACTCTCAAGTACAACACACAGAAAGTCTACAAAGCCATCAAATTGACTTACTGGAGTTCCCAGCTGGTGTTCCATGGGGTCCCCTGAGGATATTTTGGCACATAAATTGTACATTGCTGATAAACTCCAGGAACCAAGTAAATTTAAGACCACACTGTTCCTAGGACTATCCTTCAGAAGTGATTGAGATGTAACTATGAGAGGCTTCTTTTTGTTTCCCACTGAGAATGGGGTTTAGAGGAGATGTTGGCACTGTAAGTAGCTACTTTCTTTTCAAATGCCAACAGAGCAGTTCTTGAGGTACTGCTGACTGCAATAATTAAGCCTACACATCACCTCACTCATATGTACCCTGGGAATAATCTGACATTTTTGATTTTCTGTTCTTCATGCCTCAAACACCAGAATCAGGAAATTTATCTCCCACTTAAATCCTCCCAAAACTCAAAAATTAATTAATTTCTCTGAAATCTAACTGATCAAAAACATAAAGTGTCCTAATACAGTGGTATACCAAACACAGAGCAACAGGAACTGAAATGTAGGATACAAGATGCTATGATTTTCTTCAGAAAAAAGATGATGATTGAATCTTGTCCTCAGCTGCTCAAGCACTAGGAAATCATCCATTTTTCTTACCAATTCAAACAGAATCAGGCAAGCACCACAGGTATTTTCAGTTTCAGATGATGAATATTTTGTTGTGAAATGCAAAGTCTTTTTTATTGTTTATATCATGGCCATTTCCTAGCATCACATGCCATGGTTTATAGTTTTGCACTGTAACACCTTCGCTATTCATGAGAGTGAGCACATTATTCACTGTGGATCATTCTTTCAATTCTGTCTATGTTCATGACTTAACTTAGTTGGAGTGGGTCTTTGAAATAATACACGTATATCCATGTGCATATAAATTAAAGAAGGTAAGAAAGGGAAAGGGACATTAAGGATAAAGAGAAGGGAGATAGCAGAGCTTAAATATCAAGCCAAAGCTAACAGCATTTTGTGAGCATTACAGAAAAATAAGTGTGCCCTGGACTAAGATTCACTAAGCACACAGAAGCAATTAATACTGCAGTGTCTTGCAGTAGCTTGCAAGATATTGCAGTAATAGCTTTTGTTTAACTTCAAGATTATTATCTGAATGCACAATGCTATTCAGATTTTCAACACATTTTTCCATTGCTGCTGTTCATTACGCTTAATGACGCCTTATTTTGTGCTTTTGAAAGTGCTTGGTTTCAAGCTTGAAATAATAAAAAGCCACTAATAGTATGACTCAAAATAGCAGTATATTGAGAAGGAGATAAAAGGAAAAATCTTTTTCTTTTTTTTTTTTTTTTAAATTTAATGAGGAGACTGAAACAAGCCAAGGTGTATCACAGGTGTCAGTCCAGCTCCTGTGTCATAGACAGCTGCTTGTAAAAGCAGAACATTGTATTGACACGGAGTTATTCAGTGACTGCTTATTGGCACTGAAGAAGAAAGAACACAAGCAAAGTTTGCAATCACTATGGAAACTGTCTCTCTGATTGCTGTGTTGGCACTGGCACATCTGCCAGGGACAGCAGCTGTTCTAGAGGATTCCTTCCAATAAAGCTCTTCCTGAGACTTCTATCTGGGACCAGGCCCAGGGCTGCAGGGTTTGTTTCAACATGAATCTGACAGTCTACACAAGCAAGTTTTTATTCTTCACTCCGCCTTTGTAAGGCAATCTATGTTTTCTTTCAATATTTGAAGAACTCGGAGTATAACACCTGGAGAGGTGACATGCGGATCTTTTCTACTATGATGTGGTTCACAGCCTAGCTATTATGGCAAATAAAGAAAAAGTCCGGCTAACAGATAATGGAAAGCTTGGTGCTTCTTCAGCCTGGTATGTGGTCTGTTAAAAAACTGTTATTGTTGAATTTAAGGTTTTGGCACAGATTATTTGTATAGTAATTTTGTTTTGTTTCCTCTGCTGCTGCTTTATGAAGAAGTTGTCACTTTGCTTTCTTCACCAGTGCTCCAACACAGATCTGCCAGTGCTTACTATATACAACAGCACATCAAAGTACTTTCTGTCATCAGCCTCAACACAACTGTTCTGTGTGAAAGCCGAGGGCAGGGTGCCTGGTGGCGGCACCATGTTAAGGGAAACCAACCACCACCAAAGGCATAGATACTCTTATGGCTTACATGTGAAGGCAGACTGAGATTTTCATGGAACAGAGTCTTGTTAATACAGCATTTGTCGCTAAATACACAAGTCAAATTGATGTTTATTTTGAAATATATTGCCTTAAATAAATTAATCTTTAGAGCATTGCATAGATACACTGAAGATAAAATGCATTCTGAGGTATAACTTTCCAGTGCCAATTACATCCATTGGACTACTGAAATAAATAGTGAAGTCTCATAAACCCCTGCTTACTCAGTAGATAGTAGCTCAATCTTTTTTGCTCTGGAAAAACCTTTGAAAATGTGGCTGTGATCTTTGCTTCCAGTGATAATGGTCCATGGTATGCTTTGTATCATAAAACCCCCTCACTGTTTGTAGTATCTTTTAAAAGAAAATCTTTTGAATGTATATGTTGAGGGTTAAGGGTCAGGTACATAACATTCCTGTAGCAAATGCAGCAATTGCTCATGAAATAATGTAAGCCTACAAAACAACTTATATTTAAGCTGGTGCAAACCAGCCCACATTGGCTGTCTTGACTGATACAGCTGTAATTTGGTGTAATTAATAGGTGAAATTAAGAACAAATAAGAGTCACACAAACAATTTATTCATCACAAACCTCCCCAAAATGTTCTGCAATCTCCCTTTCAAGAGCTGGTGTTATACTGCAGTCTCTCTGATTATTTATCTATTAGGAATGTGTAGTTTGTTGTTTGTTTTTTTCTTGAGGAAGTATGTACCTAAGTTTCTAAGGTAGAGTGACACATCCAAGAAATCAGATTATCGAATTTTCTGTTCCTGCTCTACTTTCCTAATTGTACTCTCAGATAATCTTGCAATATCTGTTTAGAAAGAAACTTCTAAGCCTTTGCTATTATGATTTATATTGCATCAGAATCCCTGCTCTATTATAATAAACAGTTACTTGTTACCTTTGTTTACATATAATTTACTTCAGGGAGAAGACATTATTAATTATTCAGCTAACAGTTTATGTAATTAATAGTGCCTTTATATCAATGTACATGCAAACAGTAGTGTTCTCGTATTTAATCCTTGAAACTACTAGGTTAGCGCGTTTTGTAGTGGTTAGGAAGAATTCAGGCAGGAAGGTCATTAAATTGTTTGAGAGCTGAATCTTTTAAAATGCTTTATCACATTCCTTAGTGCTCTAAATTCAAATGGAAAGCGTATTTTTTTGTCTTTAGTAATTACTGGGAAGGCAAAAAAGGGTGGAAAAAGTTACCTTCTTGTCTGCCAGAATGCTACTTTTTTGTAGAAGAAAGGAAAAAGGCAGAAGGCATGTTGTGTTTTGCTGAATGTTTTAATGACAAATATGCTTGTAGAATAAAATAAGTCCTTTTGATGGCATTTTGCTAATGCCGGGGGGGGGGGGGGGCTATTCATATAGCATACTTCCTGAAGACTGTATCTGTTGAATACTTAGGCTGAAAAGATCTTGACAAGTTTAACTACCATCCTCACTATCTGTAGAGGTTGCCCTAGCATAAATCTTTAGGTCAGCATTTAAATTTAAATTTCTTTTCTCTGTAGCTCTGGACCTGCATTTTGCATTCTGTATGCAGATGGATGCACTGAGACACTCAGCAAACACAGTGCTGGGCTGGAGCACAGGCACACACAACAGTTCTTATAGGTTTATTTAGCAGTGGAATGACATCAAGATCCAAACTGCTGCAGGGCATGGTCACACTTCACTCTCAGGAACAAGTACTGCCAAAGAAGGTTCAAACAGCCATGTTTACAACCATGAAACAAGCTCCCTATTGATTTCAGTACCTGACATTACACCAATATGCAAACTCAGTGCAAATTGTCCCATCTGTCCCTCCTCCTTGCTATCTGTAGTACCAGCACAAGTCCTTTCTCCCAAAATGCTAGCAGTCCTGCCGTGTGACAGCAGTGAGGATGATGAGGAGACAGGGGAGGAGGAAATAAAAGCCGTATCTACCACAATACCCTGTAGTAGTATTGGACCGTGTAATTGTTCCCTGATGTTAGCAGCCCCAGGTAGATGCAGATAAAAGACAGAGTAGTTTGTCTTCCCAAGGCTACACAGCAAGTGAATGTTGGAGGTATGGCTTTAACTGGGGAGATCCTGACACTCTGTCTTGACAGTGTCATGCTCTTTTGTATGCTGGCAGGTACAGCTGTCTTCCATGACTATTTTATTATTCTTCAAAGATGTTATTTTATTGTTGTACAATATTGCAAACAATCAAATCTTTGGAATACATTTCCAGCTCTGCAGGTTTTTTATAGTAGTTGAAATTAGCCACTGGAGTTAGATCTCTGTAAACACTGCTGGAGAACCAAAGCGCCATAAAGGGTGCTGTATTCTTTCTGATACCAGCATTTTCTGGAAGTGTTACTCACAGGAATGAAAATGTCCCAAAGCACAGAAGTACATTTCTTCAGAAAGACTGGAAGTAATTTGCAGAATTTCAGAAATGCTGCAGGAATTGGGCTGCCCAGAAGGAACTGACTTATCAAATTTTGCAGACCCTAGGGAAAACAGGAAATTAGCTTCACCCAATTGAATTATCATGTTATACTATCCCCTTTCCTTCATCCAGTTTACCTTCAGGACTCCCCAGAATTGCTATCATATTAATTTTCTGATTAGCTTGATTACAGTCTAAAAACTGCAGTATTACACACACTAAAAAAATCCTTTGCTTTGTATAGTTTGCTGCTTTTCCATTCCTAAACTACTGTGTAACCATGACAAGTCTTACCTATCATATACCACCTATCACATACCTATAACTTTCAATTATTTGCTGTATTTCAGATTTGGCATTCCACTTTAACTACATATATTGACACTTTTTTCTCCAAAATCACTTGGTTCTGATCCTTTTATGAGGCCTTTCATTATACTTATGTTGCTTGCCAGATTTACTGCTTTTGTTATTAATATGTTAAAACCAAGTTTTTCCCTCTGTGTACCCTGGTGTACCCTGTTTTCTTATTGGTAAGACTGTTCTGATCAGGTAGGTCTTTATTCTTGAGTTTCTTCCTGTTTTCTCCCTTCAAGTTTAGCATTTCTCAACATCAGCTATCTTCGGACACTGACAATGAGTGGATAAGGAACTGTGCTTTTCTCCCTGCTAAAGGTTATATAAACCTTCCTCCTCATGGCATCTGCCAGTTAGAAAATGTTTAATGGAGTTTTTTTTTTTTTTTCTCAATAGCACTTAGGCTGTAAACTATCAGCAAAGACATTAACTTACAGCTACTGATAGCAGTGAAAACACTAAAAGGATGCTGTGCCAAATTTGGTGTCAACAATTTAACAGGGCTGTTAAAAAGCTGCAGAAGATTTAGATAAAAGCTGTAAGAATAAATAGAGGCCTGAAAGCTGTGCTTTCTAGAGAGAAGTGTGAGATGTTCAATTTTATAGACAAAGAATGTCAGAGCTATCCACCAAATTTAGGGCCAGCAGGAACAATTAACTCATATTGTTTGATCTATGATTGAGAAGATACTGAAGTTGCCCAACTGCCTTAAATCAAGACCAAAGACTTTTCCTAGCTAATCCAGATGGTTCAGTCTTCAAAAGGTGTGTTTTACAGAAGATGACTAGATGAGTCCAATTTATGACCAATGCCTCTGCAATGGTGAGGAAGTGATCAGATAGATTAAATCAAGATGATCCCAATAGCTAAGCCATGTCCTCTAGCGCACCAGAAAATTAAGAAATATAATAAATTAGCCTCATGTTCCATCACCATGACAAGGAGAGAAAGTGATGTCCAACTGGTTAGACTTGAGTATGCAAGCAGATACACCAATGGCACAATTTTTCTTCGGTGTAGCGGCCAAAATGCTGTATTTTTCTGTTTCCAACCACTGATGCTTCAGAGGAAGATAAAAAAACAAATAAACAAAAACAGCAGGAAATTTTTTTCCTGACCCCCTGTAAATGGCTAATTGAAACCCTTCAGGTCTGATTAAACCTAATTAGGTTAAAGGTCAAGCATTATGAAAGTATTGAGATAATAGAAGGTATCCTGACGCTGGGTCATAAAAAAGAAGGGGAAAGAAGAGACCGAAATAGAATCAGATTTCTCAATTCATAGCAAAGAGGATGAAATTTTGATTCATTGACAGAAAGAACAATGCAGACAGGCTGTCAGGAAGCCAAAAATGTCTCTCTGAGATTGCATAAAAGTGCATTTTAAAAATAAATTCTATAACCCCTGAATATGTTTTTGATTTTTGATAAGTATTTTCACTTTATTACAGAGTCCAAATTTTCTGACTGCTGCTGCTGGGCACTGATTCTTGCAATGTCAGTAATGGCAATGTTGCAAAATGTCTTTTCTCCAACATTTGTAACCTGTATCACAACCAGATTCATCAAGTATGTCAACTTGTTTAAGGCACAAAATAAACCAAACTACTTCAACAGCATTGTGAGCTCAACATTGTGAGCTCAAAAAGGATGATTTTCAAGTTCTCTGATCACATTTATGGCTTTTAATTTAATCCTCTCTTCATATGTCTACACCTTTCAGGTTGTGGATACCATAGTTGGATGTAGCAACCAGCCATGATTTAATGGAAGGTTGCATTTGCCCATGCTCGTATACAGAATTTTCTAAAAGCTACTGCCAGTCTTCCACATAAGGGTGAAATGAGGACCATACAGCTATAAAAGCAGGAAAAGTTGTACTACACTTTAGCTAAGAATGACAGTACTTACATGTTGCAACGATTTAGTTGATGTGTCTTGTAGACACATTCGCAGCAGTTGTATCTGTGGGTGTACCAAATTCTGCAAAAAATGGGTCATGTCAGGACCTGTGTTATCAAGACAAAGACCTGTCTCAGGTTTTTAATGAAGTCTTGATTTATCAGCACTGTGGGCACTTCAGATGAAGTGAAGGGTTATCAAGAAATAAAAAGGAAACTAGAAGACAGACTAGTTAATATTTCACAGAAAGTTTATTGGTGTAATGAATACAAATTAAAGCTATTTAAGCAACCTGGTCTAGTGGAAGGCATTCCTGCCCATGGCATGGAGGTTGGAACTAGATAATTTTAAGGTCCCTTCCAGTCCAAACCTTTCTATGATTCTATTTGCCTTAGAGCAAGTCATGTTCCAAATGCAATCTATGTACTTTGTTTGCACATTGTTGCAACCAGACCTGTCAGGCCCAGCTAACTGGTAGATTTTTAAATCTTTTTGTTTCAATAAGAACCTAATTTGTACAAGGGAGACAAAGAGCTGACGTGTCATGAAATACTCTAGTGAAATACTTAATTTCCCATGGACAATAGGGGCTTGCAAACCTTTAGAAGACACATGCTTCAGAAAGGCCCAAAAATTTGGACATTTTTCTCTCCTTGAAGACATACAACGGACATATTTCCCTTTCTAACAGCAATCTTCCACTTCTGAGAGAAAAAAAACATTCTCCCCTCCTTACCCCCCTTACCCCCCTCCCCTGACCTTGTGCTCTCAATTCCTCATACTCCCTACTTCAAGAACAGGGTAAATAAAATTCCTTGTCCAACATGGGTTTTATTGGTTTTGGTTATCTGGCCAACACATCCCCATAGCAGCCCTCTCTTTCTTTCTCATTGCCTGGCACACACCTTCCTCTCTACTCTGCACGGAATCAAACTTCTAAGAAAATCAGTTTCTTACAAACAGTATTCCTTTATGCATGGCCTGGATGGTTTGATGCAGTCAGTCCCTGTTTCCCTCTGCATTTTCTGAGTGCTGACTTTGCTGACATGCTATTCACTTCAGGGTTACAAGCTGGAGCAAACCAAGAAGCCACTTTACAAGGGAACAGCCACTGGAAAAATACTTTCAGACACAAGTACAACAACTAAAATATCAGTATTTTATCATTGTTATTCTCTGATTACAGCCAAAATACTGCACTGCACCAGTTATTATGAAGAAAATTGTCCCAGCCCAAAGCAGGACAACATTTGCTTTTGAAATGAATATGCATACAGAAATCGCTTTACTGTCTTCTGTCTGTGTAAAGGGGCATAAAAATTTAATTTTCTTCCCTGTCACTGTCAAAGTGGAGCCATGGAGACTAAGACTCCATGGCAAACTAAGAGTCAGGCTTTCCAAGTATGTTAATTCAGTAAGTAAGTTCTGAAGATTTGTGGTTGCAGGAAAGGAGGCAGAGATGTGTGTGGATCATTGTTACAAAGTTTAATATTACATATTTTGACTTATTTAAATTTAATGAACCCCAGAAAGCACTTTTAGTGTTTACTTTTTCCTCGCTTGACTCTAATTAACCTTTCCTATGATTCAGATGTCTGACAAATGTGGAGGGCTGCAGGGCTAAGTGCTTTTTTCCCATGATTGACTTTAATTAAGCTTGCTCTAGGCTTGAAACCCTTGTAAACTTAGAGAACTTTATTTTAATTGCCTTCTGCCAGATTTACTTATGCTAGACAAATATTATAAATCAAATACTAACGCTATTAGAAGAACGATGAACTGACTTCCAAAGTAGTAGTCTGCCGTGGTGAAATGCATTACACTCTAAATCTGACTAGAAAGTGCTATGGTGGAGAAAAATGACCGTTTTCATGGAGGTGAATTACGGAGCATCAACATCCTTTCCTTTTTTTTCAGGATAGGTATGTTAAGACACCAAGTTTCAAACTTTTTTTCCTGATAATAAGTCATATTCATTTATGCTAGAAAATATTGGATACTTGATGTTTTGGATTGTTCACCAGGTCTCTGTTGCAGCTGTTGGAATGAGTCCATTCAATTACAGAATCATAAAATCATAGAACGGTTATAGTTGCAAATGAACAGCAAATCTTATTCTATGTTGCATTGCTACAAATTGAACTGTGAGTTGTAGAGAGGTATCCTGAATTGCAAAGAGACAATATACTGTACATTTTGCTCATTTTTACTTCTTTTTCATACAGTATGTTCTGAAGGGTCAGCTGAGATACATTTACTTAGTTACACTTATCCTATGCAATGTCCTTATACTTGATAGGAACAGTGTGTCTTTCATGCCAGGATGCCATCCTGAGAAAACCTTTTGCACTTGTTGTGGCTGAAAGTACTTTTCCTTAATAGAAAAAGTTCTTTGGAGCTTTTGATGGAAAGGAGCCTAGCAAAACTATCTTTGTGCTTAATTACAGGATAGCAGTGGTCTTGAAATAAGGGTCAATCTTCTTCAGTAACAAACATCCTGAAAACAGATGCCCACAGAGGTTAACCTTGGTGTCTGAATCCTGATGGCTCTGTGTTTTCTTCTTTTTTTTTGTCCCTTTTATAACACAATGCAGAATACTCTAAATGATAATAAAAATTAATATGAATGTGTCTTAGTTCAAGCTAATTCCTAAAACAGAATCCTTGCATCTGGGCAAAAAAGCAGTGCAAAGGAATCCCTAAATATTTAATCACATTATATTAATATGAATAATACATACAATGCATCAAATACATAAATTATAGAATCACAGAATACCAGGTTTGAATGGACCTCATGGGTCATCTCGTCCAAGCTTTCTTGGCAAAAGCATGGGCTAGACAAGATGGCCCAGCACTGCATACAGCTGAATCTTGGAAGTATCCAACAATGGGGAATGCACCACTTCCCTGGGGAAATTATTCCAGTGGCTGATAATCACGTTATGAAAAATTTTCCTCTTGTGTCCAACTGGCATCTTCCAGGAGTAACTTGCACCCATTACCCCTTGTGTTTTCCATGTGAATAATATACCTATGTATTGGTTTATTCATGTATGCAAGTATTTGAAACAACTGTTTTATCTGAATACAGATCCTGCGTAAAGTAGTAGACTGACAGCTCTGTTAGCTCCATTTATCCAGCTGATGTGCATTGCCAAAGCCATTGCAGCAAAAGGGTCTCCATGGGGAGGAGCTTTGGCTTAGAAAGTATAATTATGTTTCTGTGCCCTGTTGATACCCAGCTTCTGAGAGTGCTAATAAAAACACTGTACCAAGGTAGCAACTTTCAAATCCCAGCCCAGGACCACAGGATTCTCTAAGCCAACCTAAAATCAGGTGTCAAAGCCTGCACAAGGCTATTAAGCCAAGAGGAGAACTGTTAGCTTTTGTGGAGCCTGGAAGTATGGTGGTTTAACTCCTGAGTCAGACTTATTTAGCAGACCTGTTGGAGGACTCCAGAGAGTTTTCAAGGTGAGCAAGGATATATAATGAGAGGTGCACAGTGTGTAATTCCACTCTTGGCCCAGAAAGCCATTGGATTTGGAAGTACTCAGAAGCTTCTAAATAGCATACTATTATTTTTAAAATGGACATATGAACTATTTAATATACTGTTTTATTTTTATGCTTGTTGTCTTTGTTTAGTCAAAATCACAGTTATTTATGGGAAAAAATCTACAGCCATTTCCAGTTTTAATTCATTCTGTTTTACATCCTGACACTTTAACTTCTTCTTGATCAGCTTGTAAGTGATCTGTTTGACATGTCTATCTTTAATTCAGAGTAATTGCCAAATCAGTTTGCAATTTATCAGAAATGTGAAGAGGAACCCTAGCCAGAAAGAGCTATTTTTCTTTGAGAGTGAAAGTAAGCTATTACATAGGACCTGGGAGACTTAGGAAAAATGGTAATGTCATCTGATATTTCTGAGTGGGAGACCCCCTTCAGATTTCTAGCAAGAATTTTAAGTAATTTCTGTATTCCATAAACATTACAATGATCTGACTTGAATGAAAAATGTTACCTCCATTCTAGTGCCTTATTTAGACTAAGTGGAAAGCCCTGCAACCTATTACAATCTATCATACGTGCTTGTTTTGTGGAGATGTTTTGAATGCCATGCTTTTACTGGGGAAGAGTGTTGACAATTGGTGTTGGTCTTCAACACTTCTATTGCAAACTAGTGATGTGTCTGCCTCAAAATTTCAGTGTCATATTTTTAAAGCTTCTGCATAACAATTATAATAACTGAAAAAAGAACTTCTTTTCTCAGCTTGGTCACTGTATACAAGATTTCAGGTACAGACAGCCACATTTCCTCCCTATAGACTCATGGTTATTTGTGTGTAACTCTTTTGCCAGCTGCCAACAGTGGGAACAAAGATGTTCCACAGAAAGCTCCTTTTCTAAAACTGGTTAGAGTACGACCTGTGCACATTTATGTTTCTCCTGGATCTGGGAAATTAAACTAGACCTGCCGCTGGGTTACACATTTTAATGAATAAGTTAGTTTGTTTTTTTGTTAGTTTGTTTTTTTAACAAAAAAAACCAAACAAAAAACAAACAAACCCCCCAAAACTAGATCTAGGACAATCTTGCAGCTTCGTGAATTTGGGTCAAAACTGGTGTGAAGTTTTGATCCAGAAGAACAAATGGGGGAAACACTTTTCAGGAGCCATTTTGTTTAAAAATGTACATCATGTAATATTGTGACTTTTCACAGAAAAGAAATATTTCAATTTGAAATGCACTGAGCAGAAAATCAATTAGTCACAGGGATCTCTGGTTCAGGAATTGGTTATTTTCAGGGTCATGATCATTGCTTAAACCATGCAAGTAGGAAGTCTGCCCAGTGAAAGCACAGAAGGAATGAAACTATGCATACTGGTATTTTAAAGACTGAGCAGAGCAAAGTGAGCAGGGACTGTGGCCGATGGCACAGTTGTAATGTATACATTACCCAGCTGGTAGACACTAAGAATATAGGCAGTGATTCCCTGTGGCACTCACAGTTTGTCTTACTGATGATTAGAGGTGATAGGGACTGGTGCCACTTCACTGCAGAGAAGACCATGCTCCCTTCTGTAACATGGGCTATCCCTTCCTCTTTTCTATGCTGCCAGCATAATCCTTTTTTGACTCTTGCTGCAAAATCAGCTGTACACTGCTACTTCCATCAGTGCCCCACTGCTTATCAGAGCACAGTGCAATTTGGTCTGTGATGTCATATGCTACTTGAAAAAAGCAGGCTAGCTATAGTAAGAATTATGGGGCACTGTCAGCACAAGGATACAACAGTGTTTCTGTGGAGAAGAAAGATGAAAATAGATCCCTCCATGTCCCAAGACCACATGTTTGTCTTTCATCTGTGTTACTGTGGCTAGATTGCTCTTTCTATTCCAGGGAAAAAGACCCAAACAAACAATAACCAACCAACCAAAAAACTAAAGGTAGAAAACGCACTGGAAATAATAAAGGAGTATACAGGAAAGCCTACTGAAGTGGGACATGATGTGCACACAGGTTTTAGTAAGGTGGTTGCGGGTTTTTTTTTTTAATGTCTTCCTGAAAGCAGCAGTTATTTGCCAAAATGCAAAAAGGTGAATTTGTTTTAAGCATTTTCTTGCCTCTGGATTAGTGGGTTAAAGAATTCTGGCTGTTGCTGTGACTTTGCTTGCATTGAACTTACCTTCATAAAGTAACTTTCCATATTGCTGCAGCTGGCTGGATAATGTCTGTTCCTGTGTTTGTCGTTACCAAGCGAAGAGACCTGCCAAATTATTCAGAAGTGTATTGCAGTCCCAGCAACTCTTATTATTCCTTGCGCTCCTTGCTCCCATTCCTTTTATGTTGTTCTGGTACACAAGGATATAACGAAGAATTATATAACCAATTAAAGCAGATGTATTTTTAATAAAGGCTTTGGGATTTATTTTTTTGAGAATTAACAAATTAAATTCTCAAGTGTATCTCAACAGTATAAGAAAATAAATGTTTGATTTATTTATTTTGGCTTTGAGGAATGATGTTCTTATATGGATTTTCCCAAAGACTTAAGGTCTTTTCTTGGGTTACTAGCACTCAATGTAGGCAACCCATGACTATATAAGCAAGCTGTCAGATCATAAGCAAAGGTGTAACTAATGTTGCAATCAAAGAATCTCTAAAACTGACAGACTGCCTCTGCAAGACTTTATAATCTGTTTTATTAATAACATTATTAAGATGTAAGTATAGCCTCATTTCTATCAAAAAGTGTATAAATGCAGTGGTTGCTAGCCAAAAATCGGTCATTGAAGGAATGCTCATTGAAATAATTTAAAAGACTCACACTGGCTCCACTGATCATAGATGAATACTAAAGACCATGTAGACATCCTATTGTGGTGAGTTGTTTTAATTAAAAACTTTGTAATTAACAAATTAACAGCTGAAGATTTATAATGTGTACAGGGAAGAAGGGTTAAGAGAAATACGAAAAAATATTTGTGATGTAAATCAAGGGTTTTGTTAGCCTGGGGCAGGGAATAGAGAAAAGAAAGATTTGAAAATTTCTGGTTTTATTTTTTTAAATGAGATCCTGAGTAAAAAATGTGCAGTTTCTGATGTGCTTATTTTTCAGGTTGGACGGCTGGATTCTTTTCCCACTCTTCATGTTTCCTTCCTTTCTACTTCCTAACTTCTTTATCTTCTTCTTTGAGGAGATCAGAAGGAAGAAAGAGGAAAGGAAAGGAAAGGAAAGGAAAGGAAAGGGAAGGGAAGGGAAGGGAAGGGAAGGGAAGGGAAGGGAAGGGAAGGGAAGGGAAGGGAAGGGAAGGAAAGGAAAGGAAAGGAAAGGAAAGGAAAGGAAAGGAAAGGAAAGGAAAGGAAAGGAAAGGAAAGGAAAGGAAAGGAAAGGAAAGGAAAGGAAAGGAAAGGAAAGGAAAGGAAAGGAAAGGAAAGGAAAGGAAAGGAAAGGGAAGGAAAGGAAAGGAAGGGGGGTTGGAGGGAGGGGGGGAGAGGGAGGAAGGAAGGAAGGGGGGGGAGGGAGGGTGGGGGGAGGAAGGAAGGAAGGGAGGAAGGAAGGAAGGAAGGAAGGAAGGAAGGAAGGAAGGGAGACAGTTACACTTGGGGATCAAATTTCAAAACCAAAGGGAATGCTCAATATATTGCCACCCACCTCCTTTTCCACCCCCACTCCCTCAACCTCCCCCCCCCCCCAATTTTTGTGAAAAGAGAAAGATTTCCACAATCATTCATGGCTTGACTTCGCGAACGAAGATTTGGGAAGGGCATTTACCCACGCTTACTACAGGCGCGCTGATGACTAAGAAGGCCAATGTGGGATAGGCAAATCCGGCTACAAAAAGCACAGCAGAAGGTCTCCTTGGGTGGAACAGGTGGGGCACGATTCTTCCTGTGTTGTCTTTTCTCCTCGAGACTAGTTCTTCGTGAACTCTCAAAGGAGTCAGCGGCATTATGTATGGTGTGCCTCCAAGTCTCCCGATTGGAGGCCAAGGTGGACCACTGATGGTAGTCAATATGGCCAAGGCTAAGGCATTGTTTCAGGGAGTCCTTGTATCTCTTCTTTGGGGCACCTCTCTTGCGGCTACCGGTGGCAAGTTCACCGTAAAACACGATCTTGGGGAGGCGGTGATCCTTCATTCTAGAGACGTGCCCTGCCCAGCGCAGCTGCAGTTTCAGCAATGTGGCCTCGATGCTGGTGACCCCTGCCTGTTCGAGGACAGTGACATTAGACACATAGTCAGTCCAATGGATGTTTAGAATTGTACGGAGGCAGCGCTGATGAAAGCGTTCCAGGAGTCGCAGGTGATGACGGTAGATGACCCATGATTCAGACCCATATAAAAGAGTAGACAATACAATGGCTCTGTAGACACTGATCTTTGTACTTTTCTTCAGGTGTTTATTGCACCAGACTCTTTTATGGAGTTTTCCAAAGGCTGTATATGCCTTTGCTATTCTGTTGTCTATCTCTTTGTCGATCGTGGCATCCGAGGAAATGATGCTTCCCAGATAGCTGAACTGCTGAACTGTCTTAAGCTCTGACTCGCCGATGGTAATATGGGGATGGCGATAATCTTCTTGGGGTGCAGGTTGGTAGAGAACTACTGTCTTCTTCAAGCTGACTTCCAGCCCAAAAACCTCAGCCGCCTCCGCAAAGCAAGATGTTAAACGCTGCAGAGCTGCTTCTGTGTGGGCGACAAGGGCGGCATCATCAGCAAAGAGCAGTTCACGGACAAGATGGTTTAGGGTCTTAGTGTGGGCCTTCAGTCGCCTTAGATTGAATAGGCTACCATCGGTACGATATCGAATATAAATGCCGTCTTGTTCGTCGAGGTCTGCTGTAGCCCTTTGGAGCATCATGCTGAAGAAGATTGTGAATAAGGTCGGTGCGAGAACGCAACCTTGTTTCACACCATTGGTTATTGGGAAAGGCTCAGAAAGTGCATCACCATACCTGACTTGGCCTTGCTGATCCTCATGTAACAGAATAATCATTTTCAGGAACTTGGGGGACAACCTAATTGTTCTAAGATCAGCCACAAGCCTTTCCTGCTCACAGTGTCAAAAGCTTTGGTGAGGTCAACGAAAGTTACGTATAACCCCTTATTCTGTTCTCTACACTTTTCTTGCAATTGTCTGAGAACAAATACCATGTCTGTGGTACTTCTATTAGCCCTGAAACCACACTGACTTTCAGGTAGAAGTTCTTCTGCGATGGCAGGTACTAGTCTGTTCAATAGTATTCTTGCAAGAATTTTACCAGCAATGGAGAGCAGAGTTATACCACGGTAGTTTGAGCAGTCTGACTTGGCACCTTTTTTCTTATACAGAGTGACGATGATTGCGTCACGAAAGTCTGACGGTATTTTGCCTTGTTCCCAACAGCACACAACTAGCTCATGAAATTTAGCGTGGAGTGCTTGGCCTCCATGCTTCCATATTTCAGGTGGGACTCCGTCAACCCCAGCTGCCTTGCCAGTTTTCACCTGCTGTATGGCCTTAAGAGTCTCTCCCATGGTAGGGGCTAAATCCAATTCGTTTTTCACCGGATGTTGCAGAATGTGCTGGATTCCTTCACCTTGGACTACACGATTAGCACTAAAGAGGGTTTGAAAATGTTCAGACCAACGATTCAGGATGGAGATTTTATCTGTAAGAAGCGTTTGGCCATCTGCACCAAGTAAGGGGCTTTGAACCTGGAATGTGGGTCCATACACTGCCTTCAGAGCCTCATAGAATCCTCTGTGGTCACCCAAATCTGCACATAGTTGAGTCTTTTCTGCTAGGTTGACCCACCACTTGTTCTGGATGTCTCTAAGTTTCTGTTGGAGTTTGCTACATGCAAGACGAAAGGCTGCTTTTCTTACATGGCAGAGTGGCTGAGCGAGGTGTGCTTGATGAGCAGATCTCTTTTTTGTCAGCAATTCCTGGACCTCCTGGTTGCTATCGTCAAACCAGTCTTTGTTTTTCTTTGAGGAGAACCCAATGGATTCTACGGAGGACTGCAGGATGCTGTTTTTGATATGTTGCCAAAGCGCTTCAGGAGAAGAATCTATAAGTTGGTCTTCAAGCCTAGTTTGAAGGTTAGCCTGAATCCACAATCATTATGCACATAACAAATAATCATTATTAATTGCAGTAGAAGTAGTAGTGTTTGTTTGAAGAAAGCTCTCTCCCCCTAGTCACTTGTTAGAAGATAAGTATCTACCAAATATTGCAGTCTGAATTCAAAACCAAAAATCTCTATTTTTGAGCAGCCATACTTTCAGTTTTCTTTCTTTTTTATATATTTAAACTGTTCATCTGCATTGGTAAGCTTAGTTTCAATTATCTGCTCTGTCATAAAGTGCACATTTTATATTGCACAATTTTAGACTCCTCCCTTCTTTTAAACCTATAAATACTGCTCTGCATCCATGCCTCTGCTATGTTCTGTATGTCTGGAGCTCTTGCTCGGAAAGGACTGACTGTGGGAAAAAGCTGGGATGAGATTAACCTTGCAAGGGTCTATCTCAGCCTTGGGCTGTTCAGTAATGACTAGTGATGCATGTGGGGATCCAAGCATTCTTTTCTACGTATGAATGATGTTAACAGTACTCAGCAAGGATTTCCACTTTTTGATCATGAGGGTTTTTTTCTGGGGCTAGTGGTTTTCTAAACTTGAAATACAAAGTGACTGAGTGATGAGCAATGGGGTTGCTGTAATCAATCCCCATATACATGTATGCATATGTACGTATCTCCAACACACACAGAGGAGAAACCCTCAAGTTTCAGATACTTTTTTTCCTGTGAAATAGCTGCAGGGTGACTGAGATGAATCAAATGGCTTGAAAGAACAAAAGTTCAGGGAAATAGGTACAGCAATAAGCCCAGTGATTTATGAGCAATGTGAAGGATTTACCACATTCTTGCATCAGTTCACATGATAAATTTGCTTTGGTCATTGCCTTCTGACTCACCATGAGAACTAATTTGCAAACCTGAGATATCTGAATTGTAAATTATTCTGTTTATTATTCACGATGAATAGAAAATCATTGTATTAGCATTCCCTCTTTGGTTTTCTTTTTTTTTTTTTTTTTTTTGTTTAAAACTTATGACTGATTGAAAAGAAAGTTGTTAAGGTAAGTGTTCAAGTTGTATGAAACTTCACATGTATAATTTTCTTCTATTCATTATTCCTGACATTCTCTTCCAGCCTTCTTTCATTTGAACCGTTATCTCTCCCAGGTCTTTAAATATACAGCGCCTCATTTCCCAAAGAAACACTAAAAATTCTTGCAAACCTGAGGTTTCTCTGGCTACAGCTGCAATTTCTCTCTCTTTTTTTTTTTTTTTTCTGGTTTGATTTTTATTCTTTTTTCATGTTCCCATGCTTCTATCTTTGCTCTCTGATATTCCTTACAAAGTGAAAGGTGGGCTGATTAGCACCAAGACAGAAAATGTTCATGGAAATGGTTCAAATAGGCCACTCCAAATGTTTTGGGAAGTCTGCAGCAGGGACATGTATGTCACATTCTGCCATATGTATAAATTGCTTCAACTCATTTCCTAGTTGCAGTGTGAGTTGTATTTCTAAGGAGTGGGTTTTAATTTCTAGTTATTACTTTAAAGGTCATCTGGTCCAGACAAGCAGCATGCCAATGACATGAGTTAAACATTTAGCTATCGGAAGATAACACTGTTAAATCACATGAAATACAGTGAAAATCATTTTCGTCAGGAAAGCAATACTGAATTTTCATGTAGGTCTAGCTATGATAATCAAAAAAGCTGAGTGGAATGTGACCTTACAAGCATGTAAAGTACTCCCTGGTAGTTTCAGTATATCCTGTGATAATTTCAAACAGTTCAGGTAGATACAAGGCACTTTGCACATCCGTCATTAAGGGACCTTTTGTTTGCCGGTACATACTAGAGAATTGTGGAAGCAAATTCGCAACTCAGCTTTGTTCCTGACAACTTTTTATTCCACCTTTATTCTAAGAAGATGGGCAGAAATAACTCAATAACTCACATCCTCTGGGAGAACAGGATTGTGTAGACACTGGCGTTTTGTGAATGCCAAGACAAAAGTGAGTACAAGCTCCTAAATTCCGTGGCTCCTGCAAAAGGAACAACAAATTATTTATTTTCATGTTCTTCCTACTTCAGGAGCCAGTTTGAAAAACTAGAAATGCATATCTTCATGCATTAATAGCACAATGCTTTTTTGATCAATCAAAGCTGCTTTGGTCAAGATATTAAAAATTTACTAAACAGCCCCATTTTCAGAAAGTGCCAAGTACTGGCTCGGAAAAATTGGCAAAGAAAGGTATTTGAAGGAGCAGGTGTCCAGAATGAGACACAAAGAACTCCTGATCACCTGAAAAACTTGCCTAGTTTTCTGGAGCTACCTCAAAGAGCTGTGTGACAAACAGGCTATTCGATTTTTGTAATAGAAGGCATCACGCAATTGTTAGTCATTTGCCTGTCTGATGCGCACTGCTTCAGTAGTGAAACTCATTCCCTGGACAGGACAGGCAGCGATATTGATGTTGTTCACTTCTAAAATTACATCTTTAAAATCTATCTGAGTTTCCATAGGAGTCCTGTGGGGATCCTGACATTTACATTCCCAACCAGCCTTGGCAGTACTAAAGACATTTCTCTTTTCTGGTGTAATAATAATCACTTTGTTTGCAATTCAGACAAATTAATTGATGCTCAGCAGCTGAGATTCCCAAAGAAAGGGCTTAAGGATCATGTCAGAAAATAGACACAAACCCTTGCAGAAGTGGTGACCTTAAGGAAATTTATTTGGCAGGGAAGCTGTGAGAGGAGAATAGGATGCTAAGAAAGTAAAAAAGGAATCTGGAACATTGCATGACAACCCAGATATGTGCAAAAACCACCAGTGAATAATTAAAAGTGTAAACTGACATTGAACAAGCACAAAGTCGACAACGAGAGCTTTCCCTTTGATGTTGTGTTTCCATGTATGTCTGGAAAGACTTTGTTTCATGTTTTCCCCTGTCAAAATTCTTTCCCCAGTATGGACTGGTGTGGTTGTTTAACCACTGGCAATAGTATGTGCAATTAATGCTGCAATGAATGGAGGTCCTTGTATTTCCCTCCAAAGAACACTCTGCTGACTAACCTCCAGATTCTGCCAGGAGCCCATGGGGAACAATATTGCTTCCTATAACAGTGGTAGCTTTAACATACTGTGCTCTTTCTCACCAGCGAGAAGGATTATCTGCAATGGAAACAGTAACCTGGATGAACAGAGAGTGAACAACTGTATTTCAAAATATGAATCTGCTGTGAAGGTAAATGTTTAAAAAGTGTGTAAGGAAGTCATCAAATTACTAAGAGTTGCTATTGTATCTACCATAAAACAGTAATAATACAGAGGGGACTTCTGTCTGCTAAAAAATTTACTTGTTTTATTGCTTATAATTAAAGAAAAATAAAAAACATATGACAGCCTAAGCAATTCAAGCATCTAATAAGCTTTGATAAACAGCTTCTATAGAGCTTGTGCAAATAGAGATTAACTTTAAAAATGCTGTTCTCCCCAGTGGACAGATATTCAACTGCTGAAGTTGAGAGACAATCAAGGGTGGTAAATTGTATGCTGGGTGCTACTGAAGGGTTGTGACTGAAGATACACATGATAACAGCATGTTGAGGGTATTAAATAACTCTCTTGGTGCCAGAAACCTCTTTCTGACAAAGCTGCATGGAATCTACGAGAAAGAAAGGAAGTATCTTACCCAGTTGGTCTCTCCTGGGACATGATATACTCGGGGAAAGACCCACAGTTTAGTCATTTGGGGTAGTCACAGCTTGAAGTTGAGTTGCTGTTACCTTGATGAATTCTGTAGCTTTAGTCACTTGGTAAAATAAAAGGCTTACTAAAAATTTGGATCCGGAATGTCAAGCTACATTTTTCTTCCTCAAACAGAGGACAACCCTACAGCCGCAGAACTTCTGCAGTCCAGGGGAAATGTTCAGTCCAGGGACCAAGTTAGGGCCCAAAAGATACTTCTCATAGTGGAAAAACTTATATCCTGGCTAAATGAGCAATATTATCATGTGGAACCAGTGGTACTTTTCCTTGATGATAATACACATGGTAAATTATTACAATGGCTATAGGAATAATCAAAGTTTCAATTACTTCTCATAGTTTAAGCTTTTGCATGTTTTTAATTTTGGGAGTTGGAAATAGTTAAGTCATCTCTCACTTTATTTTCCAGTTCTTTCTGCTCTGCAGTAGGCAGTGAGGCTGACAAACAGTTCTAAAAAAGTGGATGAGCAGCTGAATTTGCTAATAATTATTTAAAAATACTTATACTTTGGGATAAAAGAAAAAAAAAGTAATAAAAATATTCTTATATGTCTTGGTATGGCTGAAACCCCACCTTAATGAACCCTAGATTTTATGAGATTTTATGCAAATTTAACCTGTTAATATGCAGGCAATTGCTGTGGGGAAAAAAAAAAAAAGTTAAAACATTACTACTGGTTCAAATTATTCAATGTCTTAAATTATTAGTGGGAGCTAGGAGAAGAATGAAAAACTGAGCCCCAGAAGGTGATGAATATTTCTGTGCGAAGTACTAAGCAATTGGAATAAATCATTATGAAAAGTGGGCAATGTGTGAAACAGGCAACAAATAACCAGAGAGCACTTTTTTGCTACCGGTCAGTATGGAAGTCTGGTTGTAACCATGGTAACCAGGAGTCCCCAATTTACAGTTTCGCTATCAACAAATATTGAAGGGCAATTTATAGAACTTTTCTCATTCAAGGGATATTACCTGCTTTCCCCACTGTGCCCTACAGACACATCCTCTGACCCCAGGCTTCTTCCTTCAAAGAGACGATCTGTAACAGGGCCAGTCAAGCCCTGCAAATACAAATTCCTTCTTTGTGTCAATCAGACTGGCACACATCATACGTCATGTCTTTGGCTATTTGGTATTATATTTTCTCCCATATATGTGTGGCAAATAATACAACTTTCTTCAGGCAGCGAGATGAAATCTTCTCTGAATTCTGAGACCAAGCAGAGATATGTCTGAGACATTTTGCATTATCTGGTCACAAACAGAAGTCTGCCAGAAGAAAGATGCTCTGGTACAAAACTAACAGAAAGTTAATGTCACTTTTCAGCTGAAACTCTATTTCTGAATAATCTCTACATTACTGAAAAGCAAATATGCATTCACCAAATGAATTTAGTTACATATGAAAAGTCAATGTGCTTGCTTTTTTCTCTCAGGATTAAATTGTAAGAAACAAGCAAAAATTGTTCTGGATATAGAACACATAGAGACAGGATTCAATAAAGGTCTTACTGTACTTGGACCTAAAAGCTAATCCAAAATGTATTTTTCTCCTCAAGTAATTCTTTTTCTTGATTACAAAAGTCCTTTGAGCATTTCCTTACCTTTTAAATGTTCTACACGGCTCTAAAATGTTCTACAGCCACATACATTAATTTTTATTGGGAGCTTAATTAAATGACTTCATTAGAGCTAGATATGTACTTAAATGTTTCTTATGCTAATTTGTTAAATCAGGACTTCAACATTCCTTAATTATTTAGAATACCAATGCTATCTGGGTAGATCAAGTTGGTGTATTACTCAAACCTAAGCAAAGACAAAATTATCCTTGTTCCTCTTTGATTCTATGATGAAAAGGAATTTGTTTGCTTAAAGCTGAAGTCTGATTTATTCCTGCTGTTTGTCATACTGCAGTTAATGGACATATCAGTTTCAGATTTTATCAGCACATTCAATACTTTTAATTATTTACTCCTTTTTCAATGACCATTTTGAAGTTTTTCAAGGCTATTCCAGCTATCCCACAGGGGCAAGAAGATAACTCTGGCTTACCGAAAAGGCACTATTATCTAGAAATGCAACAAGCAGTGTGATAACAGAAGGTCAAATGATGCACTGAAATGTTTATGCACACCTACTTTTGGTCATTGTATCAAAGCATTCAACAAATATTCTGGAACAGACATCAGAAAAAAATGTCTTCTTTTCTTTCTTTGGTCATAGCCTCCTAAAGTCCCATCTATACCTGCACCTTAAATGAAACCATTACAGGGACTTTGCCTGTAAATATAAATTCTCTAAAGCAGATACAGTCATAGAATCATAGAATAGTTAGGATTGGAAAGGACCTCAAGACCATCTAGTTCTATCCCCTTGCCATGGGCAGGGACACTGCACACTAAACCATCTCACCCAAGGCTTCATCCAACCTGGCCTTGAACACTGTCAGGGATGGAGCTCAAAGCTTCCTTGAGCAACCCATTCCAGTGCCTCACCACCCTAACAGGAAAGAACTTCCTTATATCCAACCTAAACTTCCCCTGTTTAAGTTTGAATCTGTGACCCTTTGTCCTATCACTACAGTCCCTAATGAAGAGTCCCTCCCCAGCATCCCTATAGGCCCCCTTCAGATACTGGAAGGCTGCTATGAGGTGTCCACGCAGCCTTCTCTTCTCCAGGCTGAACAACCCCAACTTTCTCAGCCTATCTTCATACATGATTCTTCATACGGGATTCTTGTAAATTTTACACCAGTTCTGAACTCTGTATTTTCTTGTTGGCTTTGTTGTTTTTCTTATTGTTTGGGTTTGTTTTGTTGGGTTTTTTTTGTTTATTTGTTTGTTTGTTTTGCTTTGTTTTCTTCTTGGCCTATAAAATATTTATATCAGAAACTGTTACCTGTTTTCATCAAACAAGTTTCCAAATAACAAAACTATGAATAGAAACCATATCCCTGGTAACGTGCATTCAGAAGTCTCAGTTATTGGACTGTGAGTAGTAATGTGTTTTCATGATAATATATATCTTGCAGCTAGCTGATGAACTCAGTGAAAAAATGCATCATGCTAGATGTATTTGCCGCAGGTATTTTATTTCTATTTATGATGGTGAGGAGAAACACGGAAAGAAATTTTTACAGACTAATAAGTTTTTTGTAACACTGAGATTCTAAGACTATGTTTTGGAAATTATAAGACATATAAAGAATAATTGGTTTTGTTTTTCTGGCATAGTACATTGAAATTGCCTATATTTGAGTCAGTGTGAAACCAAAAAAGCAAGTTAACACTCAAACAGTTGCTGCTTAATACTATCATTTAATCTTCATAGTGAATTTTTAATCTTGCTGCTGCACAGATTGTTATAAAAGATCATAGAATCATAGAATAGTTAGGGTTGGAAAGGACCGTAAGATCATCTAAGTCCAACCCCCCCTGCCATGCCCCCTCACACTAAACCATGCCACCCAAGAAATCCTCCAGCCAGGTAGCAATTTGCTATATAGCAGGAGTGTGTTTTTAATGGAATGTAATAGTAGAAGGAAAAAACTTTTATAATATTTTTTTCCTCTAACATTCACTAACATTTGTCAATAGCTGTAATACTTCATTAGAGATACAGAACCTAGTACCAGCCCTTCATGTGCTCTCAATACTTGTGGGTTTTGTTTGACTCTATGGTATAGAATTTACTTCTAAATCTTACAAAAGAAAAGAAAAAAATCATCATAGTTTAACAGCTTTTGAATTAGTGATGTTTTGTGTGGTTTTGTTTGGTTGTTTTTTTTCTTACCGGAGTGCCAAGCAGATTCAATAAGCCCAGGCCACAGACTTGCTTTTGTGCTCTGAAAATTTTCTCAACACCATAAAATGCCCACATGTGGCATGAATAGGAATTTATCAGCTAAAATTCTACTAATAAAAAAATAATATTGCTTCAAAGACAAGTTGCTTGGAACTTGGAGCTTCTTGCTTCAGCAGTTGTCAATTCTGCCCTCAAAGTCAAATATACTAGTGTAAAATGTGCTAAATATTGTTTCACACCCTAAATGCTGATTTGATAAAGACAACATGAAAGAAGCTACTGTGACTTGACTTTTCTAGGAGCTGAGGCCTCAGCTGGTATGGATTTAAATTAAAATGTTGAGTTTTCACTAGCTTGGGTCTTGGGGATATCCATATATGGTATGGTGGTGGTTTTTTCCCTTTTACTTATAAGACAACTGCTGAATGGCTTGAGGGACATCCATGATGGAAGATATCTTTATGCATTTATCCCAAGAGCTGTCTACCTCCCAATATGTCCTACAGGTGCTTTTTGCCATGTTCTTCAGGGACTCCCTCTGAAAGCACAAATTTTGTATAACCAAAACACCTTTTTTTGTGTAACTGGTCTCTGTTATCCTGACTACGGGGAAGCAGATGAATTCCAGCTTGCAAAAAATTGAAGAATATTAGCAGACTTGTACCATATTCCAGCCCCATTTACTCTAAAACGTAATTTTGTCTCCAGGTGAGTGAAAAATAAAGAAGCAATAAATAGTTTGTCTTGCTTCTGGCCTTGCAAATCTCTCAACAGGATACCAATATCATTTATTTATGATACCTTTTTGGTAGCTGGAATAAACCTATTAAAAGAGAAAAATGTAAAAGACGGTGTAGAGCTTCAGCAAGAGTTTGCTTGGGGGTTTTTTTCAGAACTTTGATAGAAAATGTAAGATATAAAGATATTGACTTACCGCAGACTCTCTTTCCTACAGCAGAATGCCCTGGGACATTTTGGCAGTGAGGGTGTGTGGCAAGATGTTAGTAGCAGAGTGCCTGCAGGGGTCACTTCTGTGAGAGGCTGATAGAAGTTTCACCTATGTCAATAGAGCCAATGCTGGCCGAATCCAAGAGTTTGTGAAGGACTGTAGCTCCCTGCAAGCTGTAGCTTAAGTTGGAGAAGTTCAAGGAGAGCTGTCTCCCATGAGAGAGATCCAGCGCTGGAGCAGGGCAAGACTGTGAGGAGTCCTCCTCCTGAGGAGGAAGGTGTTTTTTAAGGTTTGGTTTTAGTTCTCATTACCCTACTCTGACTTGGCTGATAATAAATTAATTTCCCCAAGCCAAGTCTGTTTTGCCCATGACAGCAACTGGTAAATGATTTCTCCCTGTCCTTATCTCAGCCCACAAGACTTTCATTACAGTTTCTGTCCCTTCAAGTTTAGGAGGAGAGTGATAGATTCCCTTTGGGGGGCACCTGACATCCAGCCGTGGTCAGTCCACCACAGGGAGACTCTAACACTTCCCATGCTAGACCCCACCTCTTGCCTTCTACACCCAAGATGTGCTGCCGAGCCCAGGCCAAACTGCTATGAGTGGTGGCTCTTCCTTCCTCTGAATGCAGGACCAGACAAAGAGAAGGCTCCCTGGGAAACACATTTTCCTTGCAGACCTGGAAGGTCTTCTGCCCAGCCATTATAAAAGTTATTTTTGAGCACCAAGGACAGTCTCCCAGCTGTGGACTTCAAGATCCTGTGCTGTGATTGTTCACATGTGTCTGTGTCTCTGAAGCAAAAGAGAAACACATCTGATGTGGGCCACAAAATTCCTTTCCACAGTGGACACCCACCAAAGACTCAGCTGAAGAACAGTCTTAATGCTGGGGACATGCTGGAGCTTTGCCCTTGCAACGTCTCTTCTCTCCAAAAGTATAGAAAAATCCTAAAGGCTAAGTAGCTACCAGAGTATTTCAAAGGCTTTTGTTCTTTTCTTTCACCATTTTCACAGTGTTCCATCCTATGTGTGTGTTATACTGATGGTTGTAAATTGATGCAACTTCAGCATTTATTAAGAAGGACAAAACAAGTTTATCAAGGCCACTGAATTTCATATCTATATTTGACAAACTGAATAACAACATTTTATTTCATATATTAATATATTATGTATCAGCTTTAAAGAAAAAACTAAACCAAACAAAAAAAGACGCCACATTTGCAAGCATGATTTTTTTTCATAGGTGTTTTTGTATTAATCTAGTTAAACTAGTGCTCTGACAGACCCTTCTGGCACTACTTCAGGTCTCTTGAAAAATAAGAATCAGGCACTTCTGAGTGATTTTCAGGACATACAACTAAGCCCAAAATAGCTGTAGGAGTTGCCTGAGGTAAGGTGGAGAAGCAAAGTCTCTTTAGCAGCTTGCAACAACATGAAGTAGCTGTTGTAGGCAGCAGTGAAAATAGTACAGGTGCGCAAAAGGAATACCTCATTTGAGGTTGTGTGCAGAAATGCTGACTCCCCCTGTTATTCAAAAGCAAGCATGACATGAAGTACACACAGCATTAGGCTGTTTGTTGAACAAGACCCTCTACTATCAGATTAAAAAACTTATTTTTCCTTCCAAATACTTCTTCTTTCATCCCTATTTGCAAAACATACTCATAGAAATACAATCTCCCTCTATTTATATCCTGGTGGCTGACACAATTTCATACAATTTTTATTTGACTGTTTCTGAATGGGAGCAGACCAGAGTCTTGTTCAAAGGCATTTATGTCTCTCAGCTCCCTATCTCAAAGACATTTATGTCTCCCAGCTCCCTATCTCATATGACTGAAGCAATCAGTTCAGCACAGCATGATGGAGAAAGGGCAGAGTGAACAGATAATTCAGGGGGTGAGATAAGGACAAATATGTTTGGATTGGGGTGCTTGAGTTAACTTTTATGAAGCTTTCAAAAATAGTAAACTGTTTTCTTCTTTTCAAACTCACCTTGTTTTCCTGGGCATGAATGAATCACTGGCAAATTTGTTTGCAGCTACTTTAATAGTTAGCAATAGCAATCCATTATATAAATTCCACCCAGTTACTAGTTTTTCTCAAAGATGTCAGACAGTTTAGTTGAACACATGCTATATATCTTTCGATTTGGTTAATTAAAAAATATTTAGTACCTCCTGTACCAAAATAATGTGGAAAATACAGCTTTGACTCAGCAGAGACTTAGTAGTAACTATCTCCATATAGTTACTCATGACAAGTTTTAATCTGCTTGGTCATGAAATATTCATGGTCACACATAAGAATGAATGCCACTGGTGTGACAGGTTCTTATGATATCTAGGACACTACCTGTGAATTGTTTGAGCAAGTATTTACCTCCACGTACTTAAGTAACATTTCTGCCTATGGGAATGTGCTAAGCAGCTTTGTGTCTGTATCCTGTCCTTTCCTGTAGCAAAAATCCTCTTGAATGAGATTATGATTATTGTTGCTCACTGGATCTCATCACTGATTTTTGGAAAACCAAGGGTAATGCTTATTCGTAAATTGGGATTTGACATTTGAGCCCTGAGAAAAACTTGTTTTGTATTCAACATCTTAAATGTAAATTTAGCACAACACAAAACTCTTTATTGCTTTAAAGGCGAAGTCAATTTCACAGGCCCCACATGCTTTAAGTAAAGAGAGCAAGGTTGAAAGTTTTATGAAAAAAATATATGAAAAAGACTGCATAGGTGTCATAAATTTATTAATTCTGGATGATGCCTTTCTTTGAATTTGATATGCAATATGAAAATTGCATGTTTTCATCCAGATGCAAATAGCACACTCAGTAGGCAGTGAGGTTTCATGTAGGGAGCATGGAGGTCTGCAGTGAGACTCTTAGCAATAGTGGGCCAGTTCCCAGCTGGAATAAGTTGAGGTGACTCCTAGTGAGCTTTACATCTACTGCGTGTGTTCTAGTGATTATACAGCTCCAGGCAGGCATTTTCACAGGTAAGAGGGAGAAGGCATGAGGGTAAGTAGACCTTTGGTCCAATTTAGTGCATCTATTTTTATGTGAATGGTAAATTTTCTACTATTGTATTAATGTTGAACTATAATTGTTGTTAAAATTAATGTAGGCGCCTAGGTAGACAAAGCCTAGGCACACATTCTGCTCTGTAGGTCAGCTTCTGCCAGGTATCATGGCAGCACTGGGACTGGGCTTTAGCAAATACAGCACAGCTTTCCCCTGCACATATGTATCAATGGAGCTGTATTTGTGGCAGCCTCACCCTTTACAGTACCAATTGTTGGTGAGACCCCTCTGGTACCTTGTTGATGATGCTGGAAATTATTTGCTGCTCTTCTGGAGGGCTCCATCTGAGCCTGCTGTGGGTGCAGCACACACCAGATACAGTGAAACATGACACAGGGTTTGCATCCTTCCCAGCCCAGGCATTTGAAGGTGTAACCCCCATTTGAAAGCTCTGTGTAAACAATGCCCACTCATCTTCTGGCCATCAGCTGCTAAGACATGCATCAGAACAGGACCCTGTGCTTCTAAATTGAGCCTGTTCATTTAATGCATCAGCTAACTAAAAGCCTGTGTTCACAAACTTGTGTAGGGGTGGTCTGGTTAAACACAGACTATCAGAAATCTTATACCAACATGGGAGGTATTAATTTTTTTGATGTCTATTTTTTCATCCAGAGACACTGTAATACTTGACCTAGTTCTCAGCTTCAGAATGTGAGGCTACAGGGCCACTTCATATCTCAGCCAATTTACTGATGAGTTTGAAGTTCTAGGCTCTTTAGAAAAGACAGGGCCAGAGATGGGGAGGGGGAGTTGCAATTTACGTTAGGGATAGGCTGAAGAGTATAGAACTCTGTCTGGGGACAGGTGATTGGTCAACAGAAAGACTGTGGGTCAGGGTTAAAGGGAGAACAGTGATGGGAAACATTACTGTGGGGATCTGTTACAGACCACCTGACCAAGAGGAATCTGTGGATGAAGTGCTCTACAGACAGATAGGAACAGCCTCATGCTTGCAGGCCCTTGTCCTCATGGGGGACTTCAACCATCCTGATATCTGTTGGATGGATGGTACGGCCAGGCACAAGCAATCCAGGAGGTTCCTCAGTTGTGTGGAAGACAACTTCCTTCTGCAAGTAATAGAGGAGCCGACAAGGAGAGGTGCCATGCTTGACCTCATGCTCACCAGCAGGGAATGGCTGGATGGAAATGTGATGCTCCAGGGCAGCCTTGGTTGCAGTGATCACGAGATGGTCGAATTCAAGATCCTCAGGACAGTAAGAAGAGTGTGCAGCAAGCTCACTGCCCTGGACTTCAGGAGAGCAGACTTTGGCCTCTTCAGGAACCTGCTTAGTAAGGTTCCATGGGATATAGCCCTAGAGGGTAGGGGGGCCCAAGACTCTTGGTTGATATTCAAGGATCACCTGCTAGAAGCTCAGGAGTGTTGCATCCCAACTAGGAGGAAGTGGAGCAGGAGGGCCAGGAGATCTCCTTGGATGGATAAGGAGATGCTGAGGAAACTTTGAGGGAAAAAAGAGGCTTATAAAAGGTGGAAGCAAGGACAAGCGGCCTGAGAACAATACAGGGATGTTGTCCGGGAAGCTAGGGACCATGTTAGGAAAGCTAAGGCCCAGTTAGAATTAAACTTAGCTAGGGATGTTACAGATAACAGGAAGGGATTCTTTAGGTATATAGCGAATAAAAGGCAGACTAGGGACAACACAGGCCCCCTCCAGAAGCTATTAGGAGAAATGGCTAGCCTGGATTTGGAGAAGGCTGAGGTTCTGAATGACTTCTTTGCCTCGGTCTTCTCTGGCAAAGGCTCTGACCACACCACCCATGTCTTGGAAGGCAGACACAGGGACTGTGAGAATGAAGACCTTGGGCCCACTGTAGGAGAGGAACTGGTTCAAGACCATCTTAAAAATCTGAATGTGCACAAGTCCATGGGACCTGATGAAATCCATCCGTGGGTCCTGAAGGAGCTGGCGAATGAAGTTGCTAAGCCACTGGCCATCGTATTTGAAAAATCATGGCAGTCAGGTGAAGTTCCCGACAACTGGAAAAAGGGAAATATAACCCCCATTTTCAAAAAGGGGAAAATGGATGACTCGGGGCATTACAGTACACTCAGTCTCACCTCTGTGCCTGGCAAAATCTTGGAGCAGATTCTCGTGGAAGGCATGCTAAGGCACATGAAAAACAACAAGGTGCTTGTTGACAGCCAACATGGTTTCACTAAGAGGAAATCCTGCCTGACCAATTTGGTGTCCTTCTATGTTGAGGCTACAGAACTGATGGACAGTGGTAGAGCAGCTGACGTCATCTACCTGGACTTGTGCGAAGGTCTCAACACTGTCCCACATGACATCATTGTCTATAAATTGAAGAGACATCAATTTGATGGATGGATCACTCAGTGGATAAAGACCTGGCTGGATGGTCGCACACAAAGAGTTGTGGTCAATGGCTCAATGTCCGCCTGGAGACCAGTAACGAGTGATGTCCCTCAGGGATCAGTGTTGGGACCGGTCTTGTTCAACATCTTCGTTGCTGACATGGACAGCAGGATTGAGTGCGCCCTCAGCAAGTTTGCCGATGACACCAAGGTGTGTGGTTCAGTTGATACGCTGGAGGGAAGGAATGCCATCCAGAGGGACCTTGACACACTTGTGAGGTGGGCTGATGCAATTAATTCATTGTTAATTCAATGGCTACAATTATTCCTTTTCTGACAGTGAAGAATAGTCAAGCAGCCTCTAAATTTTGGAGTATAAGAGCACCCTGCCACAAATCTTCTGTTTCCTCTCTTCCTCCTGAAAAGAGTATTATTTGTACAGTACATTCTAGCAGACAGAAAAAAAATGAGATTTTATATATCTCATGCTAGACCTACCAAGATCTGAATCATGGTGATGTAGTTCTTATGTTTGTGTCTCAGATGATAGCATCAAAGATATATCACACTGTTTTTTTATGGAAATTTTTAATGTTATGAAGGAACTTGCTCCTTTTTGTTTAACCACTTTTTTATTATTCTCTTTCATTGCTCCCTGAAGTACCAAAAACTTAGGACAATCTTCAATTCCTGATCCTGGTCAGTGTTAGTTAAAGCATTACTGATAAGGAGAAATCTATTTTCAGGCTGGCTCTGCCCATTGTTTTTTCATGAACACTTTTTTTTTTTTCTACGCATCAAGAACAAACTGCTTTTGCCTCAAAGTCCAATCATTTCTGGTCACATCAATTAGTTGTTAGTTGTTTTTAAATTAAGGATATGCTCCAGGTTATTTATAGAAGCATATGAAAGATAAGTTAGCTACAGAGATATCTGTAGGTTAATGTATTAATCTAGGCTACCAGTATGTCATTAGAGAAGCTTTAATAACTGCAAAACATGATAGAATCATAGGAATATTTAGGTTGGAAAAGACCTTTAAGATCACTGAGCCCAATTGGAAACCTAACACTGCCAAGTCCACTGCAGGATGGATTCTAAAAAAGCTTGGAAACATGAAACACTGCATTGATAAACCAAACATGAAAATTATGACTAAAACAAAATAATCATGCTTAACAGGGTACTAGAACATTAGTCACATACGATAGAAATAAATGTTTATGTGCCCAGCTCTATTCCTAGCTAAATAAACATTGTAATCTCTTGTGTGGATTCGTATAAACATAAATTTTGCAGGAAAAAATGTCAAATAGTGTAGTGGAATTGTTCTTCCTTAATCTTATGTGCTTCAATTGTCAAAAAATAATACATAGTACATGGAAATTAGGGTAAGGAAATAGCAGAGACACAAAGGGAAAAATCCCAAGAGTGAATATGTGCTAGAGAAATATTTATTTTAAAATAGGTCACCTTTGCATCAATTCATTGATAAATGTTGCCATTATTATGTGCTATGATAGTGCATAAAAATATCAACTCAGAACTAAAGTACACAGGCAGCTTTTCAGAAACACAATAAAAAAAACCCTGTCCCTTCCTCAAGGTGCTTACTATCCATCTGTCAGATAGCATGAAAAGTAAACCGACAAGAAGAATGGGAATAAAAGAAAAGAATGAGGCGAAGATATCAAGAGTTTAAAAGAAAGGGGGTGTTTCAATGTTCACTTCTTTAGTACTAATACATTTCAAGTGTAGTTCTGTTCATGTTTGGCTGGTAGTACTCAGAAGGAACATAATCACTGTTTTCTGCTGCCACATCTTCATTCTATAATCCTGTACAAAGTTATTAAATTTCTCTTCTAATCATCATAGCAACTCTTTCAAACAATTTTGAAAATCATATTAACATAGAAATGAATGTTGACAGAAATAAGTTTTTGAAGAGGTTCCTGTCTGACAGCTGAAATCATGGCATCACAGAGTGTGTCAAACTGCTGGTCCAGAAAAGGTGAAAACAGAATTTTATCAGATAGCTTCCAAACTAGCAAGGCACTGGATAATATATTGCATTATCATTTATTAATATGTGTATTATAGGTAGTAATACCTATATATATAATGCATCTATCAGAATCATAGAATAGTTAGGGTTGGAAAGGACCTTAAGAAAATCAAGTTCCAACCCCCCTGCCATGGGCAGGGACACCTCACACTAATCCAGCTCACCCAAGGCTTCGTCCAACCCGGCCTTGAACACTGCCAGGGATGGAGCATTCACAACCTCCCTGGGCAACCTATTCCAGTGCCTCATCACCCTAACAGGAAAGAATTTCTTCCTTCTATCCAATCTAAACTTCCCCTGATTAAGTTTTAACCCATTACCCCTTGTCCTACCACTACAGTCTCTAATGAAGAGTCCATCCCCAGCATCCCTATAGGCCCCCTTCAGATACTGGAAGGCTGCTATGAGTCTCCACACAGCCTTCTCTTCTCCAGGTTTAATAGACCCAACTTTCTCAGCCCATCTTCATATGGGAGGTGCTCCAGTCCCCTGATCATTCTCGTGGCCCTCTTCTGGACTTGTTCCAACAGATCCATATCCTTTTTACGTTGAGGACCCCAGAACTGCACACAATACTCCAAGTGAGGTCTCACGAGAGCAGTGTAAAGGGGCAGGATCACCTCCTTCGACCTGTTGGTCACACTCCTTTTGATGCAGCCCAGGATACGGTTGGCTTTCTGGGCTGCGAGTGCACACTGAAGCTGGCTCATGTTCATTTTGTTATTGACCACCACCCCCAAGTCCTTCTCTGCAGGGCTGCTCTGAATCTCTTCTCTTCCCATCCTGTAGCTGTGCTTGAGATTGCTCCGACCCAGGTGTAGGACCTTGCACTTGGCATGGTTAAACTTCATGAGGTTGGCATCAGCCCACATCACAAGCATGTCAAGGTCCCTCTGGATGGCATTCCTTCCCTCCAGCGTATCAACCGAACCACACGCCTTGGTGTCATCGGCAAACTTGCTGAGGGTGCACTCAATCCCACTGTCCATGTCAGTGATGAAGATGTTAAACAAGACCAGTCCCAGCACCAGTCCCTGAGGGATACCACTCGTTACTGGTCTCCAGCCGGACATTGAGTCAGTGACCACAACTCTTGGCACGCGTGCAGACATCCAGCCAGTTCTTTATCCGCCAAGTGGTCCATTCATCAAATTGGTGTCTCTCCAATTTAGAGACAGGGATGTCATGTGGGACAGTGTCAAACGCTTCGCACAAGTCCAGGTAGATGATGTCAACTGCTCTGCCGCTGTCCATCAGTTCTGTAGCCTCAACATAGAAGGACACCAAATTGGTCAGGCAGGATTTCCCCTTAGTGAAACCATGTTGGCTGTCAGTAAGCACCTTGTTGGTTTTCATGTGCCTTAGCATGCCTTCCAGGAGAATCTGCTCCAAGATTTTGCCAGGCACAGAGGTGAGACTGACTGGTCTGTAATTCCCTGGGTCATCCATTTTCCCCTTTTTGAAAATGGGGGTTATATTTCCCTTTTTCCAGTCATCGGGAACTTCACCTGACTGCCATGATTTTTCAAATATGATGGCCAGTGGCTTAGCAACTTCATTCGCTAGCTCCTTCATCATTATAGTATATAATACAGATAGATCACAAGAAAGAGCATTCCGCATAAATATAATCCTTTGCAAGTACTCTCAGGGTGACACAAGCAGTTTGTAAAGGGTTTTGACACAATGGTCCAGTGCAGAATATGAACAAAGGTACAAAAGTTGTGCATAGTTTTGATAGATTATTTTACAGACAGTTTTGAATACTAGTAACTGCTAGGTTTCCTGGTTGAAACAATACCTGCAATCATATCCTAGACCTACACACTATTAGGAGAGGAAGACTGCTTGACCTATAACCCACCTGATATAGAAGAAGAGGGACCTAATATTATACTACAAATATCCTCACTGAAAGTTGTTGACATGCGGGTTTTTTGCAAGACCTTTTTTCTTCCTTCTTCACAATTATGAAGTGAAAAGATTTTGATGGGAAAACATATTTTTCCTGCCAATTGGCTGTATGCTTGCATGCTTAGAATCAGTCAAAGGACACCTAGGAAAACAAATGGGAATGCTTTGTGTGTATCTCTGAATCAAAGCAAGTGAAAATGTAGTTTGTTACGTAAAAACTGTCACACAATAACTAAGGATCTAATCTTTGAAATCATCAACATACATCCTCATCACAATAAGACATAAGTAAGAGGTATTTTAACCTGATATTCCTGTGCCTAATACACAATAGAAGACAACAGTCTTTGTTGCCACTTCTCTTTGAACCTAACGTGCATATGTGCTTCCATTGGTCTAATCTGAACCAATCCATTTTCCCCTCCCTTGGTAAATGTGAGACAAGTCACATGTTTTGTCCAGACACTTAAGATTTTACATCTTTAAAATCATTATTTGGTCAAAGATCAATTGAAAACTAATTAAAAAGTGTCACCATCCACCTTTTTAACAGATCCCTATTACAACCAGGAGAAAATGTTGCTTCTACTTTAAACAAAATAACATTGCTTCTTGGAGTGGTCTATCTCAATAGACCACTGACTTGGGCATGACTAAGAAATTCACTTTAGAAACAGAGTAGATTAGATCCTTTATCAAAGGAGTGCGATGGCAGTGATTGTATCAATAAAGGAACAAGAGCACAACGTTGTTTAGTTTTGAAGAGGGGAGGAAGATGTCCTTTGATTCGAAATACTTCTCACCCCCTTCATAAGAAGACATGGGATTATGAGGGGTAGATGATAATCATTGTCTCTGTTTCCTCTGGCCATTAACTGGTGAGGTATGAGTGACCTCATGGGGTCCAGAAGGTCTTCTGAGGCAGGTGGTGGGTAAATCCTTGCAAGGCTCATTAGAGAAATGGCCCTGTAACATCTGAGGGATTTGAAACTTCACTATGCTGCTTATCTGTCCCTACATTCTTTCTCATAGCAGGGAGAGCTGGATTCATCACCAGGATGATTCATACTCTGACTTCAGTGGCTTCATTGCATGGCAAAAGTTCACTTAGGTGCCTGAGTGAGAAAATTAAATATTTCAGGGGGACTTCTTAACATCAACACTAGTGAAGTCATCACCCACCCCCTTGGATGGATTTCTTAAGTCTTGTTCTTGTTTTCCTGCATGTTGTCATTTATGATTCTGTACTATAGATGTTTTGAGAACATAATCTACATTAATAATATTCTATTCAGAAGTTACTGAGCATGGAAAAGTAAAACTGGAGGAAAAATAAATACTTTGCAATATAACTGAATTCCAGCATATCACCAAAGGTTGTTTAGATTTAGGAATCCAGGACAAACCTGCTGGGTCCTACAGCATCTTCGGGGTACACAGGTAAAATGACAATTGTATGGTATCCAGACTACTCTGAACACTTGTAACACCTTAGCTAGTAGATGGTATTATTAACTTCAATTCTACAAAGTATTGAAAACAGTATTTATAGTAGTATGAAAACAAAATTCTCTTTGGTTTTTTTTTTTTTTTTTCATAATTATTACTATTCTTGGTTTTTTTGACAGTTGCCAGAGGCTGTCTGACATAGTCTTCCTAACTTCTGGTCCAGTAAGAGAAGAATATTTCATTAGGATGCATCTTGAATACCAAAGAATAGAGAGTCTGGACCTGTCTAGAGTACACTTGAATCATAACAGTGGAATCTTGTTAAAACAAGTTTTACGAACAGATGTCACACATTTGGGCCCTATCCAAAGGCAGGCATTTTTCAAGTGGTTCAAGTGCATGAAAGCCTGAGAATTAAAATGGAACCTGATGTATAACAGTTTCTGCATCATTTATTGCAGATGTGTCTGCTATTACGATAATGACCTTGTTTCATACTTCACTGTATATAACTGGTAGTATACGGTGTTAGCCATGTAGGTCCTGCAAAGAAAAAGCACATTTTTAATATTCAAAAAAGGCTGCATGCACTTCCAAATTTAACAATATTTCAAAGCTTTAATTGTCATATCAAGTCAATCAGAAATAGGGGAGGATGGTGGGTGTAAAGAATTAGATGACTGAAAGAAAAGGAATCAGAGTTATTAAGAAGAATTCTCTAATGATTCTACTTGCCATTCTGCAGGAAGCGAGCATCTGGATACTTGAAGAAATAAAACATATGGTAATGTATTTGCAATATAGTGAGACATATTCTCTTAAATATGTTGAAAAATATGGCAGATAATGTACACTTTTTTAATGTCTATAAATATTTATCAATAAAATATATTGAAACATATACTTGTCAAGTGTATATTTTCTCTTTGAAAAGAGAATTCATAACGTGAAATGCTTAGTAATCTTACTAGATGACTCAGAGGAACAAGTTTTCTGAGCAGAATGATAAGTGTTTGACTTCCGCTGACTTCAACAAGAGATGGATATTCATTTTAAAAGTACAGAAGAAATACTGCATTGTTTCTGTAACTCACATTGAAAAACATCATCAGTTAGTCACCCTTATGCTGGTACTCTTGATTACATCACGAACTGCAGTAACTATCCAGACAGACAAAAAGGGTCTTTTCAAATATCTTGGCAGAGAGCAAAATTTCTTCCTTATGTATCCAAGACTATGGTCCTCCCAATCAGTTCTTACTGATACATCCCTTTTCTGCTGGGAAGCAGCCAGGTTATCTTCATCCCTAGCCAAAAATAGGGAAGAAAGTTGCAACATGAAAGAAGGATGGAGGGGTGATTCTTTACCAGTTTGCTGCTGCAGTGGGAAGTGTTTGTCTGTGGAATACTGATTGTCACTGTGATTTGTAGATGAAGCTAAAGTTAATGAGTCCATCCTTGATCTCTGTAGAGACTGTTTAGAAATAAATGGCTCCTCCTTTTCACTCATAGCAAGCTGAGTAAATATGTTTCTCTGTGGTTTCCTGAGGCTGAATGCAAGAAAGATTGCCAGATTTTCTTGTTCCACATCAAAATAATAATCTTAAAGGGGTTCTGAGATAATTGACCCTTACTTCCTCTTTCTGTATAGGTAGGAGACATTCAAATGAGGTAAACATCAAGTTTTACTAAACTCTTCTAATTCTCATGACCCAATTTGAATTTCTGAAATTAAGGTGCCTGTATCTGAGGTGTTCATCCCAACTTAATCAGTAAAAAGTGGGAAACAGGGACTATTAACTCTTTATCTGTCCCTTTCTAAGGTGCATAGACATCCAAGAGTACCCAGATATACTACTCTTCATTCACTGGATTCTGTCACTTTTTATGGGTAAGACTGATAATAGCATAACCAGTATGTAAATCAAAACTGTGGTACATCTATAAGTTAGACATCTTGTACCAGGAGGAGCCAGAGTAAAATCCACTAGGAAATATGTATTTCCGTTTTTAAGCTGTAGAAAAAACAAAATTAATCCAAGGATTAAAAACACTTTCAAGAAAAATAGATTGTCCATTGTTTATCCCAGGGTGTATTCAGTTAGACTCGTCATCCACTACGGTAGCTGGTGCACACAAGTCACCTATAAGGTTTTTGTTAATTGCCTCCATTCTGCTTTAATATGGGGGGAGAGATATGCACACACAAACAATTGACTTGCTTTCTATTGCTAGACATGAAAGAGACTTTTCTGCATCCATGTGCTTTTAGGTCATAGACTCCACATAGCAATGGAAGACATTAGGAAAAATCCCCAAAAAGAAGAAAGAACTTTATTCAGCTTTTATGAAAACTTACAGTGATTGTGTTGGTTTTAGCTGGGATAGAGTTACTATTCTTTGTAGTAGCTCAGGTACAGTGCTTTATTTGGATTTGTGGCCAAAGATGTGTTGATGTTTTAGCTGTGCTGAGCAGTGCAACAGTTTCTCACCCTGCCCTATCAGTGAGCAGGCTGGGGGTGCACAAGAAGTTGGGAGGTGAAACAGCTGGGACAGCTGACCCAAACGGACTGAGACGTTATCACATGCAATATGATATTATACTCAGCAATAAAAGCTAGGGGAAAGAGGGAGGAAGAAATGACATTTGGAGTGATGTAATTTGTCTTCCCAAGTCACTGTTACACATGATGGAAGCCCTGTTTTCCTGGAGATGGGTGACCACCTTCCTGACCATGGGCAGTAGTGAATGCATTCCTTATTTTGCTTTGCTTTTGCGTTCACCTTTTGATTTACGTATTAAACCATCCTTATCTCAACCATAAGTTTTCCCACTTTTATCCTCCCTATTCTCTCCCCTACCCTACTGCAGGATAGTGAGAGCGGCAGTGTGGGGCTTAGCTGCCTGCCAGGGTGAACACGCAACAGTGTTATATATCAATCAGACCATTTTGGACTGTGGTTTGACTATGTACATAATTCCTGACGAATTTTTTTATTTATTTAATGAAAATAGCTCCCTTGGAAATTACATTGTACTCTGTAATTATACAGAGTATATTTATAATATCTATTTATAATACATATTATATATTTGTTATTATATATGTAATATATATAATAGCATATTTGTAATATATATTATAAATATACTATCCAGAATTTTAAAAATTATGAAAATTACATACGAAATTATTGTTGATGTTCAGCAGTTAATTTTTAACTTCATTATCTTGACAGATTCAACTTTTAAATATAATTGATTTATCACTTGTCAAAGACAGAATTTTAGTTTAAAGCCATTAGAAATTTGAAAAATGTGCCCAAAGCTCATCATACTTTTATGCCACTTAAAATACTTAAAGAAAAGCTTGGAAGCGGAAAAAAAATCACTTCCGGGCTAGAACCACATGCCCCCATTAAAAATGTTTCTGAGTTTCTGAATTAATCATATAACCTTTTAGAAGTAATCATGGAAATGCTGACATATCACCAGTGAATTAAGCGTACAAACCCTAAGAGAGTTTTTCTGCCTTTCTCTGTGTTGACCTTTGTTTCCTTCCACCTTCCATGTCACTTTTGGCTGGTAATCACAGATGTCTTGTAGGGAGCAGAGTGTTCTGCAATGTATAGGAACCCCATCACAGAGCTGTAAGCTGTGGCATAGTTGTCTGTGCAAACATGGTATAAAGGGACTAGTCCCACCGGGAAAAAACAATCATATGTAAGATTTAGAAAGCAGATTGAGGAATGCATAGCAATAGCTGAAAGTGTTTGTTGCTGACATAAAAGACACTCTATTTCCTGTTCTGCATCAGGTGCTTTTAGGTGACAGACTCCACATAGCAGTGGGAGCCAGAAGGAAATATCTGTAACAAGTAGGAAAAAGGAAAAAGCAGGAGAAAGTATGGCCAAAGAAGTGGATTGTGAAGGTGCCATTTCCAGCCATGTTCTAAGTGGATAACAAGAGGATCAGATTACATTTAGCAAGGCAACAAAAGTAGATTTCCGTAATTGGAAAGTGAACTGGCAGAGTGCACACAAATTTCAGTTGTGTGGATGGCTAGAAAAGAGTATATTTCAGGCTAGAAATACGTTGCAATCAGTAGTAGGGCAATGCAATTTAGTTTATTGGAAAGGCACATTACAGGTTAAACCAGCGACACTGCAAACAGCTCACTGAATGCAAAGAGTAACCTGCCATGGCAGCACAGTGATCAGCATGTGCAGACTACCCAAGTGTTTGCTTGCATTTGCTTTATATGACACATTGCATTGGATTCAGCTACTGTGAGGGGAAAATTTGGATCTCCATATTAGGCTAAAGGAATCAAAATAAAACCAAGATAATATTCTGCCACTGGTATTTTCTGAATCTCTTTCCTTTTCAAAGCCAAGAGAGGGAGTTCTACTGCACCTGTACTTCAAGCCATCTGCTTAGCAATGAAAGGATAAGTGAAAGACCTGATGATATTAGGCAAGTGGGTATCTTGAAAGAAAACTTTCTTCTTTTTTTTTTTCTTTTGAGTAGTGTAACACACATTACAATAAAAAACAATATATATGGATATATATATATATAAAGCTGTTTGGGCTCCAGTTGCATTTGGAGGATGCAGATTGCATCTGTGGAAAGAGATGGAGAGTATATATATATATAACAGTCTCCAAAAGCCTTGACAAGTCCAGGGGCTTCCCCACAGCTGTTCCATATCCTAGGAAGCAACTCACCAGGAAGGTAGAAAGTTAGAGGCTGGTTGGTTTGTGATTCTTCTGCATTCATAGGATAGAGCACAAATAGGTGCCTGTACATAGTGATTATAACATACTTATTAAAGGGCTGCTTCAAAATAAGTCCATCCTTCAGGACAAACCAGGATTGCTCCAGCTGTGAAACAATGAGTAAAAATGTATGTTTCTAATTACAGACATCAGATTATGAACATGATAGCAAGTACTAGAATGCATGCAGACCTGCACATTTTTAAATGAGGCAAAACTGGACTTAGGTTAAAATGGGGCATGGCCATGAGGATTAACATTCTTTTGACTTCTAAACTGTGGAAAGAGCTAGAGTCATATGGGCAGGTGCAGCAGTGGAAGTTTTGTTCACAGAGGTGTGGTGAAACAGCCCCTGTTCCCCATTTGACTTTGACATGTTACTGCCAAATGACGAAAGGGATGCTGAAGGCTCACTTACAGTTTTTCAGCTGTGTTAACCTAAGCCCCCAACCACCTCAGTGAAAACTGAGTAGGCAGCAATACTAAAGGACTGCTCTGGAGCACAGAACCTTTTTTCATCCTTCTGGTCACATACTCTTAAAAGCAGCCTGGACTCTCCCACTGCTACAGCACTGCCAGCTTCTGATATGCTGTACTTCATCACAGCTTTGCAGTATGCCTGAGGATACAGTAGTGTTAAAGTACTTCTTTGTCCCTACAGCAGTGGATGGTAATGCCTTCCTGGAGTTCCTACAGGTTATCGAGCTCTATAATCTCCAGTATGAAGATAGGCTGAGAAAGCTGAGGCTGTTCAGCCTGGAGAAGGATGCATGGAGACTTCATAGCAGCCTTCCAGTATCTGAAGGGGGCCTAAAGGGATGCTGGGGAGGGACTCTTCATTAGGGACTGTAGAGATAGGACAAGGGGTAACGGGTTAAAACTTAAACAGGGGAAGTTTAGATTGGATATAAGGAGGAAATTTTTTCCTGTTAGGGTGGTGAGGCACTGGAATAGGTTGCCCAGGGAGGTTGTGAATGCTCCATCCCTGGCAGTGTTCAAGGCCAGGTTGGACAAAGCCTTGGGTGGCATGGTTTAGTGTGAGGTGCCCCTGCCTATGGCAAGGGGGTTTGAAATAGATGATCTTAAGGTCCTTTCCAACCCTGACTGTTTTATTATTCTATGATTCTAATATATCTTTACAAGTGTCAAAAAAGACAGCTTGGTTGTTCATGACTATATCACATGACTTCAAACCCAAATCCTTACATTTATTTTTTATAGGATCTTATACAGAGGCAGGTGATATAACCAGGATCCCAGCCCAATGGCTTATACAAGAGTGGAGGATGCAAATCCATTTTTATGTAACTTAATTCTCCTTTATGGCTGTTTGGATGCATGTGTGTGTGTTTTAACTCTGCTGTCCCATGTGTGCTCTTGATTTTTTATTTGCAGGTAAAAAATTTCTTTTAGTGTGTTACATACAAACCGAGTGGTTAGAGTTGTATTGCCAGGCCAATGTTGTGCTGAGATGTGCAGAACAAAGCATCAGAAGACCTTGGGATTATAGTTTATACATATAGCTGTTGCATTTTATTGGTTTGCTCATAATGAGGTACTACTGAAGAACTTGGAAGCATGTCCTTGAGGGTCATTTAACATAATGAATCATCCAAATTTAACCTAATTGTAGAAGCACACGAGGAAACTAAAGTTCTCTGTTTAACTGCGGAAAGTAATGCTTAATACAAGGTGAAATGCCTGCAGGTGCTTAACAAAGAAGTGACTCAGAGACTCAATAGGAGAAAAGTTAAACTGCATTCCAAAAATTGGATACCCACAAAGATGCCGGTTTTAACTATTTTCTGAACATTTTCAAACAAGTGGATAGAATTATTTCCTTTATGATATGTGAAAAAATATTTAAGATGACATGTTATGATTCATGTTCATGGATAGATTTGTGGCAGAGGATGGTATAGGGTGATTTAATTTTGCAGTATCTTCAGCTCTTTTACATCATTATGGCAATACAAAAAAAGGCTCCAAAAATTCTCTATTAAATACCTAATGATTATATATATCTTCAGAAGGAGAAACTTCATTGTAATGTGTAGCAATGACCTCCAAGGCCTCTTCCCCAGATACTAGTCACCTGGTGAGGAGCCAAAAAGACTGCCTGCTATGTTTGAGCAGACTATTTTCTGGTAACACCTACTGTGGGTCTACTGCAACAGCCTGAAGGAGCTCCAGGAGCCTTAGCCAGAGCCTCAGGGAAAAGAGGGTGGCAGAGAAGGAGAAAGGGAGCCCAAAGGATTCTTGAATTAAAAGCATAAATGCCTCATGATGTGTAAACAGAAGTGCCACATGCTGGATATTTGAATCCTTGCATAAAGGTAATACCAGTTGTAGCCTTGTCTGATTTTCAGCACTGTCATTCAAGATAATTGTGATATATTGCAGCTACTTAAAAAAAAAATTACCTAAAGTGTATGAGTTTCTAAAGAAAGACTCAAAATCTTGTATAGTTTAACTCAAAATCTTATACAGTTTAACTCAAAATCTTATACAGTTTAGAATTGGACTAAGGTAAAACACATAGAAGTCTTGAAATATATAAATGGCTGCTGCAAAAAGGGAAACAAACTGTTCTCCATTATCCATGGGTAACAGAATAAAAACAATGGGCTTAAGTAAAATAATGTACATTTCTTTCTTAGAGAACAGTTAAGCCCTGAAATACACTAAGGCAAATCTTCCATATAGTAAGGGGGTTTAGTACTAGCCATTTATCAGATAACAGAGAGTTCCTTTGAATGGATTTTATAACATCGGAAGGCTCTTTACAGCACTACAATTCACTATTCACCATCTCAGAAGATAACCCTGGATGTTCCTTACGCCATTGTCTCTGATTATATAGCTTTTATGGGGAAATTTAGATGTTTACTTCTAACTAAGTTATACATAGCCAGTCAGAATTATATTAACTTTCCTTATTGTTGCTTTGCTTTGCCCAAAAGTTTTTATGTTGTGAGCTGTTAAGGTAAATGAATGCATGAATTATTCCAATGGGAAAGGAGGAGCTTATGGCCTTTATTTTTTATTTTTTTTTTTCAGTTTTACAAGCAAGAGGTTTATGTTTAAAAATGAGTTGACTCTGTCTATGGCAAAGTTAGGGCATAAAAGTCCCTCAGTATTTCAGAAGCACTCAGATTGCTTAGCTCCATGTAGAAGCCTTCTGGGGTGTGCTGTCAAGTCTGGAGGGGACAATTTTAACTTTCTGAAGAAATGGTCTTTTAAAGCTAAAATAAATGTCATGGAGAAATCATAACAGTTAGTGACTTAACAAATAATATGACAGTTGACTCAGCTGTTGTCAAAGAGATACATGAAGGAAGAAATGCTGCTAATATTTTCCATAAACATCTGCAACATTTTAATATGAATTGAAGTAAACCACATAAAGAAATAAATATTTCCACATTACGAATGTTTCCAGTGAATAAAATACATGTATTTCTGCAGCAATGCCTATTGGTTATCTATAAACTGTTGTTCTGTGTCATAGTGCTGAAGTGACAGAGTAATACTAAAGAGGGCTCAGGCAAAGCGGTGAGTCGTGTTCGTCTGGCCTAAAATATCTGACTCTTTGAAAATGCCATGAGTACGTAAGAGAACAGTAGTATGATTCAATTTTTCTGCACATTTAAGTGAGTGAAGGTCACTTTAACCTGGAAGGTCAGCTTTGAACTTGGGAACCTCCTCCTTTACAACTAAACGTGCTGAAGCAGGCCCTGGATTCAGTTCAGTGCTTAAGGATGGCCTGTGCATGTGTAAGGACTTCTTTCTGTGGCTGCTTTTTCTGCTGCTTTGGACTCTATCACCCATCTGTTAGAAAGTGGACTGTTAGCAGTTATGGTTGCTCACCACTCAGATTTACAGCTTTAGTAACAAAAACTGCTTAATGAAGAACTTGCAATTTCATTGCATAGTAGTCTCCTAATTTTGGTGAAAGTTCAGTTTCAGTACTCATTAATAGGTCTGATTAAAAGCCTAAACAAGGAACACACAGAAATTGCATATCTTTCCTTTTCTTAATTTCGCCACTGATCTTAGTGCTATGAAGGCAAAGCAATGCAAATGTCTTTAGGGAAAAGCAATTAGGAAGATATCACAAATGTGCTAGCCTTTTTTTTTTTTTTTTAAGACTTTTACACAAGTACCTTAACATAAACTTTTCTCACAGTGAAAGAAGAAAAATGCTAGTGAAAGTTTATTGTGGTCTAAATGGCTGGAACCAAGACTCACTTAACAGTAAGAAACAAACCAGGGTTTACTCATCTGGTATTTATCATTGATTTCTTTGTGACCTCATGTCCAGGAATGGCATGCTGCCTGAGGTGCAATTCTAAACATCAGACATGAAAGTAACCCTCTTTACTACTGTATTATTCAGTGGAGATATATGATGCAGAATTACTCCTCCAGTACAGGAATAAATACTCTTAAAATGTTTTACAAAAAGAGCAAAACTCAGACTGCAGCTTGCGGCTATCCAGTGTTTAAGAAAACTGACTGCACTGAAAAATTTTTGGAACTAAATACTGGTAGATGAATGAAAACTTTTGATCCTTAAACTGAGAATTTATAAGTGCAAGCAAACATTTTACAGGCTTATTCTCGAGTATTTGGGGTTTTTTTTTGCTTTCCCTGAATGCAAGCATTTAGACGTACAACAGATGAAACCAGAACTACAAACCAAGCACAAAATCCTTCTGATGGAAGAAGCAGTAGGTCAGTGTTCAGCTACCAGATTCCTTTCAACCAATGAGTATCCAGCAGCAGATATGCTCCTAATAAAGATCTCTGGCTAAAGCAGCAGTTAGTGAAACTAACTGCACTCATATCTCACAGATTTATGGGTCTGCCTTTTGACAAGAAAGAGATTCTTCAGTAGAACAAAGCTCAAAAATCAGTGCTGAGGGAAATCTGTTTGTCACACAAAGTAATACAGCCATCTGTAACAGACTCAGAAGGCAAGAAGGTTATGTATGATTTAATAAAATAGCATCCAGAGAAAAAAAAAAAAACAACAAAAAAAACCAACCAACAAGACCTGTGGCCTAAAAGACATATTTTACAGTAAGAGTTAAATGAAGAACTAGCTTTGGCTTAATTTCCTATTAAGATACATCTTGTGACTGAGATAAAATATTGTATTAGAAGTGATTATGGGGTGGAGGCAGAAAGGAGACATGGTATTCTGCAAAGAAGGATATTTAAACAATTTTCCACTCTGATGTTGAAACCCCAGTGTTTTTTTGAAAAGTACCACTCTTTAATGCTAGTATCTGTAACAGGAAAACTGGTGGAAGGATTTGGATTTTCACTACACCTTAAAAACTAGAGATGCTGATGGTCTTCCTGGGGAGAAAGAAAAAATGAGACTGTGGAGTACCCTTGGTTTCTTCAGATCTCTAACTCCAGCCTAAAACTCCAGCCTAAAATCAAACTATGTGTAAGTTGAAGCTGTTTAGACTAGGCATGTAGAAGCTACCCACATTACCATCCAAAATTGGGTCCTACATCCAGTCAGAAGTGCAGCCCTGGGAATGAACCTCCCCCCATTGATGGTTTTTGGTTCACAGTGCTGAGCAGTCTCAGAGCATAAACATGAGATGCTTTTCAAATAAAAGTAAATAAAAATAATAATAATAAAAAAAAAGTAAATAAAAGTAAACTGAGAGCTGGTTTGAAATAACTCCTTGAAATGTTGCAGTTAAACAATCGTCTTGTACAGGAAACCACCAAAGCTGGGGGTTTTGGTTGTGTTTTAAGAATTCAGAATAGCAGCTTGGCTTTAGATCTGGTTCATGGGGAAAATAGGTATTTGTGTCATATTTTATCTAAAGACATGAGAAAAATAATATTTAGATAATGCATTGTCCCGGCATGCTTATATATTTATACTGCATACATAAATATATAACATATACTTGTGATGAGTTATTGTTTTAGTATGGTTCTGATTCTTCAAATTAAGTGCTTATGCATGAAAACAAAATAAGTCTGCATTTCAGCTAGAAGCATCAAACATTTAAGTAACAAATTCTTTTTCATTACAGAGACTTGAGATTGTAAGGAAAAATTATCAAGTCATCTTGAAGAGTATTATAGTGATCAGAATTCATATCAAGAAATATTTTTTTTGTCTCAACGAAATCTCTGCTTTGTGGTTTGATTTGCAAAATTGATATTGAAACTAACTGTATGTTAATTTTTGTAACTATTGTGTAAATAACCATGAAGAAATTGTCTCTAAAACACTGGTGTTGGGAATTTAATTGGCTATGATGCAATCTATGTATGTTATTAGGATCTGAAAATTTAACACGAAAGAAGTTTAAAAAGATATGAAGGAAAATTAACAATATAACTTGTTCTATTAAATTATCATTAGAGTGTAATTAGGAAGAAGTAAATAGTATTAAAACTTAAAAATTGTCAAATTAAACTCTAAAGATTTTTATTTTTAATGTTTTCCATTCTTATGTAAATATCCTTATGGTTCGCCTCCCTCAGACAAACCACCATTGTCTTCAGCACTCAGATGCAAAGAAATAGCAGATCTAAATACTAGCAAGTACATATGGGCTCCCATCTTTAGGAGTTATGAAAATATCAGACACTGGCTCATAGAAAACATAACCCTCATGGCAAAGCAGTGTATCATTATAAGGCAAACCACAATAAACATAAAATGTCCTTAGAATATCCAAATTAAAAGACTAGATAGCTCAGTCTAGACTCCACTCCTCTGTAAGCAATTTATCTCCAGAAACTCACAGAAATGGTCATGTTCAACCATGAATTAACCTATTTCTCGAATGACATTTATGCAAGCTGTATTTTACTCTCTCTCCTACTTAATTTAATCATTAAAACAGTTGCATGGCCAAACTTTAGGTTTAGGTTTTCATTCACTGCTCAGATGCTTACCATTTGCACTTAGCACATACAAAATTGGTTTCTGCAACCAGCAGAGATTTTCCTGGTGTAGGGAATATCTCTGAGTTACTTGTCTACTTCTTTTGTCCACATAAGGGCACATCAGTATAGCAACAGCCATGGCCAAGCTATGTCTTATTTTATAAGTCTTGCACTTGGTGTGGGTGGGGGTGTGGTTGGGGTGTGGGATCCTTTCCAAGACTGCACCAGCAGAGGTTTTTCTGTTTCTCAAAACCAGCTGTAGGTATGGAAGGACTGGCTCTGAACCCAGAAGCTGGGTAGAACAAAGCTAAACTACAGCTCAACACAGAATAAGTGCTTGCAAAGCAGTATGTTTACCAAAGGATGTCCATAGTCTGTAGCCCTAGTGTACATGAAGCAAACTATAAAACTCTCATTCAGCAATACATCCTTTTGATACTTAGCATAAGGATGGTACACTGGCATTTCTACATAATCAAGGTTAAGATAACAGATTTTATTCAAGAGATACCTGCCTGAGGTAACCTTATGTTTCTGGAGATTTTGACTTGGTTCCTTGTCTGTTCTGCTGGAAGTTTATCTTCCTGGTAGATACTTAGTTTAGTGGCTTTTAAAGTGTATGGGAGATTATTTCAACAAAGTCTGTATGTGAAACTACCTTGGAATGAATACAATCCTGGCTTCTCCCTAGCTCACTTGCTATACAATGGGACACTCTTCTGGTACTCGTCAGTAATGTAACTTTTCAAAGAGTGAGAAGACCATCTTGACCCTTAGCTTGAACACTGATTCATGAATATAAAACTCATGGGAAAAGGATGGCATTGAGCTTTGACAACAGTACACCACTGAATGATGGTACAAACTTTCTGTTTTATAACAATGTCCTTGAAAAACTACTGCTGTATGTTTGGCAAAGATGCACATTTCGGCTTACTATTTTGTTAAATACCTTCCTTTTTTCTTAGATATAAAAGGAGAATGTGCAGGTGAGATTTAATGATGTACGGCAAAAAACTCTTCTGTACCTAAATCAAGACTATGCAAAGATCACACACTGTATAAGTTTTCTTTACATGAAAAATGCCTTATGTAGAGTCTGTGGGTGGAATTTATCTTGCTAACTGACTAAAAGTTAAACATCTTGACTTTCGCTGTAGTCAATGGTGAAAGGCGGGCATCTTTAGAAGTGTGACTCATTTTGTCCTAAGTGTCTAGAAAAAGTAGGATAAATTGTTCCCTGAAGATCCTCAGCTCTCTCCATTGACTTCAGAGGAAGCCTAGAAGATAGCTTAGTTGATTTAACTTTTAGATGACGAAGTAAAGTGTGACAGATCTGAGGTCAGGGATATTCAAAGCATTTTAAAGACAGCAGAAGCAGGCCCTTCATGTGCTAAGAAAAATACACAAGTTATTAATGCTATACTATCTCAGTGAGGAATCTGGTAGTGTGAATAGCCTCTATACATGGAAGCACGATGCAAAGCTACTCCCACAGCCGTGGTTAATAGGACCAGGCCAGTCCAGAAAAAAAGTTGATATGACTCATCTCACTAGTTACTACAGTAGACAGCAGCCTTCAAGATTAACATGGGCACAGCTTACTTAGTCTTTCCTTTAGTCTTCTCTTTAGTCTTCTCTTTCCCAGGTTTAGATCAAGACCTTTTTCTCAATGTTGAGGCATATTCCTCCATTTGTTATTACTCACAAAACAAACCTACTTCCTTGGGAGAGGTGAGCTGAGACATGCACTGTAACATGCATGATTTTTAACCTAGTGGTTAGAATACTCACTTTGAAAATACACTCCACCTTTAAGAGTTAACTTTAACGTATTTATTTTTCTTCTGGATGAGTTTCAAAGTGCTTTCTAAGCTTTGCTGCAGTCATACAGTTCTTTCCTATAGAATCTGAATGTTAATTAACCCGCTGACATGGAGTACCCTAAACAGTGATAGGAACAGAAGATATATCTGCCTCAGTCTAATTACTAAGGAAAGGACTGTGAATCACAATGATTATCAAACTATAGGCACCAGAACCAGAATGACACAATTAGAAAGACAGTGGATCCTTTCTCAGAAAATACCATAGGTCTCTTCAGTACCTATAGCTATTCAGCTCAGGAGCCAGGTGCCCCAAACAAAAACTTTCCAGAGTTTTAAATAGCAAGCCCATAGCTGCACAGAACAGATATTTATACCAAGATATGGAGCATTTGACAGGTTTTATTGTCAAGATTTGCACGATCCTTTTTCACCTTTGAGGCTGCAGCATGTTTGAAAATATTTTGATAATAATTAGCACCTGTCTATGTGTCCCAAATTATGGCCTAATTCTAATTAGAAATGTCATTAGAGAATCCAAATCTGCTAAATTATCTTTTTTAGTTGATTAACTTTCCCCTTCATATACCTGATTTAAAGTGAGAATCTAATTATCATCTCTTTCCTGATCCAAAGCTCTGAAATATTATATGTTCTTAAATTACCCACCAGGGAATGTGCACAGTGATGGTGCTGAATGGCATATTTCACAAGTGTTATACTTGCCATATAAATTACTATTAAATTATATTCCCTGGAGTGTATGCAGTGACATCTGGGGTTCCTTCAGGCATTTAGAGTTCTGTGTCTGTTACCAGATCACTATGGTTTCAGGCATCTAGAGTAATACCATCTGTAAATTAATAAATGTCACCCTTCTGTGCTACTTCCTTTCAATCCATGCTCGTAACACAGCTTTCATAGTTTGATCTGCTTGTTTCAAGAGTATCATATAAATACATAAAAATTAGCTGATTTTCTGCTGTGGATTTTTTTTTTTGTTAATGTACAAATGCCATCGATGGAAGTCAAAGTTCTGTTTGCAATAATATGCAGTCATAAAAAAGCTATTTGACTATGGGTTTTTTTTTATAATATGGTGATTTTCTCATCTGTGCCAAATTCCAAAACAAGCTGTAAGCTGCTGATTACCTGATGATTCTCAAGTAAGTGTTGCCTTCCTGGAAATACAATTGTTGGCTACCCTTTTCTATAGGAATGGGGGCTTTGCAAGTGCTTTTCCTTAGCAAAAGGTGAATTTTTAAGGATAAATAATAATTACTTTTTGTGTAGTTCTGACAAAAGGGAAATCCTGCTTCATGTTTTGGAGGAGAACTGTTTTGTTCCCTTAGAAATTGCATATCAGAATGTATTTCAATGAAACTCTACAGTATGTAGCTTTATATTTAAAGTGTGATTTTAGCACAGTCAAGATAAAACTCAGTCTTTGCTTAGAATGTAAAAGAGAAGAGGCTTAATGCTGTAATAGAAGCACAAGACAAATCCCACCCCTGCGCAAAAGCTTTTAACCACACTCATGCATTCAGTCTCTCTGTGTGACCGTTTTCTGGGCAAATGCAAGCCAACTGCACAATGCTTGTGCTGGAAGCTGCCACATGTCCACACTATACACTGAGACTAGGTTAAGATCTGGATGGGCTTCAAGAACCTCAAAGGGAAAAAAGTTCAGGCCCAAGCTATTCCATAGTACAGACAAAGCATATAGCTCCGTGTAGTTTTCACTACCACAATGTCTACCCATAGGGTTGCTTCTGTATTTGTTGTTGGAGGGGTATCATGTAGTTAGAGCACCCCCCCCAGAGAAGGCACTTACCATGCAATGTGAAGTCCCATGACTGAGGTCCCCCCTTTATTCTTCTGAGGCTGAGGTGTAACTTGAGGGGAAGCTAGGACATCATAACCATGAAGACCTCCTCTGTGCTGTTTGCCTTCATGTCCTCTTCAAAAGATTGTTATATAGAGATATAACTTATACAGAAATTATAACAAATTAGTTATAATAATTAACAAATATAAATAACAAATTAGTTAAACAAATATAAACAACAAATTAGTTATATTAATTAACAAAATTAGTTAATAATACTGGGATGTCTCACAGTGTACTGGGATGGCAACTGGCAAGATGGCAGCTGGCAAGATGTTGACAGACAGAGACTGCAGGAGTGACCTCTGTGAGTGCAGGACACAGCTGAGCCCCTCAGGCAGGCTGGTGGTGTTTCTGAGAAAGTATCTTCGAGAAAGAACAAATTGTTGCACAAGCAGAAGACCATGATGGATCAGGTTGACACCTGAAGTCCATGGAGGACCGTGTGAGAGCAGAGATCCACACTGCAGCTCATGCAGGACACTATGCTAGAATAGGTGGATATTTTCTGAAGGAAATACAGCCCATGGAGCGCGTGCACTGGTGCAGGCAGAGAGGAGCCATTACGGATTGATCACAACCTCTCATTCTCCATCCCTTGTAGAGAAGTTGGGAGTGAAGGATTTAAGTTGCACCTGAGAAGGCAGTGAAAGTGGAAGGTGTTGTTTTAATTTTTGTCTTTGTTTCTCATCACCCAATGAGAAATCTATTTCAGTTGGCAGTATTAAATTAATTTTCCCTAAGCCAAGTCTGTTTTGCCCATGACAGAAACTGATAAGTAGTCTCCTTAGTTTTACCTTGACCATAAGCTTTTTCATTGTAGTGCCTCCTCATATCGTGCTGAGGAGAGTGAATGAACAGTTAGGTGTGTGTCTGGCTGCTAGCCAAGGTCAACCCACCACACATGGTCCTGTAGAGGATTGTGTTATTCCCTTTGCTCCCTATGGCTTGCTAATTAGCACATTTGTGTTACATTTACCTGCAACTACTTGTGAGCATGTCATTACTGCTTCTGCAGCCAATGCCTCTTTATTTCATGGGGATCATCTGAATTGTCAGCTTATTATTCCTGCGATACCTTTGTTATTGTGTGACTCTCCATAACACCTTCCTTTTTTTCCAATGAATGCAAAGATACAAAAACAAGCTCTGGCATCTCAACCTACAAATACAAGAAGCTGGAAGTGTTACACAAAGAAAAGCAAAATCATACACTTGTTATTCTTGCATTCCTCCCCTACCAGCTCCTAGTCTAGATTAGTCTAAGGCTGACCTAAGATACCCACTCTTACATTTAGTATGCTTTCCTATTGTTTCCTTATCCTTTTCTATTTTGTCTTTGCTGTAGAAAAATCCATCTGAACATACAAGGAAAATGCTATCCCACAATACACTGCTGTGAGAAGAAACCCCAAAAATACTATGCTTGGCCTGCCTGTTTCCCTACAAGGAAAGTTTCATAGGTCCTAGGAAACGTTCACGTTGCAAATAGGTTTCAGAATGCCTGCAGGAAACTGTATTAGACTTTCTATTAAAATTACTCAGGGATATGGTTCATCATTCGTTGAAACCAACAAAAATCCTTTCTTACAATGAATTGATTCTGGATTATCTCTGTATTTTACCTTACGTGCAGGCCATACTCTTCTGCCATATCCAGCCCATTCACTAGATCTTGTTTTTGCTTTTATTCATAAGCCATCACCAGTGAACAGAGCTCCTTCATAGCACGGAAGATTAGACTGGCATGATTCATGAAGCAAACTGCAGGACCTAGCAGAAATCTGTAAGCAATCTGGAATCAGCAGGGACTCCATACGTCATCTAGCTGTGGTGCTCTGTTCCATCTGTGGTACTCAAGAGAAAACTGAACCTGAAAAAAGCTCATATTAAAAAGGCACACTGTTGGAGGGGTGAACGGAGTCCTCAGAGGCAAGGGCCAAAGTGCTCAAGCAGACACTGGATTTGCTGGAAGAAAACTTCATGAGTACAATGGAGAAAAAAATGGCAATTGGGATTGAGCCAGCCAAGTAGATCTGATTCAAAGGCCACCAATATCAGTGGGATCCTTCCTATGTATCTTGATAAAACTGGACTGTGTCCCAGGGCAAGCAATAATAAAAAAAAATATGATCATGTTTGAGTACAAGGTTGATTTGGTGTCAGTTGTTCTTTTGTATGGTAAAAGTGTTTCCTAGATGTCCCTATAAAGTGCACTCATATACACTGAGAGAATGTATACAACAAATTGCTATAGTCCAACAGATCTTCTGGGATAGCTAGATATGTAATTCCCCCCACCCTCACCCCCCCCAAGCTCTTTACTGTTTCAGAGGCTAAACATTTGTTGTTTGTGCTCATTAGAGTCACATAATTTCCAAGCATATAATAGGAGGGGTTGCCAGTTTATAAATTTTAAAAGAAAAAAAAAAAGAAATTTATTACCTGATGTTCAGAACTGGATGCTCTGTGGACATCATTGGCCTTTGTAAAATTGTTCCCTATGGTGGTGTCTTTCAGTCTCAAGAGTTATAAATCCCTTATCAAGTTCTACTTATATGTTGCTTCGGCACATTCATTCTCCTGAAGCCTGTCCCTGAATAGTTATAGCCTCAGCAAAGAAACTGGATTTGCAAGCCAGTTCTTCAGCTGATGTATAGCCATATACGTCCAGTGAAAATCAATAGTGTTACAGTGATACAAATTGGCTGATAGTAACTCTAACAATTTCTGTGTAGTTATTTGTACAGACTTAGCCCTGATCATGGGATGGACTGCAACATGCTCCAGCCAGGAGTGCTACACACTCCAGCCAGAAACCTTTGCAACAAATGTTTGTCCTCGTCTGTAAGAATATAGAAGTTTGACTAGTCTATCCAAAAAGCAAATTACAAGTCCCTTGAACTAACCCAGCTGCCTGGTACACTGAATTTGGGAGGGGCAAAGTCCAGGATCCCCCCACTTTCCACATCCACTCTCCACCAGCACCCCTCCTACCTGCTGGTTTGTGGGTTTTGGGGTGTAGGGAGTGCATTCCAGAGATACATAAAATCTGTTTCCCCTTTAGCACCGTGTTTATACCCAGATGGCGGCAAAGGAGGTGTGAGAATTTTTGCTTCCCTTTACAGTCATGATTGCATGCTCTGTGACTGTGTCCAAGTCACAGTCTACAGATAATATATGTTCAAAATAGTAGCAGCTAGAAATATATGGGAATTTTTCTGCTGGCTCTTTATCACAAGTATTTGTGAGGCTATGCTTCTTTTTTTAAACATAATTTATTTTTCCCAAGGTAGAAAGCAAATTAAGTAGTTAATAGAGAGCACAAGCTCAGGACAGCCAGCTTCTACAATACATGCGTCATTGAGTGATATCTTACTCTATGCATAATCTATTGACTTTCAGAATTATAAATATATGACGGTATACCATTTTGAAGGCAATTTATGATATAAAATATACTACTGATGAAGGTGATATCCATTCCTTTGAGATGAATACAATTTTTGTTGTCTCAAATTATACTTGTCAGTGAAGACTTATTCAGTTATACTGTTTTCATGAAGTTTAGCTGTTTGAATCCCAGTATTGTTTTATACAAGCCAATTTTTATTTATTGCATGATCAGTATGTTTATTGACTGTGTCTAACATATTTCCAAAACATTTTTTCAAGTGAAGCATCTCACAGCTTTTGACAATGCCAAAGGCTTGATCTAAAAGCCAGTTAGATCAAAAACAAAACTTTTCTTTAGTAGGGCTTTGATATAAGTGCATGGGCTAGTGTTCATTAAAGTCTTGTTTATGTTTGTCTCACAAGTGGGCATCAGACTGAACCCATGGCACTTCAACAGAATACTCAGGGACCAAGGATAAGATCTCATCAGGCAATACAGAGATATATGCCTTAGGAAAAATATTTTGAAAATAATATGATTGGACCAGACTATGAAAACCTTACTTACAATTTTCTGCAGCTTCTTGCCAGCTCAGTTTTACTAGATAGAAAGGACTGACTCATACGGGTACCCCAGCAGAGCAGAAAGTCCCTGAAGGATAAACACACGTCCTGTGCCTAAGCTATCTAAAATGCCTAAGCTAACGTTAGGTGAGATAGATGTAGAGACACAAGTTAGTAAGCCCCTGGACTCTCTGCCACACTACCACAACCCTTCTACTTCAGCTCTAAACCAATATCTCTGTACAGCGTTGCTTCCTCCATATAGTTGCACCAGATCATTCAGCTAGTTTAGGGACACTTCTGGTGGTGTCAGTTGCTGTGAACTGGTTTACTAAAAAACAAGCATCTCCTGGCTTTTAATGTGTGATTCTTTGTAGCAAATTTAAGTTATTCTTTGCATTAACTATTTGAACTCCACTGTATGTTAGCACAAGCTTCGCACCCTGCTCCTCTGCGCATCCTACTTGGATTATAGCGTGCTCAGAGCACTAAACCTTCAGAGTAATGTCACCATCATGCAGAGATAACAAGAAAGCAAAAAAGATGAAAATAATAGGTTCTGGATCAGGCTGTTAAATGCGAATTTTGCAAGAACTGTCCTCTGCTTGATAACCTTTACTCATAACTTTATACAATTATTGTTAGGAAACCAAAGAAATCAGGAAAAAGAAAAGGAACCATTTTCCTTTTCAATATCATACGATTTAGCTGTTGCTTTGATTTGTTTTCTGAAAAAGTCTGCTGTCATAATAGGATATTTAGTAGGAGACATCATAGCAGTAAATAATCTGTGCTGAATGTTCTCAATTACCTTACTAACCAAGGATGTTATATTAGGAGTCAGAAAGTATTCTGGGAACAATGAATCTGTTGATGCTGAAGTCATATATCATAGTGCGAAGTATTTTACTGTCTCCAGGTTTACTTCTTATGACTGTAAAGACAACTCTTGATTGCAGTTTTCTGATCTGCACTGAAGACTACTTATTTGAGAGCAAAGCTACTTTGGGGAATATTGCGCACACTTTCATAGTCCCTCCTCGAAGTAGTGCAAGAAATCTCATTACTGAGGTAAAAGCAGTTTGACAGTGAACTTTAATAAGACACCATCTGAAAGTAATGAAATTCTGCTAATGCTTCCCAGCTGGTAGAAATGTTTTCTGAAGTGAGAGATATGACTAGTAGGTCTACTCCATGGCTGAAATACTTGGTGTCTGTTATACCATCACTAAAGTCTAGGTGGATCCCCAATGTGTCCATATTTATAATTTCCTTTCTTTCTTCTTTTATTGTTTCCACTTCTTTTTCTTTCTCTAGAAGTATTTCCTGTGTATAAATTGAAAGCCTAGATAGAGGTGCCATGCTTGACCTTGTGCTCACCAACAGGGAAGGGCTCGTTGGAAATGTGACACTCCAGGGCAGCCTTGGTTGCAGTGATCATGAGATGGTCGAGTTTGAGATCCTCAGGACACTGAAAAGAGCATGTAGCAAGCTCACTGCCCTGGACATTTAAGAGAGCAGACTTTGGCCTCTTCAGGAACCTGCTTAGTAAGGTTCCATGGGATATAGCCCTAGAAGGTAGGGGAGCCCAAGAATGTTGGTTGATATTCAAGGATCACTTTCTACAGGCTCAGTAGTGTTGCATCCCAACTAGAAGGAAGTGTAGCAGGAGGGCCAGGAGACCTCCATGGGTGGATAAGGAGCTGCTGAGGAAAATTTGAGGGAAAAAAGAAGCTTATAAAAGGACAAGGCGAACAATGAACAAAGAGAACTAATTGTCCTATTTTGATGTTGATCCATGAAGAATAATGAACTGATGTTGTTTCTTGGACCCTTGCTATTAAAAAGCTAAGCAGAGGAAAAGGTGACCAGAAAATTTTTTCATGTGGGTTTAAGACTGTAGTATTCAAACATTTTCCCAGTCTCACACTGGTACCAGATTTTCAACTAGTGAACGTGAAGACAACAGATATATTTGCATGGAAAAGTTCCAACGAGTCAAATTTGTTCTTAGCTTCACATTTTACTTGGGATCCTGAGGCACACATAATTTATATCATTCTCACACTTGGGAAGAGACACTGCGTGCATGATCAGAGTGTAAATGCTGTCATCTCCCTGATCTTATATCTTCAGGTTCATTAAGAAATTTCCCAAATTATTAGTGAAAAATGTCAGAGATGCCAACAGCATAACTTTAAAGCTGTTTGTCCCAGTTAATGACACTGTTGTGCCAATGCCCTCTCAAGTTCAAACACCTTCATATAACTGTGCCATTTGCTTTTGGTTTGAGTACTGTAACATGGCTCACAGTGAAGAACTGGGGGCTATCACAGGTACTTCTGAACCAGAGGCCTGAACAAGACACAGGGGAAGTCTTGAGGTTACTGAGTATAACTACACTCTGAGGAACATCGAACTGTAAAGATAATTCTTATATGTTGCACATTTCCAAGCCACATATTCAGAGGACTTTTCCTGCTGCATGTGTTACAACCTTCATTGGCTTATTTTAGGTGCGCATGTGGGTTTCACTAACTTTCCCTATGAAATAAAACAAAGGCAAAATTACAAAGGAGTTCAATTGCAGGCCTCAGTTACTGATTTCACAACGTAAGGCCCAAGTGTTTAATCTCACAAAGAATGAATATCAAAGGAAGAGTTAAAAAGATATTATCCTTCTGTCAGTCCCGTTCTTTTATGTCCTAAAGACAGTGTCTTCAAACTATGAGCACTGTCTTTGATATCTAAGAAAAATTACAGCAGTATTACTAGCTATTGCATGATTTCTGGTTTGTCATTTCAAAACATTGAACATTACACTTTCAAAATACTAGTAGAAGAAAAACAGAATGTTTTTTTTGTCCAAGAAAGATGTCAAAATCTTAGGCTAGGTAACTGATAACATAAGAAATTACATCTGAACAAAAGAAGACAGTTTTTTTTACTATGGCAGTGATCAAACACTGAAAGAAGCCCACAGAGGTTGCAGAGTTTTCATCTTTGGAGATATTCTAAAGCTGTATGGAGATGGGCAACCTGGGCAATAAGCCCTGGACAGCCAGCTCTAGCCTTGCTTGAGCTTGGAGGTTGGTCTCAAGATTTCCCTTTCAACCAGAATGATTCTGGGATTTTAAAAAATGTTTTACATTAATTTATGACTTACCTTCAACTTGCATTAAAAGTTCTGACAAGTCATCTCAAGCATTTTAGTTTTTCAATGTCATTAACAATGTGCTGTTTGTAAGCCATCTGAGCAATGCAAAAAATGAGAAGTCTCAATGTCTTTGATTTTTAGAATGAAGCATTTTAAAATTAACTGCCACATTCCAATACAAATCACATTCATCTCCCAGAAGAATTGCAGAAGCCTGCTCTGCCAATGGAAGAGAAAAACATTGTTTAGCCCCTCTCCAAAGAGATTATGGCATTTGCATGACTAAACTGACTGGAGAATCCTGAGCATTTATGCAACTATTTCACACAGAAGATGCCAGCATAGCTAATATAAAATGCATTAGAAATGAAAACGTAGAGGAGCAAATACAGCATTAATATTAATTTCAATTCCTAATCGTAATCAGGAGGAATCAAACACAGTAATATAATTTTGGCAGACTCCCATGAGTTCATCTTTTTCTAGATCTTCCTGTGTCTTGAATGTGCCAACAATTAAAACACAAAAATCTGGTATCAGCACAGTGATTGAAAAGTGTCTCTTACCCCCAGACGTTTGGCATATAGCAGGAGATCAGCATAGCATTTTTTCAACAATTTCTGTTTAACAGTGTAAGAGTTATGAATTGAACAATATCCAGAACAATCTGTATTTTCATATGCAGCATCCATCTAATGCCTATAAGCTTTACTCGTGTTGTACTTATTTTCTCAGTCTGAAATAAATGAACAAATTCTTTGCACAGCACCAGAGCAAAGATGCATATATCTCATGTAACTTCACTGAGAAGGGAGACCCTCACTGTGAGCTTCATACATTGGTATACATATACTAGAGGGGCTTGGTCTTCTGGTTGTCATACTGGGAGTCAGCTAAGGAATATTTTTCACTATTCTGGTTGGCCTGTCTTATTCCCCAGTTGGTTCCAATGGTGTGAGCATTGCCACTTTGGACCCCACCCCTCAAGTACTTTGATTTAAAGCCCACCTTACCAAGTTGACCAACCTGCTGCCAAAGATTCCCTTGCATATTCTAGACAGGTGTATACCATCCCTCCCTAACAGGTTATATTAATCAAAAAATATCTTGTAGTCGTAAAAGACAAAACCTTCACAATGACATCAGCCATGAAGCCAGAAATTTATTTGCATTGTATGTCTATTTCTGGCTGCACCCTTTCCTCTAACTGGTAAAATGGAAGAAATGATAACTTAAGCACCAAAACTTTTTTGCCTGCATCCCCAGGGCTTGTAGGCTTTCTTGGATTAGGCCCAGTTTCTGGCTTGTAGTGCCATTAATGACCACATGAAGGAGCATCAATGGATAGTAGTACGTGCTTCTGACAAGTTGTGGCACACTCTTGCCAGTTTCCGGTACTGTAGCTCATAGAAGGCAGCATACCTCTCATTAGACCTTGTCAGGCCGTCAGATGGACACCTCACTGCCCTTTAAAAGAGAGTAATCAACTACAAGCACTTGTCTTTTTGTTTGTGGTGTCCACTGTGTGCTGCTGGTACAGTTTCTCCTTTCAGACCTTGCTCATGGGTGTCTACAGCTATTAAAGCTTCATTTCTGGATTTGGTTGTAATGCTGGAGGGTGGGGACTGAAGAAGAGTTGTGCTTTTGTAGGTTACCAGGGTCCAAGATACCTCATTCTTTGTAATGTCCACCACAGAAGCATAGCTCTAAAACCACCTATCTTCATCTCAGTCATTCTAATATTGCACAGCAATTTAACTGTTTCCTGCAACTTGGCTACTTGACATAACAGACCTTCAGTGTGTGCAGGTACTTCTCACAAGAGCTACCAGCTCCTGGCAAGGGTCCCTGCTCTTTTCTGGATTCCCCTGGCTCCGGTAAACCGCTTGTATATCTCAATCCAGTGCCTAGTCACAGGACTCAGTGTCGCTGCATCTATGTGCCTTGCTGACTGAGCCCAATTTCTGGGAACTCTAAACTTCTGTGCACACACAGAGGATTCCCTCTGTAAAGGCAGAAGCCCAGAGGAGAATAAAGTTTAAAGAGTGCACCTCCTCTGTTCTCACCCCCTGTAAAAGAGTCACTCTTTACAAAAGTTCTGGCAAAAGATACCAGAATTTGATTGCAGCCCTATTCTCAACACACTTAAAGGCTACCACTGTTTGGTTTTCACTTGCACAAATCAGAGTAGAATCAAAGACTGCTGTTAGGTCTTTGTCAGGCCCTTTGTCTGCCGGATTCAAGTAAATCTTCTGAAAAAATGTCTTCCTTTTTTGTGATTGCATGATATGTCATGATAGTGAGTTCCCATAATGGTAACAGGTGTGTGTTGTGAAGGGGAAATTTGAGCAAAAGGGTGTCACTGAACAGCTAAAGGACATCAGATTTTCACCTCTGCTCTTTAGACCTTCATACAAGTGTCTCCTGATAGTGAAAAACAACTTGTCTGCAGAAGTAGACAGAAGGTGTTAAGGAAACTTGTTTGAGTGACAGATAGCATGAACAAGATTGGGTTTTATTATTTCATGCTATATTGGTAATATTGCAAGAGAATTGTGACTCACCATTTGTTATAGATATTGCTGTAGCTATGCTTCTGTCTTTATCTACCAGTATTTCCTCCAGATGTCAAGATTTGCTATCATAGGAAGCTAGCATGATTCTTTCAATAAGGTCACAAATTCTCATGGACGTTATCAGTGTGATGGCACTGTGAAAGACATAGTCTAGCTGTGGGATTTGGAACTGCCAGTGGGAGACTGCAGACAGCTATACCCTGAACACCCTCTCCCTCCACACATTTCCTCAGACGCCTACACCATGTGTCAGATGAAAATCTGAGGTGATTAAACCAGCAATACCCCAATACACAAAGTAGACCTAAGTAACTGTTCCATAAAGAGCTAATGCAATCTTGTACCTTCCCCTGAAAGAGACCAAGAGGTCTTTTAATTTGTAGCAGACGATTTCACTAAGCTGTCCATAGTCATGCCTAAGCCTTTGTTCTGTGTAGTCCCAGTTAATTTAGACACTGTAGACAAATAGAAGTACTGAAAATTACTGGGCCCAGTGCATATTACTATCTCTTTACCCAGCCAATTTAATCTGTTGTCATGCTTGCCAAATTATCTAGCTTTATTGAGTCATTTCATTCTTCTTCAAAATCCTAATGATTTTCGCTGTAAATAACTTATCTTCACTTCAAGAAAAGTTGACTTCTTTCTGGCTATCCATTTTTCCTAGTTAATAACACATCCATCACAGTGTCACCCACTGATAACATGGGAAGCAAGGTATCTTTGCATACCACCCTCACATTTTCCTCTCTGGAGAGAACTTTGCATCTCACCACATGAGTGAGGCAGGGTAAGGGTAGCCCCGAGGGGGGCTCTTGCTTCTGCTACCAAGCGCCTAGCACAGCCCGGGTGCGACCGGCTCTGGGGACAGAGGCAGGTGGGGAGTTTGACTGGGGTGGTACATCTGTCAAAGCGTAACACAGGTGTCTTAAGGTGAGCTCAGGGAGGACAGAAACCTCCTGCAGAGCAGAAGGGCAAAAGCTCGCTTGATCTTGATTTTCAGTACAAATACAGACTGTGAAAGCAAGGCCTCACGATCCTTCTGGCTTTTGGGGTTTTAAGCAAGAGGTGTCAGAAAAGTTACCACAGGGATAACTGGCTTGTGGTGGCTGAGTGATCATAGCATCGTAGTTTTTTGATCCTTCGATGTCAGCTCTTCCTATCATTGTGAAGCAGATTTCACCAAGCACTGGATTGTTCACCCACTAATAGGGAACGTGAGCTGCAATTAGACTGTCATGAGACAGGTTAGTTTTACCCTACTGATGATGTGTTGCAATAGTAATCCTGCTCAGTATGAGAGGAGCCGCGGGTTCAGACCCCTGGTGCGTGCTCTTGGCTGAAGAGCCACTGGCACGAGGCTACCATCTGAGGGCTTATGACTGAACGCCTCTAAGTCAGAATCCCGCCTAGACACTTGATGTTGTGCTGTTACATCATCGGTCACTTGTGATTGACCCAGGAGATGACAGTGTTTCTCAGAATGCGTAGGTAATGCTATTCCCGAAACTTCGTTAGCTAAGACAGGCCTTCCTCATAGGAGAAGGAAAACTCCTATCTTCAAACCCAGTCTGATGGAGCTCATCTGGCCTTGTATGGTCTTCCATCAAAGAGAAGGACACTCTTACAAAACCTACGACCTGTGGACTTTGCTGTCACCATCCTAGCTAACTAGGCTGTGGCAGTTAAACCTCAGGTTTAAAGGGTGGGGCCAGTTCTGCACAAGCTGCTCCTCACCTAAAAAATCCACTGTGCAGGCTGGAAGGGCTTATTCTCACCTGTCTGTATGGACGGGCGAGGGTGGAAACGGTAGGTGACAAGGTGCATGGGAACCTGCAGATCCAACTTTGCATGCGGGCAGGCCAGCTCAAGGGTAGCTCGAGATCTCTCAGACAACAGTCCTGGTCGAACACTTCCTGATCACCTTAGCACCCTTTTTTTCAACCAGGTTTGCATATCCCACTTGCCCTTGGTCACCACGCTTGTAGTCAGCGTGGCTAAAGCCCTTCCCAAATCTTTGCTCGCAAAGCCAAACCATCATGTAATTTCCAGAACAGTGTCTAGTGAGAGACATTATCAAAACTGCTTTAGAGTCCAGATAACCTTTTTCAACTAATTTTCTTCTAACTTGCTACACCACTTACTTTACCTAGAAAAACAGACGTCACATATACTTTCAAAGGAATGATCTAGCATCCTTTAAAGCAAAACTTCGATTGAATCTATATTCGCAATGGCAATCAATCTTGCTGATCAATTTAAGAAATATTGCCTGTGCTGTTTGGACTCATTGCATTAAGCCACTGCTCTAATGCTTTCTTCAGTGCATTAGATTTATTACTAGTGACCACATGTATGGTCATTATAGCAAATACACGTGCTCATCCTACTGGCAAAGTTTCTTGGATTAGATGAAGTATGGGTCAATGCATTTGTTTTCTCATAATAAATATCATGGTCTATACTCTTCTTTCAGTATTCTGTAGCTCAGAGCCAAACCATCCACACAGCATCTCCAAGGAGCCCAGCCTACATCATCTGAGCCCTGGCCTGTAGATACCTCACTCCTGGACAGATCTCACTGTCTGGGTGGTAGAAAGGTCTTGGGTCTATGCTGGTCTGCCAGGTATGTTTATCCTTTTCCTGTAAGGATGTGTCAGGGCTCAGTGGCAGGTTGCCTCTGCACATATCTTGGGATGCAGGTAATGGAGACATTAGGAGAAGCTGATGTCGACTACAAGGCTCAAGTCTGTTTGGTAATATCTGTTATGGAAATCAGCTTTCATGGTGAAAATAAAGCATGTGTAATTGTTAATTATAAATCATATTACAAGGTAATGATGGTTAATTCAAAGAAATCTATTCCAACTACTGCAAAAGCCAAAAATCATTTTATGAATAATGTCAGCAATACATAGCCTCTAATCTAAAGAATTTCAGTGAAAAAAATGTGAAGCATTAAAAAAAAAAAAAGGGGGATTTTTCCTAGGCTGATTAACAAATCTACATAAGTGGAGACCCAGAGAAAACATGGCATTATTTTTTCTAGGAACTTAAATATGTCATTAGATTTAACACCCAAGTTCTTTCGCTAAAAGTAGACACTCTTTTTCACTTGTTTTTTGTGCAACAACATATGTATTTATTATTCTTTGTCACTTTGACATTGTATGAATACTGGCACAATTGAAACTCTTTTAATTTCATAATTAGTTGTGTTTCTGGTTTTATTATGTGGTTGTGATAATTTGTTTACAGTTAAGAGTTAAGATTGCCTTACACTGAGCACTTGATATTCACACTCACAAGGAGGCAGTTTTCTAGAGTCTGTCTCAACTTCTGCTAGTGTTGAAATTTTCTAGGGGAATTAGAAAAATCAAACTAAGAATGAGTCAGTCACTGGGATAACTCAGACTGGCTCCCTTGATTCCAGTGAACAACTTAGTCCAATGTCTGCTGCAGATAAATCATTATACATTAATTTTCTTTGAAATCTAGGTGATCAGATTTAGCATTGGATAGCAGGGGATCTTGGATTGGTTTGGTTTTTTTGGTTTTGGTTTTTGATTTCAGGGTTTTTTTGTGTGAATGTTAGAGAAAGAAAACTTGAAAAGAAGGGGGAGAAATAAAGGCAACATTACAAAACAAAGGAATCAGGAGCACATATGGTCATATACTAGAGACAGAAATCTGCATTTGTATAAAGCTTTAACCTGAAACATTACATTCATGTAAGAATTTTTCAACTGAAGTAGTAGCTCAGAAAATCTGTAATGTGGGGAAAGAAAGATGTACGGCAGCAAGGAAAACCTCTTCTGATCTCAGACCAATTGAGAAATACTTATTTACATCAATTGATTATTTTGTCCTTATTACAAATATAAGTTACTATTCTTTTAAAGAAGTTTTCAAAAAAGAGTGAATTTTAAAAAATAGACAGTTAACATATCAGAACCCTCATTAAATTTATTTAAGCATTCCCTGAAATGTGTCTTTTTGTTATTGCAACAAAAAGTCTAGAGATGAACAGCTGAAGGATCCATCCAACTCTTCACTGCTATATAATCCTTCATGCCTCATTAACCCCAGTATAATTTACATAAACTGCTGAACCTTAACGCTGCCTCCAATAAAATTTACAAAAATACATGTAAAGGTCAAGATAACAAATTACAAGACTATAAAATCAATTTATTATTCAAGGGATACTTTGCCAATAATCTCATAGTAATTTGCTTGCCATGGGAGAAGAAAAATATGACATGAAGGAAATTACCTGGTCCCTTAATTGTTCACTTGCAAATCTTCATGCACTGTATTTTTGTATCAGAGGAATACTCTGTGTAAGCTAGCATACATTTTCTAGGTGTGGTTTGGTCTCTATTATGACTGAATTTCACTGTTAAGTACTCTCGGATGGAGTATGCCACTTCTTTGGTGAGGGATAAATGAAAGAAGGTATGTTATGAGCAAGTACTATGAAGTGTTTGGCTTGGAATAACACCCAGTTAGTGATATTCATGTCAGAGTTCACTTGGTGGAGATACATTGATGTAAATAAGAAGACTGAAAATTAAGTCTTCAAGTTTTTTATATCGTGGTGTGATCTACTCAGGATCTGGGAAAAAAAAACCCAAAACAATGAAACAAAACACACTCACACATAAAACCCCCAACCTGACAAGGACAAAAAACAAACCCAAGAGCAAGATATTTTTGGTAGATAATTTAACTCTCAATATGGTTCTTACTATGATAGGTTTCAAAATCCAATTGCTGTCAGATGCAAACACAAAAGTAAATGTCAGGTTATCTTTAGAATTTTTTTAAAACATTCTGGAACCAAAAAGGTGAACATTTTTCAGGCACCAGATTTTGCAAACATCAGAAGTTAAATTTTCACTAAGTTAATGACCCAGTGTTTAGCCCGTATGTTTGTTGCTTTAAGTTGTTGAAAAATAGAATTGCGTAATGAGAATTTTAGATACCACTGCCTAGTCTGGCTGTTTATTTGAACTGACATTTTGAGACAGTTTCTTAGGGACCAGCCTCCTGTTGTTTCCTGTTTGCATGCAGTATGACTCAGTCTTCATGCCAACTTGAAGGTTTTCTACTTAATTTTTAAAGTTCAAGAATAAGATCGCTCTTTCGAAAAGGTTGCATGTACCTTATATGCAACAATGCTTGCTTTATTTTTGAGTTAACACAAAACAAACAAGTGCCAAACCAGTCATTGCTGTTGTTAGAGATACTTGAGGCATCTCTCTATCACCAGACAAGAGATCTACTTCCACCTGAAGTAACAGGATCTGGGTTGTCTGACTGGGCAGAGTGTGGAGTCTGAAAAGTCATACTCTTTTCTGCTAGGAAAGGTGGTCAATATTCTAAGTATACAGACCTGCCTGACTTTCATACCAGGACTAAAGAACTATGCAAGTGCAGACATCAAGGCGATAAGTAATCTCTATTCCCACTGATGATGAAGGGTTAATAAACATATGATGCAAATATTACTTGGTCTTTGTTGCATGATGTACCTCCCAAGCAGATAATAAAAGGGAAGCATATTACTGTTGTTTGGAAGCCATTCACTCCATTTTGGTTTACAGAGAAACTGCTGTTCTAAAAAACTGAAAAAGAGAATAGAAACAAAAAGATGTGCCTCAAGAAGCAGTCCCACAAGTCCTTGAGAAATCTTTCTTGAAGATTATTGTGTTAGAAAAGAGTGAAGTTTTTAAGATAAATAATCATGTAAAATGGTAGGAATGATTATGTTTGAGAGGTTTATAAATCAATAGTGTGATTTTGTAGATTAGAAAGAGCTATAATTTTGCAGTTCCATCTGCAGTCCGGTATCGTGGTTAACCTGTAACCAGTGATACAATGGTAGTCTTGGTAGCAAGAGCTTATATAACCATATATGGTGAAGGGGTATGGGTGAATTTAGAGAGGTATATTGTGAAATTCTACCCAAGCAGAACCTAGAAATTACCAGAGGTAGTCAAGGGAAAATAGAACAATGCTGGCGTCCACATAATGGTTGGGATATGTCCAGAAGACAAAAAGGTGAAAAGAACAAGCCGAGGAAGACTTCTTACTTCATCCGAGGAAGACTCCTTACTACATCAGGACGACCACCAGAGGGGGGCTGCGCAAGCACAGAAGAGGCTGATGTCATAATAGGCTGATGTGGCAATCTTTAATGCATATGTACTAGTTAATGATGCAATCTGTATTAGTTATGTAACCTTCAGTGTATAAATTGCGAACGTGATGTGACGAGGTCGAAGCCAGATTTGGGCGTGTGCCCCTGGTTTCCCAGCGCTGCAATAAAGCACCTCATATAACCATTCCGGTGGTTATGTGTCAGTCCTTACGCTAACAATTGGAGAATCTTTCTCAGGCAGCAGCCTCATCTATAATTGTCTCCAGGTACAAGCTAATAGCACAGCAGACATTGTCATTCTCACCATTTCCCCCCACACCATGCAGACAAGGCTTAGCTAAGGAACTTGCAAGTCACCTGTGCTCCCATATACAACAGTGTAGAGACAGCTTGTCTTCACAGCCTTAATCTGGAATTCACAAGCCTTTCACAACCCTTTTTTCAGTATTCAAGACGTTCATAAAGAGTTTTATTTTGTATGGACTGTTGGTGTCTAAAGAAGTGAGAGATCATACTGTAATATCTGCATAGCAGAGACCTCACCAAGGCATCAGACCACCTTGCTTTCAGCAAAATAGTTTTCTATAGTTCTTTCATTCTGCCAAGTGTGTCTGAAACCAGCCGAAGGGTTAGAAACACAGAAGGCATGACGTAAGATCAAGGCAGACTGACAGAAATAGTTATATAGTTACCTCTTAAAGTAAATGAATGTTTTAAACTAACGAAGACAGTTCTTCTCTTTAAAGATTTTTCAGAATGATATTATTTTTTTCCCGTCTGAATTTTGGAGGTTTTATTCTGTGTAGTGAAATTACTGGAATTCATGGGGAAAAGGCTTAGAATGTATCTGGCTTTCCAGATATGTCAAAATGGAACCCACACATTAAAAAAAAAAAAGAAGTAACCGAACTGCATCTCACTATTTTGTTCCATGGTGGGACACTCTTCTGGAAGCAACAGTCTGTTTAACTCTACTGATGATAGAATTAGAAAGACTCACAAAAACTTCACAAGCCTGGGTTTTCAGTCGATTAAAAAAAATCAATTTTAAATGGCTTCTCCTTCTGTTGTGCTATTTACCCAACAGTGCCCTGAAATGGAACATAATACAGTCAGTTGCAGCTGGAACTAAATATTCCTGTTCAAACCTCTAAGGTTCTTGTTATTAAACAAAGTTCACAAAGTTGACGTCAACAGAAATACTGCTATCCCCCGCTTTATTTATCTATATTAATAGTGGTCCTGCGAAAGATCCTTGCTATTTCTGATCATTGTTTTAAGTTTTCTTAGTATTCATCATCTTTTCTATGAGAAAGATTTTTGTTTTGGGGGGGTCTTTTGTTGTTTTGTTTTTTTTTTCATGAAGAAGCTAACTTCATCATTGCATCATGAATGTAGCAGGACTGAGACTTTAAAAAAATATATTTAAGTAATAATATTGTCCAGCACAATGTTTCTACTTTCAAATTGCTTTCTTTGGGTTTTAGTGGGAGAAAAATGCTTGCATTGCTTTCTCCTGGACACAATTGAAAGCTGAGCTTGTTAAAACCACAAAAGCTTGGGATGCTACAGCCTCTATGTCTGCTCTGTCTTACAGCACTATTCACCAAATCCCTCTCTTCCTTCTGCTCCTTGCCAGCCCTCTGAACTCTGCCACTGTCACTTTGTCACCTTCTGTGACAACCAGAGGTTGGAAATCTGATATAATATATTTTGCTCTTGAGGAGTTATTTAGTGGGATAGAGGGGATTACAGCTGAGACAAGGGGGAGCACAAAATTACAAAATGAAATATATAAACCTTTAGAATCAGTTTTAAGTTGTGTTACATTTGATGGCTTTGTAACAGTAGCAATGGAAAATTAATGAGGTGCATGATACGCAGAAAAAAAGTAGACTACAGCTAGAGAACATACTGAGAATTCTTGCACAAGATAAATAGTTATAGTTGACACAGTTTTAAGAAAAACAGTCTAGAAAGACAGGACACAGGGATAAGGAGCATCTGGGAAGGGCAGGTGTCCAGGATGGGCTACAGTTAAACTAACTGATAAGTAGGAGGACAGGGATTATTGTGTCTCTGGTGTTAATGAACTAATTAAGCTGGTATAAGTATCTACTGTGTGTGCTCCAAAGGTGGCCAGAAGTGATGAAGATTGTTGGAAGATGTAAACGACCCTCAGAGACCACCACCACAATTCTGTACGCATGTGGGGAACTTTCTGGAAAATGATGTAATCCATACATAGCCTCATGAATATGTATGTATGCCCAGGGGCTATAAAAGGACAGCTTGTGTGGCAATTGGGGACACACATTAAGAGGAGCTATCCCCTGTGTCTCCCGGCACCGCAATAAAGAATACCTGCTTGCCAGCTTGAAAACTTTGTTGGCAAGTTTGTTCCTGAAGTTTTCTCCAAAACACAACTATAAGGAGAACAGTGTTTTATAGCCTTTGTTTAATTTCCTTCTGTAGAACAAAAACAATGTTTCTTCAGATTAAACATAAGTCTGAGGTGGACCTGTGTGTATAAGAAGCAAACATTCATATGAGCAAGCATAAATATGAGCAATCTAATATAGAAAAGTTCAAAGGAATGTACCTACATCTAATTCGAATCATACATACTTTAACCTTTTCTCATATATCTTATACATGTGAGCCATTCATTTTATCTCAGAATTTTAATGTCATGTATTAGAAACTCAGATCCAGAACCAAAGCTGTTTCTTCAGTGTACTTCCTCGGTAGCTCTGATCTTGCAAAGGCAAAGGTAGAAAAAACAAGATTCTCTCTAATTAGACCTTGTTGAACTGTTGTCTGACATCTATGTGTCCTAAATAGCTGAGCAGTGTTTTCTGTTCTTTTTTTCCTTGCAGATAACATACAGCCTACTGAGCAGGCGATGGGAACCTTTTACAAGGCTTCTGAAGTGATTAGTTAAAAAATACAAAGAACATTGTCTTATTTTTACCCTGTTTATTTCAGTCTTGATTAGAGTCTTGCAAAGGCTGTAAATCAGCGTTGGAGACTGTCAGAGCTTTATTTCATTGCAATTATTTCACAGTGGTTTTAACTCTTCTTTAGTCTCCAAGGTAAGCAGGAAACAATGAACATAAAAGATTTTTTGTTTTGTTTTCCTGTGTGAGATCATAATGTTCTTCCCATTTCTATCAGCTGTTTTGATAACCAGGGATTAATTAAAGAGTCACTTGTTGCTTCTTCTTATATTCCAAAAAGCTTTAATCCCCAAAGTTCCAAAGTAATAAAGACGGCAATATCATCCTGCACATACAGGACAAGAACAGTCCACCTTTGGTCTCAAGTCATGTTAAACCACAGAAAATAATAAAACCATAACTTACATAATTCCCTTAGAACAGTACTGTAAATACAGAAATGCTGGGGATATTTTTTCTCTATGGATTCTCCACAGGATTCTCTGACTATGGAGGGCAAATGCTTCATTGCAAATTGTGGCACAGACCCAGCTGAAAATCTGGCCTTAGCAGCAAAACAAAGATTCTGATCATCCGTTCTAAATAGCTTGTCTTGGAAGGACGTCATGTTTATTTCAGCAGAAAAAGTGCATGGCTAAAATTTAAAATAAAAAACTAAAACCAAATCCAAGCAACCATAAAACCAACACCAAAAAAAAAATCAAAATAAACAAAGCAAACAAAGCAAACTCAAACAAACAACAACAAAACAAAGCCAAAACCACCCAACCTGATGGAAGTTCTTAAAGATGTAGATTTCTCAATTGTGGATGAACACACATAGTAGACTGGCAGTCTACTGTTTTCACTATGGACATCTGCTGCACAGTATGTAAGTTTTTGTTTATACTACTAACATGAAGGAACCACAATAACAGGAAACATGGCCTGAGGTGTCTCAAGAGTTATTCTAACACCCTAAGATAGGCATATTGGGTCTAGCTATGCTGGGATCAGATCCCAGTGCATGGCATGTAGCATCCCTGTTTGCTCTCAGTAATGAGAATAAGAGACCAGCAAACAAGTTAGAAAGAAGCCTTGACACTGCAAGGCCAGTTCACTGATCTAGATACTTGGGTAGCTGAATCTCCATGGAGCACCTCAAAGTACAGCTGACTGTATTTTGTTTTAAATGTACCCTAAGACTTCAAGCCCCAGAGTTTCTAAACTTGTGGCCTGGAGAGTACTGGAAAGGCTGTGATGAGCAACCAAGTGGAAGACATTGAGAAGAAGGAAGAGGAAAAAGTTAAAATTCCTCATCAGATCCTCTTTCCAATGGTTTGGAAGCAATTCACAAGACCCTGCAGAATCCTGTACATGCAGAGCTGATCTCCGTCAGATATGGTGACACAGCATTGCAGAGTGCTGCATAGGCAAATGTTAAGCACCAAACTGGAAGTAAAAGAAAGAGGAAATGAGCTAAACATAGGGAAGAAATCTGGTTTCTGAGGTAGTATGATGCCAAGAAGTCATAAATTTTTTCCAATTACATAATTAGCAGCTAATTAAATTACTTAGGTTCATGGCTTTGAAATATTTTCACATAGTGATTGATACAAAAAAACTCTGGAAATAGTCAAGAACCCATTACCTGTGAAAGATGCTGATATTAAAGAAAGAGGGGGACATTGTGAATTCTTCTAGTCTTCCTCCCATCTAATGCACAATCTTGCTTTTAAACAGAATCATGGAAAGAGTCAATATCTTTTGGCAAATAAATGTGTCCTAAGTGCATTAGACCAGATAGGTTCTAAGCCAAACTCTCTGTACATATAAATGGACCACACACTATCAGAATTGATGGGTGAATGGAAGTTTGGCTGTCCCTAAAATTAAATCTGTTATAAAGAAGCAGTACCTAGCATCAGCTTATATAAACCCAACCAAGAACACAATGTGGGAAGGTCTTTTAGAGAGCTTCAGTCATCAATCTATATTTGCAAATTCCAGTAATCACAAAACAAAGTTGAAGATGATTCTCAAAAATGGTTTTGAAATTTCTCTAAAGTCATTTCTGTTTACCAGGGGATATGGCAGCATTCAGAAAGAGGCAAAGAGGCAAATTCATCTCCTTTCAATTTAGTGGTAAAGCTTGTTTTCCAGTGCACTGGTATTGTCATCCAGTCTTTTGGTATCATGAGGTGTGTTGATGAGTTTGCTTGCCTAGGATTTATGTTTGTCTTCCCAACAGGTAATGTATGAGACAGTTACTTCTAGATGTACCTGACCAATACCTTCTATAGAAACATTTGTATTAATGACTTCTGAGCTCTTTCATCATACTGCGTACCCAAAAGGAGACCTGGCAGAACAGAACATTTAGATTAAATGATGTCAGTCTAGAGAGTCAGACCAAGAGGGCTGAAACCACTGCTGCCTAAACTATTACTCTTACAGGATGATAATATCTTATTTTTAGAACATTGAAGCATGTCTCACCCTGGAGTTCAATCAGTGCTTTAATAGTTATTAATGGCAGCTGTCAGCTATGCATCTATTGATCACGAATGAATCACACTGGCTGTACTAGAAGCCCCAGTTAACTGGAGGGCTGGGGCTTTATTTTCTTCTTTTTATTTATGCTTTTCCCCTCTTTTTTATTAGCTCATTCTTTTGTATGCAACACGATGATGAAATACCAGAGTGTTTATCTGCAATAGCCATTAGGGTAAACTAATGAACTTGTTCTGGAGATACAAGCAGGTCATCACCTGCTTTGTCAGTAAATAATACTGTTAAGGAGGCAATTTCCCTCACTGTAGGTACTCACAAGTTAATTTAGAAACTACCAGCTTTTAATTAGTAGTGCAGCCAGCATACTGTGCAGCAAAATCTTGCAGAAAACCTTTCAATTTATTAGGAAGCTAAAGAAATACATTAAAAATACCCTTCACCCCCTCTAAAGAGTGATTTGACTCTAATACCAATATGATTGACATTAATGGTTAAAAAGAAATAATTAAAAATTTCATGCATCTTTGTCTCTCTAAATTAAATGACTTTCAGACACATTTAATTTTTACCAGACTATACTATTTGCAAATTTCATTTCAAAGCATGATTTTTACACACATAGGTTTGACAAATCAGCTGCTGCAGCTGTCTTACAGTAATTAGTATAGACATTTAATTCATGCTTTCCCACCCAAGTAAGGAAACTACAAATGGCATAAAATCTGCAGCAAAAATGCCTGTGAATCCTCAAGATCAAGCAAAGTCTGCTGTTCAGTTTTTCTTCAGGAAAGGTCTGCAAAGGGCATGAAAGCTGAACAGAAAAAAACAACATGTAGCTGCCTGCCTGTTAAACAGAGACAGATACAATGTAGGTCTGCATCCTTCATTTCAGAGTGCAATTAAAAATCCTGGCCCTTGCCTAAAAGATCTGTCAGAGAGGAATTACTCCAAAGAGATAATGACACTGGCAGAGCCAAGAGGAGAGGTCTTGGGAGACTGAAATGAAGCCCAGAGGGAGCAGCTTTTTGTGACTGAAGACTCCTCTGCTCTTGCAGGACTCTTGCACGTTCCTTTTAACATTGCTGTTTTCAGATTACCATTTAGTGGCCATATGTTTGCGAATGTCTTTGCAGTAACAAAATGGCATTTTAATGAGTGAGAAAACTGAGGAAAGAGGAGGAAAAATGGCAGTGGAGGAAAGGAAGGAGAGAGAAAGAAAAAATATATCACTAAATGGGGAAGTGTGAAGTCCCATTGTGCAATTGTATTACTCTTAGCATGAATTCACTATGAAGACAGAGAGATCAGACATGCCAAATACATTAGACAACAAAAGATAAAAGGTGTGCCTGAGCCACAAACCAGCACATATTCAGTTATTTAACTGTACTAGGCAATGTCCGGTAAAGTGTAAACAAAGTGCTGAGTAGGACCTCTGGACATGAGGATATGTTTATCTTCCTTCTGACAAACAAGCTGATGTCATGCTTAAACATGCTTTTCTGAACGACGAGGTTGGCTTCTGTACCTGTCTTGTCATCACCCCTGCTCTGGCAATGCTTGCTCTTGAGTCAGCTCCTTCTTTGAATATGGCATGATGCCAAGCAAAGAAAGCCCTCTCGGTCTCTGATTCTGCCCATTAAAAATCAGCAGTTCCAGATGGGATCCACTTTTCCTACCTGGAAGCTATTTAAAGAATAGGCAATTGCATTTTTACTCTTCTGCTTGTGGACATTGCTTTTGTCTACATGCATACCCACTCTGATTTTCAGATGTCAGCTGTGATGGGGCTTTGTTTTAGCTCTCTGGAAGCTTCTTGGTATTCCGTGTCCAGAGAAATGGCTGGTGTAGGCTCTTCTGACCCCTGTCCTCTCTTTCTTTGATATTATGACAGTTAATATGAAAAGTAGTGCTGCTACCTTGGAACAGTATTTGATGAATCACTAGTAATAACCCAACATTTAATCCTAAAAATTGGGCTACCTGTCAAGTTTGTCTGCAAAGCAATTTCTTTAATTTCCACTGATGTCCACTTCTAACAGGGTCATCTTCCCTAGATCAATATCAGCTGAAATGTGATTTGGCTTTGTGATCCCTAGAGGCGTTATTCTGCCCACTTACTGTGTTCAGGATATTCCATCTTCTTCTAATGCTCCAGCTGAACACAAAGCAGTAACGACCTGTCCAAGGTGGATGTTATTACTGCCTTGCTTCATCAGCTGCATGCTGGATTGGAGTTTTTGAACATCAGCACACAGACAATCCTACCTTGAATAACTTGTTCTTTGTCCAATGAGTCCATGGTGTGCCATTCTCATATTTTGCAGCAAAAGTCCCTTGCCCTTGGTACTTTGCTAGGTCATGTATCTCTTCCTGCCATCCTGTAATTCAGTTGTTTTTCCCCAGGTATATATGTTTTAAAAACATCCGCTGTAAGTAAAGATGTGTCTGAAATGCTATGGTTAATGAGGCCACATCTGCACTGTGTGAGATTGTTTTCTGTTTTATCACAAGCCCTGAATGAATATCTGGTTCAACCCAAGAGGAAATGTTTGTTTTCCTTGTGTAAATTCCACTTTTTAAATGTAGGGTATTTCCTCCAAAGCAGGTCTTGCAGTCCTTGGAGTTCTTGACTGAGACAAATAGGAGATGTATTTTGTTCTTTGGTTTATGACAGGGGCTTGAAGTTAGTTTTTGTACATTTAGTTACTCCTCCAGCATATTTTCTTTTGTATGTAACTTATGGACAGGTAGCAAAAGAAAGGTTTTTCCTCCTGTTATTCATTTATATTGTCAGTCAGTTCTGTGGACCTTTTATTTGTTTGTTTGTTAGTAACAGTCTCTAGTTGAGGTTGCTCAAGAGTAGAAGTTCTTCTCATATCATGGTGCAGTACCTGTCTTGCCATGTCATGGCTGTTGCTCCTAGAAATCCCCATATTGCTTTGAGATGCCTTTCCTACCCTGGGAAACCCCATTGGGATTCTTGGCTTGGAATCAAGGGCTTCTTTTTCCTGCCTGTTTTCTAATATGGACAATCCAACCATGCACATTTGGAGCTGCTGTTCTTCTATGAAGATGTTTTGAGGCAATAAATGAGCATTGACTATATGTAAACCTGCTTCTAACTTATCTAGCTGTAGTCCAGAAGGCAAAAGACCTATGTCATCATGGCACTTAGCCCAATCTCTCCTTAGACCTAGTAAGCTAAAGGTACCAGTGTCACATAACCAGGGCTGTGTAGTGCAGGGTGGGGGTAATTTCTCTGTGTGGTGTTGCACCACAATTAGAAAGGCAGGACTATGAGGAGGGGTGCAGAGAGGGTTCAAACTTGAGTTCATAGCTCTGATTCTCTTATTATGAATATACTCAAGGTACCCTGTGACAACTTCAAAGAACAGAGTTGCAATATTTCCTAGACAATGCTGATTAAATGTTTCAGAAGCACAATACACATTCTTTATCTGAATCAAGAATTCCTGATTCATTCTTTCCATATAATAAATCAGGAAAAAATGTCTAAAAATAATGACATTCCATTTTTCATGAAAAGTCAGCAAGCTTTGTTAAAACTTGAGCATGTATATACAGATTTCAGCAGAATACGTAAATATATGGAGAGAGGGAAAGAAGGTGCTCCATTATAAGAAAGTTGGGGTTTCAAATTACATTGAAAATTTAGGAGATGAGAATGGTTTTCTTTCAGTTCCAAAGCTGAATAAAGGCAGCAGTTTCATTTCATGACAACATTTGATTTTTCAAATCCTCTTTCCATTCTAGTGTTGAACTTCTGCAGTGCTTTTATGATGCTGGACTACACTGTCTTGAGAGTTTTCAAAGTGATTAGGATGACAACTAAATTGTGATGACCCTGGATGGAGCTCTTGACTTCTTGCTTCAGGGCTGAGCATCTCCTGATAGTTCTCTCTGAAATGGACATAGCAAAGCTAAAACCTCAACTTGGAATTATTTCAGTGTTAAAAAAAAGTGAGCTAGTCTCACTCGGGTCATTTCTGAGTAGAGAATCTGGTCTACAAAAATTCCTGTTAAAAGCATTCTTTTCAACTTCTGTGAAATGTTTTGGCCTCAGCACAATAAAATCATATGAAAAATGTTTCAATCAGTTCTTTTTGGAGGCATTATGATATAGTCTTTAATTATACACATTCTTTTTCTGTTCCCCAGAGTCCCAGCTCATTTTGAAATTATTTGTATTTTATTCATACTTTTATCGTTAGAATGCTTTCCAGACTGGAAAGCAGCTTTTTAAAGAAAAACAAAATAAATAAGGGAAAATGGCTGTTCTTTGTTTAATGTGTTTTACATAATAACAATTGGTATCTTTTGAAATAGAAATAAAATACTGGCATTTTTCACAACACAGAGTTACAGGAAACTGTGTATCTTTGTTTATAGGCTTAAATTTGTTATATGTAATAAAAATCACCCTTTTCCTTTTCTTTTGTACAGGCATAGGAGCACAATAAATCAAAAGTAATGTTACCGGATTATAAGCATTTCTAACAGCAATTCCATTAGCCTGAAAGTCATTGGATTTTTACTTCTTTGTAGGTATTTTTGTTACGACTATGCACATATTAACAGTTAAGTACTATCATCTGACTAGATATGATTCTACTTTGTATAGTGCACATAAAAATATGTGTATATGTGAACATGCGTGTACATCTGCAGTGTTTTAGGATAAAGTTAATCTACATGCTCACCTATATTAATACTTATGCATTTATAATACACATTTACACTTATGCATTTATACTTCGAATCTGCCCTGAAAACATGCAAGTGTGTTTATGTAATGATACCTCCAAGCAAGATGCAATAAAAGAAAGCCATATTTGACTTTAAATGATACTGAAAACAACAATAAGCAATGTAGCTTTTAATATAATTTAAGGGTGGTGAGGCACTGGAATGGGTTGCCCAGGGAAGTTGTGAATTCTCCATCCCTGGTGGTGTTCAAGGCCAGGTTGGACAGAGCCTTGGGTGAGATGGTTTAGTGTGAGGTGTCCCTGCCCATGGCAGGGGGGTTGGAACTAGATGATCTTAAGGTCCTTTCCAACCCTAACTATTCTATGATTCTATGATTCTAAGATGCACACACCCTTTCTATAAAGCCTCGCCACTAGGCTAAATGTCAAGTCTTACCATTTCAGGACATTAGTATTAAATGGGTTGTACATTGTCAGCAATTATTTAGTAGCGATCATAGAGTCATAGAATAGTTTGGGTTGGAAGGGTCATCTAGTCCAACCCCCTTAACAATGAGCAGGGAAATCTTCAACTAGATCAGGATGCCCAGAACCACATCCAGCTTGGCCTTGAGTGTCTCCAGGGATGGTGCATCCACCACCTCCGTGGGCAACCTGTGATGGTGTTTCACCATCCTCATTGAAAAAAATGCCTTTTCATGTCCAGCCTGCATCTCCCCTCTTTTAGTTTAAAACCATTACCTCGTCCTATCACAACAGTCCCAGTCTCTTCCCATCCTTCCTAAAGACCTCTTTAAGTACTTAAGAGCCTCAATAATATTTCCCCAAAAGCTTTATCTTCTCCAGCTTGTAAAAAAACTTTCCTTGTATGAGAGATGTTCCATCCCTCTTATAATTTCTGTGGTCCTCCTCTGGACCCTCTCCAATAGGTCCACGTCTTTCCTGTACTTAGAACTCCAGAGCTGAATGCAGGTGGGGTCTCACCAGAGCAGAACAGTGGGGCAGAAACACCTCACTTGAACTACTGGATGCAGCTCAAGACACAGTTGGCTTTCTGTCCTGCAAGCATACACTGCCAACTCATGTCCAGTCTTTTATCCACAGAGTCCTCCTACCTCATCCCCCAGCCTGTTCTGATACCAGCGGTTGCTTGACCCAGGTGCAGGACCTTGCCTTTGGCTTTCTTGAACCTTATGAGTTTCACATGGACCGACTTCTCAAGTTTGTCCAAGTCAATCCCACTGTCTATGTTGCTGATATTAAACAGTAATGTTTCCAGTACAAACTCCGTAAGGAGTGCCACTTGTCACTGGTGACAATACAGTCATTGAACCGTTGACCCCTGCCCTCTAGATGCGATTCCTCATCCACTGAAGAGTCCACCCATCACACACGTGATAAATGTGGCTTTACAGTGACCGCTTCAGTAGGTGGGGCATGCACCCAAATCCATTCATTCGGTGCCATGTCAGTGCCAGGGTAAGGGGAATCTAGACAGAGAGATACCACACTTCACAGATTGATGAGAAAACTCAAGGAACTTGTTGGAGCTGCAATTACAGAGGCCTAGATTCATCTGTCCAAAATTGTTCAACACCAGGACTGAGAGATGTTAGAACCAGTTGGCTAAGTGTGGGGAAAAGAGGCACTGGAGATGAGGTTGGTAGACCAGGCCAAAGAAACTAGAGGTAGCTCTTATTTTCCTGGTTCCTCACACTGGGGTGTTCAGGCACTGACATCGTATCCCACATCCAGCCACCAGCGCTCTACTTACCTTTCTCCTTCTGCTTCAGTGCCTCTCACCAGTCCGCATGAAATAGATTTGTGCTGCTATGCCAGTTGAGTATGAAAGTATCCTCCTCTCATGGTGCTAGGGCATTGACATTTAGGTCATAAGACCCACAGGGGTTTCTCTATGTAGAAATTATATATATGGGGTCAAGATTTCCTGTGATCTTCTAAAAGAAAGGTAGTACTGTTGTTACAGCACAAAATACAAATATATATAGATGCTCAACTCAAGAGAACTGGGGTGCTGTGGGAGCCTGGGTTTCCACTACGTCGGTAATGACACAAAGTGACAGGGTGGCTTTGGCTACAGAGAGCTTGCAAATTCAATAAATGAGGTAGCTTTATCACAAGTGTACAACCAAGATATAGGTGGCCTATGGGTTGTCAGAGATCATAACACGAAATGTGATAGAAACAAGAACCAGATTCTGACTACCCCAGTACTGTTTAATGTCACACCAACATCCTTGCTTACCTGTTGCAGTCAGAATACTTTGTGTTTACAGAGAGGTGCAAATAGAAAGGAAGGAATGAAACTGAGAAAGAAACAAGAATTCCAGAATAAATATAACAGGAAGAAGATGCTTCAAAATACTCTGAGGAAAGGATACAATTTCCCTACTTCCTTGAGCTTTACTGTCAGCAAAAATGTGATTCCATTAATGCCTTTGTGCTGATCGTCCTTGCAAACTCTCATGTTGTTTTGCGTGCTCTGAAAGTAACATATTTTCAGTCTGGGACCAGTGCTCCCTTTGAACTCACTTGAAATACAAGACAAATGGAGAAGCAGATTTTAATCTTTGCATCTTGGCAGTAGATGATGATGGATATTCAAGAATGAAAGATGAACCTTGGAAATGAGAACTGTGTTTTCTTTTGTGTAGAGCTCCTTGGTCCCTGAATTATTCATATTCTGAGTCTGATTCATCATCTTCCACTTTTTTTAATTTTCTTCTCACTGTCTGAATCCAGTGGGAAAGAGAAAGAACTTCCTTCCTTGATTAATTATAACTTTTAATGATATAGAAGGAAAAAGCCAGTTTTTCTGGGTGCCCTCATTTTGCGTTCCTTCCATGGCAGCAAAGCCACACTGATATTAGTCGGGAAGCTTTCTGAAATTTCCCAGTTTCAGCCATTGCATGTGAGATGCTGGTCTCTGGTGGGACTGATCACCAGTGCCATGAAACCCTTCCCTTGATAGCATTTGATCCTGCTGAGAGTTTTGCTCATAGCAATACGTCCTCAAAAATACTAAAAGAGTAATGCAAGAAGTGTTGTGTCCCAAAGGTTTCTTCAGGAAGTAAAGATAGATCTGCTTAGAATCAATCCTGCAATGCTCTTCACATGATGTTCTACTACAGTTTCCACTTTACTTGGATTGCTCATTTCTACTATAATGTTGCCAATGCTTCCACTTCAGGAATTCTAAGTCCAGATGATTGAAGTGTGACTTACTGCCTTCTTATCAGCCATAAGGAAGAACAAAAGGGTCCCCCCACACAAGCTCACAATTTTATTTGCATTTATTAGGAAAGAAATTTCAAACCTGATTAAAAGGTGACCTAATTAAACCGTGCCTTCTATGGGTTATCTCTACTTATTACAAAACTAACATCTCTTTAGAGCAGCTTCCATTCACTGTTTTGAGAAATAAATGATTATTTTTATATGTATGTGTATATACAAATGTATCCTTTGTACCCTGTGCTGTTAATATCTTTTCCTGTTTACTTCATATGTAATTAAACTGTACAGAGTGGTTTGGATAAATGGGTGTTATCCCATATAATACACTTGTCAGGAAAAAAAAAAAGTGTTTTCTAACTCTTCCACAGATGTCTGAAGTAGATGATACCAATGGCATATATTGTTATCTGCCTTTTGGGATAAAACAAGATAGTGGAAATGAGTATACACAGAAGTAATGCACGTAAAACTATTAATTTCCAAAGCTTTATAACCAGTCTAATCCATATGGTTTCATTTTTCTCACTTGCAAATTCACTTCCTTATTTGATCTTTGAAATACTATAAGCCTAAATTCATATTATTCCTTGAGCTTGTCATTAGCAAATTCAAGGGCATTTAACAAAAAACATTTTCACTACCATGTGAAGCTGGAATGAATGTTCCTGTTTCCAGATTTTCTTCATTCTGCTAGGAGTGAGATATGTTTAAAGCAAAAATACCAACCACAAAATTAAGAACTACTGATTACCGCTCTGCATGTCACCAGGGCTTTTCAGTGAAAAGTTCAGAAGTGAAAAACTGATCTTCTCAATAATCAGCACATCGTGGTGTTTTGGGCATATGAAAAGCATATAAATTAAATCAGCAGCTTTTCTTTAGATTTAGGGTGCATGTTTAAGCAGTTTACAGGTTAACAGCTGAAAAACTGATTTGACAAATGGCAATGCTAACATCAGTTTATTTTTTTTTCATTTGAACAAAGTTAATCTGAAATTTTATGCATAACCTGTTCAAATTCAGTGAGGAAAGAAATTTTCTCTGTGGTTTTATATTTGTAAATATAACTCACCACTGCATGCTTAAATTTTACATTTCAAAACTGATCCATTTTATTTACATGCAATGTTTTCAAGCAATGCATTACAGCTTTGAGATCTCAACAATAAGGCACTTAACATTTACTGCAGCTCCAAAACCTGTTCCGGTATCTCTTGTTTCGTGGCCATCCAAAACTTCCTTGGAAGCCAGTGCCTAATCTTGTACTCTGTGCACTCAAAACATTTTGTGTGGCTTTTTTGGGTAAGTCTAATTTTAAATCTTCTAATCTTTGACAGATGTATAAATTCATTTAATCAGTTATTTATCCTGCAATACAGGCATCTGAGTCATGTGCTTTCCACCATCCTTTGCTTGGTTAAACACCAGATGGATGAAACAGCTGTATAAATCTTTAATCTCTGTGACAACATTTCCTTCATTTATTCTCTGACTTATGTGGTTAGTTTCACTTGTGTGTTCTTCCAATTACAGAGCTAACCAATCTCTGTCATTCAGATCTATTTAACATGCTTTGATTGTCTTTAGCTTAGGGAATTTTACTTTTACATCTATTTTTCCACATATACATTAAATATTCAGCCTGTGTTTGAAGTAATATTGATGTCTTTGACATCTTTGTTCATTACCTGTTAATCCATCAACATTGCTGATATAATTAAAAACACACATTATCATGACATTTTGTAGATACAGTCTTTCTTTGGAATAGGACTTTCTTGTAAGATAACTGTCCTCCAAAACTGTGAAATTCATAACCAATGGCTTTACTCACACCATTATGTTTTGCACTTGCACTATTTCTGCAGTCTCACTATTTTGAGAAAATAATATAAATCTAAACTGAGAGGAAATGGCAGAACTGTTTGTTGAAGTGTACGTCTTTCAGGGTTCAACTTAACTTTTTTCTAAATTGTCAAATTTTGTGAATAGAAATTTCGGAACTCATGTGAGTTCTGTCTAGAAGAAACCAAAATTAACATAAGACTCTGTTACTGTGATTAAAGGACCTGATAGTAAGAAAGTATGTGTGGTACCAAACCATGAGGTTTAACTAGATGATATCAAAAGTCTTTGGAAGTCCAAAAGTACTGTGCCCAGATACATTCTAAAAGATCTTTTAAAGAGATACATAATACATGAAGTAGATCTAGAGACTGTAATATGGGAAATTTTATAGAAAGGCAGAGAACTGTATAATGCATTTGAATATTAGAAAGCCTTATATGAGGAAAGTTTGAGTTCCTCTGACCATACAGCTTAGAGAGGATAGAAAAAAATCCCCTGTGAAGAAGGGATGAATATCAATGCTGATTTTGTACAGGCTATCGTGGCACCATCATCAGCAACAGCAATACTTTGCTGGCTAGTTTTATCACCCCACTGAGAAATGTAATTTCTGAGTTTCAAATAAATTCCAGTCCAGGCTATCAAGGTCACAAGCTAAGAAGTCCTGAAGCTTTGCAATTGGAAAAGAAATTTGCATATGGAAAAGGGGGGAATAAAAGGCAATAGGAAAGAAAAAGTTTTTTATCTTTTATATAAAAAAAACATGCCTCTGGCACATGTAAAGTAAATCTAAAACTCCAAGATGTCAGTGGAGATGCTGAGATGCCACAGAGACTCTAGAAGCTACCTGATGCCCCGAAAGGCTTTATTGCTGCTAAGCCCACTTGAAAACATTTCATTTCCAAACAAGGTATACTTTATGATTGTTCTTTTGTGTGTGTATGTGTGTGTGCGTGTGTGTGTGTTTAAAGCCTGTGGAATAGGAGTTGAGAGCAACATTTCTTAACCAGCCCTCTTCTGCATGTGAACAAGATACTGCCTAAACAAAATCAAGGGAGTGCAGGTGTAAGGACATGCTATGTTTCTCCCTTCTCCTTGGCATTTCAAGGATATGATTTATAATAGCCCCATCATTTCAAGGCTGATTGATAGTTGACTGAGTTCATTCTCTCTTTCTAACAGCTTTTCAACCCTGTGTGTTTTTTGTTATGGTTTCATATCCACACACAGAGGCATTTTTATCAAGGCAAAAGGAATCAGTGACCACAGTGTAAAATTATTTTGTTCAGAGTAGAGACTCTTACTGATTTCATGCACAATAACACAGAGTGCAGAGCCATTCATATTACCATGTAGAAACACAATCTCATAGTAACCAGTGTTTCGATGTATTTGATGTGTTTCAAACATTTCTGAAGTATTTCTAAGCACATTAGCTATGAAATAACTTGAACTTCAACTGCATTTCTGTAAGAAAAACAAAATCTACTTCTCTTCCAAGGTTAGGTAAGGTAACTCTTCTTCCAAGAGTTAGGTATGAAGTTTTTTTTATTTTTTTTATTTTATAAGGAATTATTTTCATTTCAGCTCTGTAGGAACATAAAATGCCTATACCTGTATAAAGATCTCCCTTTGAACTTCCAGCTTGATATCAGTTTTGCTTGCAGTGTAATGCCAGTTACATGTCCCTTGTTTATTTTCCCCTCCATCTGCATGCAAAAAAGTCCTTCTCATCAATATCAGTTACCCACATGTAGCAACAAGAGATTGGATCTCACCCCATTCCATCAGCATTTTTCAAACTGTTATAGTTATGAGATGTATTCTCATTTATTTTATGGCCACAAATTCCAACAGCGAACAGAAATAATTCCTTCTTCATGGAAAGAATTTTTAAGCATTTGAGACCATCCAACACTGACTTTCTCAAGGAAGTTAGCTTAAAAGTTTCTTAAAGAAGTTAACAGAGGAAGAGCTTTTAAGTGACTAACAAAACTGAATATGTGGTTGATGGCAGAGCTTAGCATGTCTGGTCTTCTGTTGCTATGGAACTCAGAGGAATCTACAATTCTTCCTTTAGCTTGATTTCATTGATGCAAGGCAGCCTGTGGCATATGGGAACACATTTTGTGCATTAAGCTTTCTAGACTCTTCTTTGTGCTTTACTTGTGTGGTTTGAACTGATCACTGCTTTATTGTTAGTTTGGCATAGACAGAAGGACAGTGAGATATTTCATGAGATTTGGGAAATCCTCATAAAGCAAGACTGACTGCTGTACTTATATTCCACACATAAAGATGTACTTGAAATTCAGTAACACTTTCTCTGAATATTTTTTGCTTTTAAATTTGTTAGCTTTTTTAATCGTTATGAAGGAATCAACATTAAATGCATGATTAACAATTCCATTGTGGTTATCTTTGAGCAATGCAACTTACGTAGCAACTATATTTTATCTGAGACTTTTATACCCTAAAGGATTGACAGGCTACATGCTGAGAAAATCAGCCCCCTCAAACTCTAATGTTATGTTCAAACAGACCTGAAACTAGGGTTACACTTTGCAGGAGTCAAACATGTTTATTATTATGTACAAGCCAATGGCAGGTCTCCAGCAGCTGCAGTCTGTATTTTTTTCAACATGTGCATATTAATGTATGCACACACATATGTACAGGGCACGTACATTTAGGTTTTCATGGGAAAACTTTCATGACTATAACTTGCCGATTGCTATCAAAGGTAGTCTAAAGAATTAATACCAATATTTTGTCATATTCTGCTGAAATTAATGTATTTGTTCAAAGTGTTACCAGTAGAGGTCTCAGAGCAAGCCTCTAAGACAGACATTTCAGTATGCCACAGCTGGAAGAATAGCTTCCATAGACATTCAGCATTAAAATAAAACAACTTTACTTGGCAGATGGAATAAAGCATTATACTGCAAAGTAATTCCTTAGAGACACACTTCATATTCTAGTTTCAAGGAACTAATTTAGAAGACAACAGCACATCTTATTTGATAACCTTGCAAATCTTGTCTGGGAATATGAGAGCACTGCAACTCAGTAGTGGGACAGCAACGGTTTCCCTAAGATTCTAGGGCAGCTTAGACAAAGCCTGTTCCTGATTGTCTTCAACTGCCTATTAAGAGAAAATCACATATTTATACATTGAATTAAACTTGTGCTTTGAGTAGAAGTGGGTGAAGGTCAAGAATTTTTTACTTGCTCTGTTTCACAGGGTCTCATAATCAACTGATCCATTTGCTACACTAAAGGACTTAAGCCTCTAAGTTCTTCTCACAGATGTAAAGATACTGATGTCCACTTATGCAAAACTACTCACCTTCTATAACTATTAATTGCAGTGCTGTAAAAAGACTATGTGCAAAATATTACTGTTTACCTATGTAAGATACTGTTTACTTGTGAAAACAGTTGTCAGTACTGTGAATTAGTAGATACAGGTACAAATGGAAGCAAATTATTAGATTATCAACTTTCCCCATTTGTTGTTTATTTTTTATTATGAGTTACTTAATATTTCATTTTGACTAGCTTAAAACAGGTAAATTACCTCAATGTGAGTATAAATTTTGAGCAAAGTGTTGCTACAAAGAAACTTATTTTCATGACAAAAAATATACTTTAATATCAAGATTAACTGTCATGATGCAGTAATGATTCAGCTAAAAGCACACATGTGATATAAGTGCACAAAATGCACATAAGTGGGGTGGCAAGCAGCACCTGAATTCCATTTGTGATAGAAACAAACAGAAGGACTGCGCATCATTGTGAAACCAACTCACAGTGACAGAAAATCGATTTGAAGAGTACTAGACCATATACAGTAAAGGGAATGTTATCCACACTCCCTTTACTATAGCCACCACCATCCTTCCACAGAGTCTATGTTCACTCTGGTCCATGGTGGGCTTGCCCATGTTACAATAAGCCTACATTACTTTTCACTCTGACTGTGAAGATCTGTCAGAGATAACAAGGAAATATAAAACTGAGAAAAAAGTTCCAAACACAAAAGCATCTGAAACACCTTCTGAAGAATTGATATTCTTAGCTACAGTGGTCAGACTCTTTAAAAAATATCACAGCCTGAGTAACAGTTCCTCAGACCTGCTGAATCATTGCAGATAAATCCCTCCAATAATCAGGGTTTCAAGAAAATAATGATGTTAATTTAGTTTGAAAGGTATTCTGTGATCTTGTGGTGAAATATATTCTGTACTAAGCAGAGAATTTATTACTCAGAAAGAATAATATTCTTTCAATCTAGCAATATTCTTGAAAAGACTTTTAAGACATGTCTTTCCACAAGTCAGGAACAGTGGTTTTCCTCTCCCCTGTTTTACCTTGCCTTTTTGAGCCTGGGAGAAACAAAACAGAAACCAGGGTAGACCATAGTATTCACAGATGCTGAAAGGCCATTCACAAAGGACAAAGCACGATGAAGGGGGAGGTGAAAGGACTCCTGTGGAAACAAAGTGAAAAGTCAAAGAGATCAAATAGAAACAAACTGCAAGTGCTCCTGGCTCCAGCTAAATAAATAGTAGCAATAGGTATGACAGATGATACCAGCCTGGATGAAACAGAGAATGGCATTTTTTCACACCTTGTTTTTTTCAAAACTCACTTCTCAGCCAAAGCAGATAACACTCCAACTGAGAAAAACTGATTTGCTGAGAGTCTTGCCAATACAGAGAGGGGATTTTACATAGAGAAATTCCTGGCATAATCTCTTATTTCCACTTAAGGCACATTACTGGGCTTTAGGCTGAGATGATATGGGTGAGGGAAAGACAATGAAAAGTAGATTATAAAGAGAGAAAAGGAGAAGGAAAAATAAAAATAAAAGTCTAAAGGGATTTCAGTATTACTTATATGTTTGTGCAATTGACTGTCTATAAGTGTAAATAACACTTATACATTAAATTAGCTTTCTAGGCAAATGTAGAACCAATACTAATCTGCCTTTTACCAGAAAAGGTCTTCATACTTGTCCATTTTTGAAAGTGGAGCAAGTGCTGCTCTGTAAAGGTTTTAGGTTATAGACTGGCCTCTGCTCTAGCTGCTAAGGGAGAGCCACACACATTTTAAGCATCTTGTACTGTGGTAAAATGAAGTCTCTGAATGATACTGAAGAAACTGTTCACTCAAAAAAATCCTAAGTATTTCATACACATTTTATTACCCCCATTTAGGCTTAAATTCAGCAAAACACTTGAGTATGTACTTCAAATCCATTAACTGTCGTTAATTAGTGGAGACCCTCCTTGTAACTTCGACAGCTTACCTTTGAACACACACTACTCAAATTCACCACAATGTACAATGAATAAGACATTTTCATGGGCTTAATTTCCCTGTCTTCTCTGGCTTTTCTTCTTACATTCCCAGAATGGAGACTGCTGCATCATGTATTTGTAAGCTTAGAGATAGAGCCCCTAACCTGCACCCTTTAGCAATCTCCTTCAATTTTATTGTTGAATTTTGGCTTTCAGTTATGTGAAGTGCCTGGGCAGGGCTGAAATTAATTGTGACTGAAAGAATGGCATTTTCAAAGTTGTTATGACAATCTGCTTCCTTCATTTAGATGCATAAGACATAGATATGCATTTTTTTTTTTTTTTTTCTTTTTCAAGGCCACTTGTGTAATTCTTAGAAAATATATTGGCTATGTGGTGGATGACTTAATTGGCCTGGAATAAAATACTGCTTTGACAAATCTACTTGTACTTCTGAGTGTCACTGAGTAAGCGATATTCATTCTCAGAGCAGGTATTTCCTGCCAAATCCAAAATTGATATTATTAGTTATAGTTAATAAAAACAGCTTGATGGGGTCTTGCTTACCATTCTCCATTTCAGGTTCCCTTTTTAGAAAGACTTTGAGTTAAAAGATCAATTCTCTTTATTCCAGAGCACTTATCACTGATAACAAGCAGGTCAAAAGTTTTTAGTTCTCCTGAAAGCAATACAGCTCTTTCAAAGGCCAGCTTTTCATTTTGTTCATTTCCTTTATTCTTTGAGGGAGAGGAGGCCAAAGAAACTCTGTTAGTGATCTTTCTTTCCCCAGTTTGAGCATATGAAAACTGGAACCTTAAATCTGAAGAATTCACAGTGAAAAAAAAGGAACTTGTGCCATTCCTTAGTACCATCTAGTAAAATAAAGCCTTGATTTGAGATAGCCAAGCTTTTGTGTGGGTATAGGTTTGTTCTTGTTCTCTTTTCCTCCAAAGAAGGCTCACCACAGCACAATAATTTCTTAAGCTCTATGTTTTTTTTAAAGCCAGAAAACAAAGTAATGTTTCAATAGCTATTGTGAGAATACAGGGCTACTGTGTATCTTGTTTGACTTGTTTTCCTGTTTTTGGTTTTTTTGGGGGGGTTTTGTTTTGTTGTTTATTTCTTCTTCAGCAAAGTCATCTTTTCAGCCAGTGGAGTAGATGTGATAGATTTGGATTAAATGGTACATGCATTTAGTGTCTTAAATAGCAGACAGCTCTGGATCCATTGTTAGAGCCTATAGGAAGAGTCAGAATGATGTAGAGTTTCAGTAAGATGCAGCAGCCAATCAAAAGAGATAGGTAGTCAACCTAGGAGAATAGCAAAGACTGACAGCAGGGATTTTTGGGCAGGCTGGAAAAGAATATCCAGATAGGGACCATGACAAAGCAGGGCCACAGTAGGAGCTTTGGAGTGTGAGAGTTTGAACTCTCGAGGATAACTGAGGGCTTAGAAGGGAAGGGGTTTGGCATTGAGTGAAGGATGCCTTGTTGGGATAATTAAAAAAAAAAAAAAAAAAAAAGGACAAATAACAAAACAAAGAAATATAGGGTGAGAAAAGTCTAACAGAAACCAAACACGTCACGTATAGACCATAGTCAGGGCTTTGGGTCCTCTCCTGATGAATAACCTCATGATAACCTGGGCATCATCAGTTATAGGATTTGGTAGATAAAATCAGATTCTTGGTTGTCTCACTGAAACTCACACAGTGCCCAATGGCTGCCTGTAACCATTGCTTACTGCTCACAATCTGATTGTCCCATGGAGTTAACTAAAGTCCATATGATAATAATATTGTCAACTAAATCTAACATGCTATCTGTTACAGAGCCTATCCCTCATTACATAGACATTCCTATAAATGTCCATGCAGGTTAGTTCCATCTACTGACATTTGTCAGATTACATATACACATTGAGACATTCTCCAGATCTTAGTATATGAGCTAATATGAAAATTTTTCTAATTAAAATTACTAATTACAAATGTGTCATAATTCAAATATCCAATTGTCCTGTTATCCATACCACTCTTACTATTCTCAGTGCTGTTGTTTTATTAGCTTCAAGATGTAATCTTTTGTGGAAGACGCTGCTTGCCATCTAGTGCCTTGCCCATACTGCATGTATTATACTCCTGTCCTACTGCAAATCTCCCCACCATTCGTTTAGCAGCAGTCTGTTGTGAGAGTCATGGTAGAGAAGTGTTTGTGGGTGGATGGCATATGCTGGCATTACTTGTAGCACATAGCAGTCCTCTAAGTACAACTAAACAGATTTGGTGTGTCGTGATGTCTTTTTTGACCTTGGTGGTCCAGATGGGTTACCCACATATTTCCATGTGAGTTTTTTCCATTGATTCATCCATCCCCATGCAGGAGTCGCTATGGGCATTCAGTGCATTACTGGCAACCAGGACACTAACTTTAGAGGTTATTCTGTTCCTAATATGTCAGATGCTTCTCGGACTCCAGGACAAGTGCTGTAGACCTCATTCTCTTGGCCTATGTGTCTAGCTTCTCATCCCCAATATCTGTGCTTCAAAATCCCAATGATCTCCTCAAATTTCATCAAGACCCTCTTGCTGCATGCAAAGATAAAGCATCAGATACAGATACCAGAAACCTCAAACAAAAACATTTGAATACATTGAAACACTAACAGAGCATGTTAGAGCAAAGCTAAAGAAGTACTGTCAGTGAGTAGCCAAATTAAAGTTTTGGAAGAGGAAAAACCCACTGTTCTCATCAGTTTAAATGCAAAAGACATTTCGCCCCATGAACTGCAAGCACATACTTAAAGAAGTGTTAATCAGGTTTGGCTCCAGCACTTCCTCAAATCCTCACTTGAATTCTTCTCCGAAGCCCACACTTTATTGCGACTACAGAGTCACCGTTATTAGACAGCAGAAAACCAGAGCTTTGCTCTTCAATAAGAGTGACAATTTCAATCAGATTTCTCAGGTGTTTTTTCCCAGGCTCATGGTATTGTAGAAACAAATAATTCATTGCATTCAGCTACCATATAGCTTCTAGTGTGTCTCAGCCTAGATTTTAAGACTCAGAGACAATCTGATGACAAAATGGTGAAACTTTCTGTATGATTCCTTGGCATAGTGGTGAATTCATAGATTCGCCATACGTTCACTATAACTTAGTTTAAAATATGAAAATCTCCCCCTGTAAGACTGATCAATTTACTATTGACAAAAGCTTTGATCGACTGTAGTAAACAAAATGTTGTCATGCTGTATTCAAACTATCAGGTGCCGTTTCAATGTAACAATATCTTCACATACAGTACCTGTGAATTATTCAGTTTCTTTGTTGAACCACTGAAGAGAATATTCTTAAGAGCAGGCTGATGATTCACTTTGACTAATAATGCTACTTCCTAATGGCCTTCAGCAAGGGCACCAGTGGTGGCAGGTGGCAATTCTTAGAGTTTGGGGGAAAAATCACATCTTTTTAAAGTTCATTAGCAAATAAATTAATACTCTGTAACTAAAGTCCCCATGAAACTAATTTTGGCCTCTGAGAACTGATGATAATTCTGCACTTAAAGGAATTTCTGGTTCCATGAAGAAAGCGCTTCATTCTCAGATCTTCACTGGTGCTAACACTATTTTCTTTGAAGTCCAGCTTGGTCACACAGGTGAGAGACACATAGTCATTTTGCTTATTCATTTGTCTTCTCCAACTCTGTTCTAGTGAGTAAACATCTTTATGGCAGGCACTATAACTATAAGGTTAATGAAGATAAATTGAGTGCCCTGGCAGTCAGCTTCTTTCTCATTATATGCACAGCATACTACAGGATTGCCCATGTTCAGACTGGGAGGAATCTCAGGCACCAATGCACACTGGATATGTGCAATGAGCAAAAGCTCACAAACAGCCCTCTGAAAAATATATCTGCACCTCTCTGCAAAACTCTGAGTGCATTGATCAATCACTGAAAAAAAGGTTGGTTTATGCTGTTTTTTTTTTTTCTAGAAGAAATTAAATAGCATTTTTCTCATTCTTAGAGTTTCCATCTTCAAAAAATACACTGCCTCCACAGCAGTGTGCAAACGAATGCGTAAGTGTAACACTGACAAAGAAGGTTCATGTCTATAGTTCATAAAAGCTCACCAAAACTGCTTTTAGTGATCAGCTGATTTTGTTCAGTGATAAAACTTTAGAAGGAAAATTGACCATGATTTAACGTAATGAGGTAAAAAGCTACCAAACATGCCATGAGAATACAGCTGAAAGTTAAGGATGTTTCTCCCCCACAAGAACAAACATTTTTCAGAAATGTTACCCTACCTAATCTATCCAACCTGGGTGTACTTTTTTTACAAAACATTTTACAGGGGCATTGTGACTGAAATGTTTTAGACTGTGGGACTGATGTAAACTATGGAAATTTATATAAATTATTCAAGGCCAAGACCAGTAGAGGAAGCATACAACAGAGATGTAGTTGAATATGAGTTTTTACATACTACCACAAATTTATCATGTCTCTGTCATTATGAAATAGTTACTTTATTCCATCAGCTTCCAAAAAGACCAGTTTCAGTCCTACTGTTGCCCACACAGTAACTTAAAAAACATCTCTGTGGGATTAAATTAATTATGTTTATCTACAATCCCCTCATTATTCACTTTGTAAGTTTTCTGAAAGGTAAAACAAGTTCACTGAACTGGACAAACCACTTCTTCAATCATTTTAAGAAATATTAATTAAATCCCTTGCTGCAAATGAACAGTGTTTCATTGTCTTTGCAAATGTTACTGTTAGGAGTCTACATCTGCAGTAGTCAAGATAGATGCTTCTAATTCTTTCCTGCTATTTATACCCAGGCAGCCTGGGATCTTACTTTCTTTACAGTCTCCAAGACAAAGTTATGTTTTGGTCATTATGAGTCAAGGTGGCATTACTCACCTGGAGTTTAGACTGATTTTTTAATAATGTTTAATGTGCCTATGGGATAACTTCGTATTTATCTGTACTTTTATTGGGATAAGACTTAGAGCCCTGATTAAGATAGATGCTCTATGTCTGAAAAATTGACCAAACATGTACAAATCTCTGAAAAAGTTTAAAATATTAAGCAGAGTAACTTAGCCACTTAATATGGCTGAAAGAGCAGGACAATTTGCAAAAGTTTCAATTCCCATTTCCTGAACTCATATATTAACTTAAGATATAGACCAGATTGATGATAGAAAAATGAGAATCTGTGACCAGTAACATCACTCAACGGGATCTTCTGCAAGAGGCTGAACATTTAGGAATAATGTTTTAAAAATTTAGATAGACAGAACTTGCTTATTATTTGAATATTCATTTACTCTACCGGAATCCTCATTACAAAAATGTATTCTTCCAGCTTCACTGGTTTTCCTTTCCATTTGAACAGGAGCTAAAAATCATGCAAAATTATTCCTTTTAATTGATTCTTTTTTCCCCAGTTATGCAATATTTGTCATTGTAGATTTGTGAAACAGGTTGCATGAAAAACATCCTAGGCAGTACTTAGAATTTGGCAGACACGCTAAACTCTTTGCATCCTCAGTTTCTATTTCACAAAGCTGTATTTACTTTCAACCTGTATTTACAAGTACCTGAATGGAAGGGAAAACAATATATATTTTTTATTTCCTTAAAGGTAATATTGTGTGGCTCTGCAAAGTATTAATGAGGCTCTAATTTTACTTGAAAATTCAAAGACTGTTCCCATGGAATTTCTCTTGAAGTCAATAGAAATTTTGTATCCAGATTGCTAGTAGACCCAAAGGAAATCAGCAAGTGACCTCTGACACTAAATAATGTCAGGTCTTGAAGTCTGCAACTTTTAATGTAGTAAATGCCATCATTATGCTTTATATAAAGATATTAGACATTTGAATATTAAGATCAAATATGAATAGTTCTTTCAGGTTACTTAGACATTAAATACTGATAAACAGCAGTGAGATGTGCATTATTTAAAGTTCTACACTGTGCGTTTTTCATGAAATATGTGATGGATATTTCCAAACCATCAGGTTTTTTCAAACTTCAGAAGAAGTAAACATGTTTGACTAATTATGCTGGTTATGTTGAATGTCACGTGAAGGTTATTGCAAAAAATGAAAGATTATCATCATCTTAGCAACTCTATTTATGTTCAGCAGTACTTGGAATACATTCTTTATATTCATGAATTAATTGTTTCAAAAGATAAAGTAGACAGAGTGGGCAAGATTGATATCTGATCATAGGCTAGCTTTCAAGAGGACTGGCAGTCTAGATTCATATTACTTTGGATGAGCACACGACTTGAATTTTCCACAACTGTAAATTGACAGTCATAATTCAGCCCTATTTATTTAAAACCTTTAGATATATAACAAAAATAACTTTAGAAGCCATGTAATAAAAAATCTTACCTTGATGGTGAGCCATAGGTAACTTTTAAATATCCAGCTTTGATATGCAGCCAAAAAGGAATATTTCATACATAAAAAAAAACTATGCTCTACCCTTCTCACACTTACAAATCAGAAGTCCAGAGAAAATACGAGTTAAAATAGAATAAAACTGATGAAAAAAACCTTGAAATTACAAATGTAACACTTCCTATATAATTATTTTATTTTAATTTAATTATATCCTATAGTACTGATCTCTTCTCTCCATGGATATAAAAAGTTTGTCTAAAGAGACTGCAAATATACAGTAATAGATTACAAAATATAGTCTACACATTTATGGAGAGTAATGATAAAATCTCATAAGTAAGGAAGCTGGAACACATGGAGTGAAAGATGTCCTCCCACTAAACAGAATTCAGATGCCCATTTCAATCTCAGCAACACAGAGAAAACAAGTTTTTTTCTTCTGCTATTTTACTCTGACAGTTTGCAACATCATGGAATATTGTGAAGTGTACATTATACAATTAATCATTCCCATTGAAAACTTTGGCCTGGTCTCCATTTTTATGACTTCACCACTCTGTATTTCCTTTAAGATCTATCCATAAAGAGTTTGATTCATTCATTCCAAGCTACTCAATTTGGCTTAAGGCTGTATCATGCTTTACCAGCACAATTGAACAACAAATAGAAGTATCCTAGAAAAGTCAACATTAAAAAGAATTGAACTAAACAGTGATGAGATTAATAAAATTAAAAACTCTTTATAGCAAAATATGACAAGAAAGATAAATGAAATGCTGGTCATTGCCAAGAGATTTGTAAGAAAATTGGGCATTTTAAAAAAAATCTAGAAAATAAGCAATTAAATATCTTTTCATTATCAGAGTAAAAAGGAAAGCAATAAAACCATGAATGTTACATGCTGCAGAATTAATTACCCACTTCTACCACCTTGTGGAGACACAATATTAATTAATATGGCAGGTCTACATGGGAGAGAAGAGACGTCAAGTTACTATACAACAACCCGGCACCTGACAAAGATGTTTTATGATCTATTATAATCTTCTTGTGAGGAAAGAGCTCTTCAGGAGCATTGTTCTGAAAGGTAAATATGGACAGATGTGGGATTGTTACACTGATCAAGCATAGTGGATCAGACAGCGTGCATTTTACTTTCAATAATAACAGCTTTGCAATTAAATACAAAGTTCTAAGGGACAGTGGATACAGAATAAACAAACATACCTACAGCCATCTTACCACAACTCTAACTGGAAAATACAACAACTGTGGAGAGCAAGTACCAAGACTGATATTTGTTTGCACATTGTCATCAGTCACAAAGTCTTGCAGCCAGGTCTGTTAGTGCAAAGCTTGATGCCCATAAAAGCAACAGTAAAGATAACAGAGTTTTATGTGATTTTGTGTTTTGAGAGTTTGTATTGATAAACCAGGTTCTAAATTTTGGGCCTGACCTTGTCAAATGACGTTATAGAATCATAGAATAGTTAAGGTTGGAAAGGACTTTAAGATTACCTAGTTACAGCCCTCCTGCCATGGGCAGAGACAACTGACACTAAAACATGTCACCCAAAGCTCTGTCCAACCTGGCCTTAAATGCTACAAGAGATGCAGCATTTACCAGTTCTGTGGGCAACTTATTCCTGTGCCTCATGGTCCTCACAGTAAAGAACTTCTTCATAGTATCATAGAATAGTTAAGCTTGGAAAGGACCTTATGATCATCTTCCTTATATACTTCCTGAACTTCCCCTGTTTTAGTTTAAACCCATTACCCTTTGTCCTCTTGCTACAATCCTTAATGAACAGTCCCTCTCCAGCACCCTTCTAGGCCCCCTTCAGATACTGGAAGGCTGCTATGAGGTCTCCACGCAGCCTTCTCCAGGCTGAGCATCCCCAACTTTCTCAGCCTATCTTCATACAGGAGGTGCTCCAGTCCCCTCATCATCCTCATGGCCCTCCTCTGGACTTGTTCCAACAGTTCCATGTCCTTCTTACATTGAGGACACCAGAACTGCACACAATACTCCAAGTGAGGTCTCACGAGAGCAGAGTAGAGGGGCAGGATCACCTCCTTTGACCTGCTGGTCACACTCGTTTTGATGCAGCCCAGGATACGGTTGGCTTTCTGGGCTGCGAGCGCACACTGATGGCTCATGTTCAGTTTCTCATCAGCCAAAACCCTCGATTATATAAGTATGAAAGCTCAGTAACAGAATCAGTGGGAAGATGAGAGAAAGATGATGATGTCCCCTTCTCATTTACTGTCCTGAGGTATGTGTAGTCCACTACCAACCATTTCAGCACCTGAAAATGCCTCATGTGCTTAATTTAAAGTTGCATCCAGTATACACAGCACTTCCATCTTTTCTGAGGTTAGTTTTGGCTATCCCATTACACTGGAGAGTTAGATTATATTACAACAGAAAGCAGTGCTGATTTCAGAATGGGAACGTGAGTTGGTTTGCTTGGTTGTTTTTAACATTAGGCAGGTTCTAGTCTTGTCTAAGAGAAAGAATGACTGTATCTGGCTGGAGTGCTCCTAGAAAGCATCTTCCACTTTAGTTTCATCTGAAATCACTTCATAATGTCTCAAACATCACCATACCCTGAACCACAGCACAATAAGTGGGGACAGTCAGCTAAAAGCCACTGCAGAACACCACTCCTGAAGGGAAAAAAAAAAAAAGCTGTAAGCAAACCTCCAGAGCAGTCTTCTAGATCCCAGAAAGCTTTTCAACATCAGAAAAAGACTGTTACCACTATAGGATCTTGAAAAGGACAGCTGGCACACAGAATTCAGGCTACCTCAAAATGCCACATATTCTAAGGAATTTAAAGGAAATCTGAATATGTGAATAAAGTTTATGCCCAGCTCCTAAATATCTCCAGAGCACTGCTGCTGCAATCTGCAGTATTAGTTCTCATATCAATCCCATTCCATCCAATTCTACTTCAGTTAAAGTATTTTTTAAATCTACAGGTATTGCCTAACACTGCTTTTTCACAAGATTCTGCTATCGACATTTTTCCAGTAAGTCTTTCATTAAGGAATTGCATGATATGTTGATATTCAGTATCTCTTACTGTGGCAGCTTTAATGAGATCACATCTTTTCTTAGATTAAGTAATCTATATTCTAAGTCCAGCATCATTTGTATGATGCCATCTGATTTTCATTCTTCAGACATACTGTAATCCAGCTTTGTAATAGGTTGTGCAAAATCCATCAAGGGATTAACCAGCAGGTGGTTCATTCTCCCCTCCAAGATACATAAAAATCAAGAGCACAGGGTAAGGAGTAGAAGGAAATTTGTGAGAAACGTGTGTCTAGGTTCAGGTGTGCTGAATTGGTTAACTTCCTGGTTCTTTACAGGATATGCTTGAAGAAGGTGAAGGAACAATCAGGCTCAGTTTGTGACTGAGGAGAAGAGGGAAGGAGATGAGCTCTCTGAAGGCACTCAAGCTAATCGGGAGAGAAGAGGGGTTAGGTTTTTTTCCTGTAGATTGGCTCAGAAAAAAAAATAAGTTGAAAAAAAATTTTGGAAGCAAGGTTAAGCATTTGTATGAAATGTAGTTGTGGTAAGATTTAATATAATCAGAGAGATAGGGTTCCTGATATGGTTTTGCTGTTCTCACAGGCACCCTGAAAGGGAGCTTTTGCTTCAAAATATTCTGCTGTTTTTAGAAGTTTTGCTAGATCTTCAGAGTCTTGCTGCAAATTCATATGGAAAAGCCAGCTCTTAGACATTTTGGTCTCTGGTGGAGGTGAACTGAAAAGATTAAGATTTTTTTTTGTTTTTCCAGTACTTCATCTTTCAGTTTTGCTCTTGAAAACACTAAGTGAAAAAAATATAGAGGCAGTATACTGAAAAGCCCAACAGTATGTTATATATAAATAGAGAAATCAATAAATGTTGTACTTTAGAAAAAGAAGATTATAAACTCAGCTTCATCTCAGTGGCCTTGTGGTAGTTACAGGCAAGGTTAAACAGGGTAGTTCTACCACTATTTTACAGGATTTCCAGTAATAACCTTCCCTTTTCCATTGCTGTTTGTCAGCTGGGTCTCCCAGATACTGTTTTACACAATTTTGCAGTTTCTTAAATTGTACTAAATATTTGATGCTAGGAACAAACAAAACTCCATTCCTGTACTCTGTGCCTCTCAGTCTCCGTCTATTTGGTCATTTGATCTGTTCTGACATGCAATTTGGTCATTTGATCTGTTCTGAACAATGCCATGCAAAAAAGAATTCCTGAAAATCATAGGTTTTTCTTTTATGTCTAGCTTCAATCTCTATATTCCAGAATTCATATGAATAAAAGTCTCTATTGGACAACATTCTGATAGAAAGTAGAGAATTCTAAGAGCAGTGCTAAAGATCCGTACTCAGGAACATTGCAAGGCTAATCACACTGAGATCCTTTAAACTCCTTGGTGTTCCGAGGTGAGAATACTGTGTGAATATCTCTGCAACTCTGTGCCACAGAAGACAATGATAAACTAGAGATGTTAAAGAAGAAAACAAAAGGAAAGCTTTAATTCCTTTGCACAAAGTATTTATTAGATACAAATGTTTTGAATTAGCTATTTTTTATGTTTTGATTAAATCCATATTGACATAAATTGAGATGTATCTGTATCCTTCTGTCAGAAGCCAATTTATTCCCCTAAAAATAATATTTTACTTTGCTTAATGAGAATGTTTTTTTTTTGTGCCTAACAGCTGACAAGATGGGCTAATTTTAAGATGTTCCAGTGAGTATCTCAGTGACAGCTTATGAGGAGTTTTCATTCAGTGATAATTACTGTAGAGGCAGATGATAAAGTTTTAAATAATGTTTTACAACAAGATCACTTAGATCATCTCAGGAAATTTCTTCATGATAACTTTCTGTAGAAATTAAAGAAAAAAACAAATATTTTTCTCAACCTCCTAATTTATTACAATCACATAAATGTCACTTTTCTTAGCAATAAATATATTGAAAATAATCATAATAGGACAACCTTGTTGTGCATTTTAATTGAATCACTACATTGGTGTAATTGTCACTGTAGGAATTTTGATAGCAGAATGTGTATTATTCTAGAGATCCCTTTTAATAAGATTCTATTTATCCTAAAGTTATGATTAATCAGATTCAATCAAACGAATTTGTGTTTCACTTTCCACCAACTATACAGACTGTGGCAGCTATCTAGCAAATTAAAATTAAAATTTCTTTGACAATTATGTGGGGTAAAGTTGGGAATATCATCAGCTTTCCTAGGTAATGTTGAAGCGTGACTGATTTCAAACTGATTTGGAAAAAATGAAAAACCTGCATGTAAACTGTTTGTTGGCTATGGGAAGTTTATGTGGGAGGTTTGGGGGGGTTTTTGTGGGGGTGGGGGTTGTGCTTTAGAAACAAAATATATGTAGCTTTTATATATCAACTGAAATTTTAAGCAGCTGGTCTCAAAAAGGTACATTAATAATGAAAGATCTATTCCTATTTACACTTGGGTCTTTTTACCCATTAGCTTTTCATTCTGAATTATTCCTGGTACTACTCCTAGAAATAAAATTTGTCAACCAACATCATATTAACCTTTCTCAAGTCAAGTAGTAGTTTACTCGTTTTGCTAGAATCTTGGATGACTTTTACTATTGATTAACACCTCAGAGGGCTGAAGCCCAAGAAGTTGCCTTTCTAGGTAAGAGTCAAGTAATTCTTATCTGAAGTGATGCATTATTAAGGCATTAAACATTATTAATGACTAGCAACACAATCCTTCAGAGTATGGATGAGAGTTTGGGCCGGGGATTTAAATTATTTTGGGCTTTGAACACCAGGTTAGTTTCCTTGCTCTGTGGATAGTCATAGACAGTGCTTGACAGGTTTCTTACATTTCTCCAGTATGGTCAGTATCTTTGTGAAGTCAGCATCCACAAACCATTATAGACTATCTGTACAACGACACATAAGCTGTGTAGCACTGATTCAGAGAAAACTCCAGGAACAAACTTGGCAACAAAGTTTTCAAGTTGACAAGCAGTTATTCTTTATTGTGGTGCCGGGAGACATAGGGGATAGGTCCTCCTAACGTGTGTCCCCGTATTGCTACACAAGCCACCCTTATATAGGCCCTGGGCATGCATACATCTTCATGAGGTTACATATGGATTACATCATTTTCCAGAAAGTTCTCCACATGTGTACAGAATTGTGGTGGTGGTCTCTGAGGGTCGTTTACTTCTTCCAACAATCTTCATCACTTCTGGACTCCTTCGGAGCACACGCAGTAGATGCTTATACCAGCTTAATTGGTTTGTTAACACCAGACATAATAATTCTCCTGTAGTTCGACTTAACAATTAGTTTAACTGCAGCCCATCCTGGACACCTGCCATTCCCAAACACTCCTTATCCTTGCATTCTGTTCTTCTAGACTGTTTTTCTTACATTCATTTTGTGCTAAGGTCATAGGGCTTAAAACTACGTCAACTATAACAGTTTATATTATACAGGAATTCTCAGTATGTCCTCTAGCTGTAGTCTACTTTTTTTTTTTCTGTGTATCCTGCACCTCATTAATTTTCCATTGCTACTGTTACAAAGCCATCAAAATCAACATTACTTAAAACTGGCTCTAAAGGTTTATATATTCCATTTTGTAATTTTGTGACCCGCTGTCTCATCACAGAACAGAGGTGAGACCAGTTTCCCCCCAAAAAGTTGGCAGTTTAGTTAAGACAGATCATATAATGTATTCTTGATGTCATAAATATTCTTACTTACTAGCTTCACCTCCAACCATGTTAATTTGATTCATGCTCCTAACTATGAAAATACAATTCTGTGTATCAATCTTAGCAGGATATTAAACTGAATAAAAGACACAAGAATATGAGTCTCATCCCCAGTGAATCTTACAACCCAGAGAAGCCAACACAGAAAACAGGTGAAGGTAGTACCAGAGAGAATGCTAAAGAGCAATGCAGATTTTTGTCGTGCCAAAGAGATACAGTTTAATGTGAAGAAGACTGGCATTTACAGCTGCAGCTGCAAATAAGTATTTGCAGAATGAACAAAGTTTTCTTGTGAAGCCATTTTTACTAAGTGAATTTTCCTCAACCTCTCATAACATAGTCTTTTTCAGCAGCAAAGCCACTCTTAAGAGTCATGACGCTAGCTTCTGGGCATATGACAGACTTCTCTGTCACAATCAAAAGAAATAAACTCAGATCACCAAGTATCAAGTGTTGACGTACAACATGTCCTTGGGAAAATCAATGTTCAACAAAAAAATTAACTGCTGTAACCCACCTTTTGTTGGGGTACTGTATTGTTCCAACAGCAGTGCAGAGGTTTTCTTGCTTTAATCAGCACAGCTATCCAAAGATCTAAGAAAGAGTTTACTGTGAGGGGGGTTTGAGATTGTTAAGTTGGGCTCAGTAGTATACAGGAGACTAAAATGATGTATTGCAATGAATTTTCTATGAGTTTTCTTCTTTTTTTCTGTTTTTTTTCTTTTTTTTTTTATGAAAAAACTCACCAAGTGAAACTGTCTTTTGAACCTGAAAGCATTTTTGTTCAAGAGAAGTGGGAGTATGTTCTTCAGCTGAACAGAATCCTACGTGACTCAACTCTGCTTGCATAAACTGCCATATACAAAATTTGAGTCTTATTTGCATTATCAAAAACAATTACAGAGATATTTGCCACTTCATATTTGCTTTTTAAAAAAATATACATGTTATCAGCCATGCTGCCAGCAAATGGCTCACCAAATACTAAAGTTAAGACAAAACTTGCAGACAGTATTTAAACTCCATGTTTTTACATATTTCCATTTTCTAGCAAGATGTTTTGGAAACATTTTGTGCAAATAAGATGGAAATGAGCAATAAAAGTCTTCTTGTTCTTGTGAAGAAATATCTCCTATGACACATGCATCTTCTCAATTGTGAAAACATTTGCTTACTGAGAACAGTTCACATTTCCCAGCTTCTGTAAGATTATAGATTACCCACAGCAAGCCAAACCCCGGGCTCTCATTTGTTGGGCTATACTTTTCATTAGTTTATTTACAGCAGTGAAAATGTAGAGAAATTTCTCTAAAGAAATTTACTCTGATGACAGCTTTACACTGCTTTCTGTGAAAAATATTTTTAAACCTTTCAAGCCTCTCTCCTAATCAGAGGAGTTATAATATTATAATAAATTGTAGGCATTCCACATAAAGATATTAAGCGCATTTTTCCAAAAGAGATTATTTGAAACAAACAGATTTAGAGTGACTTACCTCCAAGTTTCCATTATAAACTCATTTACTTCCCCATTATCCTGGATAAAATGAAATACCACACTTTGTTGATTGTCTCTTTTTTTAAGGAAGCAAGATGGTAATTTTGGCCATCAGCCTGGAGTGTAACCTGAAATGGTTTTCCCACCTAGACACCGTAAAATGTTTGGGTTTTACAGGAAAGAATTAGAAAGGAAAAAGATCTTGAGCTGCTGGCATTTAATGCTTCTCCTCTAGCCTCATAGTCACATAATGTGGACAGCAGTTTACTGACTTGTACTGAGTGGTATAATCTAGTGTCAGAGAGGGCATTGCTAAGGTTCCACTTCTGGTGATAGAGACCTCCTGATGCTCCTTTCTAACCCAAAAGTGTAAAGCAGAACATAAATTGTAGGATATACCAGTATAAAAGCGCTGGTTGAGGACTATGGGATTATTCTAACTTGCTTGTATACAGTTCAGTTTTCGGAGCAACTAAGAGGATTTACTAGGTGAAAAGAGTTGTTCCCAAATACAGTACTTTATACTCATTCCCATACTGTCTCTCCTGGCTTGAGGTATACAATTTGCAGATGTAAGGTTTTGGAAAATTAGAGTATTTTTTATTAAACTCACTAAAAAAAAAACTCACTTGGAAAAAAAAAGTAAGATTTTAGACCCACAAAAAATTGACCAGGTCTGAACTAGAAGCCGCAGCCATCAAACCTAAATAGTCTTGAAAACAGAAGATCATAATTACATCTGTATCATTTAGACCATCTCAGAAAGGACTTTTGAAGTCTGTATAGTTGTCACTGTCAACCAAGGGATGAAAAGGCCAGGCAATGATAATTAGGAAACAACAGAACTGGGCTTGCTGCATCCTTATGTGGGTTTTGCTTTAATAAGACATGGGGGTTTGGAAGAGGACTAAAAAAACCCTGTGCTCCTTTTTCATAAAGAAGGTGGTCTAATCTGGGGTTGTGTATGCAAATCACTTCCATTATGTGGGAGGAGCTAATGTTTATAACAGATATTGAGAGGACATTCTAAAGGGTGTCTCAGAAGTAATTAAATAACAGGTTAAAGAAAAGTGTTAGTTTGAAGCAGAATGTGGGACCCAATGTCCCCCTCAACTTATTTGCAAGTAGAATTACTATGAAAAATAGGTTAAACCTTCTCTGTTTCCAATCTTCTTCTCTGATCAGCAATGCATCTATTTTGACAATGGCATAAGCGCTAGCACCAAACGAAAAACAGAATTGTGATTCAAAGGTAAGTCAGTGGTTCAGATTACCTGTAATGGGCCAAATCTCTGCAACCCAATAAGTGGTATCTTAGTCCCTCCCTAGCCAGGTTCACTGTGATCCTGACGTTGCTCTGCATTTGTGGCTGACAAAGAGGGGAAAGACTGGGGCAGTATGATGAATGACTACACCATGGTACATCCATCAGACAGGGGACCATAGCATGAGAAAGACCTGTCACAGTCAAATTCTCCATTTTGAGGATGAACTGTCTCCAGTAGGCTTTAAAGCCAGTTTGAATATTGCCTTTCTCTTAGGTTCTGACTGCAGTTTTAAGGTGCTGGTCTGGACTTATGGCTGTTTTAGCAGGGCTCTACTTAAGACAGCAAAGATAAATCAAGATTGCAGGAGTGTCAGCCCACGGGTGCCAAAAAGCATTCCCCAGTTGCCAAAGAAGTGAGGAAAAAGATCAGCATGCAGGGGAGCTGCAGGTGTTTATTGTCACTCTGAGCTTCCAGGAAAGCTCAAAGGAGTTGAAATGTCAGCACGCATTCTTACTCCATATTCTTGTTTTCTTTGTTGAATATATTCTTAGATTTCTTAAATAACAGGGTTTTGTAACAGAAGGGAAGGTCAGTGATGCAATTTGAGCACTGTGGCCATTTGCAGTTTAAGGGGAAAGAATGTAAATCAGAACATGACAGAAACAGAGACAGAGACTATCACAAGGACAGGGCAGACGCACTGAAAGAACTATAGCAGCTGTAAATGGCAACTGTCATCCATGCAAATAAGAGCAAAGAAAAGCAAAAAAGATTGCCAGGGCAGAGAGAAATTAGGGGAGTTTAGAGGCAGAAACAGTAAACTATAAATAAGAAAGCTGACCAATTCTTGCTGCTACCCTTTAGCTTAGACAAAAACACGGTACTGTGAAAGAGGATAGAGTAACATTTATGTGTGTATCTTTGTTTATATTTAAACATACTAACATAGACGAGACTCAGCACAATCAAGTCCTAATCTGGACAGCCACAAATAACCATAATTTTATCATGTCTTTGGGATTTTTCCATACACAGCTCCTAATACAAAGCAAACTTGCTCCTGTGAGCACTGCTAGCTTAACTGTAGACATTATTATTTCAGATCCATTGGTCTAGCACTAAATTTACCCTTTAGCATAAATAGCTTTCCTTCTTTCTTTCCTAATTGCTCCCCCCCTCAGCTCTGTCTATACCTGTGTATATGTACACATTACCCATGTATATGTACACAGGTAACGATCCCACATTGTCTTTCCTTTACCTAGCTAAACAGGCCAACTTCTTTTTAGTCTTTTCTCGTAAGACTGACTATAAGAGACCCTGAGGGTCTCGTCTTATTCCCATTAGAACCCATTTTTTTCTGAATATGATGTTCTGCAGGTTGTCAAAGGAAAACTTTTGATTAAACTGAGACTGTAACAACTGGCTCTTTGATCTCAGTCTAGTGCTTCAGTCAGGTAGTTTTTACTCCAAATGAACTGCTATGATCCCACTATGCCCAAAAAGTATCCAGGGGTACTTATGGTAAGTCATGGGCACCAAAACATAAGGAAAAGTGTAATCAGGCAAGCAGCAAGTGCTTGAACTCTGAAGAACAGTCTCATACTGTCTACAATCTATACTTTCTGTGTGAGATCAGCACTCACTTGTAAGCAGTTTAATGGAAACCTAGCTTGTAGAATAGTACAAGCCATTCCTCTTCTGACTTACATTTTGAGATATTTTATTGTGAGTCATCAGCTGACAAGTAATATAAGACTAAAGAACTATATTTTATTGCCATTTCCACATGATTCCAGTTTCCTGAAGGTTTAAAATGATATCCCTTTCCCAAAGGAACAAGAAGAGACATCACTTGCCAGTGAATGGGATGTGTGAATCAGGGGTCAGATTCAAAGGCTACAGCCAGTAGCTGTCTAATGGGGTACGAATGATTCTCATTGGAAGAAGTGACTCAGATCAGGCTTCTGGTTTACTTGACACTGAAACTAGTGAAGTTTCTTAAATTTTCCTTTGTTCCTCACTGCTAGAAGAGTCAGGAAATCACCAGAAGTATCATCTGAAAATATTTTTTAGGACTGATTCTAACTTCACAGCAGTGTAAATGCATTAAAGTCTACTGAGTTATGTGAGTAAAGACCTGTAACAAATCAGCTCACAAAGATCCCAGGGAAGTAGAAATGTTAGCAGTTACAAGAAGTAAAGAACAAAAAAGTATTTCTCTTTTTTTGCTAAAGGAAAGAAGGATGTTTTAGGCTATTAATTTGTTTCATTTCTTAAAGCCTGTGTTTATGGCAAGTGTGTAAAATGAAGAAAATACATATTTTTTCATTTTACTTTCTTTTCATTTAAGCTGCCTCTTCATTTTCGCTATGTGTTTCCTTTCCCTTGCATTAGTTTGGTCCTGATTTCCAGCTATAATAAGAAGAAATCAGGCTCCTAAAATTTTCCTGCTTTATGAAGTTGCTCCTGGTAACAGGATTTGAGCAAGTGTTTAGGAAAGCTGGGCTGAAAAAAGGATGGTAGAAGAAGTAAGGCAGATGTAGGATGACTTTGGTTGTCATTTTAAGACTGGAAATGTATGTAAAGTAATCCATAAAACAACAAATTATTTTTCTTACTTGATTAAAATAGTTTAATTTCTAATTATAATCAAAATACAATTCAAAAGATGATTTTATTCCATTGCTTAGCTCAGCTTTGGTGACTTTTAGCTCAGAGAGTTACAGGTAGAAACTATTTGGTGTATTCAAATGAAAAAATGTCCAGTTCCAATGCACAGAGGTCCCTGAGACCTTAGTAGTTTAAAATTTTAATGATGGAAGATTTTTTTATCACTTTGAGGACTGCTCCCACGGCACTTCTTATATCGTTTAAAGACTGTCTTCACAGGGAAACTGGCCAGCAGAACTCTAGTGGGAAAAGTATATCACATAATTATGGTGATGTAAATACTTATGCAGGCACTTTCTGCACAAATAAAGGTGCCTTTTTGAGTATAGTTTGCCACTTTATCAAATTACACTGAAATTCTGCTAGCCTTGCAGTTGCAATACAGTTATAATAGTACACCTTTGGTTCACTGCTGTCAATTTCTTATTAGAAATAAGACCAAAATATTTATGTTTGTTTTGTGATGCAGTTAAACTGGGGAACCTTAATTCTGGTATCACTTGTCTTAATCTGCTATACAAAAATCAGTGTAATTGTACTAATGTGGCTACTCTAGCTACAAGATCCCAGCCACTGTCCTATTACTTCTTTTTTTGCACAAGCCATTTTTGGTTTACATGTCTAAATATAAATGCTTAGAAACCAAACTTTGCTGAAAGAAATAAGCATCTTCATGGATAAAAATAATTCAGCAACAGAATATAATTTGATCAGATGGATTGCTTAAACACCTGTCATTAAGGAATAAAGCAAGATGAGAGATACAAAACTATGCATTCACCCAGCCAATCATAAAGAAAGCAAGACTTTCAAACAAAAAAAATATTCTGTGAATCTACAATAGATGCTGGTGAATGCAAATAATGAGTGCCTGGATTAAGTCAAAACACTGGAGATTGGAGTTTGAGAATATGTGAAAGAGGAAATGAATGGCATAAGAATAATTGATCGAGTTAGCAAAGCAAAATGAGAAGTGATAGTTCTAGACTAAAGGAGAATGAGAGATGTCTCCTGCTGGTAGACTGAAAGAGAGCATGAGTGGGAACTTTACAAATGGAAACGTGAAGACTTTATGCAACAAGAAAGAGAAATTAATTTGTGCTTTGAAAAAAAGAAAACTGGAAAAATTTGAGAAAAAAAAATGTTCTGAGAGCTATTTGTTCTGGGTTTAGCAGTAGCAGTCATTTTTTTTCTCTTTCTTGGTAGCTGGTGCAGTGCTGTGTTTTGACTTTCAGGCTGGGAACGGAGCTGATAAAAATGATGTTTTGGTTTGGCCAAGGACTTTGTGAGCCTCATGCTCTGCCACGAAGGAGGGAAGCTGGGAGGAAGCAGAGATAGGACACCTGAACCAAACTGACCAAAGAGGTATTCCATACTACAGGACGTCATGCCCAGGAGGGAAATGGGAGTTACTCGGAAGGGAGAGTAGACTGCAGGGTTGGAGGAGGTATTGGTTAGTGCTTGATCAGGCTGGGGGGGCAAGTTATCAGTTGCCTGGTGCTGAGGTGTTGTATTCTCTTCCCTTGTTGTTTCCTTTATAATTAGTATTATTGGTGGTAGCAGTACTGATCTGTATTATACCTTCGTTGCTAAACTGTTCTTATCTCAACCCGTGGGAGTTGCATTCTTTTCGGTTCTCCTCTCCATCCTTCCAGGAGTAGGGGGAGGTCAAGAAGGTGGGGGAGTGAGTGAAAAGTTGTCTGGCTGGGTTTAAACCACAACACTGTTGAGAAAGTGAAGTGGAAAGCAAAGGATTAAAAGTTTGATAGAAGAAGCAATTAAAAAAAAGAATCATGTAAGCAATGCTCATTCCTGGAAAAGGATAACTGACTTCAGAAAACTGATGAAGTTACATTTGCTTCTTCATTAAAATTGATAGAAACTTGATACTACTTCGTAGATCTGATGAGACAAAAGAAAAAAACAAGTTGTCCCTTACTGACATATTCTGATTGTCCTGTAGAGCTTAGCTACCGCATAAATTAGATAAAATTCAGGCAGTCACAGTAACATCCTTTGAGTCTGCTAATTATTTGTACTGTTTACAGCAAGCGTGCTCCATTGGGTGCAATTATGATTGCTTATTGAATAATTGCTGTCCTTGTCAAATGTTTGCTTGAATATTTGCCTGCATTGTATAATATTTTTACTGAGTAATTGTCTGCTGCGGATAATATCTTCACTCAGTAATTGCCTACTCTGAATAATGTTTTCACTGAATCATTTCCCATTCAATGTAATGTTTTAACACATAATTTTCTCTTCTGAGTCATGTTATTGTAAGTTAGTTGCTGAATAACATATAAAGTTACTGTTAGATCAGATCTGAATTTGCCTAAGTGCAGCGCATTTCCATGATTTCTCTTCAAAGCCTGTAGTGGTGGTGTTTCCCTTTTACATCAGGTAGAAAGGGGTAGCAGTTGGAATTCAGTATGAGAGAGGCTGGAGAGTGAGTTAATGTGCTAATAGAAGGAAGATGCTATCAAAGCAGGGATTGCTGAAGAGTGAAATAAATGAACAAAAAGAGTAAGAGCTACAGGGGAGATAAATGAGAAAGGAATGCTAAGAGAAGGGAGAAACAGGCAAAAGAAAGAAGAAAAGAAGACAGACTGTGAGTGAATAGGCAAAGAATCAACCCCAGGGAACAGTAAAAAGCAGAATGAAATGAAGCTAATACATACCAATGATGCAGACATTATGGTTAGCCTGGCATCCTCCCACTTTGCTTCTGCATTAGAGTAACCTTATAAAGTTAACAGCTAATACTTTGCAGTGAAGAGAAGAATAAAAGTATTAAACACATCCTAAGGTACAAATGCTGGAGTCTCCGCTGCAGGATTCGTTCTTTTCCCTCTTTCCTTGTTCACCCTTGTGCTCTACTTTTGCAACATAAAGACTGGACTGGAAAGTATCAGGGCTGTTGTGGAAATAGCTAGCCTGCCAAGGAAATATCCTCCTGACTTGGAATCACTGTGGGCTCTGTCTTGCCTCTGACCATGTCAGTGGGCAGGCGGAAGCCAGACAAGAACAGAATATCTGAAGAGCCCACCATCTAGTTTGGTGCGTGCAGGTGAGAAACTTCTGTAAATTCTACTAATTTGTCACGCCTGATGCATATGAGCACTAATTCTATTCTCCTCTAACTTTTCAGTGGATCATGATAAACTGGTTCAGCTTCCATGAAATATGTTATTTTTCCCTGTTCTTTTTACAGAGCAGAAGAATCACAGAATCACAGAATGGTTGGGGTTGGAAGGGACCTCTGCTAAAGCACGCTCCCCTAGAGCAGCTTGCACAGGGTCACATCCAAAAGGGTTTTGAATATCTCCAGTGAAGGGGACTCCACACCCTCCCTAGCAGCCTGGTCTAGTGCTCTGTCATCCTCAAGATAAGGTCTTTACTATTCAGATGGAACTTCCTATGTTTCAGTTTGTGCCTCTTGCTCCTTATTGTGTCACTGGGCACCACTGAAAAGAGTCTGGCCGCAATCTGCTTGACAGCTGCCCTTAAGATATTTGTATGCATGGATAAGATGCCCTCTCAGTTGTCTCCTCTCCTGGCTAAAGAGACCCAGCTCTCTCAGCCTTTCCTCATAAAAGAGGTACTCCTGTCCCCTAATCATCCTCATAGCCCTCCACTTGACCCTCTCCGGTAGTTCCTTTTCTTTCTTGAACAGGGGAGCCCAGAACTAGACACAGTACTCCAGATGTGACATCACCAGAGCAGACTAGACGGGGAGGATCACGTTCCTTGACCTGCTAAGCTCTTCCTAATTTACCCCAGGGCACCATTTGCCTTCTTGGCTACAAGAGCACATTGCTGGCTCATGGCTAACTTTTTGTACACTAAGACTACCACATCCTTCTTCACAGATTTGCTTTCCACGGTGTTCCATTCTAATATGCAAATATGCATTATTACAGTCCTTATTAATTGGCATCTATTCCTGCTGTAGGTTGATTGACCTTACATGACTTTCAAGATCAAAGATGAATTTGCTAATTTCTTATTCTGAAGTTCTGTTTCACATATGCTTCTGTAGAAGAAGTCTGCTTATTTTCTGTTAGGGATGATATTGTTCAATTTAGTTTTCTGACTTCTCAGAGCTATACTGTTGAATAGCATGAATAAGTAACTAATATCTGAATGTCATTTTGAGAAACAGTCTGATAATTATTTTCTTCTCCAGTTTCCATGTTTACATACCTTTATAATAGATGTTGTGTAAATACGTTTGCACAAGAGAGTACTTGCATTGTATTGCAGTATTTAGAGATGATGGCTATACAAAACAATGAGGACTGGAGGTATCTAAGATGTACAGTTCTTCTTCCATAGTTATTGTATTGCTTTATAAATCACTGATGTATCCCATATGAAAAGAGAACACAAGAAATGTATGTGGTGACAAAGGAGTTGTGCTGGTATTAGAACTCCAGCCCATTTCTATTTTATTCAGATTTTATAACATAAATTCAATATGCTCATTATTTTTGAATGACACTAATAAGTTGTGAAAGCAAGGCCTAACGAGACTAGCTCTGAGAGCTTTGAAACAGTAAGATTCAAGACAGAATATGCTGTAAGTGTTGCAATATTTCCTATTTAATTACATGAGAACACCTGGAGCTGAATTCAATAAAAAAGAATAAAGTAAATTTCTCTACATTGGACTTCTGTGCCAAGGTGCACAAGAAATCTTCTGAAATATACATTATGAGGCTGATTATATTTTCAGTCTTGCTATATAGCTGTTAGATAGATAACAGTAAATATAAGAAAAAAATATGTACATTTCTTTGTTTCTTCACGTCTGTCTCTTTGAAATAACTCAGTGGAAGCCAATCAGGTTTCTGTTCAGAGCTTTCAACTATTATTTATGTTATGAGGCTTTTTAAAAAAATAGTGATAGTCATTGAACATTACCATTATATATTGTGATTTACCAAACCTGAACTTTAAAAAAAATATTACTTAAAATCATAACGAAACTTTTGCTTCTCATGAGCTTGACCAGAGAGCCCAAGAAGAATCTGGTGTGGCAGAGGCTCTGCATGCATCAAAAAAGCAGTTTCTCTGTATTTCAAGTTCTATTGCGAGGTGCTCTGCATGATTGAAACTGCTTGTTTAAATCAGTGTCGGTGATCAGTTAGCCCATAGAGCACCTCGTTGTGTAAACAGAATTAGGGAAAACAGAGAAAAAGCAAAACTAAAAAAGAAGGAACAAGTTATTGGCAAAATCTAGTTGTGGGCACTAGCCATGTCGAGCAACATGCCCATGTTTTGGGCAAACAAGACATTTATGCTTTAGAAGTCCATCAACAGTAAAAATAAGAGCCTGCATTCTTGTAGAAGAGCAAGGGAAGTATCACTATCACTGTGGGCTCAATAGAATAGTGAAAATTGATGAATAATCCTCCTCCAGCAAGGTTTGATCATGTCCTCCACAGAGGGATAACATTAAAAGAACATATTGCAGCGTTGAAAGGCAAGGACAGAAATAGAAAATGCCAGAATGCTCCTTCAAATATGATATAGGTCTCTACCCCTTATTCAATCCAGTAATCCTCCATGGAATACTGATATTAAATGAACATTTTGCAGTGTTGAAAGGCAAGAACGGAAATAGAAAATGCCAGAATGCAATCTCAGATCTGCTACAATCCCCACCCCATCCCCAGGTGAAACCAGTGTACTGGAGTCTTTCAGGATATGAGTTTTTTTTTCTCTGAGAAACAGACCTTTTTCATTCACCTCTCAAAGTAGACCCCTCGGGGTATAGACACCAGTTCAGACCTCAATTTTGAAAAGCAAAGAAAATTTCTAAATTTAGTCTAATTATGTGGGTTTTTTCAGAACACCAAACAACATCAAAGCTTATGTTTAGGACACAGAGCCAGTGTGTATGTAATGTTACACTTACCAAGGGTGCAGGACAGAAGAGGCATTACCTCTAGCTTGGACAAAAGCATATTACCTCTAGCTCAGAAGTCTTTGAGACACAAGCTACTAGATACTAGGAAAGTAATCCCAGGAAAAGAACCACCATATGGTTTCCCCAATTCCTTTGTGCCCCTTTAGGCATTTCCAGTGATGACAATAATGGACAGAGGAAAGTGTGTTAAATGGAATTTGGCTGGTAAAACTATTTGGGCAAAACAACTTTCCTGCCTTCTTGTCAGACCAGAAAAGGACCATAGTCCTTGGCCAATTCCTACTGGAGGAATTGATTTCATGCACATTGCCGTTATAATTGATTTGTGTTGTACTGGATAGCCAGGATAACTCTGTGTATATACAACACATAGGCTTCTTTTTCTCATTGTTTTTTATTTAGATTAATACCTCTTAGATACCTTAGGTTGCCTCCTGAAGAATTTAAAATAGCCCACAGGGTGCTGCTGAGTATTTTCCTTTCTTCTTTGATATTCAAACTTTCAATACCTGGCTAGAGATTAAGAGTTTTCCAAAAATGTTGGTACTGAAGATTCTTGAATTCTACTCTTTGGAGTCTAGAGATTTCAAATGGAGTCATACTACTGTGCATAGACTTTCCTTTCCTTCCTTTGTGTAGAGTTTTCTCTATTCCCCTGGTGCAATCATAGAACCATAGAATCAACTACGTTGGAAAAGATCTTTAAAATTAAGTCCAACAATTACCCAGGACTGGCAAGACCATCACTATACCATGTCACTAAGGTTAAACCGTCTATGTGGTTTTTGAACCCTTCCGGGTACGGTGATTCTACCACTTCCCTGGGAAACCTGTTCCAATACCTGATTACCCTCTCTGTGAAGGAATTTTTTTTAATATCCAATTTAAACCTCCCCTGGTGAAGATTGATGCCATTTCCTCTTGTCCTATCATTTGTAACTTGGAAAAAGGGACCTACCCCCACCTCACCACAACCTCCTTTCAGGTAGTTGTAGAAAGCTATAAGGTCCCCCTTGAGTCTTTTTTTCTCCAGACCAAACAACCCCAGTTCCCTCAGATGTTCCTCATCACACTTGTTCTCCAGATTCTTCACCAGCTCCATTGCCCTTCTCTGGACCCTCTCCAGCACCTCGATGTCTCTCTTGTAATGACGGGTCCAGAACTGAACACAGGATTCAAGGTGCAGCCTCACCAGTGCTGAGTACACGGAGATGACCACATCCCCAGGCCTGATAGCTACACTGCTTCTGATACAAGCCAGGATGATGATGTCTTTCTTGGCTGCCTGGGCACAAGCTGGCTTATGCTCAGTTTGCTGTCAGCCAGCATCCCCAGGTCCTTTTCTGCTGAGCAGCTTTCCAGCCACTCTTCCCAGGCCTGCCTGTATTGTTGCATGGGGTTGTTTTGGCTCAAATGACAGACACAGCACATTGCCTTGTTGAACCTTATTGAACCTCATATCACTGAGGTTGAACCACAGCCTATTGATCTAGCCTGTCCAGATCAGCTTTTCTCCCTCACAATTTCAGTGTGCTTTTACTTCTAGTCAGAACTTGGTTCTAGTCAGAATTTGTATGTGAGTGAACAAAATAAAAAACCTTGGGAATGATAGGCTAGCCACATACTCCAAACTTCAGAACTTTAATTAGTTTTTTGAACACACTGATCCTGCCAGCTGCTTATGGAAAAAGGTTTCGTTTTGAGACTTGGCATGTGTCCTGTGACAGAAGTGTTTGTATGGATCACTAATGCACAATGTGACAATGAGACTTTTGGGAAATTGCTTGCAAAATGCATTCTTCTTGACAGTCAGTGTTAACTGAAGTGTTTGGTGTGCTCATTTTAAATTGTTCTACAATGGAGCCTCAAGAATAGATAAAAAATTAGCATGAGGGATGGGAGATCACATAGCTATGGCACTGGAAGTGTGGTAACCTGTCTAGTCATACAGCCACTCACTTGGACCGTAAGATGATTAAACTTTGCATAGTCCTATGCTAAGAGAAGAGCTTGGTATCCTTGGCCACCATTTCTTCTCTGATAGCATGACACCAGGAGTTACTTTTACAGTTGTTTTGAGACCAGGTTTGGTTTTTTTTTCTAAAGTTATCTGGTCCTTCCTTTCTGATAAAAAGAAATGGCAATGATTTTCAGTTGGCAAGAGCTGACTTTTGTTGCCATTGGCTAAAAACATATCCTGTAGAGAAGTTCTCTGCTCTTTTGCTCGAAGATTCAAGGCCATTTTCTCACCAGCCTCAGAGGCCTGCTGTGCCACTCTAATAGTACAAGTATGCCATAGATCTGATAAATCCAGTTGGCACAAGATTTTTCAGCCTAAGGAAATCTCTTGTTGGCTGACAGCCAGAGTATACAGAGCAGAAAGCAGCTTTGGATGGAGAATGGTAGACTCATGAAGGATTTCAGTATCTTGTGGCATTCCTGATTTGTAATGTAAGACAGTTTGAAATTCTCTGCCAAAGCAAAGAATGCCCTGAATATAAGGCAACCTACCAGGACTGCTGTGGATGAACTGGGCTAGGTGCTTGCTGATGTTTGTTTGGAACAGCATCCAGACTGCACATCTCATTTCAAGTTTGATAAATCAAATGAAATGAGGTTGATATTCAGGGATCACGTGCTACAAGCTCAGGAATGTTGCATCCCAACTAGAAGGAAGTGCAACAGGAGGGCCAGGAGACCTCCTTGGATAGATAAGGAGCTGCTGAGGAAACTTTGAAGGAAAAAAAAGAGGCTTGTAAAAGGTGAAAGCAAGGACAGGTGGCCTGGGAAGAATATGGGGATGCTGTCTGGGAAGCTAGGGACCAGGTTAGGAAAGCTAAGGCCCAGTTAGAATTCAACTTGGATAGGGATATTAAGGATAACAGGAAGGGATTCTTACTGTGAGGGTAGTGAGGCACTGGAATGGGTTGCCCAGGGAAGTTGTGAATTCTCCATCCCTGGTGGTGTTCAAGGCCAGGTTGCACAGAGCCTTGGGTGAGATGGTTTAGTGTGAGGTGTCCTTGCCCATGGCAGGGGCCATGGAACTAGATTATTTTAAGGTCCTTTCCAACCCTAACTATTCTATGATTCTATGAAAGCAAGTCACATCTGACTCTTGCTAGCTACAGGAAACATAGAGCTTCCTCACCCTTCAGTAAAGGTAAGGCAGGGAATGAGATTGTAATTGTGGTATTTCAAGCATCCTTTACAAAGAGTTATCAGGAATTGTCTTGTGAAAGCTTTTCTGAAATGTTCAAGTTACATGGATGTTGTCTTACTACTAGATCTGTTTAGACTTACGCCTTTTCATAAGGTATTAACTTTGTGTCATTCAAGACCTTCTTCTTTTTATCTGTCAGCTTGGACACATATATATAGCACTTACTAGTTTCATAGCCTTACGTACTATCTGTCCTTAAGGTATAGGTCTCCAGAGAAGATAGACTCAGCAGCAGAAGGTTGTGTTATTGCCATGCGGCAAAATCCCAGCCGTGGAACCACCTTTGAGAACTGACTGTTGAACCCAGGATTTTTTCTAGGATATAGCTGACATATTTCTGTGTCAGTAACCAACTTTCCTGTGTGTTAACGTAATACCTAGCATGACCAGCTTCCAGTCTTGTCTGGAACATCTGTGCAATATGATACCATCAGTAATACATAATGGGAATAATTTGAAAAGTTACAGATTAAATGAAGGGTGGTAAATAGTATAGATATCTAAGTCCGCATATCTACCCACATTTTTTAGTTTGAAACTTAATGGGGAATTATTTCTCTCACAAAACTTTAGTCTCAATCAAATTAAAATTTCCTGTACAGCTTTGTTGCTCATCAGTAAGAAAATTGTGCTGTTATTACTCTTATACTTGAGGATAAAACATATTGCAAATGGCCATCAATGCTTTATTGTAAGTGACAATAATGATGCTTCCTTGGCAAAGAAGACCTGCATCTAAATGTCTTCAAGCAAGAGCTTGTGGCTCCTAAGGATATATTTAAATCTGAGCAGTCTTGAACAACTGGAACAGTTATCAAACTGACAACTTGATCATTTTTCTTAGATATTAAAATAGCATATTGATGATGATTACTTTAATCTCATTTTAAGTACCTCATAAAATGCTTGAGAGGTTTGAAGCAATCTTGAGTTCAGAACTTTTCTTCTAATTACAAGCCCTGTATACAATTTGCTGAAGATCTACTGTCATTTCACTCTGGCTGAAAAAGGATAATGTAGAGTAGAAAGGCTAAAGAAGCAACATTCACAGACTGACCTGGATTCAGAAACAGAGCACCCACATTCATCTTCCAGTCTGAATCTGAGTACGGACAAAACCTTCCACTTCTTTTCTAAAGTCTGGACACCTCTTCCAAAATCTGTGGCCTCTGTTTTACTTTTAAAGCTGTCTACAGTTCCCTGGACTTAGTTGCTCAGTTCAGAGAAAAGATTATTTGGTAGAATTCACTGGCCAGCATGATCCTAGTCAGACACAGTGATTGCTATTATTCTTCCTTAAGTTATCTCAGTTAGCAACTGTAAACTGGTGTTCCATGACATTTTGCCCCTCGTTTTCACATATCCAGGTCTGAAAGTCCCCATAATAGGAAGGGGTCAGCTGAAATTTTGAGGGGGAAGGACAAGCAGGACTGAAGTAAAATTGTGCTGCAAGCAATGTATTCCCTCTGTCTCCTTCCAGCAAGCATATAGTATCACAGATTTTTCTTAGCCATTCTGATGCCTACCAAGCAACTCATTTTGTCAGCTTTTATGGGAATCTCTTTTAACTTCAGTAACTTGAATGTCAGACTTTAGCAGCAGAAATGACTGCTAACCTATCCCCAAATTACTAGTCAAAAGTAATGAAGGAAAAGATTATACACATGACCTCAAAGAGCCAAGTGGAAGACAGACACAGCTCAAAGAGAGCAGACACACAGAGGAGCGCAAGATTGACTTTCCATGTTATATCAAAGGCTCTTAACTTATTTCACAAATGGATGTCTTGGAAATAAGAATCTCTCAGGATCCAACAACTTGCGATTCACAAACTCTAAGGCAGAGTTACCAGTTTTATATTGAATAACCCCTAATGGTTGTTTATTTTTTTGCTTGTTTGGTTCTTTGTGGTGGTTTTTTGGTTTTTTTTTTCTTCCAGATGGTTGTTGAATTCATGTAAAATTCTAACATATGTAATACGTTTTAGTAAGGAATGCCACAAATCAGTTATGCACAGTGGTAGGAACCTTCCTTTGGTTATTTTGAACATCCCTTCTCACCTTGCCCATTAAACACTCAGAGGAGTGTGTAAACTTGTAGTATCTTCCCTCAGACATCTGTCATCTAGGCTGAAGAGCCCTATTCCATTTAAATGTTTTCTGTAAAGGTGCCATTTCCTAGCTGTGATCAACTTTTTAAACATTATTCTGTGCAAAGCAAGGTTGCTTTAGAGTGGGGAAAAGGTAGAGGTAACAGAAGACCTGAAGAAGACTTGGAAGAACAAAAATCTGGAAAAATGTGAGAAATTTCAGGCATGAAGAAAAAAAAGCAGAAGGGAATGAGGGAAGCTTGTGCTGTTTCCTTATCTGATTACAACATCAGTACTAGTTATTGCTACAACCAGCTCCTACAATTGCAGTCAATTACTACATTTATCTTAGAATACTGCTTTGATCAAAAAACTACCATAGTAGGATTGAAAACAAAGTAGAAAGCTTAAAAGGCATTTTAAAAAGCCTTCAAAATATTGCTCAGGAGTCAACAAAAGTTCCAGAGGTGTCATCACCTGAAATGTTGATTTATTTATTTTTTTGCCCTTGTTTCATATTTTTCCCATCTATTTAGAGGTCATTTCTGCAATAGATACTAATCTTTGCATCTGACTGGGTTGTTTTCATCTGTCTGTAAAGCACGACATGACATGCAGTTTTGGAGTCAAATCTTTGGACTTCCTGCACTTCTACTTTAATGAAAACAACTATTATTTTATTCACTAGTTGGAACTCTAAATTCATATAATGTATTTCAATTGTGAATAAACTTCTGTTTTGACATTGCTGCATTGTAACAAATTGAGTTTGATGTACATTTTCTCTGACTGATGGCTTGACAGAACTTTTCTGGCATTTTGAGCTCTTTACTCTTTTATACATATATCTTTATCACTCAGGAAAAAAAAAAGGAAAAAAAAAGAAAAGGAAAAAAAAAAAGAAAAAGAAAAAACCCAAACCCTAGGTCATAAATCTCTCTAAAATCAATAAAAGCAAAATTAATGAATGATTCTGGACCTTCACTCATACTAACATGATTCTGTTTTTTAAAGAAAAAAGTTTAAACTGCCATTAGAATCCTAGCATGAAAGCCACAACATCAAGGCCAGGCTGGATGGGGTTTTGCGCAGCCTGGTCTAGTGGGAAGGTGCCCCTGCCCATAGTAGATGATTTAGAGCTGGATAATCTTTAAGGTCCCTTTCAACCAGCAAATCTTCAGTAAGAGCCTACTTGCATAGCTAACTTTTTTACTCACATGACTGGAAAATCCCCATTATGACTTTTCAAAAATAGTCTTTTTTAAAAGTAATGAAATCTCATGAACACAATATCATGAAAGACAAACATCGTATCTCATAGAAACAGTCAATCAGGTTATATAGTTTAAATCCTGTCATGAGTCAATGACATAGCTCACATGGATTTCCCTCTAAGCTGGGCTCTGGTTCACTCTGCAGTTGGACAGCCACTCCAGCCACTCAGCTTTAAACACTGTTTCTTAGGTGCTTGTAGATGAAACGGTGATACCCATCTTCCAGACCTTCCCCAAACATCCCAACATATAGAAGTTTTTTCCAAGAGATATTCAAATGAGATTTCTATCCACAAGAACCATTCATATGCAGTTGAACACAAAAAAAGTGTACAAACTGAGCCTGAGCATTGAACATATATGACAAATTGTCATAACTGTGAAGTCGTCCTGCAAATAGCTCTACAAAAAAAACCAGGGAGTTTAAAATGTCTGTACCAGTGCTAAGCAAACCTAAAAGTATTAATGTTTCACAAATACGCTATCAAAAGCCTAACGATGGATAAGATTCACTCCTGTATTGCCTGGTGTATAAATCTTAAAGTGATTGATTAGCATGGAGCTTAATAAATGCCCAAAAGTGGAAATCCTCTTTCACCTCTTGGTCATGAGAATGGAACAGAGAACAACAGAGAATGTAAAGTCACTTGCAGAACTGATATTCTAAATCCACCTCCCTGAGAAGACATCAAACCACACTGTATGTTATTCTTCAGTCACTTTCATATTTATCTTTATCCCTTACATCAGTCAGGGGATTTACCACTTCTTAGTTAGAAGAGGCTTTTGCAAACTAAGCCATATGCTAGTAACTTCTAAAATGTCCACAAGGATGAAAACCTCTGCCTTATCCCCATATCTTTTTTTTTCCTTTTGTGCAGCTTTATGCAGCTTTCTTAATTCTGCATAAATCTGAAAGGCAATAGAGATGATTCTGTATAAATGTGAACACTTTGAAAGCAAAAACATACAAGGACAAGGTCCTTGACCTAAAGATCTTACATTCTGAAGAAAAAACACATGAGAGATAAGAACTCTCAAGGGCAGACAGGGGTGGACAATAAAGCTGAGTGCAAGGTTAGGGTGACATAGAGTTTGATCAGTGGAAAGCAATGTGGGTTTAACAATAATAACTTTTTGCTTTCATTTAAAAAACAGACTCAGTGATGTAGCAATGACCAGCTCAAGCTTGTACAGGCATATAATTTAGGAAAACATCTCTGTGATCAAGTTCATCATCAGTTCATCAGTCTAATATACTAGATTGCTTCCTCATAAGATCCATCTCAATAAACTAATCCAATTGCACCTTAAAAATTAATTGGGTTTTTGATTTCTCCTAATCAGACTAGAGAGGCAGTGGAGAGTGCAATTGTAAGGTGATGACACAGAGAAGATGACAGCTCTAATCACCTTTCTGTACTTAAAAATCAGAGAGAAGATAATATCCCAGATATCTGGGGTCATAGGAGTATTCAGTATTGTGTTAGTAAAGTGAAAGGGAAACTGAAGTAGGTGTAGGAGAAATACAGTTTCCTCTGTATTTTCATCTGCAGCTGAATAATTATTCTAGAAACCTAGCCAAAAATAATTGCTAGCCTTGCTGGGATGATTTGAAAGGAGAGAAAGGGTGTTAGTCAATAAGACTGGGGAGGTGGGTAGGAATTCTAAGGTACTGTATGTGAGGGCAAGAGTACATAGTCCTTCATTAATAGCAGGGTGATAACAATGAAATGTCCTAAGAAGGCAAGAAGGGTAGCAGTGTACTGCAAGGAGGGCTTTTCCCTTTGCATTTTGTCTTTCAGATGAGGGATGTTTTTTTGACTTGCTAGATGATATCCATAGCCTCTGAACCATTCAAGATACTCTGAAGGAGGGAAAGAGAGAGAGAGAACTGGACAGGACAGAGAGAACAGGACAGGTTAGATCAATTGTAACCAAAAATGTCATTTTCTATATTGTTTGAATGATGTTGATATTCACTGCTGCCATTTTATATCTTTGCTCAAAGATGTAGATCAGTTCTTATAAACAGTGCCAATAGATTGATCTATTATATGACAAATGGCAGACTGATTTATGTCTGTACTGTCTCCAGTCATGAGTTAGGAAGGCACTGTTGCTAGGAAGCCAAGACAGTGAGGATTTCAGCTGCAGCAGGAAAATCTGTATCCATCATGCTGCGCTCTCTAAATCTCTTTTAACTCTTCAGAGAAAGCGCATTTGTTTTTCAATTTGTGTATTTGACTTCTTCCTCTGCTGGATATACAGAAAACTGCCTAGCTGAATGCATGACCTTACGATATAATCACTCACAAGGAATCTTTAAAAATTATTCAAACTCCCTCTGAAAATAGCACTTTCCCCCTTTTTCAAAAGGTGTGCTATGCCATTTCAGCCCTATAGCTAGCAATTAATATAATCACTGAGTTAAGCAAGGGTTTTAAAACTACCCATAGGATCTAAATAAAGAAATTCATTTTTCAAAAAGGCTGAGCAATAAGCAGCTGCTGTATAGGTCAAAGAAAGAGCTCTGAAAATCAAACCATTAATTTCAGTACCTAAATACAAATTTGAAAGTCAATGCAATGTTCAAAAGTCAATTATAAGAGTATTATAAGTACTTTTAGCTTTAAGCTAGATAACCTTAAGCTGCTGCTTTTCTACAGATCATATCTGGAAGAGCTGGGCTTTTCAGAGCTTCTGAGCACCCAGTGGTCCAGCTGTACTTCCTGTAATTCATGGGTACTCAGCTTTCCTCAGCAGAAGGACAAAGGTGTTTCAGATTAGCATTACAGAAGGGCACTCTAATCCTGAGTTTTAAGAGTTCTTTACTGGGAAATTATGATTATTGTTTTGGCCATAGTACCTCTGGTGCAGCACTGCGTTAGCAATAAGGTGGAACCTGGTAATACCTGCAGAGGATATGAAGCCTGGCAGAGGAGTCTGGACAAGGCTGCAAAACCACAGTACAAGAAAAAGCTGTAATTTCCTGAAGTAAGTACACATTCAGGTAATTTCCAAAACCCATTTCCTATTACAATTTTGATAGACAAATATCAAACAGACATTAAGTTACACATATTTTTTCCAAACAATCCTTCCCAAACTTCTTAATCATAACCACTGTAATTGCTCAAAAATGCAGATCATCATTTACCTCTATCATCAAACTCTTAGCTGGAAATCCTCTGTAATCAATAAGATTCTTCAGATTTGCTTGGGGAGCACTAGTCTTCATAAGGGTTTCCTAATTTGTTCACAGGTTTTAAGCATCACCATTGAAAGAAATAGAGGGAGTGGTAGACAAGATTAATTTTCACTTTTGTTGTTATTGCATATGTTGTGAGACACTGGGAAGAGTAACAGAAAGAGGAGGGAAGGAAGGAGATTCTGGATTAAGTATATGTTTAAGGATATATTAATGTAGGCAAAATAAAAACAAATATTCAAACATACAAAATTCCCTTTTAAACACCTTTGGAACAAATGTTGTTTTATTTATATGAAATATTCCTGTACATTCAGTCATCCTCCAAAATTAACAGAGAATGTCTAGGTGTCCCTTTTAAAAGTTTCTCTCTGGAAGTCTAAATGTCATTGTTACATCATATTTTACAGCAAAATTTTGAGAAAATAAAGCTAAGTCAGAACAAATCATGTGTGACCACCACAAGAGCTACACTGGAGTCTGTGCATTCATTTTTAAATAATATTTGTTGGCTTCTCCGATCTAGATGGGCAGTAGGCCAAGCTAAATCCCTCAACCTTAACTGAAGCCCAATTAACTAAGATAAATTGTCAAATCACTTGGGAGAGATGATGAGCATTATTTAATATTCAAAGTTGAGGCTGCTGGCCAAAATAGGTATTCTACTGAATATCACAGAACATTTCCTGTCAAACCAACTATTTCTCTACTCCAAGTATTTTGTCTCCCTTAAAGTCGAAAACCTCAAAAAAATCCAGCCCCAGAGTTCGTATTATTTCAGACAAAGGCAAACCAGCTTGGTACTGCTGTATATACAACATGACCCATTTTTTTTTTCACCTACCTTTCTATTCTTTCTTAAATATATCTAAGTAAAGCCTGTCTTTCAGCTTACCTGTTCCACCCGTTTGTTTCAGTGCATCAGTGGATCCACACATTGTTGGGTAAAATGGGGCTTATTTACTTTTCTGTGCAGAGTTTTTGATATTGACAGAGGTGTTTAACACAGGCTTCCATCATCTTGCCAGCTGCACTTTCAGCCCCTAAGAAAAGTTCTGAACGCAACTTTCTTACACAACCTGAGAGCTCAATTCAGTGGTGGGCTACAGGTAGATTTGTTTTGCCATTCAAACCTGGGTGCAGCTGTACCCTTGCTGGAGGTTTGGGCACAAGCATTGCCTAACTTCCATAGTGTACTAGGGTATGCACAATATTAGTCATTGTTAATGAAGGGGACTACAGGATTTTACTATGGATTCATTACCCTCATTTACTATGAGGGTGGTTAAGCAGTGAAGCAACTTGCTCAAAGAAGTTGTGGATGCCCCATTCCTGCCTATTTCAAGTGGTTGGAAACCAGATGATCTTTAAGGTCCCTTACAAATCAAACCATTCTATGACCCTATGATTTTGATTTTAATCCTCCCAGTGTCCCTACCTCTGGCCTCCCAATTTCTAAATATAAAATTCTCCTAGCCAGTATGAATAAAAACACAACTTCCTCTGTGTTGGCAATCAAAGAGTTAAAAAACATTTTTTACTCCTCAAAATACTGTGAATCTTTAAAGATTTTTTATCTTTCACAGCATGTCTTTGAGTATATTGTCCCCCTTTTAATTTTAGTTCTAGTCTCACATTTCCATTATAAACTCATGATGAGTATCAAATATTGTAAGTGGGGTTTTTTAGATAAAAAGAAGTTAATATGGACAAAAATTATTATGTGAGTTTCCTTTTCTATCTATTTATCAGAATGATAAGCCTATTTATGAGGATTGCCTATAGTATGGGAGGTATTATAACTGTCTGCCATGCATTTTAAATGCAGCCTTCTAAGCAGCAAAGTCACAATTCTAAAAGGGTCACTTGTAGAAAACAATACAGAGTGCCCTTGAATTTAAACCTTGAAAATCAGGTTTCACTAACAGTTCCTCATCTTCTAATTATCTGTGGTGTACTCACTCTCATTATACAAATATTCACAGAATAATAGAACAGTTAGGGTTGGAAAGGACCTTAAGATCACCTAGTTCCAACCCCCCTGCCATGGGCAGGGACACCTCACTCTAAACCATATCACCCAAGGCTTCGTCCAACCTGGCCTTGAACACTGCCAGGGATGAAGCATTCACAACCTCCCTGGGCAATAACAGAAAAACCTATGGGCATTTTGCTCTGCAAAAACAGACAAAACCATGTATGCTGAATAAGATTTCAATAATTATACTAATTATGAGAAATAAACCAGGCCCACTTTCATGAACACATGTTGCTTTGCAAGGTGTATCATGGATTTTTACGCAGGGGATTTATTTACAACTATTCAAGAATGTTCAGCCTGTAGAAAAAAGGATGTGATACTTGCATGAGGCAAGAGGGAATGCCAAGGGTATTTTTTCTATGATTATTTGCTCTTGGACTTGGATTGCTGATTGTGTATAAGATTGATGTAGCTTAAAAATACATTTGAGATATACATTGTAAAATTGTTCTGTTCATTTAGTAAGAATATTTTCTTTATATAGAGAAGGTAATATATGTTATCTGAAGTATGGACATTAATATTGATTTGGATATACCCTGGTAAAAATTCTGAAAAAGACAAAATAAAGTGTGCAAATCATCTTAGGTTATTAATAAATAAGTTATTTTTTTTTCCTGCACCAGCAATGGGATTCCTTTCACCTAGTTTTGCTAACTAGAATGTAAACATCTCATCTTAACTAAACACCCATGTCCTCCCATTGTTATCACTTGAGGAAAAAAGGCACAATGTGCCTTGGTCACCATCTATTTTAGGATGAAGTAATCATCTTCTTCCTTTAATGACTACAGATGGAGGTTAGATGACTGGCTTAATCTCAACACGACTTTTAGCTGAATGTTGGTGAGATAAATCTTATTTTCCATATACGAACACCAAAGCCCAATATTTGAAGCCCAATACAGTCACTGAAAGCAGAGTAAGTTGCAGATAACTTAGTATTTCTGAACATGAGACTGTGCTATTTAGGTTCATGGTTTTCTGAGGAGTAAGCATTTAAGCATCTGTTTTAAGTGTCTAGCTCGTCATATAATGGAAATATGATGACCCAGCACAGCAATAAAAATGTGCAAAATAAAAAAATGTGTTTACAAGAATATCACCAATAAATACTGACCATTGAGTTTCCAGAAGGAATCAAAAACTTAAACTACAAAATGGGGAAAAATATTTTGTATTTAAAGAGAAAGATTTCAAAGACCATAAGGTCATAAAGTCAAAGTGAAGAAGGAGAATGATCAAGGCCAACAAGGGTAGCAAAAAAAGAAGGCTAAGTGTTGAAAAGGCAATACAGAGTGCTTTGAGTCAGCAGAATATATCTGCTTGTGTGGGCAGACTTAGGATTGGACTTGTAATGAGAACAGAGAGGTTAACAGAACGTAACCCATTAAATACATCATTTGAGAGATCTGGTGAGGGACAAGTCATAATAAAGACCAGATAAGAATGAGAATGACATATGTAAAGTAGAGAAAATGTAGTATTATGCAGTACAGTATTATTGAGATCATTATCCTTTCTTGGTTAATTCTAAACCTTACAGTTTCTCACCTTAATTACTATTCTATTAATAAAGGAAGACATATCTTAAGTTGCTATATGATGTTGTAAGTGAAGGGGCAGCTTCATTTAGCACGACTGGTACTCTACAGAGAACAAAAGCCTTTTGCCTTTATGATTAGATATTCTTTTTTTGACAAAAGCAGCCAATTAATTGCACACATGTTGTATCTTACCCGCAAAACCCAAATGGCAAGTGCTCTCTGGGCAGATACTTGATGTAAGAGTAAGGAAGGGACTTTTATATTTGTAAAGACAAATGACTTCACTTTCAATTTTAATTTGAAACAAATCTTCAAGAGATTGAAGGAAATCACGACCCAGAGAATGGAAAGGTTCAAAATATGACAAAGAATCTTATTTCTGAAATGAGAGCTATGATACATGTCTCTTGAATGAAACAAAAGAATTATCAATGAAACTTGTGTTTTTAAAAGTCACTATTATAAAAAGCATGTAAATAGCATCTATTATATTTTTATTTTGTACAGACTTCAGGTTAACCAGGTATGCTAACTCCCTGTCAGAAATTTGAATGTCTACCTCTGTTTTCTTCCAGATCTCACATTGGTGAGTACTGACCTGACTACTGAGAACAGCAAAAGGACTGTTTTAATTATCTATTATCTGCACCTGTTGGCAACATAATTCTTCTTATTACCTATTGAAGATAAAAAGGTTCTAAAACCTGACTGAAATAAGAAGGAAGAGAATTTTTCTATGCCAGGATTGAATGATATGGAAGGCAATCCTATTCAAAGTGCCAGAAGCATATGCCAGTTTCAATTAGAACATAAAAGGAAAATCTGTTGCTAAAATATACAACAGCACACTTTAAAGATCTTACATGTGCTTATTCAGAACTTAGAGGATTGAATATCCTTAAGAAAGTCTAAGTTTTGACATTTCGTTGAAGCTGTTGTTAAGTGTAGGACTTATTGTAGGATTCTCTGAATGAAATACTGTATTCTGTACTTTACAGAAGTTCAGAATAGATTACCATAATGATCACTTCTGGCCTGAGAACCTTTCTGTCTGAGAAATTATTCATTAAAGTTATTGCATCTTGTCCTTCCATGTCCTCTTTCCTAGCTAATTGGCTACAGTAGGAATGAGATAGCTGCGTTTCAAGTGACTGTATCAGTGGGCTACAGTGCCCCCTGACATGCTGGAAGGACAGTGAAGTGCATAGAGCTTTGCTCCAGAGGACTTGAGGTCAATCTATTTGATATGGCCTGATCTGCATCAGGAAAAAAGGGTTTCCACTGTTTTGCACAGGGTTTTTGGTGCTGCTAAGCAGTCCCCATACGATTGCTGAAACGGCCACACAGCACTGTATTAATCCAAGGGGTAAACTGATGTATGACAATCTCATGTGAAACTCTTTTCAGCTAAGGACAGCTCAGAAATCCTTATTCTAGGAGTCTAGCATTTCCTTTGGCGGTTTGTTCCCTTTAATAGATTTGCTCAGGAATCACAACCTTTGCAGGAGGAATCATGCCTTTGAAGATTTAATGTCTCAGAGACCCAATGTACTAACCAGAGTGGGTCTGAAATAGTCTCAGACTTTGATACATAGGATCAATACCTGCTACCCAGGATACTTCCTAGGAAAAAGTCTGGCTGGTCTCCGTAGCCTCCACAAAGTTAATTTATAGGAACTGACAGCTGTCATGGACTGCAGCTTAAATCCAGCAGCCCAGTACATAAAAGACTTGTTTATAACAGAAGTTTATCTTAATCACCAATCTTTATCTATTATTGTAATGTAAAATACACACTAGTCAGTTACTGCTTTCTCTGTGGTGCACTTAAGTTGTGTGCTAATAAAATGCCATTTGCTTTAAAAAGGAACCTGAGTAATCAAAGTTGTCTTAGTTATCCCCTACTTGTGCACTATAGAGAGTTTCAAAAAGTTACTACTAGTTACTTTTACTAGTGTAAAAATCTATTCTCCTACTGAAGAAGTTTTAAAATGTGCCAAGGGGTCAGACTGTTATTTCTAAGACTTTGGTTTCACATGACTTTGCAGGTATCTTTCTGGCCCTAATAAGCAGAGCTTCCCAAGCTAACCTCCAAGCCCTCCTTAAAGATCTACTGGACACTAAATATGAGGAAAATACTAGTGAGAATAAATAAAACCAGAACCTAGATATTCTTGCCAGAATATACACCTGAATACCTTCAGTTAGCATTCAGTTAAAATGCTCACTGAAATTGAGTTAAAAATGAGATATGAAGCAATCTCACTTCCAGTTGCAAGCTCACGTCTTCCTCCCCCTCCCCACCCTGGTAGGAAGGGGAGGAGAATAGGGGAAAAAAAAAGGTAAAACCCATGAGCTGAGATAAAAACAGTTTAATAACTAAAATAAAGCAAAATATAATAATGAAATAAAGAGAGAGAGGAATAAAACTGAAGAAGCACAAGTGATGCACAATACAATTGCTCACCCTGTGCTGACCAATGCCCAGCCCATCCCCAAACAGCAATTGGTGCCTTCCAGTCAACTCCCTCCAGTTTATACACTAACCACACCATGCTGTGGCATGAAGTATCCCTTTGGCTCGTTTGGTTCAGCTGTGCTGGCTGTGCTCCCTCCTGGCTTCTTGCCTGCTCACTGGCAAAACTGAAAAGTCCTTGACTTAGAGTAAACATTACTTAGCAGCAAACAAAAACATCAACGTGTTAACTACATTATTCTCAGACTATATCCAAAACACAGCACTGCACCAGCTACTAGGAAGAAAACTAACTCTATCCCAGCTGAAACCAGGAAAGTATACACCCTTATCATTCACGTCATGCCAGGTCCCACACTTACCAACACACCACCAGCTTTCCTGTTTTTTGGTATGTACACACAGATATAGTCCCTTAGTCTATTGACCTTCCCTATAAAACTCTGTTGAGTTCGTTTGGTCCATGACTTCGGGCTCCGTCTGTTGCAACAGTCTTTCAGGGAAGTTTTAGATGGTGTGTGGTGTTGGATTGTTACATTCTGAAGCCAGTTCTGATAAAAAGTTGTAAATGAGACTAATCAAAAATCATTCACAAGTCTTTGCCTTTGTCAAATTAAAATAAGCTTTGAATATTATAGCCTGTAAAATCTGACTAATGTTGTCATTTTTCTCCTTTCCAATAGGAATAAAAGAATATCTTTTGTGGAAGAGGATTAATACCAAAATCTTATTTAAAATATAACTCCTGTATCATAATGTGCTATCCAAATTGTTCAGGGTGAGAATGTTGTGCCCAGTTCCTGATTTAGGATTCTAGGTTTATGCTATGCTTATTCCTGTATCCTGAGTTGGTCCGCTAGGACAGTCTCAAGATTCTGTTCCCCATACTTTTACAAAAAAAAAACCTCTAGGCAAAAACAACAACCTGAAACTTCAGCCAGAGGATCAAAAAGTCCCCAGGTTAAACTATCTGTGATTTCCCACTATCATATTGCATCTGGAATATTGTGCCTAGTTCTGGGCCCCTCAGTTCAAGAAGGACAGGGACCTGCTGGAGAGAGTCCAGTGCAGGGCAACTAAGATGATTAAGGGAGTGGAGCATCTCCCTTATGAGGAAAGACTGAGGGAGCTGGGTCTCTATAGTTTGGAGAAGAGGAGATTGAGGGGTGACCTTATTAGTGTATATAAATATATAAAGGGGGAGTGTCACGAGGATGGAGCCAGGCTCTTCTCAGTGGCAAACAATGAAAGGACAAGGGGCAACGGGTACAAACTGGAACACAAGAGGTTCCACTTAAACTTGAGAATAAACTTCTTCTCAGTGAGGGTGACGGAACACTGGAACAGGCTGCCCAGGGAGGTTGTGGAGTCTCCTTCTCTGGAGACATTCAAAACCCCCCTGGACACGTTCCTGTGTAAACTTATCTAGGTGTTCCTGCTCCTGCAGGGGGATTGGACTAGATGATCTTTTGAGGTCCCTTCCAATCTCTAACATGCTGTGATACTGTGATACTGTGATATTCAAATAAAAATCAGTCAGGGAAACCAAAGCCCTGCTTTAGTGAGCATACAATCTAATACCAGCAGATTTAATGGAAATCACTAGGAAGCACACACAAATCTAAGAGCAGATGGCATAGCCATTGAAAACAGTTTTGTAATTTTGAGTAAAATAAGTTATTCTGTGGTCAGTGTGGAAGTGAATGGTTGATTGCTGAATATACAGTGAGTGGGTGTCTCGTGCAGAGATTAGAGAAGGTAAATAAAGGCACAAAAGAAGCCAGTGAAGCAAAGAGAAATTAACTTAATATAGTGAAGCCCAATTAACATCCAGCATAAAACACTCAGCCAGGTCCCCAGGCTGCAGAACAAGGGATAGGACTGTGAGATGACAGCAGGAAAAGGGCTACTCCTTCAAATTGTAGCAGCTCCATCACGAAGGATGCTCCTCTGGCTGCAGGGCTAGTTCCCTGTGAAAGACAGCAAAACGATTGCAACAGATGGAGAAGTTACCCTAATGTCACTTTATCAAACCACATAGTAAATTATTGCATCATTCTTCTAAGAGATGCAACGTTTTGAATACTTAAGAAAACCCATCTAAAAGTAGACAATTGTGATTTTTTTTTTTTAGGGAACGTTATACTCAGCATTATGTCAGCAGCAGCCCCTTTAAGGCATGAATTGGGACAGTATAGCTGAATATATGGTACAAGTTCTGGGATTTTGTGCTGAAATAAGCAATATCTTATCTACATTTGAAGGCATTTTTCAGCAACAATATTACAGCAACAATATTCAGCAACAATATTCATAAGACTATAAGGGTCTGAAAGGGTATTGTAACAAAAATCGTCTTGCTTCTCTGCTTTCCCTACCCTCATTTTTCTATTTGTCTGCCTCCAGAACCTTTAAATAATTGTATTTTTTTCCTAAAACAATCTGTGGGAGTATGTCCAACTTTATGAACCCAGATTTCATTTCAGACTTTATAACTTGCAAAACTGAAGTCTAGAAGCTGTGCACAAAGTTTGCATCAACATGGGATCTTTTCCGCTTTTTTTTTTTTTTTTTATCCTTCAGCATTTATGCTGTCTATTCTACATGGGAAGGTATCAGACTTGTATAATATTGCTCAGGAAAGATTATAGAAGCCTACAAAAATCAAAGAAACGTCATAGGAAATCATGCTGTTACAGCAATGTTTCTCAGGGTTGGGGATGGTTATTTTTATTCAGAATCTGTGAGACTGTTCTGCAGCCAAGAGACATTATGTTAGGAAATGTTGAAGATGGACATCAATAAGCCCACAGAGAATGCATGTGTCTCACGCTATGTCCTAATACTGCAAAATATTATGCCAGAATTAGACACAATTAGAACAGAAATTCTGTAAGGACAGAAGACAGCACAGTGAAGCAGTGTTGTGAAAGTTTGCAGATATCCTTGTATGTATTTCGTGTGAATTAAAGCTGTTGGTCCTTCCCTTTCAGGAACATCTTATTTCCATGGGAAAAAAAAAAAAAAAAAAAAAAGAAAAAGGGAAAAAAGGCCATGGGTAAGAAACTGTCACTTGTGTAAGTCCTTTAATAAAGGATACTGAGCTGCATTGTTAAAGGGCAGCAATGACTTACTCTTTTCCAGAGGAAAATTATGTGGGATGAATTAAGACACTCCCTTACTGTAGTGGTTTCCAGGATGTAGCAATTTCATGTCATTCATACTGAATACCAAGCTGAAAAGTTAGCCTACTGCTGTTGTCTTCCTTTAAATTTGTAAGAAAAATTGCATCGTGTTCTCAGTTACCAGAAATAAAAGAAGCAATCTGGAAACACCAGATGAAGTGAAGAGTGTCCCAAAACATCAGAAGTCTCTCTGCATTTACTCCATGTTATTAGCAGAGGGGAGTAAATTTGGCACTTCATTAGCAGGCTTTGTACTGTGAGGAGGAAGGTGATGGAGGCCATAGATAGAAACAACCAGAAGGTAGACTAAAGAATCGGCATAGAATCATAGTCTATTGGTAGATCTTTAGAAAAAAAACCAGCCAACTTTGTTTTCATGAAATGCAAGAGGAAGTAATGAAAAAAAAAGGTACTTTTTTAAAATTAAATAAAAAAAAAATAAAGGCATTAGGGAATATCAGAAAATAAATATGAATAACAGATGATGTCCATAGCATATATTTGATGCTGGAACTCATATCAAAACAGTTTTCAGCCTAATGAGACATTTTGAAATTTCAAAGAGAATTCATGCTGAGAAGGAACAAAAAATCAAAGGTTTGAAAAATTTCATAAAACAAAAATCTGGAAAAAAATGTGCTGGATCAGTTGAACAATTTTATTATAATAATACAATGATTTTTTTCACTTCTAAACAAGAATAATTTAGAACCAAAATACCCTTAGAAATAAAAAAAAAATCCTGAGAAGACATTGAAATATCATGATTTAAATATAGCTCTCATCTGCCTCCTAACAGTTTGGTTTCACATACAAAGGAAATTACATGAATTAGCCATGGGTGTTTTTACAGATCTGATTGCATCCTATACCATGTCGCAGAGGTCCAGAATTCTCCTAGGGGAGCACCCTTGCATAACCAGTTGCCTCCATAGATAGAACAGTGAAATAGAAAGATGCTCTGTGAAGGCCAAAGAGCAGAGTGTTAACTCTTCTCTTTCAGCAGAGAATGGAAACAATGCCATAAAGAGCAGGAAAGATCCTGCCATGTGACATCCTTGTAGTCCATTTCCATTGACAACACTCTACAGCATAAAATTCATAGTAAGCACATCAAAAAATACAAGCTGAATCTCAGAAATACTTAAACATCACAGAAAAGAACCATCTATATTAATGAAATTGATAAAATCAGATAAGCTAGAACGCTTATACAGAAAACACAAAGCAGTGGTGCCATTGATTTTTAGTGATAAAAAGAAAAATTGATCGATTAATGCATTTCAGCCTCAGAAAAAAATATTTTGTGAGTCTTTCATTTAATATACAGTGCTCTCAAATCCAATGGCCACTACTCGAAATAGTCTTTTCTTTCATAGAAATAATTAAAAATGGGTTTCAAAGTGTTTTGCAAAGATCACCTGTCTAAAATTCTTCAAAAGCTAAGACAATGTCATATGCTATCCTATATAATAACTATGGTAAAAAAAAAAATCATATGAGATGATCCATTCAGTTCTGCTTATGTTCAGCCTTGCATGTACAGAGTTAAGATGACGTATTCATGAGGACTGTGGACTATTTTCTACAATCTAAGTGAAGAAGTCTTCTAGATATAGTCCAGTATTTTCATCATCCTGCATTATCCAAATCAGGAAAGTGATTCTTTCATGTATTTATCATGTTTTTTCCAACCCTACTTCCTTTTATAAGCCTGTAAATCATATAAATAAAGAGCATGCAGAGGAAGAAGTTATTTTTAACTAATGCTAAATACATTCATTGACAACTCTCTTTTTATGTACATCCTTGGTAGATCACAAATAGCACACAGAGCAAGTGATGCAGAAGATGCTTGAAAAAGATGACTGTAAAAAAAATACTGCACTGCCAATGTATACATCTAACATCACACTTTTTGACGTATTTTAGGATATGTTTCCTTAGAGTAGGAAAGGATATTCAAGCATAAATATTGGGAGATCCAGCAGGATTTTGGATTTTTGGAGCCAAACATTTTCCTTCCTGTTGCTATCAGACAGCACATCCTTCCAACTAACATTCTGTGAGGTTAATTATATTCCTCTTTAAATGATGATGCAATTATTCCAAGCAAATTCATGAAACAGGCAGAATAATGCAGGGCACTTAACTGTGTTCTCTGTGGAGTAGTGTATGGGCCACTGTCCTGGGTTTAACAGTGGCACTGTTAAACCCAGGACAGCCACCTGGTCCATTTTATACTGTGTTCTCAACTAAGAATCAAAAAAACCAAACCATAACACTGGAACCTCAAGTCAATACTGCATGATGGTCAATGACCAGAGAAGAAAGAGAAGCAGTAAAAAACGACTGTAGAAAGGCTGAAGTTATAGTATTAAAAAAATAAAACAGGCCATTTTCTTAAAGTAGAAGATCTTAATTGAAAAGAAAGTCATCACAGACCTAGTGGAATCTGAGAAAAAAAATGATTTGATTGATTTCGATGCAACATTTCAGTGCTAAGCAGATATTTAGAAAACTTTAAGACTGAAAAAGATGTCTTGGGAACAGCAGGTCATAGAAGAACTTTAGAAGGAAAATGCAATAAATGCCAGCATAATTCTGGACTGCACAGTGAAAACCCTGCTGCCACGACCCCTGCTTGAAGCACTATGGGAGCTCACAATGGCTGCAGAACACCACAGAAACTTTGGCAAACAAAACCAGGATGCACAGGAGACACCACAGCACTGTGAGTTACAAGTAAAGAAAACATCCTGCCCACCTATCATGCTGAATTGAATAGTGCAGTGGAGGGTGGAAAGAGCACATATAAGAGAAAGCAGGAGAAAGTAGTCCCCTGCAGTAAAGTCCTCCTGCTATTTCCTAACATCCCTGGACAGACTCCTCTTTTTTGTGTGAAGCTTTTGCAATCTTATTTTCTCCTGGTTTTGACTCTTAAGGTCAGTTTCTCTTCCTGTACAGCAGTTCACTCAATGAATTAAAAATATCCCCGTTACACTGTCATTTTTGTATCTTTCATCTTTTTTCACCTGCTTGTGCTGCTGTCTTCAAAAGAGGAGCAAAAATTAATGATTCTACCATGTTCTCACCTGGAACAAGCTTCCATTTTAACTTTTCCTTTATACTTAATATTTGCTCAAAATCTGCTCAAAAGGATGTGTGCTGGGTGTGTGTTTTCACTTCTACAAGGGAAGAACACAAGAGAGAACTGTGGCTTCAGTTAGTAAGCTGTATTAGAATATGGAATAACCATGTGATGGAATGTTCCATAATTTCAACCACTGAAAACAAGAGTGAATGAATCAATGGAAGGTGGGGTTCTCAAAAAAAAGGCTGCATTCACAGGAGGCTGTTATAATAATTTATTTCTATCTTTGACTTCACTGGTGTTTATCCTTCCAATATGAAGTGGTGTGTAACTTAAATAAGTAATTGCATTCAGATTCTGAATGCAAATCTTCAGTACTGATGGGAAAATAAACTCTTTTTTTTCCATTATTTAATGAATTAATAAATTTTACCACAGGAGGAACTGTGTGAATGATAAAATATGGCTTGGTTCCAGTTGCAAAGGAATCTTTCCATATTTACAGCTGAAAAAAAAAAAAACAAAACAAAAAAACAAACCAAAACCAAAAAATAAAACAAAACAAAACAAAACAAAACAAAACAAAACAAAAAAAACCAAAAACAAACAAGCAGAAAAAACAAACCAACAGAACCAGTTCAGGGGATGTGGGAGAGAAAAAGATATCTTTTGAGCAATTAAAAGAATTTTATTTCACTGTTCAACTTCAAAATGTAATATATTCAAAACTTGATGTAAAACAAAAGAGAATTTGAAAATCAAATCTGTTTTGCTAAGAAAAAAATGGAAAAGTTTTTATCAAAAGTACAAAAATGAATTATTGTTGAAACTTTTTCCCTGCTCTTTTAAAATTAAAACCTGGCCAAAAATACCTTATTTCATGAAATAATTGGATTTCAACAGAATGACATAATATGATGGAGTATGATTCTATCTAAGTCTCTCTCAGCTTGTCTCATAAATCCAGAGTAATAGGATTCTCAAAGCAAATACTGAGAAACACCTAGCAACAGCCCTATATATTTATCTGATGGCTACTTTGAAATTTACCTTCCCTACACATTAAAATCCTTCTTTTAATTTGGGGATTACAAGATAGCGGATTGGAAACTTGATATCTATATTGCTCAGTGATTTTAAATGAATATATTAGAGTCTGATTGCATTGCAGCAAGCTCTAGTGGTAACAATGAGAAAAATCAATAAAGCAAAATCATAAATGCAAGATCTAAACAGTGATTTGCATTGTAGCATAATCCCGTAATAATTTAACCCCTCCTGATGCTACAATAGGGGAATGTCTTTTCCAAGAACAGCATTCAAAACTTAAAATTTCTGGCAGGCCATTTAAAACAAGCTTATGATACCTCACTATTGTCATCAGGCTTCTTGTATAATTAGACTTTGAAATTCCATCAAGTGAAAAGATTTTCAAGACAAAACAGTAGGGCTTCAGGAGTTTATTAGCCTCCCTCCCCTTCCAGGTCTATAAAATGTTGTATGAAACTGTATTGTTGTCTCAAAACTAAAACTACTTAGGACTGTTCAGGAGGTACTGTCCATCAGTACCTCCTGAAAATTAAGTTTCAAATGCTTTTGTGCTCATTTGTACACACTTGCTCTCACCGACGTTTCACGGCACTACGTTTCCAAGACAGCTTGAATGGGTTCACATCATACTTTTTGAAGATGGAGGTGCTGCAGAAGAGATGTTGTTCATCTTGCAAGATAGATCTATGTGGACACATATATACACACATCAAAAAAATAAAACAACAACAAAACCAAAGGAACATGAAGCAGCCATGCTAGAAACCTCAAACAGAAAGACTTTGCCAGCATTTTACCATGTTGATTTTACTATCTTCTTCTTTTTTTATTTCCCTTTTTTTTTTTATGGAAAACTCAAAATTTCCCATGCAGAAAAAACATTTCTAACTAACTATGGCATTTTAGTATAATTGTAAAAGCTGGGAACTTATACAGCAGCCAGAAATATTGGCAATAAAAGAAAACGTACAATGGAATTTGGTGTACATGATGAGTTACAGTGGATTGATGGCTTGGCTTCTTGAGTGAAGATTTGGGAAGGGCTGATCCTTTGAGTTATAGTGGAGAACAGAGGTAAGAAGTTAAATTATTTTCTTGGGTTGCATATTGCAATAACTGTTGAATTATGTGAGTTTTAATGTTCATTTTGAATATAATGTTTTTTCTTTATAGATAGTTATCTCTTCAAATTTAAAGTTCAAAAAGTCTTTTGTGTTTTAATTTAAAAATAATGTATGAAAGATAAGAAATAATTCCCTTTGTAATGGGTTAGAAAACTTAGCAAGAACTTGTTGAAATTAAAGAATAGGTATTAAAGAATTGGGAAGTGATGATTGCTAGGATTTAGTGCAGAAAGAGTTGTTCAAAACTTCATAATCTTGCTGATTGCATTTGTGAAATTCTTCTGGAGAAGCAATTAATTAGCACGATTTTACTTTCTGTATCACAGAAACATGGTGGGATAGCTCCTATAACTGGAGTGTTGGAATGGAAGGCTACAGGCTCTTAGGAAAAGACAGGCCAGGCAGTCGGGGAGAGGGAGTTGCTATTTATGTTAGGGATAGGCTGAAGAGTATGGAACTCTGTCTGGGGACAGGTGATCAGTCAACAGAGAGTTTGTGGGTCAGGGTTAAAGGGAGAACAGTGATGGGAAACATTACTGTGGGGATCTGTTACAGACCGCCTAACCAAGAGGAATCTCTGGATGAAGTGCTCTACAGACAGATAGGAACACCCTCATGCTTGCAGGCCCTTGTCCTCATGGGGGCCTTCAACCATCCTGATATCTGTTGGATGGATGGTACGACCAGGCACAAGCAATCCAGGAGGTTCCTCAGTTGTGTGGAAGACAGCTTCCTTCTGCAAGTAATAGAGGAGCCGACAAGGAGAGGTGCCATGCTTGACCTCATGCTCACCAACAGGGAATGGCTGGTTGGAAATGTGATGCTCCAGGGCAGCTTTGGTTGTAGCAATCATGAGATGGTAGAATTCAAGATCCTCAGGTCACTGAGAAGAGTGTGCAGCAAGCTCACTGCCCTGGACTTCAAGACAGCAGACTTTGGCCTCTTCAGGAACCTGCTTAGTAAGGTTCCATGGGATATAACCCTAGAGGGCAGGGGGGCCCAAGACTCTTGGTTGATATTCAAGGATCACCTGCTAGAAGCTCAGGAGTGTTGCGTCCCAACTAGAAGGAAGTGGAGCAGGAGGGCCAGGAGACCTTGGATGGATAAGGAGCTTTTGAGGAAAATTCAAATGAAAAAAGAGCCTTATAGAAAGTGGAAGCAAGGACAGGAAGCCTGGGAAGAGTACAGGGATGTTGTCCGGGAAGCTAGAGACCAGGTTAGGAAAGCTAAGGCCCAGTCAGAATTAAACTTGGCTAGGGATGTGAAAGATAACAGGAAGGGATTCTATAGATATATTGCAAATAAAAAAACAGAAATGTGGGATCTCTCCAGAAGCTATCAGGAGAACTGGCTAGACTGGATTTGGAGAAAGCTGAGGCTCTTAATGACTTCTTTGCCTCAATCTTCACTGGCAAAAGCTCTGACCGCACCACCCAAGGCTTGGAAGGCAGACACAGGGACTGTGAGAATGATGACCCTAGGCCTACTGTAAGATAGGATCTGGTTTGTGACCATCTTAAGAACCCGTATGTCCACAAGTCCGTGGGACATGATGAAATCCATCCACGGATCCTGAAGGAGCTGGCAAATGACGTTGCTAAGGCACTGTACATCATATTTGAAAAATTATGGCAGTCAGATGATTCCCAATGACTGGGAAAAGGGAAATATAATCCCCATTTTCAAGAAGGGGAAAATGGATGACCCAGGGGGTTACAGACAGGTCAGTCTCACCTCTGTGCCTGGCAAAATCTTGGAGCAGATTCTCCTGGAAGGCATGCTAAGGCACATGAAAAACAATGCAGATAGATCCAACAGCAGCAAAAGATTCAGTTTCCAAACATATTCAAGCAATCCTCCAAACAAAATGAGAACCAGAGAACGAGGCAATTTCCATTTATGCAGTCAAGAAGTATTCATGACAAAGTAGCTTCATGAATCGTAGTAGTAAGAGAGATTTTCTCTATTGCTGCAAAATGGGTTTGCTAGCTGGAAAAAGCTAGAAAGTAAGAAACTATGGTGGGGGAAGTTGCTTTTCCACATCTGTGCCTGGCAAAATCTTGGAGCAGATTCTCCTGGAAGGCATGCTAAAGCACATGAAAAGCAACAAGGTGCTTGGTGGCAGCCAGCACGGCTTCACTAAGGGGAAATCCTGCCTGACCAATTTGGTGGCCTTTTATGATGGGGCTACAGAACTGATGGACAGGGGTACAGCAGTTGATGTCAACTACCTGGACTTGTGCAAAGCATTCAACACTGTCCCACACGACGTCTTTGTCTCTAAATTGGAGAAACACCAATTTGATAGGTGGACCACTCAGTGGACTGGATGGCTGCATGCCAAGAGTTGTGGCCAATGGCTCAGTGTCCATCTGGAGACCAGTAACGAGTGATGTTGGGACTGGTCTTGCTCAACATCTTTGTCAGTGACATGGACAGTGGGATTGAGTGCGCCCTCAGCAAGTTTGTCGATGACACCAAGCTGTGTGGTTCGGTTGATACACTGGAGGGAAGGAATGCCATCCAGAGGGACCTTGACACGCTTGTGAGGTGGGCTGATGCCAACCTCATGAAGTTTAACCATGCCAAGTGCAAGGTCCTACACCTGAGTCAGAGCAATCCCAGGCACAGCTACAGGTTGGGCAGAGAAAAGATTCAGAGCAGCCCTGTGGAGAAGGACTTGGGGGTGTTGTTCGGTGAGAAAATGAACACGAGCCGGCTTCAGTGTGCGCTCACAGTCCAGAAGGCCAACGGTATCCTGGGCTGCATCAAGAGGAGCATGACCAGCAGGTCGAAGGAGGTGATCCTGCCCCTCTACTCTGCGCTCGTGAGACCTCACTTGGAGTATTGTGTGCAGTTCTGGTGTCCTCAAAATAAAAAAAGACATGGAACTGATGGAAAAAGTCCAGAGGAGGGCCACAAGGGAGATCGGGGGATTGGAGCACCTCCCATATAAAGACAGGCTGAGAAAGCTGGGGCTGTTCAGCCTGGAGAAGATAAGGCTGCGTGGAGACCTCATAGCAGCCTTCCAGTATTTGAAGGGGGGCTATAGGGGTACTGGGGATGGACTCATCAGTAGGGACTGTAGCGATACGACAAGGGGTAACAACCTTAAACAGGGGAAGTTTAGATTGATATAAGGAGGAAGTTCTTTACTGTGAGGGTGGTGAGGCACTGGAATGGGCTGCCCAAGGAAGCTGTGAATGCTCCATCCCTGGCAGTGTTCAAGGCTAGGTTGGACAGAGCCTTGGGTGATATGGTTTAGTCTGCGGTGTCGCTGCCCACGGCAGGGGGGGTGGAACTTGATGTTCTTAAGGTCCTTTCCAACCCTAACTGTTTTATGGTTCTATGATTTTATAGTTCTATGGTGTTATCATGTAATATCCTAACTGTTTTGAAAACAATTTACCAAGGTGAGATGGATTTCATCAGGAGGAAGTGGTCAACAAATTCACTTTACTTTCATGAAAAATGTTATTACACTGGCATAAAAATAGTTCTGTCTCATATTCAGTACTGCTGCAAACAGCTTATTTTATTAAACTAAACTACAACACTAACTTACAAATAAGTAAAAACAAAAGAAAGTCTTTGGTATGTCTTCTGAAACAAAATTAAATTAGCCCCTTGTAACATTTGAGAGCACAATTCATAATTCAGTTGGCTCCAAGCATCTCCCTTAGGAGAAAAAAATGTTAGTTCATGTTATGATGAGGAAAAAATTATTCTATAAATGCTTAAGATATCTTTCTGCTCCATAATCAACCTGGGTAGACAAGCTTAACAGCCAGCTTTTCCTTCTTCCCTAATACTGTCACTCTCTTTGTAATAAAATTAAGCAAGTGGCAAGGATAATGTATGGAAATAACTACTGTTTCTCTCTAGCAGATTCCAAGATTATTATTTTTTAATTAAAAATAAATGAAAATTTAAATCTAATTCAGTACCCAGAAATTTCTGAAATAATAATTAATTTTTCTTACTGCTTCTGGTAACCAAAAACCGTGGTTTTGTGAAAAACGTAAATATAGCAAAACTTTTTTCAGTAAAGAAACTTTTTTTTGGAAAACCAAATTTCTGGCAAGGATTACAATCAAATGCTTCTTTCAATAATATGTCACCTGTAAATGACACTCAACAAAACAAAACAGGGCAAAGGATCTTGTGTCTTCCTATGACAGATGTTTTCTCTTTATGAATGATTTCACTTGATATATTTGATAAGCCAACTCATTGGAATCTTTTGCAATGATTATCACTATAAAATATTGATTATTATATTCTATTATGCCTAGAAGAAAGTTATTTTCAATGTCTAAAAAAGCTCTACAAAAAAAACATCCTGAGGACAAGGTCCACCATGCGTGATAGTTCTGTCTGGGATTTGTCCAGAGAAGGATGCCGTTGTTAGTGAGAGACAGAAATAACCCTTTTGACCTTGGTCACCGTGAAGAAAATGATCTCTGAAATAATAAGTATGAAATTCATAAAGAAAATTTAATCTCAATGCATTTGCATGAACAAATGTTACGTGAGGTATGCAGGGAATAGAAGGCAACGGTTTTACCATCCCAAAGTCCTTCAGAGTGTTTGTTTATGACCATGCAAGACAGCAGCCTAAAAATCTGAAGCCATGGATGCAGCTCCTCTGCACAAAGCTGAGGTAAACTGATACAATGATACTTAATTCTCAGGTTTAGCTCCATCATTATTACCTGGAAAATCCCACCTGCTTAAGATAAAGTCTTTAAAAACGAGAGGGAGAAAAGAAAAACTATGTTGTTCAATAAACTGTATCTTCATCTGCTACTGCCTGCTGGGAATACCTTTCTGTATTGCTAGATTATTTTGTCAGAAAAGAAAATCTCTTAAGCCTTTTTTACCTGACTTAATTTTCTCCTTGGTTTTTGTCTTATAAATTAGGATTTATTATTAGGCATCTCATCTACAGAAATGTTAAAATTATGAGCCAGGCTTTAAAAAGCATTTCTGGAAGTCTTAAGAGAGGCAGACGAGAATACTTATTTGAGTGAGAGTCTTTTCCTCATCCCTACCCACCCTTTGCTGCTGCAGAGGTCTGTGTCACAACCCACTCACTGTGTAGACTTCCAGCTGTCACAGCTCCCACTGCAAGTGTTCCAGACAGCAGATTTCCTCACTTTCCTAACAAGTTTACTCCTTCTGCAACCATTCAGATGTTTTCTTCTCTTCAAGCTCTCATTCTGAATGTTGTTTTTATCTTCACTACTCTTTTTTTGCCTGCATTAGCTCTAAGATTTTTCCCTTTGTACTTCAGCTACCAGTAGGCATACATACATGTGTGCATACTCATTCTGTGTGTGTTTATAGCTACATACAAGTGTGTATAAACAGGCACAGCTGAAAGACAGAAATGGCATGGCGGGGAGAGTGAGTGTGCCAGTGACTGAGTCTGTAAGTGCAAATATACCTGCCCAAGCTGTACACTCAATATATAATAATAATAGCTCATATGAGCAAACAATTTATAGGTTAAATCCCAATTTTGCTAAATGAAACTGAAATATTCATAAACGTGTTGGGGAAAAAAAATTAAAAAAATGGAAGGAAGTCCCAGTGGTAAGGTTTGTTTGTTAAAATTGATTTTCTATGAATATCATAATCTCATAGCAGCCTACTGAAATCAGTAAGCCTACTGTTGTGTAAGTAATGCGTGCATTGGGAGAAGAGGGCAAAGTTCAGATCTCATTTAATCTTTCGCATAATTAGCATATTACTTTTACAAAATCTTTATGTTTACATCCTGTCCACATGGACAATAAAAGCGCAAGTCAGACTTTAAAAATTAAAGCCTGTTGCAAAATACAATAATAACCATTCAAGAATTCAGTTGTTTTCTCATGGTTCTAATACAGAAAAAAAAAAATCATTACTTTCTGCTGTGTTCACAGAGACAAATATAAGTAAATCAAATTTAGTCTGACAAGCCCTAGCAACATTTTTCAGCCATCTGATGAGGTGGGGAGGCATGCTAGCAGGTGCCAAGAATAAGACATAGATCTTTGTGACCCATCTTTCTTCACCACAGCTCCTGTGGGAATTAATAGACATAGACCATATCCCTTATTCACATCATCCAGTTTGAGGTCCACATGAATGAACGAATGATTGATGAATTAATTGGCAGTGATTAACAAAATGGTCATTGCAATTAATATTTTCTTCTGTGCTGTGATATTTTTTTCAGCTTTCTAATCAAGTGAAGCTCAATCTAACATAAGGTTCCCTTCCCAAACTTAAAAATGCAATCAAATAAAAAGAAAACCAGCAGCTGCTCCCCACTGAACAGTAATAAGTATATTAAAAATTAAGCAAAGCAATACTCCATTCCTGATATAAATATCTGTCATCTTCATCTCACTCTCTCCCCCAAAACCCACTAAATAAGCAGCTCTTGCTGCAAAGAGTAGCATGAAATCCCACCAGATTAAAATGCAGACAAAAAATCAAACTCAAAGCCTAATTAAGGAAAAGGCAATCTGAAAACGTTTTTCTTTTCAAAAGACAAGACAAGAAAGCCATGTGCTACAATGGCACCTAGCTCTGACTCCTTTCTTTAATAAATCTACCTAAAAGATGATCTAGGTTTTGCCTTCCCCAGGACTTCTAGGGGACCAAAATATCCTTGCTGTGTCTAAGCACCAAGAGACCCTGCCACCAGTGTGACACAGGGTCACCAGTGACCCACTGTGCCATCCAATTTGTCTCATACCATCCAGGGATGCTGAATCTAGCAGAGCCAGGAGCCAAGCCTCGCTGGTCCTGTGAAGGTATTACACAGTCTTTTTGCCATCTCTTGGAGCCACAATGCCCTTTCACTCTACCCTCACTGTCGCCTCTGAACTGGTCTCTGCCACCACATCACAGCACTGTTGTCATTTTGCTCTGCTGGTGCCACAGGTGACATACAATGTCCCACCTTGTGCTGTTGCATATTATTTCCATCAAGAGATTCTAATTATTTTGGGGGAAGCATCGTGAAACTTTTATTTTAGTTTAGCTATTTCATTACTGTGGCTGTAACCGTTTGGCCTTTGTACTTAGAGCCTGACATTCTTCATAATGGGGAACAGGCCTTATATTCTTCGTATGATGTTTGGTTTCCTTGATGGTGCATACTGTTCCTCAGTTTTCACTGAAGTGCACAACATTTCTCTAAATTAATCACTGCATATAGACCAAACATTTAAATGTTGCATTTAAAAGAGAGTCTGCTGGTGCTAATTCTATGCTAATTATGCTCAGGATACTATTACCATTTGGGAGCTTGCTTATTGCTCTTCCTGGGATATGAGGTTTTATGGTAAGTATAAGGTGTACTAGCCATCTCTTCCCTGGACCTTGTAATACGTAGTTAGAATTCTGACCAGGCAAAATTCAGTATGTGATGGTTCCTATAACATGTTTTCTATTAAATAATCAGCAGGTAAAGTACAGAAATAGTCTCATCAGCAGGCTACCTGTTTTGGGGCAGAATGCCAGGATAGAGTCACATTCCCTCCTGTTTAGCCTCAAAAAGAGACACATACAATCAAGAACAATACTGAGAACATTTACAGAAGAATGGTAAAAAGGCAGGAAAGTTTAGGTGCAGGAAAGGATTAAAAAGTGATTCTTCAGTCAGGATATAATGTCTGGAAAAAAGCCTATGAAATTACATCAGACATGATGGAAGCAAAGTCAGAACAGTTATGCACTGTATCACATAACACCTTAAAAACACCAGTCTGGAGAGGTTCAAAAGAAATGCTCTTGAGGCAACTTCAGAATAAAAGGAGATGCTCACTAATGGATCATGTTATTACACTCATGAGCTCACTGCTACCATGTGCAATGGCCACATTCATCCAGTTTCAAATAGCAACTAAACAAATTCATGAAAGAAAAATATTTGAGAGAATATTAAACAGAAATGTATAACTTCTGTTTTAGGATGTCTTCCAAATTCCTTTATTGGTATTGAATATCCTGCGGGGCAGAAAAGTAGGCTACATACAGGTCCTTTGGGCTAATCTGCACAGCTGTTCTTGTGAAAAACTCCACTGCTGTCCCAATGGCAATGCAGATTTTGAGAAAGTACACAAGGGCAGAACAAGCTTTCACATATAGACATGCTTGATCACGTCATTGTGACAGTCAGGGTACTACTACTTGTGACAGTCAGGGTACTACTACTTGTGACAGTCAGGGTACTACTGTCTTAGAGTAAGCACAATCAGATGCACAACATCAAAGTCACAGAACAAATTCCAGCCACCAAAAAAAAAAAAAAAAGAAAAAAAGAGTCTGAAATAGACTCTCCTGCTCAGGCAGTGTCAATGTCTAAACAGAAGGGATATGGGGCTAACCTGTCACATAAGCTGGAGAACTTCATAAACTGGACATGAGCAATGGGCATTCAGTGATGGGTTATACGCAGCCTGTGACAAAAAGCGTCAAGATACGGTTTTGCTAAGACCAGAAAAGAGAAGACCCGAAGGAAAATAAAGATTCTCCAGCACCTGAAAGATTTGCTAGATAAAGGTGGTGAGCTCTGCCTCCCACACCCAGTGGGAGTAGAACATATGATGAAATTAACTTCAGGACAATATCTATAACTATGAGTGAAATAAATAGGGAAATATTTGCTCCTTCTTCAGTGTCTTTCTGCTCTACTTCTTGCAAGAAAGTACCCTTGGGAATCTGTGGGTACAGGGCAGCTACAATCACCGTACAAAACAGTCCATGTCAGAGAATGATCTTTGCGAAGCACAATTGCATACTCATTTAGTTTGGATCCCCAGGTGCAGCCATGGTCTTCCCTTCCTTTGAGCCAGGAGCAGTCCAGTGAAGACAGAAAATTAGTTGACACCCTCAGTCCATAAACCAAGACTGGATCTTACTGCAACTTGCAGAAGGCAGACAAATATTCCTTCCTAAGCAGTAGCAGAGAAATCCATACAGTCTGTATGTGGCTAACATCTACATAATTGGAGCAGTTCCTGTTTATTTTTAAAACCTATGAAAGGCCAGCATATTGTAACCTGAGTACACAAGACTGGCTATTTTCCTGGCAGTTATTTTGCCTGATTAGCAGAATAGAACCCTCTTTAATTTTTCTTGATACTCTATAAACTAATAATGAGGCTCTTTTTGAATCACTAGGTATCGAGTGACACAGAAAATCATAATGCTCACCATGGGACTAATAATTTTTTCATTTAGGTAAATGATCCAGCTCTGATATGACCAATATCTGATTTTCAAGGGGAAAGTCAGGATTCTTCTCAGGAAAGATGCAGCCTGAAAGATGCACAGAAAAGGTTACAGCCATGAAAAAAGGAAAGACAATCTGTCTTCAGATCCAGAAACTTTGCTTTTTGAAAGAACATTACTGCATACTACAGTGTATCAGGATGATGAATACAAGGAATAGCAAAAAACTGTGGTGAATTACCTGCCAGTTTTATGATACTTATTTTCTACAATACGCTAGCAACATTAATGAAATATATAGAAAGTGTTGTCCATATAGGGAGTCAGAAAAAATGAAAGAGCATGACATATCCACTGAAGGAGTTGAAGATTATTTGTATAAACAATTGTGAGAGATAAATTTAATATGGCTGAATTTTGGACAATGAGATTAATGATTTAATGGGCTTCTGTTCTTTAAGGACCTGACGGGGGGCGAAAGGACTTTGTACACAGGCAAAAAAGGATTTTGAGAAAGTAACTTTGACAGCAGTGAGGTATTTGCATCAGCAGTGCCAAGGACTACATCTGAACTTGTTTCCCAGGGAGACAGGATGTTTTCCAAGAAGAATATCATCACACCTTGAAATAGCAATAGACTCCCCTTGCAGAATAGAGAGAACAGCCAAGAACAGCTTGACCTTTATGTGAGCTGTTAGGTGGTGGGGCTGTGTTTATTTACCTACTTGCTTTTAGTTGCATAACTGAAAGCATGGTCCTTCATTTGAAGAACTTCACTTAGCCCCCAAATCATGGACACGTAACATCTGTTTGCCTTGACTTCAGCTATAAACTCCAGCAAAATAACAAAGTGATTTGGCTTTTGAAACTGTTCTTCGAGGATACCAAGTCTCCCTGGCTGACAGCAGGCAGACAAAGCACTAAGTGCTTGTTTGTGTGACTGCTGAGGGCAAACCAGACTTTCTCTTCTCTAATGGAGTACCTAGGAGGTGAGGGACCTCACAAAAGTGGGTAACCCTCTGAGTAAGCTGAATGGAGCAAAGCATAATGTGATGCATCTTTATCTACCCTTGTCAAAATTAATCTCAGAAACTTCACGGATTTATAACTGGATCTAGCTAAATTAATTGTCTTTTTTATATACTTGTATATGAAATAAAGGGACAACAATATGTTGAAATCTAAGAATAAGTAACAGTGAACTGCATCTCCTTTAAACTGTGTATAAAGAGGGGCAGAGTAGAGGCTCGGAGTTACTTCAGTGTCTTCACTTTCCCCCAGCCTTGCCAAGTGTGAAGACCTAAGGCTGAGTAAAAAAAAAAAAAAAAGAGAGGGGACATCTTTTACCCTAAAAAAAACAAAGTGGACTTAAAAAGAGACAGGGGCTCTGGGACAAAGCAAGTACAGTGAAATGAAGGAGGCTACCCAGATCCTGCATTCCAGGACAAAATGTACTCTCGTCCTCCCTGAGAGAAATTTTCCTGACCTGCTTTAAAATTCCCAGGGCAGAAGGTTTGGCATCTTCTTCAGGGAGCCTGTTTCAAGGTTTCACCTCCTTAACAGATAAAAAACTTTTTCTAGTTTGTAACTTACTTCATGGTCAAACCCAGAATCAGAAACAGCATGATGGAGTCAGTGACACGGTCTGAGTTTTTTGTATGGTCAGACTTAAGATGTGAGATATCCAAAACGGGTGAATTACTCAGAGTGAGAAGAAAGATTTCTTCTTGTCTTGTCCCTCTTGTACATATCCCAGAATTCACATTTCTTTCATGAACTGTGACAGTCCCCTTAAAAATATGAGTGACCACATGGTGTCAGACCAGAGTTCCTTCCAGCCTTTATCATCTCCCCATCACCTGCAGCACATGCCTTATGAAGAATATGTAACCATGACAAGTGCATACTGACATTTCCCCAAAGGTATTATTTCATTTTCCACTAATCCATGTTTTAATGAGTAAGGGTTTGAACTTGTGTTTTTATAACCACCAATGCATTTCTCTTCCATTAATTGGACTAACTACTTACCGACTGCCTGCACAACATCCTTGTAACAATAAATTTCCTGGTTTCACTGCCCAGTGAGTGAATAAATATCTCTTTTGTTCAGATCCTGCTACCTGCTTCTTTCTTCCTTCCTCCTCTTTCCTACAGAGGAGCTGCAGCTCCAGGAGTCTGATAGAAGAGACACTTCTGAATGAGGTGGGTCTGTCTGTTTTCTTATACTGAGCTATCCTACACAGAGACAGTATTTCTTTATGCCACTCATATAAAATTTTCCATTGGCCACTTCTTTGCAAATAGGGGTATTTCTAACTTGATAAGGTTTGACTTGGAGAGGTATGACTGGGATATCTCTATTCTTCTTAAAAACAAAAAAAACATATATGGTATCTTCTTTGATGTCAGTCTAAGTAATGAGTTGTTAGTTTGGAAAGGCAAGAGTGTATATGACAGACTCACAGTCTTGCAGTAAGCTTTTTAAGCCTGTTTAGTCATGGCATAGCTGCAATCCATGCTCATAGTTTGTGGTAACTAACATGTGAAGCTATGCTTAAAAACCAGAAAGGGTAGAACTAAAACCATGCACCATGCTGCCCAGATTAATGGATGGACAAAGTTGTGACTAATCCTTCATCTCTTGGCCCAAACAGAATTAAGGAATACTGGTTTTAGATGACATCAGGATTCGTGCTTTTGAGGTCAACATGACATGTCTAAACACAGAGCAATAACTTCTGCCTATTAGACTGCAGGGCACGGTGGGAAACTGCATGTACATCCAGATTCACCCTTGACTTCATCACCAACAAGGTTCAGCCAAGCACCCAGGTACCTTGCTGTTGGCTATGGTAGATGCTGAATGATAGAGATCGTGTTTAAAAGACTACCTTTTTTTTTTTTTTTAAACAGAACTTGCATGTATATCTAAAATAGAGTGAATTTTGTTCTTTCTGTTTGCAGAAGAAAGCAGAGGTTTTGTATTCTCTTTTGTCTGCAAACTCATTGGAAGCCTCAAGTCATGAGTAATTTAATCATGCATCTACTCCACTGTAAATCTTTCTCTTTATGTACTTTATGACCCCACCCAGGATTAAGCCTGCTACATGCAAGAAACAAAGTGAAACCTAAAATTATGTAATTATCTCAAAGGCTTTAAAAATTAAAGTAACACAGAGTTACAGATTTCTCATAATTCCCTTGAAATTTTCTATAAATATTAAAAATTCACAGGACTAACTTTATGATTTTGAATTCTTCTTGAAATACAAGACTATTGTAGTACCAATTGTTATCTATCATTAAACAATGCTCTCATGTAAAATAACACTTTCCTGCTGTAATATATACAGAGCTCATTCTACTATTTCTACTCCAAAGCACAAGCACGTACTTTGTCTTACCTTATGGAGACATTTTACTACTTTCAGACATTTAGATATTAAAGTTATGCCATAAAACATGTTTAAGTGTATGTCATCTTCTGTGACATCAGAAAAAAGTCAGTTTCTAGACTGTAAAAGCATAAAAGACTCTAAAAATGCATCACACTAATTTCATTCATTTTGAAGGAAACTAAGCACTTTCTCTTTTTTTTATTTTTCAAATCCAGCTATGAGTCAGTGCTTTATTAAAGTCATTGCTGAATACTTTCTGCAAATTGAAGTTTTTCTCACATTGTTCACTTGGCTCATTTGCTCTGTGTTCATTTAAATCATGATAAACTAAGTGAAGAGCCCATTCCTGGTACAAATTATCAGAGAAATGATTATAAGCATTTCAAGATTTGAAAATATTTTGGGGACTAGCAAGAAAGGGAAAATTCTTACTGCAGATAATGGGACTGTATTAGCAAAACAACTTATTTAATGAGTTGCCTGTCTCTTTTTAAATAAATAAGCAGGAATACATAAGTGCATATTTACCAAAGATGTGTAAGTACTAATCTAAATTCACATTTACTGTAGAATTTAAATTCACACTTGGATAGTCAAATTTTACTCCTCTGTAGGAAAATTCCACTGCTGTGAAAATGATATTTAATATCTGTATTTCCTCTCAGGTTACCAATAGAATACAAAGTCACATCTTCGAAATTATGGATGAGGAGTCTTTTCTGAGAATGCCTTTCATTTTTCTCAATGAAAAAATGTCTTTCTTCCCACAGCCATTGATATCAGACAATTCACCAGAGAGTAATTTTGACCATCAGAGTCAGAAACCAGTTCAAGACAGTCTTGGGTAATAAGAAGAGTAGAAAATGCTGAATATATATCTGAGAGTTCATGATGTTTGTAGAATTGTTATTCTGTTAAAATGTTAATCCTTGGGTCCACATTTTCATCACAAATGAGGGATGTTAATTTGCTGTGTTTACAGTATCAGTGGATTATTCTTTCTCCTGATGGTCTGGTCATTTAATAGACCAAGTATTTTTGGTCATCGTTAAGCCTGGCACTCCTGAGGAAATGCCTTCTGATAATTCAAAGTTATTAAGAAAATGCAAATGCTGGGATTCTTAATGTCATATTCTGAGAAACTTGTGAAACTTTGTTCTGAGAAACTACCAAACCCAGTCGCATCCCTCATTGTGAAACAGATGGTAGGACAGACCATACTTAAAGGGAACATTCTCAAAAAGTAACCACCATGTAATTGAGGAGATAACAGTACATGCTCTGTGACACTTTCTTATTGTCAGTATGGAGAATATTCTTCTACCCAGGAGAGGTATTCCAGGTGGGAAGCAGGAAAAGTTTGTTCCACAGAAGAAGCACAAGAAAGAGAGCTGGCCTCGTGGAAAGGCACATTAGGGTAACTGCTGTTTCTTGTTTGAGGTTGCTCTGGTACAAGAAATACCTTAAGTGTTGCTGTAAGTGTGTATTACTATTGTCACTACTGCCCAGGAAAAGAGGGTAGAGAGTAATGAAAACTATATAAAACCAAAGATCTCTTTTCTCTTGAATAAAAAAAGGGAGAAAGGCAGGGATTTTAAAACAAGTGAACATCATCAGGCCTCATTGCCCCTTTCTCTGTTTCAAACCCTCATATCTTAGGATCCTGACATTTCTGGAGGCACAGCTAGCCTTAGAGCCAGTGGGAAGCATATTCTTTCCCTGGGAACTCATTGTCATGCAGAAGAACTGCTCCATGAAAGATAGCACCACTGTTATTTAATGCGGGTTGTAATTCTGTATTCTCAACGTGGTGTTTCTTGAGCTTTTAAAGTAATAAGAGCAAATTTGATGTAAGGAATACACTGCCATGGGCATGGAGGGCAGTTATCTGCACTGAAGCATTCTGCATCCCCCTAACTACTGTGATTCCCTGTAGGCTTCTGAGCACTTAAATCAGGGGTCTTCCCCTCCCTGTCAGGTCCAGAGTAGCAAGGGGAGGATTTGCACAATACTCCAGTGCTCCCAGTGTGTGTCTGTGCATGCGTGCATATGGAGAGGGTGGTTTCCTTCGCTGTCCCTTGAGAGTAGCAGTGTGTTATGACATCTGTTTTTACAAACTCAATAATGTTCAGCATGCTGAGAAGCCAGGGCAGGTTTGATGGATGAACCCACTACAACAGCACGATAACATTCTGCGAGCATGCACAAGGGATTAAGCAAGACACCAGCCCACTTCAGCGAGGTCAGGCTGTGCTCAGAATCTGAAAGGATGTAATATTAATGTCTATCTAATTGGTGAATTTGTCAATGCAGTGTTGCCATTAAACAGCCAGCCATCTGGACCCCAAGGTTTATGTGATCACAGCTGATTGTCAAAACAATGGCATTTCACTGACCTTAAGAAATTTAATTAAAATGTTGTATGGCTTTCTATGCAGTAAAGGTACACAAACTGTTAGCTAAGAATGAGGTTGCTGCAAGGGCTGCCTCTTCTGTTTTCCAAGTCTACAGTGTAAAATCATTTTTGCATAGATACATATTCCTGGTAAATCTAAAATTACATGTGCATAACACTGACCCCTAAAGAAAGTCATGTTTCTTTTCTGTGTGTTCTAGTGATCCAGCAGCAACCAGAAGAGATTTTTCTAGAAAACAGTACTCTGCAATTCCATTCACCTCATTTTGACTCAATAGCTTACTTAGTACATTCATGGTTCAATTTACAGATCAGAAGCTGTTGTAGTAGTCCTCTATTTTGGAAGTAAATTCTTCTAAAGGCAAAAGTAATTCTGAATACTAATACCGATTTGATTTATCCACAGTTATTAGTGAGAATCCTGATTAGACATAATGGCACAGTCTTAGACACCTCCACCCACAAGATGAACTGGTAGTAGTGTGGTAGTAGTATTTCTGCCTATGTTTCTGGCCTCCAGCATGACCATTACAAAAAGACTGCTAAAGACCTGTCACATTTTCAGCCCCTGAACTCAGAGCCATCTGTATGAGCTCATATTCCTGATAGGGTAGGAAGAAATAGGAAATACAGCAATGGTGTCTCCCCTTATGGGTGCAAAAGGAGGGCTCTACCAGCAACACATATGTCCACAGCCGAAAGCAGGGGCAATTTCTTGCCAGCCCTGTGGACATGTGTCTTGGGCTTCTCAGCTTCATGCCATGCTCTGTCCAGGTGTTTACTTTGCTGTTATTTAAAACAGTATTTTAGAGATCATGGTAAAAGCTAAAGAAAAAGAGGTCTCCTTTTTCACTTGCAGGTCCCTATGGACATAGAAATGTGGTATATAAGGGATTTCCTAGTTCACTGAGGTCCCTTCTCCGTATTTCATACCTCTTTTCACAGATTTGTTGAACACTATCTCAAAATAAGTTAGTATTTTTCCTAGCCAGATTGAGATGTTGTTTGAGAACTTCAGTGTTCTCTTGGTTATGAACCTTCCTCTAATTTCCATCTTAAATTTATTCATGGCCAGCTCATACCCATTTGTTCTTGTGCCAACATTGCCTTATAGTTTAAACAGCTCTTCCCTAGTGTTTACCCTCCCCATGAATTTATAGAAAGCAATTACATTCTCTCTCAGCTTTTGTTTTGCTAGAATGAAAACTGTTTTTTCAAATCTCTCATAAAATACACTTGTTCTTTCCCTGCACACATTTTCTAGTCTGCTGCTTTTACACTGTGAGTTCTCCTTTCTTGAATGGGGTAAGCAGGGATGCAAGCAGTATTCTAGACAATATCTAGCAGATACCCTAAAGAATGACAATGATACTGACTTTCTTTGCTAGAAATCTTCCATGTTAGATGATGCTTTCCTTTCTCATAGCAGCTTCACGCAGCCATTTCCTCATTGCGCTGAAACACAAACACATCCTCTGTGGTCCAGTTTGTTTCTATGGAGGAACCTGCAGCTCTTAACAGATCTCCAGTGCTTCACCTGGCTTTTTATACAGTTGTATTTTCTTTATTCCAGTCTTCCAATCCACTTAGACCTTTCATATGACATACTGCTTTTCCTTTCTTTTTGCTAATAATTTTCAAGCATGGCACCTGCAAATTGCATGACCGCATTCCCCTGTTTTTGTGAAAGGCAGTAATGAATAGAAGAGGAGCTCCTGTAGCTCTGTTACATCATATTTACATGCTACCTGTTGTCTCTTCCCCTTTGGACCTCTTCTTAGACAACTAAAGTCTTCACTAATAATTTTTCACATAATATCACATCAACTGTTTTACTGAATTTCAGAGAAATAGGATACCCTCTTTCCTATGTCTGAAAGTCAGCGTTTTAGTAAATTTTTTCTTAACATACAATTACAGTTTATCACTGTTAGCTTTTTTTTTTTTTTTTCTCAATTTCTTCCATAACTATTTATTTTCATATGTATTTAAAAGCCAGGTGAAGCACTGGAGATTTAGAATGTTGAAGTCAGAGTAGCAGACTATTAGTGTCCCAGATCTTTTTGTTTGTTGTTGTTGTTTTGTTTGGGTTGGTTTAGAGGAGTATTTTAGATAAAAATGATGCAGTCAGTTCTGTAGCCATTTGGTGATGCTTCAAGCTTGATAAATTAAAAAAAAAAACTATTGCACTATCTGGAATTCAGTTCTTTCACATTGGTCTCCAATCTTTCAGAAGGCTTATAAGCTATTTCTCTTGAAGTTATTATATACAGTGAGTGCAGAACCAATGGGCAATGCTCAGCCTATGCAAGCAGAAATACATTACATTAATTCATCATTTTCTATTGTGCCAAGATGAGGTTAAAATAACTATAAACAAGAAGTTTCTAAAGTAACTCAGCTGTAGACCATACCAAGATTTAATACAATAGCACTTCAGGACATGGAGGTGATACAGGATTTTATAAAATGCGTCATAAACATGACCTGCTCTAATGTGTTGCTTTTGTCCTGGCATGTAAGAGAGAGAGAAGTGTTTTCATATATTATATGGCATAGTCTGCATGTCACGATGATTGTTCCATCACTTGTGAATAAAGCACTAACTTCAGCTTCTCGTGACATACTTACTTCATTGAGAGTTCACCTTTTAGAAGTAGAAGCCACTGTAAAACAAAACTCTCATCCTACAGCTGCTATCATATCAGCACAATACCAGTACTTGAATCTACTGCATGTACGAGAATGTATCTTTCTTCAAACTGCACTGTAGGAAGTTGCTAAACATATGTACCTCATTTGATGTCACTAGATCCTCTGCTAATTGCAAAAGACAGGCATTGTTTCAACCCAGTAGATCAGTTCTGAACATTTGTAATGAGCCATCAGCAGAGTGTGACACAGTGATTTGAAATCAGACACTGATTAAAATGCCTGGTCACACACTGGGGAGATATTTTAGTTAGTTAGTTAGTTAGTTAGTTAGTTAGTTAGTTAGTTAGTTAGTTAGTTAGTTAGTTAGCTAGTTAGTTAGTCAGTTAGAACTGTTTTTTCTTCCGTGAATCATTCCACAAAACTGTCTTGAAAGTTAGTTGTAATGCATTTGTTTTATCCCAGTCCACCAAAAATGAACTCCAGACACATTTCTCATCTGTGAATTAATTATCCTGTGGAGATCAGTCAGTGAGTGCTAGAACATGCTATTTAACCACCTCTGGGGAATTGGATCCTTTTTCAAATTCACATTGGCGCTTTATTAACATGGAGTTGGGGGTGGTGGTTTGTAATAAAGGTCAGAGCTGCTCATTAGAAACTAAAATGAAAAGTTGTAACAAGTTGATTCTTCTAGGATTACAGGTTTATGAAAGGAAAAAAATATAAACATGAAGCTACATGGTAGTGGAAAGGAGAGCAATTGTACAGTGTTAAAACTTTATGTTACTCTCAAGTGAATATTCATAGAATCATAGAATCATAGAATGGTTAGGGTTGGAAAGGACCTTAAAGATCACCCAGTTCCAACCCCCCTGCCATGGGCAGGGACACTTTCCACTAAATCAGCTTGCTCAAAGCCACATTCAGCCTGGCCTTCCAGAGATGGGGCAGCCACTTCTCTGGGCAACCTCTTCTAGTGCCTTACCACTCCTCACAGTAAGGAATTTCTTCTTTATACGCAACCTAAATCTCCCCTGTTTAAGATTGAAGCCCCTTGTCCTATCACTACAGTCTCTGATGAAGAGTCCCTCTCCGGCATCCTTGTGGACCCCCTTCAGACACTGGAAGGCTGCCACGCCTTAAAATAATACCAAATTACTTCATCCTACAGGTAGGATCTGTTCCATGGGCTGGTTTGGTTTTGGGGCTTTCTTCCCCTAAGAAAGAGGATTCAGACTAGGTGCTTAAGTCAGTGTAAATAAACGGGCAGATGTATTTTCTGGTCTCAGTGTCAGAAGCAAGAAATCATTTGCTCTTAAACTTGAATGCAGGGCAAGAACAAGGTTGTAAAGTGTTGACGGTAGGCTATGTCACATGAAAGCTGAATTTAGAATCATAGAATGATAGAATAGTTGGAGTTGGAAAGGACCTTAAGATCAACTAGTTCCACCCCCCCATCACAGGCAGGGACACTGCACACTAAACCATGCCACCCAAGGCTTCGTCCAACCTGGCCTTCAACACTGCCAGGGATGGAGAACTCACAGTTTCCTTGGGCAACCCATTCCAGTGTCTCACCACCCCAACAGGAAAGAATTTCTTCCTTATATCTGCTCTCAACTTCACCTGTTTAAGTTTTAACCCATTGCCCCTTGTCCTGTCACTACAGTCCCTAATGAAGAGTCCATCTGCAGCACCCCTATAGCCCCCCTTCAAATACTGGAAGGCTTCTATGAGGTCTCCACACAGCCTTCTCTTCTCCAGGCTGAACAGTCCCAACTTTCTCAGCCTATCTTCATACGGGAAGTGCTCCATTCCCCTCATCATCCTCGTGACCCTCCTCTGAATTTGTTCCAACAGCTCCATGTCCTTTTTATGTTGAGGACATCAGAACTGCACACAATGCTCCAAGTGAGGTCTCACAAGAGCAGAGCTGAGGGGCAGGATCACCTCCTTCAACCTGCTGGTCACGCTCCTTTTGATGCAGCCCAGGATATGGTTGGCTTTCTGGGCTGTGAGTGCACACTGAAGCCGGCTCATGTTCATTTTCTCATTGACCAGCACCCCCAAGTCCTTCTCCACAGGGCTGCTCTGAATCTCTTCTCTGCCCAACCTGTAGCTGTGCCTGGGATTGCTCCGACCCAGGTGTAAGACCTTGCACTTGGCATGGTTAAACTTCATGAGGTTGGCATCAGCCCACCTCACAAGCATGTCAAGGTCCCTCTGGATGGCATTCCTTCCCTCCACCATATTAACTGAGCCACACAGCTTGGTGTCATCAGCAAACTTGCTGAGGGCGCACTCAATCCCACTGTTTCTCAGCCTCTGGGTTGTTGTAGCCCTGGAGGAAAGGCAGATGACAGCTGTCAGTGTCTTTAGCATTCACAGAAATAAATATTCTTCTGTATTAAGTCAGTAGCCCATGAGGATCCAGGCCAAGCTGCTCTGCTTGCTGACTGTTGATCTAGTCGTGAGTGTCAGGTCTCTAATAAGGGCTTGATATGCATTGTGGAGCCTGGGTGGCTGGCACAAGGGAGGTCAGATTCTGCTCAGAAAAACCTAGTGTAGTTTTTTACATTAGGTCTAAATTTTTTGCTGGTAAATATGAATGTTACTACTTAAACCGGTTTATCTGTTGTGAAGAACATATTTTGAAGCAGGAACCTTGCTGGAGCACCATGTGAGTACTACTGGGGAGTAGCCAACACTATGTTATCTTCCTGTCCGATCTCTATTAGAAGCACAAATATTTTCACTAAAACATTTAAATATTGAAATGACTTGGAAGATGGACACACAGAAAAGCAAGGGCTTTTTGACAGGCCAAATCCCTTGAACCCCTACTTATGTGAATAGGTCCTGCCTGGAGCACTGACAAGGGTAACTGCAGCAGAATTATACCCTGAGGATGATAGCCACATATGTATGAGCTGTGAGAAAGAGTCCATTTTACAGGGCTGATTCTAGTGCTGCATACCAGCCCTTCACTGTCTACCCTCTCTAATTTGTATCAGCATTTGACAGCTTGTTGACAGCTCATTAGGAAAAAAAACCCACATGTGACCAAAGCAGAGATCTGCTCTCTAATTGTGAAATATATTGAAATTTGAACCAGACATGTAACTGCAGGTCAGAAACCATCCCAATTAGCATGTTTATTAAAATATTTAAAAATGTATTTAAATTATTAACTAGTATAAAACATAGCAGCAGTAGCTGCTCGTGAGAGCCTAAGTTATCATAAGTGGCAAATCAGAGGAAACAGGACATGCTTTTGGATTTACTTTTTCCTGAAAGAAGATGTGGTGCAATATCAATGGTTTTAAACCGTGTCAGCTGTGTCATTGAACAGGAGCCATTTGGGGGCAAGTGTTTCTGGTCTCATTCTAGATTGTCATCAGCACTGAATGTGAATGAAGAGATTTATTGCATGTTTGCAACAACAAAGGCAAAACTGTGGTAAGCACTGTAAAATTCAACCACATTTGGCTCTCTGGATTTTTATTTCTTTTTTACACTGGTTAAATATAAATTGATATTTGTTTTTGCATTTCTGGGTTAAGATTGCCAATTCTGCTCATTAATTTTGGTTCTCAAAGAGAATTCTTCTCTTAAGGGTGTCATAGGTCTTCGTAATATAATGCAGAAACTGCAAATCAAAGGTGTTGATTTGAAACTTCCATGAGGAATTTCTGTATTCCTTTTTCTTGCATGTTTTCTTTGAATTTCTTTGCAGCATCTGATGACTGGGAAACCAGGCACCTCTTTGTGCAAAGAAAACTTCTCTTTTTGTTGCTTCACATTATTTTTGAACTCTTGACACACTTATTGAAACATCAAGGCAAACATTCAGACTAGGAGTGATTCAATATGTACATGCAAATACAGGCACCTATCTTAAGCCCATTAGGAAATATTTGTAGTTTCTGTTGTGCAAAGATGAGCTGACTGAATGTTTTATGGATCCTTTCAGATGATGTGTTTATGTTGTGTAAATAAATGCCAGTCATGGAGGTAAACTGCAGGTGGTCTTTTCCAGCCCTGCACTCAACAAAAAGAAAAATTGCTTGCACCAGGATGAACTAAATTATAATCTGTGCAGACCGTGGGGTAAATGCATCTATTCCCCATGCAAGCTTTCCTTGGAGTCTCAGTAATGGGCTGATCATTTGTGTTTTAAAGTCTGACTTTGAATTACCAATTCGAATACCTGGTGGAAGGCAACAAGATCCAGAATTCTCTGTTTGAATAAACTCAGAAGAAAAAGATCTCTGAGTGTAACAGCTAATGCTCCATGTGAGGACACCAAGCAAGGCTTTTGGCGTGATAAAATTCAGAAAGCGCATTTTACAGAGCAAGCTGTACAGAACAAAATGAGAATAAAAGTATGGCTTTCACTATTAAGTTATTGAGAGCCATATCCTGAATAAGGTCATTCAGAACCCATATGTCTATTTAAATAAGATGCCATCAAGACAATCTTCTCTCAATAAAGTATACCTTTAACAAAACAGCTAACAGCTCTGTGCACATGCTATTCGTTTACTGAACCTAAAATGCTGATCTTGAAATGTGTATTAATGTCCTCCGCACCTCATTCCTTCAATCTTTTTACTGCCCTTTTAGCATTATTTTCTTTTTTCTTATAGAATAACTGCAAATATTCACAGTTTGAGTTCTACGGCTAAACATGTTATAAAAGCATATTTTGTTGCTTCCTGGGGAATTAATTTGTATGATGCACTTATCATAGAACATATGTTTCAAAATAAATCCTGCAGCAACTGCATATATGCCCATGTGTTTGGCAGGGTGAAGAAATTTTGAACTTTACTGCTGGCACTTCAGGTTCAAGTTTTTGCTCTGTAGATCCATACCTGCCAGTCTACCTGCAATGATATGTGGTGTGTTGTTTCCCAGCAACACATGCTCAGGTTGTTTAAGTGTCTGGTGCTCTGAATCTGCTGGATCACTTGGGGGGAAAATAACCCCCCAAAATAAAAATACAAATAAAAAAATAAACAAACCCTCAGTACCCTTGTTGCTGAAAGGGAAACACTCGTTACATTTCGCTGCCATAGAAGTGTTTTCTCTTTGGGGCCCTTTGGAAACATGCCAAAGCCAACAATTTAGAGATGAGTCTGAGATTCCTGCCATCGAGACATGTTTTTGGAGTCTCTTGGTAAGCTTGGCAGGTATCATCTCTTATTTCAAGACTGCCTGAGCTTTTACTAGTCCTTCATAATCCTTTTGCTTCCCTTGCTTTCCGTAAGATACCAGCTGCCTCCATTTCTTTACATTGTGATCCCTGCCGCATTGTCTGTAAGATGACGTTCAAGTGTCTCTATCGTAAGCAGTGTGCAAATGCCAAGGTGTAACGGTATCTGTCTCACACCTGCAGATGATGTCTCATCATTGTAACCACAAAGGAGGCCACATAAAAAAAAAAAAAAAAAAAAGTGATAAATTGCAAATCTTTGTCTGATTATTTATTTATTTGTTTATTTTTAAATCTGGTAAGATAGTTTTCTGCTCCTTAAGAAGGGAGTAATGTGGTGTTCTTTCTTGCCCTCAGGGATTCTCGGTTGTATGCTGATTGTTGTCATTACCAGCCAGCCTTTTAGGAAGACCTCTTCATTGCTTTATTTCATCAGTTGCAATACTGCTTATCGTTGCTACCCAATTATTTTTTGTCACTATGACAATCTTAGTTTTATATAAAATTCTTACTTTAATGGCACCCTTCAGATGTGCTAAAGTCATACTTTTATCCAGATAGGTCCTGTAGGTATTAGACGTCTTCAGGAAGTTAAGTTAATCTCATGAGTTGAGCACTTTTGAAAATGTGTTAAATGCTGTTCACTTCATTTTTTCTATTCCTGTCTTTACAACTGTATTTCTGCTGTTTAACTAGTTTCTGTCTAATTTACCATGAAAATAGTCAAATGGTCTTTTCCTGCTATGTTGCATCTCAGCTTGCACAAGTTTGTTGTAGCATTTCTCATGCACATTCAGGCCCCAAATCAACAAGAAGCATTTGAACAGTTTGCTCTCCTGTCATCATATATAAGAAGCACTGGTATGTAGTGAAATCTTAGGATTTTCAGGAGTCACCCAAATATGTGATAATTTTTCTGCTTGGCACCATAACATGATGGTCCAATTAGGCTGTGACCAGCACTCATGAGATAATTGCTTATTTCTTTTTTCACATCCATAGAATTTTATGATGGAATTTATACATTTGTCCATAGAGACAATTTCACAATAACGCAAAATACAGATCGGATGTTTACATTCTCAAGCAATATCATATATATATGTCCATGCATTGTCTTAATGAGGAACAGATTTAAGACAGACCTAACTCAGCATGCTGAAAACCACATGTGATATTCACAGATGTACTAAAGTAAAGGTACGAAATCTTCCCTGTAAAAAACCCCCACCACTGTAAGCTTGAGAGGAAAGTCAAATTCCCAAGAACCCTTTCTACATAACCCCAACACAAAGCAGAGCTGCCGGAAAGGTGATTGAATTTACATGTGTTTCATAACATCTTCAAAACACCCCTCCTTCTAGTCAGACTATTGAGTCTGTGCTGAGCTTTCTCCCTTTGAAGTCCTGTGCTCCCACAGTTTTGGGGGATCATTGGTTTACCTGTGTTCAATAGCTTTTAGCTAAATTGTTGGTTGGCTTGTTTTTGTTGGGGTTTATTTACTTTAATTTTTTTTCTTTCCCTTTTTCTTTTTTTTTCTTTTTCTTTTTTTTTTTTTTTAATTTTTTATTCAGTAATATTAAAGAGTTCCATTTGGATTTTACCTAGGAGAAAAAAAAAATAAAGAAATGGGCTCTCCTGAGACTTTAACAAACGTGTTGGAGCAGAAAGCGGAGGTGGAGCCATTTGCAACCAGCATCTTCTCTTTGAAATGCTCATGCCCAGGAACCACATTCCAGACCATTTTAGTGACAGCGGGGGCGCTTTCACATTTCAGTGTGTTCAACAGTTCAATCAAAAACAGTTTTGAAATTTTAATTGAAACTGAAAATAGAAAGGAGCCCAACTGCCCTCTGTTGATCACAGCAACAGGGAGGATAAAAGAGAAAAATTGATGCTATGAAACAAAAACAAGTGCTGCAGGGATTTTCACTGAGCATCTTGCTGCTGTTGCTGCTAAGTAATTTTTTACAGTGATCTGTTTATATAGTCTAAAGTGGAGTTTTAAACTGAAATTTCACAGTATTCCTTGGTGTCCCTGTCTTTCAGATTGTGAGTGCATGGAGTTTTATACAATAAGTAATATCTGGAGGTGAGCTTCTCCATGTCACCAGGATACACAGTGTATTGGTGGGATTGGAAAGGTTGAAAATTTCAAGTATCATAGCTAAATCCCATGGAGTCATAAAGGGATATAACACTACCAAGCTTCAGGAGTCAAGGGGAATGCAAATGCTGTTTTATGAATTCAGCCAGGCTTTGAGCTTGTAAAGGACATTCTCATCTCTACTCATTAGAAGTTTCAGCTTCTTTTTTCAAAATAGTCTTGAAACTGCTGTTAAAAATCCTCAAAATTAAAAGCCACTTGACTGGATTCCACTTCTGGAAAAGGATGTTATGGCCACAAACAGGTGATCCACCACAAGCACAGTTTTAAGCAAAACAATTTGATTACCCACCCCTGAAATCCTTAACATATCTCTATGATAAACATGGTATTTTCAGCTCCTGGAAGCATGTTACTAGGAAATGACAGTCATAAATGGTTCAAAAGAAAGAGTCTTGACTCTAACATTTGCTAATCAAATGTTGCAATTAAGAACATATTAAGGCTAATACAAAATGTGTTGGAATATCATATATCATAGATAAGACAATTGTATACCAAAATGAGTGTTGATTGACAACAGCAGGTTATATATTTGGTATGAATGCAAGCACATTGACTAACAGAAATAAGCACCTTATTTGAGACTAATGCTAATTTTAAAACCACACAGTCATCTCAATGCTGTCATCCCATCTGTTGCCAACAATAAAATATAAATTATGAATGGTATTTTTTTCCCTTTTATTCACTGCTTTGCAAACCCACCAGAAGTTTCATTGAAGACTTTTGTGCCTTTGGTAAGTAAAGATCCCTTTGCACAACAAATAATTTTGCTTGGTTTTCTTCCAAACCGAACAAAAGCAAAGCAAACTAAGGGCATATCCCCTTCTATTCTTATTAAAAAAAAATAAATAAAAAAAAATCCCACAGGTGTCACATAGCACTTTTAAATATAATGCTTCTCTTCACTCTGCAGAATAGAGGAGATAATGTATCATATTTCCATTATTAAAGGCCACAATTCAAAGTAGTCTGAGCTCCACAGCTACGGGGGACAGAGACCAGTTTTGATTTCCTTAGATTTCCTTGTGTTCATAAGGAATAGTGCCTGAAGCCCCATACCCATCCCCACAGGGACATGACAGCAGCAGCTTAGCTAAGCCATGCTCAAGCAGAAGAGAGGGCATTTGACTGAAGGCAGAACAGGCTGCCTGAATTGCCGTTTCCTCTCCTCTGAGAGGAATAAAAAAGCAAAAGCTTGACAGAATTTGACATTCATCAAACAGAGGCTGGTCATTCAACATTTCTTTCGTGACATCATGGAGAATGATGTAGTACTATCAAAGATACCACATAGCTCTTTTGAGACACAGACCAGTATTACAGCTACATAAAAACCTGTGCAGTGATCTCCCGCACTCCCGTTAGAGGCAGCTGCTTTAGATCTGTTTAAAGAGATGTAGGCTGAGCTGTCTGAGCTGAGCTCAGGTAAGTGTTTCTGCCCAGCTCCCACACACTGAGAGCTAGACCCAGAAGGGAGACTGGCTGTTTTCACAACATAAATGTTGGATACAGTTGAAACTTTTAGGTTTGGTTTGGTTTGGTTGTGTTTTGGTTTTCGGGTTTTTTTAAGTGTGTTTCCAAACTGTTAAACTGGGGAAAAAAGTGAAATGTTTTTAGGCTGGATCTGTTTTGAGAATACAGCTGCTTAGTGGTCACATAAAGACCTGGCCAGCCTTTGCTCAGTTACCACATTACATCCTTTTTCATTAATAGGCTAACACCCAAAACAAAGCAATTTGTATGCACCTTAATGCATATTGGTAAATCAAGAGGATTTCAGCTTACCAGTTAGGTTGTTCAGTGTTCTATATTGGTTGCCACACAGTGAAAAAAATTTACCTTTTTCACTTCTGACAGCTCTACCTGTTTAGCCTGTTGCCTCTAATGGAAGAGCAGCAAGAAGCTTTCACATTCCATAATTTTAAATTACTGTGGCTTTTCTATCCCTTTGATTATTTTCACTGTGTGGGATCAGCCTCTGACTGTGCCTTCTGTGCTGATGTGAGGTTTGCTGAAGCAGTTTTCTGTCCCTTTCATCAGATCTGTTTGAGAAGAATGACAGCTGTAAACTGGCAACCAAATTTCATGGCAGTTGAAAAACATGTCATTCAATACGTTAATCCAATACCACAAGTTTTTCCAGTCATTTATATTTGTTGTTTAATTAACACATGCATAGCCTAATTGAAGAGAGATGAATATCTGTATGTCAATGCAGCATCCAATTCTGCCTGCTGCCTGCCTGCTTTATCGCTTATCTATGAAAAGAAACAAAAATTCATTCCATACAGGAGTCTTACTTGATAAATTTTCTGACTCCGGGCCAAAACCAGAGGTGAAAACTTTGCTGAATGACTCCTAGGTTAAGAGCAAAGCTTCCAAACCCTGATCCACCAGGAACACAGAACCCAGCCCAAATATCTTCAGAATAAACAGAGGCTTTCCAGCATTTTCAGCTCACCGACAATCAAGCCTGTGAATTGGAAGGTGCTCCAAAGGGGCATAGATACAAAGTAAGGCAAGGCAGTATAAATTCAATTAGCTCATTTTAATATTCACTGAAAACACAAAATTTTAGTAATGCGCTTCAAAATTTAAAACCAAAGGAAAGAACTGAACTCTTTCTGTGTGTTTTCTCTTAATTAAGTAGTTCCGCCAAGAGTATTTCTGATTGTTTCAACGTCTTTATGCTTTATGAAGACAAAAAGCTGACACTAATTATTTGGTGAAATATATTCTATGATGTGGGTTTAATCTTTTTATTTTACATGTGTAGATTGTCTTAATGCCATGAAATGTCACTCGTGGTGAATTTCTGAGACCAGGCAGCAATAGAAATAACAGGATGAAGGACATGTAGCTCAATATCTACACTCTACAGAGTATGCATAGGCAAGACACACAGTTCAGCCTAAGCCAGAAAAAAAAAGAATTTCAGAGCCTGATTTTGAATATATAACTAGGTAACAGTCAACATTTCAATTTCTAACTGTTATCATGTTAAACTGAGTGATTATTTTTTTTCAAATAAAATGGATCAGAAGCAGTACTTTCATAGAATACATTTTCAATATTCTGTATTGAATTTGTCCAAGGCAAAATTTAAATACCGCTTTTAAAATCACAAGGATGTCTTCTCATGTTTAAATCTTTATTTCTCTCTGACAGATGCTGATGGTAAAGTTGAGGAACAAAAGGCCAAGATACTCTTAATTCACGCTGAAGATAGCAAAGGAATCTTGTTTTAGCTGTGGCAGTTTCTGATACAATGATTCATGAGAGACACCAGATCAGAGCAATTTAATTTGGGAGAGCATTACACAGAAATGCTATTGTTAGGGGCTTTTTTTTTTTTTTCATTTCTTTCTTTTCTTCCTTATTCTCTGTGCATATAAGCTACGTATCACATCTATCTGTGGAATATATGTTTTCTCTTCCGCATTACCCCCTCATCCCAAATGATTATTATGTTGCGTTGTGTTTCTGAAAGTGTTAGTTATGTGAAAAGGCACTAAAATAATTTTGCTTTTCCTGTCAAAGGAAATGAAAGCAAAAAAAAAGACAATTACTTTTCCAAGTTGTAAAATAATGTTGTATTGACATGAAGCAAGCTAAAGCAATAACTCCAGATGATGTGCTAATAAATAATGTAGAAGTTTATATATATTTGGCTTCTCCTCTTTTTACACCACTTCAAACCTGGAGTAACTTCACTGTAGTCAACATAGCTACAAATAAGAGAAGAATCTGAGCCTCTATATGCCTATAAATTATTACTGCTGAGAAGCAAAATTTTAATTTTTTACATACATGTCTGCACTGATCACTGTAAATGAATAATGGTGGTATGTCAGAAAGTGAGTAAAAAGTGAGTAAAGCTTTCTCTTAGAGGAAGGATTGGACATTTTCTGTGCCAGTCGGAACTCTGATGCAGCCAGATCCCCTGCTGTCCTGGCCTGTGTTGAAACCAGAGAAGTTTTAGCAGGCATGCCAGCCAAGGTTTCTCACTCATTTAAGACATCTGTACAGCCTGGAAAAGCATCTGAATATTCTTTCCTCCAATCCTTTCTCAAGCTAGGAAGTTTATGACACAAACATAGTTAAAGCTAGTACTATTACCAGCATTAGATTCAGATCCTTTTGATTCCTTAGTCTGATAAAAATCATCCATAGATCCATTGACTAGAGAACTTCTGGGTTCACGTTCAGAGTCAGGTTTAGACTTCCACTTCTGAATTCATAATAAAACACCCGAATTGTTCCACTGTGACCTTCAAGAGGAATAGGTATCTGACTTCTCAGATCCTGCCAGTTTTGAACGTTTTTCTCTAGCCCCTCAGGAGAAATGGACCTGCTCCAAACCTCTTAGCAGGTAGACCTGAGTCCTGCCAACTGTTATTGCTATTTGGATAGAAATGATGCAAGTTCATCGCTCCAGGATGAGTCAGAGGTGGTGGCTGCTGGAGAAAACAAGAATGCTAGGACTGACAGCTGTCAATCCTAAGCAAAGAAGAAGGCACGCTAAACTTGGAAGAAGCCTTGGCATTGGTACTAAAGTACCACCAGGTATTGTACGTGCCCAGACAGGAAGTGAATCTGCAGTCACCTGATAAAATGGTCAACTGTAAATCTAAGTGCTCTTACCTGGAGACAATCTTTGTCTTCAGGTGAATCTGAGGGTTTGTGTTGAACTTCAGATAATGAAAAACAGTAAATAAGAAACACTGTATGAATCATAGTGGAAACAAGCTTCTTTTCCTTCATACCAAACAGACTTGTGATCTGAGGGGTAAGGCAATGAATACAGTAATATTACCTAATTTTAGTACTGTACTTCTTCAGATTCGTTTACATGCAAAAGGTAATTTCTATTAAGGTAAAGTATGAACTGAAAATACAGCTGCTGTTGCTGAATCTCCCTTAAGAATATGAATGGGCTCATGAATACTTGGATAAATCAAGAGCTACAAGTGAGAGTAAAGGGAAATCAAATGGAAGGAAAATTGCTTTTTGTTTATTTGCTTTTCAAGTAATTTTGATCGTAAAAAAATAAAACTTAATGTAATTACCTGAAAGTCAGGCTCTGATTAACTTTCTTGCTAGTAGAGCAGGGCAAAGAATATACCTAACAGCCCATTATAAAATAGAAAGATTTCAGGATATTTAAACTCTTAAATTTGCCAATGATTCTAAGAGACCTAATATATAGCCTGATATTATTTGAAATGTGCTTATAACCAGTGCATATTTACTCATTGAACTAATATATTTTTGCAAGGAGAAGGTTTTACTAGGTTCCAAGGGTTATGTAAACTTGAATTTGAACATGAACCTGAACTTGGGCTTACTGTAGGATTTCATAGGTCCATTTACATGCATTTGATCTGATGTTGCCCTGATTACAGATAATATGAGTAACTCAGGAATGAGTGAAGGCCCTTTGGGAAGATGCAGCAGTGCATGGTTTCCCCTGCTGCTTAGATCAACAAGTTCTGTTTTCATTTTACCTCTGCTACAGGCTACTTTTGACCTGTATTTGGGGGCCTGCTTTCTTCAACACTTTCTTCCTGTTTACACACACACACTCACCCTCTGTGCCCCTTCAACAACACTGAACAATTTTTGTGGTGACTGCTATAAATGTTCTCTGGTAGCCAGGATGTTCAAATACTCACTGATCTACTTCTGTCTAATAGGTAATTTTCCATCAGTTCCAGGCAGCTGATTTGTTCTGCACATATCAAATTGGCCTATCCAGAGCTGGTTTTAGCACTATGAATGAGAATAAGATAAAATTCTGCAAAGTACACAATGAGCATTTCAGCAGATTAGCACTTCCAAATCTGCACAACTTGTGTGCGACTCCACTTCTTGAATCCAATAAGGTGAATAAATACCAGGGAGGGGGAAGGGATGAGAGCACTTTTTTTAACATGAAGCAGAAAACACAAGAGGCACTGAGGGATTCAGTGCTGCATGTCCTCCACTCAGATCTTGCTATATCTGTAGATGCAAAATTCAATGTGGAATAATGTTTGTTGTGCATATAAATTTCACATTATCAATGTAAATTTAGACAAAACATATAACTAGATTTTGGAGGCTTCCTAAGGGCAAGGTTGAAGAATCACTATCTATCTCTTAATATGGCACAAATGCTTTCATACCAGAGTCAGGGGTTTATGTGCCTGCTTAGGATCCATCACTATGATATCACTTGCTTGATAATAAGGAAAAGCTGGGTTTAGAATTTGGATCAGCTTTTGAATCATACCATAAGCTATGTTTCGAGCAGATCTAAGTCACTCAGCCAGATTGCTTTTTACACAGAAATCTCATATGCCATAGACCATTTGGCATACCTAACTGTGGAGAAATACAGGGTTTTACAGAGCTACAGGTAGGACTGTAATACAACTGCAGGGTGAATAGTAGTGCCCAAATAGAGATGTAAAACAGGTGAGATCCTGTGGTATGTTCATATAGCCTTCCAGACATGTTTCCCCTGGCACATGCTTGGAGAGATCAAAAAATAACCTTAACACATGCTGTGACTGCTTTTGTGATACTGCATCTCATACTATTTGGTGTTTTCTTAAAGCCCAGACTCCTTGAATTATTTGATTATATGAAAACTTCATCTTGTATCTCAGAAAAAACCCAACCAACCAACCAAACAAACAAAAACCAAAACCAAACCAATTTACAGTCCTGGAAACCAGAAAATAATGGGAGAGGTAGTGGCAGTGGTAGAGGTAAATCTTTAAGAAAGAAGAGACAAGTTCAAACCAATTTCTGACTCATGCAAATCTCATTGCTTTTGCTGGCTTGAATCATGACTTCAGAAAACTAGGAGCCGATGACGCTGGGAGTTTGTATTTTTCTGTCATTTTAAAAAGTGATCTCAAGCTGTGGGGTCTGAAAGCACATGACGTCTGCACATGCTGTCACCAAGCTGGTGGAAAAGCACTGTGAACTTCTCTGAGCCTTGGCCAGGGCTGCTGCTCTCCCTTCTGGGGATAGTCCCTGGATAGCATCCAGGGGAACATGGGACTCTGCGGGGGCATGGGCTGGCACCAAGCAGGCATTGCCGGGTCTGACAGGGTAAAAAGAGAGAATTCAGGGGTTCAGTGATGCTTGCTCCTCCCTAACCATCATTGCTCATTTTTCATGTACACAACAGACTTTTGTGCATGTCTTATGGCTTTGCTTCTATTTGATTTCTCAAAGGCTGAGAACACAAAACACTCTTGCCTTTCAGAGTTAGGGAAGAAACCCCCCTTGTGGGTTTTGGCAGCCCCTTGCCTTTTAAGGCTGCCCACTCATGCTCAGAGACACGCAAGGCAGGTAACTTCAGAGATAAGCAAACTCCACAAACAGAAATTTCCTTCCAACTAATTTAAGCAGTAGGTCCTTGGTCACACCCGACCCTGCTCGGCAGCCCAGCATCCCAGCACCCTGTGCCCACAGACGACTGTGCCTATTAATCCTGGGTAAAGCCAGATAACCTCATTAACTCTCCTTCAGTGTTTTCCTCAGGCAGAGTTCATTATCCTGGTTTTCATCACTTAAAGAAACAGGCTGCTGCAAGGCAGCTTGATGAGAGTGTGATGAGGAGCACTAGGTGAGGCAAGACAGTGAATTTGTTGCCAAAGGAGATTTTCCTTCCCGTTCCCTCTAGCTTAACATGTGAAATTCTCTCCCATCACGTTAGTGACCAGTGGATTTGTTAGTAATCTTTTCCTGGAGGTTAACAGAAATCCTTTCCAATGTACAGTTCTCCCTCTGTAATTCCCAATATTCCTCTTGTGCTTCCTCTCAGCCACAGGCACACACTGCCACCACCAGATCAAATGGACCCTTAAAAGAAATTGGGGAGTTTTAAGGCAGGACAAAACTGTCACGTTCACCTGTTTTTCAATAAAATGACAGTTTCTAGGATGTTGCACTGTGATATTATCAAGCCCTTAACTAGAGCTGGTTGGGATTTTTCTATCAAACAGTTTTTTGGGCAAAATTACAGATAATTATAGAAAATACTGATTTTACAGCTCCTTGGCATTCTGCTGGGAAACAATTTAGAAAGATTTATATTTAGCTGGTTTTGTTTCTGTTCTTCTAAGAATTTGAATGTTACATTTGTTGAATTTAATTCAAACCATTTGAAATTAAGTTTTATAATATACTGAACTGTTTTTCTTTCCCAGAATAAAGCCTTAGAAGAATTCATTACCACCTCTGTTTGTGGCCATTCTCTATTTAGGGAGATAGCTCACCTAACACGTCGTAGCTTTTAATCTGCTCAGGCTATAATAGAACAACACAAAACATACAGTTCAGTCAGAAAGCCTGACCACAGTGCAGAAAATAATCATCAGATCTCTGAGACATCTGTGCTGATGCTTTTAATCAGATTTCTACTGTTATCATGAGTAAATGTGTAATTTATGGAAAAGCAAGAGGTCAACAATAAATGCTCAACAATACTGAAATAATTTTTTTCATAATTCCTTAGTATTTTGATATTCTTTTAAAACAACATTTGATTCTTTTTTTCTGCACTTGGGAAATTAAAAGTATCCTGAGGTGAAATGCATTTCAAGAAATACTCTATCCCATCCAGAGGTCCATATCTGGTATTATCCTAAATATTCAGATTCTGGATATCAGAAAATTATAAATTTCTTATACTTATCATGATTGATTACTGGCTCTGCAAGTCAGAGGAAACAGAAAGAAGAGAGTCTGCTCATGATCGAATTTCAGGTGCAATTTTAGTGCATTTTATCTGGCTGAGTTTGGTTTCCATGAAAATCATGGCTGCAGATGTGCTAGAAATGTTCTGCTAAGATGCAACATACCCCGAAACAAAAAGGATTGTTGTACTTTCCAGAATGCAATTAGCATAGATCAGTAAAGAAACAATAATTGCTCGAAGCTTATTATCATTTTCTAAGTTACTCATGGTTGAATGTCAGATGTACAGCAGAATGGAAACTGGGAAATTCACTAAAAGAATTCTACTCTGGCTACTAAAACTGAAACACTTGAAACCTTTGTTGATATGGAACTGTGAAAATATGGAAAATTATACATAGCTGCCTCTAAAGTAGCAGAATTATACTACAGTGTTATCCAAAGCCGTTCATATAAAGACTTGTGATAGCAAATTAAATACTATTGTTTTCCAACATTTCCCCGTAGCTAAAATGATATGTGTTGATAGGATAAAAGAATCTTGAATTGCCAAAAGCATACTAGAACTTCTTTCAGCTGAGAAAACAATTAAAGTCTTGTTTGAAATGGGGATTTTTTCAAGCCATGCAAACAGCAAAATATTTCTCACAGCTGTTAGCTGCTGTGCAGCTGGAGAGGGAATAATTTGTCATGTCCTTGATAATTTTCAAGAAAGAAATGAAGTTGCTTTAGGAGTATTGAAAAGTAAGTTACAGTGAAATTGTTTGAACTTTGAGAGCCTATTGCCATTCCTTACTGGCAGCAATAGCATTAACAGAAGTAAATGGTACAATATCTACATAGAAATGTGCTTTATTAGTTAGCAAATTCATATTCTTCAGAATGTAGCAATACATCATGAAAGTTATTATCTTATTTCAAAGACTGTAATAAGAAAGTTTTTGAACCTTTTCTTCATTTATTTTTGAATTACAGGGGATATTTCACTTTTTGTCAGCTTCAGACAGATGGGAATGCTGATATACATATCCTACACAACCATGCTGCCCAGTCTGTACAAGAAGGAATCTTTGAGCATTTTTTGGCTATTAACAGATCCTTTGTATATTATTTAATGGACTACCTAGATAAAAAGTTTAAAGCTGAAAATGATGAAGACAACCACTTTTCAGTGATGGAATACTGTATCTATTTCACAATACACTAAGAGACATTTATGACAGAGTTTTAAAATAGCAACTCATTCTATATGCAGTGACGTGTATGACAAAGTATTCACTGATGGATAAGGTACAACAAAGAATTGCTGACAAATCATTTAGTCATAAATACAATTCTTATTTGTAAGCATACCTTGACAAAGCAGAACAAACAGCAATGTCAATGTGTGGTGTGCTTTGGCTCTCAGATACCTAAGTTCAGCAAACAAAAATATTTTAGCCTGATGCATCCACGTTCTGTTTAGAAAAAAAAAAAAAAAGAAAAAAAAAGAGAGAGAAAACTTTTCAGGAATTCTTTTCTAAAGGGATGGGAATTTAAGAAAAAATTTGAATACAGGCTGCACAATATTGCATTTGGGGAATGACAGATTGAGCAGTGACTAAACAGACATAAATTTAAGAAGTTTGGTAAAGAGAATGATTTAATGCTTTGCTTTCAAGTCCTAGTTTTCTCTGTCTTCTATTTTTGAAAATCAGTGTCCTGTCTTGCCTCCAAAACACCACTAAAAATAATGCTTTCTGTGTTATCACACGGCACCTCAACAGTTTGGCAGGAATGTATTAATTATTGGTTCTGATAAGGGTGAAACACAAGTTAAAAACAATTCCAGTTGTACATTTCAGGAGCTCTATATGCCGAATTAAAAACAGTATATTGAAATGTATGGAACCAGACCATAAGAATCACTTTGAACAATAAGTGTAAGTTAACTGGTTTTAATACTATATTTGAGTGATGAAATAAAAATAAAACTGAGTTTAAAATGTTGTGTTTTATGTGTTGTTCTTTCTTCACAGACAGCCTTAGCCACCCAAGAAAGTGGCTGTCATCGTAACCTGTTAGGGCTGACAAAAACCCAAACTGGCTACAATTTGCCTATATCAAACACATGTAAGCCAGGTGTCGGGGATGAGGTGAGGCAAAGCATCTTCCAGGAGCATTAGATCTGGGTCTATCTCAGCTCTATCCTTTTCCCCTTTCCCCTTTCCTTCCTCTGGTAGGAATGGAGTCAAATTTACCCATTTTGTAGAGAAACCACTCCTTACTTTTATCCTTTCATTCCTCCATTCAAAGATTTCATACAAAGCAGGATTTCATGAGTTATAACCTTATAACTTCCAGTGGCATGGATCATGCAATGAATCACCTAGCCTCTTATGAAGCATCTGTTCTGATGGCCTTATGCTAGAAAGCAGAGAAGTAATAGTCCTTTTTCTTTTACAAATAGAGTAACTGGGAGTTTCACAAATCTGCTTAGGTAAAGCTGTTAATATAATTACCTCTGATATTATGAGAGCAAGTACCATATGCAAAGCCACCATCTTTCAGATTGCCTGTGCCAAATGAGCTAGGTCTTCCCCCCTCGCCAGAGTCAGGGGAGCTTGGGAATTCATATTTCTAATCTGCAGCTAGTAAGTCTATAAACTGGCAAATGTGCTCATGCTCCTCCTCAGCAAACAGTTCATGGAGACGGTATCTAATATGCTAGGTATTAGAGTGCCCTCAGCCTCCTGTGTTTGGCAGTACCCTGAACCCATGTTACAAAAATACCAGGATCTAGACGTGTACTTTCCCCCATTCTACATCCTGGTTTCTGTAGAAAGGCAAGGAGCATGTCCCCAGTTCATCCACATACCTAGTCGGGACAGCTGGGAGCCTTCAGGAAGCACACAGTACTAATCTTTATGTACAACACAGGGCAGTTTCTGCTTTCTACTGCTAATATTTGCTACCTTAATTGCATAAAACTAGTACAAAACCTGTGTTCTGACCCTAAATATTATAATCAGTTTCAAATGCTAAGACTTTTTTTTCCCACTTAGACTTTTATATTTAAGTCTCTAGCTTAATCAATGTGAGAAGAAAGCTAGGGTTTCAAAGACAAGGACTCCAGTGATAGGAAATGTCAGATTTAATGCTGTCTGTACAGCATTAATCTACAGCCTTGTGCATGTGCATTCTGATACAGTCTTTAATTATATAATCATTTGCCTCATGCAGTGCTCTAAATGAACAGTGAAGAAGAAAGGCAGGACTGCAGGTAAGCTTGTTAATCTGGTACTCAGGAGGTTTGAGGCTAAGAATCATTACGTGCTATTGTATAAACTCTGTATTAATTCATTCACCTGAAAGGCCAAGTCTAGGTGGTAGGGGACATTTTCATTTGACATTTCCTAAGCTTTATATTCTTGGACTTCTCCAAGATATTTTTTTGGGGGGTAGATGGTAATATAAAAATCTCTATCAATTACGGCAATGTGCAAAAGGTCCATTGACATGAGAGTATACAAATAAAATTTGTAGCAAAGAGTTACCTTTATCTATTATACTTAATAAGACAGGCCTATAAAATTAACATTCTTCTTTTTAATTTTGTTGCCCTTTCCTTTTTTGTCTCTGTGTGTCTTCCCTTAAAGCTTTACCACCTGTTCTTTTTTTTCTGTATTTTAACCAGACTTTTGGCTTTGATGGCAGATGACAGAGTTTCTTGGGAGCCAGAATTACATTTATCATTGTTGTGTGATCACTGCTATGTCTCTTATGACCAGTGCACACTTGTTTTTAAGTAAAACTACCTGTCTTACATGTTTTTTTCCCAGGTGAAATTTACTACTATGACTATGGAATTGCTTGCCTGTCTCTATTTTAATCACTAGTCTGACTCCAAAGGATCATGCAGCTGTTTTGGTTTTTTTTCCTGAAAAAGTCTCAGGTCTTTACTTATGTTTATGCTTTCTCTATTCTGCTCTCCTACAGTTAGCTAAAAGTGATCATGTAATGTAAAGTCTGGAGTTCAGACATAGGCCTTCCAAATGTATACCAATACTTTAACCACATCCATCCCATCCAACACCACAACTAGATTTAGATTTTATTGTCTTACCATTTACCTTCTGAAAACATTTGGTCAAGACCACTTTTCTGGTAGGCACTCTGGCTGACGAGGCCACAGTAGTCTCAGAGCTCTTGCAATAAGTGAGCATTGACTTTATGTCTGAGGGCAGAAAAGAGTTAGAGAAATTGCAGAATCTGTAAAGGATCAACTCTAATGTCCAGGTTAATTGGTATCAGAGGGGTAGCTTGGCACGGGGGTAGGTGTCCCATGGTACTTTTGTCTCATCCTTACTCCAGTCTCTGCTGATGGTGCAAGATTTCCCGACCTTTGGAAGTGATGGGTGGGTTGATTGCACTTAACATGCTTCTGTTTGGTTAGTTGGCACTCACAGACCTGAACTACTTTCTATGGTCTATAGGGCAAAGCAGAAAAAGAGGAAAGATGTCTCTGCATTTGAGCACCACTGTTCCTACTGAACCTTTGATAAACCTGACTATTTTCACAGAATTTTATTATACACCATACTCATATTGTGGGATTACCAGTTTTTGCAGACTTGAAAGGATGTACTGGGTGTTATTTAGTGTGAACTACTGCACATGATAAGTGGTACAGTAAATCCTTTACAAACAGTCATTAAAATAGTTATCATATTACCTCGTCCCCCTGAGTGCAGCAGTCCCAGCACTCTGCAGAGCTTTCTCACACTTGCTCTGTAAGGACAGCAACAGGGACAAGCCATCTTGCTCGTGCAATAAGTGGCAAATGTCTTAAAACTGCTCGTGTCAATGAACATAGAACATCGAACAAGCCCTGGCCTGCCCATATGGGCCTATGCTCCTAAAACAAATTCCCTGCATCCTCTGATACAGCAAGGTTTATTACATCAGTAGTTTGGTCTCTTTTTTTATTACACTCAAAGCACTGGTCAGGTTGGCACTGGGAAGGGAGCAATCATTTGACTCTAAATAGTGGGCTGAAGATCATTCTTCCTGTGATTTTTCCACTATGAAGACAGGAGGCATTCAGGTATGAGTAGATTCATTATATTGCAGAAGAAGCCATTTCCCTGAGGGTTTTCAGTGACAGACTTTAATCCCTTGTTGGCACTCTATAAGATAATAGAAACCTCTTACATGACTGTGTGATATACTTGAAAACCACTGAGAACAGCGTATTCTCCAATCAACAGGGTTTAAGCTTCACTCTTCTTGTCAGTTATAATAGGGTCCTTGCAGTTAAAAAATCCTATGCAATAAATGAGAATACTTCTCCACACATTATCGTGTTCATGATAACTATTCTGTTCATGATAACTTCCAAGCCTAAGAAATGAAATTATGCTGGTCACTGAGAATAACACAAAGGAAAAAGCATTGATGAAAAGTCTCTTTTACTCAATTCAATTTATCCAGCTTGGATTACGCATGAAAAATTTTGCTAGGTTAACATACAGAGATAGCACATCAGCTCATATCAGTAAAATCTTAATATCAGCAAAGTGTAATTCTGCATTGTGTCAGTGTTATTGTTTTTCTTCCTATTTTGAAATTTTATTAATAGTTATAAAGAATATAGCAAGCTCTGAAGTACCTTTGAAGATTTACTCTGTGCAGTTTTCTTTTCTAATGTCTTTTATTTTTATGCACCATCCTTTAAGCTGATGTATGGTAAAATGTAGTGGTGAGTAACTCCACGGAAAGCAGGGGATTTGAGAGGTCAGTGAGAAATGGACTTTTCTTGCAGTGGGTGGTGAGAAGCTTTGAACCACCAGGTTACTCAGTTTCCACTCTGAAAGTCATGACAAAGGACATTTTTGGATTTGATCATCATTATGAGTCTCTTCCAACTTCAGATATTTCATATTCTATGATTTTTAAAATCTTTACAAATATTTGCTGTCACTTCTTGGGCTTTGGTTGACATAGATGGATTGGTTGTCCACTACAAATTCTCCTGGACAAACAAGGGTGTGGGGCACTCTACTCTCTATCCTGCACAGCATCATGTGCTTTTGGTTAATGTTGGGCAATAGTAAGCACAACTGTCTCATAAATCATCCTGGTATACCAGGTTTTAAACTGCCCTGCACAGCTTAGTGGAACATTTTGCCGTATTCTGGGCTTATGGACGCTGCTAGAATGATCTAATTCCCAGGTTTTAAGGATAGGTCACATCAGTAGAAATGAAATATCTTATTGTTTGATAGTAAGGTAGAAATAGGTAGAAGCACATAATCATCCCCTCAGGGAGCCCTAAACCCAGAGTATGAAGTTTTTCTTTCGTAGGTATATCTGCGCAACTACTTCTCATTGCCTTCCCTACTCCTCTGCTTTGATCCCTCTTCTTATCAGACTTTTCAGAAATGATGGACTAAAAGAGACACATTTTACAGAAAAAATGCAAATAAAATACAAAATTCCCTTAGGATAGGGTGTAAACTTCTTTCAGAAACCAAGAATAGATGAGGAGCTGTGTGGTTCGGTTGATATGCTGGAGGGAAGGAATACCATCCAGAGGGACCTTGACATGCTTGTGAGCTGGGCTGATGCCAACCTCATGAAGTTTAACCATGACAAGTGCAAGGTCCTACACCTGGGTCGGAGCAATCCCAGGCACAGCTACAGGTTGGGCAGAGAAGAGATTCAGAGCAGCCCTGTGGAGAAGGACTTGGGGGTGCTGGTCAATGAGAAAATGAACATGAGCAGGAAGTGTGCGCTTGCAGCCCAGAAAGCCAACCGTATCCTGGGCTGCATCAAAAGGAGCATGACCAGCAGGTCGAAGGAGGTGATCCTGCCCCTTTATTCTGCTCTTGTGAGACCTCACTTGGAGCATTGTGTGCAGTTCTGGTGTCCTCAACATAAAAAGGACATGGATCCGTTGGAACAAGTCCAGAGGAGGGCCACGAGGATGATGAGGGGACTGGAGCACCTCCCATATGAAGATAGGCTGAGAAAGTTGGGACTGTTCAGCCTGGAGAAGAGAAGGCTGCATGCAGCCTTCCAGTATCTGAAGGGGGCATATAGGGATGCTGGGGATGGACTCTTCATTAGGGACTATAGTGATAGGACAAGGGGTAATGGGTTAAAACTTAAACAGGGGAAGTTTAGATTGGATATAAGGAGGAAATTCTTTCTTGTTAGGGTGGTGAGGCCCTGGAATAGGTTGCCCAAGGAGGTTGTGAATGCTCCATCCCTGGCAGTGTTCAAGGCCAGGTTGGACGAGGCCCTGGGTGATATAGTTTAGAGCGAGGTGTCCCTACCCATGGCAGGGGGGTTGGAACTTGATCTTAAGGTCCTTTCCTACCCTAACCATTCTATGATTCTATGATCAAAAGGATCAAAAGTATGCACAGAGCTGGTAGGCTCTGCTAAGTGGTACTTTGCCCTCAGACATGAATGCATGAAGGGCTGGAAAAAGCTGTTGCTGGAAAAATACCTCTGCAAAGCTTGCTTCTGCAGTGGCTGTGAACAACTAGCTTCAGTAAGGCCAGGCAGATGATTAAGAGGTCTCAAGGCTTCCCTAAAGCCTTGGATATAAAGACATAAAGAAAGGACAGGCATCAGGGGAGCATACACCATAAACGTTCCATAACCACACTTCTCTGAGGGCTCTTTGTAATGATAACTTTAATGTTCCACACTCTTGTGGCAGAATGGGGCTTGGCCCATCAGAGTACCCTGCCCTGATGGGTTGGAAAGAGGTCCCAAATTATTTTGGTTTGATAACAAAAGAGGTGTATGTCATTCAGGAAAGACTGTGGAGCAATGATCTGGAGAAGGGTAATAAAATCCAGAACAGGATGGAACTGCTCTCCCACAGGCTGCCTATAGCCACTGTCCACCCCCTTACCACCTTGGTGGCCCTCCATTGGACTTGCTTTAATATATCAGTATCTTTCCTGCCAGGGTACCCCAAAATGGCTACAGAGGAGGTCTCATGGGTACTGAACAGAGGGAGATAATCATTTACTTCGATGTGACAGCTATACTCCCACTAATTCATGCTGATATGTAGTTACCTTTGTCACTGCAAGGAAACACTCCTGATTCATATCGAGCATGTTGCACATTAGGTCTCCCAGACTTTCTAGCCATTCTGCCCTTGACATGTCCTGTTGCATGAAGTTATTCTACCCCTCGTGGAAGATTTTGCTGAACTTGTAGCAGTCCATTTCTCCAATCTGTCAAAGTTGCTTTGAATAACAGTCCTTCCCTCCAGCATACACCCCAGATTTAGGCAAGCTTGCAAGCTTGCTGAGGATGCATGCTGTCACACCCTCCAACTTGTTCATGAAGATGTTAAACAATACCAGCCTCTGAAAAAGGCTGTTACTAACTGGCTGCCAGATGGAGTTGGTACTGTTAATCACAACCCTTTGAGTCTGGGAGCCAGTTATTTTTGCTTGCCTTCTGCAGTTCATCCATCCACTCTATATTTCTCCAATTTGATTATAAGAATAGTTAGTGTTGAAAGCTTTATGAAAATCGGAGACAGTAACACCTACAACACTCCTTTATCCACCAAGCCAGCCACCTCAATGTAATCAGGTTTAGGCATTAATCAGGCTAGGCATGAATTTCCCAGTGTAAATCAATGTTGGCTGTTCCAAATTACCTGCTTGTTCCAAGTCTTCATACGCCTGGATATGATTTCCAGGGGGATTTGCTCTATAGAATTCTCAGAGACTGAGATCAGGCTGAGCAGCTTGTAATTCCCAAGTCCTTCATGCTTTTCTTCCTGAGGAGAAGCTTTTGCTGTGACCTTTCACAAGTGACAGAGAGAAGCCTCGCAGTGACACTGGCCACTTCCCAGGGCACCTTCGGAACACCTTTGATTTCCCAGCCAGTGACTACTAAATGTATTTTGTATTGACTTCTTTCTAAGTGGAAGGGCACTACAACTTATTTGCATAAAATAAATATAACTGCACGATCATTATGACTGGCACTTAGACAACTGCTGTTTAGGTGAGTGATTAATTCTTTTCCTACCAGAAATAATATCTGCCAATTGGTTACCTCTTACAGCCTACAGAACATTCTATATTAGAAAATTACTGTCTAAGTGTGGCTTGTAATCACAACAGATGCCCTGTAGGTTGCTGCTCGTGAAACAAAGTTCTTTTTTCTTAAACATTACACATGGTCACTTACCTCTGTTGAGGGGTCAGAAAGTCAGTAACAAATGCCTTTTTAAGCCTATTCTGTTTCATTGATTAAAATGTTAATTCTCAAAATTTTTGAGGACTTGTGATCCTGAACCATCCAGGACTGGAACAGAAACATTATGAGAGAAAAGAAAAAAAATCCATCCAAATTTCTAGCATTCTGCTTTGTGAACAAGGAATAGAAATTAAATTTTGAATACTTACTGAATAACCTCCAAGCCAGCTTCAGTCAACAGCGATCTCTCTTTTATTATGCATTTCTCAATTTACATTTGAAAATCTTGCTAATCACCTGGCTTCTTACTTTGGTACATAAACAAATAATTAAAACGAGCTTACTTGTCTGCCTTTTTGTGCTTTTAAAGTGTATTCTTAGTGAGGATTATCGCTGAGTCTAGCTTGCTTATTTTTTCCTGTTTCTTCTGTTCGCTGAAAGTTCTGTGAAAGTTTTGAAATTATTTTTTAGATGTCAATCCTATTTTGAAACATAAGAAATAAAAAAAATGAAGGGCTAACACTGTTGCTATTATTATTATTCGTTTGTGTCTTGAAAAAAAATCCTTTTTTGGTGAATAATGAATTATTCTGCCCCAACATTCGGTGTTCTCTTCCTTCATGTAAGCAGCTTCCTATGATTGCTTCTATATTAGTGTGTAATATCCATGATCAGGTATTCCTGCTTGAGTGTTTGATTTGATTTAGATACTGTCCTCAAAAACCTGTATTTTTTTTCAGAGATGTTGATTTTATTCAGTAACACCAATATCATTAGCAGTTAAGAGGCAGTCCCAGGTCTGCACAAAGGCTATGTTATGCACTCTGTACTGTGGTCTGCAATCTCTCTCTCCCCTATCTCAGGCCAGTTTTAATATAGCAAAATAAGTATTACAGGAAACAGAAAAATGTACTGCTGGCATATGAATCTTGTAGCAGTCACGAGCAGCAGTTTTGCAAATGAACACTTCTTTAAAAGTTATTGTATCTGAGCATCACAGGAAGATGCGGTGTCCTTTTACAAGTGCAAAGACAGGATAAATCCATGACTTTAATGCAAAGGAGTGAATTAGCCTTTAGTACATTAAAAGTCACTGACCTAGCTCAGAGGTGCAGTTATTATCAGCACCTTTCACCCAAGACACGTGACTACTGGAATGCTGGAGAGTATTTCTGTCCTACTATTCCATGTTACAGAAGGTCCAGACCTGTTTGACTTCTGCCTTCAAAAACTGTAGATTTTGGATACTATGAATGTTGCTGATGGAAGCAGACAGCATTGCTTCTTTTTACCTGCACTGTGCACACTGATTTAGCTTTGCCGTTTTCACTGAGTTACACATTTCTTCATTAACTCTTTATTTTGAAAGTCCCCTGGTTCTAGCCAGCTGATCGTTCTTTCTTTCTTTCTTTGCCTTCTTGTCTTTCGTCCTTTATTTCTTTCCTCTTCTTTCTTTTCCTTGAATATATTTAACTCTCTGCTTTGCTCTGGGAATAAAAAATTGTGGTTTCATGCTCTGATGCACCTCAAACATTCAGAAAGCATTAAAAGTAGCCCAGTAGATAAACCTGTATTGAAATCCTGGTATTCTACTGACAGCATTATAATTAAGTAAATATAGCCAAAGTGATACTGCATGCAGACTACCAATGAAAATGGTAGTTGTAGCTATGACATGTAATTCTGAAGATGCTCATTTTTAACTTGCTGCTATATGAGAATGTTTTTAGGATATATTTTTTCGTGTGTTTAAGGTCAGCAGATTGCACTTTTATCTACGGAAGTGTTTAGAGTGAGACAGCATGAACAAAAGTGTCTTTGAAATGTAAAATTTAAATTTCCAAACAGAACCCTCATAACAAAATTATTTTTAAAAGCATATGCAAAACTGGAAAAAGGAGTATTTTATACTTCTGAATAGTTTGATCCATTACCCAGAAACACTTCAGGTAGAAATAAAAGCTAGTTCTTTCCATGTCAGATCAGTCTTTGAACTGGATCCTCTTTCAACTCTTAACTGCAGTTATTTGCACCGTTAAACATGAATTTGGAGAGCAACATGCCATGTATTATAATCTTCTAAATACTTCAGCATGGCATCTTCAGCCGGCTAGGATGCCTTATCACAGTTCAAGAAATTTTGAGTGGTGACGAATGAGTCAAAGGTAGCCAACAAAGAACTTTTTTTATCTAGCTGGCATCTCTGTACCTTGTGATAACTGTCTGTTGTAACAGCTGTCCCTAAAATTTGACAGCAGTGGACTGGGTTGCCCAGGGAAGTTGTGAATGCTCCATCCCTGGCTATGTTCAAGGCTGGGCTGGACAGAGCCTTGGGTGACATGGCTTACTGTGATGTGTCCCTGACCATGGCAGGGGTCCTTTCCAACCCTAAATAGATCTTAAGGTCCTTTCTAACTGTAACTAGTAAAGAGGAGGGCCACAAGGATGATCAGGGGACTGGAGCACCTCCTGCATAAAGATAGGCTGAGAAAGTTGGGGCTGTTCAGCATGCAGAAGAGAAGGCTGCATGAAGACCTCATAGCAGCCTTCCAGTATTTGAAGGGGGGCTGTAGGGATGCTGCGGATGGACTCTTCATTAGGGACTGTAGTGATAGGACAAGGGGTCATGGGTTAAAACTTAAACAGGGAAAGTTTATATTGGATATAAGGAAGAAGTTATTTACTGTTAGGGTGGTGAGGCACTGGAATGGGTTGCCCAGGGAAGCTGCGAATTCTCCATCCCTGACCGCTTTCAAGGCCAGGTTGGACAGAGCCTTGGGTGAGATGGTTTAGTGTGTAGTGTCCCTGCCCATGACAGGGGGGGTGGAACTTGATGATCTTAAGGTCCTTTCCAACCCTGTTTTATGGTTCTATGCGTAAGCATTCCTGACAGGAAAGAAGCAAATAAGGGCATCAAAGTCGCTTGGGGAATCTCAGTAGCCTGAATTTAAAAAGCTCTTTGGGAGGCAAAATGTTCCTGTTAAATGTATACTCAGGTACCAAACTTGCTGTTGTGAGACACAATAATATCTAATCTGACACAGGTTTTTGCAATAGGATGATTTGTAATCACCATAGAATATGTTTCTGTACATCAAGGGTATACAAACTACACCACAAGGACCAAGCAGTTGGGCATGAAAAATGAGTGGACATGAAATTTAATCTTATAGCTTCTAAATGCTGCATAGACAAAAAAACACTGGTACCTTTCTTGTCACTAAAACTGCTCATGAAAATAAGAAGACACTGTGTGCAGAGTAGTTAAACTACAACTGAAAAAACAGCTATTCTTTTCCCCTTCAGGCTCTTCAGATGGAAAAGGTCAGTATTGACTGCATGCAAAACGATTGCTTTAAGTCAATACTCGAATCACCTCAGGATTTCCCTCTCTTTTTTTTTTGTTTGAATAGATGTCAGATAGGGCTTAAATTACAGACATTTGTGCAATACAGTAGAACTAAACAATTAGTTGAATAAATAGAATCAGTAATCCCTTAACTGTTTATGTTTAACAGCAATGTAAGAAGTGCACAGTATTAAGTACGGCCTTTAGAAAAGAAGGAAAACACAGCCATGAGAGTAAAAACCTGTGAAACTTTACCAGGCTGTGTACTTTTCCCTTCTTTCTTTCCAGAAAGGAAAACATTTTATGCACTTAAGGGACAAAGATCCCACCTTTGCAATCCATGAATGACCAAGGGTCTCAATACTTCCCCTCTTTAGAATATCCAAAATGTAGTCAGGAGACATGATTACAGCACAGGGAGGAACACTAAATTAGCTGTAATCTGTCTGGTTTACACTTGTTTTTCACTTTCCTAGGCATGCTACAAAGTCACATGTTTCACTGCTACAATCCCGTATCTTCTCATTCCTTAATTAATTTATCTCTACCTTCATAGTTTCCTTTTGTCTGCAACATTCGCTGTCCCAATTACCTTTCCTCATATCGTCTTTTTTTCTGCTTTATCCACTGTATCTTTCCTTTCATCTTTTCTCTCTCTCTCCTTTTCTCTGGTGTTGAATGAAAAACATTTCATTCAACAAGGTAGACTATGTAGAAATAATTCTATATGCAACTCTGCAAAAGGAAAAAAAAAATTCTGTTCAAATATAGTCTGTCAAGGTTATAATTAAAGTGTAAGAAAAAAATTCAGAATCAGTTATGTGTTGCAAAATTTTTTTAGCTAAAAAATTGCTTAGTTCCTATTTTCTAAGTACAAATCTTTAAAAGCCTAGACCACAGTTATGTCTTGTGTTTGCAGTTACCTGAATACTTAATGGGTTATTTTCACTTTAGTCAAGAGACATGTATCAGACCACAGACACTAAAAATCAGTCTTGAAAAATCTTCATATTTAATGAGTCATGTTGGTTAGGTTTTGGGGTTTGGGGTTTTTTTTGGGTTTGGGGTTTTTTTCATATAGATTCGATCGCATAAAGGGATGCATAAAAAGTCAGTTCTGGAGTCAGTTCTTTCTGCAGAAGTTTGGTTCAAATAAACACGGAACACAGGAACCTGGAAGGCAACATGGAAAAAAATACCTTCCTGTGGCCACATCACACAAGCCACTGTGTTTCGCATTGCCATCTGAAATGGACTACAGTATTGTAGATAAGTGGAGAAGCAAAAGGAAAAACAAAAACAAAAAAAGAATAAGGTCAGTATCTAATTGTCACTATAGGTCCCATGAGGCAAAGAAAAAAAGGACATATTTGTTCACTGCTATAGTGTACACTTCCCAGAGTAATACCTGTGACCAAGACTCCGAGGTAAAGCAACTCTTCGAAACGCAACAGGAAAACACCTTCTACTGACAGCCAGTCATGGCTTATCAAGTTATTCATCCCTGTAGATTGTCTCAGCATTTCTGACAGCATGCAGTAAGAAAGGCAGTTTTATTTTTATACAAATATGAGATCAGGTTTTGTGGCTTTTCTCACCCTGGAATGCAGCCTACATATGTTTTTCATAGATGTTCTCCAAATCCCTAGCCACAAATTCATCCAGTTTAACAGTCATCACATCCCATGCTGGTTTACAAACGCAATCATGTGCAGAGCTGTACAAAAACATTTACTGCTGCATCAAAAAATGAAAAAACAGTCACAACACAGGTTGTAGAAGGTGCAAATGATTTCTAGCTTTCACAAAGCAAAAGGCAGTTTTCAAAGGTGGAAAAGTGTCATCTTCACATTCAAATAGTCTCAGAAAGACTTTAAATTCTGGCATATTCTTGTTTCATATGATTGATGTGACGCCTTCTTTGTAAAATTGATACTATTACTAACTCCTGCAGTATCTGTGGATACACCATTCACACAATCTACCTACTGCTGAATCAGTTTCAAAAAGGTTTGAGTGTCTCCTATAGTCTTCCAACATTATTACTCATGGTGTTGTTGTGGCTGCTGTGGCAGCATCCTATTGCTTTGTTCACGCATGGTCCAGGGTCCCGAGTTACACAGCAGTATATTTTGACACACAGAGCACCAGCTTTGTTGTAGCAAAGTTGTAATAGTGACTTCCTTTTGTTAAAATAAAGTTATGCATAATAGTTAAATAATAAATAAGCATTTTGACTTAGAGCTGTTGGAGGCATTCCTTCTTTCAGATTATAACCTTTGGTACCTCTTTACTTAATCTCTCTCTCTTTACTTTCACCTCTGACATGGGTCTGTGAATGCAGTGTGGACTTTCTTCATCTGTGTAGTATTAAATTTGCTGCATATGCACTGTACTTTTGCCATGAGAAAAGGGAGGGCCCACAGCACACGTGCTTTATTGTCAATTGTTGGTATCTGTTGTGGTTCTTAGAGAATATCTGAGGTGAAGAAGGGTGAAAGAACGAAGCTTCAAAGGAAAGACTTCCTAAGTCATCCCAAGTAAGCCTCCGGTTTCTCTGTTGGGATCATTACACTAGTTACAGTCTTCATATGGAACATCATTTCTGAATGACAACACGTCTGAAAAATTTGCTGTACCCAACAGTAATTTAGTTAAATTTAGTTAAAGTTGGCATCATGTGGTGGGATGGCTCCTAGGGCTGGAGTGCTGGAATGGAAGAACACAGGCAAGGGAGGTGAGGAGGAGATGTTGCTCTCTATGTCAGTGGCCAACTGGAGTGCATGTAGCTCCTGGGGATGGATGAGTAGCTGAGAGTTTATGGGTCAGGACTAAAAGGAAGGCAGGGAAAGGTGATGTTGCAGTGGGGGTCTGCTACGGCCACCCAAACAGAAAGACTGATCAGGTGACGCCCTCTATAGGCAAAAAGGAACAGCCTCAAGTTCATAAGCCCTGGTCCTCATGGGGGACTTCAACCCATGTTAACTTCAACCCCCAACCTGTTAACTTCACCCCAATACCTGTTAGGGAGACAACACAGCAGGACATATGCAATGCAGCAGGTTCCTGGAATGCATTGATAATAATTTCCTCTCCAAGTGGTAGAAGAGCCAACAAGAAGAGGTGTTATGCTGGACATTGTTCTCAACACAAGTAGGAGCTGGCAGAGATTGTGAAGTTCAAGGGTAGCCTTGGATGCAGTGACCATGAAGTTATGGACCTCTAGATCCTTAGGGCAGTGAGAAGGGTGCACAGCAAGCACACTACCTGGTCTTCAGGAGAGTGGACTTGAACCTCATCAGGGATCTGCTTCATAAAGTACCATGGGATAGAGCCCTGGATGGAAGAGTAACCCAAGAAAGCTGGTTAATATTCAAGGATCACCTTCCCCAAGCTTAGGAATGATGCATCTTGACAAAGAGGAAGTCAGGCAAAAGTGCCAGGAGAGCTGTATGGGTGAAAAATTTGCTCCTGGACAAATTCAGACACAAGAAGGACGCCTGCAGAGAGATGGAAGCAAGGACAGGTAGCCTGGGAGGAATACAGATAAATTGTCCCAGCAGCCAGGGATCAGGTCAGGAAATCTAAAGCCCTAATAAAGTTAAATATGGCCAGGGATATTAAAGGCAACAAAAAAAAGCTTCTATAGGTACGCAAGTGATAACAGGAAAGCCAAAGAAAACGTGGGCCCTCTCCAGAAGAAATTGGGAGACCTGGTAACCCAGGATATGGAGAAGGTTCAGGTGCTCAATGACTTTTTTGCCTCAGTATTCACCAGCGAGTGTTCCTGCCTCATCACCCAAGTCACAGAAGGCAAAGGCAGGGACTGGGGGAATGAAAAACCACCTGCTGTAGTTAAAAATCGGGTTTGAAGCCATCTAAGGAACCTTCAGGCACACAGGTCCATGGGACCTGATGAGATGCATTTAAAGGTCCTGAAGGAACTAGCAAATGAAATAGTTAATCCACTATCCATCATACTCAAAAAGTCATGGCACACCAGTGAAGCTCCCACTAACCGGAAAAGGGGAAATATAACTCCACTTTTAAACAGGAAAAAATAAAGACCAAAGGAACTACAGGTTGATCAATCTCACCTCTGTGTCCAATAAGATCAAGGAATAAATCCTTCTAGAACCTAAACAAAAGGCATATATTAAATAAGGTGATTGGTGACAGTCAACAGGTGAAAGGGGTTATCCTTACTTATTTGAGAAATCTTGTCTAGCAGAAGGTGTTCCTGCCCATGGTGGATGGGTTAGAACTAGATGATCTTTATGGTCCCTTCCAACCCAAGCCATTCTGCGTTTTTATGAATTTGGATTTGTATGGTATTGTGAACTAATCACACAGATGAAATTGCATTACAGGTAATAAGAAGGTAACTTCTTTTCTTGAGATAACCTCCAAGAAGATAAAGAATATTACTTTTGGTCTCTTTTTATCTTTTCCTCTGTAGGTTCAATTATAATCTTCATATATGGGCTTACATTGAAGCACTCTTTAGAAAATGAGAGAAGATAGTATATGTTTGCCTTTCCAGTTTTCTCCTTTTTTCTTTATGGTTATAGCTGAGAACTAATGAATCTGGAAGAGTAGTGGGATTTTTTCCTTTATTTGATCTTTTGGCAGTACTCTAAATTATTGGATGTCTTAGTTCTGAAAATTATTACTGAGTTTACATTTTAACTAATTTGTGTTCTTGGATTTCTTTTCCAGTTTTCTGTTTAGAAATTACTCTATTCGTGATATCGTAGTCATTGATTCAGTTGTATTTTTCATATGTCCCAGGCAACAGAATGACAAATCTTCCAGCTGCATGTTTCCTTTTGAATATTTTAACATTTGCTTTTAAAAGTCTGCTTGAAGTTGGAGGAAAATAAACGCAAAAGATTTGTGAAAATATATTATGGCGTATTTACACTATTTGCTTAATTCTGTACTTGGAACCTCTATTGCTGTTCAAGAGAAACTAGCAAAATTAGGTCTTAGATGAAATGAAACTTCATACATCAAAGAAAATTTATTTTAAAATACTAAATGGAAGTAGACTTTCTCTTCAGGCATAACAGTGACTCTGTCATCCTCTGCAGGCACAGGCACGTCCTTACTGTGCCTCAACTTTCTTTAGTTAAGCTTGTAAGTTGTTTGTTAGGTAGCTGTTTCCTAAGAGTGCCGTAACAGATACATTATTCTGTCTTGTGTTGATCCACTTGTCAAACACTACTTAAGCAAAAAGAAAATGTTATTTTGGAGAACTAGCATGTGATATATGGCTGAGGGTTTCACATTGACAGTACTAAAACTTTGCCTGGGTTTCTTAAAGATTCTAGATGAAAACTTTCAGCTTTAGAAGTTCTGTTCAACCTTTTGGACCTTGTTATGACAGAAAAAAAAGGAATTCATTAGAGAACTCATTAAATTAGCGGTTACATTTATTATATCACAAACAGAATAAAGTGTCTTTCAGCAAAATATATGTTTAGTTCTTTAAGAATGGGGCTCAGAAAGCCAAAAATAGTTTTAAGCTTAATCAGCTGGTATAAATACTGTAAGTAAACAGCAATAAGAAAAGAAATTTGTGAGGAAAAGCTGAAAAATGTTTTGTTTAATGGTCAAAAAAGCCTATCCATGATCTACAACAAGTATCCAGAGGTAGTGTTACATTGGTTCAAAACAGAAACAAAAACAAAGCCCTATTTTAGGGAAAAAGTGAAAAGCAACTATAAAAATATATATAACACGTGGAACCAAAGGCAAAATTTTTAATAACGTTATCGTTTCAAAGCTAGAAAATTAATAGGAGAAACCAAGGAACACATGGAGACATACCCAACTCTCAAAATTAAACCAGTTAAAGGAGATCTTGGACACTTGGTACACTTTTTAGGAGTTTTTTTCCCTGATCTTTCAAATATATTTGAAAAAGAAAAACCTCTAGGATTGCAGTTCTTTGTGTAGCTGAACTAATTGTCCCTGGGAGACAGTACAGGTCCAGTAACAGGAGAAAATTACAAAAGCAATCAATAATCGTGCACAAAGGACAGGAGTGTTCAGCAAATATTTATCTTCTGTATGTATGAGGGGCAAAGGTGATGACTTTAATGTCCCAGATAGTGATGATGAAGTAAATTCATTTTCAACAGTAACACATTAAAATGTTCAACACATAGTAAAACTATGATATTCTGAAGAGGGGTTTTTTTAATATGTATACATAGTTAAATTGAAATCCTCTCTTTAAAATGCCGATCAAGCTTTCTAGGCCAGGAAAATCAGTTTTCAAGGAATGTTGGAACTCAGTGGATATCTTTGAAAACTGCAAGAAAAAAATTATTACATCACTTTTAAAAGGACAAATGGGATGATCTGTTCCGATGTTGATCGCCAACTAAATAATGCAACAACTGACTGAGGAGAGTTAATGGAAGGTAATATAATTAATATCAGCCAGCATAGCTTATGGAAAATAAATCCTGTCATATTAACTTCACTTTTTTTAATTGAAATTAAGTAGTTGACCTACCACAACCTGATGTTTGATGGGGAATAGAATACCTTGAATGGATTAAAATCTAGCTAACTTCGCAGTCACAAAGCATCTTTATAAACAAACAATTATCCCTGAATGGCTGTGTTGCTATCAGAGTCCAAAAAGGTTTCACCTAATCTAAGTATGATATGGCATAGCAATTTTGTTCCTTCACTACCTGGCTATCACAGATAAAACTCTACAGTCTCTCCTCACAGTACTCCTGGTACATACTCACAGAGCAATTTGTGTGTACCTTTTGTGTGTGTCTAGTCCACATGCTGGACCATGCACCACACGCAGTGCACTAGAATATGTGCTAGCAGTGTGTACCTGGAAGGGAGAGCATGGAGAGTTATTTTTCCACCATTTGCAGGAGTGCATTACAAATTATAGATTAAATAAAACATAACACTGTTTCACTTGACCAAAGAAAAGGGCTGAGACGTGGACCAGATAGTACTCAAGAACAGAATAAACATCTGTTTGTTGCTTGGGTATATATGATCCATTTTAGAAGACAGTAATACAAGCAAAGGCATAAATAATTTGTAAGAAAACCCTTTGGATGCATGAAACAGGTGATGTATCTAACAGTTCAATGACCGTTTAATACAAACTACATTACTCCCTTCCATACATATGATTTTAGAGCTTGTTGTAGGACTGCCAATTCAAGCTTTCTCTCATGAACAGAGATTTCAGTCCTGAAAAGCAGGTTAGTCAGTGAACACAGCATTTAGGCAGAACTGAAAAACATAATCCAAAAGGGCTTGCCTGCTAATTTTAAAACATCAAGACATAGGATAAAACTCTTTTGAAAAAAGTGTTTTCTAAATGAATGTTAAACTCCAAGGGGTTATCCAGGGAGCTATATGTTACACTGACATTAACACCAAATGGGTTCATCTTGGTTAACGTTCTTAGAGTGAATGCCAAAGTAATTAATCACAAGTGGCTACATATGGTAAAGTATTAACACATTTCATCAGAAAAACTTCCTTTGAATGTCATGGCTCCAGCACTTGGGACCTGAGAGGAGTTCAAGATGTATGACACAAACCACTATTACATTTTCAAATGCTGTCTTAGAAGTGAGAGATTAATCTGGTGTCTGTTAAGTAGGTACACAAATATTTGATTACTTGACAGAAGTTCACAGTATATTGAGAGTGATCAGTCATGAAAATTACAGGTGAGTAAATTTTAATAAAAGGGTTTGTTTAAAACTGAAAAGACCACTTTTTCCACAGAAATTATGTTGAAGAAGAGTTTTGTTTACCCCCCCAAACCAAATATTCTCAGATTGTCTAGATTTTGGCACTGTTGCCTAAAACAAGAAGTAAACTCATTCCAGAAGTAATAAACACAAAACTGAAATGGGTAGCTGTGCTGTCTAATGTAGAAATAAGAGGAAGATCATTCCTGTGCTGCTGAGGAGTTGTTCCCATACTTTCTGGAGTTGAGCATAAGAGCTGAACTCCAGGGCTGGCCACCAGGGATGCAGAAGGTGAGCCTGAAAGGCACCACTGACAGCGCAAGCCTGTAAGCCGTCTTGTGAATGCAGAAGACTGACCTCAATTTGGGCCTCTGACCCAAATTATGGGCTTCTTATTACACAGATATATCAATACATGGCTCAGGGCTGGCTGGTGGAGGCTGTGGAAAGAAGCCAGGTTTGAAGTGCATAGAGAAAGAATGAAGGAGCGTGACCAGCAGGTCGAAGGAGGTGATCCTGCCCCTTTATTCTGCTCTTGTGAGACCTCACTTGGAGTATTGTGTGCAGTTCTGGTGTCCTCAACATAAAAAGGACATGGATCTGTTGGAACAAGTCCAGAGGAGGGCCACGAGAATGATCAGGGGACTGGAGCACCTCCCGTACGAAGATCGGCTGAGAAAGTTGGGACTGTTCAGCCTGGAGAAGAGAAGGCTGCTTGGAGACCTCATAGCAGCCTTCCAGTATCTGAAGGGGGCTTATAGGGATGCTGGGGATGGACTCTTCATTAGGGACTGTAGGGGCAAGGGGTAATGGGTTAAAACTTAAACAGGGGAAGTTTAGATTGGATACAAGGAGGAAATTCTTTCCTGTTAGGATGGTGAGGCCCTGGAACAGGTTGCCCAAGGAGGTTGTGAATGCTCCATCCCTGGCAGCATTCAAGGCCAGGTTGGACGAGGCCTTGGGTGATATGGTTTAGAGCAAGGTGTCCCTGCCCATGGCAGGGGGGTTGGAACTTGATAATCTTAAGGTCCTTTCCAACCCTAACTATTCAATGATTCTATGATCATTCTCAGATGCTCAGATCCTGACCATGCTCAGATTTTTCACTCTTCTATATTGTCAGTGTATATGGAAACCTCTTTGAATTGTCTTCTCCCATTCTTCCGTTGTGTGGATGGAGTCATGGTAGCTGGGGAGACCGTGAACCACAGGGAGGAAAGAAAACTCTTCAGCTCTTCATGATGTTACTCAACAGTTCAGCGTGTCAGAAAGGTATTTTAGGTGTTGCAGATGCACCATTATGTGGCTTTTCTCTTTACTTACTGTGCTTGAGCTGCTATTTCACGAAGTCAGTATTCAGAAAGAGTCTCAACTAGTTCCATCTCTGAACAAATGGTGTCAGTGGTTTTTCTGTTGTGGAACTCTAGCCATAATTAAGCATTCATTTCCTTTGCCTTTAGTTTAAGCTGTAGTAGAAGAAAAAAAAGAAAAAAAAAAGAAAAGGAAATGGAAGGCTTCATAATGCTTTTTCCCAAATTTGACCTCTCATTCTGGGGTCTTTTAGCTATACCTGGGAAAAATAGCCACAAGGAAATGTGAGTCATCACATCTATGGTGGGAAAGGATGTGCGCTTCTGGAAATAGTTAATACAGAAGTAAGCTGGCCTTCTTATTGTGTGGCCAGTTTACTGCAGTGGATATGAAATACTGGAAAATGCATATTTTGGCTAACAGGGACTAAGTGTTTACATCATGTGGATGCATCAGAACTAGCTCTGTCCAGGCTGCTGTGTCTAGACAGCACTGTGTCACACTGGCAAATTAGCTCAGGACACAGAAGTGTTACAACTTCTTTAGCCTGGCACTGTGCCAGAGGCAATTAATCTTGCTTTGTAGTGGAACTAATTAGTCCAAGGGAAGTACAAGGCTGACCATTACTGTCAAGATCAGAGCTAGCTTATTCAAGGCTTTTGTAGGTGTCTTTGTATGGTGCAGTGCTGTGTAGCATAAACACACCTACAGTAAAGTGCATGACAAGTCCTTCAGGCATGAGTCTGTAGGCCTGAATTTCATCTTTGTCAAAATCCTGGAGTAAAGCAGACTTAGGGCAGTCATGAATGTAAGTTTAGGAAGAGGCTAACAGCCAGGATGGTGAGAAGCAGCCTTGGAGCTGTGCCTAAGGCCCTGGGATCTTTGCATATAACATTTACAGAGCTGAGCTCAGTTTTTGCACAACATGTAGGTAATGAATAGCAAAAGAGAAAATTGGCTGTGAATTGTTATTGGGCATTTTGAAAAAGTTCCTCTGACTGAAAATACAACCCATGAAAAAGAAAAAAAAGGTAGAAACCCAACATTATCAATGAACAATCTGAGCTAGCTGGCTGTCCAACCACAGGATTGTTTGTGCCGCCACAAGGGAAAGAGCAGGGCTGGAGGCAGGCAGGGAGGTAGGGCTGCCCTTCAAAGGCAGCCTGCAGAGAGACTCGAGTGTGATTCACAGACATGGTGATCTGCAAGGGGTGAAAACAAACAAAAGTGAATAAACTGTGGGTGAGCAACTTCATTAATAAGCCTCCTATGAACTGAAAGGCAAGCAAGTATTTTGATAGAAATCACCATCTCACCATTCAACAGTAACACCTAGGACTTTTCTGCTCCCCATTTGACTTTTATTGCCCTGTAACTAAATATTGATGTGTTTATTTCATACAGCGACCCCAAACTCATTTCCATCAAGAATCCCATGACTTTTTGTTTTAAGTGGAGAAACCAAGGAGGGCCACTGCATGTTAGCTGAAAATAATGGATTCAGTTAATCCATTTGAGGTAAATGAAAGCGGACTGCTAAAGACAGATGCTGCATCATAATAATGTTTAACGAACCTGAGTTTCAAGTGCTGCAGAGATTTTGAGGTAAAACTGTGAGAGCCAAGAGGGTTTTATGTGGAGTATAACAGCATCAGAGTGAGAGCCAAGATGTTTTTATTTCAAATATAAGAGCTGCAGAGTGAGTCTACATAGAAATAAATAGTATCTCTCTTCTTTTAGGAATCATGCATTAACTCATTTCTGGAAAAGTAATAACTTAGAGCTGGCAGAGAAACATGAAATTTTCCAGATGCTAAATAAGAGATACTGAAATCTTTTATAGAGTTGTCATCACATCATTATATTATTTGCATGCAGATAAGATAAATCTGTGTTCTAAGAAGCAGGGCAGGGAAAACAAATACTCTGTGTGATCGGCAGATAATATTTTCCAGTGGAGTTCTATCAATGCTTCTAGGGTGCTCATAAACACCACATGGGCCACTATTCACCATGGTGAGCTTAAATATGCTAACCCCTGTTTCTAATGCCATCACCTCTGACAGATGCCTGGGTGGTCCACAAAGTCAGGGTTAAGCTGATTGTCAGATTTGGGAGCAGCATTATCGGAATAATAGAAACATTTTCTTACCTTCCCTGACAGCAAACGGCAATATCCATTTTTGTCTCTATACCTGGGAATTCCACCTCATAAATAAATCTCTTTCATTTGCAGGGACCTGTGACATTGGCAGTGATAGACACTCTCCCGCTTTTCTGTGGTGCATCACAGCTGTGGCCTTCTGGGTCTTTTACAAAGTTGTAGCTTGTTACAGTGTGTTTTACCCTGTTGTGAACGAGTAGGTGGTATTTTTAAAGCAATTCTAGATAAAACATCTTTCACATGATAGCCAGAGAAGAGTAGACACTCTTCATTTGTCTATTGAGATCCCGTGTTCACATGAAATGCAGTCAAAGATGACAAAATAATTTTTATCTTTCTTTACTGACCCTGTAGCTTCCCAAGCTCTTGAAGCAGAATCACAAGGAGTTTAACAATTCTGACATCAAAATCCATGCCCAGCTGTGTTTCTCTTGCAAAGGTGTATCAAAATATCCTCTGCCAGCCTACCAGCCCTGCTGTTCTATTGGGATCTCCTCATGGACTCTCAGGGCTGGCATTGCAGACAAAATGAACTAGGCTTCCTCATCTTTGACTGTTAAACATTTGACTTACTGGAGAGGTTTTATTCCTGCAAATGGATGTTGTTGCGTGCTATCTGACCTTAGGGGCAGAGAACAACCCCAACCCTTTCAGTTACTAGCAGAAGTGAAGCTAATATTGACCTCTGCTGTCTACAAGATTTCAGAGAGGATTCCAAACTCACCCATTCTTCAAACCCTTAGAATATGCTGGAAGTGCCTTAGCCTGCCTGCAAGAATGCACACTAGTGTAGCTGTCTTCAAATGTTTTGGCTGTATGGCTGCATCCTGTGGGAGCAAGGACCAGGATGGTCTTTTGCTATAGGAAGGAGGGCAGGAACACCAAACAGTAATCCCTATGAAACCACATTCTTACAGATGCTCTTCATTGGCAGTTCAGGGATGATGAACATTGCTTGCATTTTCAGGACTGCAGAACTTCTAAAACATAGTACCAAAAGAAGAAGAATGAATTGCAATGGCAAGTGTGACCCATGAGTGGTCACATTTGCTTCTATGCACATGAATTCTCACAAGGCACCAAGAAAGATTTATCTGTCGTCTGAGTAGTTGCAGGGTGATGGCTGGAAGATTTAGGAGACTCAGATTGTGCAGCATGAATAGGCTGGCTGTCAGTAAACCAGTATTAATTGTGTTGTCACTCGCTGCACTTTAATTATTTGTGAAATAAAAAGAGAAGTATTGCAGTCAAGGAGCTAGAATGGAGCAGTATGATGCTGGTTTTGTAACAGCAGACTTAGTGGTAATTACAGAAAACCACGTTGGTGCTGTATGACTAAGGCAAGCCGTTAGCACACTGTGACTGCACTATTGTCAGAGAGTGTGCTGCTTTGTGTCAGCTCATGAGTAAACTGCACTTGGCTTCAGTATGAGTTTTAAATGAGTTGCTGGTGCCCTTTCTTGAATGTTAGGTAAGCAGTTTGATTTGGGAGGTACATTCCTGCTTTGCAAGACAAAGTAAATAACAAATAATGATTTTTTGTAAGATGGAATGGCACTGACTAGTCATAAGGAAAAACAAAAATCTGGGTTTGCAAGTCCTATCAACTATTTTCTAGTGAAGAGGTTTTATAACACAGTATCTTGCCACAGAATCAGGCAAACAGCCTAGAAATATCCACATAGCAAGACAATTTACTCCTGAACTACTGCTATCATGTTTATTTGTTTTCCATCAGTGATTTATCTGGTGTTCCTTCCAATGCAGCTGTTGGTACTTGTGCTTCTTTAGAGCGCTTCTTCCTTCCTCGGGCCAGTTTCTCATCTTTGAGGAGCTGGGAGTATCTGAACACATGCTCTTTCTTCTCTACCACTTCATCAGCTCTTTAAAAGTTATGAAGGAAATGCCTGTCAAAGGCTCAGGACACTACAAAAACTATGGAAAAAAGCATTATTGGACTTAAAAGATTAGAAAAGTAGTTGTATTAAAGCCCTTCATATATTCAAGGATTCATCACAAGCCAGGCATGGGTTCATAAGGCCAGATTTGCCTTTCAAATGACACTCAGGGAAATCCAGCAGCTCCCAGAATGATAAGGTGTTGAGGGCATTTATCTAAAGTTTGTTCCCACTGTGATTGTGTCAATGGAGGGAATGAGAAATAAATCTTCAGGTAGTACCTTAATAAGCCATTGGACAACATCTGCTAAATTTGATATAAAACCAGGTAATTTTAGCTCATATAACATTTCTGGAGGGCCTGGATGATTAAGGAAAACAACTCCTGTAGGGAGGATCCTATTTTTCTGGAAAGCCTATGTGGAAGCTCCAGAACAGCAGAGAACCTGTTAGTGGAAGAAGTCCTTCCCATACTAGGGGAAACAAAGACATCTCTCCCCAGAAGGATGGTACCTCCTAGAACATTGAAGCAAGTGCTGTATATGAAAATTGCATCTGGCACCAGAAGAGTCCTTCATTCTGCTGTCAATCTTATGGTCTACAAATGGGGAAACGTGTCAACACCACAGTCTTTTGTAAAAGCAACTAAGAGAGAAAGAGTCCTCCATCTTCCTAAGAACTTTTCTTAAGACTGGTAAAGTATGGATTTTGTTTCTTTTTCTTTTAAATAAAAAAGGATTTTATTTGCATGGTCACTCACCACTTGTTTGTAAAGTTCATGATAATTGTTCTATGGATTTCGTTGATGAGTGAGACTTATTTCAGTGGAGATCTCTTTCTATTCACATTGTATTGGTCCATTATTTTACAAAATGTGCTTACAGGCTTGTCAAGAACATACCTTAGGTACATTCCCATCATTCAAAATCACTCTTCATGTATTTCATTGGGCTTCCAAAAAAGACTTTTAACATAAATAATGTGGTGTCCACATGAGAATTGTACCACGCAAAATGGGTGGCAGAAGACCTTGGCCTTTGAGCAGCTGGCTAATCTGAGTGCTACTCACTCAAAATTATACCAATCTGAACAAAAAATTATGAGTGCAAATGCATGCAGGATGTGTGAATTTAGGTAAGACTTACGGGTAGAATGTGTGCAGCCTAACTGAGATGTAAGCAGTTCTGGAGACGGGTGATTTTAGTAAGTTGCAAGACCTCTCATGGTTTCCCAGTGGCAAACATAACACAATTACAAATATGCTTCAGTCTTAAAGATCATATTTAAAAAAATAAAAAAATAAAAACAAAGGAAAACTGATGCTCTGCAAATGTTATGTTCCTGTCCATCTCTGTGCTCTAACAGGCTGAACAGTTGTTATGTGTTCTCCATGGAACCAGTTTGTAACCATTTCGAAAAATAAGGCAAATCAGAAATAAATAATAAAGTACTTTGCCAGTGATTGAAACTGTTGGAATGGGATGAAGGCTTTAGCAGGATCCAACCATAATTATTTTGTAAACGTATTATCTGTACTGGACAGCTGATTTCACATAGTAAGCATGACATTATCCGTCATTTGCATCTCTTGTTTATGGGGATGATCTGCCATAAAAAACTGTTCTTAAACTGCCATTATTCCTGTCCTGCATTTTAAATCCCCTAATCACTATTCAGCCTTCAACCATTTTTTTTCTCTGCTTTTCTCCTTTAGGACAAAACTGTCTGTTTCAGCCCTTTATAAATTTAACATTATATCACAGTTGCAAATCTGATTGAGATCAATGGTTTGCAAGTCACAAACCCTAATGATCTAATCTGTTGTTAAATATTCATGAAGGAATCTTGGAGAATATGAACTCCTCTCCTTTCTTATGGATGTAAAAGAACCAACTGTATTTCACTGATTGATCACGTGCAGATTCTTATTAGAGTATTACAAAAGCCTCTGCATTGTGAAACACTTATTCCAAACTGCAGCATTTATTCACCATTAAAGAAAATAGCAACATCATTCCTTTTATATATATAAATCACAAACATATTAATGCTACACATACCTATTCTTTACAGCAGCTTTTCAGATGGACACCTCTGTAACATACAAGGCATAGCAGATACAAATATCCACAGATGTGAATCTCTGCCAGCTGTGAACTCTGAAGTATGTGATGATTTCTGGGTAAAGGAACAAGGACAGCATATACGTACAGAAATAATGCAGGTCCCTAAGTGCCAAAATGCTGTGGGAAATACTCTTATAGGGAAAGACCTGTAAGAACTTATTTACTCTGGATTACTCAATCTCAGTTAGGATTTTGTCAAGAAAGGGTATATACTGAGGCATACATTACTGCCAACACTATTCTCTTTTCTTAGACAAATACATGCCCTTTTAGATTTTAAGCTGAAAATACTTACCAGTGCAAAGAAGATCGGGTACTACTTGGCAAGTGACTCTTGTCATAAAATATTATTTGGAATATCAGAACCCCTGTAATGCCAGGAGGCTTTTGATTCTCTGCAAACACTGAGAAATGGAATAAAGTGAATAATCATCCCCTTCTACCTTAATTTCCCGTAAAAGCATTTTACTTTTTAAAGTTATGACTCTTTAAGCATCAGGCTGGGGAAGCCACAGCTTACAAGCAATTAAAAGATCTTCCCACACTTACCAAATTAATTGCTTGATAAAACAAATAAATTTGAGAGTCTTAGGCTGACTCAGCACTCAAAATGGGCCTGATCCAGAAGTGCTTATGCTTATGCAAGCAATGATCTCCACTGAGATCAATGAAAGTGTTGCTTGTGCACCATCCTCCAAGATTAAGACTCATCTATGACTCAGAGCCATTCTCACTCCCCACTTTCTTCCTTGACCTCAGAAGATCCTAAATTTGCTTCAGCCATTTTGTCATTAAATTAAACCTATTTTGGAACATGCAACCAAAATTTAACAGCTCTTCATGTATGTTGCTATGCTGTCCTGACTAAAAATGTTTTACTGCAGCTTATATTTGCTCTTTCATACTTATTTTGTAGGACAGAACAGCACAAAAGGCTCACTCCTGAATTCCAGCTGAAAGATAGATTGTGACAAGGTGATAAAAAAGCATGTCCTTTGTTTTCCTGCGACCCACCAGGCAACGGAATTGTGTTTCTGTCAGAAAATGGAGCAAGCATCTAGAGTGTTTTGCAGTGTTCTTTGACCTCTTTGCCCCTTTTGATTTACAAATGTCAGGCAGTCTAGGATTATGAAGCACAGCCAGTGAGATTTCACAGGAAGGAATTTGTCTCAATATACGTAGGTGGAGTCTTTCCTCTGAATGTGTGTTGGTGGTGAACAAGAAGCTGCTGTTTGATAATTAAATAACATTGATACGCAATGATTTTATGTATAGCAAACACATCTAGTCAGGGTAGTGATGTTACTGCACAAGAAGTTATTAGTCTTTCCTGTGAAAGTATGGACTACTGAAAGAGGGGAAACCAAGAAAAAAAAATCATAACCATGGAATCACAGAATGGTTTGGGTTGGTAACGACCTTAAAGATCATCTGGTTCCAACCCCCTGGCCATGGGCAGCAACAGCTTCCACTGGACCAGGTTGCTCAGATTAGTGAGGATAACTCCTTTCCTTTTGGCAATAGCATAAGTGCCCTTGAAGTAAACAAGAAGGGAGAGCACTTGCATCAGAGCATCCTACTTCCAAGCTGTGACACAGATGTTTTGCCGCTGCAGAGAATAGTGCGGTTGTCACTAAACAGCTCAGAAGTGACTCGTGTCCCTGAAGGGGTGGCAAGATTATAAAAAAAATGCTCCTGCATAGCTGACAGACCTTTTCCTTGACACCAGGCAAGACAGAAATGGCTGGTGACTATGAGACTGCCACCTGCATCCCAGCTGCTGTGCCAAGTGCTTTAGGACGTTGAGAAAATGGGAAGACAGACATACACTATACAGCCTTGACGTAATTACGGTCAACTTATTGTATCCTTTCTTCTTACAGGCTTTTGCCCTAAATAAATTAAGCTTTCCTTGTAGTAGGTTGTTTGTTCACACAGGGTCTGTGAACATTCCTGTTACCTCATGTGGCCTGCTCAGCTAAAATGCCTAGCCTTGTTTCAAACTTTCCTGGTATGAATAGAGTTACATGGAGCAAAGTGAAGTCTAGAAAGCCTACCCAAAAAAGCAGGTATACTTGGAGGCTGCTAGCCATCTGTGGGGTCCATGCTCCCAGTGATACCTTGGTACCTTTGGCTCCAGTGCAGACACATTCCCCAGTATCCCCTCTGCTTAGACAGAACACCACTCAAGGCACTGCTCAGTAAGCCCCAGGGACAGCCACCAGACCAGTCTGAAAGTGCAGGGATAGTTGGCATTATTGGCATTGATGACCTTAAGGTCCTTTCCAACCCTAACTATTCTATGATTCTATGATTCTATGATTCTGTGATTCTATGATCAGTACCCTGGCTTAATAGCCCTGATGAGGAAAAGATTTAATTTGATGAAGTAGACTGTTGGAGGTATTACAAACCCTTTCTGGGGTCAACTTGCTACAGCATCTTTAGCCAGGCACAAGTTTAGCCAGGAACATATGCAACTTCAAAGTAGAAACCAATTATCCATGGGTTAGGTCACACAAAATACAGCTAGTATTCTCCAAGCTGTTGAGCTAGGCCTAAGAGCAGTCACCATCCCTGACAAGTCACTGGAGCCTTTGCCAGGCAGGCAGGAGGGGAAGGGGCAGCCACCACAGCCCCCAGAGACAGATTCTCAGCATTGCTGAGTTACTGTCTTCACCTGATCCATTGAGGAAGATCACACCAATGGCTTGACTTGACAACATGAGTATTTGCTGTTTTTTTTTCTCTTTCAGATTTCATACCTTATCAATGCTATCCCTTTTGAATCCTTGAGTTGCTAACTATTCCATCCTGAAATCCTGATTTTTACCTTCCTTTTCTCTACACAGATTTCTTCACAGCTCTTTTTGGATGTTCTTTCTCAACAATCAGGGTGAAGGTTACACATTTGTACCATGTCATAGCTGGATCCTGGACTCCTGGTCTTCAGGCAGCTAAATCCTTTGGGGCATTTCAACACTTTTACAACAGGTTTACAGACAGAGACTCTGGAGGCTGAAGACTTGAAAGCAGATGTGCACCACTGAAACCATTAAAGGGTTACCCCAGAGACTGTAGCAGCATCCCCTGCAGCTTTGGCAGGATCATTTACCAGTGCACACAGATCTGCATTCTGTACTGTCTGGGCAAGGATCTCTGCTTCTGCATCACCCACAATCTATTAATACCTTAAATATTCCTTGCAATGAATTACACAGGTGGTGAGTGGGAGTACATGTTCGAGTTAGAATTCTTGCTAAGGTGTCATTTCCAAGGTGTTCTTGCCTTCAGGCTTCCAGTCTACAGCCGAATTCTCAGAAATAATGAGAAAGCGAGGAAAGCAGAGCAGAAAGTCAGTGTTCATAGCACTCCTCCCTGAACATCATGGGTTTTTTATAATGTCATGAGTATTTTACTAGATACTTGATTTTTTTTATAATTGCTATTGCTTTTGTAACAGAATTTTCTAATATCACTGCATTATTTCAAAAGTCACATCAGCCTTCAACGTTGTCAAATAGGTAAAAACAGCATAAGGATTTTTTGAGCCTTCTCCACAGATGTTAGTAACGGTCACTCTTCTCTCAACTTCCCAAGAACTGCAAAACATCCAAGCACTTATGTATCAGTTTTCATTAGCTCTGTTTGTTCAACTTGCTGAAGTTATTACTGCGATCAGCAAAATGACAAAAAATTATATCCAACTTGTTCATGATTTCTGCTGCTCTTATTTTAGCTAAAAAAAAGGAAATAACCATTCAGTAAAATAAGCAGTGAAGACCATGACGATGGGTCATAAATAGGCTGGATAATTTAATGAGGAGTTCTCAAAACCCATTACTTGAAGAAAAAGACAGATTTCCTAACACTTTAAATATGTGAAATGTTCAAGGGTTTCATATGTGAGTAGAAAATCCCAAATAGTGATCATGGGCTGTGTAGACAGAGATCTTGTCTATACCTGTCCACAGGCAGCATTACATATTTTATAGCATATTGCTAAATCCTACATTTTTAACCATGCTAATACAGATGAAGTGGTAAAACCTCTCTGGTCACCTTCAATATGGACACAGCTGCTTCATTCTAAATCTGCCTTCTTCAATAAAAGTTATTCCCAAATCAACACAAGGAGTTAGCTACTTCAGAATATCTAGTTCTGCTTTCTCATTTGAAAAAAAAAAAAAAATACAGTTATGTGAGAAAATTATGGGCCAAAAATCCCAGATTTTACACATTTATCACTTCTTCCATGTAGAACCAAGTCAATAATATTCTTTAATCAGTTCAAATTAGAAATACTTTGGGTTCTCATTTTACAGTAAGCAGTGTAAGTCAGAGAGCATTTAATCCATCAAATTTTTATATTAATCAGAGCACTGAAAATATAGCTCAGATAAAGTATAAATTTAATTACATTTATCCACTTACATTTAGAAAGCATGGCAGTACCTTACAAGCCCTTTTATGTGCTAAGGAGTATAAAACAAAAATGCCCCAGAGTAGGCAATACAGATAGACACCATTATGTAAAAATCATCTCAAATTAAAAAAAATATATATATCTATTTTTAAAAGCTACACTGCTTGGTTGCACAAATTTTTCTTATTAGCCATGTTAAGATAGCTATTTTAAGAATCTCAGAGCAGAAGACTATATTGAAGAGTGAGAGCCATAATAAAACCACAAGATTCAATTAAGCTTTCTTGGCCTGCCAGGCTGGAATCACTGAAGAGCCTCATTTCTGTAGGCAAAGGTCTGTGACAAATTTCCGGCATTTGGCCATGGATGCTCCCAAGCCCCAAGAACTAGTCCACCCCCATTCATAGCTAGGTTAATGGAGATAGGTCTTAGTTTGATTTTGATTTGAGGCTTTCTTTGGACCTGTGAGATTTCTCAGCTCTCCCACATGCCCATTAGAAGAAGAGTGCATATTTTGTCTGAAAAGCTCATTTTAGGAAAAGATCTTCAAGTGATATAAAAATATACCTGTATGGCTCTGTTGAAGACTGTGAGAAATCCATTAGTTTGTATGAGCTAATAAAATGCCTTCAGTATGAGAAATGTTCTTATAATAAGCAAAAGGGAAGAAGCTTAATAGTATGGCTATAACGTATTAAAACATTTTCTTGCACATCTTTCTTTATATCTGATGGAAGTTATGATGACTGGAAAAAGTCATAAGCTGTAAGTTCAAATGTAAAAGCAGACTTGTCTCAGTACTGGTAATACCATAGCCCATCTAGTTTCTGTAAGATACTGTTGTACATTAGACATAAGTAAAAAGGGTGACATCACCCATGTTGTTTGTTTTTCCTTACATCTGTTTTTCATAAGTGCGTTAAGACAATTACTGGCTGAGAAACCAATGTAAATCTTGATTTGTGCTAAAATTGTTTAACCGCCTATTTTAAAATTCATCTGTAGGCTGGGAGTCATCCAGTCAAGTGAAGCAAACAACAGAAAAGTATTTAAGTGACCAACTGTCCAATACAAGCAGCAAACTAGGAATAATGAATAGTCAAAGCGGTAATGCCTCTCCAACCATAGTGAACAATTTAAAACCTGAAAATAGACATATTTTGGGATAATGTAAAGTAAGAGCCCGAATTACAAAGTACTGAAATGTAGGTGTACAAAGCTGATGAAAACAGAAGATAATTCTGCACATAAAGTGCTCACTGCAAAACCTAATGCCTAGTCTATTTATTAATATCGACATCATCCTTAGTGACTGTGTCATTATTAAAGGAATGGCTATGAAACTCGTAGAGACTTAAATATTGAAATAATTGCCAGTGAGATGGCCTAATGGAATAGAGAGTACCTAAAATGGCTGAAGCATCTAGACTGGAGTTAAAATAGCCATTAGGCTCTCAAGACATTTTGATTAGCAGTTTGGAGTGGATGAAACTCTTAATAACTAGCTGATTTTTGATATGTTTGTTTCTTTTAATCCCACTGCCTTGGTTTGACAGAGGTACAAATCACATAATTAGAAGCCTTGCTCCACTAGGAAATCAGTGTCAAGTGACACTGGGCTCATTTACCATGTCAGAGCCATGTAGGTATTTTTAATCATTCTTATCCTGATAGGACTTCAGGCACAGAAGAGTAACTGTTGTTTGACATTCAGAATGCCTGGAGATTTTCAAAGTCATGTCTAAATCAAGTCCACATTGGAAGAAATGGTTTTAAAAAAACATATTTAAAAAACATTTCCAAACAGTAATAAAAGTGGAGGTTTTTACATCAGAGCTACCATTGCTAAAGCTTTTTTACTTACATGCATATTCCCATACATATCTGCCATAAGAAATAAGTATGTGGGAACTCAAAGATGGGTTTCTCTTTTAAAAAAGACATGATTTACTTTGCTTCTCTTTTTTAGCTGGTTGGGGTCATTAGTTCAACTAATTACATTTCTAAGCCACTGTTTGAGAATGACTGTGCAAGAGAAAGGAAGAAATCTTTTGGGATAAAATTATATTGAATTTTCATCACACCATTTTCCAGTAGACTGTTAACTGAATAATCCATCTGCTGCCTTTCATTGATATGAAGGATGTAACCTATTTTTTGGATACCTGAAAGTAGCTGTGGGAAGGTCTCATGTTGTTTTACCTTGTACACACAGGTCTTCATCCTGTTGTCACAAAGGCGATCTCAAAGCTTCTGTTGAGCTGTAATAGTGCAGGATTAGAGTCTAGAATGATGAATCTTTGGGAGAGTATGGATTTGCCATACATACGGTTAATCCCAGTAACTAGTCAGTAGGTTTTATTCTTACTAAGTAATAAACATAGCAAATATTTTTCTGAACTGATAATAAAATAGTATAGGAAATAAAAGACAGTTTGCCTACCATATAGGGTTATGCAGATTATATAAGCATTTTTTATTTCATTACACTTCCAAAATGCAATCAAGAGTAAAACATACAGAGTAAAGCAACAGAAAAGTTAAGTGCTCAGTGGATCACTGGGAATTTCATAGAATATCCTAGGTTGTTTTAGTTAATTTTTTTACTAATTTTGCAACATTGTTCAAAACTCTCTTAATTATTTCTGTATTATTCTGAAAGAAAGCCTAACATCATATTACACTATTCTTAGAGTAAATAGCCAGTATCACAATATAGATGAAAGAAGCATCTATAAAATTTAAATTAACTTCTGTTCTCTTTAACACAGTGATCAATTGCCTTTCTGTTTTCAATTGTAACACTCACTGAGTTTACAATTCAGACACTCTATTCTTCCTAAGTATAATGAACAGCAAGTTAAATACCAATTTAGTACCTGAGCAGCTGTTGATGAATACTCAAGCAACCTAACAAGTTCATGAAGATTTGGAGATAAAGTCAAGGAAAGTTGTAAGCAAATAGGCTCAGAAGCAACAGAAAAAGATGTTACAGATATGCTGAGGACCTCTACTTCACTGTCAATCAATATTAGAAGAAATATTGATTTCAAAATATTAAAACTTTGAGACTCAAAAAATTCCCAAAACATACTACTAAAGATGATCATGACTGACAGACTCTGATAAAGTACTCATCTATCATCTGTGCATTTTTTTGGTTCTCAAGAAAAAAGAACCCATAAAATAAAATAAAAGTTTTATTATGATGGTAAAACTGTTATGTTAACAATAAAATAACATGCAGCAAGAGTGTTAGAAAATGCCTTACAGGCAGCTATCTCAGCTTATTGTTTTAAGGCTGGGATTTTTCTAGAGGAAGGCAAAGTAACTGAACAGAAACAAGGAAAAAAGGCCTCAAAGAGGTCCAAAGCACAGCAGAATAAAATCGAAATCTCAAAGAAGATTGAGTCTGACAGGTTCTTTGAAGAACCTGAGTGTGCTGAGACTGAACATAATCGTAGTTCAGCAAAATTAATGATCCCCTCAAAACTGCATGCCTATTGTCAGAGCAAAAAAGCTTAACTTGGGATTTAGTTCTCATAGCTTTGGAAAAGAGAGAAAATAAGATGGAAAAATAACCAGGTTCACAAATAACAAAGTGCTATTGATGACAGAAAATGCTTAATTAGAGGTAAAGGGTCTTGAGTAGAACCTGAGGATAGATAAAAAAAAAATCATACAGAATCCAAGTAATCATTACATCTGAAATATATCACCTTAGAAAGCATTAGGTGTTTTTCTTTTTAATCATGGGCTAAAGAAGAACTTGTTAGTTTATCCTGAATATCACTCCACAGAAAACCGATTCTAGGAGAGAGAAAGGTCTCAGGCTTAAAGACCTGCAGTCTTCGATAAAATAATTATTTCAGGTACAGCTAGCTCACAGCTCTGATTTCTGAGATGTGCTTATGCCCTAGACTCAGTGGGGAGGAAAGTGGTGAGTTAGGTATTCATAGATGTACAGGATTCTTCTGCATTCTGGCTATACCTGTATATTTGCAGTGTCTTCTAAATTTAAGTCAGAATATCCTTTTCTTAGTCAATACAGAATTTCTTTTCTTTCTCATAAATTTACATAATGATTAAAAACTTTGCCACTGGCTTGGCAAATTCCTCTTCATTTTACGTTATCTTTTGCTATGTGTGCCAAAATAGAAATTTCTTCATGTTTCTCTAAATTCTGTATTTTAGGAAAACATATGAATATTTGCTTTGGACATCAAATTACTGACCTGTCACCAGCCACACATGATCTTTCTTTTTTAAGACAGTATTTAGATGTATTTGAGTAACAGCTGACATATTTTATCACACAAATTTTGAAAGTGGAGTTCACTATTCAAAATACAAGGCTATTGATGGACAGAGGTTTTCCTCAGTGAATCCTAATAAACACGAGGTGATTTAACTGAACAATCCTCCCACTAGAAACAAATCAAATCTGTTCAGTATCAGATACTTGTCACCAGTCCTTTTTTCCTATTTGTGTTATTCCCATGCAGAGATATCTCAGCTAATTATTAAGACTATAAAACCGAAATGTTTTACAAGGGGTTTGAGCCTAGGCTCCTCTGGTTCCTTGAAACTATCTGTTCTGATGATGTCCCCATGCATGTGTGTGTCTGCACCCTTGAGACCGAGATTTGTGGTCTACCAAGGGGAGGCTGATTGGCATCTCGCTAGTAAATAACAATCATTTTATATTCACATAACATTATATTTCCATAATGATAACATCAGCTCTCACAGGCACAGTTTATCACTAAAGGTAATGTTTGGATAGTGCCTATTAGAAGCAGATGAGCCTAAGAGCCTTTTAAATTGTCAACAGGATACAGCTAGGCAGCACAACCTGATGGGAGGCCACAAGTAAAACTTGAGAAACCTTTGACTACATGGAGTCAAAGCCTGCAAGCAATCAGAAACAGGTGGAACATGAGAGACTAGAAGAATACAAACAACTATGCCCATGAGCAAATTTAAAGTTACATGGGTCTACTCAACGTGTGATATTTATTCCAAGGATCACTTGTGCTATAGGAAAACAGGTGGGTGGCAACATATGGCAGGGTAGGAAGACTGAACATGCTCCAAACAATATCAGAAAACCAAGCATGAAGTTGAGGAAACCCACTACAGCAATCTCAGCCACCATTTCAAAACAAAGAGCTAGCCGAGGACCATAGCCTAATGCTTCTGTCAAACAAAATGTCAGTCCTTCAGTGCCCAGAGACACAAGTTACAGCTAAAGGTAATGTTTGGATGGCGTTTATTCCTCTTGCTTAAGACAGTAGCAATAAACATCAGACTACTGAAATATGATTCAGAGCCAGGGATAGAGCAGTTTGCACAGAAAGTCACAACCAGAAGGAAAATATATCTGGATAGGATTTTAAGGCTCAGTGTGTGGAAACCATGGGGGAAAAAACTGCTTTTTAGGGTGCAACTAGGTATGCCCCACTCTGCAAGACATAAGTGCTGTGTTTTGAGGAAAGTTTATGATCTAGAATAATGTTATGCTACATGTTTTACCACAATGATGTTTCCTTAGTCAACGTGAAAAGAGGTCACACAAGATCTACCCTACAGACAGTTCTGCAAGACTGCATCTTTTTGAACATGTTTTACACATTTGCATCTCCAAGCCAGATAATATAGACTTTAACTTTTTCTCTTCTGCTTGTACTTAGAATACAAGCACGATCAATATTATCTAATTGCACTTGCATACAATTGCTTACAAATTGCTCCAGAGATGATTTCCTGGATAACAGCTTCCTAAGTGGTGCACCGCTTATCTGACCCTTTGAAAACTAAAAAGAAATTATGATGTGGGTGAATCTACTAATAACTTCTACTCTGAGAAAGAAGAAATGAGAAAAATCCCCCCGGACATCACTTACTGTTCTACAACTACATCATTCACTCATTGGACTCAGTTTGGATGAGTTCTGGATTTTGAGCCCATGACTTGAATGTACATAGCATTCTTAGCTTTGACAGCACAGCTTGCTCAATCATCTAAAGGGTCTGCAGTCTAATTCAAGATTTCTCTAAAGCCCAGGTACAGGTAGAAGAAAACAAGCCTACTCTGTCTCAGGGGTTTAGCTTTTTGGGTTTTGCTAGTTTTTATTTTTTCCATGTTGTCTTCATTTGATTCACTGATTGTCAAACACAATCACTTGGGATGAGGATATAGGTAAGAAAGAGCCAAAATCCTGGAATATATCCTGGCAGCGTTATTTTTTAGTTTACATATGGGCTTACACAACATTCTGCTAACTAATGCCTGGAGAAGCTTTTTCTCTGCCACAGTCAACTGGGATTAAATATTCTTTTTCTGTGTGTATATTAAGCACAAAATGCAGTTAGATCCAACAGCAGCAAAAGATCCAAACACATTCAAGCAATCCTCCAAACAAAATGAGAACCAGAGAACGAGGCAATTTCCATTTATGCAGTCAAGAAGTATTCATGACAAAGTAGCTTCATGAATCGTAGTAGTAGGAGAGATTTTCTCTATTGCTGCAAAATGGGTTTGCTAGCTGGAAAAGCTAGAAAGTAATAAACTATGGTGGGGGAAGTTGCTTTCCCACATCTGTGCCTGGCAAAATCTTGGAGCAGATTCTCCTGGAAGGCATGCTAAAGCACATGAAAAACAAGGTGCTTGGTGACAGCCAGCATGGCTTCACTAAGGGGAAATCCTGCCTGACCAATTTGGTGGCCTCCTATGATGGGGCTACAGAACTGATGGACAGGGTTAGAGAAGCTGATGTCATCTACCTGGACTTGTGCAAAATGTTCAGCACTGTCCCACACAAGATCCTTGTCTCTAAATTGGAGAGACATCAATTTGATGGGTGGACCACTCAGTGGCTAAAGAACTGGCTGGATGGCCACACACAAAGAGTTGTGGTCAACAGCTCAGTGTCCAGCTGGAGACCAGTAACGAGTGGTGTCCCTCAGGGATCAGTGTTGGGACCGGTCTTGTTCAGCATCTTTGTCACTGACATGGACAGTGGGATTGAGTGCGCCCTCAACAAGTTTGCCAATGACACCAAGCTGTGTGGTTCGGTTGATACGCTGGAGGGAAGGAATGCCATCCAGAGGGACCTTGACACACTTGTGAGGTGGGCTGATGCCAACCTCATAAAGTTTAACCATGCCAAGTGCAAGGTCCTACACCTGGGTCGGAACAATCCCAGGCACAGCTACAGGTTGGGCAGAGAAAAGATTCAGAGCAGCCTGCAGAGAAGGACTTGGGGGTGGTGGTTGATGAGAAAATGAACATGAGCCAGCTTCAGTGTGCGCTTGCAGCCCAGAAAGCCAACCGTATCCTGGGCTGCATCAAAAGGAGTGTGACCAGCAGGTCAAAGGAGGTGATCCTGCCCCTTTATTCTGCTCTTATGAGACCTCACTTGGAGTACTGTGTGCAGTTCTGGTGTCCTCAACATAAAAAGGACGTGGAACTGCTGGAACAAATCCAGAGTAGGGCCACAAGGATGTTCAAGGGACTGGAACACCTCCCGTATGAAGATAGGCTGAGAAAGTTGGGGTTGTTCAGCCTGGAGAGGGCTGCGTGGAGACCTCATAGCAGCCTTCCAGTATCTGAAGGGGGCCTATAGGGATGCTGGAGAGGGACTCTTCGTTAGGGACTGTAGTGACAGGACAAGGGGTAACGGGTTAATACTTAAACAGGGGAAGTTTAGACTGGATATAAGGAGGAAATTCTTTCCTGTTAGGGTGGTGAGGCACTGGAAGGGGTTGCCCAAGGAGGCTGTGAATGCTCCATCCCTGGCAGTGTTGAAGGCCAGGTTGGATGAAGCCTTAGATGAGATGGTTTAGTGTGAGGTGTCCCTGCCCATGGCAGGGGGGTTGGAAGTAGATGATCTTAGGGTCCTTTCCAACCCTAACTATTCTATGATTTTATGATTTAAAAAAATCTCTCATGTGGAAAAACTGCTCTTTCAGATCAAAGTATTTGGAAGGATATTTTCTCACAAGCCTTTCAGCTAGTCAGCTCTGTCTTTAACCTCCAGATTGGCTGCACAAGAGGTGTTTAATCAGGAGTAACAATGTACTTTTTTATGTCAAAAACATTTTTTGGTTGTGTGGTTTTCATTTTCTTGCTTGCAGTGACGCATCAATTGTGCCACCTCACTGGAAACAGCTTCTCACTAGGAAAGCCGTGTCATAAGCTCAGCACCGCTCAGAGTTATCCAGTCAGAGAGCCCAACAGTCAAGGGTGCTGCTCCTGATACATTCAGGGAAGTCCTAATACATGTAAAAGGGTAACCAGACAGAAGATATATACCTATTCTCTGGTGTTTCCCAAAGAATTCTGTGATCAGTTAAATGGAGATGAAGAAATACCACTCTGGGAATATGCCACTCTTAGAAAATGACTGCTTGATCAGGATGCTGAAAGACTTCAAAAGAGGCTCAGACTGGCACATTAAGCTTCTCTTGTCCTAAATAACCCTGGAGATATTCAAGGTTCCTTGGGACTTCATAATCAACAGATGGTCAAATTTTCTTCTCTGCACCCTGTTGAATGGACTTCCTCAGTGATCACAGTTAGAAATATGCAGGTATCATTGTAAATGAAATTGGCCCATATGCCATAACATGATAAGGCATTTCAGGAGTGCAGGAAAGACAAAAAAGCAACTGGCATAGCAGATTTTTTTCTGCTCCATTAACAAAGCATAAGCAGCAGCTGTTCTAACAATATTTGCTGCTTTGCTCCCAACAAGTGCTTCCCAGCAGTGGGAGTAGCAGTAGTTCTATGACTCAGGACTTCACAGCCATCAGCCTTTGGAGAAATCCTCCTGAGGTAACTTTAATGCCAATTGAGCCGTAGGCTTGATTTGCAGTTCTTGTCACAGTGCTTCTCTTTTTAGTCAATATCTCCCAGATACAACCTTTAATTTTTTCATTAGGTAAAGAGAGAGGAGAGAAAGATCCTGTTGTCTTGAATTTGCCAGTTTATCCTTTGCATTGCTTTGCGCTGCTAAGGTGCCTAGCAGCAATGTTTTACTCAGAGTGGAAGTAATTCAAGGAAATTCCACGGCTGACCAGTAAATAACTTTGCAATCAAAGATGGCACAACATATGCCATTCACAAAAGTGAGCCTCCCAGGAATTAGTTATACATGTAAGGGGAATCTTTCAGAAAGTATTGCCATTTTGAATTTCACTGCTAATATAAGTGAAATCTCGGCTTGTTCCAGATTGTCTCCTGGGTTTTTTCTACTTCAGAGAGCTCCTTTAGGGTCACTTTTATGGCTTATTTGGTAGTTTCTATCCTTGTTACTTGCATTGTGCAAGGAAAAGAAAGAGCTAGGAGCAGAAAATCTGTTTTAACTAACACCTCAAGAATCCTACAAGAGCCTTTGGGTGGCCATCTCTAGCTGGTATAAGGAGGCTGGGTGAATTCTGGCCTGGGCACCAACAAAGGTAGTTCACGAGGCTGATTTGTGCCTTCTTTTTTAGCACTGTTTTGTATTCTCACTAGCTTCACCCTGAAGGTGAGGAGTAGAATAGTATGGCAACGTGGTGCTGGACATTCTTGATGATCCTGGCTCATTCTAATAACTTCGACACTCACACCTTCTGTGTAGGAGAGATTGTTTTGTAGGACAGAAAAAAGTCCTTGTTTTAAGGTTGAAAGTTGCATATACCAGCATTTATGTGGAGTATATAAGGGCTTGCTTACTCCAGTCCTCATCATGCTATACACCAGGTCTCTCATAACAAACAGCTAACCCACCAGAAATGTTTGGGGTACATATATATGGAACTGTTAACTCAAAATCTTATTTGGGGCTTTGTCCATCCAGTCCCTCTATTAGCTAATTAAGAGAGCTGTACCTTCGAGTTGAGTCCCAAATCTTGCCTAGCCACTGCAGGATCCCATGGCTTCCTGTGACCTGAGAATTTTAAGGAGTTTCTAGGTCCATCAGGACTAGGCCTGAGAGCTGGGATCCACCCCAGTGCCCCAGCCAGGGGCGGGGCAGCCAGGGAGCATTGGTGCAGCCCCAGCCCTAGACATCAGGCACCTCCTTGGGAACGGACATAGGCCGACACTGGGCTGGCACTTATGAAACAAAATATCATGAGGCTCCAGGTGTCTTGCAGAGTTGACAAGTACTTGTGAAGCTCATAGTGCTTTAAAATCCTCTGGATTTCCTAATTTTCTAATGTTCATTTCATATATGAAGATAAATTATTGCTATTTTGTTTGGCTTATGCAAGCCTAGAAAAAAAAAAAGAAACAAAAAAAAAACCAGAAAATATCCAGAGAGTGAATTGTTGCTTGAAATTTTAATATAAACCGGATTAGTTATGGGACTAATAAATATAAGTAGTTTGTAGCTGCACTGAATTTTAAGTAAGTAATTCTATGTCCTCTGAGAATTATTCTAAAAATACATAATTATTTGTTAAGATTCATGGTGAGGTTGGAGAGGTTCGGCGTTAAAGTGAATTTGAGATTGATTATGCCAGCCATCACTGCTAAAAAGTTTTAATCTTGATGACAGTGCCAGTGGGTCTCATTAAACTGTCTTCCACCATTTCCAATGCTTCATGCTTTCGCCGAGTTCCACTCTTACCTAGTATCACAGAACTTTAGTCGGTTCCTACATGGTATTTTAGAAATGGTAAGTTTTAGAATCCCAGAGGTATTCAGAAGTTCACCAGAAATGCATGAGCTAAAAAGAACAGTAACAGAATACAGAGTTAAACACAGAATATAATGAGCTATAAAGTTTGGCAGTGCGTGAATACTCTGCTAATTGTTCATGCCTTAAAGGAAAATCTTCACCCTGAACTTGTTCTGGAAAATAGTCTGGTATCTGGAAGAGAAGAAGGGTGAAGAAAACTTCAGCTTCTTCTCTTCACTTAAAAATTGAACATCCTTTACAGAACACATGAGGCTGAAGTACCCTTTCAACCCCATAGCTTCATATCTTTACATCTGTATTGCTTCTACCTGCACATGCTTTCAAGGTGATACTCATACCATGCAATATCCTGAGCCTATCCCTGGAAATCCAGTACCTTTCTTTGTGTAACATCACCACAACGCTGTCCCATTTACAAATGCTGCTGCCATGGAGATGGGGTTTGAAAATGTGCCTTGATACATATGGGAAAAGTCACGATATAGTAACTGCTGTGGATATGCAGAGCCTGAATGTGAAACTGCAGTTTGCCCTTCTAACATTCTTCAGAAGTTTTGGCCACATGTGCAAGCTTTTCAGACAGTTTGTGTGCAGTTAAACAAAAAAAAAAAGAGGCTTAAAATTGAAATACCTCCACCATCTCCTGAGAACAACTGCTACTACTGCCATGGACCAGCCCTGCTCATCACTTCCATCACCTGAAAATGGTGAACGAATGTTGCTCTGGGCTCCTTTGGCCTCATACACCACTTTCCACTTCAGCTTGAGATGAGAGAGTTATTTGCACTGCTGCACAGAGAAGGAGGTAGAAATAAGGCCAATTTACTTACCCCTGGATACTCAAACCTGCTGTCTGTTCAGAGAATAAAAATACTACTTTTACAAAGGTAACCTAGTTTTGCAGCAGCAGATCTGTCTTATTTATCTCCATCTGCTAGTCTCTAGTCTCACATGATCTGCTAAAACAGGAAAAAAATCATTTATGGAGCACAAGCAGGGATGGCTAGATTTCTGTCCAGTTTTCAAGGGTACTCTGCATGCAGCTCCCACTCCCAAAGAATTGTAGAGCTTCTCACTGTATAATAGCTTTTAAACTTTTTGGTGAAGTAAATTCAGAATGTCCCTAACTTCTACATAAAGCTTCCCTCTCAAGGTAAAAAGATGAGCACTATTGTGCATGGTTTCCTCTGATGAGAAGTGCATGCACACAGAGAAGCTATTTGAAATAAATGGTCCTACTCACCTAAGAGTGAGTAGGACTCATCATGATCAGAAGCAGCAAAATCTGCCACATTCAGAGTCCAAATGAACAAGTCTGTACACACTATATTCCATGAGAAGCCCTGAATGCGTTTGTTTTTTTTCATAAGGTTTATCATTTTCCCCACCTTCACATGGAAGTGAGCAGAACATTCAAGTGCTCTGCCATACGCATTCTGCATTCTGAATTCTGCATTCCCCATTGTAATGCCATTTGGCTCTTCTACCTGCAACAGTTCACATTTAAGCAGAAAATCTATACCTTAAGACAGAAAAAAAGAAGGAAAAGGAGCATGTCTCTCCTCTTTCAGCAGCAATCCAAGCTAATATCAATTGCCTCCACTGGGCAAAGCACTAGATCATTATATGCATGCATTCAATTCCTTGTGCAACTAGTATGCCCCCATATATCAAGAACTCAGGTTTAGTGTAAGGTAAAAATGGAATGTGTGACATAAAATCACCTCGTAACAAAACTGACAGAAAAGTCAGGACTGTTTTGGTGGCATTTACAGTGATAAAAGAAGAACTCTGCTCAGACCATAGGGAACACAGGTTAGAGCTTAGAGTGCTCACAGGCACAGTGAAGCCTCTGGTGTTTTCCCATGGTTCAGATACCAGCATTATCAGTTATAAAACAGTCATGATTGGGAAGAGAATCAACATTCAGGGGAGTTCAGTAAGAGCACACCTTGAAATACCGTATGCAGTTTATTTCTTTAAGCCAAAGAGCAGTGTGAAGTGAATTAAAGTAACTACCTTTTAAATCTTTAATTATAACAATAACATTGAAAGCACTAAAACAAAAGCAGGGTTTAAGGTAAGCTTGAGCCCACAATGAAAAATGGTTGAAGCTGATTTAAACCTGATAAGGAAAGACAAAGTCCTTCTGGAACAAAATCTGGTGGGACTGTGAAGGGCAACAAGAAAGGCTTCTACAGGTATATCACTAGGAAATAGAAGATTACAGAAATTATGGGTTTGCTGCCGGATGTGGTAGGAACCTGGAAAAAATGGACCAAGGCCAAGGTACTCAATGTCTTTCTCCTTGATCTTCGTTAGTAAGACTAGCTTACAGGAATCCCAGGCTCCTGAGTAGTGGGAAAATCCAAAGTGAGGTTGACTTACCCTCAGTGGAAGAAGAACAGTTTACAGAACACTTAAGCAACCTGAACATACACAAGTACATTAGATCTGATGAGATGCAGCATGAGTGCTGGGGGAGCTGACTGATGTTATTTTGAGGCTATTCTCTACTCTCTTTGGAAGATCACGGTGATCAAGTCAGGCCCCTGAGGATTAGAAGAAAACAACGTCAGTACTGTTTTAAGGGCAAGGAGGAAAATCCAAAGCTCTACAGGCTGGTTAGCTTTACCTCAGCCTTTGAGAAACAATCCTGAAAACCATTTCCTAACATATGAAGGACAAGAACATTATTTGGAGTAATCATCATGGATTTACAAAGGAGAGATCATACCTGATCAGCCTCATACCCTTCTATGAGGAGATGATTGGTGGGTAAGATGAGGGGGGGAGTAGTGGATATTGGAGACAATTTTGACATTGTCTCCAATATAATGCTTCTACAGAAACTGATGAAGTATGGATTAGATAGGAAGAGAGTGAGGTGGACTGAGAACTGGCTGAACTGCTGAGCTCAGTGTTGTGATCAGCAGCATGAAGTCTAGCTGGAGGCCAGTCATTAGTGGTGTATCCCAGGGCTCAATACTGGAGCCAGTACTGTTCAACCACTTCATTAATGACCTACATAATGGTACAGGGGTGCACCCTCAGCAAACTTGTAGACAATATAAAATTGAAAGTTGCTGATGATACATCAGGTGGTTGTGCTGTCATTCAGAAGGACCTCAACAAGATGGGAAAATGGACAAACAAGGAACTGGTGAAGTTTAACAAAGGGAAATACCAAGTTCTTCCCCTGGGGACAAATAAGCCCAGGTACCAGCATAGGCTGGGAGTCAACCACCTGGAAAGCAGCTCTGCAGCAAAGGACCTGAGGGTCTTGATGGACAGCATAAGCCAACAACATGCTCTTGTAGCAAGGAAGGCCAGTGTCATTCTGTGCAGCATTAAGAGGAATGCTGTCAGCAGGTTGAGAGAGGCGGTCCTTCCTCTCTATCCAGTGCTGGTGAGACACATCTACGCTGCTAGATCCAGTTCTGGGCTCCCCAGTATGAGAGACATGGGGTTACTGTTGTAAGTCCAGTGAAGGGCTGCAAAGATGATTAAAGGACTGAAGCATCTTACTTATGAGGAAAGGCTGAGAGAGCTAGGACTGTTCAGCCTAAAGATGAGATGGCTCAACAAAATCTTATCTATGTGTATAAATACCTAATGGGGTGAAAAAGAAAATGGAGCAAGACTCTTCACAGCAGTACCCAGAAACAGGACAAGAGATAATGGAAATGAACTGAAATACAGGAAAAACCATTCAAACATAAGAAAAAACTTATTGTAAGAGCAACTGAGCATTGGCTCATATTTTCCTGAGAGTTTGTGGAGTCTCTAATTAGTTGGATATTCAAAACCCAGCTGGACACAGTCCCAGGCAACGTGCTCTAACTGACCCTGCTTTGAGCAGGTAAGTCAGTTTCCAGAGGTATTTTCCAACTCCCAACCATTCTGTGATTCTATGGTATGTGGACAGAAAAAAATAATGCAGGGATTAAGCAGACTCCCAGGTAATGGTGTTAAACAAGTACAGAAAAAAAAAAGTTCACTGTGTGGCAGCATTCTGCTTCACATTCAGCCAAGAGCTATAAATTGACAAAGCTTCATTGAAGCCAAAGTTGCACATTTCTCCTATTTACAGGCAAGTGAGAAAATAGGCACTGGCACATTTGTGTGCAAGGCTTCCGAAAGTCAAATTCGGTCTAGTGAGAGATGAAAACCAAAATGCCAGTGATGGTCAAGAGCGAAGAGAGTAAGATTCAAGGTGATGAAAAGAGTGAAGCGCAGAAAAAGGAGTGTAAGACCATACAATTTAGTTTGCAGTTGTCTTATTTTCTGCTGCTGAATACTCGCTCGTATATTACCTGTTTGAAATGCCTTTGGTACTTCAGTGCAGTGTTATGCTTATTTTATTTACATTATTGATATTTTGCTAATTTGCACATACTCATCTTTTTTAATGCTTCCCCCAACAGAGATTGTGTCTATCTACTGCTAGTTGAGATGCCTCAGGGAAGTGAACCCACTACAGATTTAATGTTTTGTGTTTGTGTCAGAGTATTTCATGATTTAAGATATTCACTTCTGACAGAATAAGGATTTTCAGTTTATAAGAGTACTGTAATCCTTAAGGAATTCAGGTACGACAAAGCCCCTAAACATTAAGCATCTTTGCTGTATTCATTGTAATTTTTTTCTATCTTCCACTCTTCTACCAAAATAAAACCAGTCATAAAAACTGTACACTTGGCAATTGATTAGATGTGCCCTGATAAATAACAAGATTCGTTTTCCCTCCAAGTAACCACATATATATAAGTATATAAAACCACATACTTACAGTAGTGTAAGAAATCCTCATGAGGCTTTACACATTACACTGTTCAAATTTCCTCAGGATTTCCCAGGAAAAGGAGGCACTCTGAACGCTGACAGACTCCAGCCAAAGGAAACTAGTCCCTGGAGGATGTTAGTATGAATTTCCTGCAGTGCTAAGCCATTGACTGATTGGCTAGAATGTAAATGAAGTAGAATAATTATTTCTGCTAAAAATGATGCATTATTTAAATTATCAATCAGTATCTTAATACTGAAATCCCTAAGGGCTTTAAATTAGAAAAAGACCCTCCTGATTCCATAACCCACATTGAGGGAAAACAAGATCTGAAGTCTGCCAAGTCGCTGACCCAGGTTTTTATTTCAGAAAACACTGATTGATTTATTTTTATGTACCTAACCTCTGATACACAATTTCAAAGCTAAGAACATCTCAAAAGATGGCTGGAGGGAACAAATCCTATATTTCCTCATAGGACATGGTTTTCCACCTTCTCCATATCTCCTCTTTTTTGCCACTTCCCTCCCCCCCGACCTTGCAACTGTGCAATTTCCTTTATTGTTAATGAAAGCAGCTGCACACATCAGAGAATACAGCCATGAAAGCCTACCAAAGCCTTGTGGAAATATTTCTGTTTTGCCAATGTCATAATTGTTGAGAGGGAGAAATGCTCCCCTTCGTTTTTAAAATCTGTTATCGTCAGACACTTGAGTGTAAACACAGTCTTAGTTTCTTGAGAGATTATCTGCTGGTACTTGACACTCATCCTTTCTCTGTAACCTCCAGCTCATGATTACAGTTAGACCTCATAGCTACAACTAAGTTATTTTCATGTCAACAGCAAATAGTTACTTCACTGACAGACGAAGCAGCAGGAGGGAAGCTACCCTTTGAAACAAGACATATTTTCATACTGATGGCCTTCAATTCCTGGTATAATGTTGAAAAGTTGACCTCATTGCAACATGTAGCTTCGTTGGTGCTTTATATGATAACATCTGAAAGGCTGTGTGTGTTAACATTTCAACCCCCACCATCCTGTTGAATCCTGCGAGTCCTTTCCCACCATTGTCATCCCTCTTGGACCTTCCCATCTGCCCCACCACAAGGGGACTCAGGTTCTGACCCAGAGATGAGAATGTTGTTCTGCCCCAACTAATGCCATGCCAACATCTGAAATAGGTTACTTCAGTTTGGAAGAAACCAGACTATTTGGAACAACAGTGGAGACATACAGCTGGTTTTGGAGGGGCTTTTCAAGAAGCGCATGTTGTGGTTACAGCTAGTAAACTGAATATTTAATATATTTACATTTTTAGTGAAACTTCATGATTTTGATTGCTTTATGTTTTTAAGGGGTTGCTGATGGCTAATTTTAAAGTATTTATTGTCATTTTTTAAGTATTAGTATGTTCAGAAAGGTGCTTCTTGCTTAATACTTTTAGAAAAATAAGTGCACTCAAGACTTATGAGTTGTCTGGTATTATAAAAACACAAATTCTTCAAGAATTCTACCACCAACACCCTTTTCACTGTTTTCATCTGGCTGTCAATATATTTGCATCCTCCTCTTCCTCATATTCCACTTTCATGAGAATCCGCATTGTTTTTACATATGAACTGCAGCAATAAACTACTTTCTTTGCATCTTAATAGAGAAATAACTCCAAAGCATAAAAAGGCAGTTTTGAGGTCTGGCCTAGCCCAGACAATTTAATCAACGTCATGAATTAGCATTTTCTAGTTGCTAGGAAATGGCACCTCAGAACATCTGACAGGCAGATGCACTTAGGCTTGCTCTCCACAACAGGAGAGGTTAATTTGATTCCAACCACTTTCCAATAAAAGGTGAATCTATTTGTACTCCTGCGGCCAGCAACAGCAACACAGACTTTTCTCATGGCATTTCTCCTCAGACACTGAGCTTTATTTTCATGAATTGTCTGATAAATGTATGTATTACTTAGTATCCAAAATGCACAGTCACCATCTTTAAAATGAAGAGGTATGCTCAAATTGAATCATCATTAACCTGTTTGTCAAAGGAAATAACTGCTCTACACCTGCAAGCACCAATCAGCTTTCCTTGGTTATTTACTTAAAATGAATTTTTTTATATTACTTTAGAAATAATGGCCAGACAAGTCAGGGTTCATTTTTCCTGTTAAATAGTATTTAATAATTGTTAGTCTGCTATGAAACTGCTTCAGAATATATTTTTCTTTTTATTAAAGTATTAAAGAAAACAAAGTTTGAGGCTTTTGAGAAATGAAAGCCTGTCTAGGACCACTTAATGAATTTACCTGAGGCAGTACAACTTCCCAAGGAATTATTAGTCTTATTTTTAAAAAATGAGTCTAGGTGTTATTAAATCACAAATTGATATAATAAAGTCACCTGCTATATTTCCTCCAGGGGAAAACTGCATGCAACCTATGTGAAGAATATTCTAAGACTTGGCTAGATGTGTGCTGAATATGAAAAAAATATTCAACACTTTCCCATACGAAATGACCAAGTCACTGAGGGCTAGCACCAAAACTATCTCAGAAACAGTAATTAAAATTCGTGAAGTAAATTGTTCAGGATTCAAGCTAACAGGCTGTCTCGGGGGGTGGAATGAAAAACAAGCGTAGTTTGGACCTAAAGGATGAAATGCAGATTCACAAATGGAAAGCTTTCAAGGCAAAGATTTATTGGTAGGATGATTGGATTTTGTCTTTCTGCATCTCTGCTTGAAAATAACCTTTTTTACAAATGAGGGATGACCTATAAATAATGTCCTTTGGCTATGTTTTTATGTCCTTTTCATGGTTTAATTATACCAGCTGTCCTTTTCCAATTACACATCAGTACCAAAACACCACTTTCTCATTAATATGAATTACTATGTCACAAGTATGACTTTGGAGGCAAAACCCAGCTCAAACTTCAGCTATCTTTTGCCAATGAACTAGTTTATTATTCAAAACTCCTCAGGAGCAGGTGGGGTTCAGTCCTGCTGTAGTTAGTCAGCACCTCTGACTGCTGACTTTATTAAATGTCAGTTTTGCACATTAATTAGTTTTCTAGCATCTTGGGGGAAAATGACAGGTTTTGTTTCCGTTGAGAAGAAAGAAACAGGGAGCATGAGAAAGGGGGAGAGGAAGGGATAAGGGGAAGGAGAAGGAGGCTGGAATGGACTTCTGGTGGCATATAAAGTAGCCTAATACTGAAAGCAGGGCCAACTATAAATCCAGACCAGGTTGCTTTTGGCCTTGTCCTGCTGAGTTCTGACTATCTATCTCCAGGAGTGTGGATCTCACAGCCTGGCATCTCCCACAGTGCTCAACCATTCAACCATTCCCAGGTGAAAGTATCCCATGCCTCCCCAGATGGGAAGTCACATGCAGGGTGAATGTGAGTTTCTCCTTGTATTCCTTCCTATGCAGGTTTTTCAGGTGTCAGAGCATGCACCAGTGCCCCATGAATTCACAGCAGCCTGTACCCCTTGGTAAAAGCAGATGCAAGTGAAGGAAGTGCCTTGGGAAAAGGTTAGAGATGAGTTTAGAGGTAATGAAGAATGCAGAATAGAATAAAGTCACTTACATTTAAGCAGAAAATTAGAATATATCCGAGGAAAACAATGTGGCAGTGCTTATGCCAGTACCTAAGAAGGAGAATCGTGACCTCATCTGGCACCTCCTGATTCACCAGTAGAGGAAAAGGGTGCTCATTTGGCTGCAATGGTCACACCATCCCCAGTCCTGTGATGTCTTAGAGTTTAATTTTAAAGTAACGGTTAGCCAGGATTCATGACCAAATCTTGTCAAACCACAAGGGTATCTTCAACCCGTATAAACTGGTATAATCCTTCCGAGGCCCGAGAACAGGTGAGGAAACAGAACTGTGGTTAAAAATTACTTGATGGAGAGCATCCAAACCCAGTGAAAGTATGTCTTTGCGCATTTCACCAACAGAAAATGCCTGGACGAAAATAACGCTTTGAACCTGCTAGCCTGCTGTATTCAGACAAATGTGTGCTATAGGAGACTGTAGAGATTTTGATTAGCAACTAGGATAGTTGCTCAATAGGGACAACGGGTGTCTGGTATGGAAAGGTTTTGCCATCTAGTGAAAATTACATTTTATCTTTTAGTAGGAAAATCTGATTATACCCAAGAGGTTTGGGAGAAAGATATTAATTTTACATTTCTTCCCAATGAATGGCTGGTTTATGGTCCTGTGAAACAGTTCTCTGCTGTCTGTCAACCTAGTGAAGTCTTCTGAGCCCATTAAAGCAGGTGGTGAATGGGCATCCTGAATGTCTATTGCAAATAATTAAAGCAATTTTTTTTTTTAATACCTGCAGGTTGTCTAGCATTAATCATCTGCAGTGCCAATCCGTTTCTATGAAAAATTATTCTTAAAGTAATAGTCTGCTGTAAATCAATAGTCTCTTCAGCAAACATCACAAAAACCTAATGGTCACATTACACAAGCAGAGACATGATAACACAAGAGGGAGTAGGTCAAATAACAGCAGAGAAAGCAATGCCCGGCTTTCCTGCAAGTCCTATAGACTTGGAAAATAAAAATTTAATATTAAAAACAATGGACATTTTCCAATCTGCAAAGCATAACTGCTTTAAAACTTTGATGGGACTGTATTTAAAACTTTAATGGGACACAGTTCAAACACATAATCTAATGCTGCAGTAAACAGAGGTGGTGAAACAGAGACAAAATGTAAAACAGAAGTGTTACTTCCAAAGCTGTCTACAAAAGGCAAATGGCATGCCTTTGCCCCAGGCATATGGCCTGGAAATAAACTGAGAAATAAGCAGGATTTAGCCTTTGTTTTCTGCTGTATTTTCAGGAAACAGAATGGTTTCATGAACAGAAACACAGATGAAAAGTTAATAAACCTGTAAAGCAGCAAAGCTTTTATACTGTTCTCTACATAACACTGCAGCAGCAGTGCTAAAAAAGAATTTTAGCAACACTTGTCTCAGGAAAAAGCATCAAATTATATCCAGACACTGGAACAGCCGGCTGGACACTGAGGTGCTTACTAATTATCAGCTGGTCATGGACCAGATAACTGTATGCTCGAAGTTACAGTAAGAAAGTGAAAAGCTAGAATGAGAAAAGCTCAAATAGAAAAGCTGGAATACAGTGAGCTAAACTTTAAACAAGGCACTAGAAAAACATTCATGCTGAGAATGTGTGGATGTGAGGCAGAGGTCAAGCAAAGTCTGAAATGATATTTTACCAGTATTGGAAGGAACAGGTCTACCAAAGGAATGAAAACCATACAAAAAGCAAGCAAAATTAAGCTATAGAAAGAGTGGAGCGGGGGAGATGTGAGGGGAAGACAGATTCCAGCAATTAAAAATCAGTAGCAGTGTTTAAACTTATTTGTAAGTACAAACCACATGTAAAGTAATTCTTACTAAAACAAGAACCAAGACCAAAACCTGCTGGTTTTAATGCACATATTCTTGAGAAAACTTAAGATACCTAATAAAAATTCATCAGTCATTGTTTATCCTGGGAAAACAAAAAGAGTGTATTGGTTCTGGTTTGTTACAGAAACGGCTTTGTTAGAGAGTATAGCTGCCTTCATATTTATTATTTATACATATATAACAAATACGTTCCAGCACAGAACCGAGAAATAAGCATTTCCAAGTAATACAATAATGCTTGTGACATTCTCCATGTGTAGAACAGAATAATATGCTAACCTAAAATTTGTTTTTTGATAGAATGGGCAAATTTTCTACTATTACCTGTTAATGAAAACAATAAAAATGTAAAAAGACATAATGAGACAAATTCTGCTTTTCACACATTCTTGGGGGAAATGATAACCATATCTGACATACCTACCTTTCCAAGAGGCACTGGTAGTTTAACTCACATGGTCACCTATTGAGGACACTCAATACACTATTGGTGTATTTTGGTTAGCTGCCTGCTGTTCTCTTTTCACTGGTGTAAGAGCAGTATGTCTGCAATCACCAGGGCATGGTAATGGTCTCCATACTATACTGACTCACTGTTACGGCACATGCCCTGTGGGGGTGGTTGCAGCAATGGAAACAGTTTAACTGGTAGCACAGAGGGAAAACCTGTCTGGGCTTCTGCATTGCAGCAAGATAACGCTGCCTGGGTGCAGAACCTGCTGGTGAAGGTACACCATGTAGATGCTCATGTACCCAAGAGTTGATCCACTGAGGAGCACCAGGACAACTAACAAGTGGGGAAAGCTGCTAAGATTGAAGTGGCTCAGACAGACTTAGATTGGCAACATAAGGGTGAATTATTTTTAGCCCAGTGGGTCCATGACACCTCAGGACATCAAGGCAGAGGTGCAACATACAGATGGGCTAGTGATCAAGGGGTGGACTTAACAATGGACGCTGTCGCCAAGGTTATTCATGAATGTGTAACATGGACTGCAATTAAGCAAGCAAGAGGTTAAAGCCTCTCTGGTGTGGAGGACAATGACCAAAGTACAAATGTGGGGAGGCCTAGCAGATTGTATCACACTCCCACAAACCTGCCAAGGCAAGCGCCCTGTGCTTACAATGGTGGAAGCAGCCACTGGATGGCTGGAAGCACGCTGTGCCCCATGCCACTTCCCGGAGAACTATCCTGAATCTTGGAAAGCAAGTCTTATAGTGACACAGTACCCCAGAAATAACTGAGTCATACAACGAGACTCATTTCTGGAGCAATCTCATAGACACTTGGGCCAAAGAGCATGGCATCAAGTGGGTATATCACATCCCCTATTGTGCACCAGCTTCCAGGAAAATTAAATGATACGGTGGAATATTACAGACTACACTAAGAGCAATGGGTGGTGGGACCTTCAATCATTGGAATACATACTTAGAAAAAGGCACCTGGTTAGTCAGTACTAGAAGATCTACCAATTGGGCTGGTCCTGCCCAATCAAAATTGTACATGCTGTAGAAGGGGATAAATTTCCTGTAGTGCACATAAAAAATATGCTAGGGAAAACAGCCTGGGTTATTCCTGCCTCAGCAAAGGCAAATCCGTTTGTGGGATTGCTTTTTCTCAAGGACTTGGGTGCACTTGGTAGGTAATGTGGGAAGATGGGGAAGTCCAATGTGTATTTCAATAGGGCTTGATTTTGAGTGAGAATAGCCAATGAATTATACTGTATGGCGTAAACCACTATGTAATACTGTATATTATCACTTCTATGGTAGCTATATGACCACAACCACACTGGGCACCTTGTGATGTCCATGTCTGCCACTCTGGATTTGAGGATCTGAACCCAACTCCTTTTCAATCACCATATCAAGGGTATTCCAGTAAAAAATCACCCAGATTAATGAAGAATAAACTTTGATGAAACCAGGCAAGTGCAGAGGTGATGGAATCAGAATTGGCTTTGCCATGCAGTAATCCAACACCATATACCACCTTTCCTGCCCTGAAAGATTGTTATAACTGATAGAACCCAAAGTCATAGACTAAATTAATTCAACAGACTTTTTTAGGGAATGGTCCATGGACTAAGGGAATGATATCTGTGTGCATACATCAAAACACAGGAAAGGTGATGGTCTATCGGAAAGTATGGGACCTGGGCATGATGTAAATGGTATAGAATAAGGGGTGAATGCTTAGTTGTCAACTGGGGTTAAACCACAACACCCCATTTTATTAATTAGATCAAGCGATTAAGTTATGCAACCAACGTGCCACAAATTACCTCAAAGCAAGCAGAAATATTTACAACAGCAAGATTAATATTTTTTCTGATATACAGTCCTTGAAGGTATTTTTTCTTGATTTTTTTGTGCTACACCCTTACTTGGCCACCACCTAGATTCAGCAGTTTGGACATTCAGAGATGCTGATAGGAGTTTCGTAGTTAGAAGGGCTCTGATAATTTATTAATGCCTGGAAAACAGCAGATTCATGTGCTGGGCTGTACACTTTCCCAGGTCCAGACAGAAAGCACTAACATCTTGAAAAGGCTTTTATCATTGTTCTTACTAACTCATTAAGACTGTATGAGATCTCTGCAGACAGCTGTTTTGGAGCATCCTAAAATAAAAGTCAAGAAACAGCATTTTTTTTCATTCAGCACTCCGAAACACCATTAACTCTCAGATCTGTAAACCTGTTCTTCCCTCTTTTATGAACCTGAAGGATTTTTATTGCTTTCAAAAACACCTTTTGTTGTTTTGCTTTTTTCTAGTGAGAAAATTGAAGCTTTTCTTTTCATTTCTGCCTTTTACAGTGTATCTTTCATGATACTATTTAATCTCCCTCACTTATTTAGCACTTACTTTACTTTGCTATGTATAAAATAGACTACTAGCTTGTTTCTATCTAATGGATTTATATTTCTATGTATTACTATACCTGGCACAGTCATTTCTGGGAGCTGTGGCACTGCCTTTCCACAGGGGATGAGACTGTATGCCTAGCTTGCCACCCATGAGTGTGGGACTTCTTCACTTATAAATAACATGGCATTCCTTCAAACTCCATGACCTCCCTGTCTGACCTTCTGACCTTCTCTCTGCCATCCCTCTGCAATTCCTCTGATACCTCTGTTATGCCAATGACACCAACAGGGTTTCACAACTGCTGTCACCATCAGTGGCATCCCTTCTGAATAAAGCAAGTAGAAAATGTCTGTCAAAGAGGAGTCTCAAAAATAATTAAGAGGTTAACTTACATATACAATCAAAACTGTGTGCAGCATGTGTCCATCTACCACAAGAAGGCACAAGCTTAGGAAACACATTTCTGTCTTTTAGCATGGTTTGCTCATCTGAGTGTTGACATTCAGGAAACCCAACTGCCAGTGTCACCACCTCAGCTTCTGATGCCTTTCCTCATTTCCCACATAGAATGCCTCCAAGCTTATCAGTCCATCCTGAGACCAAGAGAGGAGCTGTTGTGAGGCCAATGCAAACCTAACTAACCTAATTAGCTGCACTAAAACCACCTCAAATCTCCTGCCCTGCAGTGTTTGTCCTAAGCTCCGGAAAGCAGAAAGCAAAGAAAACGGGGAAGAAGGGGGCAACATTTGTCCTTAGAAATAAAGCCCAGGAGGTTTGCCTCCACAAGAGTGTCTTCCTCTAAGCTGTGCTCCTTCTTCTGCCGTTCCTCATTAGCACTGTAATTAGAGGACAGAATCCTGCTGGTAAAAGCAAGAGCTTCTGCTCAGTGGCCTAGAGGAACCCACCAGGAGGTAAGGCATCAAAATCAATGTTCACTCAGACATATATGACAGAGGAAAGTCCTGTTCTGTCAATATATGTTGGGGGAGACAAGGCTCTGAGAGTTTAACTGCTGGCTTTTCTTATTTGTGTTTGTTCCTGAACATCTGGGATTTAAGAGAGATAAGTGGAATCCCAGCACTGACATACAGAAAAAGAAAACAATCAATACTGTGCTTAACCTCATCTGAAGAATATATGGCTTGTTCACTTCTAGTCTCTTTGTTTAGCTCACACTGTAGAAAAAAAGTAGTATTTCATGCTAATCTAACCAAGTCAACAGTGTTGAAAACCAAAACAGTTTCAGTCAGAGCTTTTGGAGGTACAATACCTGTGTTACAGTTAAAAACCATATGTTTTTCCCTGTTCTACTATCAAATATAATACCAGAAAATTAGCAATGTGTTTGTAACATAGATCTCACTAATTTAATACAAACCAAGAGTTATATCTATGGTTTAGAGAAAAATTGAATGAAATGAAACTCCGTATTTGCACATAGGATCAAGGGGAATTGGGCCCCTTTATGTGCACCTGTGTTCTTTACAGTCTAAAACCAAGACAGCCTAAGGTATTAACAATACTCCAAAAAATCAAAATAGCTGGATCAATGGCAAACCTCTCTTACATTTGAATATTGCTCTCTACCAGTGAGGGAGCAGGGAGGCTCAGAGGAAGTGTCGTGAGGTGGTAACAATACAGTTACATTAAATAGCACATTTCTCCTGATTTTAAGCAAATTCTGAAAGTTTCTATTGCATATGATTGCAAATTGCCAGTGCAACAGCAATACTGTTTGGAGTACAAACGACCTGGATGTACTCAACAGAAAAGTAGGATTTTAACTTGTTGATAAAAAAACCTTGCACAAAGGCTAAAACCCAGCTTTGCCACCAACCAATAAAATGGTCTAAGGCTATGTCGCAAAATATTTTTTCCCAGAAAATAAAATTTTATTTTTAAAACACAAGAAGAATTTGTCTTCCTTCTTTCTTTTGCCCATTGATGTGGAATTGAAGGAGGAATAAGCTGAAAATAAAGAACTTTTCTGACTGGAATTGAATTCAAATTTTCAAACATAAGTTTAAATTTATTAAAAACATTAAAAAGTAATTTGGAAAATCAGGTTGACAAGATATGAAACATTTCTCCTCCCAGTTCTCTGAAAGGAAGAATTCTATTTGAGCAACTTTCAGAAGAAAATTTTTTCATATAATAAAAAAATTGACTATAACTGAATAGCCAAATTTTCAATAAATTAATGGTGTTACAGCTAATTTTTACCCAGCACCATTTAAACAAGTGTTACTTTAATTTTAAAGTCAGCAGAGATAACCTCAAGTATTTTAGCTACATGTATACTGGTTCAAATAGCACATTAAACCTCTATAGGAACATAATGACTCACTGACTGACTGATGAAAGACTCTGTGCCTTATTAATGACTCCAGTCCCATGAGTGTGTCCAATCAATTTTCTAAGTATTTCAAAGCCAGATATTTTGTTGGTTTCTTCATTACTTTTCAAGGTCCCTGACTGCATTGATCATTTCAGGTACTTCCTAAGATTTTAACTGGTCATTTTCCACAATGCCAAAGCAGTGAAAAGTCAGCAGTGACAGAGATTTTTAAAATTATTTAAATCCTTTCCCACTCCGTCATGTCAAAAGGCAAATCTTATTTACATAGCATCCTTTGAAGAAATGCAATTATGTCATTAATCAAAAGCAAACCTTGAAGGCAAAACAGCTCAGTAAAAGATCCTTTCTTATCCTTTAGATTTATAGCTCTCGAGAGAGCATGTTGCCTAGGAATACAGTGGACTGATTAAAAAAAAGTCAAGGAGCAAGTTATTATATTGCCATGGAACTGTTGTGCATTTTACTGTGTAGGACATTACCTTTACAATACATGCCCCTGCAATGAATCTGTTTTCTAGGATATTCTGTTCTACTCTTTTCTTTGTGCAGTAACTGTACCTGACACACGTGAGTAATCTGAGGTCTGTTTCACTGCTGTGTTGTAGGGTACACTCTGTTATCAATGTTGCAATAAAAGAGACCATATGATAATTTAGTGTCTGTTTCTGTTGTTTTGGGGTTTAACTGCTGCTAGAAAAACAAACAAACAAACAAACAAAAAAAAACAAAAAACAAACTACAACACTCTGGACATGTTATTTGTAACATTCACATGATAAAAGCTCCTCAAATCTTCAAATACTGCTTTCTCTTGATTATCTAGAAACAATTTTATAATAAAGTCTCCAGGTGAATAAACTCTGTTCCCACAGAAAGATGAGCAATGAAAGATAACAAAAGAGTTCTCATTGGTACTGTACAGCAAGTGAAAGTACTTGGATTGTTTTTGTAAGAACCGAAGGACATGAAAAATATGCTCGTATTCATTTCTATGGTAACTAATTTTAGTAAAGCTGCTTTACTTTGGCTTTCTTCACAAAATCAGCAGAAGTCAAATATTGTGTCAAAGTTAACACAGTCTTCAGCAAGATTATTTTTGTTTAATACTACCAAAGCAGCAAGGACAGTTTTAGGAAAGTTTGCCTAGAATGGATGCATATAGATTATGTAAATTCCAGTTCTCCTCACAGATAACCTCTACAGTCTTGCTCTTTTCCTGCTTTTTAAAGGATTCAAAACAATTAATTCATATGAAATACGATATGAGAATCATTAATTCATCCAGCTTTTTTCCTCATTGTAACAGTATTTTGCAGTCCTTTTTGTTTAGTTTTACAGCCAAACACAGGCTGGCTGAAGGCAGGCATAAAGAAAGCACTTACTAAAATGGGCATTGAGTTTTCCAAGTGCAAGTTAATTTGTTTCCAGCAAACCTCTGAAAAAGTGTAAGATATGGGATGCTTTGGTTTTGCCTAAGCTTTGCAGTGTGTTTATAATAAGTTTCAGTTCTTTGACAGGAATATGCATTTGTCAGGTGCTTATAATAGCAAACAGCACAACATCATAGTGCTCTACAGAATAAGGCTCATAAACAGGATAATCATAGTAATGTGCCCCCACTGCAGAGGTCTAGCACAAGACTGACACAACACTTCTGAACTCAGTGCTTCCAGGGAAAAGGGAATACTGAGATTGCCCTAGTCTAATTTTTTATGAGCCTAGTGTTTGCTGGATGCTATTTTTTGAATATTTCAAAAAGCAGCTGCAAGAAAAAGCAATTCTCTGCTCTGCTTCTTGAGACCCTGGCGGTAATACACAGGTACAGAGCTGATACGAGCAGATAGTTATTGAAATTTTTCAGATTTTAGACATCTTGAGGATCAAAAGACTGACTTTGAGCCATTTTCACAAGAACATCAATCCCTTAGTAGCTGCTACACACTACAAGTTGACTGCCAAGAAATGTTGATAAAATCCTTCTCCATATCTGCCTATGAAAGTTATTTTGGCTGAGCACACAGCTCTAATGCAGGGAAATGCATGTACGTGTGTGTGTGTGTGTGTGTGTGTGTTAATGACGATGATGATGACTATGAAGAAGACCATAGCTCTCCAACAAAGACTGCTCCCATGGGAAAGCTTGCTTGGGTTGAGGCTCCTTATTGAGCATTCAGCAGTAATTTGCAGAGTGCTTCAGGACCTCTGCATTGTGAGTAATTCAATTTCTCATAATATGACTCCGCCAGCTCAATGTGTCCCCTGTAGTGTGATAATGAGACCTGACAGTGTCCAAGATGGCACAAGACTTTCAGCTGTATCATCAGAGCTGAAAGTAGTTTCAACCAGAACAGCTAGTCCTGGCCTCTCATACAGTTGCCGCTCTCTGCTGTGCTGGCTTTCAGCAGGGCACAACAAAAAGAGGCAACTGAGGGCTATTAGCCTTCTCAATCTCCTTTTTTAATATCGGCACACATTTACAGATAGCTGCTAGGTCTTTTTGAGTAGATATTATGTTTTCCACTGACATACCTAGTATTTGACAGAGCTGTTGAAATTGAAACCACACCACTGGCATTTTGTTGTTTGTCAGGTTTGAAGCATGCTTGTAATACGCAGCCTACCTGTGTTAAGGTAACAGCTTGGAAAGGCAATAAAAGTGCATGATTCCTTCAGACCGTGTTTCCATGGATTTCTGTCTCTCATGGAGGCCTGCAAGTGGCATTTAAATAGGCTGTAGGTGACAATAGTGCAGTGCCTTTCACAAAATCGAAATTACAAGCATGCACTTTGAACTTAGCCACTGTGAGACATCTGTTGCTCATGAAAGACACCGTCCTTAAGCTTGACTATTACTAGTTCATTTTCACCACCAATATTCTTCTTGCAGTGATATTTCATTACCTCATTTTCATGTTATTCGTAGTGTGTAACTGCACAGCACTACCATGTCCTTCAGGCATGCTACACTCCCACCTCACTCTGTGTGCCAGAAAGTCAAAGCACTGTGACAAAACAAAAGGTAAATCCGAAGACCAGACTTATAATGTGCTGAGACTACTTTGATGCTGAATAATCTTCAGATGTTCTTCTAGCAAGACCTCCTCTGACAGCAATGCTTTGTTTTGAACTGGGGTTGAACAGGTATAACGCTATGCTCTAAGTTTCTCAGGTGCCATCAACAATGGTACTCAACATTCACATCCTAAGTTAATACTAGAAATTCCTGTAAGATAACTTTAAAATTGAGGGTTTTTTTTAATCTGTTTTTACCAGACTCTCATTCCCCCATATAAAACCTATTCTGCATCTTTAGATGTGTAACAGAATCTTTCTATTTTCACCAATTCTACATTTTGCTTCCTCCTCTTTGCTCTCACAACTTCTTTTTCTTTTAATGCTCATCTGTTTTGGACAGTCATGTTGTCAGTTGCTTAGCAAAAATCCTTGTGCACCATTTGAGACCATAGTATGTGATATAGGCAGCAATGATGATCTCTCTACTCTGTCAGCTGCAAAAGATCTTCTATGAGAAAGATTTGCAGCTTGAATATGGCTGCCCATATGACATAAACATCTTCCTTAGTGAAGTCCAGACACAGTTCTTTTAATGCTAATATCTACTGCCTTTAGTTTAGCTTCTTGGGTGTTTCAGGAACCTAAAGGTACATTGTCTGTTCCTCAGACCTTTCATTTTTCATTTATTCAATAACTGTGATATCCAAGAAAAGCACTGGCCACCAAGCAGAAGGGACCAATACCTTCAGTTTGTTCATTCTTTAGTAAGACATAAGGGAAGACAGCAAACTGAGAAAGCTCTGATAAATACATTCACTCCATCGTCAAGGACTCTTCCTGGCACACAGTGCTCTATCTAAGAGAAGGGAAGAGGGATGTGGACAGACATTTGTAGCCTTCATTAAAATGTAGCAGAAGAAAGCCTTCCTTGTTAGCAGACTGCCAATGTTTGCATGGCTGAGCTGAGTGAATATTTCACCTACAGGTCTTACACATCAAGAAACAGAGATAGCATATGTAGCGCAGAAAATTGTGTTCAGATTTGATGCTTTGGAAGCACACTTATAACAAATACTTGTCTTTTTGACAAGAGGAATGCTCAAGTGAATAAAGCACCAGACAAAACAAAACAGCAGAACAGGTTAGAAAGCAAAAAATACCATTAGTGTGGTGTTTAAGGAATGAACCATGACTGCGGTTGAAACAGGAATAACTACTGATGCCCTTCTGGCCCAGTAAGAAATACACAGGCGATGTTAGAATATTTTTGTACAAGTTAGTACTTCTGGATTAGAAAATTCCTTCTAAAAGGCAAAGTATTGCGTGAGTAAGCATGTAATTATGTTGCTGAGTGAGGGAAAGAGTAAATAGCTCTATGTAAAAAGAGAAATAAATTAAAGTAAGCACTACTGACCTAATTCTTATTGTTGGACACTCATAACTTCTTACATTTCCTTCCAAAAATAATTTTTAATCATATTGCACCCCTTGCAAGATTTGTTATGAAAACATAGTACATACAAGAGTAGAACTTGTAATTTTATCCAAAAAATAACTGCAGTAACAGGCTTGTTAAAGAAGACTATTTTCCTGAAAAACACATTGACCTGCTTTCATCAAACTTCTGTGTTTTAATTAGCTGCTACTGGTTTGGCCATGTCTGTATGCCCTCCTTCATGCTTTCACATGAGAGCTGTGTGAGTCTGTCCTGTATATCATAACTACTACACCTGACTGTGCAGGCTGGGGGGACTTGCTCTTAAAAGCTATCTCATCCTGCAAAATTTGTGGGTCCCAGTTTAGAGAGCAGGAGAGGAGGCTGCTTAGAACTGGAATCAGGTGCTTGCTCCCAGGATTTTCTTCATGATAGTGCAAGGAATCCTTAGTGCGAAATCCATAAAGAGTGATGGAAAAAATATCAGTACACCAGCGAGTTCATCTTGTCAAGTGTATTACAGAATTGCTTTGTATCGTAGATCGCTGGACTTAGGTGTTCTTTTTTCCAGGGACCAGCATTTACTGCAGAAGCAAATCCATGAATCCATGTGGCAGGAGGAACAAAGGATCTCATTTATCAGCCAGTCACTAGCAAGTTTCTTCATCTGCTTTGGAAAGCAACACAAGAATATAGGTGCCGATCACACTATCCAGTTTCACCTGTAATTTGTGCTGTGAAAAGACTATTTTTCAGAACAAACCATGTGTGGGTAATAAGGCATGAAGTTCGCAGCAGCAAAGAGCACTAAATGCAGTGGATAAAATTCTGAATTCTCTGCAGGCCAGTAAAAAAAGAGAAAGCTCTTGACTTTAATGAATGTGGATTTCTGCACCAATTTCAGAATACTGGGGGAGAAAAAAGATGTTCCACTGTATGGTATTGCTCTTACTTGAAAATGTCTCTGTTTAATTAAGATGTCCCACTGAGCACTGTGAAGTGTGGAATTCAATCAGCTGCTTTAAAAATGAACAAAATGGAGCATGAAACAACCATGTAGAGTTAGCTTGGGAGTTCAGCTTGGAAGAAAATTATAGGGGCGGTAACTTGTGTAAAGAAAGCTGCCACTACAGCTAGAATGCGGTAGTCAAGAGCCACAGGCAACCTAAGCAGCCCAAGGGCATGGAAATTTAGGAAACACATTCCTTGAAGCTAAAATTATCACTGTCATTATTTTCTGGGGGCTTTACTCTCAGATGGCCTTGCTCTCAGATGCATAGTAAATAAGCAATATTCAGATCGATGCTTCTCTTTGTACCTTTTTATAAACACATGTGGGATGCAGCAGCTAAAACTGTTGCTTTCTGAATATTACATTAGCCTTTTGCTGAAAAATGTAAACAGTCGTGTTTTGCTTAAATTCAAGCTGCCTTTCATTGAATTTGTGTATTACATTTAAAGTTGGTTTTATGGTGTAGTGGAATTTATTGTGGTACCAAGTACAATGAAATATCAGATATGTGACTGTGTATTTATTGATCTGTCTACTGTTCAGGCCTCAAATAGGATTAGGTCCCATGACATTTCCAGATATTAGGCAAACTATCAAATTTAGACTTTCAGAAGATTCTTAAAATAGTGTAATATGTTTACCAGCTCAAAGATTTCAATTCTTTTGGTAAGGCCACGTCAACATAATAACAAATTTTGCGGAAAAAAAAAAAAAAAGTATATATACTTCATGCTGATAAAATACAAAAGTGATAAATATAACCTTTTCTAGGCAAAAGATTACCCTGAAAAATTATCAGTGAAAGAAAAATGATCTATAGATTTTAAACAGCCACATTTTGAACAATGCACTTTCTTCAGAAAATAGTGCCTATACCATAATAGGAAGATGTCGTCATTGATCAACGTTGTCAGAAGCCTTTATAGGAACATTACCACTGAGTACTGGCATCACTAATTCATCTTCACACTTTTTAGTTTTGCCACAGATTCATTTTTACAAAGTAAGAAAGCGGAAGAATGCAATGTTGTGTGAAGGCAAAAGTATAAATAACCAAGCCAAACCAAAGGAAGCCCAAAATCAATGCCTGGGAGTGAAATGCATTTACTATTTTGAATTCTGGAGCAGGTCTTCAACATAGCAGTATATTCATTTTCTTTAGGGTGAGGAAAGGGAAAGAGATGCAATGAAAATATTCATGAGCTCTATCACCCAGAGACACATCCAGATTAAAAAGGTAGACATCTCCTACAATCTATAATTGACAAGGCACTGACATTTTACCTTCAAATCAACAAGCTTAGGTTTTCATATTGGAGCCTGACAAGCTTTTTATATATTCTCCCTGCTACACTCATTTGAAGGATCTACTCTTTCTTCAAATAGCTCACTGAGGGGAATAAAAGGACTATAATGTAAAGGGGAAAAAGCACTTTATTAAACCTCCTACTTAGCAGGCTAAGCTAATAAATATCCTGTGGAATTAAAATTCCATTTTGGATTTTGGATTAGACATTTCTACTGTGTCAGATTTCTGAAATGGTACCTGCCAATGCAGGGGCCACACCAGGTCACTGCACTAGCACGTTCACAGCTAGAAGGATGCTTCAATCAAGCACAAGCCCAGATGACTGAAGGGAAAAATCTAAATTGATAGTTCTAAAGGTCATGAGAAATAAATTCAGCTTGAGAAGGAAAGTAATCAAAAAGGCCCAGTAAGGAAACGTTGTCATTCCTCAGCTTAATGAGTCCTTTACAAGAGTAAATAAGGGGAGAAGGATGAAAGTAATTGCTAGTTAAGTGTTGAGCTAGCTGTGTTTTTGGTGCCTCGTAAAATGGCATATGGTACACTGGCTGTGATTTGGAGGAAGTTGTTATTGGTGATTTTCATTTTCAGTAATCCTTCACTGGCTCCAGCTACAGAGCATGACCTCTTTGGGGATGTATAATGTCAGTATAAAATAATTTTGCTCAAGTCAAAAATAAGAACAGTGTCCTTTTTCCTGCCTTCCCTGCCCCCCACCTTTTTTCTTCTTTTGCTTGGACATTCATATGCCTTAAAAAATGTAGAATATGAAAAAGAGATTGGAAATAACCCTGTATGAAACTCCTTCAGATAAGCAGGAATGACTTGCTGTATTTCCTGTGTTTAGCCCTAATTTCTTTAGAAAAAAATAGATTGTTTTTCCCTGTATATAAACAAATACTCTCTGGCCTTTCTCCTTTGGTTTGATATTATGCTCCTCTTACTCTGTCAAACAGTCTGTTCAAGACTAGGAATAAAATAAGCCAAGAAGACTACTAACTGTTTTAGCTTCCGGATAAAGCAGAGCTACTAAACACTGAGATGCCTGGGTATTTCTTTTTCTCATGCTTCCATTGGCAGATAAAATTCATTTGGTTTAGCTATTTTCATTTATTCAGAGGAATGGCTAATGCGGAAAGCAACTGTTGAGAAATACTTGACAGCATTGAAATGTTTGGTTAGGGGTAAATCTTCAGCTAGTGTTAGCTGGCAACGCATTAACAAGATAATGGAGCAAGACCACCTTTGCCAGTGGAAAGGCAAAAGAAAAGTTCTAAAGTCAGTTTTTCCTGCCTCAAGGTGGTACCACCTCTCTATACTCTGTAGTACTTTGTAGTATGTGATGTGGGTTAATGATTTCAGAGGGCTACAGCTTCATCTGCAGAGTACATGAAAGTTGCCTGGAATTAACTGCAAGTCCCCGATAAACTGTTTTGAGTGGACAATGTAATAGCTTTCCAATCTGAGGGACAAAAATGATAATTTAAATTACAAAAAATGTTTACAATGAGGGCCACATCTGCCCTGTTTCTGAATTAAACTTTGGTAGAAATCAATATAATATTTCTTCTGTATTAATTATGAGTTGCATCATCTTTTTTCTAAGCAGGTACACACAGACGAACCCTCTCCAATGGCATCATAAATTTTTTTGTATGTAACAATGACCTTTAAAAGTGAAAAACAAAAGAGAAACCTGACAAGCCCTTCAAGCTGCACACCATTTACACAAGAACTCTGTAGAATTTACTCTACCTGTGCCATCTGCTTATGCTAGTATCTAGAGGCCTATGTTCATTGGAGAAAGGGCAGAGTTGACAGAAAATGGTTTTCTTCATTTCAGAAGAAGATTCATAGAAAATAGCCGGGACTCTTTCAGTCTAGTGTCACACACCTTCTCTTTTTGGATAAGGTCAGAATGAGATATAATGGAGAAATAGATGTGACATTTCATGAGATGGCAATACTTGAAAAACCCCCTCCATGGCAATTTAGAATACAAATACAAACAGTACTGTGATGCCTGATTTCTGAAATATTTCAGTGCAAGCTTGTCAAAAGAAATTCAGTTGACAAAATTCTTACTTATTGTCCAGAATTTCTTAAAAATACTCAGAGATGCTTGATTACCATGACATAAGCATTAACAGAAAAAGCAGAAATGCAGAAAGAAAAAAAACAAAATTTTGGGGCATTGCCAGTTCAGACATTCTGACTACGTTGAAATGAAATGTCAGAATTGTTTGATAATTTCCTGTCATTAACAGATAAAACTGTTACGTTCTTCTCAAATGGATCTGTTTCCTGAAGCACACTGTCCAGCAGAAACCTGCACCCTCAGAAGTATTTCTAACCCAAACCTCCTATGAGATACCTGCAGTGTACAGCGCACGAGTAGGCAGGCACAGCTCATGATGATTCAGAAGCATGTAAGAATTAAGGCCATGAGAGCAGAATCCTCAGACTGGGTTGGCTGGCTTGAAAATAGGGTTGGTTAACCCAGGTAAAACACCAGACTGGCCAATGGGCTTGCTGGCTATGCCAGACAGCTGAAGAAGTTTACCCAGCAGAGGTGTAAACCTCTGCTGCTGTTGTTCCCCTACACCACTCAGACCTGCAAAGCATACTCTTGTTTTCTGGCACTTTTTTATCTGGCACCCAAAAAGCCATCTGATTACCCTGCAGGAAGATCTTCCTCAGCTATATTCATATTCCTAGTGTATTAATTTCCTTCCTTCACTTCTTTGTTCAAGTTTTTTTCTGTTACCGGTCTTGATTTCATTTTCACAGAGACAGAACAATCTCTTTATTCAGATACCTCCTAGACTCACTGTTTTCCGTGACTGAGTGGAATGATCACAAACCATGCCTGAGCATCTACATGCTTTCTTTCCATGCCAGGATTAAAAGGTGGAAAACAGAGAAGGAAAAAAATAAAGCTACAGAAAACTCTGTATGTATTCCTTCCTCAAGCTTTCCTAGGGCATCTTATTTCATCTGTGTGTGGGGGGGGGGTTATGATTAATTTTCCACAGGGCAAGAAATGTCTTTACTCATATTGAATGCAGTCACGAATATCTCACCCAAGTTTAGCAATATATAATAACAAGTCTGTAAACAGAGACAGCAGGAATTTTGAAATATCAGCAAGCTCACTGCCTCCCAGGATTTTGTTGTTGACCTCAGATATGCCAAGACTGGTATGACTTTTTCAAGCAAACAAAAAATGTTACAATCAAGTTTTGCTGCTTTAGTTGCTTGCACCTCCAATATATCACAAGTGTCATAAGTAAAAAAACAATAATAAAATTAAAGACTATGAGGAAATACAAAAGGTATCATTTTGGAAGGCAAATCACAACTAAATATAAGGAGAAAAGACTTGAAACTTTTTGTCCATGAAGTTCCTAAAAGACATCAGTAATAGTTTCCTAATGCAAACGCCAGCAGAGCCAGCAGTACTAAAGCTGTACTTGACCTGCTGCTCACAGACAAGGAATGGCACATGTGACTACTGACAACAGTCTGGGTTGCACTGACCATGAAATTATTGGCTTCAGGATTCAGAGGATGCCTGGGAAGGGGAGCTGCAGAGTTTGAAGTCTGAGCTTGCAAACTTTGGATTCTTTAGAAATTTTCTAAGCAGAATTCCCTGGAATGTAGCCATGAAGGACATAAGTGCCTTGAGGAGTGGGCTTGGTTTTATAAAGAAAATTTCCAGAGAGCTCAGGAAGAGACTATCCTGTTGTACAGATGTACTGTTGGACAGGAATTTCAGTGAAAGCTCCACTGGTCTGAGTACAGAGCCCCTCAGTGAATCAAGATGCAAAAAAAAAAAAGACTTAAGAAGTGGAAATGAGAACAAGTAATAAAGAAGGATGTAAAAGCATTGTTTCAGCACTTAAGGACAACATCAGAAAGGCCAGTGCTCAGATGAAGCTAAAAATAGGTAGGGACATATTGCATAACATGAAGAGTTTCCACTGGAGTGTTCATAACAAAAGTTTGGAGAAGATATTGGTCCACAGACAAACAGGAAAATACAGCCTCATGACTGGTGATACAGAAATGACTGAAACATTTAATGCCTTTTTTTTTATATAAGTGTTCACAACTGAAGCCTGCTGCCAGACACCTCATACACCAGTCCATTCTGGGAAGCAGAAGGGCAGCCGGTAGTGAAGGGCAACATGACTAGTGGCAACATAAGGAAATCAGATGTATTAAAATCCATGGGGCCAAGTGGGATTAACAGGGTGCTAAAAGAGATGACTGGTAGACTGTTCACCATCTCTGAATAAAATGGCTGTTGGGAGATTACTGATGATTGGAAAAAGGTAACAATAAGCCCCTCTTTAAGAAAAATGAGAATCCAGAAAACTATAGACTGCTGAGCTTTACCCCCAGTTCCACATAGAGAACAAAAAGGTTATCAGAAATAGCCGGGGTGGATTTACCAAATGCAAACCATGGTTGGTCAGACTGATTGCCTTATACAGTGAAATGGATGGCTCTGTGGGCACAGAGAGTGTGATGCGGAAAGCTGAGTAATCATGGACAGTGCAGACTGCTACATGGCTGCAAATTGACTGGACCATCAAGTACAAAGCAGGCAACATCCATTTGATGGCTGGTGACAAGCAATCTACTTCAGACAGCAAACCTAGGCACAGTGTTGTTCAATATATTCACTGTTGATGTGTATGATGAGACAGAAAGGAGGTCCCAGAAAATGTTATCCTTAATGAGAGGGAGTAGCTGACACCCCAAAGTGCAGAGCTTCAATCCCGAGGGAACTAGCAAGGCAACAGAACCTCAGAAAGCTGTGCTGTCATTTTATGATTAGACTCATACACTGGTTTTTGTATCGTTAGGAACCTGATTTACTGTTGGTATTATTTGAATTCTACTGGAATATGCTACCAGTTTTAATATAAGTGATTATTTCATTTATTGTTCTCTTTCCGTTTTACATTGTAATTCAGCTTTATGAAAAAAACTGCCACCCTTTGACCAGTTTTTTTACCAAAATTAGACAGTTCTTTCAGAGTTTTCATGTACTTGCTTTTGAACCAAAATGTGTTTTGTGAGTATGTTTCTTTCTTGGTTGTAGTACCACCACAAAAAACAGCATTTTTAGATTCTACGCATCAAGCTTGCTCTTTTCAGAATTGCCCAGTTTGTTCTGTCTCTTCATGTAGCTGTCTACTGCCAAATGTCTAATTGGCTCCCAGTTTGTCAAGGTGAACTTTTACCATGTCAAACTAATTTCTGAAAATGTATATTGTTTCCTTTAGCAGCCTCTGCATCCTGAAGAGATTGGAGTGAATTCGGTATCAGCTGCTAACATTTTTCTGCATAAAAGAATGATCATCAGGTCCAATAGTTTGAATAGGTTGGTTTCCTGACCACATTAACTAGCCTGTGGCTTGAAGCCAGCAAAGCATTTAGGCATGTATATAAATTAATGTGTAAGAAGACTCATTCAGTAAAAGATCTAATCACATACTTATATGTTTTGTATTTATGCCATTAATGTCTTTAAGTATGCTTCATGAGCAAAGAAACAAGTTTAAGATTAAAAGTAACTGAATTTATGGTACATAAAAACATTATCAAACACTGTACAGAGTTTTTAAGTGGCTTATTATCAGCTGTGGACAGAGCTCCTAATTTTCTTTCTGCACATCCCTATCTTAGAAGACTGAAATTCTCTCTTTGAGTAGCATACAATGTCTGAAGCATTAATTGCAGTGTCAACATCAATTACAGGATGTTAGCCAAAGTGTTTTGCTATCACTAATTTGCTATGCTCTAATTAGGTCTCCCAATCCCCCTTCTTGTTTTTATGTTATAAATTGTAACAGCAGACTCTTAATGGATTTTCAATGGTTACATCACAGATTTCTTGGAAAACATTAAATCCCAATCAAACCATTAAAGAATTTATTTCATGCCAGTCTAAATCAATTCCTTTTCACCCCTGTTACAGGATCAAAGCCAGCTTGCCTGTACCTTATTTTACAACAGGTATAAAAGGTGACATTTTTAGACTTCTGAGGAGCAGTCATTACTCCTCAGAGCTTTGTACTCTCAAAGAGTTTTCTCGGTTATAGTTTTTATTATAAATGCCATTTCTGCTTCCTCATGGTACTGGTTCAAATATTGTGAAACAAAATTGCTCAAGAGGAGCTCAGCCTAACATTTGCTGTCCTGAGGACCTCATCAGATCATGAAATGAGCTGGTATAAGGGAAAAAAAAATTCCATTATGCTTCTGTAACTGTATTCTGTGTCCTGGTAGAGGGACTAGCCCTTCTTTTTCATATTTGAAATGCCTAAATATGTTTGTCTGTGCACATGTAAAGAAATACAGAGAAAGACTGAGATTTATATATGTAACTTGCTTTCCCCACAACATAAGCATTTCTGTCATCCTTGAGAGTCTTTTACTCTTTCAAAATTTTAAGAAAACACTCCAGGGAAAATCTTCACAGAAGCAAAAAGATTCTGTGGCTCTAAACAGCACCAGAGTCTTATCTTAAGCATAACATTATATTTTACATAAAATACACAGACAACATATCAACAGTAGCATTGACTCACTAGAACTACATATTGTTTAAAGACATTAGGTCAAAGAAGATTAGGAGAAAACATGGGCAGCCTTGTAAGGCAAGCACTTTTCTTCCCTTCTGAACAGAAGAAAACTAGGAAATTTCCCTGAAATATTCACTGCTCCCAGCATCAACCTTGACAGCAACCCTTTGAAAATTTTGTACTATTATCAAAATGGTAACACTTTTTTTTTTTACTAGTTTATACTTTTAATTTAAAAAAAAATCTTGTTAGAAACAAAGAAAATATTTAGGAATATTGACTAACCATGACAATGAATTTGGTTACCTCCAGGAGAACCTAGGTTGTTTGATACAGAAAAATCACCGAATCACAGAATTACAGAATAGTTGGGGTTGGAAAGGACCTTAAGATCATCTAGTTCCAACCCCCCCCCCGCCATATGCAGAGACACCTCACACCAGACCATGTTACCCAAGACTCTGTCCAACCTGCCATAAATGGAGCATTCACAACTTCCTTGGTAAACCTGTTCCAGTGCCTCACCACCCTCACAGTAAAGAACTTCTTCCTTATATCTAACCTGAACTTTCCCTATTTAAGTTTGAACCCATTATACCTTGTCTTATCACTGGAGTCCTTTATGACGAGTAAGGTTTCTTCAATGGGATTTCAGTCTTATGCAGCAAGTAGAGCCAGATCTTTGAGATACCTTTTTTCCAGTACTCTATCTTAGCATAAGCAGCATAATCTATATTAAAGATGTCTTTCTTTTTGCCTGCAACTCAAAACTGAACTTTGGTTTTGCTATTGCAGAAGTACTACACTGAAATATAGCAAGAGAACTCAGAGGAGGTGTCTTGAAAATACCAGCCGTGGAAGTTTACTTCTTAGACATTACTAGGATTATCATGGATATTATTATGTAATAAAGCTGTATAAAAATCAGGAGATGGATATCTCCTGCCTGACACACCAAATAGTCTCAGAAAGGCCCAGGGTTCTACACATATCAAGATGCTGTCACATCAGGATGCCTTGCTTTACCTCTAGCTGCATAGAGCAACCTGGGAGGACAGCTCCAGCTCCTCCCAGTCCCTCCAGCTCTTCAGTTTCAGCTTGCACCTCTGAGGAATTTTGGGGGATTATAAAGCCAACACGCTGGTGCAATAAGCCCCCAGGAAGACTCTTTGGTTAAAAGAGTGAATTCAATAAGGACTGGAATATAAAACATACTTAGAGATTACATAAACACTAACTAATGCATATGAAATTCCCACAGCTCTTAGTGGAAAGCTGAGTTAATTTCACACTTTAGGAATCATGCAGAAAAAAACAGCACTCAGAAAACAGATCTGCCACTCAGTAACACAAAAGTCCAAAATCCCACTTTATTCATCTTTTGAGGGAAGTCATTAGGTTATGCTTCATACTCACCAGAAAGGGCACGTTCAAAAGCAGAGGATTGAAGATAAAAGGCCCAAGGCAGGTTGTATCCTGTTGTTACCAGAGGTCTAATTGTTGGGTATCGGGAAATCTGGTAGATTTCCACTGCTTAGAGGGGTAGGTGACAAGCTTTATAAACAAGCCAAATCATAGTATCAATTGCAGTGTTAAGATGGAGCCTTTCCTACCAAGCCTGTTCTCAGAATAGTACTGTACTGGATATCACATTCATCAACAGTTCACCTCTCAGTTCAACTAACAGGCTGTGAATGTATATTCTTTTCCCATACATGCTCACTATGTATACGACATCAGTATAACAGGACCACAGGAGCACTGGGAGGTTATAAGTCTCATGAGTTCTGTTGCCAGAGTGTACATTGCATTTTCAGCAGCAGCTATATCTCATCTGGAAGTCCTGACATCTATTTTTACCAGTTAGCACTCCAGCCCTACTTCTATAACTGTTGAACAACGTGTGTTTGTCAACTGTCTGCTAGCTCTGTAGGCAATTAAACTAGGACCTAAAAAATATTTCTAATGTGATCACAAGCAGCTAGAGAGAGGTTAGAGATTCATGATAGCAGAATGTGGCAGAAGAAGATCTATTTAAGTTTTGCAGACGCCTCAGCTGAAAGGATGTACACATGGGTGTTCACTTCAAGGCATGGATTGATCTGTTTTGTGACAGCATAACAAACCAGCACCTCTCTCAAGCTGTTATCTTATACTCTTACTTCTCAGCTTTTGATATTTTTTTCTATTTCTGTTTCTTGGGTTTGGGGTTTTGGTTGGGGTTTGGTTGGTTGTTTTTTTTTTTAGTGTATAGCCTAGTAGTTATGGTTGTTAAAGAAAAAGTTCAAAGTTTTGCCAGTGCAAAGATTTCTATGTGAATATTCAGATATCTCAGAAAACCACTGACAAGCAAAGCTTCAAGACCCCAGGTGATCCAGGGGAGCTAATACCACCATTCCTTCACAGTTAGTCCTATCTCTTTCAAGGGGTGACTTACTGGAATGAAAACCAGAGTGCATTCTGATTTAAGGTTGAGAGCATACCCGTACTTTTTCTTTCTTGTGTTGGCTTCTGGTTCACTGTGGATCATATTCAACCCTGACTGATGCCAAAGACAAAATTCTGTTCACTACTGCACAGAATTGAGAGGTCTTATTAACTGAAAACTGGATAAATCTTTTGCAGCCTCCTGGTTATCGATTTCTCTATAATCTCTTCACAGACTTTTTCTAGCAGCATACTATATGTAGATATATTCATAGCTCTTACTTATAAGATGTTATAGCATTAGATATGCAAGTACTCTCCAGGTTCCCTGTTACCAGGAGAAGCATTGAAAAGTAGCTGAATCTGGATTGCAGAGACACTCCAGAAACCTGGAAACTCCAGACTTGCCAGACCTGGGACCATCATGCTGACAAAGCAACCTCAGAGCCATGGAAATGGGAAACCTGGACAGGCCTGTTACAAAAAACAGAGTTCTCACCAGGGTTGCCAAAACAGGTGGATTTACTTGAAACACTCCCTTTTTTGATGAATCAGCACTTTCTAGTGCAATTCCTGACCAGCTCTCACCTCAGACTTTGTTAATATTTTCAGGTTTAGTTTTAATGCAAAAAATATCGCTACAAAAGGAATTATCATGCCTGTTCTAGCAGATTGTCTGCTCCCATGGAAATTAGCATTTAACAAACCTAAAAAGACATGTATCCGGCATTCATGAATCCAAACCAGTAGGCCCCTTTTTGATTTAAAACTGCATTAACTCCCACTGTGAGCTTCTGTAGGATATAGAATATGAATAGATGAAATATATAAAGTATCATCCACTTTTCCTGCTCAGAATTTGAGCTATTAAAAAAACTAACTGTACTCTAACCTTAGCTGTAAATCATATTTGCCTAACTTTACTGTAGCTGCAAAACATATTTGCCTATTACAGTAAAGAAGTTCTTCCTGATGTTAACGTGGAACCTTCTATTCCCAAGTATGTGCATGTTTGAGGCACAGGCAATGCACAGAAACATCTTTCCTTTTATTTTGCTATACCTGTTGTGGTTTTCCTTGAATATTTGGTGGGAAAAACCCCAACAAAATAACCAGAAAGACTAACTTCTGATTTTAATGGAAATTGGAAGAGCAGAATCCTGGCTAAATCTCTTCTCAGTTAGACTTTTGCAATCCCTGAGCTACAGGTGAAACATGGAAAGTATTTAATGTAGCATTTCAAAACATGCCTTATATATAACTTGGCATCTGGTGCAAACTGAAACTGGGTGTCCACTGAGATTTTTTTCATCTCTCACAACATAACAGTGTGAAGCCATTCAATAAAGTGAAAGGTAATAAATGTATATCTATCACAAAGAAACACTCCTGTTAAAATGCGTGACTGGACTGACAAAGTCATTTACTACAAAATTTTGCTTAAATCAGACATAGCAACCTTCTAAAAGATTTAGAAGTCTCAGGCTATTTTAGTGATGCATACCCACGTTCTTATGGTGAAATAACAACAAATAATATAATGGAGAGAAACATTTTTATTTTCAGTGCATAAAATAAGCACTTTCATGAAATCTCCCCTGAACAACATTCTCTTATGGTTCATTTCATGTTGTCTTCTGAAAATCTTGGCAGTCAGCACAGGCAGGAAGAAGCCACTGGCTTAAAGACCACTCGCATCAGGCTGGTGTTTCCTGTGTTGCTCATAGCTTCCTTTTTATGTATTCCTTGTCAATCCATTCATCACTGTTAATGGTATTTCTGCCTTACTTTGTGGTTTTCAGCTTATGGTAGGTGGACTCTGGGGTCCAGGTAGTGCTTCTGAGGGACCTCAGAAGTTACCCACCGCAAGAGGTTTACACTTGCTGTGCTGCTGCCTGAAAGTTCCTAGGAGGTTGCAAGTAATCACAAATCTAAATGTTACAAATTGAAATTAATAAATAGCTGTGATATGGTTTGAAATTCCCACATCTGTACGGGTCAGCCAAGGGAGCAGCAACTCTATTTTATCATCTGTGAAATGGTATTGCTTACATAGTGGCTAGGACATTAAACACCCTTATTATACTAAACATATTACAGAGGAGTTAAATTTTGTAGGTTTTATTCCTGTAAAATTCCTGAGCCTGCAGCAATTTTATCCATACATTTCTAGCAACACAGGCATTAGCTGCACATTAGGCAACTTAATTTACTTACTTTTAAAAGTACCTGGGAGAAATGTTTAAGGATCTTCTGCAAGCAAGAAAAAAAGAACTGACATTTCAAGGTGATGTTTATATTTTCCTTGCTTCTTGATTTTTAATTTATTTATATTACTGCTGAGAACATACACATTTTAGTACTTGACAGATGGCAACCAATTCCAGAGCTGAGGAAGACAGGAAACTGAAAGCAGCAGATAATAGAGTAACAAAAAGCCTAGCAGCCTTCTAATGGCGTAACTCGGGGAGGAAGGCCCTGGGCAGATAAAATTGGTCTAAGCAAGTGTATTTAGCAACAGAGAGGGAGTTTGAGAGGAAGCCTTGTGCATTTGGCTCTTGTCATCTGCTGCGTTTGTGAAAAACTGCAAGACTTTATGGTCTTTGGATGGAAGAATAGCATTCATGTGGGGAAAATAAATAACTCTTGTCAATGAAGAACAGGTTCAAGTGGCCTAGAAAGACCCTTTGACTGAACAATGACAGAACTGTAATTTTTAACCCGGTCACACCAAAGGCAGTGTGAATATTTACGTTTGTGTGCAGGAGACAGCCTTCGACAAAGTAGCAGCTTTGTCTAAGATTCAGAGCCTGCACTCCGTTCAATATGGGTGTTTTAATTTAGGCACTAGCGGCAGTTTAGGACTCAGAAAGTGCGACCGGAGGGCCAGAAGAGAAAAGAAACAAATCATGTTGGAGTTCAGCTGAGCAGCTGAAGGATTCAGAAAATACCCTTAGCCTTTTTTAAGTGTTTTCTGTGTTCTTTCTCTGACTTCCCTATGGAAAAAAGCTCATCAGTCTGCAAGTAATCACAGTTATTGAAAAGGAAAATTATGTCTGCTTTTTCTTGAAAATGTGCAGAGCTATCAGTGAGCACACCAAACTGATTTTCACCCACTTTCACCATGACTCCTTTTATAACTGATTGATGTATCTCATTTGCACCAGTGGCTGTGAAAGCATAGTTAGATCCATACAATTCTGATGCCCTAAGTTATTTCCGTGGACCTAATGGTCTTATGAAAAATAATAGCCATCATAATAAAAAAATTCAGAACTCTACTCAGCGTAACTCAGCAAGGCTCAAATGAAATCATTGCAAACATATGTATTTACTTCAGGGAATCTGATGCAAGATTATAGTTCTAATGTGCTAATACAAAGGGGTTTGAGCATTTTCTCTAATCTGATCTTTATCCTAAACTGAATAAGGAAATTGTACACAGACTAAATGTCACTGTGCACTGCATTGCTGTTCCTCTTTAATGATACTCATTATTACTACACCAGCTATAAAGTCAGTTCCTTTGCAATCAAGGAGACAATGTGATGAAACCCCAAACTTCAAAAGTCTTTCTCCTTCACCAACAAGAGTGAGATACAACACTGAAAATAAATAGTAATTCAATACACCTGTCACTCCAGACACAGAACATGTTAGGAAGAGGAAAATGAGATTTTACACAGAACTTTGAGTGTAAAAATGGTTTCCATTTAGTAGAGAAATTACATGACAATATTACCCAAGATGACTGGATTTAATGGAAAAGCCAGAGAAATTTTGTGTTTCTGAGGCACCCTTTTTTCCTAGGGAATGAGTGTCTATGTAACCTTCACAACATGTCCATTAGCTTGAGAAGTGTTTAAGACATACTTCTTTTTACTTCCTTCACTTTTGATAGACCTTCAGTGGCTATAATAAGAAAGTATTGATGAATATATATTATATGTATGTGAAAAAGGTTGAAAAATGTTAATCTTATTAGTCTCAGAAAATATTATCATATTCACTTGGCTGTCAGAAAGGAAAGAAGTGCACATAAGTATAAATATTTTATTCTTCTGGTGCATTTGTAATTAATTAAAATACAATACAGAATGTGTGCATTAACCATCATGTTATTCCTATTCTACTATTTAGTTTTTGTTATCCGTTTCTCAGTGACTGGAAAAGCATTATGAAAACATTATGAAAACATTATGAAAACATTATGAAAACATGAGCTGGGGTTTGGGGGAGGGGGGTTTTGTTTGGTTTTGATTTGTTTAGGGAAGATTAAAAAAAATTTAAAAAAGGAAAAATAAAAAGAAAGCAAATAAGCTTGGTAGCTTAGGGATCTCACTAATGATGTCTTCACATGAAGCTAGTAATGAGAGCTTCAGGTTCAAGTGGCTGTCCTGAATCAGCTGCTTTACCAGAGAGGTTTTTTCCTAAAATAAAAACATTGTGTCAGATGATCTTGTGATTTTTATATTGTAAGATATCAGTGGACTTTCACGCACCACTGATGACATCTTCCCAGCTGATACAAGTGTCTGCAGAGTGTCACAAAGTTTACAGAGGGATCTGTGCAGGGTGATGGGAGCATAATATCAGGATCTGAAGCAGAGTTTCACAGGATTTGTACCACATGTTGAGAGGATGTGCTGATGTAACCAAAACATAAGTTAAATTGTGCCTACACTGTGCAGTAGGGAGGTCATGATTCATTTCTCCTCAATAGGATTTTCTGGCTTTCCAGACAGTATCCCTGCAGACACAAAGACCTTCCATGAAAGAAGTGCCCCTGAGGTTTTGCTCCTTAGCAGCTTCAGAGGATGGTTTCTGAGGCTACCACAGTTCTGTATGACACCCTGAGGAACTAGGGCTCAGGGCATGCCTGTGCCAAGTAGAGTCAATCCAACTAGTTCCAAGCAGAATAAAGAAACAAGAATCAAGCAGATTCTGCCTCCATTCAACATATTGCAAGGAGCAGCACCAGCATCTCAGGAAGTGACAGTGACCTTGCCATGCTTGTGCTTGCACAAGTCTCTACCTTCCTACCTCACAGAAGAAGTAAATACTCTTAAGGCATTCAGTCTATGAGCCAAGTGAGCCCTCTACAAACCAGAGAAGAGCCATGACACTCCTGGCATGGGAGCAGGAGCTGGACAGTGTGCTCACTCTCTTCTGCGCCCAATAGGCTCCTCCTCCCTGACACCCAGAGTGGGGAACAGGTAGTGTCACACGTGTCCCAGTGGGGATAAAACAGTGACAAGTCTTCCAGAGTGATGCTGGATGTAGTTTGGTATGCTCTCCCAGCTGGCAACCAGATTCAGCAGAAGCCTTGCTCACATATGCAACTTCTGTTCATGCATCTTAAGAAATTACATAGCTTTTAAAGTCCACTCCTATTTAGAAATTTCTGTGGTTTAAGCCTCCAGGAAGAATCAGCTGGCAGAAGACTGTGCCAAAATTACAAAAGCAGGGGTAAAACAGATTCTTTGAGTAACTGCTATATCAGCTGTGACACATTTGTATTTCCTTCCTCCATGAGAGAAAAGCCATTGAGCTTCATCCCTTATAGCAGGACTGATGTGTAGAAAATATTCAGGAATGCCACTTAGGCACTGGTCATTAAAGTCACAGTCTGGAACAAACCTAGGACTCAGAGCGATCTCTCAGCAGTCACATATTCATTATCTTCTTGTCTTACGTAAGTGCCCAGACTGGCCTCTCCAAGTCTGATCCTTCAAAATTTCCTTATTTAGCCTGCTGAAGACTTTGTCTGCCTGTAAAATGTTATAGCCTGATTCATTAATGCCCATGAGATTCATTTTGATGGAGGGGATAATGGAACTATGTAAGGGTTCTTACTCTTTATTAGCTTCTTTTACTCTCAGTCTTCAGAAGCCTTATCCTCCCCATAGCAAGCACTGCCTGAAGTAGACCAGTACATTAACTGCAGCGGAGATGCTTTCAGGCTTACAGACATATTGCTTGTACTACAGGTCATGTTGAGTGAGGGTAGGAAAGGGAAAGGTCTGCTACAACACAAAGTCCTGCCGTGCAGGTAAGGCTGGTTGTACGGTTGATATGACTGAGCAGCTTCATTGGCTCAGACTGCAGGAGAGTCAGCACTGAGTGAAGACTCAGACGCAGCAAGGTCACTCATTTCAGGTTCAGCCAACACCAGACATATTTTATCAGCTTGTGCAATGATATTTTATAGTGACTCTTGTTGCCCCTTCCTGTCTAAAGGCTTTTTAGCAGTTTCCTCCTGGACTTGCTGAAGACAACACTGGGGCAGCCATCAATTCCTGCCTGGCCTCTGCCTCACTTTGACATCAGCAGTGCTGAGGTAATGGCTGTCCTGCCTTGTGAGTTAAATTCAGATTTCCCACCACATCACTCTTCTCAACAAAAAGGGTAACCCTCATCCCCACAAAGCAATTACAAAAGTTCACTGCAGCCTCTTAGCATGCTTGAACTCAGAGCTAAATTAGCAGAGCAAAAGCATGGACAAAAAGCAAGACCACAGTGATAATTCCCCCAAACTATAAAGCAAAGTCACCAGGCCATGGAGATTGCTGGCCCCACTGCGACAGCATCAAACAATGGGGATGTTTCCAGGCACGGCAAAATCCCTGAATGACGCAGAGAAGTCTCCTGTGCCTTCTGCCTTCAACTTGAAGCCCACACCACAGTGGTTCCTAAACAGATAGGAGCTGCAACCACCCGTCTCCTTGAGTCCTCACAGCTCTCTGCTGCTGTAAGCAGACAGCCTAAGATGGCAGAGGACTGATACCTACTAAGGAACTGCAGATAATGCATGTCAGGTATGGGAGATCAGGCACACTATAGAACAAGATATATCCCTGCACTTCCATGGCTTCTACAGTGTTTCAAGAAGGGGTAAAGATCCCAGACTAGATCTCATCAGGAAGACTCAGAGGGGAGATCGTGTGCTCCCCACTGCAATGCCCCCTGGTCAGTATCTGCACTGCCCATGTGTAAAGGTCTGGTAAACAACACAGTATATGAGTGCACACTGCAGCATGAAAGCTTGTCAACCAAAACCTTGATTAAGACCATCAAATGAATTCCAGATGAGCCATCAAACTGCTCATCTGTCTTGTCAGAGCTCAGCCCCTGCCTTGTCATGGATTTCAGCTGAGACAAAGGAGCACAAGATTGCAAAATGAAATATAGAAGCCTTTAGAATCAGTTTTAAGTATTGTTAAGTTTGATGGCTTTGTAACAGTAGCAATGGAAAATTAATGAGGTGCATGCTACACAGACAAAAAAGTAGACTACAGCTAGAGAACATACTGAGAATTCTTGTACAAGATAAATAGTTATAGTTGCCATAGTTTTAAGAAAAACAGTCTAGAAGGACAGGACACAGGGGTAAGGAGTATCTGGGAATGGCAGGTGTCCAGGATGGGCTACAGTTAAACTAACTGATAAGTAGGAGGACAGGAGCATTATTATGTCTCTGGTGTTAATGAACCAATTAAGCTGGTATAAGCATCTACTGTGTGTGCTCCAAAGGTGGCCAGAAGTGGTGAGAATTGTTGGAAGAAGTAAATGACCCTCAGAGACCACCACCACAATTCTGTATGCATTTGGGGAACTTTGTGGAAAATGATGTAACCCATATGTAGCCTCATGAATATGTATGTATGCCCAGGAACTATAAAAGGACAGCTTGTGTGGCAACTGGGGAACACACGTTAGGAGGAGCTATCCCCTGTGTCTCCCGGTGCCGCAATAAAGAATACCTGCTTGTCAGCTTGAAAACTTGTTGGCAAGTTTGCTCCTGGAGTTTTCTCCAAATCACAGCGGGCTTTGGGACTTGACCAAGAAGAGTAATTACAGCTTGGACTGGCTTTGAATTAACAGCCCAGCAGTGAAACAAATCTCCAGAGTAGTTTTTTTCCTCTATTTCTGTATGTTGGATGACCATGCGATGAATTTTTCTTTGTTTTACTTCTCTGTACTAAAAATCCAGTCTTATACCACCCACAAAAAACATTAAGAAGCACATGAACGCAGTTTTGAATGAAAGCAGAATAAGGATAAAACAACTTCCAGAGAATAACACAAGACCACTTTAATTCTTTTTCTTCAGAGTTTAGATGGATCTGTAATTTCATATTTTACTTCATATTATGGAGTGACATTTTATGCTAGCATGTTGCATGCTTTTAATGGCCTCTCTATGACTCGCTGTGACTTTTGCTCAGAGATTTTGCTGTTAGGAATTTGTTATTCAGAAGTCAACAACAGTGATTTTAGTTATCTGCTGTAGTGTGTTCTGATTCACAGATAAATGCTTCTGGGAGGGCTGACAGATGCCTCCACCCTGTGCAACAGGACTTGGGACAGAAAAGCCCAAATGCCTTTGCCATAGTCTTGCAGCATGATGTCCCAGGCAAAAGCCCTGCTCAAAGAACCCCATCAGCATGACTGCAACATGCTTAGGTACAAGCCAGCATTTCTACAGGTTGCTGCACTGTGCCATGGGGCACTGCAGCCTGGGTGAAGAGGACAGCGCTGTCGTGGACAGCAGCTGTCATTGTATGTCCAAGCCATACCCAGTGACTGCTGGAACCAGCTTCCAGCTGTCATACAAACCCATCCAAGAGCTACCTTCCTGAAATTGCCTTAACCAGTAGGTGAATGCATCATGGAACTGTTATTTTTAATAAAGGTTTCTGCAACACTAATATAACACTGGCAAAACATGCTCATTTCTTATTCCAACACTTTGGAGAGCTCACAGGAAGAGAGCACAGAAAGCTGTGCAGAAAAGTGGCTGTCAGCCTTTTTCATTATGTAAATACAAGTTTTATCAGAAAGCTGTCAACATTTAGCTATATTGACAGGTAGATGCCACTTTCCTGGACAGCAATTGCAACCCAGCATGTTGTCATACCTGTGACCCAGAGCAACATGAAATGCATAATGACCATAGCACACACCACCTGTATCAGCCCTGCCACTTGGCATCATGGGCAAAATGAAGCTCCTGTTATACACAATAAAAAAGAAATGTAAGGACACTACCCTTGTTATGACACTAAAGCCTTGAAAGGATACCAAACTGACAGTATAAATCTCAGCAGCACAAGGTGCTTCTCTTGCAATGGAAATAAACAGTATCAAATGATAGACCAGCCAAGTGACCCCTGGAGAGGAGCCACCGTTCCCCAGCACCTGGCTCCTCAACAAGACTCATCTTTTGCTGTTGTCTTTTGGGAGTTGAGTCTTTTAAGGCACAGCTCTCCCTGGCTAACCTGGAGTGTCAGAGGAAATGATACTTTAATGTTATAGTACAGACTAGCCTTAGGAAGATGAAACACAGCATCCTTTTCTCTAGGACTTCATACAGGAATTGTCTAAAGGCAAAATCTTCCTTCCCCTGCTTTCTTGCCTGGGCTAACTGAATTGATATTATTTCACTGTTAGCAAAGTTATACATATTTTATGTGAGCAAAAAGACCAATATGATAGAAAACATGGGATTTATAGTATTTGTTGTCTGATAACACAAACACATGCAAGCAAGTTCCTGTACCACTTCAGCTCTTCCTATTTCCATTTCTTTAAATAGGAATACTACACCTCTTTCCCAGGGCACTAGCCATGTTATTTTCATTATTTAGTAGGAAATACAAAGACACTTGAATAAGACTTGTGTTCAAAAACAAAAAATACTTTTTTTCCTAGTGTGTTTCTTTGTTCCACATGATATACAGAGGAGACAGTAAGTTAACTCCTCTCTCAGTCCCAGACAGTATCTCTCACTCATACATACTTTCTTGAGTCTATGGTACCATGTGGCATTTCCCAAGGAACACAGTTTTATGTCAGCCTTAAAACCTTTACATCAGAGATATTTTGTACCCTGCTTGATTCAAAGAGCACAGATGCATGAAACGTTCCAGCATAAGCTCGACCTCATGGGCAGGGGTAAATTAAGCCAGTACAAGCCAGTACTGAGTTCAAACAATATTGATGCTTGAGTCGGTACACCATACAAACCTGCTCTTAATTAGAAGCTTCATGCCTTATGTTTGTCCCTTTGTCCTTAATAACATAGCAGCACGAATATTTTAAACAGCTGCAGCTTTTATTTGCGTTTTGAGGATTGTTAAGTGCTACCAGAGGCAGAAACATGGTTTTCTCCCTAATTAACTCTTCAGGTGAGCACTGGAAATGGAAAAGGCTTGTATAGAGACCTACAACAATACACAGAGGGAACCTGCCTGTCTCCACTGTGAGGGAAGTAGCCCGTCCCTTGGTCTACTCATTAATGGCCCACCCCTGCTTAGAGGCTGCCAGAGAGTTAAAAACACTTCTCCCAGTTTCCCTTCATCCTTCTGGCAGGTGAATGCAGAGCCCACTTCCAGGGCACGGCTTTCTGTGGTGATGTGAAAGAGCTCTTACTCATGCCAGCCAGCTCAAAGTGGACATGCTGCCCCCCTCTCTCCATCCCACCTCCACAGGCAGTGACAAATGACTTAGACTATCACTACTGTCAGCACAGGTCTCACCAACCGGGGAAGTTAGGCTTTGATGCAGAGCTCAGATGCCACCTGCAATCTGTGTGTATTTGTCACTGAATTTGGTTGCATCAGGTCTTTTTTTTTCTTGTGCATTGCTCTGCATTTTTGTACTGATGGTGGCTTGAAAAAAAAGCAGCAGAAAAACACATAAAACACAAAAGCAAAAAAAATAAAGGTAAATCCCTTGAGTTGTCAGAACGACTTTTAAATTTGTGTGACACAGCATCAATGAGGGCATTTCCCCACAATGACAAACACAAAATCTCAGGGTTGGTTCATTACTTAGAAATTACTTCACTTAAAGCCTCTTCTTTTTTTTTTTTTTTTCAGTAAGGATTACGTTATAGCCCTTATTTCTTCACCTCCTCTGTAACAACATCTGCTTTACGAGAGGCAAATTTTGCTTATTACTTTGAGCTGAAGTCAGTTTGGCTTGGGTTTTTTGATTTTAGGTTTGTGTGTGGCTATTTTCTTCTTTCTTTATTTGTTGTTTTTTTTTTTCTTCTTTTTTTTTAAGTAGGCAACCTACCTGTCTCAGTATCCACGGCAACAAATCTCTGGTTAATGAATGCCTAGAAATTCACTGCAGAAGGTTTATTAATTTTTCCAAGAACTTGTGAAAGAAGCTTCCTTAAGATAAAAAAGATCCACTCCAAACTTGTGAGTCAAGCAACCCAAAGAAAACCAACAACTAAACTTTTTGCAGTGGGAGTTCAGTGAGGTTTAGTTTGGGCTTTGTTTCCGTTTTGAGGGAAGAAATACACAAAACTGAATGTCAAAAAGAAAAGAAATATCAGTACTCAATGGCATTTGTTTAGTATTTGGTCTCCTGGCAAAAAATGAAAGAGTAAGAGAAAACAGACAACTCACCATAAGAAAAGGAGAATGTCTTAAATTTTTGTATTAATACTGGTTTTGTTTAATATGTTTACAGTGCTCCAGAAAAATTAAAGTAGAGTTGTCATAGCAACACTGCAATCTTACAGAATTATTTTGGTTAATCACTCCAAAGTTGCCCTATCTACACTTTGACCCCAGCACAGTCAGCTCCCTCTACAGGGTCCAAGGGAGCAGAAGAGCAGGATCATGAGAACAGCAGGCAGTCTTGTCTCTGTGATGATTCATGTTCGCATCCTTACCCTCAGAGAGCTATAGATTGTTCAAAATTAAGCTGGACCAACAAGAACCCCAAGCCAAGACATATTGTAACTACTGATGCCAAAGCACAGGGCTTCTCGAACTTTATAGGAAAGAGGATGCTAAAAAATTTGAGTAAAAATGGGGCTTTTTCTCTCTTTTTTCAGAAAAAAAATTACAGTTCAAAATTTCTAGAATGATGTTATCGTAGGAACACAACCAGCATGAAGAAATTCTGTTTAGACAGGCAGAGCTTAGCTAAGGTAAAAACAGCTATACAGTTTGATAGTTGAAAGTGTGATAATTGCAAGTATTGCAAGTAATTACAGTAAAGGTGTAATAAATTTCCCCAATGTAATAGGGGTGCCATACAATTGTACCAGAGGAAGGGAGAAAGCTCCTTTAGGTGATACAAGTTGTTGATGCAAATCTCTTCTGTTAGTATTGACTGGATAATGATTGCTTTAGTTTTTCCTCAAAAGTTCCCTTAAATTTCAAAAACTCAGTGGAGTTACGTCATCCAGCAGGAAAAATTTACATCTCATCTTACGCATAATGTGTCTTTAATGACCTCTTAAGAAAGCCTTTGCCCAAGGATTTTTAAAAGCTTAATTCTCCATTCTTCATTATTTTGCTAGACAGTTCAAATTATTAAAAAAGGTTAACCAGGCATAAATTTCTACCCTGTAAATCCTACCAATATCCTCCAAGATATCATGCTGTTTAGCTTTTTTATTCTTAATTATCATTTCTCCTTATTTACTTTGTACTAGCATAAAACTCACAAACATATTATTCCCAGTATATTTTGAAAGGAAATATGACATTTGATTCCCTTGCTATTTCTGTTAGTATTAGCTCATTTAGTGACCATTTCCTTGGTCACTAAGACAGCCACACAGTCTGACATAGGTCAACCTTCACAAAATAAATAATCCTTTGCATTTAAGTCAGAAATTCAACTGTGGCTTATTCCAGGTTTAATTACTCTTTTAATTCCAGAAGCTAGGGAGATGTTATTCTATGTTTATTATAATTCATTAGAACTAATTACAGAAGCTTGTTTTCCCCCATCGCCAAACTAACCCAAAGTCTGGACTTCCCCCTACTCACTTTCAAAGCCGTTTTCTTTCAGAGCCTCTCTCAGCTCAATTGCTGCAAAACCCATTGTCTGTATTACCATCACCAGAGTTTATGCCATCCATGTCTGGTGGCAGCTTAAAAATGATCACTCTAAAATGACAAGCACTGGATCTATCACTAACGTGATCAAACAAACTAGCTCTCAGACAACTTAAAACTGGTGTATATTTGATGGACACAGGATGGGCCAAAAGGAAAACAGGGCCTATACAAATTAGCACTGCCTGCTGCCAGCATACATGGGTAAAATAGACTCTCCAAAGCGACCTGCTCTTGTGAATGAGGTTTAACCACTTAACATCTCGTGCTGCTGGCTGCAGCTCCTCCTGGAAGCTATTCTTGCATGCTGACATGTGAGTACTCATAGGCCAGTTCAGTGCACAGAACTTTAAACCACTGCTGAGTATCAGCATTCTCATTAATCACAAGGGTACAACTGCAGTTCAGACCTCTTCCTGATTTTGATTTTTAAATCTTGTTTACTATGAAATAAAGTGGGACATTAGGAGCTTTGTTTTCATATCTAGATGAAATTCTACTTGTTGGTGTTTCTTAGGTGTGCACAATACTGGATTATAAATTTTTTTCTTGCCAACCACAGGCCTTGGACAGATGCCTACAAATTAGGAATTAGCTGGGCTATTTTTCCTGTGACAACAATAAGCATATTCAGAACAGTGTGGACTTGTTTTCTCCCCGGTTCTGGTTTTAGTACTACATCTTTCAGCTCTAGTGAGAATATTGATATGTTCTGTAAAGATACTGAAATCCAGTAAACACACCATTTCCGCGGGGGGGGGGTGAGATTTTTGTTTGTTCAATGAATGTTACCTAGCTCATAATTGCTTTACTTCAAGCAATTAGCCAACAGAAGATGCTGTTAAAAAAAATTGCCATTAGTGTCTGAAGGGGTAATGAAGGCTAACAATATCAATTTGTGCTTTAATGATCATAGTTTTCTCTCTTACTTTAATGCCATATTCCTACAGCTGCTTGATGTGATGAAAAACCTTTCTATTGTTCAGTTCACTTATTCACTTAGCAGCAAAGCCACACATATTACATGGAAAAGGGAATAAAGCAGCCCAAAATTCCTGGCTGGATATCCAGGCCCAGGCAGATCATCCTACTCTGAGGCTGTCAAAGAAACCCGACTAGTGGGGGTTTGATGTCACTGCTGGATCTGAAAACACAGGAGGATGACAGAGACAACTCTTCTGAACTTCAGCTTTCCAACACCTCTGTTTTGGCACAGGGATGTTGCAGTACCTTCCACATCATGCTGTGACATAATGTATGTTCATAACCATGGAGTCATCTATGCCAGCTTGAAAATTTCTGATGGCTCCCCACCTCTACACATTTGTTAGTATAATATATTAAAATAGCACCTATTTCTTCAGATAGCTTTTTCAGCAGCAGAGAACAGACTACCTATATAACACAGGTTCCTTTTGAGACAAAACACTTTTTAAAAGACATCATTTATCCTATGCAGCACAGAAGAGCTTCATCACCTGCAGCTGATGAGTTCAGTTCCTAGCTGATTTTAGACCACTTGGGCCAGAGTGGAGCTAATATAATTTCTCTGGACTTGGATGGTGTCATGGTTTAAACCCAGCCAGTAAGTAAATACTATGCAGTCACTTGCTCACTTCCCTCCCATTCCACCCTCTGCTCCGCCTGGTCAGGATGCGGAGGAGAATTGTGCCCAATAAGCAGCAATTTCCACACAGGTTGCCCAGCCACATGTGGCTTCTCAAGGCAGGACACAACAGGGATCCACAAGTTTTCCTCTCAGCCCACAACATGAGCAAATCCCTCCAGCTGAAAGCCAATATTGTCAAAGAAATATGAGTCAATAAAGTTTTCAGCTTGCTTTTCACAACACTTAATTCAGCAGTGCTGTCTATTGCCTTATAAAGTAGTAGAAAGTGGGATGTTGTGAGTAACATAATTCACAATAAGCACAGATAACTGAGCTTCATTTGAAATTATCTGATTTCTAGACAATCAGGTTTTTGATTATAGCTATGCCTGAAGCTGTCTATTCTCTTTTCTCTGGATGCTTGGCCATCCAAAACAATTGTTTACTCTTGATAGTGTTTCAGTTGCTAAACAAACACAAGTCTGGTGTTTAATTTATGAACAAAAATGCTGCAGGATGTCACAGTGCTTGAAATAGAAACGTGGAAATCAACAAGGTATAATTTCACAGATAATTTGTAATGCCGCATGTAAAAACTTGCATCAATTAGGCCCAAAATTCAACCGTGTCAACTTATCTCTCAGCACTATTTCATAATTGCACTACAAAAAAAAAAGGAAAACTGGTTTTGCTGGTGTCTCCCATTCCATAATTAAACGTTTCCATTCACTGTGTTCCAGAACATTAACAGTCTTTCAGCAGGTTATACAAAAGTTTTCTGCAAGTCCTTGGAAAAAAAAATGAACAACTTAGATTACCCAAAAACTCACAAATTTATACCTGCTTCATTCTTCCCACGCATACTCTGGTCAAGCCTTTAGTAAAACACACACTAATTATTGAACACACAGAAGAAGTGGTCAAAATCTCTAACGAAAGCAAAAGGAAAACTGTCTGCAAATTCATGTGATTGAAGGGGTCACCTCAAGTAAAAAAAGAAAAAATCAATTGAGGGATATGTTGGTTTTTCATCCTAAAGTTTGCATCTCTATCTTGAAAGTGGAAATAATGGATAACAAAGGAAGTTAAAATCAGTTGGGGACCCCAGGGTATACGTTGTTCCATTTGTGTACTAGCCCTAGGAGCTTCACTAAACAATAACCAGGAAAGGTTACAACAGAAGGCAGAGGCTTTGTCTCTTCATTTCCCAAGTACCAATTCCTGACTTTAAACAAGCAATACTATCCAGAGGTGCATTAGTCCATTAGATGCCCTGTGCAAGTCTCTTAATGCTAGACACAGTGGCTATATTTTCTCCATGCTACAGCTGCAAATATTGGCCTGACAAAAGCACCCACACTAGGCCTTCCTTAGAAATACTGTGTGAAAAACAAAGAAGACTGAAGCTTCAGAAAAGAAATAGGATTTCAGACACAAGTTTCCAGGACCAGACCTGAGCATGAAGAGGGCTGGAAAATAAGTTTATGGGTTTTTTTATGCTTTAAGAGTAAAACGGAAGAGATAATAAGCCAGGTCATAGTGTAGCCAAAATTCTGTCAGTCTTCTTTGAGTGCTTCATCTTCCTCCAGTCAACATACACCTTTTCTTTGTCTCCCTACCACTGTCACTTAAAATAGTGTACTGCATAAGTTTTTTTCTTGGACTCTATTTCCCCTGGTATCAAATGACCTGGCCTAAGCAGTTCTTTTAAAACCTTTGCCTCCTGCACTGAGATTTACTTCTTTTTCTTTCCTTTCAATTTTGCATTCAAGCCTCCTTCTAACTACATTTCATTAGACCGTTCAAACAGATCTGCCTCTTAAACCAAATAGGAAACTATATTAATATTTGGGCAATACAGAGCCATTTTATCTGCTATGTAAACTTGCTCAGATTGATTTCCCAAGTTAAAAAATAGATGTTCAGAAATTAATAACAACGCAGACTGAGTCACCAAGGCACAAGCGGAGCAGCAAAGATGTTCCAGCTAGGGATCTCAGCAAGTGGTGTATCAGTGAAATGTTAAAATTATGTATAAGGCAGCTCCATGCAGCCCAAGCAGGGAAAGGCAGCCCCACCGCAGCACAGCAAGGTCTGGAGTGAGATAGTGCAAGTCCAACCTGATCCCTGTACCCCAGCTACCACAGCTTAAATGAATGGGTATGATGTGTGTGAACCATAAAAGTAGTTGTGAACAACTCATTTCCAGTGGCATTTACAATATTTGCACACATGCAGAAACAATTGTTTCTCATACTGGCAATGCTGCTTTGTGTTTATTTACACTTTCAAACTACATTTAAATATATTTGAAAAGACTTTGGTGCAAACTTCATATAATAGGCTGCACTTGAAGCTGCTGTAGTACTAACTACTTACCCTGTGGCGGCATTGTGACTTACAGGATTACATAGTAACCAAAGTCCTGGGCTTTGCCCTAAGAGAAACTGTGACTACATCTGAACTGGTAAATAAAGACAGAGGAGGACAGCAGAAAGTCTTCCCAAAAGATACATCAGCAGCCAGCCTGTTGTGGATACTGAAGGTTTGCAAGTAGGGTCTACACCTTTACCTGATGGTTTGGCTTCAGGCCTCAGAGTAATTCTCAGCAAATTTAATTTACTAACATAGGCTTGGCCACGGAGGAATTCCCCATCCAAAAAACCTCACACAACTAAAGGGCTGGGTCTCACAGAATGCTGCGGGGGAGTGGGGGAGGGAAAGGGGGAGTGTATAAACACAGAGCTTAAAGAGTGTCCTAATGTGGAAACATCATGTTGTCTCCAAATGTGTCTTGTTTTGAATCTATTTACTTCAGTAGTCTCTAACCTGTGGCTCACAAGTCCACTCCTAGACTACCTGGCATGTCGCAAACCAAAGGCCCCACACAGCTGCAGTCCAAGTGGACAGGTGGCCAGAAGTATGATACCTTCACAGGCAGAGTCCTCCAGGGGACAGCAAAGCTTATAAACCGCAAAACAGGGTATGTAGATGGCTGCAGTTTCTCTAATAGCTAAATGACTAACGGCAATAATGCTGCATGAATAATGGTAGCAGTGTAAAACCGATTCCATTGAAAAAATACAAATTAAAAAATATGTATCTCAGTTTCAAATGACTTCGCCCACAGACGTGAGCAAAGAACTCTAGAGGACACTTTGTGTGTCTTGTGGATTGTTTCCTGTGTCGTTAAACAAATACAACTCTGACAAAAAGAAGAGAAAGAAGTCTTTTTCAGCTTTCTATGGGTACTTTCACTTTTCTTCACTAACCCTTTTTGTAGTGCGGCCTTAATTTCCTCTAAAACTGCAGGACAGTTAACTCAGTCTTTTCTCGTTCCAATGCATATGTGGCATTTTCTATTTTTGGCTGAATTTTATGATGAAAAATAAATGTTTTCTGAAACCTTGACAATAAGAAACATATTGTTAAAAAAGTCTATTTCAGATTTCTGAATGCTCATTTATTTTCTTCATTAAAAGAGTTTTTTTCTACTGCTTTTGGATTTTGCAAACGTAAGAGCATTTTTCTTTCAGTCAAAGGTAAGGAAATTTCGTTTATCATCTTCTCTCCCTTCCCCCCATTTTCTCTTACAGTCTGCAGGCTTTGCAAGAGAAGCAAATGAGAAACAATCATGCTTTCACTCTGACTTCCTGCTGTATGTTCTTTTATATAACTGATGGGAAATATACTATGTTGGGAAATAAGTGAGTGTGACACACTGGAAGAAAATAGCATGATGCTGTTGAAGGAAGGCAGGAAGGAGGAAGGAAGGAAGGGAAGAATGGTTAGGAAAGGAAAGGAAAGGAAAGGAAAGGAAAGGAAAGGAAAGGAAAGGAAAGGAAAGGAAAGGAAAAGGAAAAGGAAAAGGAAAAGGAAAAGGAAAAGGAAAAGGAAAAGGAAAAGGAAAAGGAAAAGGAAAAGGAAAAGGAAAAGGAAAAGGAAAGGAAAAGGAAAAGGAAAAGGAAAAGGAAAAGGAAAAGGAAAAGGAAAAGGAAAGGAAAAGGAAAAGGAAAAGGAAAAGGAAAAGGAAAAGGAAAAGGAAAAGGAAAAGGAAAAGGAAAAGGAAAAGGAAAAGGAAAAGGAAAAGGAAAAGGAAAGAAGAGAAAAGAAAAGAAAAGAAAAGAAAAGAAAAGAAAAGAAAAGAAAAGAAAAGAAAAGAAAAGAAAAGAAAAGAAAAGAAAAGAAAAGAAAAGAAAAGAAAAGAAAAGAAACCATTATACAGTCCTCTGTCATCTGTTGTCTTGAAGTCTCCACACAAATGACTGAGCAGATTATTCTGAGTGTCTTACATGCCCTGCCTCCTGAGCCAGGAGAAATGGCATATGATATAAGATGACCCATTCCATCACCATGCTTGTGCTTGCAAAATGAAGGCCCTGCAAACTGCAGCAGGAATATGTGAGGCATTGAAAAAAGATTTATTGAAATGCCATAAATCAATTGACGTGGAAAAATTAGAAGAGGTGATGGTGAAGGGAAATTAAAGAAAGGAGATAGAAAAAAATACGATAAAAGAGAGGTGGAATTCAAACAAGAAACTAATCTGTGAGTAATAAGTACCACTGCTATTAGTTGCCTGGACATACTGCATGAAAACCTCTCTTTAGAAAAGAATTATGAGCAACTTTAACTGAAATAATGTTGTCTTTGACAGGCTGATATCCTTGGTTCAGTGCTCCCCTTGGCAATAGCATATATTAGCAAAGATTTTCTTTTGAAAGAGACTCAAGAGTAACTTTCCCCCCCCTACTGTTTTAAGTTAGATACCATCAAAGCTTTCCACAGGACTGCAAATTTTATTCCAACACAGCTATATAAGGAGCTTGTGCCAGCCTGCTTCTACCTGTAAACAGCCTTTGTTGTCTAGAAGTTACACAGAAAACGCCAGTGAAAGATCTGTGTAGAGTCAATCAATTATGTTACCATGATCGATTTTCACTTGCCTTTGATCCCACATATAAGTAGCTTATACTTATTCATGTAGGTTTCTATGAAACAAAAGCCAAGTGCTACTACCTCTTCCTCTGTATGATTATTATTATACCATACATTTGACACTGTGAGTAGTCAGTGTTACTAACATTCCCTGTTTTGCCAGGGAATTGCTGATTCTGGTGCATTAACCTCTCCCAGGGCTGAGCAGCAGGTTCCTAAACTGGTGCTGCTGAAGGCTATGCTGAAACAAAAGACTTTTCTGTCTTCACTGACTTTACTGTATAGCGGATAACTCACTGGGGGGAAGAAAAAAGTGAGGTGGAATTAAGTATCTAGGCTGAATGGACAGATTTTTTTGTTTCTGATAAATCTTGGTTCTTTGATAAATGCAGATATTTTTAATCCTGGAGCTGAAAACAGACCTAGAACTCCCACAGATTAAAGCATTCAGTTGAAATAAATATGCAGTACGTAATGTATTTCCCTTTGCTTTAGAAGAAAGGTCTTAGTCTATCCTTTGTACAATGCTCAGAGTACTTCAGGGTCTTTGGAAGCTCTCCATCAATCTTCTCTGACAGGTCCTGTAGATGCTGGTGAATCATCCCTGTTAGATAAGACCAGAATCTTTACATGAATTTTAATTACTGCTTTTGGCATTTAAGCACTGCACAAATACCTAAAACAGGAATACAGTCAGACTATCTACATGCTGGAGTCCAAACTCATTCTGTAAGGTCACAGACATTTTCATTTAACCTTCAAAGAATCTGGTGTTTTCCATTTAAATTATATTTCTATACTCTCTGTCCAGATACATCCTGATCCCTGCTCCCATCCCTTCCCTCTACTCCCTGTCTCACTATCAAGGCTTCATTGAAGTTCTCCCAGGCAGAAGTAGAGTGGCAAGTGCTACAGTGGTAAGAGAGGCAGTTTTCTCAGTAGTTTACACTGTGATCACACACAGTGTAAAGATACAATCTGTGGCAACTCAAAGGCAAGTCAAGAACTTCACCATAATCTGACACACTTCTCTGGCTTGAAATACCCTATTCTTTCTTTTGTTATTTTTCTATCTTCAGAAAAATACCATAAAAATAGAGAGTTTCATAGTTGCTTGTTTTGATTTACATCTCAGGGTGGTGGAGAAAAGGAATCATTTGTCTTACTTTATTTTCAGACTGACTTCCTACAAAAGGGAGGCTTAAGCAGTCACACTTACTGTCCAGCTGCATGTTCATCTGTTGAGCTGTCTGTCAGTCCCTCCTCCTCGATAGTTTTTTGAGCCCACTAGCCACTTTCAGTCAAATTTGACAAATGGCATCATAAAATTAGTAGTGGGTACCAAATTACAGCACTAACTGAGGGGATGGCAGCAGCCAGCTGGCCAACCAGCATGTGAACACTGCCTGGCCAGTCAGGGGGCTCCAAACTAGCCAGAGAACAAGGCATCCCTTACACAGGCCACCAGGCAGGAGAGGCTGAGGAGATTGCACCAGTGATGTGTAAGACATCTGTGCCACTTCAGCCACTAACAGAATACTCATTAGTGTGACATGCCAGATCTGTATCCGATTGTTTACTTGTTACATACCTGTACAACACCTGTCTTGGTCTGAGAATGAGATATTTGCAGCTGGATAGAATGGAGAGGGTCTGCTTTATGGCCTATACTCAGTTAAGCCTAGGAGAGCATCCATTCTGCCAAAATGCCATGCATGGGAAGAAGGGAGGAACCTGCCTTTTCCTTGCCAGACAGGAGAGAGTCCTCTTCCTGGAAGCAGCCAAGCTCCCTGTGGTGGAGACTGGAAGACTCTTAGGTGCAACAGGGAGACAGCACATATGCAGATCCTGGATAGGGAGGAAAGGTTTTCCTTTGTGACACAGATTAAGAGCTCTGTGACATTTGTAGCAATGAACAGCTGCTGCATTGCAGGCAGTCATGCTGTCACTGGACTGGGAACAAGCTGGAAGTGAAGATATATTTCACAATGGCATAGTGGTAGTTTTTTGTGTAGCCCCCTCCTATTCGTACTCTGATTCAGTCTGAGTTCTCTCTAGTTTAAAATGTTCAGTGTTCCAGCGCGTGTTCCAGTAAAACACTTTTCGTGTTGTTCAAAGGCCATCTGGTGCTGCTAACTGGTTTAATATATTATTTAGGCAGTCAACTCAAGGCTCTGGCTGGCTCTGGGTCCCATGACATTGGCCAACTTTTCCTGATGTTAGCTCCTGTATGCATCACTTTACATGTTGGTCATGATTTGAAATATCAGATAAGGCTCTTCCTTGCTACTGGATATAGTGGGATATACAGAGAGAGGAATGGGTGGCAGGAATAGTATTCAAGAATTGCTGGCATTGGTTTCTCTCATTTTTTATGTCATCTCCCCATTTGCATCCCTCTTGCGTCTCAACTGACTTTCAAGTACAAAAATCTAAATCTAAATGTCAGTCTGTACAACAATTCCAGCTATTCCAAAGCAGTTATCAAAAACCCCCAAAATGCCTGAAAGCATCTACAAAATACATGCATATTGTTATCAGAGATGCTTGTACCACACAGAATTTGGAAGATAAAAGGAAGTAAAATTCCAGAGCAGAAATAATCAGGGGCAAAACCACACACAGATTTATGGGGTTTTGCTTATTGTTGGTTTGTGGGTTTTTTTTAATTAGGATAGTAGTATTCTTCCTGGAGAAATAAAATTTGGTTTTGTTGTTACTACTCTTTCGACACAGTAATGACTGACAAGCTGTTGCAAGCAGCCAGGGCAGGTGGAGGGGGTTGATAAATTTGGGAAGAAGCCAGAACAGGAAAATAATGGGCTTCCAGAAAAGCAGACTTCAACAACTAAAGGAGAAGGAAAAGATGAAAAGATAACCTGAGAGACATGACATGTCAGGAAAACTGGCAAATTGGAAAAGAAGTTATAGAAGTTTAAGGGTGAAGCATTTCAATGTGGAAAAAAAATATGGAAATCTGGTGATTTTCTTTTCTAGGGGACCAAAATGACAATATGAGGAATTTTCTAAGCTCTTGCAGATGTTAATAGATTCACACAAAAGAGGAAATGAGAGTAAATGACTTGATGAAGAGCTTAAACATAGATCATGTCTTCTTTTGCTTCTGTATTCACAATAAATACGGTGTGAATGCATCTAATTTTGATAACAGGCTAGGCACATAGACTAAAGCAGATTTTTAAATGTTTTTGGAAATATTAACAGAAACAAACAACGAGCAGAATTAACAATTAACAGAAACGGGCAATGTTCAACACAGCACAGGCTATTCAAATTCACTCCTGTATAACATGTTACGCAAACCGCTGTTGGCAAGTATTATTAGAATCTTGATTGGAAAAGGGACTGATCAGAGACATGGAGACAGGCAAGCACATTTTGAAAAAGGGGGAAAAAGTAATATGCTAGTCAGCCTAACTCCAAGTTACTAGGTACAAAATAATAGAAACCTTAAAACCTGACAACCTCTAAACAATAATAGTTACCAAAATCTACCAGTCAGGGGTTGTCAAGAGCAACATGGGTCAGGCTGACTCAGTTTCATACTGAGCTCAATTGCCCAACCATAAAGCTTGGTATGGCTAGGTGAGCAGAAGATCTGCAGAAGATGTGGGAGCTATAGTTAGCAAGAACTTTGTCTCTTTTTCCACAACTATCAGACCATCAAATGTCCTGTTGTATTAACAGAGCTGGCACAATCAAAAAGTAGTGGAAGTCATCTTTTTGCTCTACTTGGTGCAATTTAGGATCCCTCTATAGGGTGTTATTTAGGAGAAACTGAAGAATTCTAACAGGCTTGAAAAGTACAGCTTAGGAGAAAAGACTGAAGGATGCTGGGCTTGCTCAGCCTAGGAAAGAAGAGGAAAGGAAGTGCACTGATTTTCTTCCAATGTTTGAAAAGCTTCTGCAAAGAAAATTGTCATAGTTTTTTTTCAAATTTACTGGGGATGTGACAGGAAGAAACTAATCAGATTTAAAACAAAGGAGATTTAGGTTAACTGCTGCAAAATAGTTTCTAATGAATGATAAATACAGTTATATACTGCAGTACACACACACACATACATGTGCAACAGGACTGAGGAATTTTCTCCTCTGGAGATTTTAAGGATAATTATACTGACATCTGTTAGGGACATTTTCTATACTTTTTGTCATCGTTTTACAGGGGTATGGGCTAAGTCACCTCTTGAATCTTTTCAGCCCCATGATTTTTTAATTTTTATTTCCATGCAATGATTAGGCAAAGAATTTTTTCTTCAGAATCAAACTGTGGTACTGAGATTTAAACTGATATTTAAACTGGGATTGGTTTATACACTGTACAACAACCACATTTCAAGGACTCTCTAAATAGGTGAAATTAAGCAGGCAATTCTAACAAAACATTGTTCTGAATTACTGAGTTTTTTTCTTTCAACTGACAATTAGCCTACCATGTCTTGACATCTGCCAATTTTCAATGCAAAGAAAACAAAAGCTTTGAAGAAGATTGGCTTTAAGGTGAGGTTTATATACTGAGAAGTACTTTGTGCCTTGATTTAGGCATACATCCACTTAGAAATAAGACTTTGGACTCAATTCACAAACTGTAAAGTTTATGGTAAGAGAAAACCCACAGCACTGTTTTATAACATTACTGTGACTATTGCTTCACTGAGGGAGTTCATTTATTCAGTGTTCTTGATACGGTTATGCTAGCCAGGTAAAGATAATTTAAAGCTGATTGTTCCTGAAGAAAAAACAGAAAAGTCTCTTGGATACAGAGCGTTATCTCTAATGCCTTCTCTACTAGCAGTTAAATAGAGTAACTGGTTCTTTGGATTCAGGACTCTTAATTTCCCAGGCTGCAGCACACCACATCTTATTGCATTAGTCACGAGGTATGAGGTTCCCTAGTAGAACATAAAGTGACTGATGTAAGCATCTGTGATGTGGGCATGCATCCCTCAAACGTACCTTGCTATTAGGCATGTCAAACATTTCAGACCAAAGCCTCCTTGCATCCTATGCAGTACCAGTATCATCTTCTGTTCAACAACAGGAATCAAATTAGTGGTCGCCAGAGGCTCAGGTTTACAACACCACTTATACGCACAAAAGGCACAAACCTCTCTACACTAGGATTTCTCATCTGCTATTTTTGATTGCATCTCCTCCCTAATGTTCTTTACCAAGCTTTTTGGGCTTCACATAGGTTGACAGCCACACAATACAGATCATACTAGTATCAGAAATAAACCTGAAGCTTTCTTTCTCAAATAAGGAATCTGTTTCAGAAAGGTAAAAAATGGGTGATTTCTTAAAAAAAAAAAAAAATAGAAAAAATCTTAAAAGTAAACTTGGGATCTGAGCTAAAATAAGTAGCTCTTAAACATTGCTCTGGCACAATCTCCAAGTGCCATGAAACACTGAATAACTTAGAGACAGATTAAAGAGATTATGTTCTCAGAAATATACAGTCTATTTATTTCAATGTGTCAGGACAAACTGAATGAGAAGACAGAACACATTTCTAAACTGAACGTGTTCCTCTTTTGCATACTTTCCCGTGTATTATTTCGTTGTCTTAAGTTACTGAAGTTGTTGGCTCTTCACATTTAGCTTTCCTAGAAAACCCCATATTAGACTAGAAAATGCATTTTCTTCAACTTTAGTTTTGATACATTAACCAGTGCAACTCTTTCAGTGTTTTCTAATCTTCACTGTTAAATACAGTAAAGCCATGCACAGCAGTCCATAAAATATTGGATTGCATAAACCACAGTCCCCAAAAGGATGGAATGAGTAATACAAGAAAGAGAAGAGTAGTTCCTTATAAAACACAAACTGCATGCTGCATTAATGTAGAAAAACTATGCAACATGCTTCCACCATCAGTGTCACTGCGTCTTCAGTCAGCCATGTCTTTTGTGGACCCAGTGTTCACTGAATATTTAAAAGTTAAGCTAAAACGTTTAATAAATAATGCATTAAACATCTGACGATTTGCCAACTCCAACTATACTGGAAAATGTTAGAAAAAGGCAAATACTTTTATCACAGATTGTGCTCTCCACCAGTTTGTTATTTGTACTGCATGAATAATTTGTGATTCTAAAAGTAATATTAAAATCCATTTCCCAATGGTATCTACATACATTTCACTGTACTGTGAGGTCCTACAGCATGAAATATTTAAATAATTTAAGTATTTTCTGTGAGGCAGTAGAAGAGGCATTAACTGTGGGAGACGGGAAAGTAGAGGATGTGTAAAATATTTCATACTACAAGCTTTCTCAGACTGTACAAAGTACAGCAAATAAATCCCTGTAATATTAATAGAGAGGGAGAAAGAAAATTTACTTAAAGGCCATTGCCTTGTGCTCTTGGTAGATTTGTTGGTTGTTTTTTTTTCTTTCTCAAGCTTTGGTCTGGTTTTATTCTTCTAGATTCTTTCTGTTACAGATCAAACTTTTCAGATAACGGGCTGCACTCTTAAGGATGAAAATACATACAGTCAACAGGCAAGTCACCACTGGTTTTGATGGGGATGTTATGCTTCGCACATTCTCCACAAAGATTTACAAGGCTAATTATCTTCTAGCAGCACTGACTTTCCTAAACAGCCAGCACTAAGGAAAGGCACTTCTGCATAGAGTGGGAATTCATAGAAAGATGGTGGTGTTTCCTGAGCTCCTGCTTAGAAACCACCTGGGGTTTTGCATATTTCTGTGTGAAAATTCCCACAAAATTCAAACCCTCTTTTCCTTAAATATGTTGGCTATTAAATACTATGGACCACCATAAGTCTTGGCTGGTCAATCAAAAGTTGGCAATGTCACAAGTTCCCTTTGCAGTTTGGATTGCTTTACACTGAAAGCTCCCTGTGGAGTGATGAAACATTTAGGGAACTGATACCCCATAGAAAGCCTCTACATTAGACTTCCAAGAGATTATTACAAAATCTACAGAACTACAAGATGTTTTCTGTCCTAGGTTCAGCAGTAGCAGTCATTTTTCTCCTTCTCAGTAGCTGGTGCAGTGCTATGGTTTTGACTTTCAGCCTGGGAACAATGCTGATAACACCGATGTTTTTAGTTGCTGCTCAGTAATGTTTACTCTGACCAAGGACTTTCTGAGCCTCATGCTCTGCCAGGGAGGAGGGGAAGCCAGGAGGAAGCAGAGACAGGACACCTGACCTAAACTGACCAACGAGGTATTCCATACCACAGCACATCATGCCCACTATATAAACTGGGGGCAGTTACCCGGAAGGGTTAGATCACTGCTTGGGTGGGCTGGGTATCGGTCAGCAGGTGGTGAGCAGCTGTATTCTCTTCCCTTGTTATCTCCCTTATCATTACTATTATTGGTGGCAGCAGTAGTGATTTGTGTTATACCTCAGTTACTGGACTGTTCTTATCTCAACCTGTGGGAGTTACATTCTTTCGAATCTCCTCTCCATCCCTCCAGGACCTGGGGGAGGAAGAGAGGGAGAGAGTGAGCAGCTGAGTGGTTCCGAGTTGCCGGCTGTGCTTAAAACACAACATTTTCCCAGGTCCTTCTCAGACACCAAAATGTAGTCCAGTCTAGTGAAGGACTTTCCTCTTCCAAAAAAACAGAAAACAACTTACTGACCAGTCTTTCCAAGCATTACACATTTGAAGCTCATCACATCGTAACAGGACATTTGTTCATAATTCCAATACGGTTCATGTGGGAAATGAAAGAGATTGCAAAATTCATTAACCCAGGTAAAGGGCTTAGATCTGAGAAATTTTTGAAATGTGGCAGTTGCCGAAGTCCTGCAATGGGAACAGGATTCTCAGATTTCTCCCTTTGCCTCAGTCTGCATCTCTGTTCTTCTTTTTAAACACTGCATTTCTCTTCTGCAGCCCATTGTTTGGCTGTGTAGGCAGTAAAGTCCTCAGGGCAGAGCAGCAATTGCTTTTTATGGTACATGTTTATGATGCTTCACACAATGGGACCTTAGTCTCCTAATAAATGACACTCACACAGTAAATCTGTCACCTTTCTAAAAATACTTTTTTCATTAAAAATAATAAAAAGAAACATTACACACGTCATACATGTTTGACAGCTGACTTGAACTGGTGCTTGGGTTTATTTCTAGTATTTGCATAAGATGAGGGTTCTTCTACTTCTCCCTTCTGTTTCTTCCCCCTTGAAAATAGACATATGTTCTGATTATGGGCATTGTTTCCCTTCAAGGCCTGCATTCAGTGCTTTATCATATATTTTTATTTTTTGTGATTTTATTAATAAGCTGTTGGGGAATACTTACAGAAACTGTAAGAATATGTGCGTGTCTGTGTGTATGCATACACACAGCTACCCATTAAAAAAGGTGAGTCTGCTGAGTGATTTGTTCTGACAGCTGTGCTATCAAGCTACTGCAGGAATGAGAAAGATGTAGGCTGCAAAGAATGAAGGAGGTCCTGCTGTAAAACATCTCCAGCAGCTTTCAAAGAACAGCTGACAGAACACACCAAAAGGTCTAATGAGCTAAAATAAAAAGGGAGATAGAGGTTACACAAAGCAGCAGCCATCCCCAGGGATGAAGGCCCTCCTGTCTCCCAGTTTAGACAAGGAAACTCCAGAAATGTTGCTCTGCCCATGGGGCTGTATGTCTGATGTCAGGACTTCCACCCTTCCTTTCTGTCCAGTGAGCTTTCCCATTGAAATTGCACTGATCCAGTGATCATCTCTTACTCCACGTAAGGTGACATAGACAGTCTTATGCTTCTCTTATGCTTTTCAGCCTGGGCTTTTCTCCTGGTGTAACATTATTAGTGACAGTGGTTATAGGACAAAAGATATTCAAAGAATAGAGAATTGAAAGAAAGCAGGAGTTTAACTCCTCCTGTAAAGTCCAAACATACCTAGAGAAGAATCTGGGATCATTGTAAAACAAGCAAGAGCTTGAATTCACATAGTTTAACCTTTCCAAATTATATGAATATACAGCACCTTTTAGGAAATAGAGAGGTAAAAAGGCCGGTAGCTGACACAGCAGCCCAGGAAATCTATGAGCATGTTAAAAAGCCAGCATGACCCAGGAAGGTTCCTCTGCTCCATGAGAGACGGATGTGATAGGAGAGGCAGCTGAAGCACCAGGCTCACCAGCACCTTGACAGATGATTCCTGAGGCTGTTGCTACTGACACGTGGCCACGAGTTTCCAATGAAGATGAGGCTTGCTCCACTCCGTAGCCAGCCATTTTGTTTTCTGGAAGAGGGAGAAAAGTGGAACCTTTACAGCCAAAATTGCAGTAAACGGTCTTTGAGGAGGCATCACCCCCAGTACTGAAGAGAGGGCAAAGGCATTTTGGGGGCAGTGACATTAAAGTGTAGCAAAGACATCATGGCAGCAGTGACAAATATAGGTAGACTATTAAAGAAATATTGTCAGAATAAATGTCATACTATCTAACAAATTGGTCTGCCTGTGTGATAAAGAGATTATTAAAATTGAAAGAGTTTAAAGAATCTAATTTACTCTCCCCTGTCTAAGGTGTTTACTTCTTGCATTGCTCCCAGCTTGCACTATGAAAGTCGACTAGTATATTTCACTTTTACAGATAGTTTCTGGTTGATTTTATTTTGGGACTCTAATTCTATCTTATTAAATATTGCAATAAAGCCTTGAGGCTTTCCAACAGGTCATGGCAGTCTTGTGCAGAGCACTATACAGACACAATAAACAGCAACCCACAAATACAAACAAAAACAGGCTTTTATGGGGAAACAAAGGAGAAAAGATTGGGACCGCAAGAAGACAATGGTAGTGACAACATATACATTAAACTGTGGATTACCATATACATTGTATTGTGAATATTGTATATTTATTAAAAATATGTACAACGTGTATCACAGCTAGCCTGCTATCAATTATTATCACAATCCACTGTTTTCTTCATTCAGCTGCCAGTCACAAGACTCGACCACCATATAAATTATATTTGGTCTTAGAAAGTAGGAACACCAAAGAGAAGATTACCTTGCCTCAGGGTTAGCCCCCTTACACCAGGTTTTACTCAAGGGTAAATAACATTAAAAAATTACAAAAATGCTTTACAATTTGCACTGAATAGATATACTTATTTTTGCTTCATTTTTCAAAACAATTTAAGTTTTATTTTTACAAGACCTAAAATTGGAGACTTAGTGTACAAAAACTCTCATCTAGTATTGAATCTGATCCTCTTACATTCAATATACATGCCCAAATACAGCATTCTTTGTTTGACTACTGAGATTCAAGCAAGTGCCCCCTATCAAATTCCTGAAAACCTTTATTCTCTACCTAATATCTAATCTAAATCTACCTTCTTTCAGTTTAAAACTATCCCTCCTTGTTCTGTCACTTCCTGCCCTTGTAAAAAGTCCCTCTCAAGCATTCTTGCAGGCCCCATCATATTGACATGGTTCACAATTTTTACCTTTTTAACATCAGTAGATTATGCCTTCATAATCTGGAATTATTGAGCAGGGTTCAAATCTTCTTTCCTTCCCCTCAATACACTTATAAACAAGTTAAGAAACACAAGTTTAATTATTCTACTTGAAAGAATAAGCCTAGAGATGATTCACTGAAAATAAGAGCTCCATACATAGCTTAAAAAATGTATAGAAAGTAACTAATATCATCACAAATTGTCCATTTTCCCAAGGCACCCACTGATTTCTGTCTTTCCAGATTTCAGCCACCAGTGTTAACTAAAGGACTTCCTCCTTTAGTAATACGTGCCATATTACTAGGCTTTGCAAGTTTTGCTAAAACTGCAATAAGAAATCACTTAATTATGCATGAACTCCTTCCAGTATTGAAAAATACTGGAAAATGCTAGGTACTAATAAAATGTTTAGCTAGGAGCAAATATATTGCTGGCAATAGAAAAGTAAGCTTATTCACTTAGGCCAGTAGTGATAGGTATGATCAGAGCAGGTCTGCTTGGCTAGGTCCACAAAGCCTGGCATAAAATAAAAGCCAAGATGCTACAGTTGTTCTCACAAGTAGATGCTTAATAAGCTATGCCATGTATGTAGTTTCAATCTATACACAAGAGAAATATTCAAATAAAAACTAGCTATCATCAGCTACTAATGTTTCAACTGCTATTAAAATTCACAGCATCTACTTTGTCTGCAGGTGTATGAACCACCTATTAGAATTTGACAAAGTGTTTTGCTGGAAGCAAGAAATTTCTGGAACAAGGTAAAGACCTGAAGTATCTAATGCTGAATCCACTTCATACTGAAGAGTTTTCAAATGCTTTTTCTTCCCCCCTCCTCTCCCCAGCTTCAGCTCTGTGTGTTAGAGGAATAAAAACAACTCAGCAGTTGACTTTGTGTGGCATATTAACCTTGCTAAGATGTGTCACTTAGCCACTCACAAGGATAGGGATGCAATAGAATGAGAAAACCTGGGAGTAAAGACAGGGAAATTGCCTAGCAGATACCAACAAAGACGAACATTAAAACAACATCTTTCCTCCTTGTTTTCCTAGGCTCAACTTCACTCCTCAACCCTCTCCCCTGTTGAGCAGTGCATTTGATGAGACGGGGGCAGTTGTGATCAGTCCAGAGGTCAGTCCTCTCTGCTGCTCCTTCCTACTCTTAGTTGTCCCCTGCTACGACGTGGGCATTCCACAAGCTGCAGCTTGAGGTCCTCCTAGTGCTACAGTGTGGATATGTGCTCCACCATTGTCTTCCATGGGCTGCAGAGGAACAAACTTCTTCAACATGGTTTTCATCAAGGGCTGCAGAGGAATCTGTCCCAGCACCTGGAACACCTCCTCTTCATTCTTCTCTGGCCCTGATGGTTGTAGGGCTGTTTATTACCCTTTTTTCCCCTCTCCTCCTCTCTCTCTCCATCATTTTTTGCCCCTGAAGAATCAGCTGGTAACAGCCCAACTTCCCCCTATTGCCTGCACTCAAGAAATGAAGAAATATTTCAGTATTAAAAAGAGGCATTAATTTGGAAAGCCATAACAATGTTTTTCTATCCTCCATATACAGTCATACATACCAACATTCAAATCCTTAAAACCTTGGTTTCATATGTGAAAAACAGCTTAGATTGTGAAAGTTGACAGGCAACAAATTACTGGGTATATGTGGGTGGGTGAATGTCCACCCAATGGATTGAACTTCTGCACCCTCAAGCCTGCTCCTTTCTACTGAAACTGATATGGGCTATTATGTATTTTGATAACATCTGGACTAAACAAGTAACACATGCCAGAACCTCCATTTAATAAAGAGAAATAAGACAGAGTCAGGAGTCCTCTTCATGTACCGTATTCAGATTGAGAAAGCCATGGTCCAAGAAGAAGAGCCTAAATAAGTAGTTTCAGAAGAAGTGGTCTTGGGAAGAAGGGGAAGATCCTGACTGACAAAGAGATTCTGGAAGTGCAGAAGATCCTGAAGATGAGGCACATGCATAAAGACAAATGTTGTGGGCTTTCCAAGGTCCTTGGCTAGTGATGTCAGCGAACTGTGAGAAGTGGTACAACATAAACCAACACAACTCCCTGTCTGACCTTCCCAAACCAGCAGCAACCTCCCTGTGGAAAAGAGGAAACGAGGCCATTGGGAGTATTAATATTGGGAAGTAGTGAATGAGTGTGTGAGATAATCAAGATCTGATTGCTACTGATCAATCTCATCAGTATTTAAATAAGCATCAGTATCCAGATCCAGTACAGGTTGTTCATTTGCTCTGCCTGCTGTCCTCTCCCTCACCCTTCCCAGCTATAGGACAGGCATATAGCCCCAGAGCAGAACAACACCAAGACAACCTCCTGGTTTCCATAGAGAAATATTTTCATTTTATTTTCCTACATCCTCTCCTAATAGGCAATCAGCACCCATAGGTCTGCTTGGACCCTATAGCTCCCTCACTTCTTGTTAAGCTACTGTCTTATGCCAGGTCTCGCTTCGACACTCAGTCAGCATTACTACACTATCTTGTTGCATACTTTTCCCTGAACCCAGGGACTAATGGCAAAGACACATTTCTGGGCCTTTCCTCTCACACCAGCTCCAGTCAGGAGCCTGAGTTAAGTGTCAGCTGCTGGTGAGATCATGGGGTGGAAGGAAAGCTCCATGTTGTTGTTTTCCCAGAACAACCTCATCCCTAGAATTCTGCCACCTGCTCTGGACCCTACTAATTTCCTCTTTTCAGAGTCCATGAGCCCTATTTTTAAGGTCTGTGCTTTGGCAGAAAACCCCTCTATAGAAGATTTTTGAGTATCACAAGACCCTTGAGAATGAATACTGACTATTCAACAAAAGTACCAACCCAATTCACATTCCTTCCTCTTACTAGTACAGACAACTCACTACCCAGTAATGACTTCAATCAGCTTTAGATCACACATCCACAAGGATTTAGGAGACACAGGTGTTTGAGCTCACCCTTCACCTTCTCTTCATCAGCACAATCAGTGTTTGCGTAGTTTTTTCCATGCCCAACTTGTTAAACATCACAGGTGATAAAGGGAAGATGGAGAAATGATTAAAGTGGTAGAGAGAAGAAAAAGAAGGGAGAAACAGGCCAGCAGATCTGCCAATATCATTTAAATGTACATAAAGATGCAAGGCTGAATGCTGCTGATATTAATCCTAGACTCCAGACTACAAAGGCACAAGCTAAGGCATCATGGCTGAATATTTGCTAGGCCACAGGAAGCAAATGCATCAGAAGATTTTGTTCCAGCCTGTTGTTGCTGCTGCAGTGATGCATATGGGAAAAGGAAGAAAGGATTAGCTAATTGCCAACCTCTGTAGTCATTCAGTTGCAGAAGGGTTAGGAACTTATCCATCAAACGTTTTTTCTTTTGAAAATGCAAATTGACCAGGTTAGTAAAGCTAAGGCCCAGTTAGAATTAAACTTGGCTAGGGACATTAAGGATAACATGAAGGGATTCTACAGGAGCATAGCAAATAAAACACAGACTAGAGAGAACATAGGCCCCCTAAGGAAGCTCTCGGGAGAACTAGCTACACAGGATTTGGAGAAGGCTGAGGTTCTGAATGACTTCTTTACCTCAGTCTCCACTGGCAAAGGCTCTGACCGCACCACCCAAGTCTTGGACGGCAGACTCAGGGACTGTGAGAATGAAGACCTTGGGCCCACTGTAGGAGAGGAATTGGTTCGAGACCATCTTAAAAATCTGAACATGCACAAGTCCGTGGGTCCTGATGAAATCCATCCGCGGGTCCTGAAGGAGCTGGCAAATGAAGTTGCTAAGCCGCTGGCCATCATATTTGAAAAATCATGGCAGTCAGGTGAAGTTCCCAATGAGGGGAAAAAGGGAAATATAACCCCCATTTTCAAGAAGGGGAAAATGGATGACCCAGGGAATTACAGACCAGTCAGTCTCACCTCTGTGCCTGGCAAAATATTGGAGAAGATTCTCCTGGAAGGCATGCTAAGGCACACGAAAAACAACAAGGTGCTTGGTGACAGCCAGCATGGCTTCACCAAGGGGAAATCCTGACTGACCAATTTGGTGGCCTTCTATGATGGGGCTACAGAACTGATGGACAGCGGTAGAGCAGTTGGTGTCATCTACCTGGGCTTGTGTAAAGCGTTCGACACTGTCCCACATGACATCCTTGTCTCTAAATTGGAGAGACATCAATTTGATAGGTAGACCACTTAGTGGATAAAGAACTGGCTGGATGGCCACACACAAAGAGTTGTGGTCAATAGCTCAGTGTCCAGCTGGAGACCAGTAACGAGTGGTGTCCCTCAGGGATCGGTGTTGGGACCGATCTTGTTTAACATCTTCGCCACTGACATGGACAGTGGGATTGAGTGAACCCTCAGCAAGTTTGCTGATGACACCAAGCTGTGTGGTTTGGTTGATACGCTGGAGGGAAGGAATGCCATCCAGAGGGACCTTGACACGCTTGTGAGGTGGGCTGATGCCAACCTCATGAAGTTTAACCATGACAAGTGCAAGGTCCTACACCTGGGTCAGAGCAATCCCAGGCACAGCTACAGGTTGGGCAGAGAAAAGATTCAGAGCAGCCCTGCGGAGAAGGACTTGGGGGTGTTGGTCAATGAGAAAATGAACATGAGCCAGCTTCAGTGTGCGCTAGCAGCCCAGAAAGCCAGCCATATCCTGGGCTGCATCAAAAGGAGTGTGACCAGCAGGTCGAAGGAGGTGATCCTGCCCCTTTACTCTGCTCTCATGAGACCTCACTTGGAGTATTGTGTGCAGTTCTGGTGTCCTGAACATAACAAGGACATGGAACTGTTGGAACAAGGCCAGGGGAGGGCCACGAGGATGATCAGGGGCTGGAGCACCTCCTGTATGAAGATAGGCTGAGAAAGTTGGGGCTCTTCATCCTGGAGAAGAGAAGGCTGCGTGGAGACCTCATAGCAGCCTTCCAGTATCTGAAGGGGGCCTAAAGGGATGCTGGGGAGGGACCCTTCATTAGGGACTGTAGTGATAGGACAAGGTGTAATGGGTTAAAACTTAAACAGGGGAAGTTTAGATTGGATAGAAGGAGGAAATTCTTTCCTGTTAGGGTGGTGAGGCCCTGGAATAGGTTGCCCAAGGAGGTTGTGAATGCTCCATCCCTGGCAGTGTTCAAGGCCAGGTTGAACAAGGCCTTGGATGACATGATTTAGAGTGAGGTGTCCCTGCCCATGGTAGTGGGGTTGGAACTTGATGATCTTAAGGTCCTTTCCAACACTAACTATTCTATGATTCTATGAAATAGGTCAACACAAAACTGCTGGAGGGAGACTGACATCACCAGATTAAAAAAAAAAAAAATAAAGGAAGTAACAGTTCTTAATTTTTTTTCTTTCACATTTGTAATTAACTTACTAAAATGTCCAGGTTTTGCACTGAAATTGAAACAGTTACACTTTATCAAATGAAATGTTTTCATTGCTGATTTGCAAAATACAATTTTGTTCCACTTCACAAACAAGCCAGGGTTTTTTCCACGTAGAATTAATATTTTACTAAACAAAAAAACATTCTTCATTCAAGAAAAAGGGGAAATTATATTTTAAGAACTTGTCCTAAGTATCCTCCTGTGTTTCTCTTTTACTTTTCTAATTCTCATGCTCTTGCTAAAGTAAAATGCAGACAAATTTTCACTTCTTTTCTCCGTCTGCATTGTTGTCAGAACCTGCTTTCTTATTTCTAAGCTGGTATTCTGGTTTTGTGGTGGAGGAAGGGAGAACAGGACAAAATTTATAGCAACATTCTCTTCAGGATGCTGTTCTCATAATGAACACAAATTGCTCTCATTTATCATCTTGTGATGTAATCATATAAAAACCTTTCCCATCCTCTTCCCTATAAGGTAACTGTTTTGCAGTATTGGATTATAATGACAAATGACAAAATCTCTTGCATGACTTCAACCATTACAATATTCTGAAGGATTGTTGTTCTATAATGCTACTAAGGCTTTCTGATGCAGGTAGCCCACACTGAAAGCTGCAGTTAGAAATACTTAGTATACCAATAATTTTACTATTCAGTGTTGACTCCTGGGGTGGAGGGATAAAACCAAACCAATCAACCAAACAAACAAACAAAAAATACCCCAAACAAGTTGTCTTTAAGACAGCCCAAAACACCACAGGGAGTAAATTATGGTTACATGTTACATCTGAATGGGAGATAAATCAAAGGGTTCTACTTCAGGATATTGTATTCAAAACCAAAACCCAGTTGGACTTTTCAGTATATCAATGCTTACAGGCTACAGGAGTTATCTGCAGGACTCATTTGCTTCCTGTCTTCTGGAAGCTGATAAATCCATTCCACTCACTTAGGGCTGCTGAAATGTGCAGACCTCCAGTAAGATCTGATGGAAGGGTGCTTAGCAATGCAGAGTTGTGCTTACCATTTCTCAGGATAGACTGTGTTGCTATTTCAAATAGAAGAGACAGAAATCTCCCCTAGAGTTCCAGTAGCAAAATTTATCATTTTGTGTTCCCCAGAGTATACTAGCAATTTAAAATTTGTCACAGAATATTTGTGAATAGGTAGGTACATAATCAATATACACAGTGAACTTAGAACATTTAGTCTGTTGAGCACAGGATTTGCCACACAAATTAATGTCTTTAGGGAAAATCAGGTACATCCATTTTCTGTACAAGTATTTGCACAACTCCTCAGGTCAAAAAGCATCCTCAGAGAATCTGAGGTCTGATTGTCCTCTCTTCCACAATTTTTTAACTGGAGGTTTCCATCATGTTCCATGCAATCTTGCCTCATTACGCGTCAGTGTAGGAGAGGTGAGTCAGCTTTCTCATATAATTTTCTTCCTTTATACCTACCTTTCTGTAAATGATGAACTACCCTAGGAGACTGTAGTGTTTTCTTTATTAAAATGAATTCTGACACTTTTAAAATATACTTAATCTAAATAACATTGGAACACACAGCTCCAATTGAAATACATTACAAAAGAATATATATTTCTACTCTGCATTTCGTTAAAAAAAATTTGCAGACCTAGTCAGACTTGGTTATACATTTGCTTCAGGTCTTCACAGGATTAAAATGGTAACACAATGGTGTTCTCTAATTATGACATTGGCCTGAAATCAACCATTGGCTCTAACGAGTTCAGTGAATGTATTGGTGAGAGCATTGTGAATTTTTTTATATTGTAGATGGGGAAAGAAGTAGTTGACACAAAGCAAGCTGATCTCTTATGACCCAAGGAAGAAAATCATATATTCTCCCCCAAGTAAAGAAACCACAAAAATCTTGCTTAAAACTTGCACATTTCTCTTTCTATAGAAATGACTGAAATGGTTTTTACTCCTACAGTATAAAGGCTCCGCTTTGTGAGATGCCAAGCAGCAAAACAATGGGAAATTGCAGGTCTTCCATAAAGTATCCCTTTTCCCATACTAGTCTTATCTTTCTATAATGTTTTTAATAACATAGTAAGCAGCACATTGATGACACTAACAGTTTAAAAGATTGAGAAATAGGATCAGGAATACCATAATTCTCCTGATATTGATCTGCTACTAGTAATAAGTAAGTTGTATTTCTACATTTCCCAAGTTGTTCATTTCATTACTTGATAACACATAATTGCTCAGTGGACATCACAGAGGAAAATAACAGGCCCATAAACTTAGGGCTCAAAGTGACTTTCATCCAGTCCATCCCCTGCCCCAGTCCGAATCATTTAAGGAAACCTCAGCAATCTGGAGACTAAACTGTCCCTTAAACCCACAAATGAAGATTTTCTGCTAAGCTTTTTATTGTTGAACTTAAATATACATAATAAAAGTCTTATCAGTGCCTAAACTGAATTACAATGGCTACATTTTAAATTCAGCACCAGAAAAAGCTCCTTCTCTTAGCAGAGACTCTTTATGTACTTGAAGACCATTACAATCTCCATCCACGTCTCCTGTATAAATTACCCAAGTTCAATCTTTCAACAGAAGTTGCATTTTCTAGATCTCCAGTTTCCTCCTCAGGCTCTCTTCTGCAGCTCCATGGGAAGTCCATGGGACCACAATGGTATCCTGTTACAAACTGTCAACAAATATTTGTCATATCATAAAAATGCATTAAAATCACTGTAGAAATAATATCTGGTCCAGCTGAATCTTGCCTGAAAGTGAGAAAAAATCCTGCATAGAAGAGTACACAAAGCACATTATCAACATTAATCTTTAACTTATTTTAAAAATTCCCTTTAATGGCAAATATTTCACTAGCTACTAGGCAGTAGAAGGCAGTCAGTATCCAGGAGGCATGTTTCTATATGACTTTCCATTTTGGAGAGTTCACATTCTCCTGCTCCAACTATTGGCACTACATGTATTTGTCAGGGATCCCAGGTTGTTCTCAGTAATGTACAGGAGTCTCAATGGGTATGAAGGGGTGGAAACAACTTAGACATAAGTAGAATCCACAAATGAAAGTTATGTGATGGATGAAAATTATATCCCTTCAGATTTTCAGAACACCAGTGTCACAGAAAATTCTTCACCCTAGGTTTCCCCCAGCAGCCTCAGACACCCGTCCTAGAAACATAATTTAATAATTGAGTGGTACAGGAATAGGAGCAGCTGACCTGCGTGCCTCCGGGGAAGGACCTAGGACGAAGAAATTCCTGGGTGCATGGAATGCACCCAGCCATCACAAGCTGTTCATACACCTTGCATGCTCTTATTGGTCCAACGGTGAATTGGTCTGAGATCTCCAGGTACATCATTGGGTCCTTTCGTGGTCTTGAGGTGGTCTTCTCTCTCAGGTTGTTGCCCCCTGCAATCGATATGACTCCTTTATCTTCCAATTTGCACAACTAAGCACAGGTTGTTATGATCTAAGGCTCCAGCAACTTCAGTTACAGGTGTGAATCAAAACCACCCAGCCAAAAGAACTTAAAGAAATTCAGTGAACTACACTTAGTTCACAACAACTAGAATACCTGTGGTGAAAACATCATGCTGTTCTCTCAAAATCAGTGTGCTTCTGTAAGAAATAGAGATGTGTTTCACCTATAACTCAAGCTCCTAATATTTGTAATCCAAGGCATTTAGAATCCATGCATACATTCATCACTTGGATTTTGCTACTTGAGTTATGAAGGTATACTTATCTATGGATAAATCACTCTTTATCTTTGGCTGAAAGCTCTGTATAACAAATGACACCAAAAATAATATTTTTTCTTAAAATAAATCTACTTTTTCAGCATCTGACTTTATGGCTGTCACACTTTTTTTCTAGTAAGTGATTTTCTGAGAGTTTTGTAGAGTTTTTCTTTTATCACAAGTAGTTTTTATGGTCAGTTTTGTGATTACAGTGTATTCTTATCATGACATTCAAGCAAATCGTCATCATTTTGTAGCACAAGTGCTCAATATTGAAATTAAGTGGAGGGTGACAAAATATATATTTTTTCCTCATCTCTCTATGGCCTGCTCAATGCATTCCACTCATTTCCCATGCTCCAGCCACCTTCTTTCTTGATGCTGGGGGAAGGTGGAGGGATAGAGCCCCATAATCTGCTATAATCATATCACAGACTTTTTGAGTTGCAGCTACCCTGGGATTTGCAGCAATGATCTTTGCAAGAGATCTGACAGTAGCTCAGCCCTGGTCTGTTCTCTCATTGTCAGTTGCTATTCAGCCACCAGACATATCTGATGCAAAGTGTATCTTACAGAAAAGCCTTTCTTAAAACCTGTTACTGCTTGTTTGTTTTCCTTGGTCCCCTGTGAGCTATGGGCGGCGAATCCTCGTGTCTGCTAACGTCAGGTGCTCTCACTCTTTACAGTTTTAATCCCTTTTTTCTTCTTAGCTCTCTGAAGAAGTTCAGAACAACCTATATTGACCACAGGCATGCAAAATTTCAAAATCTTATTAGCTGCATTGTTTCAGCACTTGGACACTTTAATTAATTATGCTTCTGTGCCTCTAGCATCAGCAAGAAGTGTCCTTTGGGTTGCCTACAGCTTCAGTAGCTGACAGATCATCAAAGATACGCTTATAAGGCTAATACCATAGCATAATCCCAGCTTCCATGCCACACGTCACGTCTCAGTACAGCAGTTTTTAAATGCTCCATTATTCCAATGCACTGGGACTACCACAACAGAAATTTCAGTTTAAGTAAAAACAAAGAAACCCACAACACTTTCTACAACAACTGATTTAGGTTTATATTTTAGATTTTTATTTTAATTAAAAAAAGTTTCTCTGATACTGCCATTGGGATCAACTTGAACAAGTCACCTGAATCCTTCATCATACACCATCCATTGTGCATCTTTACACAGTGCTATGTGTGATCAAGATGAAAACAAACGCTGAATCTTCCAGAGGTTTTGACCCAGTATCATTCTCAAATCAATAAATCAATAAATTTTATTATTTTGAAGAAATTTTAAAGAAGAAATTTTAAAAATCATCTCTTTGTTATGCACAAGCATGGCTGGAAAAAATAGATACACGTGGGACTTAGACTGTTAAGCAGAGCACATCAAGTATTTATGCAAACAGCAGCGGGCAACCACATGTAAATGGAATTTTGTTAACAGAGATGTTTGGGAGGACCTTTTTATTGCTAGTGAGGAGGTTTGCTTTGATTTTCTGGGAGAAGCTGAAGTCAGAAGATGGAACATGGCAGTACAAAGAAGTCCAGTTTTAAAGAGGGCTTGACACACTCATTACTTCAGTTGATGCAATGCTGGCTGGCACCAAAAAGAGAAATAAATGGAAGTCAGGATAATAATTTCCTAAACCATATAAATCATGTTTCAAGAGCACATCTGACTACACCTTAACTGAAGCTGGTATCTGTTACCAGCTGGGAAGACACATTAGCCACTAACCCAAGGAAAGGCTTTCAGATCAGGATTTACAGACGTTCTCTCTCACTTTACTACAAACTCATTTTGCAGTTTCATTCAAATCACAGTTTGCAACACTTTAGGCTTTCCCAGTATCATCACCAAAGTAGCTTCCTTCAACAAAGTTCACAGAACATTTGACTGTCTTCCAAACACAAATACTATATAAGAACCAGATTTCAATACTTGTGGTAGAAGGTTTTATTCATGAAAGAACAAAAATAGAAACTGAGCCGAGCTACTTAATCAACATAAATCTATTTTGATACATTACATGGGTTTGCCAAGGAGAAGCTTCTTCAATGTACTTCAAACAAGTTACAGCAATCATCTGTTCTAAAAATGATGGAAATGATGGAATGAATAAATATTAATTTTGAAGATAGAACCAGCTATATGTCAAAGGAATCAAAAAAAGTGTTTCTTAAGTGAACAAATATAGTGACAGTACAAATTACTGTGAATTCCAAAGCACCTGCAGAAAAACATTTATTGGCTGCACTAATTAAGAAAGACACTATCTTATTTGAGTTATTAAAATAATTGGAGGTATGTGTGTCAAATGTATACACAGTTGCAAAAATGACCCGTTTGCACATGGTAATAGTTGGCTGAACACCTATGTACCTAAATAAGTTTGTGTACTCACGCTGTCAATGATCCTAATGGGCTGCAGTCTGCCATTCTGATACCTAGGAAGTCACACCCCTTATAAGCAGCAGCAGTTTCTTAGCACTGTTTTTCATTCTTTTCTTGTCAGATTATATAGGGGTAAGCATATGAAGACATCCTCCACCTTCAAAATTCAAAGGCAGCCTTAAAAGACAAAACCTGAATGTAATTACAAGCAAAGTAAAGAAATATTATCACAAGCTTTATGGTATAAAGTGATTAAGTCTGGATCTGGATTATCAAATCATTTGGCTTTGATTTTGTAAGTGGTTAATTGCAGTTGTTTAGAAAAGGTATATAAAACCTAAAGGAAATACGGAATGTTTCATCCTCTGATATACTTCTACCCTTTGGCCATAAGAGTTTTAGAGTCTTCCTGAAAAACTGTTTTCACCTAGGCCATCTTGGTTAATATACATCTTCAGAAAATTATTTCCAGCAATCCAAAGGGGTCTTTTTTCTGAGTTGTAATAAATAATACATACATTACTGCCTACGAAAGTTCACATTATTTTTCCCAAAGGCATTACTTCTTGACTAGCAGATTGAATTTGTTTTCCTTTTCCTCAGCCAGTCATTTGCTACTGTAATATCCTCATGGATTTACAGATTAAAATCTCCCTTTTGCTTATTCTTCTGCAAATACTAGTGACCAAGACTGTAAAAGTACAAAGCTCTTTGAAGCAGAAAGAGCTTTTGAAATAAGAGGTTTCTATAAAACATGTTAGCTATGCAGGTAAAACAGATGTTAGAACCAGCACAAATGGCAAGTTGCAGTTCCTAGGCAGCAGTACACAAAACTTAAATTTTTCATCACTTGCCTGCAGGCTAAAAAAGAATGAGACTGATAAATTATACAATTTGAAATAACTATTGTGCTTTTGCTGGTTTTCAGGAGCATAGATATTATTTTGAGATTTTTAAGCTCACTGTGTGACAGATGTGCTGTTGGCTGACAATATTTTGGAGCTACTTTGCAAATGTGGTCTCAGGTAGGAGAAAAACACTTAAGAAGCAGAATTAGCATCAAAACTTTTAAGACTATTACAAGCTTTTAGAAAAATCAAACTAGAAATATTTTTCATGCTTTTGTGAAAAGTTGTTCTAGGATGATATCTCTATTTTTTCTAATGAAAGATTTTGAGAGCTAATTCTAAATTGTGTTGCTTATGGTATCAAAAAAGATAAACCTAAGCCCAGGATATTAGTGACCATTAAACACTGGGAATAATGAACAAGTCAATTTTGATCCCTTTTGACACATAACTTTGATGAGAAGAAACCTCTGTATGTACTTTTATTCAGGGAGCAGTATGAGCTAGATTTCCTGTTCAATGTAAAAGAACATATCTGTATCATCACCTTTAAAGAGTCTCTTACTAATATTTTCATAGTGAACAACATTTGTATTAATCTTTTCCACATGATCCTCAGTGAGATAAACAAATATTTCCATAAAAACTGTATGTATATCACTACCATTGACAAGAAATAATGAAAACTATTTATATTAAACTAGGAACAAAAGCATTGCCATATAAAATGAAAGGTGTGATCTGAATTTCCCAGAATCTTATTAAATACTAGGAGGTAATCGTGAACAGAAAAATAAAAAGAGAAGAAACAGAAACAATATTTAGTACAAAGATACAACTCAAGGCAGCAAGGTTGGGGTTTTTTCTTGGGAAAATACAAACACCCAGGTGAACTGCAGTAAAGTACCTCTATACATTATCAGAAGGACGAAGATGAAAACCAGATCACAGATAAATGCAAAACAGGTGAAGAAAATAGAAACAGCTTTGGCCAGACACAGGCACATCAATGCCCACACTGCCCTCCAAGAAAGGGCCAAGTCCTTGCCAAGTCCTTGGGAACAGTTCTTATCACACTCCTAACACATTTGAGCAGAACTTTGTGCTGGACTGGAGTCTGTGAAAACCATCCCTTGATTCTATACCAACCTAGCACATAGCTAAAGGATTTTTACTTACAGCTCAGGAAATCAGCAACCAGCTGCTCCTGCATAGGCTTCTGCCATCCTCTACAGTCATCTGTATAGTGTGTGAATGTCTGACTAATGTGAAGCAGGCAAGTCAACACCTTAGTCTTGCCCAGAGAGACCTCAGCATGACGGTATTGTGCATGGACACCACCTGCACATGCCAGGGTGGACACACAGTTATCTCAGGGCATTAGCCTGCTCCCTGGCACTGAAATGTGGAGGTCAACTCACTGCTTTTGCTGTGCATCTTGTTTCATGGATTCCAAGGATGATGTTGATGCTGAAGGAAAGTGTTTGTTCTTCTGCAAATAGGTATCGGCATCTGGCCAATGTACTCCAGATGCTGCAAGAGCCATGTTTTTAATACCTGCCCAAAACATTGAAGAGCTACTTGACGGAGTAATGCTACTAAAACGAACATTGTGGAAATAATTAACTGGTTGCCAAAGAGAGTGAGTGAAAGGTTCAGAAATGATACAGAGGACTGGCTCTATCTGACAGGCATTGCAGGTAAAATTGAAATAAAGTATTTCCACTCATCTTAAGGACTTTTAACAGCACAACTTCAGCAAAGTTATTGCAATTCATTGTGTTCCAGCTGTAGGATGGAAGCTTGTGTGTTTATGCATGCCTAGACACTAAGAAAGGTGGAGTCTTGAAATCAGCCAAAACCCATTTGTCCTCCATGGAGTAGCCAAGGTGCTATAGTTTTAAGCAGGTATGCCTGTATACCAGAATATTTTACTCTAGATATATTGCATCACCTCATTGCAAAAGTCTTAGAGTCCTTTAACGAGCAAAATTTTTTCAAACAGCATTTTCTTGAAAGGTTCAAATACGCAGTCTTTTGAAATACCAGATACAGGATGTACTAGTTGTCTCTGAACGCTCACAGAAAAAGGAGGGTGGAAGAAAATCGAAACACACAGACTTGGTTAGCATTATACAGACCATGAATGGCATTGTGCTGTAAGTCAAAACAGCACACTGCAATCCTCAGAGGAATCTATAAAACAGGACTGAAGAGGTTATCTAGGTTATTTCTTCACCCTAAGGATCAACTGTCTTTCCTGACAAGTATCTCTTCAGCCTGTTCTCAAAGGTAATCTGATGGATTCCAGCATTTTTCCTAGCAAGCTACTTCAGCACTTCACTGCTTTGTTAAAAGAATTTTCCTCATCCTAAAATTAAGCTCTCAATTTAGTATTCCCTGTCTTAAAAAAAGAAAAAAAAGGCAAATGTAGAAAAGAATTTCTTCTTTCTTGTAGTTGCTTTCTTTCAAAACTTTCAGTTTTGAATTGGTGATCTGTGGGAAGATGAAAAAAATGGGGATTGTAGGAAAGGAGAAATATTCAGTAACTTTCATGTCTTTACCTGGTCGGTCTTACATCTGCATGATTCTTCAGTTTATGAATAGCCTTTTAAACTTTGTTCATAATTCGTATTCTTATTAAATTCAACACCCATACAAGACACAGCTCTGCAAGAGAGGCTGTGCCAGAACACTAAAGAGTGATACTACTTCATATATCTTAAGGGTAGTGCATTAGTTTATATACATCACAATGTGCTGTTTGCATTTTCACAACACCATGAGTCGTATTCAGATTGTGAGCCGTTGTAACCAATAGCCTCCTCTGCAGTATTTCTCCATAGCCATCACTCTAAATTCTGCATTTGTTCATGACTATTTCTAGCTTTGTTTAGATCTCTCTTTCTTAAATTGCATTATATTTTTCTCTAAATCATTCTTCTAATCTGAAACAAACCAAATCAAAACAAAACAAAACAAAAAACAAAACAAAACCCTCTGAGCATATCCTTCAACAGGTTTTAAATCCTTAGGAGCTCCAGACTTAGTAAGCTCCTACATTTATGGAGTACTCCTCCAAAGATAAACCTTTGCAGTCCTTTCAGATTTTACTCTCTTATTTTGAACAGTCTTCCTTCAAAAGAGTCTGTGAAGGAGAAAAAATCCCAAACTGGTGATGTTCCATGTGTGTATAATATGACATTTTAATAATATGAATAATATTATCAATATTATTGAAGTTCCCAACAACTGGAAAAAGGGAAATATAACCCCCATTTTCAAGAAGGGGAAAATGGATGACCCAGGGAAAGACAGACCAGTCAGTCTCACCTCTGTGCCTGGCAAAATCTAGGGGCAGATTCTTCTGGAAAGCATGCTAAGGCACATGAAAAACAACAAGGTACTTGGTGACAGCCAGCATGGCTTCACTAAGGGGAAAACCTGCCTGACCAATTTGGTGGCCTTCTATGATGGGGCTACAGAACTGGTGGACAGGGGTAGAGCAGTTGACATCATCTACCTGCACTTGTGCAATGCGATCAACACTGTCCCACACGACATTCTTGTCCCTAAATTGGAGAGACATCAATTAGATAGGTGGACCACTTAGTGGATAAAGAACTGGCTGGATGGCCACACACAAAGAGTTGTGGTCAACAGCTCAGTGTCCAGCTGGAGACCAGTAACGAGTGGTGTCCCTCAGGGATCAGTGTTGGGACCGGTCTTGTTCAGCATCTTTGTCACTGACATGGACAGTGGGATTGAGTGAACCCTCAGCAAGTTTGCTGATGACACCAAGCTGTGTGGTTCGGTTGATACGCTGGAGGGAAGGAATGCCATCCAGAGGGACCTTGACATGCTTGTGAGGTGGGCTGATGCCAACCTCATGAAGTTTAACCATGCCAAGTGCAAGATCCTACACCTGGGTCAGAGCAATCCCAGGCACAGCTGCAGGCTGGGCAGAGAAGAGATTCAGAGCAGCCCTGCGGAGAAGGACTTGGGGGTGGTGGTTGATGAGAAAATGAACATGAGCCAGCTTCAATGTGTGCTCGCAGCCCAGAAAGCCAGCCATATCCTGGGCTGCATCAAAAGGAGCGTGACCAACAGGTCGAGGAGGTGATCCTGCCCCTTTATTCTGCTCTCGTGAGACCTCACTTGGAGTATTGTGTGCAGTTCTGGTGTCCTCAACACAACAAGGACATGGAACTGTTGGAAGAAATCCAGAGGAGGGCCACGAGGATGATCAGGGGCTGGAGCACCTCCCATATGAAGATAGGCTGAGAAAGTTGGGGCTCTTCAGCCTGGAGAAGAGAAGGCTGCGTGGAGACCTCATAGCAGCCTTCCAGTATCTGAAGGGTCCTATAGGGATGCTGAGGATGGACTCTTCATTAGGGACTGTAGTGATAGGACAAGAGGTAATGGGTTAAAACTTAAACAGGAGAAGTTGAGAGCAGATAAGGAGGAAGATCTTTACTGTCAGGGTGGTGAGGAACTGGAATGGGTTGGCCAAGGAAGTTGTGAATGCTCCATCCCTGGTGGTGTTCAGTGACAGGTTGGACAGAGCTTTGTGTGACATGGTTTAGTGTGCAGTGTCCCTGCCCATGGTAGGGGGGTTGGAACTTGATGATCTTAAGGTCCTTTCCAACCCTAACTATTCTATGATTCTATGTCTACCAAATTAAATATTTAGGCATGCTATAACAATACTTACTGATTCAGTTCCAAGAACTAATCTAAATCCAGAGATATGTAGGCAAAAGCAGATTTTGTTCCACCCCCAAATTACATATAAAGAAAAGCTTTTCCTTATATTTCTCAGTCAGACAGACAGTCCCTTGAAGTCAATGAGAATATGGTTATTTTCAAGTAGTATGTGCTGATGCAGTAGCTGTTTGAAAGGAAAAAAAAAAAAAAGCTCCCATAATAAAAACATGCCATGGGGTTTTTTTCATTCACATGATGATTGGCCTCAGGTTGTAAGTTATCTTTTTCAGACACCTCTCATTCAATTTAAGAGCAATGCTTTCTCTTAGATGCCAAGAGGAGTGTGAGTACTCAAGGTGGCCTCACTTTCAAATGGAAAAGTCCAGTGCTAGACAAAGCACAATCTACTTATCGTCAAATTCTACATGAAAATGTCTTTTTTTTTTTTTTCATTGAAAGGTTTGCAAGGACAGATGGGCAAGGGCTTTTTTACTATTTAAAGTGGTCCGGTAGGTGTTTAGAAGCAATGATACATGGATACTTGTCAGCAAATGGCCTAAGGCAGATCTCAGCAAGAGGGTAAAAAAGCTTGACAGTTATAGACACCCAAATATTATTTCAAACACTTTCAGGAATAAACAGAATATTTTCTTAGACACACACGACGTGCAAGAAAGCAAATGATTCACTGTATGGGTTTGGGTTATCTTTATTTAAGTGTGTGGCTTCCTCCTGTGAGGGATGAATAAATTCTTCCTGGATCCTGTTTTTATTGCACAGTTGTACAGATAACTCACATTTGTTATTCCCCCACACCCCCTTTTTCTGGTGTTAATAATATCAGTAGAAAGAAGAAGTACTGAGCTGAAATATTTGCTCCTCACGCTGCAAGTAAAGGAGCCTGCGTTCAGTGCAGAGAAAACACATGAGCTCCTGTGTGTGAATGGAGTACGCTCCAGAATAGACAATAGTCTCCAAAAGTAACTACAGAAGTAGCCTGGCTGTGGTTAGTTTATTTGAAGTTACTACTCAAGATTTCTCTTTAGCACAGTCTAGTTCATCCAAACAAAATTGTAGGAAACTTGGATGTGCTGAAGGCAACTGGGCCGAAAAAAAGCCTAAAGACGGAAATATCTGGATATTTCTGCTTAATACATGAGTAATGACAAATGTGAGACACGTGTGAATGTAATTCCTGTTCTCTCTCCATTGAAGAGGACAAAAGTCTTTCTCCTGGGAAAAAGTCCGGTCTTGCATTCATGCAGTATCATCAGGACTTCTGGTGAGGGCAGTGCTCATGATCACAGCAGGTGCACGTGCACCATATCCTGTCAGGCTGCGGTAAGGAATACACCTAAGATCAAATCTTTCCATCAAGGATACCTAGAAGTCATGAGAATCACTGGATTCCATTGCTTTGTAAACTTCCCAGAAGCATCCCAAAAGACTACTACCTTCAAGCTTAACTGAAAGTTACTGCATCAGCAATATTAATTTTTGGGAACACCTAGCAGTCTTTCCAGTACTTTGTCTTCCCTTAAAAATGTCACACTGCAAGTGAGAAACATATCTGTTTAAAAGAATAGTAAAAAGATGGGGGAAAGAATATTCATGAGGCACACTGAAAGTTAGCATTTATTTAATGTATGCCTCTTCTTAAAGCTCCTTTTTTTCTTCCATACTCAAAAATAGCATACAGATGGTACCACATAGTCATGAAAATATTTCAGTATTTTCAAGGGGTGTATGGAAGACAAAACAAAGCAGCTGCAACTTTAAACCCTGATAATTTAAAAGATGTTGCTCTGTCATTATTATAACTCATAAAAAATGTATTGTTGCCATAACAACCACCTCATCACATGTGAGATTGCCTGAAAAACTTGAGCTTTCTTTAATCAGTCAGATACATGGGCCCAAACCTGAAAATAATTCACCAATATATTCGTGACACTTCCCCTCTTTCTTGTAAAATGAACTTTAATGCACGCAAAATTCTTTTTTACAATCATTATTTGTAAAAAATCCATAATTGAAAGACTCTAAGGGATTCTCTTTTTCCTCTTTGGCAATAGAAAATTTGTATCTGGGAATTACAGCATTTCTTCAGATGGAATAGAGTCAAGGAATGCATTCAATGTACATTCGCTTCACTGTCGTTATTTTCCCAAGGCATTCCCATGTATCATTTCAATAACACTCAACATAAATCTCAAACGGTGGCAGGATTTGCAAATGATCTAGTGTAGCAGCTCCTGCATGAATGCAAGGATTCATTGAAGAGAATTGCATTTTAATGGCAGTAGAAGGTATGCCACCTGGCTCCATGTGATAAAAAGCCTGCAGTAATGCAACCATATTTCCCAGTCCTCAGGGCATGAGACAGACGGCTGAGCACAGGACCTGCCACTGAAGTTGTACAGTCCAAGCAGAAACACATAGTTCAACTGGTCACATGGAAGGAAGGGCAGCATGTCCCCATACCCTATGGCAGGCCACTCCACATGCTGCAGCAGGGCACAGTAGTCTGGCAAGACAGGGAGCAGTGCAACAACACTAGTTTGTTAGTTGGACTGTTATGTGAAAGGTCACTCAAACATTAATTTGCTTTTGGTAATATTTTAGGTTATTCAAGAATCAATCATAGAATAGTTAATGTTGGAACGGACCTTAAGATCATCAAGTTCCAACCCCCCTGCCATGGGCAGGGACATACAAAGAATTTCTTCCTAATATCTATTCTAAACCTCCCCTCTTTCAGTGTACAGCCATTCCCCCTTGTCTTATCAGTCCTATCACTACATGCCCTTATAAAAATAATGGTGTTCATTACCCACCCCCAAACGAATCCCTCCTAGAAATTTTTTATGTTAAATGCCTAGATTCTTACACAACTGTATTTCAAATTCAAAACACAGGCAAGCTGTGCTTGCATATTTAACTATGCTTTCCTATACAAAACATGCTTTATTTCTTACAGACTGAATCACTAGCTGAAATGTCCCTTCTGGCCACATTTAAAATCTTGATTATAATACTTGATGAAACAGGGAAGTGAACAATCCTTGTATCTAATCAGAATAAATTAAACTAATGAGCTTTCCTGGCAGATTTATTACTTTTTTTATGGATGAAGTTTCACTGGCTGACGATACGCAAGCCAAAATATAAAAAAAAAGTCTCATATAAGGTGTGGGGCCCATAATGTTTAAATTTCAAATAGTACATTCCTCATATGTTGCTAAGAAAAACTGGGATTGTACTTTTTTTTCACACTTGTATAAAGACCAGATAGGAAGGGTCAAAAGCAAAGTTCAGATCTGAGACTCAGCAATGAGAGTGCTAGGAGTGGTTTTAGCTAATAGCAGTCCTGCTCAACACTAGGAGATAGGCTTTAGTTCTTTGGCGTTGCGTTCACATAGTGCCAGAGGCTGACCCTTTTTGCATCACTGTAAAATACATATTGAGAAAAATGTCTAATTTTATGTATGCTTTTAGGAGTATGCATGCAAAAAGTCAATATTTCCCACTTGAATCCAAGCAGCTGATGAACCATCTTTCTTTTCTCGCCCAGAGAAGCAGCTTAGGATGGAGTTCTGTCTTGTGAATGCAGGGCTGTTTTTCAGTGACAGGGGGACAAAACCTGGTTCCTGAGCTGCAAGAAGAATCAGGTAAGAGAGCTGTTCTCCCTGAGCTCCCTGAAAAAATGTGCATGCTGTCTTCATGTTTGTCTCAGGGCAATATCAACGTTTGTGAAGGCTCTAACTGGAGCATCTTGTCCTGTTTCTCCTTTTTTTCCTACCTCTACAACCCCAGCAACATCACCTTCACATGTAAAGCTAACTCCCAAGTAAATTCACAAATGCCTACAGTTTGGCAATGTTTTCAGTTTAGTTTAATGCTCTCTGTAACAATACCAGGAGGATCTTTGCTATTGGGGCAAAGGCTTTTCCATTGCACACTGGCACATTACTGGAGACACTTTTCAACAGCTGTCAATGTCCTTGATTCCTGGGTTGCAGATACAAAGATGTAAAACTGTGGTTTTCTGTGCAAAATGCACAGAAAACACCAGTATTTGTCTTACTGACTCTGGAAGAAAGCACAAATCTGCTGAAGAATGATTTTCAGTAACAGTTCAGAATTGGCTGATAGCAGAACAGGAGAAGGCACTTCCCAGTGGGAGGTGGCAGTCCAAGAGAGCTCCGACCAGGCATGTAATTTGATGGGCCGTATTTAGCAACAGGATCACAGATGGTGTGGCAATAAACAAAGTTCAAGACATGAAAGGACGCAGAAATCTCTATATTTGAAAAATATTAATTTCCCCTTGCAATTGTCTCTCCCTTTTCCTTTAAATTCTGACAACCAGATAAAGAGTGGGAGGCCACTTGTCTACAGGGAGAAGGCAATCCCTACTCTGCAGTCCCCTAAAGAGAGGACTCAGTCACTGCTTAAGGAGAATCACAGATCTCAGCCAATTACTGCAGACTTTGTAGACATCACACACTTGTTCCTTTATCCTACTTAGGAAAGTATTTTGAAATGAAATTCTACAACTTTGTTTTCAGAACTCTTCCTGGTGTGCTTTTAACAAAACAGAAGGGAAATGCTTAATATTTCTACTTCTGAAATTTTGGTCATTCATACTCTGTGACTTTAGACCAAATAATTCTGGTCCAAGGACATAGATAGAATCATAGAATAGTTAGGGTTGGAAAGGACCTTAAGATCATCAAGTTCCAACCCCCCTGCCATGGGAGGGACACCTCGCACTAAACCATATCACCCAAGGCCTCATCCAACCTGACCTTGAACACTGCCAGGGATGGAGCATTCACAACCTCCTTGGGCAACCTATTCCAGGGCCTCACCACCCTAACAGGAAAGAATTTCCTCCTTATATCCAATCTAAACTTCCCCTGTTTAAGTTTTCACCCATTACCCCTTGTCCTGTCACTACAGTCCCTAACGAAGAGTCCATCCCCAGCATCCCTATATGCCCCCTTCAGATACTGGAAGGCTGCTATGAGGTCTCCACGCAACATAGATAAAGGTAGACATGCCTTTCACAGAACCTTTCTGTTGTAGGCACCTTGTTAAAAGGAGTGATGTTGCCTTCTATTGTAGACAGAAGGTGTTCCAGACTTTGTTATCCAGCAGCAAACTCGGGCATCAAAGGACATCTGATCCAGTGGAGCCCCCACAAGGCTGATCAATAAATCAACTAGATATTGCCTAGCAGGGCATTACCTCTGTTATCCTTTTCTTCTGCCTTTTTTCTCATCTCATGAAATAACGGATGAGAAGAGTCTCCCATCCAAAAGCAAACCCAGAGACACAGATACATAGCAAAAGTGAGAAAGCTGGGCAGCTGCTGCATTACAGAGTAACAGGCTCTCAGCATCTGACTGACATTCCCACAGAAAAAGAACAAACAAACTCTGGCTACAAACATTCATTTTAATTCCTCCTGTGTGCCTCTTTTAGAAGCCATAATCCTTTGATAATTGTTGCTGGATTCTCCATAATAAATAGGTAAAATGGGGCTCCAAGCATGTTGTGCAAAGGCAAGCCCAATAGGAACAGAAGTGATATTAAATTCCACAGCATTACTTTCCTTTGTTGCTCCTTTTGGGTGACTATGGTCTCAGTGTAGCATACATGGAGAATTTAATTAAGGAGGACCAATGGAAGCAAACCTTCCCCTGCCCAGTGCACATACCCTGATTTCAGTTTTAGAAGCTCAAGTGATTACTGCAAGAAGCAGTTATACAGAAAGCAAATCTTGTTTGTTCTTCATTCTTAAACTCTGTTTGATTACATCTGGTAAATATTGTGCCCTTAAGTCTTTTAATAATTCAGCTTTTCCACTTTGAAATATTATTACTCCTATATGAAAGGTTACCTGGAGGGCCAATTCCAATTGCAGAATACGTACTGCATCAAAATATTCAAAATCATTTCCAAATGTTTACCAATCACAGCTTCAATAATATTCTTTTACAAGGCTAGCCTAATTGCAGTGTACCTACTTAACTTCATTTGGGTTTTCTGATTTAAATGCTAGGTTACTTCAGTTGTGGATTTCTCGATTTTTTGGAAACAGGTGGCTGTTAAAGTAAGTTCTGGTTGACAGGACAGTATTAATGAATATATTGCAATTTGCAAGACACTGAAGACTTGAATCCCCCATTAAATCCAAATCTATCCTCACAAGACACTAATTATGGAAATGCATTCATATATTTCAGTGATATTAGTTACACATTCACATCTGCCTCAGACAGACAAATGGGAAAATACTGCTGTAACTTAAACATGGAACTCTTAGGCACATGAGAAGGTAGATGCAGCACTGTAGGCTACCACCTATTACAACAGAATTTCATAACTATGCAATTATAATTATTCCATAGCCAGCAGATAATTTCCAAATACAATAATGGAATAGATTTATGGAATTTATGGAATAGAAACCCATAAAAACAGAAGATAGTTGTAACTTTTCTGGATAAAAACCTCTGAGGTTTACATTCATTACACTCCCTGATTGAGCAAATATTCATTTAGAGTCACTAAAACATAGCCTCCATCATTTTACATGCTGTTAATTTGTGTAATAAAATGTATAGCAAGAACAGCAATATCTGTTAAATTTATTTGCAAAAATAAGGCACTCCATTTCAATAATTTTGTTAGATATATTATTAAAAAAAAATCCCATCACCATATCTATAACAAGTAATAATCTTTGCAAGGACTTGAAAAAAAAAGACATGACAATCGTATGGATTTATAATTCTTGGGGCATATCTAATTGGGGTAATAATATCTAAGACAAGCAAAACCTTCTGAAACCTTTCCTTGCAAACTACAGTCCTACATTAAAGACAGTATGAAGTTCAGCAAAGCCAGCTGGAAGGCTTCTGTGAGCTTCAGGGAGAATTGCTCAGGCCATGACAAACTCACTTCAGTCAAACACAAATAAATCTCACATTCTTTCAATATTGGTACATCACTGGCTTTAAAGAAAAAGAGGTTTTCTGTCTTCTAAAAAAGAATATCCATGGTCAAAGTGTGATGTTAAAACCCTCACAAGTAGACCAATCAGTGGATTTTCACCAGGCTATTGGGTCATACACCTGTAACCCAAGACCTTCGGGTCCCACTAGACTTACGGTCTTTGTTCCAAACCATGGACCACTTTCCTGTTTAAATTGCTGAGGCTTTACTTTTCCACTGCAATAATATGGGTGGTTTAGGTGAAGGTAATTTTCTTCACAGAAAAGAAGATCTGCTATAGCTCAAACCTCCTAACAAAAAAAAAAGTGACCTTGACTGACAATGGGCATGAAGTGTTTCAAAGCGAAAGGCAAATATTTGACAAGGTTATAATAGACTCAAACTCTCCAAATGAATACTGAGTGCAGCCTTAACAGCAGAAGGACTCTGCTATAATGACTACATCTATCCATTTCTCCAGGCCACACAGCATGGTGGGCATGAGGAAGGTGTGATGGTCTCAGGCTGAGGTCTCACCTGCAATTAAGATCTGATTTAAAACCAGGTCTGTGCATTTGCACACCAAATAAGTGTCCCTGACAAAGACAAAGGGAGCTCTAACACAAACACCAGCACAGAATCTGACACTTCAACCTTACTTTTGTTACAATTTCTTAAGAGATTATACATGAGGACAGTGCACTGCTTTCTGCTGACCTCAACTGAACCAGTGCCGTGAAAGGTTCAGTCCCTCTCTGTTAACATGTTGTTGGACTGCATAGCCCTTGGCCTATATGGTTGCTGGCCTTAAAATATCCTGTTAGAAAATACTTCATTTTTCTCCCATGGTTCACACTATGATGACCTCAGCAGCTGAGGCAGATTTAAGCTTTTATTTGAAAGAAATAAAGAGAAAAAAAACAAACAAAAAAAAAAAGAATTAAACAAAACAAACAAACAAAAAAAAACCCGACACACACACACAAAAAAACCACCGCCACCACCAAAAGTAAAAACAACACACAAAAGGGAAACCTCTACATTTTTGTCTCTGAAGTGAAATTCTCTAAAGTGTTCTGATGGTTTTGAGCTTCCTGGTCAAATAACAGACTTTTCCTGTGGTACCCTTAATGCTCATTCTCAGCAGAAGACACGCTATGGAGGGGAAGAAAGTTCTTTAAATTAACATTTGCATAAAGCTCAAGTGACGAGAACACATCTTGAAATCGTCATAGTCACTTCTTCCTCAATACACCTTCTCATATGGTCCCTCTCCAAAGTAAGGGGTAGAGGAGGACAGTCCTTAGGCACCAGGAATTTCTTGGTGGAAAGCTCTCCTGTGGGTGACAAGACAGAAATAGGTAACAAAATGGATGCACGGGTTATTGTCCTGATCAGGCTTAAGCTTCGGGAACTGTAAAGGGAACAATGAAGTGTCAAGATGGGTTAGTGTCCTGGGTTTAGCAGCAGCAGTCATTTTTTCTCCTTCTTGGTAGCTGGTGCAGTGCTGTGTTTTGACTTTCGGGCTCGGAACAAAGCTGATAAAAATGATGTTTTGGTTTGGCCAAGGACTTTGTGAGTCTCATGCTCTGCCAGGGAGGAGGGGAGGCCGGGAGGAAGCAGAGACAGGACACCTGACCCAAACTGACCAAAGAGGTATTCCATACCACAGCACGTCATGCCGAGGGGGGAACTGGGGGGGAACCCGGAAGGGGAGGGGGTCGGCCGGGTCGGACTGGTGGTTCGGCGCGTGGTATTGTACTCCTTTCCTTTGCTGTTTTCTCTTATCATTGTTGTCGTTGGTGGTAGCAGTGGTGATTCGTATTGTACCTTAGTTACTAAACTGTTCTTATCTCAAGCCGTGGGAGTTGCATTTCTTTTTGATTCTCCTCTCCGTTCCCCCAGGAGTAGGGGGAGGGCAAGAAGTGGGGGGAGTGGGTAACAAGCTGTCTGGCTGTGGGTTAAACCACGACAGTTAGCAAAACAAAGCAAGTGGTTTGCAAAATAAAGCAGGATGCACAACTCAAAGACAGACCAAACGATGTAAATATTTGTAGCCCCTAGTTGTTTTGCTGAATCAGGATGACAAGGAAGTAAGAGAGTGGAAAGTTACTGCTTAGCACTTAGTGGACTATAAGGGTAGGAGACAGCAATAAAGGTCTTCAGATTTCACCAGAATTGGAGTCCGTCTTTGATAGCTGCATATACTCTCCCGGTTTTGCAGGCATGAGAGAAACCAAAACTTGGGTCTTCTGAGGCAAACCATCATTTGAAAAATGCACCCCGAAGTCTTCACTGCTGTAAGACTCTGTCTAGGGAAATCAAAAGCAAATAGGAAAAGAGGGTGAATGGTGCACTTCACTGGCCGTTCCAAGCACTCCTCCATATTCTTGAGAGTGCTGCTGGCACCAAAATATTATTTTATTCTGATGTTGCTTTGCACCTAGGGGTGTGAACGTTCAGCTTCAGGACAAATATGATCTGACTTGCAAGGTTCTTTGTCTTCCAAACAAAGCTTTATCTTTTTATTTTCCTGAAGAATTTCAGCCTGATGGATATTGGCAGTGGAAGGCATGTTAAATAATGCATGAGGAGAGTGATGGACACAAGAAATGTCAGTTTTCCTTTTTATACCCTTATCCCCTGCAGCCTTTGAAACGTATTTTACACAGTTGCTTTATAATTCATACAAATATGTAAAGGCTAACTCTGCACATTAGGCTCTGATGAATATACTGTGCAGATTCATATGCAAAGCAGATGTCACCCTCAGGCCATTGGCACATGCCCAGCTGCAAATAGGTGCCACAATGTCATGTAGCATTTTGTTGGTTTTGGCAATCCCCCTGAATTTAAGTCAGGAATGAAAGTAAATGGAACAAATGACATATATTTTACACTCCTTTACACCAAAACTACAAGCACAGATCAGCATCCTCTCTCAAAACTTGTGGGATTTTTAGCTGTCTCCAGAGTAAATAAAGCTGTTGTTGTCATTGTTCCTTCTCTTCAAAAATATCCACAGTTCTGTCAAGGATATGAAAGTGATGGTGTAATAAGACATTATCTCAAAAATCTGAGATTCCATATATATGAAATTCCATATATGCAACAAACACCCTTTATTTAAAACCACACATTGTATTGCTTGCTCAGAGCTATACAATGACTAAAGCAAATGGATAATCACATTCAGGAAACCATCTTCCTAGTCATACATGTTAGCATCATATACTTTAACAAAAAAAAAAAAATAGCTTATTAAGAACCTGCTGTAACACCACTGTCAATATGGAACTGATGTATCTTAAAATATTTGCTACTGCGTGATCCAAAGCCAACTGAAATCTTTGGAAAGACTTTCAGAGTCTTTCCTGAACTTAATCCTCTCCAGTGATCACAGTCACTATATATATGTATATATGTATATTAATACACCCACCTAAATAAAGTTGAAATATTTGTGCATCAGAGAACAATCAGTCTCAGAAAAGCAAGAACAAAAAAATACTTTCAAAGAACAGTTTCTACTAAAAGTTCAATATTAATATTTTACCACTAGGCTAAATCACCAGAGAAAACAGCATATTATAACTCCAAATGGTGACATAAGAAATCCATTAAAGTCCTAATTGAAGTGTATTCTGCATAACAACAAGTCTTGGCAGAGCAAGTCATCTACTAAACACTATGAAATGCATTTGAAATTTAGAAAGATCATGTGCAATTCTTTTGTAAAAGAGATATAATTTAGCTTAAGAGACAAGGATGTTTAATAGCATTTGACTCTCCCAACATTTTAAGTTTGCCTGAAATTACATATTTATCATATAATCTGGTCCTTATAAATGTTATTATTTATCCTACCCAAAGCTATCAGGCTATCAAGCTTGGGGTCCTAGTAATCTGCTACTGTATAGGCAGAAAAGCCACAGCTTTATTCAGGAAAGCTTAACATTTGTAGCTCTGATCCAGCAATTGCTCTCCACCATAATCTCTTTGGCATTAATAATTTATTATACTTAATGAGTTTTCTAACATGCAGAAAATTAGGCAAGTCATTACATTTTCAAAAGATCATTTCCTGCCAGGTGAAAGTAAGAAAGCAGCAGACAACAAGGTAGAGGAATTATCAGTCTGGCTTAGACAAACAGCACACTAGTTCTCTTTTTAAGAGTATGAATTAATCTCCAGTTACCTCTTAGAAAGCCATTGTTACTTAGTCTTTATATATAACTGTACATCTCAGATCTTTTTTTAAATGTTGCACATCTGCCAGTTACCATTATTGTGATAACAGGCTCTGTTAAGGTCTGTTTGTTTGGTAAGCTTTTTAAAAGCTTAAAGTAGTTAATTTGCTCTCACGTTGCTTGCTCCTCAGCACTGAGCCTAATTTCAAGTCAGTAAAATCATTCTTCTCTCTCTTTAAACCCTTCATTTATCTCTTTGTCTGCAGCAGTTCTACTTCCTTTACACAAATATTGGTATTTCTTGACACTGTGACAGCCAGTTCCCATGGCAGTAAAAACATGGTCCTTCTCCTCTCCAACTGCTTTTTCCCTTTCTTCTGATCTCACGTGCACCAGACTGGAGGTAGACTTAAAGGATCTTCACCAAAAGGGATTGCCCCAGGCACGACTGGTTCAGATTAAAACCTCAGATTCAGACATACTCAGAAAATTGCACTTGCTTGAGCCAGCTCATCTCAGTCACACCTACCCAGAAGAGGAAGTTGTTCTTGCCATGAAGGAGGGTTATTCTACCCTTGTGAAGAAATTCTAAGAACAAGGAGATTGAAATGTCCTAACAGAGTCAACACCTGTTCCTAAACCTTGAGCCTCTGTGGATACAAGCATAAACATAAATTTTCTTCTGGCTTCACAAACAGATACTGCTAAAGGCTGGCAAAGCAATAAACATGGGCACTGCAGAGCACCCTCTTGACTTCAGATATCTCTTCCTCTGAAAAACAGCAAACTGGAGACATTAAAAATCTCCTAGACATTGAGACACAAAAACTTCCGGAACATCTCTGAAAGCAGCAAATTACCCCTGCAGGAAAGATCTGAAAAAGACATCAGCAAAGGATGCTGCCGGTGTTAACTTTAATGGTTTTGTAAATATATGCTCGTATTCATCTGCTCAGAGGCTAAACCAGCCTGTGCACTCATTGTGTTGTCTGGGTTTGGTTTCAGTTTTATTTTAGAGTGAAGCATACTCAATAAGCCAGATAAAAGGAATCCATGAGAAAAAAGGGAAGATGCTAAACCAGGGTTGAGGTTAGCAAAGTGCAGATGCCAACTTAACAAGGCAGGCCAGTTTTAGAAATAATAGGTTATGGATTTACACTGAGAAAATTCTCTATGGTAGGATTAAATAGTGCAGATGGATGTAAGACTCAAGTGCATGAAGCTTAGATTTTTAGCCCTTTCTTATCTCCAAAAGAAATTAATTTTCAGGGTCTGATCTGCTTTTCACTTTTCCATTCCAATACCACAGATCCAGGTCACACTTCTTCTTTAGGCTGTAGTACCAGTCTGTGTGAAAGGAGAAGAGTGGGAGATGAAAATGGTCTTCACCCATTGTAGAGACTAAATGCTGGCTCAGAACTGACCACTGTTTCCTTGAGGGACTTTGGAGGAAGAGACTGCAACCAAGATTCAAGATTCATCTGATTTGTTTCAACATCTTCCACTGCCCTAAGACAGCACAATTTATGTCATGTGCAGAATTAGGAAAGACCTATTGAGTCACCATTTCTTGCCATATTTCATGACCAGCACAGAATCAGTCTTGGTTTGGAGGGGGTTTAGTTTGTTTGTTGGGGTTTTTTCCCTTTCAGGTGGGAAGGGGGATTTAGCATCTGGGGTGTTTTTGTGTTACGATCTTTTAATTACTGCATTTCAAATGTACCAGAAAGAATGCAAGTCTCAATGCTTCTTGGTATTAATTCTGCATTTACCTTTTCTCATTAGAATTTATCCTAATAATCACATATTACTCCAGAGTAGCAAAAAAATGTGGCCTTGTTTCTGTCAGAAATATTGCACTTAGTATGCAAAGTTGTTCTTAATTTTCAGATTGGGCTGCATACATATAGATAGTGCCTTACAGCATTGTTTTTGCAGCCTTAATGGGGAAAATATAAGCACTGGAGAAAAGTAATTGGATTTCAGCTGAGAAGCAGCATTTGAATGAAATCAATAAAGATTCTGTCATCTAATATTTTAAGTTTGGTACAACGCATATACTGCAGGTCAGTGTAAATTCATTAAAAAGATCAATGTGATGGAATTTGTCTTGGGTGCTTCGAAATATCCTATGCTGACTTGAGAGGAAGTTGCCAAGGAAACAAGAGATGCAACTCAGAAAAACATTTAGGTGTTTTAAGTTGATGGCTGAATTCTACTCGGTTTGTAAGATAGTATAATATAGGAAGTTGTCATGGAAACAAAGTTCAACAAATGGCTAATGGATAGCCAAGCTGGGCAATTACAGCAGGTGGCTAGATTGGACTACAACACCCTTAAAAATGTGAACACTCCACAGGTTCTTAGTTGTAGGTTTTTACACTATATAAAAAGAGCTAATGTTGCTAGGCACTAAAATGGCAGATCCATTAGCAAAACTATTAACAGATAGATTTCTTCATAGCTGAGTTAATTTGGGCTGTTATAAATCACAACTCCTTAACTAGCATCTAGAAGCTTTGCTATAGGTAATAAACCTGCCTTGAATTTCAAATATACTTCTCTTGTGTTATGTTTCATATTAAATGAAACATTTTAATTAGAAATACTTTGAAAACTCAATTTGTGTCTTGATTGGTGTTTTTTCTCTGCTGAAGGCATTGTGTTTGTGGTGATGTTTTGGCGCTTTTTTGTCTGGGTTTTAGTTCCACATCTAATTTTCTTCAATAAATCCTTGCTGAAGCTATTTTAATTTCTGTAACAGAACATAACAGTCATTTTCCAGGATCATTCGGGCATCAATGTTTTTCTATTCCATTTCAGCTTCTCAATTTCCTTTCTTATTAAATATGATGCATTTCTTAGCTTGTGTACAGAGCTTTAGGCTCTCAGCACTAATGTGAAAACTTCTATAACTTTCTATCAAAATCAAAGAAGAAATCCAAGAACATACACAGTAACATTCAATACATATTCTCATTTTGTATTAGAGGAAACCATGACATTTGCACTCTTGGGAAGATTAGCTGATACAGACACAATAACTGAAGATGTAGGGGCATGCTTTCACTCTCTTAGATACAGACAGACTACATCTAATGTATAGATAAAACACATAAGGTAACACTTCTGCATGGAAATTCTTTTCCCAAAGCTACTCAGAATTTATAATAATTTTACTTCTCCAATGAAACCCCACTTTTAGCCCTCAAATACTTGTTTCTGGGAAGTTTTTTCTTATCTAATACGCATCCTAAGAGTATCATTCCATTTAATTTGCTAAAAAGCTCCTGGCCATTATGTCCTGGAATCAGCCTGTCACCTGTTAAAAATAACATTCTTTTGAGATTTTTCACAAACATTTTTGTCTGCCTTAAATAACAAGGAATTAAGATGCCAAATACTGTATAACATCATTTGTATCTACCTCATCACTCTAAGCTATAGCTGCAGTTTTACATTTTAGATTATGTCATTTCCTCCACCTCCACAATCAAATACACACAAAATTGTACATTTTGAGATGTGTCTGTGCTTACACATGAATGGAGGTAAAAAAAGCTTGTGCCATTCACACGGCCAGTAGAAATGCAGTATGCCTTTAATGAGGTTTAGCTTCTTCCTGAACATACAAAAACCTTCACTTTGACCCTCTCACCCCCTCCTCACCATTATACCCAAAAGGTGTCATAGGTTGGTGAAGTATCCACATACTCTGGGTCCCGTCTGCCCTCTGCCTCCTGTCCCATGTTGCTCCTCATCCAGTGCAGTGCTGGCTGCAGCTACAGTGATGGCTGACAGGACCAAAAAAAGAGATTCCATCCAAAATGCAAAATTTTCTAGCCCAGCAAGGCCTCTCTGGTTTCATGTATTTGGACGTAAAGAAAGGGAACGTAAGATGGAGTGTTACTTTTGCATTCATCTTCACATCAGCCTCACAGAGCCCAGATGGATTCTTAGGTAGAAGAAAAAGGAGACTCAACCTCTCACAATTTCATTAAAAGTCTTATTTCAGCACTTGCCCAGACTTTTGAATAATAACTTCCAGGAGAATCTCAGTTTTTACGTATGTTTCTAGACTTCATGGTCATGCAAAAAAGGGGTTTAAAAGGTTTAGAAAGAGAGGACAAAGAAACAAACCCTTGTATAGGATTTTGGGGTAGGCTTCTTTTAACATCTCTGTATTTCTGAAAGGCTTAAATCATAATACATGAGTGGTTGGGACTGGTCAAGAATCAGGACTCTAAATGTAAACCATTTTTTGCATGAATGCATGCCCTTGGAAACCACCCACTATTTCTTTCACCGTCACTCTTCCCAAAAGAAAAACTAAATAGAATGAGGATTTCACTGAGCAGTAGATGCTGTCTCTGAGCTATGAAGGGCACAGTAAGACAATAACAAGCAAAAAAAATCCATTGTAATTTGCAACATTGTAGTTAAGCCTACCTTGCCCTTAAATGTATTTTGCAACCTGTATGATTTTGTAATTGCACAGCTTTATGTAAGGATAATAAAATAACCTTGAATTGTGCCTCATAGCAACACAATCAATTAACTACTTACATATGGACAAATACTTGAATATATTGTATTGCACCTGCATGCTATGTCACACTTCTCTCGTAAACTGCATTCAATTAACTCAAGGCTGTTGCTAGTTCCTGAGCATGCTGCAGAATAAAGGCCTTTAGAGAAATGGCATTTGCCTCTTGTGCCTGAAGATATTCAAACTTTCAACCTGAATGAATCCTCTGAAAGTTTAATTTCAACATGATTAGTGCTAGAAAGTATCTTTTTAAGGCCTGTTGCAGTGTAAGGCAGCTGAGGAAGCAAATCAGACTCTGGCTCATTGCTCATAGTCCAAGGATGGTGCAGTCAGCTGGATAAAGGCAAAAATTGGCCTTTTTGTGCTCCAGGTTTGCAGTGAAGTTAAACGCCAGACGTTCTCTGCTTTATTATAGAACTTATTAGAAGTTATTAACTTTTTGAGACCTGAAGGGCATGGGAATAAGAAAACGTAAAATTATTTTTCCCTTTGTTTCTCAACTGTTTGCATTAACTAAAAAGGAGAAAATAAAATATAGGAAAAGCTCAGTTGCCAGAGCAGTATTTGACCAGCAACTGATTTCACTTGATGTTATACAAATACAAGCTGAAGCTCTGGGAATCCTGGGATACACATTTGTGCTACTTTAATAACTGTCTATCTGTCTTAAATGCTCATGTGGGTTAGCACTTACACAAAAATTACTGGCATCACTGGTGTTTCTTGCGTACTTTGTAATCATCAGTGCTACTAAATTCACTCAGGGATAACAAATCGTGCTTTACATAACTAATATGACAAGCATTTCAGACTTTGACTACTCACAAAAGGCTATCTGCATCCCTCAAAAAATATTAATGCTGAAATATGCACAGAAATTAAATGTGAAATCTGTGAAATTGACCTGTGAAATCTGCAGCAGGCCTATAAAGGAAAATGCAAAACTTCTCAAATGATTCCTTATGAATGATCTTTCCAACTGCAAATGTGAAAATTGAACCTTATAAAAATCAACAGCCCTTTTTCCATTAACGTAACTTTCAAAAGGTCTGTAAACTGTTTATTCTTGAAAAACGTTCAAAAATCCCAACCAACTTGAAAGGCCGGAGCTGTCTTCCCAGGATAAAGTCTGTTAAATAATAAATATAAAACCCAATAACTTTCAGGCACTTCAAAGCAGGCACAAAATACAGAAAACTCACAGTAGTTTGTCAGTGTATCAGAACCAGGTATTCAAGCCACTTTCATTCACTGGTGCAACTTGGAGCAGTTCGTTTCTCACTGAAGTGCTGTTCATACAAAGCATCCACAGCAGAGAAGCATTTTAAATATCTTGTGTATGGAACTTCCTATTAGGAAACACAGCTTGTGAAATGGCAATTAAACAAAAAAGAAAGTAAGTCTACACTTGACCTTCTTAGAGGATGAGCAAAGGAAGGATTGTGTCTTCTGGTGCTTTGGAGAAAAGCCTCCTATTGCTTACATGCAATCTTCTTCAGAAAATTTCACCTCTTTTCTAATCTGCGTACCTCTGCATTTTCACGATATGGACTCATGGGCAAATTTAAGGTATGGCCAAAGGATCTGGCAGGGGTCAAGCAAGAAAAGGCTCATAAACAGTGGAGGTTGAGACAGAGAATCCAGTAAGTCCCTTGGTTAACATCAAGACAATGCTCTTGCACTGCAGGAATGAGAGCATGCACAACTGTGAGCTAAATCTGTAGCAAAGTCAGTACGGTCTGTCCTCAGTGAAGGGTGGTGGGGAGGGAGACAGAGGAGAGGCTGTTAAAGGCCAGATTTCACTTGCTGGGGGTCTGCAGCCTCCAGGGTGGATACCTCCAGCGATGGCACCAGCTTCTTCAGCTGAGAAACCAGACCCCCTAGTCTCAAACTCATCTGGTGTGGGGCTTGCTGGCCCTGCCAGTGGCATCCTTCACCCTGGGGGAAGAAACCTCAACGTCCTTCATTCTCTCCCAGTCTTTGCAGCCATTCCCTGTACCAGACTGGGACTGCCAAATCAGGCATTCAGAGACTGCCTTTCAAGAACATCTTGGTTTTAGCCTGTGCTCCTTGCTGGGCCACCAGACATCTGTTCAGAGCTCAGAAAGCCCAGGTGAAAAGTTTAAGTGCTCTGCTGACAGAGAGATTTGTACTAAAATGTGGGTGGAAGCCTGAGTTAAGCCTGCAGTAAGGACATGCTCTCAGTCTAGATGATCAGTCACAAGAATGGCAGATCCAACCTGCACCAATGTGCGTATACTGTCCTAAATCACACTGTTGCTAGTGTCAGGAAAGAAAAATGAGTAAAGCAGAGAGAAAGTACTAGGTAAGGACAACACACAAGTGAAAATATATACATATGTACACCCACAAGTACATGCACACACCCCACATATACACTGTATAACAGAACTGCATTTCACCTAATAATACCTTCAGGGAGATATCTCCGTTTGAGCCATAAAATACAGCTTCAGTTTCTCAGGTATGTCATAGATTTCAAGTGCTGTAGTTTCTAACTAGTTTGAGGTTGAAACGATCACTTTCATTCATTTCACTGAGAGTAGTCATGGTGTACAAAGCCACTGGTTAAAATGATAACTAAAAAAGAAAGGGCCAGAAGTGAGAGAGAACCTCTCCACTCCCTTCTGCCTCTACTCACTTCCCACTCCTCAGTGCTGGATTCCTTAACCTTTGCCACAACTTTCTGGTAAATAGTCTGGGCTAAAATTAGATATATAGCAAAGGGTAGGTGTTGCCATCTGCTGCATGTTGTTAATTCTTGATGGCCTGATAACATCTATTTTTGATGTTCTTTATTAGCTTTCTGGGAAGTAGAATAGAGGGATAGGCCTCTAGTGCCACCATCAGTGGTTTTCAGTATTTGCTGCTTTTCTTCAGTTGACAACCAGTTTTAACACAACAGAGGGTTTTTAGAAGAGCATGCCAAGTAAGACAGGAAACTGGATACTTTTCTTGAGCACACACAGCAAAAGAACTTGCAGTAACATCTGGATCTGCTTTCAGTTCATTTGATAACCAGCACATCTTCTTTCATGCAAATGTGGACTCTTTTCTCTCTTGGGATCTTTTTGTCATTGTTGTAAGCAATAGTCAGATTAGAGCTGAGCATTAATAGTGTCCATCCATTTTGGCTGTCTGGCAAGACAAAACCTCTATCGGATACTTAGCAGATTTAAAAACCTTTGTACACTGCAAATATAAGCTTAGACTGGCAATGAATGAACAATGAATAGACTACCTGTTAAGCAAAATAAAGTTCTCAAGCAAAACTCATTTTGTTCTACTAATCAGCTGAGGAATTACCAGCTGTACCTGCTAAGCATTTGTATTGTTTAGAGCTAAAGAAATACAATACCCTTGTCTCAGCTGGATTTTAAAGAGTCAGATGACTATGTTCTGTCATAAAAAGTCATGTGAAAGCATAAATGAATCCCAAGAAAATCTAGGTCTAGCATGACATAAGACCAACTGCTACGACAACCACAACATACCACAACATTGTCTAATAGAACACCATCTGTTTAAATTACATTTTTTTAGACATTACCTTTCATTGCAGTGTTTGGAAACCATCACTTCTGCTTTTCTTGTCTTGTTCTGGACCTTCTATTTTTATTCTTCACCTACAGTCATGCCCCCAAAGATGGAATAAACCAGAAAAGAGGCTTTGCACATATGCCTTTTACTCGGCAATGAACATGTAAAAGGTAGCTCTCGAAAAACAGCTGAAGGTCTGAGTTGCCTTTCTGATCTTTTGCATTATAAATGGCTAAGCATTTTGCATCATGCATGGCTGAGCATACTGCCAACATAAACTGGGAGGAGAAAACAACCCATCAGTGAGTTCAGACCACACAAGATAACCAGAATCTTCATCATAGTTAAAATTTCCAAGAAACAAGTAAAAGTTTGCTAATTATTTTAAAGGTTAGTAGTGGAGACTTGCTTTCTTAACACAAGTTTGGCATTACAATTTTTCATGAAAAATCCTAACCTTTATACTGACCCTTTATTTTGAAATTCATTCTTTATATAGACTTCTTACTTTTTCTCTTGGAGATCCTCATAAAAGCTCCCTCACTGCATGCTACCTACATGTCATGTCTTCCTAGAGGCCCTGTAGGTCCTACTCAACAATCCTTTTTCTTCTCCTACATAGAGATTCAGTCTGACACCTCCTGTGGTAGTTGAGTGTTTCCTCCTCTAATGAACCAGCACCAGTCTAGCTCTTGCTGCCACTGAGCTGCTGTTTATCCTGAGGGGCTTTGCTATCCTGACCCGTCTGCCCAAAGGCCTTCCTGAGAAGCCTTCCTTTTGTGCTTCCAACTGCATGAAACAGGCAACCAACCAAGCACTGCTATCAGGATTGGCAAGTATATTTGTTTTCAGCATCTCTTGGTGAGTCAGTGAGACAGATGTACTCCACAGGGCTAGCAAAGTCGCATTGCCTTTTTATGAATAGCAGAGGTATTTGAAACTGCAAAACAACTTCCCAGAGGAGGCAAGTGAGCCTCAGCCTTAGACAGCTCAGGCCTTCCTGGAAGATGCACTGCCTAGAAATGTTAGGAGGTAAGAAATGGCAACAGCAACTGTAAATGTCAAAGAAGAGACCTACTACTCACAAATGATACGTTAAAGATCTCCATCCAGTGGGAGAACTGCATGATAAGCTCTCCCTAGTCATAGAGGTCTCCTAGACAGAACTGGAATACTTGTAACTGAAGCAGATAAATGCTTTACCTGCTTTTAGAAAGCCTCCTGATATATTTGGTCTTTTTCAATCTAAGCAGTTTTGTATCGAAACATGAACAAGCTATACTAGGACAAGCAGATAAAAGGGAATGTCTGCAGGTGAAAGCGTTACCTTGAACGAGAAAGCATAGCTCCAGCACACCTTGTGACATAGAAGTGAGAATTGCTGGACACTTAGCTCAGTATTTCTAAAACTGTGGTCTGTGGTGTTTCTAATGATCAATAAAAGATCTAAAAGAGGTTAAAAGTGTTAAGTAGCAAGAGCAGGCTGTAGCTCAATTCTACAAGAGGTGGGATATGAATCCAGATCATAACACAAGGCTGCAACATTCACTAGACAGGAAACTGCGAATGCCGTTAACCACTAGCAGCAGCTCAGTTCCTTCAAGGCAAAGGATTCAGTATAAACACATGCAGACTGTAGTTATGGTTTGGTTTGATGCCCCTGCAAGACATGGAAGGATCTACTTCTGATGCAGAGAGTAAAAAGGCTGAGGCCACATGGAAAAAGATGAATCAAAAAATAGTCACAGATGGTTTAGAAAATACAATGCCCACCTTATACCAAGATGTCTATTGTTTTCTACAGCTCAAATAAGCTGAGAAAATCACAGAAGGGATCATCAGTGATAGAGAAAGTGGACACCAGGATCCGTCAGGCAAAGGGCTATGGTTTTGCTCATGTAAACTGGCATTTCACCAACTTCAGTGGAACTGCCTATGTCCATACCAGCTGAGAACCATCACATGTACCTCCAAGTACTGTTATGCAGAGAGGTGAGAATGAATAAAGGTTTTGCAAAAATTAAGCCATCACCTACAGTACACCCTGAGAGAAAGAAAACTTAATACTTGCATCTGTAAACCCTACTCACATACCCGCTTCTCTCAAAACAACACAAATATACAGAGTATGAAAAAGGATAACAACTTTTTGCTAATCCCTTCCTATTACAAAGCAAGATAAGTAATCCTCTATAATCAGATCTGTATGAAGCTTCCTTTTTTTTATAATAAAACATTCATGTTACAGATGCCCTGACAGATTTTACCATCTTGCCATCTTATTGATTCTTAAATAGGAAAGCTATCATACATCTGACTGCTTCTCATGAGGAGACTAATTAGATTATACCATCATCTGGTTCATCAAAGCAGGAAATACTTAAGTGTCACAGCTGGTCTCAGACTAAATATCTAGTACCAAGATTTTAAATGAAAACTATTACATCTTCACTGGATAAGCACTTCATAAATGGCTAGACAGTAAAAAATGACAACAGATATGATCTCACATCTCCGGGCTGCAAAGGGATTCTTAACTCTACACGTACATTTGGATTTATTTTCACTTTCTTTTGCTACTACAGTCATCAAAGAGACTTTGCATGATAATCAGATCTGGAAACCTCAAGAGAGCTATTTATGTTTCTGGCAAAGATTTATGACTGAAAATTAAAAGCTCAGAGACAACACCTTCATTTTAAGTGAATCCCATTATTGATGCAACCTTTCCAAGCAGAGTATTCACCACTATGGAGGGACTGACTACAAGGAAGTACATCCCCCACAGAGAGGACCATTCCCGCTATGTGATCACTATTCACTGCCCATCATTCCTCTCCGAATTCATGGGATATCTTCTTCTTTTGCACACACCACTTTATACAATAATCAAATATTCCTGTAAAGAAACATGTGTGATAAAGATATTCAGCTTATTGCTCTTCACCTTCTCATATGTGCATGCAGGGGACAGTAATAGACAAGCTACACATTTAGAAAGTTTGTTGACCATAGTGATATGGAGTGAAACTGACAACTGTCACCAGCAGACAGTTAGCAAAGGCCTGGGCTTCAGAGGTGTACTTAAGACCTCAAAAAGAGCAGTGTGATAATGAGCAAATCATTTCCTTTAAAGAGCATTCTCATAAAGTCATATGTAAAACAGAGTCTTAGTATAATACCAAAACCTCAGTAACTTTGTTATGGAATAATATAATCCTGTTTCTCTTACAGACCTATAATGTCATTATGTAAATGGCTATCCAAAGCCATGATTATATCAAGAAAATGGAATTGTTGTGTAAGACAGTTCCCAGTCTCTGTAAATGAGGCTTTTCAGCACTACAAAACCAGAAAATTTCCTCCTGTAATGTTAGGAGGAACATTAACATTGCTGATTCCTGTTGCATTTTTTACTTTGAGGGTTATCACAATTAACCTTGAAGTTCACTGGACTCAAAAAATTACGTATATGCGAGTTGCATCACACAGTGAAAATTATAATAATGTTTAGATTCCTCTCATGTTCTGCACTTCCTTGACCTCATTAGAAATTTAGAAATCCTTGTAACTTTGCCTGCCCTTTATTTGGTCAGAAATAGCGCTCTGTAATCTAAACCCTCTTGGGTTCTTTTAACGAGTTAGGCTGTAGGCCTCATAAAATTTTAGATGGAAGTTTTGACTGGGTCACTTTGATGTGGGAAAACGTAATTTTTATGTCAGAACTGTCTCTTTGAAGTTATATGAACCAATAGATGAACCATGAACCTCAGAAAAGGACACATACTTTCTCTCTGAATTCAGCCTAACTTTTGGTGTGCACATAGCAAGGGAAGACACAAAGGTCACATAGTTAAAACCACACACTGAACAGTTTGAGGGGAGTTAACAGAGTCATAAAAATATTTTCAACAAGCTGTCTCCTAAATTAATAGCATAAAAGACAATATTAAAAAGATAGTGAAACTTAGCTACAAACTTCAGTTAATGATCGTGCAAAAATCATGACCCACGTTGCTGACATTTTTAGCCTGTTACATTATTATCAATTATTTCAATTTTAAGTTATAGATAATAATTTCTGCTTCCTTGTGCTGGCTTTGGCTAGGATAGAATTAATTTACTTCACAGCAGCTACTATGGGACTATGTTTTGTATTTGTACTGAGAGCAGTGTTGATAACACAGGTATGTTTTAGCTACTGCTGAGCAGTGCTTACACAGAGCCAAGGCCTTTTCTGTGCCACCCCACCAGTGAGTGGGTTGGGGGCCCACAAAGAAGTTGGTGGGGGCACAGCAGGACCAGGTGAGCCCAGTCGACCACAGGGATATCCCATGCCATATGACATCATGCTCAGTATGTACAGCTGGGGAAGAAGAAGGAAGGGGGAACATTTGGAGTGACAGCATTGGTCTTCCCAAGTACCCATTAGAATGATGGAGCCCTGTTCTCCTGGAGATGGCTGAACACCTGCCTGACCATTTGTCGTGGTTTAAACCCAGCTCGTTCACTCACTCCCCCCCCTTCTTTCCCTCCCCCTCCCTGGCAGAGAATGAGGCTCATAAAAGTCCTCGGCCAAACCAAAACACCAGTGTTATCAGCTCTGTTCCCAGGCCGAAAGTCAAAACAGAGCACTGCACCAGCTACTGAGAAGGAGAAAAATGACTGCTACTCCTGAACCCAGGACACCATTGGAAGTAGTAAATGAATTCCTTGGTTTGCTTTCCTTGAGCATGCAGCTTTTACGTAAGTTATTAAACTGTCTTTATCTTAACCTACCTGTTTTCTTTTACTCTTCTGATTCTCTTTCCCATCCTACTCAGAGGGGAATGAGTGAGCAGCCCAGTTGCCTGTTGGGGTTGAAATACAACAGTCCTTTCTGGTACTCAGTGTAAGGCTTGAAGGGTTCAAGATAACAACAAATTTGATTGGAAAGTGATAGATTGCATTTATTGCTGTTAAAACTGTTTATCTCTTAATCAGCAGGTTCCTGTGCTTGCCTGCCCCTCTGTATATTAGAGTCTAGCACTCATTAGTGGCTGCTTTTTGCTTTCGCTGCTTGCTGTAGTGCTGTACTGCTGATCATCTTACTCTCCTGTGTCTGGGAACGTTTTTATAACAGCAATGGCCATGTGCCTGGGCTGGCTGATGGCCATGGCATCGCTGTGTTTTGTGCCACTGTACCGGACAGGCTGGAACTCCAATAAGGACTTGAGTCAAAGGAACAGTGGCCTGTGGATGAGTCCACATGGGAGCAAGACATGCAGAAGTATATGTGGCTGTAAATATGTCCGTATCAAAGTAGGTACATCTCAAAGCATCTGTGCTGTTTCTGCATGTTTCCCCATGCCACCAAGGGGGAGTGAGTGATCAGCTGTGTGGTACTTAGTTGCCAGCTGGGGTTACATCACAGTAATCCTTTAGGAGCACAAGCAAACTACACTTCTGTCTTTTTGACCCTCATCCTTCAATTTGCATGAATATCACAGTTGTTTACCTGGATCCTTCTTTAAGCAAAATAGTTTTTAAAAATTAAAAATACGACAGGGGAAAAAAAGGTCAGAAATTAAATTCAGATTTTGTACTTTCTGCAATTAACCTGCAAGCAGCAACGTCTGATGTCCACTGTGCTAACGATGCCAACCAGGGTAAACGCACTCACTCTTTTTGTGTTGAAAAATGCTCCCATCTCCAAATAGGCTAAGAGATTCAGTGGATAAGGAACTGGCTGGATGGTTGAACTCCAAGAGTTGTGGTCAGCAGCTCAGTGTCCAAATAGAGAACAGTGGTGTTCTCCAGGGCCAGTATTGGGATCGGTGCTGCTTAATACCTTTATCAGCAGCATGGACAGTGGCACTGAGTGAACCCTCAGCAAGTTTGCTGAAAACACCAAACTGTGTGCTGTAGTCAACATGATGGAGGGAAGAGATGGGATCCAGAGGGACCTGGACAGGCTTGAAAGGTGGACCAATGCCAACCTCATGAAGTTCAACAAGGCCAAGTGCAAGACACTGCACCTGAGTTGGAGCAATCCCAAGCACAAATACAGATTGGGCGGAGAATAGATTGAGAGCAGCCCTGTGGAGGACTTGGGAGTGTTGGTTGATGAGAAACTGAACATGAACTGGCTTCTGTGTGTGCTCTCAGCCCAGAAAGCCAACCGTATCCTGGGCTGCATCAAAAACAGCATGACCAACAGGTCGAAGGAGGTGATCCTGCCCCTCTACTCTCGTGAGAGTCCACCTGCAGTTCCAACAAAAAGAGGGATGTGGACCGCACAGGAAAGTCCAGAGGAGGCCATAAAGATTCTCCAAAGGATGGAGCACCTCTGCTATGGAGACAGGCTGAGACAGTTGGGCTTCTTTAGCCTGGAGAAGAGAAGGCTCCAGGGAGACCTTAGAGCAGCTTCCAGTACCTAAAGGACTAAAGCTGGAGGGGGACTTTTTACAAGGGCATGTAGTGACAGGACAAGGGCAAATGGCTTTAAGCTGAAAGAGGGAAAGTTTAGATCAGATAGAAGGAAGGAAGGAAGGAAGAGGTGAGGCACCAGAACAGGCTGGACGGGGCTCTGAGTAATCTGGTCTAGTGGAAGGTGTCCCTGCCCATGGCAGGGGGGTTGGACTAGAAGATCTTTAAGGTCCCTTCCAACCCAAACCATTCTGTGATTCTACTGAACTTTACAGATTGCAAAGTTTCAAACATCTTTATGAGCTAGCCCACAGTAGAGGCTTAGAGAGTCATGAGCATTCAGTGACACCAGCTACGGAATAGACTAGGAAAGCTCACAATTCTCATTATTCCATTGCATCTTGGGCATCGGTTTCCACTTTGTTATTTCCTCTTTACAGTCCTTCATTTTCTCACACTGCTAAAAATGGCTGCTTAAGAAGGGAAATAGAATGGAAAAAAGAGGAGGTCTAAGATAGGCCAATGTGTGTAATATCCCATAGGTTTGGGTTACTTACAGGACTGCCAGATCCACAAGGTTTAACCTGAGGCAAATAGAGAAAATGTTACAGCCAAAACAAGAATGTCTGACCTCCCCCTCCCTCAGCAGATGATGTTCATTTTTTACAAAATAAAAGGAGAACTGAGTGAGGATGCCCAATACTCCAACTAGCAATAAGCAATGCTTCTATTTTAAGACCATTTACTTACTGACAGGGGAAAAAAGAAGACATGGCACTGCATATTGAATGTCAGGGTGAAAAGATCTTTCTCAAATATTTGCCTTGTTAGCATTTTATTAGCAGTACATGAATATTATCTCTCTAGCTGACCTGGAAAGTTGCCTATATTCAGAAGCAGGACTATCATTTCCTTTAGGGTCCTCAAATAAGGCTTCACTTCGTTCTTTCATTATCAGACAGGAGGCACCAGAAAACTGGTAAATAAAATTGTGGAAAAAAATCCTGCTGCAGTACTGTTTTCTGTTTATCTCGTTTACTGCTGATTATTTTTTATCCTCATTTCTACAAATTAAGCAGCACAAGGATTAATGGAGAAATCACAACTTTCTCTCACATGGCTTGCACATTTTTATGTCTTTGTTACAGCAGCCAATTCACTATTGTTATGATTTCAAATTTCCGACTCCCAGGGTGTGGCCTTCAGATGCCTCAGGATGGTTGCAGTTGCACATCCTAGGATGCTGTCGCTCACAGCCCCTCTGTCTTTCTTCACCGGCAACTACTTGTTTCCTACCCCATGCTACACTCTGTTATGCACAGCTGTTTGTGAGAACAGGAGACAAATCAATTCAAATTGAGTTTTTCTAAACCACACTTTTATGGCCACTCTTTCCCAACAGTTACATGAAATCTAAGGCAATTCCAGTAACACCAATGAGACTCTCATGTAACAAAATAAAGTTACTGATGTATAAATGGATGCTTGATTGAAGCAAATCAATTGAGAAGCAGAAGATGGAAAAGGAGAAACGAAGAACTAAACCGCAATAACCAGCGCTTATGGAAAGTCAGACTTATTTTGTCCTAAGTAAGTGGCAAAGTACTAACTGAAACAGGTAACTGTTCTGATACAGGTAATAGAAATTTCAAGTTTTCTCATCACAGGGGAAAGATTTAAAATGCCATATTTCTCAAGGAAAACAACACTGAGATTTCAGTGCCAAGACCCCAGTGTCAATGGCCCCTCCCAACCCCTCATCTCAGAGGACTGATAGGGAACTAAAAACTTAAAAAGCTGGAACAGAGAACCGCTGAGGAGGACCACCTGCAGTTTGGCAACCAGACTGCTTCCAAGAGACAATGAGCTTTTTGGGTATCAGCCCCACAGAGCAAGGCCCATAACTCTTTAATCCTAGGACAACCTACACGGCAGGCTCAGAGCCAATGCTGAAAGCCAAGCTCTGTAGTATACCTGCAGAGTTCAACAAGTTCAATAGAAAATGCTTGCAGGTGAAAATGTCCAATCCACCAAAACAACCCTGAGGAGGTAATAGCCTCACCTCCTTTATGTCAGAAATGAAAATCCTCAAAGCTAGGCCCAGCAAGGTGACCCAGCCTAATCAGAGCTGGTCTGATGTCATTCGAGTGATGCTGACGTAAACTGAAGCTGCCTTAGGACTAGTGAAACGACTTCTCTGTCCAGCCCTCTGCATGCTTCCTGCGCTGTCAAGATGTGGCCAGAGCCACAGACACCCACTTTGGCAGCTACTCTGCTGTTCATTTATCAGTGTCAATGTAGGCCTTTGAAAAAACACCAAGCAAAAACATATGTATCATGCAGTCTCCAGGCAAGCTTTTAAACCATGTGTGTTATCAGGATATCTCTAACCAAATCAAAGTACCTTTTCCCATACATTAGTAGCATTAGCGCACTGACAAGTAAAAATACAAAGGTGTTAAATTCCTAGTAATGCACAACTCTGGTTGTTATTGAAAGGACAGTGTAACCCTGATTCACACTACTCCAACAGAGCAGCTTTGCATGTACACACAAATAAACGCACACATGCAACTCTACAGAATACTGGCAGAGCAGTCACCCTCCCAGTGCTGTCTGATCACAGCCTTACAAATGCTCTTCTCTGAAACCAGGTCATAGACTTAGCATCTGTAGTCATTCCCTCAGCACTGGGCCACAAAGAGTATTATACTTGTTCTCTTCTCAGGTGATCACCATTTAGGTTGGAGTACACAAGATGTCTTCTTCAGCACCAAAGACCATCTGTGGCTGAGCCACAGAAAGCTTTCTGGATGAGATTTCCACTGTACCATTCTGTATGAAGCTCTCTTCTCGCCTTGTGACAAGCTGTAAGACCCATGTCTTGCAGGAGCATCCCCTGCCAAAGACCTCTAGTTAGACTGGTGTATGCAAGTTGCTTATGACAACCAAAATCTCCTCTCACCCCTCCCATTACAATGATTTTTAACTGTTTAACAGCTGCAGACTCAAGCTTTGTCAATGCTACAAAGGGGAATTTGGCTGTAAGACAGACAAAATCCTAACAAGACAAGGGACATGACTTTGTTGCATGGGTAGCAGCTTACCTACACCTACCAGTTCCTCTCCCTGCTTTTTTTCCAACTCCCCACTTTACTGAAACAACATCAGCAATCAGTCACCACCAGTAATGGAAAATACCTAGAAATTTTAAGCAACAGGATTTATCATGCTGCTTCCTGGAACAGCAGAGCCCTTAATTAATACCAGGTCACAGCACACATCTCTTCTGTAACGCCAGCCCTGACCAAAGTTCAGCAACGCTCTTTCTGATCCTGGGAGTCATTTCTATGGAGCCAGGGGGTGCCCAGGGCACACAGCTAAACCAGAGCAGCATTTTTCAGGTCTTGCAGTTTAGACCTTGGCTCTGTGAGCAGCAGCTCCTTTCCATAGCCCTGTTCTCTTGAAAAAGCAATCCCCACCCAGGTGAGGACTGAAGATCACGGGACAGCAATGTGCTGCTGCACTAAGACACTCCTACTCATTACAACATCAGCATGTTACTATACCAAAAGTTAAGTCAAGCAACATCCAGACTGTCAGACCATGCAGAAAATGTTTAGTAGTATTGTTTAATATCTTCATTAATGACATGGACAGCGGGATCAAGCACACTCTCAGCAACTTTGTCGACACCAAGCTGTGTGGTAGAGTCGACATGCTGGAGAGAAGGGACACCATCTCAAGGCACAGTAGCATTTTCCTCCTGTAACTTTATAGTTATGTGGTTTGGAAATTGATTTTCAAAGTCAACTCTTCACTGCTCTTTACGGACACCTACCTGAGCTGAGTCCTATAAAGAGATAAGAGCTGCTCACTTACTTCACTTTTTCAATAACGTTTAATCTCGCAAAAGAAACTTTGCCGTTTCCACAGGAGTTCATGCCTAGCAATCACTATTTCAAAAACATAACCTACTGGTATAATTCTTTTTACTTCATAGAAGTTTAAAAATACAAGTAAAGGTCATATGCTAATTTGACATTTCAAAAATCATACTCAAACCTGAAGCTTCATAAAAGTAAGTTTGATTATGACACTTGATGTACTCTACATATAGAAGCAGCTTAAAATTACTTCTTATTGCTTTATGAACTGAAGTCTTTTTGCAATCAGCCATAATTTTAAAAGGCCTAAAGTAGTAGAGAACACCCAGACGCAGATTTTTAACACTGTCCTGCTAAAATAACAGACGTACCAAATAAAGTATTTTCTGAAAATCACAGTTCTCACTTCACCAAAGTGCCACAAAAAGAATTTAGAACCGAAAGAAACTTTAGTCAATGCCGTTAGTAAAATACTTTACTATCATCGGCTCCACCTATTTTTGCCTTGGAATGTGTGTATTTTAACATACTAAAATAGAAAAGTAGAAAGAGATAAAAAAATACCATTTCTTTGCAACACCTGAGATGTACATAATACCTAGGGCTGCTACTCACCATATTCACGCCTCAACATCTCATTACTATCCTGTATTCCTCATCCTTATCTTCTCTCTTGTTCTTTAATTTCTTACCAAGTTTGTACTCTTCAGAGGAGGGTGTTTTGTTTTTTTTATACAAGGCTTGACACAACATCTTTCCACTACAAAATACAGAACAACTGATACAGATATTCTTTATTAAAAGGAAACCAGATCTTAAACTGTCTTTTTACATTACCTGGCTTCCCTTATCACTGGTTTTTCAATACGCTTCAAATTCTGCTTTAGAGGAATCATCTGACCGACACTGAAAGATCTCATGGCTGGCTGGGGACAGCTGGGATTTTGGATAGCTAGAAAAGAGGCTATTTAGATTTTGAATTAAGCCTAAAAGACCAATAATTATGTTTAAAAGATGACCCTGAAATTACCAACTGCTAATAGCACCATGAGACTTCTGAGTTGGCAATAAATTGAGATATACTGAACCTCCTCCTGAGGAAACCCAGCTGTTTCAGGTTGGTTGGCTGCGTATGTAGAACGCCACTTCCATAATATCCACAAGGTTTTCTTCATAGCCAGAGTGCTGGAAAAGTAGCTGAGCAAACAGCTGTCTGAAGCCCAATCTGTAACCATGTATGACAGGATCAAGTATTATTTTGATGTCAATCTTCAACTTTTGATTTCCAGACTGAGAAGCTTATAACCTGCATGCACATGCCCTCTACATATGAACCATACTCAGGGCCTGGAATTAGCTGCTGAAATTAGCTGCTCAGTTTCTCAGCACAGCAGGTCAGAAGACAGATGGCTAGAAGGCCATGACTTGCAAACAGGCCCCACAGAAAACACAGATTGAACAGTTCCTCAATCCTTAAACAGCTTGAAGAAGGTCATTCCTTTAGAAGGGTTCTGCTGCTTAGCTCAGAGGAGAAAGGTGGTTCCCTGAACTCTAAGACTGTTCATACCTTTCCATTTTTGCAATTAAAAGATAATCCAGAGCCATGCATAGCGGCGGATGTCGAACAGGCATCATAATTTCTTGTGTAGTTTTCAAAATACAAAGGGAAAACTAAATACGTGCAGCAGTTACAATTTATTCCATACTTGAGTCTCATACAGTCATTTAGTACTGAGACCACCTTGGGAGGATGATCTTGGCAGGAGAGCCCTGATCTACTTCCAACCCCCTTGCCACAGGCAGGGATACCTTTCACTTCTTATCCCTTACAGTTCTAGGTAAGATTGCTTACACCATCACAGTTTAAAATGTAGGCTGAATAAAATCATGCAGCAAGAAGTATCCGGCTGGATGACAACTTTCACTGTTACATTATTTACTGATTTGGGTATACATTTAACTGTTAATAAAAAAATAAAAAATAAAAAAAAAAAAGAGAGACAAAAACAAAAGGGCATTTTTCTTGTTAACTCCCAAACAAAAAATTGGAACAGTAGGATACAAACTGGTCTGCAAATAAAACACTGACAAGCTTTTATTTTCTTTATTGTTTTTTACAAAATTATGTAAATAAAAAGCCTCCTAACATTTAAAGATTAAAAACCTTCACAGGTTAGGCTACCTAAAAGGAAAAATTAATGTAAAGAAGGTACGCAATGCGTTTTTGTTCCCCATTATAAGCAGTCAGAACTCAGGAGCCTCCATAAGGAAAATCAGCTTGTCCAGCAGCTCTGTCTCTACTGCTGCAAACGAGTAAGTGGCAGAGGCTTCATTAAGTCACGTAAGGAAAGAGAATTTTTAAGATACTTACAATTTTTTAAAGTTTCAGGTCAACCTAACAGCTTCACAGGCAGAATTTGTAAGATGTTGAGACCGATCATTTACAAAGTGTTCAAAGAAATAGCACCATATAGAGAAAGAGAATTGCTGACTGTTTTAAAAGTGTAGTTTTACATAGAATGTGGTCAATCAACAATTCATTTGCCAATTAACACGAGCACTGCTCCTTTTATTCCCCTGAGATAGACAAACACGTAGGATACAGTGCCTTCATTTATTTCAGTTTCAAATCCACTGTTCTGAGAAAAACAATCTTCTTTAAAGAAGCATTATGTAATTCAGAACTTCTATTGCCAATGTTTAAAAATAATACATCATTCTTCAAAAATAATACAGGTGCAACACTGTAGCACTTATGATGCTTAGATTTGATAGCTGCAGTAAGAACACCTGAAAATATTTTTCCTTTCTTAAGATTTGAAAAAACCAGGGATGGCCTTACACTCTAACATCAGTGTTTAAATATCTCAAGATAATCAAAATAAAGGACCAGTTCATACAAATGGAGATACCATTTAACAGGTACCCTATCACTTCAAGAATTTTAACCAAAGTACAATTGGTTTTATTTCTGTCACCTTCTGAGTGCACCATCACTAATAGAGGCAAGTTTGGGAGCCTCCTGGGAAGGTGTGGAATTTCAGAACAAAGCTACAAGACCCAACTCAGTTTTCATTCCGCAGAACAGTGAAATAATCCATGTGCTGAAACTTCAAAACCTCGTTTCCCCAGCTGGTCCAGCCAGGCTGTAGGTTGCGAGCAAACAACTCCAAGCATTCCACATCTGGCTTGAGAAACAATGCCAGAACCCCTGTGCAAGATAAGAAACAAAAGAAGACAACAACAGTGACAAAGGTACAAGTAACAACAGCAAACAAATAAAAACTTCTCTGTGCAGTTAGTGGATGAAAAACGGAGTGGTTTATTACAAAAGGAAGAGACAGCAAATTAATTTCAGGGGTTTCATCAAACAGCTAGACTATTTATAGTGAGAAAGTAATTTTAAGTAAGTGCCCTTGAGATTCTGAACAACACTGTCAAGGCCTTCAATAGCCTTGATTTATTTGCTTTCATTTAGGGAAAGGGTATGAGGATTTATTTCAGCCTCTACATTGATGAGTTCTGAATTTTTCACTAATATCAACCAAACACCTCCTAAAGACTCACTCTGCTCCTACAACACAGGGGTAACGTTTATAAAAATAAATAAATAAAACCTTTCCTTAACTAAGATCACTCTTTTCCTCCACATCTTAAAGGGGATAGAAGCAGGTTTTTTTTTTTGTTTTTAATGACAACTGAAGAAACACCAGTTAAATAAGAATAGCAATAAAAGGACTATAAAAATGCAGGGACTTCCTTTTCCCCAGTACCAGCCTGGCAATTGAAGAAATATTTATATTACTGTGTTCTTTTAGTCAGTAAGATAAATTTTAAATTTCTTCTACAGCTGGGCATTTTTACTGCTTAAATCCAAGTAATCCAGATGCCTGTCATCAATCGCGTCACTGATTATAACTACTATTTTGGACTGACAGAAAAAGATCTTGCATTTTGCCCAAAATATTATTGCAAACAGCTTATTGTTAAACATGTTATATGTCATAAAGAGCCATTCAGGTTCGTGCCTGGGTCAAACAAATTTTGAACTAGGTTTCAGGAAACCTAGTATCTACAAAGATATTATGCATAAAAATATGCCTGAGAAAAGCAAAGGTTTAAGGAGTACCCAACACAGCGAGGGCAGAAAGACTAAAAAACATAACGCTACTAAAAATTACACGTTAAGTTCTTATTTTTGTTCCTGAGGACAAAAGAAGAAAAACTAAATTAAAATATTTTCTACTCCAAAGGGTCTCTTGGTCATTTATCAGATCTCCCAGTGGTTTCTGAATTCCCACAGCTTAAAAATATGGTTCATAAATCCAACATTATGTTGCTAGACTCAGTCTCTTCAGATATCATCACTGAAGAAAGCAAAAACATTTCCAGTCAGCACACATCAAAGTAGAAGACTTTTTTTTTTGGTGCAATCCAAGCTCTGACTTTTTGTATCAAATCAGCCAGTCACAGATCCCCTGTGTGAAAACCAAGCTGATCTTGTCAAGGACTGCTCCTGCTGCAGAAACACAAGCATCCACTTTATTTTCTAGCCAACCCTAGATGCATTGCCTACCTACACGGTTACCTCTTCCAAGACTTCAATCCATTCAAAACTTTTTCTTTTCTTTAAGTATTTTGTAATGGACATTTCTGGACTTTCTTGTATTTTGGCATGGCACATACATCTAGTCTCCTTCCCCCAATCTTTAACAAATGTCAAAGGAATGTGTCAGATGGGTTATCATTAAGGCAGCTTTTAGTCTAAAAAATACTACTACCAACAGGAACCCTACTCTAAAAACCGGCTCCTTTTCAAGGTAAGCTAAAATGTTTAAACAAATCTAACATTTGCAGAGAAGAGTCTGGGAAATTTAGAGGAAAATCTACATTTTGACAGAAAACTTGCTGCACTGAACATTGGTGTCACAGGAGTCCATCTAATTAGACACTACTTATGAGTAGCTGCTTTTATACCATTTTGCAAAACCACCATATATCTAAAAAAAAAAAAAAAAAGTGGTAAAATATATTGTTCTTTTTCCATGCTCTGTTTAGTTAAGGATTTCTTCTGTACACTTTCCTGCCAACATGATCGGAGGGCTGGAGCACCTCTCCTATGAAGTCAGGCTATTTAACCTGAAGAAGAGAAAGCTTCAGGAAGAACTTATTGAAGCCTTTCAGTGTTTAAAGTGGGCTTATAAGAAAGATGGGGAGAGACTTCCTTGTAGGGCCTGTTGTGATAGGACAAGGGGTAAATGGTTTAAACTAAAAGAGGACAGAAGGATGTGGATATCTTAGAGCAAGTCCAGAGGAAGGCCACAAAGATGATCAGAACCTCCACTATTGTCCTGGGTTTAGCAGTAGCAGTCATTTTTTTCTCCTTCTTGGTAGCTGGTGCAGTGCTGTGTTTTGACTTCCGGGCTGGGAACAAAGTTGATAAAAATGATGTTTTGGTTTGGCCAAGGACTTTGTGAGTCTCATGCTCTGCCAGGGAGGAGGGGAAGCCGGGAGGAAGCAGAGACAGGACACCTGACCCAAACAGACCAAAGAGGTATTCCATACCACAGCACGTCATGCCCAGGAGGTAACTGGGGAGGGACCCAGAAGGGGATAGGGTGGATTGCAGGGTAGGAGGAGGTATCGGTCGGTGCTTGGTCGGGCTGGGGGGGCGAGTTATCGGTCGTCTGGTGATGGGGTGTTGTATTCTCTTCCCTTGTTATTTCCTTTATCATTACTATTATTGGTGGTAGCAGTAGTGATTTGTGTTATACTTTAGTTACTAAACTGTTCTTATCTCAACCCGTGGGAGTTGCATTCTTTCTGATTCTCCTCTCCGTCCCTCCAGGAGTAGGGGGAGGGCAAGAAGAGGGGGGGAGTGAGTGAACAAGTTGTCTGGTTAGGGTTAAACCACGACAACTATGAAGACAGGCTGAGAGAATTGTTCAGCCTGGAGAAGAGACGGCTCAGGGGACACACTAGAGCAGCCTTCCAGTACCTGAAGGGCACCTACAGGAAAGCTCAAGATGGACTTTTTACGAGGCCATGTAGTGATAGGACACAGGGGAATGGCTTTAAGCTGAAAGTCAGGAGATTTAGGTTAGATAGAAGGAATAAGAAACAGGTTGCCCAGAGAAGTTATGGCTGCCCCATCCCTGGAAGTGCTCAAGGCCAGGTTGGATGGGGTTCTGAGCACCCTCATCTAGTTGAAGATGTCCCTGCTGACAGCAGGGGGGCTGGACTGAATGACCTGTAAAGGTTCCTTCCACCCCAAACCATTCTATGATTCTGTGACTAACAAAGGTATTCCAAAAATTTATTTTCTTGATTATTTAAGCAAGCCCATATTGTAAGAGGTTTCCATTTTTCCACAGAGATAAGGGAAAGACTGTGCAAAGCAAAGCTCCAAAGCTTTCAATAAGCTCTCTTTGCAGATCCTGACATCTGTAGAATATCTTTTTTTTTAACCTAATGGGCATAAAGTCTTGCAGAGCTTATTGTAGTCCAGCTTTATATGACCTTTTTCTGACTCCATACAAACCCAAAATAGAACCATTTTACTTTTTACATAGGCTCCTAAGTAAAAGAAGCAATTAGGTGACATAATTTCATTAAGAGCACATTACTAATGTTGACACTTGTTCTTAAAATGCATAATTAAAAATATCATCACAGCACTAAGTCCAGTAATCAAAAGCAGTTTTACTAAGCACTAGAGACTTCCATGTCTAAGAGAACAACTTTTAAAAGCACACTTAAGAGATCCAACCGACCTCAAAGTTTGGTTTGCCATAAATGAAAAAAGAGGTAGCCAATAAATGGGTCAGTACAGCAGAAGCAGGAAGCTTGTGCCAATCTATCAATTTGGTCATAGAATTTAAAAAGGAAGTCCCAAGAATCTCCCCCTCTCTCTCCTGCTGCCAGAGACAGGGTCTCTTTTAAGTCAGAGTTTTTTTAAAAACAGACATTACATATAAATCAAGATTATATTACAATATGTTTTTTCATTGCTAGGTTGTAGATAATCACATCAGGCAGTAACTTGCATTGCAGTGGAAATTACCATATCAAGAGGACAATAACGTGGCTGTATTTGGTTGGAATAAAATCTCATTACGTTGGTTTCCTTAAGATAGGAAAAGTCAGCATTCAAGTTACAAATCACAGCTTCATTATTAGGCTTGTCGTAAATCTGACTTGCAGCCCTTAAGCAAACTGTGGAATTTTCTTCCTCTGAAAACAGTACATCAGTAGAAAGATGAAATACTAAAATTCCTCTACCATAGGAATAGATCCACACAATTAATTCTATCCACTTACAGATATCACTGGCAATAAACATCTTAAATAGACAATAAATAGATTATTTTATATCACTTGTAGGTGTCATAAACCTTATGACAGCAACTCGGGCAGCTATACTGGGCATCTAATACCATCGGACACACGAAGCTACCTCAAAGCTGACTGGCAGATGTAACATTGGTCTTCCAGAAAACCTACTTCCTTCTGAAGCACAATCTAAAGGTCAAGGCAGGATACCTGCCACACCTGCCTGCTCTTAATCCTGAATACGGATTGATGATGCATGCTGCTTTTTTAAATATCTCTGGAACAAGCAACAGTTTCCCCTTATCTTTCAATTACCTAAATAGCAAGTTCTTCACGGCAAATTGGATACACGAAGTGAAAACAACTGTCAGCTTTCCACTGTCTGATTTGTGAGTCATGCAAAGAACAAAGCACATAATTGAACTGATTTCACAGTAAGCCTTCAAAAGAGTTCACAATGTATAGGTCTTTACTGCTCAGTTTGTCTAATCCATGAACAGAGTAGGACCAGAAAAAAGCTGAAACTCAGCACAAAAATGGTTATATATCTCAGCATCTTTCCTGAGCTTAAATTTAAAGCTAGATGTTGATGCACCTATCAACTGCAGTCTAACAGTAAGGTCTCACAAGGTACGTAAGCAAACAAAAAGCATTGACTTGGTTTTGCTTCCAAGCGCACTTTTATAACATGGCCTTACAAGCCAGGGTTTTGACAGCAGGAGGGAGTTCCCAAGATTTCCCATTGCACTCTTGTGCTGGAGATATGCAAGGCAGCTAGAACACAGCCTAGAATTAATTCCAATTTTAGGCATACATCTATATAACAGCATTACTTTTAACAATAAGCCTTACATGTTACATAGCTATAATAAGAGGAATCTATAAAACAGGAAAAAGAAAAAAGGTGTTTGAAGCTTTACATTACTTCACATCATCTGTGTAACAGAATACCTTTTGTATCTTCTGTGAGTAGCATTGTATTGAATTAGAAAGAAGACCTGCTGTTATTTGAATCAAAACCAGGAGTAATAAAATTTCATTTTAACACATTTGCATAAAGAAGCTTAAATACATTTACAATGACATATTAAAGCCCTAAGCACTGAACTCAGCACATGTATCACCAAAAACCCCTACAGTCACAATTTCATGGTTAAATGCACTGTAGGAACCCAAGCATCTCTTTTTGATGGCTTACTTTAATTTACATCTTTCTCTTCCTCCAGAGAGATAGACTGTTATAATCAGTTGTGAGTGGCTACATATGTACCAACATACAACCTTTAGAGTAGTAATAAGAAATAAAGTGCCAGACAGCATCAGTAAATACTAATTTTTTTGGCTTTGTTACTACTTAAACAAAGCATAAAGAATGTGTGTGACTCATCACGTGTCCCTCTCCCCCATTGCCAAATCTCTGCTTCTGTTCAAATCGCTTCTGAACCACTCTAGGATGTAGCTCAGCTGCTCTCTACTGGCCACTTGAGAATACTGCCGGGTGCTGAAAGCATTACCCCGTTGCAACGTTGAAGTCAAAGCATCAGTGATTAGTTTTTGCCTTATAGTCTACCTTTTCATTCCATAACCATGTTCTGAATGGAGCTGCCAAAACTGTAAAATACACGTGAGTTTTATAAAACACTTGTAAAAATCTTGATATTGCTCAAAAGCGAATTCCTTTCTTCAAACATAAACATAAATGCTGCATAATGGTATCAAATTTCAGCATTCAAGTAAAGACTGAAGATAAACATAAATTAGCACAGACAATTTCTTTCAAAACCCATTAAGGATTATAATTTATAAAGGATACTCCCAATATGGTTTCTAGATTCTGCCCTATAAGAGAATTGTTCTGTTCTGGCACTAGAATTCTCTAAAATACATACAAGCTGCTGTTTTGCACCCCTGGATACCTTACAAGCTTCCTGTTTGTGTCCAAGACTGCTGCTAAGCATTAGTTTTCTGAAGAAGCCCTAGGTGGCTGCCTCAACAAATCACTACCCAACCATTCATTACCTTAAATCAACAAAGATACTTCCTGTTACAGCCCTAATGCTTAAAGACGTGACTTCGGAACTGCAAAAAGATCCTCCTAGAATTGCCTTTTGTTATTTTATCTAACCAAAGTGTGCCTTCTGCTAGTTTGAACAGGTACATACGTATGTTAATTTAATAAACACAAGCCCAAAATACAAATTTTAAAGCCTTCCCAAACACGTAACAACTGTTCAGGTCAGCTTCCTAATTGAAGCTGTTCTATTCCTTGAGAACAGAAAAAAGGAAAGCATGTCAGTGAAGCAAACTGTGATGCCTGCCCTATCAGCAGAATTATGCAGTTGTTCTACCTGCGTTTTCTGATGTGATTACGTAGCACTATGTGCACCTGGAATATTTGCAGATTCGTCCTGAGTCCTCCTCTTACGGAAGAACAGAACCATTTTTGAGATATTTAATATCCTACGATGACGGACGAACTACTTTTGCTATTGATGAAATTAGCCAGAGTGTTCCAGAAAAATGTGCAAAAGGTAACGTATCACACAGAAAACTTCAAATTCTTTGAACTAGACTCTGAATTCATACCCACACTAACTGGCTGGAATCACTGCATCAATTTCAGTAAATTAAATACAGCTCCTCAGAAATAAGCAGGGCATGCCTTATTTGCCATATATTGTTAACAGTTTTTGGATTTAAAGGCACAATCGTACTGCAGGGGTATAAGCAACTCGTGCAGAAATGCAAATATTTCTTTCAGGATGACATAATAAAGAAAGAGATTTCTGCTTTATTAACTAAGTAGAAGATATCCTATCTACATATACCCAAAGTCATTGTGTCCATCCCCCCACAATGTACTTTAGGTTACATGACATAACTTCACACATAATCTATAAACTGTTCCTGCAGCATTTAAAAAAAATATATTTAAAAATGCTACCTTTTTTTGCATGTCTACCCAAAATATCCACACAAAAACGTCTCAAGTTCTACTTTTCGTATTCATCTTTAGAGACCAAGATTTAGGTGCCTGAACATTTTTAGAAATGTTGAGGAACCACAAGTCCTGTTGAGCAGAATTAGTTGGCATATTGGAAATTAAGGCACTTCATATAAAAAGGTACCTCATTCTAGGTACATAGTTTCAGACATCCAATCCCAATGCTCTAGAGAAACATTACAAAACAAAACGTACCAGTAAGAGGGGGTTTATGTGAATGCAGACTGCAGGGTATGCTGACAATTAACTTATGTTCTGGAACTCGGAGTACATCTTCAGATTTCCTGTTGTGTAAGTCAGAACAAGAAAAGAGTATGAGAATGAATATCACTGAATGTGATGCTCCAGCTTCAGATGGGAGCTAAGACACAGAATGTTCATTCAGAGTCAAACTTCAGATAAGTCTAAGGGAAATTAAATGTTGCTCTGCCATAATATATTTAGGACAGTTTATGAAATCACTGAGGCTTTATTCAAAACATGGTTTACAAAAAGCCAGCAAAGACACTGAGAACAAACAATGTAGTTCTGTGTGTCTTCATGTGTAGAAAAACATCAGCATCTCCAAAATAGCATCAGCTTATGCGAAGGACTCACAGTCCAAGAGAACCTGTCAGCAAAGGAAGCCCTGTCCACAAGGCTTTTATCTCAGCCAATTCGCCAACACAGACTGATGTAGGGAACGAAAGATTTCCAGCCTTCAATATTACTAAAGCACTCTCTTACCCCAAAACTAATAATACTATTTTTAGTTCCACAAAGATGTTGCCAAAAGATTTTGGGACATTACACTGTATTATAAACAAGTGAGATAGAGACATATATATATATTAGATATATATGTATATATATATTAGATATATATGTATTAAGAGAATCCTAGCAGCCTCAAAAACCACATTTACCATAAATATCCTGGCATACCTTAAGGTTTCTTTTACATCTCCTTGAACTCTTCCCAGTACAAGAACTTCATAGGGCTTTTTGTGTAAAGAATCCAAAGGAAATACAAATTCTCCAGCTAAAGTAATCTGTCACAAAGAAATTAAAAATAGACAGTGAAAGATTTTCATATCCATTTCTTTGAGATATTTTTCTTTGATCATAAGTAAGATACTGATGATACTACACTTCTCAAATATAAAAGCATGTGGAAGTAAACAGACAAATCATAATATAAAGTGTCACAGTTCAAGCCCTCTCAGTCTCCAAGAAAGCAACAAAACAAATTGAGAACTTACTTTTACCCAGTGCCACTCAGCAAGTGTTTTCACAGACCAATGAGGATAAAGTTCATCCTTAACAAAATGTAAGTGCTTCTGTCTATTAGTCACCCATGTGACTACAAGACAATTTGGAGCAGCTAATGCTGGTACAGGAATCTGCTTTATTTGAGATGAAGACAAGTAGCTGTATCTGTGCACCAATACAGTGAGAAAACAAGTTAGCATATACCAAATACCAAAACTGCAATGCAACACAAATGGATGAAGAAATTACACAGCCGAGGCATCTCAAGAATCATCTCCTGACAGCACATCATAAAATGGATCAAGGCTGACACCCAGTGGCCAAATCTGATATGGGATTCTGATACAAAATAATTAGTGCATGTATTTATCTTTTACTGGGCAGAACCTTTACCTACATTCTTCCACTATTCCCCAAAATAAAGTATTATGAGTTGCGACTCGGAATATACCTAAAAAACCACGTTTAAGAAATGTCATATGTAATTCAATACTCTCATCTTCACACCAGAACAAAGATATTTAGTGAAAAGCAGCTCTTTAGTCAATGTAACATTACTCACTTTTCGTAATAATTTCTCTTTTTAGCAAAAATGACAAGTGAGTCATTTACATGTGCAAGGGCAACACTAATTTGACTGGCAAGTTAAAAAGGTCAGAAAGAGTAATCACTTCTCCAATTACTTGCAGAAATTATTCATTATTTCTAAGTTACCATTAAAGATAAAAGTTGCCTAGGTTATTCAGAACAATTCTGCACATTTATGAGCTAACAATATGCTACATCAGCATGCTATCCAGATCCTGTCTTGCTCTACCACTTTTCTCATGATGCTATTCTACACTAATAGTGATGTTACAATTCTTGGAACCTACACGCCGAAGTATCAAAAACATGGGCACACTGCCTGCTGGAATCAGCACCCAGATGATGGGTGCCCCGGATGCCTAAACAATGGAACAGTGAGAACAACAGCAAGAAACAGGTAACAAGGATAAAATCCAAAACAAAACAAAACCCATACCAATATTCACAACAAATGCAAAATGCAAATCAAAAATTAGTTGTCAAGAAGGTAGCTAACAGCTGTGATAACTCTTCACAGCTTTTGCCAGAGTCTTGCTGGCTAATTCATGCTTGTGAATAACTACAGTTTTCCTCTGAGTAACTTACATAGTTAAGAAAAACACCTGAATGAGTTTAACTCCAAGTTACTGGAGGTTTCTATAGGGCTTTCCAAGCAAACCTATCAGTCTCTGCATCTTCAAATTATGTCTTCGTAACAAGCTTCAAAAGCTACAGTAGACATTCCTGTAAGGCTGTATTTCTTGCCTGCCCTTCTTTCACATGGATACAATTCTGTGGTAATCAAGAGAGCTCCACTGGCATAAGCCTGATGTTACTCAGTAGAAAAGGAAGGCCATAAAAATTTTAAGTTAATGACTTCATAAACTGCAGTACTCAGAAAGTTCCTACTGCACTTGAGGATTTTACTGCTGCATTATCACTTTCTTCTACCCATCAGACTGAAGCTCAAACTACAACTCAAATTAACAAAACTAAAAAATAAAAAAGTAAGACTTCTAAATAGGACCTCAGTCCTGGAAATACTCAAGCATTTACCTTGCTTTATGCTCACTGAAGTAACCCTATTATTTTCAAATGATCTGCACAATCAATCTGCATGATCTGGACCTTAGAAAAGAGTGGACCCAGACTTTCCTTGTAAATCTCAGGGGCTAACATTCTCCCACCAGTTAGGTAATTTGACATCCACCCTTGCAAATACTTTGTATGCAAAGTATCCAAGCCATTTCAGCGAAGTCCCCGAGATTCATGGACTTGAAGGTATGCATACTCCAAAATATTTGCTAGTTTAAGCTACAGTCTCACAATTACATTAGTCTTGGAGTGTATCAGTATAATGTTAATCACCCTTTGTAAGCTAAGATGACAAAGTTTTACTATAAAATTTACCTGCTGCTCCTTTTAACAGACTTGTTCTCCCATGGTGGATCAATCACAATTACATCATACTTCTTCTTGTCTGGAAAGTAAAATTAAAAAAAAAAAAAAATAAAAAAAAAAAAAAAAGACAGTAAACTAGTTTTAAAATAGAGCTACCAGTTAAAACTGATATGCAACAAAATTGCAAGTTTCTTCTGATGGTTCCAAATAGGAAGTTAAAAGGCCTCTAGCATGCTTTAATTCAGATAATCATATACTTCAGAAATGTTTAGGCTGATTACCTAAGGAAAGGATGTTTATGTGATCTGTGTCAGCTCCCTCCAAGAAATTTGGAGCATCTTGGGAACTCTTATCAGTTTTCATTCTGAGACTGCAAGTCTCAAAGATTAAAATTTCTCAGTTTCCTTACAGAAGTTATGTAATAAGGCACCCAGCTGAGTGAAAGGCTGTATCCCCGAACACCAGATTCCTGTCCTGTTTGATCTTTCAACAGGCCAACTAGGTCATGTAAAGCTTCAAACCAGCTCTGGAAAACTGTGTTTTGCACTGCTGGAGATCAAGAGAGACAGAGAGCTAGACCCAGTGTATGAAATGGAAATTAATAGACAAGAGGACTTTAGTTGGAGGACAGAAGATACAGGACACGAAAAAAAGCGACTCTCCAATTTTATTTTATCCACAGATCATATTTGTTCCTTCATTGAGTCTGATATAATTATTTAAACAGCTAGTAAGAACAGTTTTATATTTAATGTCCAGTAAGTATGATTTCTACATCTTATCCCTTTATTAACATTGGAGACACCATCTTGACAGTGCACTGACCAGAAATACTTCTCTTCTGGCAGGTGAAAAGGAAAAAGAAAAATATTAATTAAAATGGACAGCAGATATCCTCAAAAAATAAAAAAATCTAAAGTCATGGCATTAGAGGGTAGAGCAGTAATCCCCTGGTCTTGCTCACAGGCAAGATCTTTCCTATGAGACAGTCTGATGAAGCTTAGCTGCTGCTAATAATAATAAAGGCCAAACTGATAGCTAATGGAATGGTGATGTTCAGTGAAGACTGCTGCACGTTGTCAGCTTAAGGCTTTCTGCACTGCCCATTAAGGCTGGGGATACTGGCTTGGATACCTCTGGATTTACTTTTACAAAGGAGTTTCTAACTCTAAAATCACACCATTTCCCTGTTACTGATTTTGGCTTACGCCTATATCCTCAGCTGTGAAACGCAGAAGCTAAGAAGTCAACTCATGTTGGCTACTCATGGTCCAGTTGGATGCAGCAGCCTCTCAAACTGTTGTCTTTAGGGGACACTCAGGCTGGTTTCACAATCAGTTCATGCAAATCAATTTGGGTGACATGGTTTAGTGTGAGGTGTTCCTGACCGCAGCAAGGGGTTTAGAACTAGATGATCTTAAGGTCCTTTCCAACCCTAACTATTCTATGATTCTATGATTCTAAATCTAAATAGCCCCAGCTGCTGAACAGGATGAATCTGTAAGGGAACCCTTGCTTTAAGGTGCACAGTCTCATCCCTCTCCCGTGGCCTAATCTAGCTAAAACCAAAGACCCACCACAGCAGCAGCATCCATTTATCTATTAAATTTATCTGTTAAAGCCTCACCCTGGGGATAGGGACCCAGCAGCACAGCTAGTCAATTTAATGCATCTACATGACTTCTGTATTGACAGTGGCTCAGAACATGCTCAAACTGTTGTAATTTGGCTGAGATTTTTTAAAGGAGGTTCCTGGAGATAGATAATCCTCCCATGACATGAGCCCCTAACCACTTAAGATTCCTTTGAAAACCCTAACCTATTTGCACAAAGCACTCTGAAAGTTTGCAGCGGCATTTCCTATCAGTATGATGCTGTATATTATGATTTGTTCATTGAGTCATTAGCCATCTTAACACTAACTGCCCTTCTCAGGCAGTTGGGAAGTGGTAAATTCTAATGCCTAAAGATACTTACAGTTCAGCAGAGGCTGTAAACGTGAAATGTCAGACAAAAGGAAACTGCTTTTTGGTGGCACCAAGTACTTCTGCCCCATTAGCTCAACTATCTTTGCACAGTTTGAGCTGTTTTCCGTAACACATGACAGCAGGTCCCACTCTGGAATGGAGGTTTCATCATCTAGCACATGTACAGCTTGATGGTCACTTTCATTCACAGCTGGAAGCTGCTTTGCCATTTCACATAATTCAGCCAACCCACAGCCAATGAGTCCAGGAACAGCATTCTTCCTGCAACTGGGTTCTGCAATAGTGCGGTGGAGAAAACCACTTTTGAGTCCTTCTTGGACTAAATGCAATGTGCCTTCCCAAATGAGCTTCCTGACCTGTGTGGTCATAAAGAAAGAAGGGAAAAATAAATTATCTTTCCAGTATCTACTTGATCAGGGAATGTGATAGAAATCAAAACATTTCCAATCTGCAGAGTGGGAAAAGGATCTTTGCCAAATCCTGAGATCACTAACTCAAAAGCTACAACAGTAATGATAATAAGGCCATGCTAACTTTTGCTGTTGGTTTGAGGGTTGTTTTAACAAAGTTACAACAATTAAAAGTCTAGAGAAAGAAAGAGTGAGATACTACAGAATAAAGTGTTTCACAGACAGAGGAGGAATATTATTGTTCCAAAAAAAATACAACTTTCAACGCAATGACCTGAAGCAAGTTAAAATTCTAATTTAATTTGTTACCGTGCTCATAAACACGTTTTTGAGAGGTATGTTGGGATCAAAAAGTCAGTATTTTTTCACATTTTAATTCCCTTTGAAAAACAATAGTTTATGTATTTTAAAAGTAATACAGAAGCACAATCAGCAAATCAAATTATAATAATTTGGTTTTGCAAATTTTCTAAGTAATATACCTCTCAAATAATCTGCCAGTGAGTCCAGGACAACAAAATTACTGGATCTATAAACAGTCTCATTACCTTCATTACCTTCCCTTTCCAGCACCTTCCCTTAGAGACCTAGTTTATCCCCAAGTCATTGAGCCTTTACGAGCTGTAATTATCAATGAGGCATTATTGTTCACTTAGAAGAGCAACAGTCCCAGGTACAAATACTTACGACTTCTACAGCTCCCGATTATGGAATGCTCAGCTTCACAAGACACTTTTATAAAATACTCTTTATTACAACACCCAAATTAACGGTGAGGAAATTTTAATTATTTCTTTAATAGCACTACCATCTAGGTATCTGATGGGACAAAGCAGTAGCTTTTTAGTACCTAGGTTTGTGACAGTAAAAGTTCATACTGCTTTAACAAAATATATGTCTAATTATAAATGCTACAAGTTGTACAGCTGAATTAATGCAGATAGCTTTTCTTTTATACTCATGTTAATTCACAGGCGGACAAAGCCTCTTAACTATCAAGCAGTAGTTTTAACAAATGGCTGCTGAAGGAATTTAGCATCTTTTCTACTGTTTCCTATGTTGACTCTGACTGAAATTCATAAATGGATTCAATGCCTACTTAACAGTGGCAGACACAAATTTGGGCTTTTTTTTTTTTTCAAATGATTCTGAAGATGTGAGTCAGTGCCAAAATAATCTGAATTGACTTGCAGAGCTACAACCTTTAACACAAGTACAGTAAAAACCAACACATTCTAATCTGAGAATTGTATCAGAGGCTAACTGGGACCACAGATTTTTCAAAGCAGTGTCTTCTTAGCATATGCACTAAAAATCATTTGAAGTTACACAGGCCTCCAAGACATCAAGCTTTTCTTCATTGTTCCTTTATTCCTACTGTTGAAGGACTTTATTTTAGCTTAAAGATTTTCATACTCATAAATGTGCTTTTGATGTTGAACTTCTGTTTGCTCCTTTACGTCAATTCCTGCACATGCATGGCTATTCACAACAACTACAGGACCTCTACACTGTACTATAGCAAACTGTACATGTTTGCTATAAAACTTTTGCCATGTAAAAAGAAGAAAAATTTAGTCATTTAAATATACTCCAAGAGGAACAAAATTAAACAAGAGGCCCAATATGACTAACACCTTTGTCAGAAAGGAAGTTCACACTATTTCAGAAGCAGCAAGAATGCATCAAGCATCATCTACAGATTACACTTCCAGGGTTTACTAACATACCCCAGTTTAATTCAGTTGTAACTTCACCAGTACATCACAGACATAAGCCTAAAAAGAGACCTGAATTCTAATTCATTCATGATACTTTAGTATTACAATGTAAAATGCTGGGGGGGGGGGGGGTTGGGGCAAGAGAGGGGGAAGGGAAGAAAATTTTTTCTCATTAGCAGAATGAGAGCATCTAGGAGTACATTTGGTCAGAGAAGCTTTGAATAACTTCAGCACACTGTCCCGATACACTGAAAGGTGCATCAGTCTTCAAACACAGTATGCTGTTTATTTCAAATTAGTCACTTCCTGTTCAACTAATACACAATTTATCACTATCTTATAGAATAAGCAGGGTTGGAAAGGACCTTAAGATCACCTAGCTCCAATCTCCCTGCTATAACAGTAAAAGAAAAGATTTCAGCTCTCTGAACTGTCTTAGCTGCAGCTTAATGTCTAGCTCGCTTCACATATATCTACACATAAGATAGTTTCTGTAGGCCCTTATTCATTTAAGGACTAGAGAGTTGACCTTACCATTAGTGGAATAAGCTAGAAGAACAGAACTTGTTTGCAACCACATGCTGCACTCTGTACATGCCCAAAGTCAGGTGTCATGTGTTTGCAAATTGTACTTCAGTTCGGATTTACCTTTGAATGGTATTGTAAAGCATCCAGTTCACCTTGGTTGAATACACATTTCCTTTTACGCTTCTGCACAAAGAGCAAGCAATGACAAAAAAATATTACTCCGCAATAAAATGAAACAAATAATAAAATAGAAATGAATTACAGGCAGAAGAATTACATGTTTTTCTATCACAACTCCAATAAGCAAAAAAGCGATCTCAAAATACCTCATCTGCTGTAGGCATTCTCAAGGTACACAAGCTTAAAGCTGTGTTATGTTACTCATGGCACTGGGATCTGAACATACCTAGCACATGCACAGTTAACGTTCACACCTCCTTTGGGTCCATACTTGAAGGTATGGGCTTCAAGTGCAGCTTACCAGTAACAGGAGAAAATTAGTTACATCTTCAGGATTACATTTGTTGGTTTAGACCTGCCACACTTTTTTGCCCATAAGGAACAGTACTGAGCAATCTACATACTTATAGTAAAAACATATTATCCTTCCCTTCTTGTTAATCTGCACAATCTTGACAGCTACCACAGTTTCAGCTCAAGTGCCTGACCACAGCCAACATCAGAAGCTTTTGTGAGCAACACACTGCTTCTGCATCAAAGGATGCATATTACTGACATAAGGGACACAAGAATACCTTTGTGAGTACTTGTGAGAGATGTTTTTCTGTGCATCTTGAAATCTATCGTGGAAAAGTTCCTTATCTCCTACATAATCTCAGGAAAATGAAGTCTGCAAGACAGTGTTAGTGGTATGTTATTTACCAAGGGGTTACTGTAGTTTATTGTATTATGGAGAACATACCTTCTTTGCACTGGCAACGGAATCCTCGACACCACTCTTGGTTTCTGCTTGGTGTTCCCCTCTGCTGCTGCTGGCCTTTAGTTCCGTGAGACTCGTCTCAGGGAATCCCTGCCACAGCTGCTCCTCAGGAGCTGCAGCTATATGGGGCTTAGAAACATCAAAGAATTCCTCCCGGAACATGTATCTTGTTTTCGCTGGTTTACCTTCTGTTTCTATTGCATCTCCAGGACCAGGAATAGGACCATCACTTGAGGAAGTGGCAGCAAAGGTAGAAGTAGGATGACAATCTCTCGCAGATATGACAGAAGTATTGAGAGTGACACCATCAGGGTATGCAAAGGAGTCACAGATCTCATAGCCACACTGGTTAATGAAAGACAAATGATCCACAAGCCACCCCGCCGTCAGTCGATGTACCACGGACATCATGGCTCCCGTTTTCAAGAAGAAAAATCAACTCCCTGAAACTGTAGCTGGCAATCACACGTGCTCCCTGGCGAAAACTCCTCCTGTGGGAAGTGTTTACAGAGTTCACTTTTCAGAATTGCCATTGTCTAATAAAGCAGCACTCATTTCCTGACAGGCATTTCCATGCGCACTCAGCACATGGTGTAGGAACTCCTGCCTTCAGCTGGTTTCCTAATTGTCGCTTCTGTTCTATCTTTATTCCACATTTTTATAGTTGACAAGTTCTTGAAAAGGCCCCTATGACTTTATACAGCACAATGAACTTTTAAGATTACTCTCTTTAACGAGTTAGAAAACAGCACCGAGACACAGCAGCTGCATAGACCAGGAATTCACACGGCAGCGCCAGAGCAGTAACACAAGCCCGGGGACAGCCGCCGGCCCAGCGTAGCAGAGCCCGGACCACCGTACCCGCGCGTATTGGGGATTGGGAGCTCGGTTTTGCCGGAACCCCCTTCCCGTCGCCACATCCCACCGCAGTTCGGCAGGACGAGCAGCCTGACGGCGCAGTACCCTCCTTACCACCGCTGAGTTGATGAAGCCTGTAAAGGTTCATTACAGCGGTAAGTAGAAAAGGGACTGCCTTGCACTCTTGCCCCTCGCTGTACAGGAAATAAAACACCAGAACTCATCATCGTACAGCAGCACCTTAGCCGCTTACCTTCACTGCTCCGCCAGACCTGCGCGCCGCCATCTTGTTGTACGGCCACGACCTTTCCCCCTAAGAGTTTCCGGGGGAATCCGGCAGTTTGTGCGTGAGAGGCCAGTCAAACGGAAGCGACGCAACACTCCCCATGTCTCTTTACCCGTTGCCCTTCTCCGTCGCTCTTCTATGACGTACGATGCGGCGCGCTACGTGACGTCGTCGGCGGGTGCATTTGAAATCCAGGGGACGTCTTAGGCGCCGCTTGCCGCAACGGTCGGGCTGCTGGGACGGGATCCTCTGTGGTGCAGGCCTTCCTCACGGAGGGGAATAAGGTCGCGCCGCGCACTGCGGGAAAGCCGGGGCTTTGGGGGGCTGGTCTGGGCTGCGGCGAGTGTCGTGGTGTTGGCGTGTAACTGCCGCTAGTTTTTCTGCTTGCCTTTGATACGGATTAAACGCGCTGTTAATGCAAGTGCAAGCAGCCGTGTCCAGTTCTGCCGTGCTCCTTCCTTTTTTCTGCTGACGTGTGGACTAGCGCACTGCTCTTAAACCAGCCATTTGGTATGTTTGTGAAGATAATTTACTGTTTGCTTTGCGTCGCTGGTAAAGGAATGGGAGAACGTAGATTCTTGTATGAGGTCGTGGGTAAGCCACCCTGTGAAGTGGACCTAAGCTGAACTTCTGTCGTGGCTTGAGACCTAGAAGTGGAACTAGAAATGTGATTGTGTAAACACAATTTATATTAATAATGTGTTCTGGTAATGTTTGTACTGAAGGTTGGGTTTTTTTGATTACTTATAATTCAGTCACTTGAGCCCATATTAAACTAGATACTCTGTAGAGGGCAAAAGTTGGCATTTTTTTTCAAAATTAATTATGTTTACCTCAAAGTTCCACTTAACGCCACTGTGGGGACAGTTCAATGCTTCCAGTTTGATTTGTTTTGTGTGTATAATCTGAAGATAACCATAATGCTCTATCCCTGGCAGTGTTAAAGGCCAGGCTGGACAGAGCCTTGAGCAACCTGGTCTAGTGGGAGGTGTCCCTGTCCATGGCAGGGGGGTTGGAACTGGATGATCTTAAGGTCCTTTCCAGCCCAACCCATTCTATGATTCTGTAATGCTATTTCAGAATAAGCTTTCTAGTCATTGTGCTGTCATATCGTGAGATCATTTTGCAAAATCAGGAAGCAGGCTCAGGATTAGGGGCTAAGGAACAGATGAATGGCTGAAACGTTAGGAACAGTAGTCATTTGAACGTGGCTTTCCTCCCAGCTGGTGAGACTAAAAGACTTCTTAAGCTGTTTTACTTTTGGAACTTGTAGGTTAGAAGTTACTACAGATAAGTAAAGGCAAAAGCAGTAGGTTTTCAACCAGCACTGGCACTTTTATCAATAAAATAGTTAATTTGAAAGGCTGTGGCTGCTGCTATGCAGTTCTGGAGAGATACACTTTGTGTGTGTGTTAATATATATTTTTTTAGGAGAACCTAACATTTTTTTAAACTGTCAGCACTGGATTTTCCAAAGTGCAGTTCTACTTGTTTGTTTTGCTCCTTTATAAAGTCATTGTGATGATTAAAAAAAGTAAATATTCTTTGATCCTACATTTTCCATTACTGATAGGTTTTGATTTACAGTTTAGTCACAATGAGGCGAAGCTCAAGTATTGCTGGCAGCGCTGGTCGGCAGTCTATGATGGCACTGCGAGTGCAGGACAGTAACAAGATGGGTCTTCAAACACCTCAGATGTAAGTGTTGCTTATCTTGCGAAGAATAGGTATATAAAACTACGTCTAAAGAGATTTGCTGTAGTGTGTTTCAGTGTCTAAGTAGCAGCTGAAAAAATACATGAACAGCAAAAAGAAAACTTTCTGCAGCGAAGGACATTTGCACGAGTGATCCAGTTCTGCAAAAAAAATTTCTTTAATCTATTTGTACACCCACGATAGATCTCAAATTGTAGCACTTTTCCATATATATATTCTTTAGAGGTGGCTGCGGGGGGAGGGTATGTGTATGAAATGTATGCATATACAAAATATATGCATACTTACTTATCTTGCAGAAGTACTCATGATTGACAAATAATGCATTAAAATCAGCTGGCTTTTCTGAGATGCTGATACGCTGAAGATGCTTAGGCTTGTATGCATGTGTTTATATTTTTCTTACATGAGCAAAAGGTGAAATGGTAGAAATATTCATTTGGCTCCTCCCTATCCCTCAGGAAGGACAGAGGTACGTTTGGGAAGCTGAGCATGAGCAAACCTACACCTGGAACTTCGGAAAGGAAAGTCAGCTTTTTTGGCAAGAGGTATTAAGAGCTTTAGATCTCTGTAATGTAAATTAAAACAGTAACACTTCCACACAATGTTGTGTTCTTTCTCTTGTGATTGCTTTCATTACGGCGAGTAACGGACCTTAGGCGAGCAACCCTTCAGGTCTGCCATCCTCCATTCTTTGATCACTAAACAATAATGCTTGGAGTAGGAATTGTTCTGAGAGCTGTTCTTCCTCTTGAGAATGAGAAGCACTGGAGACCTTAAGAGATCCTCCATACATTTGCCCGTTTAAGGAAGGACAGTGTCTTCAGTAACTCTGCTTTAGGTTCTCCTATTTTCTGAAATGCAAACCTTCCAGAAGTCTATAATCTTTCAGCTTAGTTCATGGTTTTCTGTGTTCCAGTGTCTTGCAAGGATCTTCTTTCATAGGACACTGCTGTTGCAGGGAACTACTCCTTTTAAATATTCAGTCTTTATATTTTGTTCAATAAACTTAAGAAAATATTCACCTGGGATGCAGTAATCCCTCTGTTGAATGTGTGCATCATTGATTCCAGGTTGTTTTGTTTTTCCAGTCATCACAGGGAGAAACTTTCAGGCATCCCTTTGTATAACAAATGCAAAAGAAACATAAAAATGGCAATTGTAGTGACTTAAATACTTAGGGAGTCCTTCTTTATTTGTATTGTCACAAGAACTGTGTCTACTTTTTGTTCTTAGAACTAGTGGGGTTGGAGGCTCACGCAACAGTCAGTATGGTGTGTTTGGTACAGAAAAGATCAAGGATCCCAGGCCACTTCATGACAAGGCATTCATCCAACAATGTATCAAGCAGCTTTGTGAGGTAAACTTATTCTGAATGTATGTTGTTAGGCATAAAAGATGCTAATCAGAATATTTCTTTTTCATGGTTTCACCTTTAGATTTTTAGTGACTAATATGCCATGTTTCTTTCAGTTTCTTGCTGAGAATGGTTATGCCCATAATGTTTCCATGAAATCACTACAGTCTCCATCAGTTAAGGACTTTTTAAAAATCTTCACTTTTATCTATGGATTTCTTTGCCCTTCTTATGAATTGCCTGACTCCAAATTTGAAGAGGAAGTTCCCAAAGTTTTTAAAGAGCTTGGGTAAGATTATTATTATTAGTCTGTTATGTTAAATAGATATGACACAGCTAGAAAATTAAAAGCTAAGAATTCTGCATGATAGCTGGGGAGAATGCATGGGCTTCATTATTCCTTTGAAATGACAATGTTGTGATTACTTTGTTTAATTTTTGTTTAGCTCCAAGTTTACTCTCTGGACTAACTGATTCTCTGATTTCTCAGACTTTACTGTACATTTTGTACAGTACAGACTTTACTGAACATGCAGAACTTTAGGTTGCTGGAAGATTGCTTTGAAATGTAAAATCTAATTATTTGTCTTTATTTCTTTTAAACTTTGAAAAACAGACACAAATCTTCTACTCTCTTGAAGGGTTCAAGGCCAGGTTGGATAGGGCTTTGAGCAACCCGGTCTAGTGGAAAGTGTTCCTGCCCATTGCAAGGAGGTTGGAACCAGATGAGCCTCAAGGTCCTTTCCAACCTAAACCGGTCTATGATTCTATGGAAAGCTTTTAATCAGACTGTTCTGATTCATTCTGTTAAAATCCAAGAACTAAAAAAAAAAAAAAACCAAAAAAAAAAAATCCAAACAATTTCAGAATGTTTGATTAGTTAAAAATCACTTTTCCTGTAATTTCTCTGTACACTGTTGAAGCAGAGAGTAGAAATCATAAAAATGACCACTGAGGTAAAAAAAAAAAACACTAAGTAGCTGGATGTTGTAATCTCATTCAATAAAATCAGGAATGCACCAATGAGATTATTGTAATCTCATTCAATAAAATCAGTAATGCTTCCAACTTTCCAAGAAAGAAAATCCTCTGCTTGTTGATAATGGCGAATTTTTAGGTCTTATTAAAGTGAAGTGTAATTTGCTAAAAAATTCGAGCCCATGATGGTGTCAAAGCACCAGGACTCTTTAGATATATGTATAAATCTGTTCTGTTCACTTCTTGGTATTTTAATAAGATCTGGGTTTAACCTATAACATTTGGAACTGCTGACCTAACCAAGATGTTGAAAAGGAGGTTGTTCTCAAGAGGCTTTACTCTGCTGCACCAAGAGTGTAATCCTCCATAAAAAGACTTGTTTTGAGACCTCACTTTAAGTTTTCTTTTGAAAGTTAGAAAAAAGACTTAAGTAATTAATTTTTAAAGATTCTTAGCCTGAATGGATCATGAGTGCTTATTTATAACTATCAGTTTATCGGTAGCTTCCTGTTCTATGTTCTTGAAATAAATTTCCGCAGCAGTCAGTCTAAAGACAGAATAAAGTCTGCACTTATGTGCTCCTTAACAAACAGAAGATTGAGATAATGTCTGTAATTAGCATGTTGCATGTTTTTAGCATGTTAATACTTTGATATGTAACTGTTCTAAAATTCATTTCTGTAATTGCATGACATTAAGCTGATAATCAGCTGGTTTGTTTTCGAAGTGCCTTAGACCCAAGAAGCAAGAATCTTGCCCTCTAAGAACCAGGACTCTTGCGTATCAATTTGTTTTCATATGTTAAGAAATCTTGCAGGCTTGCACACCTATTTTGGAAGTCTAAACATCATCTTGACTATTACTCCCTCCCTCATGTTTGCCTTTCCTTTGAGGTCTTTGTCTCATCATGAATCACCTCATGCTTACAGGTTACCCACTCCTTTTTCCATAGTACTGCAGTGTCCATCCCTCCTCTGTAAGAGAGGATAAGGAGTGCATGAAGGGACTAAGGACTGTGTGAAGGAATAGTTTACATTGCTTTTGTATGAGGCTTTAATTGTTCCTAATATTTGAATATGCAAAAGTCCATTTTTTTTCAATCATTTCTTCAGTAGTGAGCCAGTAGAGGGAGGTGATTGTCCCACACTGTCCTGCCTTTAATATTGTGTGCAGTTTTGGGTACCTCAGTATAAGAAAGGCATCAAACTATTCAAGTGTATCCAGAGGAGGGTGTCCAAGATGGTGAAAGGCCTTGAGGGCAAGACTTATGAGGAGCAGCTGAAGTCACTTAGCCTGTTTAGCCTGGAGAAGAGGGCTGAGGGATGACCGTTGCAGTCTATGGCTTCCCCAAGAAGGGCAGCAGCGAGTGAGATGCTGATCCCCCCTCTGGTGACCAGGAGTAATACACAAGGAAATGGAACGAAGCTGTGTCAGAGGAGGCTCAGATTGGACATAAGAAATAGACTTTTTACCAAGAGGGTGGTCGCTTACTGGAACAGGCTCCCCAGGAAAGTGGTCACAGCACCAACACTGTCAGAGTTCAAGGAGTATCTGGACAATGCTTAGTCATATGGTTTAGTTTTAGTAGTCCTGCAAGGAGCAGGGAGTTGGACTCAGTTTTGATGGGTCAATTCCAACTTGAAATATTCTTTGAATTACAAAATAAACCCGTGGTAATTGAATAGTGTTGTGAGAACTCAGCTTACCTCCTTTGATGTACAGTATAAAGTACAATTGAGTTTGCTCTTCATCTGTGCCTTGATCTACATGTAAATTGTTGCTTTTATGTCTACTCGTTTATCACTGTTTGCCACAGCTATAAAAAATGTATTTTCTTTGGCCTTGTAGGTACCCCTTTGCTTTGTCAAAAAGCTCCATGTACACAGTGGGAGCACCACACACGTGGCCTCAGATTGTGGCAGCTTTGGTGTGGTTAATTGATTGTGTCAAGGTAACATTTGTTCTTTTTAAGCCAAATGTTTCCACTTTTGGGGCTGGAATGTTTGTTCAATACAGATCTCTTAAATGCTTTCTAAATATTTCTTTGGTATTTATATAAAGAAAAAAAGTAGGTGTTCTTACCTGCTGTCTGGGAACTAGTCCTTAGCCTTACTTTTAGTACTGAGTTTTTAATGTTAAGTTATGGTGGGTTTTTTAACTGTGTGCACTGGATAAATTTGTGTATGAGAGAGGTGGAGGGAGATGGTAACTTACATATAAAAATGTGAAAAGGGAATGGATGTATTCATGCATCTTCAGTGCTTATTATCTTGTGAGATCTGCCATCTTCTACGTTTGAAATCTAAAGATGGAATTTTCAATAGCAATTATTCAAGTGTTCTGTGATCGTTTTACAGAATGTGGTAGGTTTGTGTTTGGGAGCAGTTTGTTCAGTTGTTTTTTAAAGGGCTAACTCTGCTGCTGCAGCTCGGGTCTGAACAAAATTTGGAATCTGTGACAAGTTCACTGCTGAATTGGTCACACGTAAAAATACCATCTTTTATGCTGAAAAGGTACATTTGGCTTAGCAAGGCAATTTGTCAGTGTTGAATTTGGAGTTAATGCCTCTTCACCTTTTAATTCAACTAAACACAGGTTTACATCCTGATGTGATTGTTCACATTCTGAAGCAGCATCTTTACACCCACTTGCTGAAATCGTAATCCAGTGTTACTCTGCTTCTTATCACTAACATGAAACTAATATGAAAACTAATGGAGATCTTCACACTTGCTCTTTGTATGCACCTGTGCCTTTCAGTTGTATGCTGCCGTGAAGGAAAATGCGCCATCGTTTGATGATGGACAGAACAGGGGAGGAGAGACAGATGATGGAATTTTACATAGTAAGGTACCATGATTATCAGCTGTTCAATGAATTTTTCCATATGCTGTAACAACACAAATATGATAACAACAATTTTGTCTGAATTTATATATTCTGTTCTGATTTCAGATTTATCATAGATTATTAGTACTACTCAGTTTTAACTCAGGGTCAGCCCATAACAGATGTTTGGAAGGGGTTATATGATATGCAAAAAAAATCAAATAGTAATTTTGAACTAAGGTTACAAACCTAACAGTTGACAAGTAAAAGTGATTTAAAACTAAATGTGTGCTTATACCCTGATACATATGCACATATGTTGAAACAAAATTTACAATACTGTTGTAATTGCTTCTGAAAGATCTGTAATTTAAAGTATCAAGTAAATTCTTGCATAACCTTTCTTTTATTTCTAGATCAGTACTTTTGACATCTGCATATCTCAAGTATAGTGGTCATATTTAGGTCTGTTAAACAGACCTACCGTTTTCATAAACTAGCATGAAAGCATCATATGCTTCAAGATAATAAATTCGCAAATGTTGTATCTACTGTTATTGTAAGGTATTGCAGAAAAATGTATCGAGTATTTCCAGACCTTTCTTAATGTGAATTCTAGATGTCACCTGCTGCCAGTATATAATCTGTTGACATTCTATGTTTTAAGGGAGGGAAAAATGTTGCGGTTTTGGGGGGGTTTGTTTGTTTTTGTTGGGTTTTTTACGGAAGTGTGGTCAAACCAGTGAAAGATATTTTTGATGTCAGTTCAGTCCCATTGGTTGTGTAGATTTAGACTATATAGATATTTTACAGCCCTTTGAATTATTGAAATGAAAACTTTTTAAACTGTTTTCAGGTTTTCATGGATTATTGCGTGAAGTGCTATGAGCAGTTCATGAAAGGGGGAGATACTTTTGAAGAATTGGATGCAGAAGTGCAGTCAAAATTAAGTAAGCTTTCATGCTTTAATGAAGTGTTTGTGTTACTGGTTTCTTACATCCTTGTAAAGTGAGCAAAACTGCTGCGAGTGAAAGTGATCTGAAGTAGGGGAAGCCAAAATTCTGAAATAACTTTCAGTCACTTTGACTCATATTCTTTTCTTTTTTTTTTTTCTTTTTAATGCATTTTTACTACTCTGGACAGATGGGTCATGCTCTACTATCAGCTATACCTGTACAATCCTGTTGTTTTCATGGCTTTGTGACACCAAAGCAATATACAGTTCTTCAGATACAAATTCCCTCTATGCAGATGTTCTTGTTTTTGTGACAAAATTAACAGTTAAAAAAAGAAAAATATTACCAGAGGGTGCACATTTGATGAGTAAGGAAGTTCAGCTTCTAAAAGCTCTGAAAACAGCTTGCAAGAGTTCCGAACTCTGTTGTTAAGGTTCCCATGCAGCCATGCTTATCTTCAGGGAGATGGAAAAGTATTAATTTTTTTTTTACTTATTCATTTCATCACCTACAGAAATGAAAACAGAGTATGAGAACAAGGAGGAAAAGTAGTTCCTGCTTTGTGCCCTACTATGAAAAGCCAGACTAAGGACACTTCTATTGCAAACTGGAGTCATCAGTTGGAGACATTATAAGCTACCAGACTGTTGCTAGATATTAGTAGGAAAAAGTAAACATGGCATTGTTTAGCAAACACTGGAGGAAGTAAGGGAAAAAGGTGTCTCAAGAGGCAAGGAAGTATGTGAATGAGAAAGGAGTATACAAATCAGCTTACCTTGTGAACCTGGAATAGATGGAACTTACCTAACAAACACTATCCTGTAGTGTGGGCTATATGACAGTTTGGAAACGAATCTCACATGAGCAATTTTGACCTCTTAAGAAACAAGTTTTTCAGTCCTCACTTTGTATCTTGTTTGTTTGGGATTTTTTGCCTATTTGCTTTGTAATGGAAGCGTGTAGGGTTTTTCTGATGGTTTTGTTAGTTGTTTTGTTTGGGTTTGTTTGTTGGTGGTTTTGTTTCCTTAAAATATTTGTCCAGATAAATGGGCATTTACTGTGCTGAAGCTAAAGCATGGATACTCAGATTAGGTGATGTTATTCAGTGACATTAACTTGTAACTTCCACCCTCTTTTCCACCTCTCCAGAGGATTTATTTAATATAGATGCATTCCAGATAGAAAGTTTAGCAGCTGACAACAAAAGGCTTCATGAAGAGATTGCAAGACTAGAAAAAGAAAAGGAAAATGAGCCGGTTAGTAAAATGTGTCTATACTTGTTTATATGGTGGAGTTGCATTTTCTGTTATTAACCACTGTTGATTGTTGTTAAGCAAAAGTGCTGATGATATATTAAAAAGTGGAAAATTATTATAAGTGCTCTAAGAGATTTTAATTAGGCTAGGTTATTACAGACTCTGTACCATTATAGTACTGTGGAATTTTCAGTCACTGATATTATGCAGATATTCAGTTAACAAAATCTTGCATTGACTGAAATGTTAATAAAATAGTTGGACCACCTTTTTTTTTTTTTTCCTGAACTTCAACATTTTTTCTTCAAAACATGTTGGTATGAGAGCTCCTTATGGGTCAGAAGAACTCTTTATAAGACTAAGTACTAATATGACAAAAGGTAGTGGCCTCAGATTGAAAGAGGGTAGATTTAGGTGAGATATTAGCAAGAAAATCTTCACTATGGGTTTGGTGAGGCACTGGAACAGGTGCCCAGAGTAGCCATGGCTGCCCCATCCCTGGCATTGTTCAAGGCAAGGTTGGACGGGGCTTTGAGCAACCTGGTCTAGTGGAAGGTGTTCCTGCCCATGGCAGGGGGCTTGGAACTGAGTGATCTTTAACAATTCCATTGACTCAACAGTAACAATTTATTTTAGGGAAAGTTTCTTGTTTGAAAAGTTGGATTGATTCTCCTGTTTAATACATCAGGAGTTCAAAAATGCTTTAGTGGCTGTGCAGCTGGCTAATTGAGACTCCTGGCTACTGTGCAAAATGTGTTGCTTGTGTTTCTAGCTTCCCGTAGATTTCTGCCCTTTGTCTATTATTATACTTAAGCTGTGAATTACCTGTAGTAAGAAATTTATCAATGCAGTGCCTGATGCAAATCAAAGAATAAACGTAGGAACTAAGGTACAAGCCATATTTTCAGACCTTTTATTGCTTAAAGATATTGCTTAACATGACTCAGCTGTCACAGGCAAAATTTATTAGATTTCTTTAATTTTATGTTTATACTATTGAAGTTGACTAATTAACTTATTGTCTTGTCTGGAAAGTAAGATCATTATTTTAGAATAATATAATAATGGCTGTTCTTTCAACCCATTAACTAGGATCGTAGAGTATCACTACGAAATGTGAAAGCATCTCTTCAATCAGATGTCCAGAAATACCAGGCTTACTTAGCTAATCTGGAATCTCATATAGCCATCCTTGATCAAAAAAAGGAAGGTGTGAATGAGGAAGTTGAGACAGCAGGTAAGAAGGTTTTGGTCACATGTACAATAGTGAAGCTAGAAATAGGTTTAAAATAATTGTAAATCTCGGTGTCAGGACAGAGAGATACTTAGTGTATGAAGATGGCACAAATAACTTTGCAAAATGGATTGCTAGTAGAGATTGGTTTTTGGCTGATAGCTGCTTGTACACTGGAGTAATGACATACAGTTATTTACTAATAAAAATACAGAGAGATGAAGTTTAACTATATAGGCTGGTATTTTACATACATTTAACAAGTGTTTTGTAAACTTAGAAATGGAAGTAGAAGCAATGAAGCAGGAGAATGCCCGGCTCCAGCACATCTTTGATAACCAAAAGTACTCAGTTGCGGACATTGAGAGAATAAATCATGAGAGAAATGAGTTGCAGCAAACCATTAACAAGCTGACTAAGGAAGTAGAGGCAGAAGAACATCAGCTGTGGAATGAAGAGCTGAAATATGCTAGGAGTAAAGAGGCGGTATGTGAAAACCCTACTACACTGAGTAGTAGTGGGGTGGTTATCAGTTTTCATACAAGCTTAAACCTGGGACTTGGACTATTGATAACTTCTTTCCTAAATAATCTTAACAGCAGCATAGATATGTCTTAATAGCCTAAAGTGACAAGAATGGCTTCTGTTCGTGATCTTGCTGAAAAAACACTAGATGTTTGTTTTATTGGGTTCCCCCCCCATTTCTGTTTCGAGCATAATGGAACTGTATTTCCTTTTTTTTTTTTTTTTTTTTTTTGCCTGCATCATAAGGATGCTAGAATATGCAGCACTGTCAGGTCTCACTGTTAAGGCATCAAGAACTTTTATAACATTAGCAGTTTCAGGCTAATATTAAGATTTCATGGCAAGGAATTAATGCAAAATTAGAGCTTTAAATCAGTATCCACATGCATTTAGGACCAGATTGATTCCTTATATGAAAGGTCTAATAGATTTTAAGGGACAGATTCATTCCCTCAAACAGATGAAAAGATGTGGGCCTGTAAGTGGTGGGATTTAAAAGCTTCTTATTTGCTGGATGGAGAACTAAGGAACTTGCATTTGGCAGGGTTAACCTTTATCAAACACTTCCACAGTATGAAGAATTTAACTTAATAATACCAAGTATGAAGCACATAACTAAAAAATACTTGGTTTTCGGTGTTTTCATGTAAATGGCACTCATTAATCAGAACATAGAGCATTTAATAAGCTTCTGCTAGAGGTGTGCTCAAGTGTTATTAGTATATGTGGCCTTTCCTGTCAAAACTAGCAAGGAAAGCATACCAACATGATGACTGATCAGTTTTAGTTATTTGTATTATTTTCAAGCATTTTTTTCCTTCCTTGTCAACTGATCCTCAAAAAGCTGAGGCAGTAAAAAAATACAGCAGTTGAGTAGGGGAAAAAAAACAGGTGAAACCATTCACTCTTACCCATACACACTGGAAACCTTCAAGAGCAAATTCTGAAAGAATCATAAACCAGGACTTAATCTAAGCAGTGCAAGCTGCTGGACTGTAAGTACATACATCTTTTCCATACTGTGGCATGACATGGAATCATATTTCTATGCAGCAACTCAGGCACCTGTTTAAAGCTCTATACGTGTAATTTTTTCAAAGCTTTTCACTTACTTTTTCTGTATTATTTTTGCCCTTTTCTCCTCTGAACAGATCGAAATGCAACTGGCGGAGTACCATAAACTGGCTCGAAAGCTGAAATTAATTCCAGTAAGTGCTGAGAATTCCAAAGGCCATGACTTTGAGATTCAGTTTAATCCTGATGCAGGACCAAGTTGCCTAGTCAAATACAGAACTCAGATCAAGGTGAGTAGACTCAACACTAAATATTTCTGTTACCACTCATAAAAAAAAAAAAAAAAACATTTCTTTGGAAATGCTGGAAAGGTCTCTCTTAACCTTTCGATGAAACTTCATTGAAAAAGCTTGTGATGCATTGCCATAACTGCATTATAATATAAGAAGGAAAATTGCTGTTGAAGGGTGTAGCAGCCTAAATGAAAACAGGAGAGGGAGGAGATACACTGAGGTATATCTTAGTTCAAACTAAAAAACTGCATTAACCAGATCTTGTATGTGTATTACAGGGTCCCCTTATGGAGATCATAAACCAGACTGAGGAAGAAATTAGGAAAGCTACTCAGCAGAAAATGGCTTTGGAAGATACTCTGGAACAGGTCTGTTGGTTAATGAAGATTAGGACTAAGATACTGTAATGTCACCTGCTGTTTTCATTTGGCCTTTTGTATGGGTGAAGTGTGGTGTGGTGGGTTGGTTTTGTTGAATTTGTTGTTGTTGTTGGGTGGGGGGTAGAAGGGGGGTGCTGTGAGAAGATTGCTTTAATTATGGTGGAACCTAAAAGTTTCTGTGAGACTTACAGTCTCCTTCTGTTGGTTTAAATAATATATATTCCCTGCATTGAAGATTATGCAGTTTACATGTATTTGGCCATAAACATTGGAAACATTTGGTTTTAATAAGCTGCCGTTCCAATCTGTTGTGTGGCTTACCATCGCTGACACATTGTCATGAGGAAGATTTTTAGCAATATTGGTTTCAGGATGGTTTAAATATTTCTTGGCTACCACATGTTGCTTGTGATGGCATGGGTTTATATGCTGGAATTCTTTTTCAATTATATTTTCTTGGTCATGTTTTTATTTTAGATGAATGTAATGGTAGCTGACAAGAAAAGCAGTGTGAAAACACTAAAAGAAGAAGCTGAAAAGCTGGATGATCTTTACCGTCAGAAGCTTAAGGTAGAACTTTTTATTGGTTAATGACAATCTATCCTTGATCCTTAATCTTTATACATAAGTTTTAGGTTTGCATTCTTGTTTGGACCTCTGGCCTTACCTTGTTACGTACTTCTTGATGGATTCTTTAATTCTTTTCAGAAATATTTCTGTGCTACCTTAAGTGAGTCAGTTTTCACTTTCTTGTAAGAGAATCTGGCATCATACTTCAGCAGATTCTCTAAGTCATTAACTATTACGTCCAGTATTAAAAGTAGTGGCAATCATCTCCTGACCTCAGGACTTCTCAACGCATGTGCTTGAAGGAGATTTTAGAGTGAGGGAGTGGCTGCTTCAGTACCTCCCAACTATCAGCATGGCTTTGGTGAGGCTGTGGTGCCCAGGAGAAAAATGCTTTTTGAACTAATCTAGTGTCTCATATAACTGCTCTTCTAAATCAAATTCATGAGCTATAACCAAAACACAGGGTTATTTCATTGCTAATGTCTGCTTAGGTGGCTGAGACGATCAATTTAGTTTATACTTTATGTTTGGGGGATGTCATTGTTTTCTTAGTTCTGAATTTGGAGTTAATTGTTTGAATTCTGAATTCAAGTATCCGAATGTAATCGGGTAATATAAGTGAGGGAAAAAATCCTAATTATTCCTGAGTTGTGCAATTCATTTCTTTTTTTCTCTTATGTTTATAGGAGGCAGAAGAGGAAGAGCAAAAATGTGCAAGTGAACTGGAATTGTTAGAGAAGCATAAGCAATTACTTGAGAGCGGTGTCAATGAAGGTCTCAGTGAAGCCACAAATGAATTGCACGATCTGCAGCGAAAGTAAGGCCCATAACTTTTAGCTGTTTGTGTAGCTTATTTGGGGATTTATGTGTTCTAAGGATAAAGGCATTTTCTTGAATCCTAGCATAAAATTCCTTGCTGAGCTGGTGTCCATTTCAGTATATTAATTTCACAAATTCACAATTGAAAGATTTTTCTCCTCCACATTTAGTGTTTTGCTGTAATATTTCTCTGCTGTATCAGAACTCCTGATACCCATGTAATATTTTTTCATATATATGGTTGTAGTAAAGAAATCAGCTTGTTTCCAAACTTATGTGACAGCTACATTTTTACAGCCCTACAGTCTGAAAAAACTGTTCTGACTCTAAGGCACTTTGTTTCTTACTGGTTAGCACAATATGATCCTTTTTCTTCTAACTTGGGTATTAATATATAAATTTATATTGGTTCAAGTTGAGACTAATAGAAAATCTTTATGGCTAAGGATGACAATATATCAGTATTGAAGTGATTGTCTTAGATGGCAGGAACTTAATAATTATGGACATGACTTTGAATGTCTTTACTTCTCAGGTATCAAGTTGCTCTGCAAACAAAAACAGAAGAGAGAAGGAAAGCTGGTGATAACTTGCATCGTCTTTTGGAAGTCATTGCTAGTCATGTACTATCTACAGAGGTAAGCTAAAACTTGATATTCCTAATTAATTCTTCCTAGAAACATCTGCAACTGCAGCTAAATGAACAGAAATTTGAACTTACTCTTTCCAATAAAGTAACAGTTATTTTAGAGCTGCTCCACTGAGTCTGTGGATTCTAGTTAAATAAATTTGTTGACAAAACCTTCGGCACAAATAATCAAAGCTGATCACTAAGTTTCAGCAGTAACATCCTGTCAGGTTTAATCGGCTTCTAGCAGGCAACTTTCAGTTAAGCATTTAACTGAAATCACTTAACCTGTGCAATGACTGCTTAAAATGCTTTAGCAGAACCAGTTCAATAGAGACCATGATCTAATAAACTTTCTATAACTCTTCTAGAAATATCTTGAGGAACAGAATGTGAAAATTGAGAAAGACCATAAGGAATTCATGTCTGAAGATCTGTTGTCAACCTTGACAGGAATTCTAGACAGTTATAAAAAGAAGGCTGAAAGTCTGTAATTACCAAAAAGGTGAAGATGAAACTTTCTGAAGCTCTCGTATCGTACCTTATAAAAGGACGAGTCTTTCTTGTGTTCAGCAGCAGAACTGGTTTTAAGTGTAAAGAAATGTTTTTATGAATTTCCTTTGTTATATGGGCACAAATACGTTTAAAAAATTAACCAATATATTTACATTTTCTTAGAAAAGGCTTTGCTTACACTTCCTCCTTGCTATGTATTAAACATAATTACTAACATCTGTTAAAAGACAACTGTGGAACAACTAAATTTTTTTTTCTTTATAATAAAATATTTTATTTCCTGGGAACATTAGTAAGACCAAAAGTACAGTTAACTTGTTACAGTAACAAATCAGAGTGGACTTAAAGATAGAACCACAAGTAACAGCACAAATGCAGAGGGTAGTGACAACTTGAAATACTGCTACTTAAAAATAACTACTGGTTTTTGTAAATGTGTAATATTTCTAACTGAAAAAAGTTATGCTTTCCCTTTTAGAGTATAGCTTGTGCATTTCCTAATATACATATATAGTTAGCACACACGCATGACTGCATATCCATCCCTAAGCCTTCCTTTTAGTAGCAAGACCAAATGTGAGTGTATTTCAGCCTCCATCTTGTTCAGTTATCTATGAAACTGCCTCAAGACCCCTCTTACATAAGATATTTTTTTTAACCAAAACCTCTTTGAAAAGATCAGGAGTTACAGTCTTGTAAATAGTCTATAGGAAGATAATCAGTTTGAAAGCAAAGTTCTGTCTCTAACTACTCATAGTCCCAGATGAAACCTCACTGTACTACTTAAATCTATCTCTGGTTTACACATTCTAGTAGGGCAGCATGCGAATTCTGGCAGTCCAGCTAGTCAGTTGTAGATTTTGTTAATGTTAGATGCATCAAAATGGTCCAAAACGAGTCTGCATTCTTAGAACAGTAGGACAGGCTCTGTTTTATTTATTTTTCTTCCTCAGGAAAGTAGCAGTAAAATTAGGGCATGGGGAACTCCATTCCAAATACATTGAAGAAAATGTAAACCATCTCTCGAACATGTACTTCTTTGTCAGTGCTATGTGGAAGTAGTACCTTCCTTACTCTGTATATACTTTGTGTTTAAAAATGTAATAAAAATTCAGCATTTATGTCTTGGTTAGTTTAGTTTATGGTAGCATTTTTTAATAGAAGTACTGAAGTATTCCAGTGTTTTTAGGAGTTCACTGATTAAAAAAGAAAAAAGATAAAAACAACTTTGCAGTCTGAAAAAAGGGGTTTAGCAGCCAGTAGCTAAATGAAGTTGTTCCTCAATTCTATAATGAGGTACAATATTTGAATGAAACACAGATCCCTAGGATATACAGCAAAACTTAAGCTGGACTGAAACTTAATTTGAATGCAGACTGCAAATTGAAACCGAATTGTCCTTAGTTCTAGACTATGTTTGCAAAGGATATATAAATCTCTAACATAGTGTGTGAATCTTCTGGCTCTGGTATAATTTGTTTCAGATATTATGATAATCATAGCATTATTTAAGCTTCTAATGTTCTGTTCTTTTGTTGTACTGCAGACATTTAATTTGATAGCTATAAAAGTTTTCTGCCAGGTGGGAAATATTTCTGTTTCCTTCTGTGATCCTCTTTCATTATACCTTTACAGACTTGTTTTCTGTAACAGCCTAGTCCTTATAAAATCCCAGTACCTTCTCTTTCAGGGCTTTCTAAAGCAATATTCTTCTAATTGAGGAAAACTGTGACCCACACAAAAAATCATGTTCCTCTAAAATACGTGTTTACTTCGGGGCTACTGATAGCTGTTTGTGCTTCTGTAACTGATTGTTCTGTTCATTAGTATCCATGGGTTCTTTACCATGTGAGGTAGTCAGTAAACTGAGTAAATGAAAGCACAGTAAATGTTAATTACAAGGACTGATACCAACCCAAGGGAAATAGATTAAAGAATCAAGGTCATGAGAACTTTTTCAAGTACTGGCAAATGTAATATTCTAAAATTAGCCTTCAGTAATAAAAAGTCCACATTTATAATGTTGACAAAATGTTTTTGTTATTAGGCTGTACTGGTCTGTGTGTCAGTTAAACTGAGTTGACTCTAGAACCAGCTCAGGCTTTGACCAAGGTTCTGTAGAATACTGTGAGGATTTTTATGTTGTAGCACAGCACCAATTAATATTGACTGGTGTGTACAAGGAGATGCCTCTTCACATTTTAGAATGGAGGGAATTTTTCAATGCTTCTTGAACAGAAATATAGAACAGTTAAGGTTGGAAAGGACCTTTAAGATCATCAGGTTCCAACCCACCTGCTATGGGCAGGGACACTGCATGCTAAGCCATGCCACCCAAGGCTCTGTCCAACCTGGCCTTGAACACTGCCAGGGATGGAGCATTCTCATCTTCCTTGGGCAACCTATTCCAGTCCCTCACCACCCTTACAGTAAAGAACTTCCTTCTTATATCCAATTTAAACTTCCCCTGTTTTAAGTTTTAACCCGCTACCCCTTGTCCTATCACTACAGTCCCTAGTGACGAGTCCCTCCCCAGCATCCCTATAGGCCCCCTTCAGATACTGGAAGGCTGCTATGAGGTCTCCACGCAGCCTTCTCTTCTCCAGGCTGAACAGCCCCAACTTTCTCAGCCTATCTTCATATGGGAGGTGCTCCAGCCCCCTGAGCATCCTCGTGGCCCTCCTTTGGACTTATTCCAAGAGTTCCATGTCCTTTTTGCGTTGAGGACACCAGAACTGCACACAATACTCCAAGAGAGTTCTCACAAGAGCAGAGTAGAGGGGCAGGATCACTTCCTTCGAACAGCTGGTCACGCTCCTTTTGATGCAGGCCAGGATATGGTTGGCTTTCTGGGCTGTGAGCGCACACTGAAGCCGGCTCATGTTCATTTTCTCATCAACCACCACCCCCAAGTCCTTCTCTGCAGGGCTGCTCTGAATCTTCTCTGCCCAACCTTTACCTGTGCCTGGGATTGCTCTGACCCAGGTGTAGGACCCTGCACTTGTCATGGTTAAACTTCATGAGGTTGGCAGTCAGGGAGAATTTCCCCTTGCTGAAGCCATGCTGGGTGTCACCAAGCACCTTGTTGTTTTTCATGTGCCTTAGCATGCTTTCCAGAAGAATCTGCCTCAAGATTTTTCCAGGCACAGAGGTGAGACTGACTGGTCTGTAGTTCCCTGGGTCATCCATTTTCCCCTTCTTGAAAATGGGGGTTATATTTCCCTTTTTCCCGTCATTGGGAACTTCAACTGACTGCCATGTTTTTTCAAATATGATGGACAGTGGCTTAGGAACTTCATTTGCCAGCTTCTTCAGGACCTGCAGATGGATTTCCTCTTGATCAGGTGGTCTGTAACAGATCCCCACAGTAATGTCTCCCATCTCTGTTCTCCCTTCAACCTTGACTCACAAACTCTCTGTTGATTGATCACCTGTCCCCAGACAGAGTTCCATACTTTCCAGCCTATCCCTAACATAAATAACAACTCCCCACCCCTGTCTGCCAGGCCTGTCTTTTCTAAAGAGCCTGTAACCTTCCATGGCGAGAGGGGTCAAGGACAGCAGAAAGAGCTTTTTCAAATACATGGCAGGTAAAACTAACACCAGAGGCAATGTAGGCCCGCTGATGAACGGGACGGGTGCCCTGGTGACAGAAGATACAGAGATGGCAGAGTTACTGAATGCCTTCTTTGTCTCTGTCTACTCTGCCGGAGGCAGTCCTGAAGAACCCTGTACCGCTGAGACCTCTGATGAAGATAGGTCAACAGAGCGGTCTGCCTTAGTCGATGAGGAATGGGTTAAAGACCAGTTGAGCAATCTGGATATCCATAAATCCATGGGTCCAGATGGGATGCACCCGCGGGTGCTGAGGGAACTGGCTGAGGTCATTGCTAGACCGCTCTCCATCATCTTTACCAAGTCTTGGGAAACGGGAGAGGTGCCTGAGGACTGGAGGAAAGCAAATGTCACTCCTGTCTTCAAAAAGGGCAAGAAGGAGGACCCGGGTAACTATAGACCGGTTAGCCTCACCTCCATTCCTGGGAAAGTGATGGAACACCTTATCCTTGGTGCCATCTTAAGGCATATCAAGGATAAGAGGGTTATGAGGGGCAGTCAACATGGCTTCACCAAGGGGAAGTCATGCTTGACCAATCTCGTAGCCTTTTATGAGGAAATAACACGGTGGATGGATGATGGTAGAGCAGTGGATGTGGTCTACCTTGACTTCAGCAAAGCATTTGACACGGTCTCCCACAGCATCCTTGTGGCTAAATTGAGGAAGTGTGGTCTGGATGATCGGATAGTGAGGTGGACTGTGAACTGGCTGAAGGAGAGAAGCCAGAGAGTTGTAGTCTATGGGGCGGAGTCTAGTTGGAGGCCTGTATCTAGTGGAGTGCCTCAAGGGTCGGTACTGGGACCAGTATTATTTAATATATTCATCAACGATTTAGATGAGGGAATTGAGTGTACTATCAGCAAGTTTGCTGATGACACTAAGCTGGGAGGGGTGGCCGACACGCCAGAAGGCTGTGCTGCCATCCAGAGGGACCTGGACAGGCTGGAGAGCTGGGCGGGGAATAACTTGATGAAATATAACAAGGGAAAGTGTAGAGTCCTGCATCTGGGCAGGAACAACCCCAGGTTCCAGTATAGGCTGGGGAACGACCTGTTAGAGAGCAGTGTAGGGGAGAGGGACCTGGGGGTCCTGGTGGACGACAGGGTGACCATGAGCCGACACTGTGCCCTTGTGGCCAAGAAGGCCAATGGCATCCTGTGTATTAGAAGGGGGGTGGTTAGTAGGTCGAGAGAGGTCCTCCTTCCCCTCTACTCTGCCCTGGTGAGACCTCATCTGGAATATTGTGTCCAGTTCTGGGCCCCTCAGTTTAAAAAGGACAGGGACCTGCTGGAGAGAGTCCAGCGCAGGGCAACTAAGATGATTAAGGGAGTGGAGCATCTCCCTTATGAGGAAAGACTGAGGGAGCTGGGTCTCTATAGTTTGGAGAAGAGGAGATTAAGGGGTGACCTTATTAGTGTATATAAATATATAAAGGGGGAGTGTCATGAGGATGGAGCCAGGCTCTTCTCAGTGGCAAACAATGAAAGGACAAGGGGTAATGGGTACAAACTGGAACACAAGAGGTTCCACTTAAACCTGAGAAGAAACTTCTTCTCAGTGAGGGTGACGGAACACTGGAACAGGCTGCCCAGGGAGGTTGTGGAATCTCCTTCTTTGGAGACATTCAAAACCCGCCTGGACACGTTCCTGTGTAACCTTATCTAGGTGTTCCTGCTCCAGCAGGGGGATTGGACTAGATGATCTTTTGAGGTCCCTTCCAATCTCTAACATACTGTGATACTGTGATTCCAACATTCCAGTCGTAGGAGCCATCCCACCACGTTTCTGTGATGCCTATTGTATCATACCCTCATAGACATGCACACATCTCTAATTCCTCTTGTTTATTCCCTATACTACAGGCATTTGTTTAGGGGCATCTAAGCCGAGCTCCAAATGAAGCCGACTCATTGGCTGGAGCAGCTGAAATATATCTACATTACTCCAAGCATTTATTGTAGGTGCTGGCAACTGACTGCATGTGTTGGGATAGAATGATGCCCCCCTTCCCAACACATCTAGTTTAAAGCATCCCTGACTAGCCTGGCAAGCCTCCTACAAAAACCGCTCTTCCCCTTCGTTGTAGACCAGCTCCATCAACCTCCAGTAGATCTGGTCTCCCAGATTAACTCCCATATTCTAGATACCTAAACCCCTGACTATGGCACCACTGTTCTAACCATTTATTAACCTGACAAATCCACCTAGCTTTTTTAAGGTCCTCCTTTTATTGGTATCTCAGGGAGGAGTTTGTTCAGTAATTAACAGTAGCTGTTTTTCTTATGTAGATCAAAGCGGGAAAATTACTACTGGTCTAAAAGAGATTTGGAAACAAGTTAGTTTTACAAGGTTGCTCAGGATGACACCTCATGGGGATTTGAAGAAATCTGGAAAAAAAATAACATCATGGCTACCCAATTTCTCCTGGTTAAAACAACTGCTCATAAGTGTGTTAATGATAATAGCTGTAATCTTGACCACATGTATCTCTATTCAATGCTTCTTTTGGTGTTGTAAACAATCAATGACGAATTATGAAGAATGGAAGAAGAATAGGATTAAACATCAAGTAGAAACGGGAAAATATGTTAGAAAGACTTTGAGTAGTAATGGAATTATATAAAATAGTTCCAAAAGAATTTGCAAAAGGAAGTAAAAAGGGGGGGATTTAAGATGGACAAAAAATAGAATGAAGAGTAGCTTATCGTAAATAGAACAAACATTTTGCTTGTAACTATGTGACCTGGACCCCAGGTAGACTCTATAATAATAATGGTAAGAGAACTCTTTAGTTCATGTTTAGGGAAACCGGTTAGAACCAACTAAGGAGCTGGCAAATGGACAATAAGGCTGGCCAATTCCAAAGTTCAGCCAAAGGACGGACTGATGAAGGGGAAGATGATGAAGAAATGACCACCAGGAGTCCCAAAGACCACTACCACATTACTGTGTGCATGCAGGAGCGAATATGTATGGTGATTGTATAATCATAGCTTGTTTGGTGCCCAAGACGCGCTAGGAGGAGCTATCACCCATGTCTCCTTGGCTTCACAATAAAGAATACCTGCTTGTCAACTTACACTTTGTTGGTGAGTTCTTAGAGTTTTGCTATGAATCTATCAGGAAGCAGTAAAGAATGCCAAGCAGAGAAAATGGTCTAGATTTATCGCTCACACTTGAGACTGTCCATGGTAGTGGTCTGACCATGAGTACCACATAATGTGTGACAAATGCCAGGTCTGTTGTGCTCCACTCCCTGTTGGAGAGCAGACCCTTTGTGAACCCCAGCTCATAAGGGTCTACCAGTCCCAGTATTTGCCTGAAATAGATGGGATCACTTGTCTGACTACAGGATAACTGTTGGTATTGTCTCTTCATTCCTGAAGTCCTTATCAACAGCTTTGTGCCAACAAGGAGTCTTTGTGATGCGTGGTCTCTGTGGTGTTTTCCCTAGTTCCTCATGCGTGAGATCACAATTTTAATTGGCAGTGTCTTATCTGCATTTCAGTCTTAAGAACCCTTTGCACAGGGGTAAAAGGCACATGAAATCACTTGTTATTCCAGTTTCATCTCCAGAAATGTTTACCAGTTTGGCAAGAGTCCAAAGCAGAAGGAAAGACAGGTGATGATGGGATGTGTATAAATATTTTGAAACAAGATGTATGGATTTTTTTTTTACTTTTCATAGCAAGGTTGAGAATAGTGAATGCCTTTGTATCAGTAGAAATCAAGTGGCCCTTTTGAGAACAATGGATACCAGAACAGTCTTTGTGCAACTACTGGTGCACGCAGCTGAAAGGAAAAGCTTTCATTATTCTGCCTCGAAAAGGGCATCTGGAGTTACCAGTTCTAATTATCTGATAGGTCTTAATTAGCAAGGGGCAGTATGCTACATTTGAAACGCAGAGAGGACACCAAAGCAGTGGGCTCCACTTGACTTACATATATATATATATATATGTATAGTGACTTACTGTCCTCTCCTCCCAGCAGTTTGGCCATCAGTTGTAAGAGAGCCATAAGGAAAGCTGCAGTCAAGTCACACAGCATAAGAAAGGGAAAACTACAGCCAGAGGTTAAACTGTTCAGGCAAGCGTAATTTTTTAAAGAGGAAAATCACCACTGTGGAAGATACAAAGTTGTAAAGGAATAACCAAGAAATCAGAGAATGGCAGTTCATCATCACAGAGGATCTCTTCCAGCAATGATGAACCTTCCCACCTGCCTGTTTACTCAGAAAATATTCCTCAGGTATTTTATAATGGGGGCTGAGCACACAAATGCTTAGGCTAGAAGCTCCTTAAATCCAAACACTTTTGCGTGTGCTGCAACAAAACCTCTGTGAGGCATGCCTACTGAATCTCTGCCTGGCAAGAAATGCCCACAGTGAGAAAGGCAGGGCAATGGTTACCATCCCAAAACCCAGAGCACGAGCCAATCCCATGCAGAGGCATTTAGATGACTAAGCCATCAATCAGTCTTGTCTGGCAGGTTGACTTAGACTCCATGGTGCCATGGCCTCTGGATCTGGTGCTGAAGGTATTCCTTGATGCTTCAAGAGAAAGCAGCCAGGGGAAGGGGAGGACTGTGAAAAGAGTGGCAAAAGCCAAAGGTGAGAAGAAGAATAAAAGGGGGAAGGACACTTCCAGAGACAAAGCAAATAGTGATGGTGTCCAGCTACAAAAAGGCTGGAAGATACTAAAATTAAGACCATGTAGCAGCAATATCAACTTGAAATGCATGACGTCTCACACATGTAGTAGACTTTTATTCTGTGACAATGTATTTATGAAGTTTTCCTATTTCTTGCACATCTTACAGGAAAAAATTATGTATTGTCCAGGAAGTTAGGGACCAGGTTAGGAAAGCTAAGGTCCAATTAGAATTAAACTTGGCTAAGGGTGTTAAAGATCACAGGAAGGGATTCTATAGGTACATTGCAAGTAAAAGACAGACTAGGGACAAAGTGAGCCCTCTCTGGAAGCTATCAGAACTGGCTATCCTTGATCTGGAAAAGGCTGAGGTTCTTAATGACTTCTTTGCCTCAGTCTTCACTAGCAAATGCTCTGACCTCACCACCCACATCTTGGAAGTGATTCGGAGAAAACTCCAGGAACAAACTTGCCAACAAAGTTTTCAAGCTGACAAGCAGGTATTCTTTCTTTATTGTGGTGCCGGGAGACACGGGGGATAACTCCTCCTAAGGTGTGTCCCCGTATTGCTATACAAGCCATACTTATATAGTCCCTGGGCATACATACATATTCATGAGGCTACGTATGGATTACATCATTTTCCAGAGAGTTCTCCACATGCGTACAGAATTGTGGTGGTCTCTGAGGGTCGTTTACTTCTTCCAACGATCTTCATCACTTCTGCAGCCTTTGAAGCACGCGCAGTAGATGCTCATACCAGCTTAATTGGTTCGTTAGCACCAGAGACATAATAATGCTCCCATCCTCCTACGTATCAGTTAGTTTAACTGTAGCTCATCCTGGACACTTGCAGTTCCCAGATACTCCTTATCCCTGTGTCCTGTTTTTCTAGGCTGTTTTTTCTTAAAGCTATGTCAACTATAACGATTTATCTTGTGAGAATTCTCAGTATGTTCTCTAGCTGCACTCTCTCTATATATTTTTCTCTATGTATCCTGCACCTCAGTAATTTTCCATTGCTACTGTTACAAAGCCATCAAACTTAACATTACTTAAAGCTACTTCTAAAGATTTCTATATCCCATCTTGTAATTTTGTGCCCCCCCCCCTTGTCTCAGAAGGCAGACACAGGGACTGTGAGAATGAAGACCTTGGGCCCACTGTAGGAGAGGAACTGGTTCGAGACCATCTTAAGAACCTTAACATGCAGAAGTCCGTGAGACCTGATGAAATCCATCTGTGGGTCCTGAAGGAGCTGGTGAATGAAGTTGCTAAGCCACTGTTCATCATATTTGAAAAATCATGGCAGTCAGGTGAAGTTCCCGATGACGGGAAAAAGGGAAATATAACCCCATTTTCAAGAAGGGGAAAATGGATGACCCAGGGAATTACAGACCAGTCAGTCTCACCTCTGTGCCTGGCAAAATCTTGGAGCAGATTCTCCTGGAAAGCATGCTAAGGCACATGAAAAACAACAAGGTGCTTGGTGACAGCCAGCATGGCTTCACTAAGGGGAAATCCTGCCTGACCAATTTGGTGGCCTTCTATGATGGGGCTACAGAACTGATGGACAGGGGTAGAGCAGTTGATGTCATCTACCTGGACTTGTGCAAAGCGTTCGACACTGTCCCACACGACATTCTTGTCTCTAAATTGGAGAGACATCAATTTGATAAGTGGACCACTTAGTGGATAAAGAACTGGCTGGATGGCCACACACAAAGAGTTGTGGTCAATGGCTCAATGTCCAGCTGGAGACCAGTAACGAGTGGTGTCCCTCAGGGATCGGTGTTGGGACCGGTCTTGTTCAGCATCTTTGTCACTGACATGGACAGTGGGATTGAGTGTGCCCTCAGCAAGTTTGCCGATGACACCAAGCTGTGTGGTTCGGTTGATACGCTGGAGGGAAGGAATGCCATCCAGAGGGACCTTGACACGCTTGTGAGGTGGGCTGATGCCAACCTCATGAAGTTTAACCATGCCAAGTGCAAGGTGCTACACCTGGGTCGGAGCAATCCCAGGCACAGCTACAGGCTGGGCAGAGAAGAGATTCAGAGCAGCCCTGCAGAGAAGGAATTGGGTGTGCTGGTCAATAAGAAAATGAACATGAGCCAGCTTCAGTGGGCACTCACAGCCCAGAAGGCCAACCGTATCCTGGGCTGCATCAAAAGAAGCATGACCAGCTGGTCGAAGGAGGTGATCGTGCCCCTCTACTCTGCTGTCCTGACACCTCACTTGGAGTATTGTGTGCAGTTCTGGTGTCCTCAACATAAAAAGGACATGGAACTCTTGGAACAAGTCTAGAGGAGGGCCACGAGAATGATCAGGGGACTGGAGCACCTCCCGTATGAAGATAGGCTGAGAAAGTCGGGGCTGTTCAGCCTGGAGAAGAGAAGGCTGCGTGGAGACCTCATAGCAGCCTTCCAGTATCTGAAGGGACCCTATAGGGAGGCTGGGGAGGGACTCTTCATTAGGGACTGTAGTGATAGGACAAGGGGTAATGGGTTAAAACTTAAACAGGGGAAGTTTAAATTGGATATAAGGAGGAAGTTCTTTACTGTAAGGGTGGTGAGGCACTGGAATAGGCTGCCCAGGGAGGTTGTGAATGCTCCATCCCTGGCAGTGTTCAAGGCCAGGTTGGACAGTGCCTTGGGTGGAATGGTTTAGTGTGCAGTGACCCTGCCCATGGCAGGGGTTTGGAACTTGATCTTAAAGGTCCTTTCCAACCCTAACTATTGTATGATTCTATGATTCTGTTTCATTGCAGCATCTGTAAATAAAGAGGCTAAACACACACATACCCACACTGCTTTCACAACTATTTCTACTTTATTCACTCAAGCATGGTAATATATAGCATACAGATACGGGTCTGTTGTATATATGTATCTGTTTTCAGTCACTGTAAATTCCATTCTATAAATGATCACTCCCCAGGCTGCTTCCCAGCCTGACCTTGCACTCAAACACTCCATGGCTTATTCAAGACCCAGATGCACTATCAGCAATTCTTCTTCTTCTTTAATTATCCACAGAGCGGAAACAGGGAGGCTTGCAGTTCCCACATTTCATCCCAGTCTTTATAACTTGTAAAAGTTGTGGTTGGAGTGGCTTCTTCAGACATGGTCTTAAAATAAAATCTTTGCAAGCTTAACAGCAGGATCATTCTATTCAAATATTAATGATTGAAGACATTAATCTTATACTCCAACAGCCTTTACACAAATTAAGACCTATCTTTCCTCCCAGTGTGTATTTATCACATACACATTTTCACATGCTTGCTCAAAAATAATTCACACTTCTTTGTCTCACAAAGGAAGAAAGGTTTTATGGTTTGGTCCACCATGACTGTATTTATGGCTGCAGCCATTTATCCCTGGTGGCTATATGGCAAGAGCTTTTTGCTAGTTTTCACAGAGGTTTCCTGGTATTACCACAGTTTCCCTCAGAGTTCTGTGACAGTCCCAGGAGAGCTGCAAGTATCCTTCTGTAGGCTTAAATTATAGGTTGAAACTAACAATAGTGTGTGTGGCTTTAAACTAACATCATAAAATACAGCAAACTGTTCTAACTTGCTAACACATAAAGAGTAAGGAATGTCCAGCTGACGGGGGAAGGAACATCATGGGATTGATAACAACTACGGAGACAGTAAATAAGACCAAGGATGCCAGCCTTCAAGATAGCCGAGTGGTGCCCAGTGTGGAGCAAGACTAGAACAGAACAGAAGCAAGGACACACCACTGCTAACTCAGCACTAGGACCTTGCGAGCATGCACAAGTACTGAGGTCATTCAGTAAACACAATGATGAAGACTATCGGTAATCACCAGAAACCCTCACTCAGCAAGAAAGCACAGCATAATTAGGATGCAAATATTATAATTAGTTTTGGAAAATCTCATGAATATGTAAAACTTTTCCTGGGAAGACTGTGAATATCCATGAGTATACTAAATATATAGCCACTGCCAGCAAGTAAGGGGTGCAATCACCTTTGCAAAACTATTTGCACTGCAATAAAGTATGCCTGCTTTCTACAACTCCAAGTTGAGTTTTAGAGTTTCTCCAACCAACTTTTGTGGTAACACTTCTAGTCTGGTGTCCTTCCAAATACAGCTTTGGAAAATGGTGCAAAAAATTCTACAGCAGTCAGATATGGGACGACTTGTTTTCAAACTTAAACTCTTCCTACTCAGTAATACTTGGATTTTATCCTAAGGGCAAAGCATATCATAGAATTGTAGAATCAGCTAGGTTGTAAAAAACCTTTAAGGTCATCAAGAGCAACCATTACCCCAGGACTGCCAAGTCCACCACTAAACCATATCGCTGAGGACCTCACCTACATGGTTTTTGAATACTTGCTTTACTGAAGTCCAGACAGACAATGTCCACAGCCTTTCTCTCATTAACCAGGCAGATAACCTTATCATAGAAGGAGATCAGGTCGGTCAAGCAGGACCTGCCCATGAACCTATGCTGACTGGGCCTGATCCCCGAGTTTTTCTGCATGTGCTATGTGATTTGTATGTCTCCTGGTAATAATTTCATTATTTATTTTTCCTAGCTCTTCATCTCCTTTCTACTCATCTGAAGAAAAAAATGGTTTACATCTCACTAAATTATTAATTAGGTAAAAACATATTTCACAGTTGAATCAATTTTTTTAATGAAAAGTATATCTTCCTATCAGTTCTGCAAGTTTTTTTAATATAACTCCATGTCCCTGCTTCTTGCTTTATAAGACTGGAAGTTCCTAATGATCTTTCATATTTTTATACTTTTAACTATAGTACCTCCTTAGTTAGGAAATCACAGTTGTCTTAGATACACTTTTCACTACTAGTCATGACTTATCTGTACTCACCAGAGCCACTGTTTCCACTGGATTTTAAATAAGCGTGTCATGCTGTATTTTTGTTAATGAAGTACACAGTGACAGTGAGGATTCATGTGAGTTTTGCTTACAAAGCCCAGCTGACAGAGTTAATTTGGAGCACAGTAGAGTGAACGAACAGTCCATTGTCCCTCTCCCACCTCCATCATCTTTCCCTGTATTGCCTTCAATTTTCAAAAATATAATTTAATCTATTATATTGGTCAGATCTCTCAGAACCATGACTGTCAAGTCAGTCCTCTCAACTTGACTAGCTCGATTGTGTTTCACAAATTTTGTCACTTTAGTTACTTGCTTGCTTTTGCCAAGAGTAACTTTTGTCAAGATTACTCTTGACAAAAACAAGTGAGCAACTAAAGAGGCAAAATTTGTGAAAAATTGGAAAAAACTCACAAACAAAACCAAAAAGCAGGTAACACTCCAGTAACCCACTGCTCACATCTATCTTAGCTTGCATGTGGATAACAATCCACTGTTAATTTCTATTCTTTGGTTTCTGTCTCTCAGATGCTTTTCTGAGTAATAAAGCTGTCGTTTAGCACTTCAGCAGTTCAAGTAATGATGCTGTTTTGTTTCACACCTCGGGGGTTCTCACTTAAGATACTTCTTGTAAGAGGCCATGTGGAGGGTTTATTGAGTTCTAAATGCATGATGCCACAGGTTCCTTTTGTTAGATAAACCCTTTGTTACCTTGAATAAGAGTAGTGCTTTTGCTAGAGAATTTGGTATTTGTAGTTTTGTACCTACAAAGCATATGTAGGCAGGAGCATCACTCAGCAAACTGTGCCACTGCAACAAGCACCACTAAGGGGCTGTACACTTTATTCTAGTGAAGACACAGTGATTTTCATTGCATGTATACAAAATATTTACTATCTAAAACTGTCCAGTGCTGAAACTTAGCTCATATTTTCTCTTAATAGAAAGAAATAGATATTTAAGTTACTCTTTGAATGAAAAAATTAGACACAGGTAGGACATAATGATAAATACATTCTCACGCACACCTAAAGAACACATTCCCTGAGCATCATCTGAAATACCAAATGGCAAGATGAACAAATTATTGCTTACTCTACTGCTACTAGTAATTCTGAAAAATATCATGACATCTGACTTTAAACCCAGTAGATCAGCATAAGCAATATCCCTTTTTCCAGCAACAAAAGTTCTTGTCTATGAGGACTGAAAATGATTACTCATTTGTTAATAGAGCAAAATACTTCACACTGCAGAATCAAAACTCTGCAACTGCAGGCGTTCTTTCAACCATGTTGAAGACAAGCTGAATAATGACGACCAGATTCTCATGCAAGTTAAGTGCCTGCATTTCAGGTGGAACCATCCTTCCCTCCTTGGCATATTAATTTTGAAACTAGATGAAGTAAATCGCTTCTTCTTTTCCCCAAAATCAGTTAGCATTCCAAAATTGAAGTGATCTCTCAGAAGTATAAATATGCTGAAAAACAAAGTTCTGTTTAACGAACTCATAAATTAACGAGGTTTGATATGCTCTTCCAAATTTCATCAAGTCACTATTTAGAGGGTCTCTGAGTCAGAGACTGTATACAAACTCTGAAAAGACTCTTTCTCTCTTAATTGCGTGGCACAAACACTCTTTGTTCCCACAAAACGCCACAGTGCTCAATTTCACTCTTTTTTTTTTGCGTTCTTAAAGAGTGTAACTGCATGAACCTCAGTTCTTTCATGGAGGTGTGGTTTTTTTCTGTTACTCATTTTCACTTTCACTATTTTACAGACCTCCTCTACATGCCAATGCAATAATTTCCTTTTAAAGATAATTCCTTAAACCAGTCACAGCTGCACTCTTCCCAGCATTCCCATTTGTGGCTTTTCCAGACATACTGGACAGAGCACACAGAGCAAGGGCTGTCTTCTTTTGCACAGTTTTCTCTTTCATTTCACATTCACATCCTAAGAAGACAACGTACACCTTATGTACAACATACACACCTTGAGCACGCCTAAAACAGAGATCAGTGAATATGCAATTTTGTGCCAACAAAGCTTGAAAGTAATTAATTACAACTGGGGATGTATATGTCTGTTTCATAATCTTTTTAGAGGGCTAAAAATCAGTGGCTAGCTGTATATGTCTTCTAGATCTCAATCTGTACAAGCAGTTGTACCAGACAATGAAAATGTCACCCTCAAAGACTGACTACAGATAACGTTTCCACTTTCAGCACTGATGTATTCCTAGAGCAGAGACTTTTCCCAGAAGAGAGGAAATACTGAGGAAACTCTATTAAATGAAGTGTTACGCTTGACTGACAGTACTAAAAGTTGTGCATAAGTTCAAGATGTAAGAACACCCCACAGCATGAAAGAACTGCAAGTACCACAAGAATACACAAAACATTCAGTTTCTCTGAGTTAGCCCCATCAGAAGCTGCACTTTCTGGAAATCCAAATCCATAAATTGTAACCAGTGACTTTTTTTCTCCAAGTTAATTTATAAAGTGTATCCCAACTAGGTCCCTCTTGTTTATGATAGAAGGAAGAGCTACCAGTCTACCCTACAACGAATGAAAGATCAAAAGATCCCAACAGCTTCCTAACAAGTATGTTTTGCTGAGTCCTTAAAGACCATGGAGACTATGATTTTTTAAAATATTTTAACTGCAGACTTGCAGCTACTCTATTCCTACTGTTCTATAATGGCATTAAGCAAAAGTCAGTAGGGGTTTTCATATACAAAATAGGAAAAGGGGGAATGGCTTTAAATGGAAAGAGGGTAGATTTAGGTTGGACATTGGGAAGAAATCCTTTACTGTGAGAGTGGTGAGGCACTGGCACTTTGAGCAACCTGGTCTACTGGAAGGTGTCCCTGCCCATGGCAAGGGGCTGGAACTAGATGATCTTTAAGGTCCCTTCCAACCCAAACCATTCTGTGTCTTTATGACATACAAACCCCAACAACTTTATATTAAAGTTTGAATTAAGTTATAATTGAAATTTGATTTTTAAGACTGAAGAGAACACACCAACTCATTCCCTCGGAGGAGAAAAGCGTTTCAAGCATTAAAACCAACAAACAACAGCTTATGGACCACGATTGGTGGTGGACGAACCACCACTTCGCGCCTCAGACCGAAGCCTGACTCCACCTCAGGAGCTGCCTCTCCGTTCCACCGCCACCACTAACGGCGCAGCGCGCTCACACTGCCCGGGCCAGGCCGAGGCGCGAGGTGTCCGCTAGGGGGCCCTCGCCGCCCAGGTAGCACGCGGAACAGCCGCTAGGCGGCGGCCTCGGAAGCGTTAAGCGCGGGCGCAGCGGCCAGGCGCAGTACGCTGCTCCACCGCCAGGGCGCCGGCACACCGCCCGCTTCTGCCTCGCTATGGCGGAGGGCGGAGAACGTGAACCCGTTCCGGAGTAGCGGCTCTAAGAACCGCTTCCGGTTCCGTGCCGCTCCCCGCCCGCTGCCCCTCCCCTTCCAGGCCTCTGCCCCGGCCTTTCCCCGGCTTCTTCTGGCTCCCCGGCTGGGGCTTCCATGCATGCGATGGTCGGCGCCGGGAGGGGGAGCTCGCGGGTCGATTGTTAGGTACCGCTGTTGTCGCCATCGCAGGCGGGCGGTTTCCGTCTCCTCGCCTTCCCCAACATGGCAGCTGCGACGGGAGGCTGTCGCGGAACTCGCAGGCCGGTGCTGGGGACTCCCCGCGGTAGCGGGGACCGCACCTTGTTTCTCTTCGACCGGCGCCAGGAGCAGGCGGACTCGGACGAGAAAGTGCTCAACTACGGCAAGGACAACTACAGGGGCTTTCGTAGCGCCGTCCGCCAGGTGCTGGGGACAGGCAGGGAGGGCGGGAGAGCGGCGGCGGGGTCACGGCCGCCCCGTTAACGCTGCCCTGGGGGCGGGGTCTGGGGCGGACGAGCAGCGCGGGACGTGGGGAGTGAGGGCTGCCGGCATGTGCCCCAGCCCTGCGTGCCGAGTGAGGGCGCGAGGGGGGCCAGTCTCGGTGGCGCGCATCCATCCCGGCGCCGTTGCGCGGGCGGGGGTAGGAGGTAGAGAGCCTCCGCCACCCGGCCTGGGGCGCTCGGGCCATCGCGCTGCTTTCTCCCATCAAACTTTCCTGCCCGGCCAGGCGGACGGGCGTCGAGGGGGGGACCGCGCCCACGCTCCTGACGGCCGCGGGCATCGTCCCCGGCGGCTGTAGGGCGGCCGCCTGTGTGGTGCGGAGTTGCTCGGTGGGAGCAGCCCCTGGCGGCGGGCGGGAGGGCAGCAGCGGCGCAGGAGCTCCCCCGCGCGGGGAAGCGGCGGCGGTGCGGGGCGGCGATCCGGAGAGCCGGGCTGTCTGAACTTGTGCTGTCCAAGGTGCGGGCGGGAAGCGCCGGTACTTTCCTGGTTTGAGCCCTGTAGCTGCCCCTCGGAAGCCTGAAGGGGGTGGCTGCCGGTCGGACGGTTCGCCTGATTGGGTCTTGGCTGTCTCGATGTCCTTTCGGTTTCGTTATGCAACGCGAGAACTTACCCTGTCTTCAGACCTCTGGGAGGTGGAGATTTCTGCCTGCCTATGTGCTGTTTACTTCAGTTTGCTAGTGATACCAGAAGGCACCACCCACTTTCTGTCGTGGTTTCTTTTTCTGAAGGAGCAGTTAATGCCATAAAACCTGTTAGCTGCCTCCACACGTTTTATGTTGAGGAGCGCACAGGAAAATAATCTGTAAATTGCACACTAATTTAGTCTGATAGCATATTCTGTTTTAGTTTGCTTATCCAGTTTTATTTGCACTTTGTTCTCCAGCATATAAACTCTTGGGGGAAATTGCTTTGTTTGTCATGTGTCTGGGTAATCTTTAATGTAATGGTTTCCTACTGAGATGGAAGCTGTGAGTTATCAAGGTTAGCAGGAGTAGCTGTTACACATGACTATCTCCTCCTTGCACAGTTCTTCTGCCTCAGTGGTCTCCCACTTCAGTGTTCAAAATGGAATGTTCGTACTCTATTAGATGTACTGAATCTGTACTGCCACTACTTCAGGTGCTGCAACTCGGCAGTAATTTGGCTATGGAGTGATAGCACATCCCTTGGTCTGATCAGTGCCCCTAAAGTTCAGAAGGCTAGAAGAAACAAGCAACTGAATGGAATACAGAAATCTGTAGACTTTACTTAGTGTAACATTTAGAGAAGGTAGTGGGTTGGGTTCATGGCCTTCTAACAGCCAACTTCCTCTTTAGTGGAGCATCATCATAGGGGTTCATACCTCCTAGGAGTAATCATAGAATTGTGTGATTCTATGATTCTATGAACCAACTTTCTTTAATGGAGCATTATTATAGGGGTTCATACCTTGTATGAATAATAGTGAGGATTCTGTAATTTCCATCAAGAGTTGTCTTAATGGATCCCATTTCAATTGTACCTACTGGATGGATCACAAGTATACTTTATACTTTCAGTATTCAAAGCAAATACGTTGATTATTATCCCATCTTTGTTTCTTAACTTTGGTAATTAACAGTTTGACTGAGGTTAACACTAATTTTCAATTTGTTACAGTCAAGGAAGTCTTTGTTTTCATGGCTTTTTATATATATGCTGCATGCTCCAGCAACTTCTGTTTCCATGCGTCCTCACAGTGCTCATTAGTTCACAGAGCTTTTGGCATATTTGCAGTCTAGTACAGAAATAAGCCATCATCACAAGATATGATGTATCCTGGGTACAAACAGCCTCAGGGGGTTCTTATCTTACAATGTATTGACACTAGGAAGTTGCTGCTTCAGCACCATTAGGCAGACCGCTCAGATATGCAACGTAGCATATGAAAAGTCTGGTGCTACACAGCAGAATTTGTGTTTGGATTTGGTGCCTGTGAAAGTAAAATCTTCAAGTATGCTTTCTTACCACATCAACACCATAATCCTTGTCAGCAGTCTCGGTGGTTCTTTTGGATTATTAAGGGTAATAGAGTTAGTGCTCTTAAACTTGTGTAGCAAGAACCTCAGATGATCCTTCTCATATAGAAAGCCCTTCTCCAATGCATTGACTGTCTGCAAGTTAGTCAGAGATGCCTCTGTCACAACTAATTTTAGTGTGATGACTCTTCGCACCTTGGAGATTTCTTTATCTTACATATGGCATATCTAACTCTGAAAGCAGGCTAAAACAGATGGTTTGATGTGACCAGTAAATGCTGGTCCAGTGAAAGCTGCACAGGCTAGGGTCCGGGAAGTTTGATGTCACATGTCTTCTACACCAACAGTATACAGATTCTCGTTAGGCTTCTGGTAGAGATTTCTGGCATCTCAGTGCCTCTGGGAGCTTTGTGCATTGTTTGTGTTTCCGTGAGTGTTGTACTCCAAAATGCCAGATTTCTGGCATCTTGAAAGTTGTGACTACTTTCAGGAATAAGGTGAAGGACAGGCTTTCCCCAGTACATGGTGCTGAAAACATGTCAGGGAAATAATGAAAGTTCTGAAAGATCTGTTTAATAAGCTAGTTTTGAATTGTTGAGACTAAGATGAAACGGAATGTTGCATTCACTTCTCTCCACTTAAAGTTATTACAGTGCATGATCAGGTAAACATCACGTACCTAGCCATGCTGTTTTCATGGGTATCCTGTACAGTGGCTCAGGCTCAGCTTTAAAATGACTTCCATTGGCAGTTTGTTGTGTGAATGAATGATTCAAACTTAAACGAGTTCAAACTTAAAATGATTCAAACTTAAATGGTTTAAAACTTAAACAGGGAAAATTTAGATTGGATATAAGGAAGAAGTTCTTTATTGTGAGGGTGGTGAGGCACTGGAATTGGTTGCCCAAGGAAGTTGTGAATGCTCCATCCCTGGTGTTCAGGGCCAGGTTGGACAGAGCCTTGGGTGGCATGGTTTAGTGTGAGGTGTCCCTGCCCATGGCTAGCCCAAGGGGGCTAGAACTAGATGATCTTAAGGTCCTTTCCAACCCTAACTGTTCTATGATTCTGTGATTCTGCTGTAACAGCTATGGTGCACATACGTTTCCCAGTCTGCCAGCTGGGCTGTGGGGGTGGTAATGTCTGACAAGGGTGCCAGAAATACTAAGCCGTTGAAACTATTTCTGCTGTGCACATCTTCCCGTAGTAAAAGAGAATTCCTCTGGATATAACTGGGTACGTAGGAGTCAAAGGAGATTGTAAATTTTGAAAATGAAATTAAACCTGATTGTAGTATGTGATGATTCAGAGTTGGAAATACTTGAATGCCTGAAGCCCTGGTCTTGGGCTGCTACTTCTGGGACTTACAGGGTTTTTTCATAACGCAGAGCGAAGGTGAGCATCTTCCTGTTTGTGTAGCAAAACAGCTGACTTGAGGCAAGAGGTCTGGCTACTCAAGAGGTCAATTTAGGAGAGGATCCATGTTTTCTCTATTAAAAAAAAAAAAAGGACAAAAATTATCCATTATTATTAAAACATTCTTTGTTAATTTTTGAAACTTTTGAGGTTTTTTGAAGCAAGTATTTGATGGCACCATTTTTTGTTTTTTTATTTTTTTACTGTCCCTTAGCAACAAGTTAACACCTGACAGTGTGGTTGGATGTGGCTTTATAAACTTATGAATCAGCTTCTAGTTCTGAATGTGTGTAAGGGGAAAGATTAAAAGATTTTAATTTTTATTTTAAAAGAAGTTGGAGCAGATATAGTCTTCATTTTCTTCCTTGCAGTGATCAGTTGTAAAGCAGAAGCCTCTTAATTAAAAATTATCTGTTAGCTTGATTATTCCACTTGAGCACTGTCGATCATATGTAGAACAGTCATGTCATTTCGGTCCCCAGAACCATGAAATCATAAGGTGAATAAGTAAATTAAATACAAAATTTCATTTCTTCTTAGGTTAGGGATAGACTTGACAGATTTAACACCCATAAATCCATTGGCCTTGATGGGATGCACCCATGGGTGCTGAAGGAGTTGTCAGATGTTGTTGCTCTGCCACTCTCCATCATCTTTGAAATATCACAGAGAATGGGAGAGGTGCCCAGTTGTTGGAGGAAGGCCAGTGTTACTTCCATCTTCAAAAAGGGCAAGACAGAGGATGTGGGAAGCTACCAGTTAGTCTGCCTCACCTCCATCCCTGGAAAGGTGATGGAGCAGGTCATTCTGGAGGTCATCACCAAGCATGTAGAAGAGATGAAGATCATCAGGATTCGTCAGCATGAATTCACCGAAGGTGAATCTTGTGTGATCATCTGATAGCTTTCTATGATGACATGGCAGGATGGGTCAATGAGGAGAGAGCAGTGGATGCTATGTACCTTGACTTCAGCAAGGCTTTTGATACTGTCTCCCTATATAACATCCTTTTGGGTAAACTTAGGAAATGTGGGTTAGGTGGATGGACAGTGAGTTAGATAAAAAGCTGGCTGAATGGCAGAGCTCAGAGGGTCATGGTCCCCAGAGCAGTATCCAGTTTGAGGCCTTTAGTCAGTGGTGTTCCCCAGAGATCAATATTGTATTCAGTCTTATTCAACTTCTTTATCAGTGATCTGGATGAAGGGCTTGAGTGTACCCTCAGCAAGTTTGCTGGTGATGGGAAGCTGGGGAAGTGGCTGATACACCAGAAAGCTGCACTGCCATTCAATGGGACCTTGATAGGCTGGGAAACTGGGCGGAGAGTATCCTAATGAGGTTCAACAAGGACAAGTGCAGAGTACTTCATCTGTGGAGGAAGCACCCCAAATACTAGTACAGGTTGGAGTCTGAGCTACTGGAGAGCAGTGCAGCTGAGAAGGATCTGGGAGTCCCAGTGGATGACAAGTTGACTGTGAGCCAGGAGGGCCAGTAGTACCCTGTGGTGCATTGGAAGGAGTGTGGCCAGCACATCAAGCGAGGTGATCCTCCCCCTCTACTGACCCTGATAAGTGAGGTTATCCTCCCTGGCACTGGCCTGACATCTGACTCTCTGACATCTGGAGTACTGTGTCCAGTTCTGGGCTCCTCAGTACAAGAAGGACAAGGAGCTACTGGAGAGGGTCCAGCAGAGGACCACAAGGATGATCAGGGGTCTGGAGCATCTCCTCTTATGAGGAGAGGTTGCAGGAGCTGGGCCTGTTAAGTCTAGAGAAGAGAAGACTGAGATTATATTCGTTTATGCATAGAAATATCTCAGAGGATGATGCCAGACTCTTTTCAGTGGTGCCCAGTGAGAGGGCAAGGAGCAATGGCTATAAACTAAAACAAAGGAAGTTGCACCTCAACATAAGGAAGAACTCTGTGTTGGCAGAGCACTGGAACAGGCTGCCCAGGGAGGTTGTGGAGCATCCTTCTCTGGAGACATCCAAAATCCACCTGGGTGCCTTCCTGTATAACCTGCTCTAGGTGGCCCTGCCTCAGCAGGGGAGTTGGACTGGATGATCTCCAGAGGACCCTTCCAACCTGAACAATTCTGTGAGTCTTGGGAGTACTATTGCATGTACACCTTCCTCTTCTGTTAGCTGTATGCCCCACTACTTGTCCTGATGTTTAGAGTATAACTGGAAAATACTTACCTGCAGTGAGCAGAATGGAGCTAAACTTTGTTGGCAGTAGTCGTAGATCTCTTGCTTACGTTGTCCCGGTACGCAGTGAAGCTGGAACACTTCAGTTGGTGGCTAAGCTGGCAGGAATCCTTCCAGGCATTTACAGAGAGGTCATGCTGCTTTTAAAGCAGAAAGGTATCTGTGCTGAAAACTGCATAGAAGTTTTGTGATACGCATCCTCAAGCTAAGGGACAAAAAAGGCATTCATTAAAAGGGAGTATGAAGAAGAAGCATAGATGTGATGGAAACTAAAAAATATGTTTGGGTTTGGGAGGGGTTTTTATGACTATTTGCTTACCAAAGCCTAATAAATAATGTATAATGAAATTATTTGTGATCAGTGAAAATATATTAGCAACTTCTGCTGTTCATATCATCAGAGGGTAACTCTTAAATGTATTTAAAAAGTTTTAAGATGTTGTTCTAATAAATTTGCTCAAGAAAAGTACTTCTTAATGGTGAAATCTATTCATCTTATAATAATTATATTTTTGTACTATAAAACCTATGTTCATTTTTTCAAGATCCTGTGTAATCAGAAACTAAAAATAGATGTATATTAAGCATAATAGGCACACACAAACCAGTTTTTCCTTCATTTTTAAAGAAACTGTTGATGCTGTTAAGATATGTAAAAAATGCAACAATATTACGAGTTTTTTCGAAAACTGTCATATTTCAGGCTTTACTGAAATGCTTGTGCATTAGCAACTTTGCCACTGACGTTTCAGTGGGAAGAAGGATGCAGTTTGCATACCTTTGTGCGCTTGGGTACTGCCTTACTGTGTGTTGACTTACTGGAAAGATGTGTGGCTTTTAAGTTCGTGCACAAATTTGAGTGCTGTCATGTACAGAGTATTTGCATTGCTTTAGCGTTAGTTTTCCAGGTGTAGCTTCTTAGATGTGACAAAGTTATGTTTTTGCTTTTGAAGAGTGGCTTTTGAATTCTTGTTACTTTAAAAAGTGATGTCATACAAAGTATTTTCATAGTGGAAGCTGTATGAAGTCAATGTCCAAATTTTGGTTGATAGCTGCACAAATATTAATATTTGTGATTTTGCTATTAGACACAAAGGCTTGTGAAGGTCTAATGAAAGTTACTATATTTGAGTAGACTCTGAGGAAGTCTAGTAATGACAGAATGCTCTTTGCATAAATTCTTTCCACTTGTCAAATCTTGTAAGTCGTGTATCAGCTGAACTTCTGAAAGTAGTGAAACTTTCAACTAGAACAGAGAACAAGGCACTTCAATTTCTGCAAATGCAGTCTTCTGTAATTCACTCTTTAGATAAAGGTAACTTCATCAGTAAAGGATAGTTGGAAATATTTCAGAACACTACAGTTCACTGCTGATTCTGTCTGTAGGTTGCATCTAGTGACCATCTGCTCAGAAGACAGGGGCTACTGGGTGTTCCTGTATTTCCATAATATGTAACTCTTTGCATTGAGCTCCAAGAAGTGTTTAGAAATAATTTTTTTTTTTTTTTTTGAATGCAACTGCTTTTCTAGAGAATTTTGGATGCCCTTTCTTTTGGTGTTAAAGGATAATACATGTTTGTATTCTGACATTGTGAAAGCTCATTCAGATTATGATTAAAGATTATTGTTCTGCTATCATAAGGGCTCAGTACCATGTCCTCAGCAGCAGTCTGTTGTCATGATAAGACTAGCTGACCCAACAGTGAACTGGAAAAGCTTATTTGATCGTGACTCTTACGAGTTGCATACAGTTGGTTCTCAGCTGCTTCCAGCAAAGTCTTTGTCTCCACTTAATCTGTTTATATCTTAAATTTTGTATTTGCTAACTTGTATGAATGACCTTAATAATATCTAGTTCTGTGAATAATTGAAAGAGGTGATACAAATATCTCAGTATCCATAAGTACTATTGACACTTCCTGGTTTGAAAATCTCTGATTTGAGAATAAAATAATTTTCCATAAATGTGTTTTATAGTTTTATCCATAGAATCACAGAATAGTTTGGGTTGGAAAGGACCTTAAGGTCATTCAGTTCCAAGCACCTCCCATGGGCAGGGGCACCTCACACTAGACTAAGTCACCCAAGGCTCTGTCTAACTTGGCTTTGAACACTGCCAGGGATTCACAGTTTTCCTGGACAACCCATTCCATTGCCTCGCTGCCCTCACAGTAAAGAACTTCCTCCTTATATCCAATCTAAACTTCCCCTGTTTACATTTTAACCTGTTACCCCTTGTCCTACTACAGTCACTAGGACATCACTACAGTCCCTAATGAATAGTCCTTTCCCAGCACCCTTGTAAGGCCCCCTTCAGATACTGGAAGGCTGCTATGAGGTCTCCACGCAGCCTTCTCTTCTCCAGGCTGAACAGCCCCAGCTTTCTGAGCCTGTCTTCATACTGGAGGTGCTCCAGTCCCCCGATCATCCTTGTGGCCCTCCTCGGGACTTGTTCCAACAGTTCCATGTCCTTTTTATACTGAGGACACCAGAACTGCACGCAATACTCCAAGTGAAGCCTCATGAGAGCAGAGTAGAGGGGCAGGATCACCTCCTTAGACCTGCTGGTCACACTCCTTTTGATGCAGCCCAGGATACGATTGGCTTTCTGGGCTGCAAGCACACACTGAAGCTGGTTCATGTTCATTTTCTCATCAACCAACACCCCCAAGTCCTTCTCTGCAGGGCTGCTCTCAATCTCTTCTCTGCCCAACCTGTAGCTGTGTCTGGGATTGCTCCGATCCAGGTGTAGGACCTTGCACTTGTCATGGTTAAACTTCATGAGGTTGGTATCAGCCCAGCTCACAAGCGTGTCAAGGTCCCTCTCGATGGCATTCCTTCCCTCCAGTGTATCAACTGAACCACACAGCTTGGTGTCATCGGCAGACTTGCTGAGGGCACACTCAATCCCACTGTCCATGTCCCCAAGAAAGATGTTGAACAAGATCAGTACCAATACCCATCCCTGAGGGACACCACTCGTTGCTGGTCTCCATGTGAACATTGAGCTGTTTACTACAACACTGTGCACGCAGCCATCCAGCCAATTCTTTGTCCCGGTGGTGGTCCATCTATCAGATATGTGTCCGTCCAATTTAGAGACAACGATGTTGTGGGACATGACATGAAAGTGGTATTTTCAAACTGAGAAATTTTCTAAGTTTGCCGAAGTTTATAAAGGTTGCAGCCTCTTAAATTCAGACATAGCCAAGAAAAAGAGCTTATCTGCAGTTAGGACTGCCATACTTGGTCCATGAACGTGCTCAGGAACTTATCTCTAAATGACATGGAATGGACCTGCTGCCTGTAGATAACCATAATGCTTAAGTCACCAGGGGAAAGGCAGGTGTAGTCTGCGAGGCTGTTGCAGTTGGCTTAGTTAAGGCTCACTCCTGGAATCCAGGAGAGAGCTGGAACGATGAGGCTGCCCCTGCTCAGTTAGCAGGCTGCAGTCTTGTGCAGGCACTTCATGTGCAGGCATCCTAACCAACTTCTTTCTGCCTTTAAAGTAAACGCTGCACTGTATATAAGGTTTTGGGAGCAGAAGAGCTTTCTTGGAGGTAGAGAAAACAGGGAAGCTGTAATTATACCTGGAGGGAAAAGATGCTTATCTGTGCTTTCAGAAGTAAAACTCTGTAATAACTGCTAAACTTGAATGGCATAGTGGGAGGTTAGGTTTATAGTATCCAGATTTTTTGCTACTTATTTTCCTTGCGCTGAGTATTCATTTATTTTTTTTTTTTTTCCCTGCATGGGTTTGTGATGTAGAAATGTGTGTACTGTGAAAGGCTAAGTTGAAGAGATATGACCATAAAAGAGTTAAAAAGTAATAATTACTCCAGATCTCTAAGCCTGGCCATCAATGTCTTAATGTCATCTTCGTTTGTTTCACTTGTACCAGGTGCTGTGAGAAACTTAACGATTTTGCTGATGGGTACTAACTATCTTTAACATAGTTGCAACTAGGGAGAAGGGAACTGAAAGAATGAAAGCAGGCTTCTAACAAAAGCTTAAGCAGTGTGTTAAGAATAATTTTGTGAGTCTGAAAGCAAGGGATGGAAAGAAAAGAGGTATGGGAAATGATGAGGGCAAGCTGCTTTGGGAATGCAAGAGCTTCAGGGAAGAATCTGACTGAATGTGCAGAAAGCACCTGTAGGAGTCACGACTGCAGGACTGACAGGGTTGTTGGAGTCAAACAGGATTTGAGTTGGCTTTTAATTGAGTTTCAAAGACCTGGAAAGGCAGGAGAAAATACAGGTATTTAGTTTATCATTTTAAGAAAGAGATTAGTTAGGATGGATGTAGAGGCATATGAGTCTATGTAGAAAACAGGATAGAAAGTCCAAAGCTACAGAAATATGTTCAAAAGTTGGAGGCAGCAGTGCAGCCATGATCATTTAGGTTCAGAAGAGTACAGTTCAGTGGTTTAATGGTAAAGAATTTTCTAAAAGAAATCTCGATATTTTTTTCCTTTTTTCTGTTTGTTTGTTTGTTTGTTAATGTATGATACACTTGAAGAGCAGAAACATTAGTGTGTATCCAACATTAAGAAATATTTGGTTGGTTTAATGTCTCAAAAGGGTGAAATTAAATATGGAACACCCTCTAGATCGTGGCTATTGCTGTTGTAGTTGCTGTTTTAGTTGCATAGTCTGTAATAGAGCTGTTCAGTCTTGTTTCTCGGCCTTCAAGGTGATTACCGGTAAGACAGTTCCTCCTGCTGAAAATTTCTGTTGCTCATTAGAATGTATTTTAGGCAGGTAAAAATCCAAACTACTTGAGTGCAGACAGTTTTAGCTAAGTTGATAAAGCAAATGAAGTTAAGTTCTGGAATTAAATTATGTTGTGAATTAATATGGGAAAAATGTTTGGTCACTTCCCAGTAGCGTGTGGCAAAGACCACTAGTTTACTTTGTGGATTCTATTTATTTGAGTATTTTACGGAGTCTTTAGTTATCATAACTGAATAACCTGCAAATTTTGTAGGCATTTGGCATAGCTGATGATGAAAACTTTGTTATCACCACAACGAGCAGGAAGGAAATTACAGAAGACAACTTCAGTAAGTATCTAAGATAGGAAGATAAATACAGCTATTTCTTCTATTCATTGCAAAGACTGCATGGTGATTATTTATACTCTGTGACATGCAATAATTAATTGGAAACGTAAATCCTATAGTAGTTTGCCAAGAATTGTTACAAAATTGAGTTTCACAAACCAGATTTTAACAACTACTCATTAGTATGATGACAGTTATACAAGGTGATCTTCAGTCTTTTGTCACAAGTTCTGTAAATGGTATGAAAAAATATCATGTAAATAGCTATTGCCTGAGAAAAACTTGCATTAGTAAACTTGGAAAAGTGAAAGGATTTTAAATTACATGCTGCTGCTAGGATGCTGAGCAGTCAATGCCTAAGAAAATACAGAGAGCACCTGTGGCTAAAACTGTACTAGTTTTGAGAGCAGAAGTTGCCAGGTGCAGTGCTCTTCAATATACTTTGTATTTCATCTTCTCTGCAGGTGAACTTGTTGAAGATGGAATTACTTTATATTTGCTACAGTCAGTTGATCAGATGCTGCTTTCGGCAACCAAGGAGCGAATTGACTTCCTGCCCCACTACGATACCCTTGTCAAAAGTGGCATGTACGAGTACTATGCCAGTGAAGGGCAAAATCCTTTGCGTAAGTCCTTGCCAAAATAATCTTGTGTAAATTATGTTTATATGTTATATTACCCAGGGATTTTGTATCCAGGTCACATCAGCCTTCCACAGATGAATATACTGCCTTTTGCAGTGTGGCTTGAATGTAAAATGTAGTAGCATCTTTGATAGGTTTGTGTTCCAGAAGTATTGGAACAGGAGGAAAGTAATTGAAACAGGAGAAGAAAAGATTTTGATTATGTCTGTCAATGTCTGTGGGCCTAGGTAACAAAGTTTCTTGACAACTTGCTCTATTTTTTAAGTATTTGAAACTTTTGTTTGGGTCCATCTGGCAGTATCATCCACATAGATTTTCTGTTTTCTCTCCCTGCAAACTTTTGCCCAAAAGCCGAAGCATATTTATTTATGAGACAGAAAAATGATTTAAATATAGGATGTCAGTGTTGTCTTTTGAAGTCTTGTTTTTTTAGTATTAAAGCAAACTTTACTACTACTAAGGGAAAAGTAAACTTTCTTACATTTTCCTCTATCATATTACTGCTAAAGCAGCTTTGTTAGGGTGCTTTAAATCATTCTCTGTAAAAGAGAGTGAACAAGCTTCAGGTGTTTGTGAGAAACTTTTCACATGCATTTAAGTCAACTCTTGCTCTTACCTGTACTCTGTAGTAGTTGACATAGGGAAAAGGATGATTCCTGCTCCAAGTGTACTGCATGTGTTCATATTGCTACTCCAAAAATCTTTAAAATGTTCCAAAAGTTCTGGTACTACTTCTTGTCATAACTCTTCAATCCCAAAGACACTACAGTGATCAAGATTATGAACAGAATAACCTTTAAATCTACTTCTGTAATGACATTACTGGCATATTTTTTCCTCATGTGCTACTAAATCTCACCTTTGAGACCCTAGTAGAGTAATTGTGAAATTCTGCAACACATTCATAATTCACATTTGCAGAACAGCTATATTACTGTCTACTTTTGTTTATTATGCACTGGAATTGACTTGTTAGAGCAAATAGCAATTTTTGAGCATGTGTAAGTGCACTGCAGCTGATGCTCCTTTTTTAAAACATCTCTTAAGGACATGCCTAACCAGTTTCAGGTGTTGATGGGGAGTCACTGTTCTTTGGTATGGAATAGTAGGGATAGATGACATAACTGGTGCTCAGCTCGTGTTGTTAGCAGTGAAGAAGTTTGCAAAGGATCAGAGAACTGTTTTTATACTTCAGAAACAACTTGAGGGAAAATGACAAATACTTCAGTATTGCTGTATGATACTAATACACAAGGGATGGCCAGTGTGATTTGCGCTGTAGCATTCTGAGGAACGTTGCAAATGAAACTTTTATCAGAGACTGAATGGAAATATCTATTCACTAGGGCTGATCAGTTGGAGTAAATTACTCCAAACTTAATGTATTTTTCTAAATTGGTGCCATTGTCCTAATTTAAATGCAGTTTTTCACTAAAGTTAAGTAGTCCTAACTTTAGATAAGGGCTCCAAGTATTTTTAATGTTTAGAGACACAAACTTGTGTGAGTAGTTTGTCTGGCTGTTTCTGGTGTGTATTGCCATGTAACTGATAAAATTTGGGTTGTAGTTACGATTCACTAAATTGTTCAACCATTTTTACAATTTTCTTTGTGTTCTTTTTGTAAACAAATAACTTTGTAATTTGGAAGTTGTTCAACGTATCCATTTAGTTTTTTTCAACGAGTTCATTCTTAATATTTTTTACAAGTCAGAGTCAGTTTTTTACGTGCTTGACACTTTCATATGAATCAAATTCATTCCTAATCATGGAAAAGAAGTTTGTCTTATAGTAAGGAGCCTGTTAGTTCATCACTGTTCATACAAACTTCCAGTAGTTGTGTTCTTATATCAACAGGTTCAATGATGAAACAAATCATAATGGTATATGTGCACATTGTTTTGGTTTGGTTGTTTCTCTTTTAAGTCGAGATGTGATATAATTTTGATGGTTCTGATAGTGCTTAGCTCTTGTCTGTATTTTGGGAATTGCTCAAAAGAAACTAAGAAACTACTCTGTGTGTGCCTGTTTTCTGAGTGCTGCCTTTTGAGAACAAGATTTTCATAGGTTTATTTTTCTTCAATTTCTTTAGCATTTGCCCTTGCTGAATTGATTGACAATTCTCTGTCAGCTACGTCCCGAAATACTGATATTCGGAGCATACAGATAAAATTGGTAAGATAGAAATATGCTACTTTCTTCAGGTATAGTTTGCATTATCTTTTCTTTCTGGTGCTCCTTGGATTTTGTTTATTGTTTCTTTTCCCCCCAAAACAGTTATTTGATGAATCCCAAGGAAAATCAGCTGTTGCTGTGATTGATAATGGAAGAGGAATGACTTCTAAACAGCTTAACAACTGGGCTGTGTATAGGTTGTCAAAGTTTACAAGACAAGGTGACTTCGAAAGGTTAGAAAGTTTTGATCATTTTTACAGCAACTGGCAAACTCTGTGAAGGTTCACAGAACATAATTTTTAAGATGCACCTCTGTAACAACAGCTAAAATCTGTCATTCTGTGATTACAAATAAATAGACACCTACTTTTTGTAGGTAGGAAATAGAGAAGCTTCATAACACAAAACTGCTCTTATGATACTGCGAGAATGTTTGGGTTTTTTGAATTCTTGTGGCTTTTTCTGCGCTGTCTTTGACTTGCCTACATACGCTTACGCACATTCTGTGCAGAGGTTTTTTTGTAGTTTATTCATTTATTACCTGAAAGCCTTTTAGTAGTTCATTAAGTAATGCATTTAATGTCTGTTATGCTACTTGACTGATGGATACAGAGATTTTGTTTAGGGTTTTTTTTGTTCATTTGGGATGTTTTTTGGTGGTTTTTGTTTTGTTTTGTATCTTAGTTGTGTATTGTTTAATGTAATATTATACCTGAAGATGATTAATTTTTGAAGGAGTTCTTTTGAAATGGTCTGTATTTAAAGAAGAAAGTGGAGGTTTATGGTGGGTTTTGCTACCTAGACAAATTAATTGTACAAATTTCAGTCTGTTCTTAAGAGATCTTCCATCTGCACAGCCAGGTTTAACCTTAGTGTACAAAATTCCAGAAAAGCAGTTGTGTCCAGTTCTTGAACTTTAGTCACTGTTTTAAATACTTTAAATCTAGGACAGTCAGTGTCAAGATGAGGATCACAGCCTAGACACATATGCATGTAACTAATTTGTCTATGAGAAACTAGAGTAAAAAGTAATGGGGCAAAGGGAAGTGGTAGTATAGCTGAGGGGCTTTTTGCCTTGGAAGCATCCTCAAATAGAACCACTAATAGCTATCAAACAACTGGAGATAATGGCATAGTGATCCTGGGTCATCTAGTCACTTGTAAAAAAAATCAGAGCTTTTTAAAATTGCTGTAGGTGAATTTAGTAACAGTAAAAATGTATAGTATTTTTAAGCTACAGGTTTAAACAGTGTGTTGATACCATTAGTGGGAGCATAGCTGTAAATTATACCAGGATACCATCTACACCATGTTTTCATTTGGGACTGCTACGATTTAAAAACAGATATTTGTCCTACTGTTTGGTTAAACTAGGTAAGACTTGTTTGTCTATCAAAGCTGACTTAAAAGACATGGAGTTTAATTGCTGATGGTGTATGTAGTCTTTCCAGTAATGGTTGGCATTATTTCCCATTTTGGCTCAGAAGTATTTCTGTGAAAGGATGATGTCAGAAAGATGAGCTTTCTGTTTTGTAAACCATTTTCTTTTGCAGCAGCTTTGCATTATCTTGCCATGGTCAAAGGGAGAGCATTGAGGGATTTGCCTTTTTACCTTCTACTATTAAAACTCTGCATAATTACTGTACTTGTCACACAGACCTGTTGACTGTGTCCCTGTTGCAGAGTTGTCACTGGAAAACAGTTTTCATAGTAATAGTTTATTTTTCTGTCAAATTCTACCAGCCATATATTTTCCTCTCTTTCATCTGAACTTCAGTGTAAAAAGACTGTACATAGATAGTAATAAGCAAAAGAGTCAGATGAAAAAGTTGAACTTGTATGACTGAATAAGATCTGGTTTGGTAGAAGGATACAAATGTCTCATAAGATAACATGGGAAACGAGTTTGTCAGTCACCATCCTTTTAAAAAAGAGCACATCAACAATTTTAGGCACATCTATTTAAGTGTTGCAACTATAATAGGTCTAACATGGAGGTTTTTTTTAACAGTGACTATAAGAAAAAGTTAATACAAGCTGTTTAAATCACAAGTTTGGGGTTTTTTTAATTACTTTTTCTTTTTTTTTTTTGAGAAAACGTATTAAACGCACTTTTACTCTTAGTGATCATTCAGGTTATGTGCGCCCTTTGCCAGTGCCTCGTAGTTTGAATAGTGACATCTCATATTTTGGAGTTGGAGGCAAGCAAGCAGTGTTCTTCATTGGACAGTCTGCCAGAGTAAGTAAATGTCAATCTTCATTTTAAAGCATTTTTACATGATCATACTGTCCTAGCATTTAATCACAGACTTAAACTATTTTATGTTAACTTTAAATCTTATTTTGATTTTAAATGCTGTTTCTTTAATACAATCAGATGATAAGCAAACCTGCAGAGTCTCAGGATGTTCATGAACTTGTCCTTTCTAAAGAGGATTTTGAAAAGAAGGAGAAAAACAAAGAAGCAATATATAGCGGATACATTCAAAACAGAAAGGTAAATGGCTTTCCTACTTTCTGTTTTTTAATTGAAAGCATTTCCCAGGTTAACATGGTTTCACTTTGTAATATTCTTGTACTACCTGTCTAGGAGTATCTTTGTCTTACTGAATCATTTGCAAATGTAAAGTACAAAAGGAAGCAACGGGACACTTGAGTAAACTATATCATTAGGCTTTATTTGTATGTTATTCTTTTTTCAGTTTGAAGGGCAGTGTAGAGTCTTGCATCTGCGGAAGAGCAACCCCATGTATGAGTACAGATTGGGGGTTGACCTGCTGGAAAGTAGTGAAGGGGAAAGGGACCTGGGGGTCCTGGTGGATAGGAGGACGACCATGAGCTAGCAATGTGCCTTTGTGGCCAAGAAGGTCAATGGCATCCTGGGGTGTATTAGAAGGGGTGTGGTTAGTAGGTCAAGATAGGTTCTTCTCCCCCTCTGTTCTGCCTTGGTGATGCCGCATCTGGAATATTGTGTCCAGTTCTGGGCCCCTCAGTTCAAGAAGGACAGGGAATTGCTTGAAAGAGTCTAGCGCAGAGCCACAAAGATGATTAAGGGAGTGGCACATCTCCCTTATGAGGAGAGGCTGAGGGAGCTGGGTCTCTTCAGCTTGGAGAAGAGGAGACTGAGGGGTGACCTCATCAATGTTTACAAATATGTAAAGGGTGAGTGTCAGGATGATGGAGCTAGGTTTTTTTCAGTGACGTCTAGTGATAGGACAAGGAGCAATGGGTGTAAACTGGAGCATAGGAGGTTCCATGTGAACATCAGGAAAAACTTTTTTACTGTGAGAGTGACAGAGCACTGGAACAGATTGCCCAGGGGGGTTGTGGAGTCTCCTGCGTTGGAGATATTCAAGGCCCACCTGGACAAGTTCCTGGGTGATGCACTCTAGGTTAACCTGCTCTTGCAGGGGGGGGTTGGACTAGATGATCTTTTGAGGTCCCTTCCAACCCTTGAGATTCTGTGATTCTGTGACAGAAATGCCATATAATTTCATGTATCAGGTTAAGAAAAATACTCTAAAATGCATTTCTAACAACAGCAACTGTTTTTTCATGTGTTAAACCTAAAGAAAAATGTCTGTTCTGTGAATTAGTAAGGAATAAATTAGAGAAACAAACTGTGCTTATGTAGAAGAACTAACTGGCATACTGGAGAAAGTCCAGCCAGATCAACAAAACCCAGATGTTTTACAAAACTTCACTAATTTTGTAAAAGAAATGAACTGTTTAGTTTAAACAAAAATTAACAGTCCCAGTTGTTTTCATGAAGAATAAAAGGTTAAGTGAAAAGCTGTAAAATAAGGAAGAAGACTGAAAAGAACTGTCCTTTGGACATTTTTGAGCAAGGAGATAAAGTCAAAGATACAGCAAAAAGTGCAGATGGGAACCTGAGTGGGTGCTGTGTATGATAAGGTAATCAGACCTTTATTATAGGTCATATCTTGTGGATAATATCAGTGTTCTTGGCTTTTTGTATGGGTAAGAAAGGAACAGGTGGTAAAATAAGGTTTTTATCATGCCAGTCTTAGGTCAGTGACTTGTGACAAAGAGTGAATCATCAGAAATATATGAGTTTTATTTTTAATAATTACAGAGATGGGAAGGTAGAGATGGTAGAGAAGGTAATAGAGATGGCAGAGAAGGTAACAGAGATGGGAACAGAGATGGTAGAGAAAGTAATAGAGATGGGAAGGTAGAGTCACAGAATTAGAAACTGAAAATAAAAGCGGACAAAATATTGGGGTTTATGTAGAGGGCACAAATGCTTTCTCTCCACATTTGATATTATAAAAGGAGAATGGGATATAGAAAAGTAGAAAATAAGCTAACACATTAGCCAGAGGAAACTGGCTGAATGAGGCGCATAGCTACTACTAAAGAATTTAAGGAAGTGGTGCAATCATTTGTTTGAAAAGATGTGGTAATAATATAAAATGAAAGTTAAGCTGACACAGTTTAAAAAGACCTAACTAATTGCATGCAAAGTTCTATTAGAGGTAACAAATAACTTGTAAATATCCAAGAGGGAAGAGATGATGTGAAGTACTCAAGTAATAGAATTGAAGTGGAGATAATGAATAGACAACTTGAGTCTAGGAAATTTTTGCAAATCATGGAAATAGCCAGGCCATATCAATATGAAATTAAATATGTGAATTTTTCTCTTTATTGTATTGAAAAATGTCCTGCAGTGCACATGGGTATCACACAGTGCCACATTAAACATGATAAATACATTTCTAGACTGAGCACTTCAAATGCAGTGATGAAAGTGACTTGAAAATGGACTTGATCAGGGGTGTCAGATTCTTAGTTTGATTTTAATTTGTAAGCTTTTATTTCAAGCTTTAATCCTTGTAGTACTTGGCATCATGTGTTCTGTATTATTTTCATGTTGTGGGTTGTTTTAATCCCTTTCAAAGCTGGTGGGAATTCAGAAATTCAGTTTACATTCCTGCTCTTGTTATTTTATTTTTTGTAGCCATCTGACTCTACTCATATCACAAGTGATGATGAAAGATTTCTTCATAATCTAATATCAGAAGAAAGGGATAAAGAGAGTTTCACAGCAGTTGTCATTACAGGTGTACAGCCAGATCACATGCAGTACTTGAAAAACTACTTTCACCTTTGGACAAGGCAGCTGGCGTAAGTTGGTGATTTTAAAGATCTGATTTAAAAGTGGACTACTAACAAAGTCAGATAATGGTGAATTATTTGCTTTTTGTATTTGGCCATTGGATTTATTCCTGTTAAGGCTCTTGATATATATCTATCTATATGTATATTGATATATATCTATCTATATGTGTATTGATATATATGTATATTGATATATATCTATCTATATGTATATTGACAGATATATATATCTCTCTCAATTTTATTTTTTTTTTGATGCCACAATTAGTCTTCCTAGGTAACTGGTTTTACAGAAACTGAATGGGGGCCCCCCATCTAAATAAACATCAGCTTCAGTGTCACGTTGTTGTTATAATCATATCCAATTTAATGATAATGTAAAAATTACACCTCTGATTATTAATATATTAATATTACTATTACTATTAATATTTATTAATAGTGGAGCTGCACTCCTAACCTTGATATCTAGTTTTGTTTGTATTTACAGGGTTTGAGTTGGGTTTAGTTTTGTTTTTAAACAATAACAAAAAAGCTGCTGCCTCATCTCAGTTTAAGAGGAAGAACAATATATGATACTGTCCACTCAATACTAAAGTAGTATCACCAGCAGGCTTGCAGAGCCTGGAGGTATCTGTGATATCTGTGAATTGTGTGGGATTATCTGTTAAGATCATCTGTCAGTGTAAACTGAACTATGACGTCATAGCCTAATGTTAAAATCTGGCAAACCATAGACCTTTATTTTCAAGATCTAATTTTGCTTTGCTGTTACCTGCAATCTAATAATAATAGATAATATGAGAATTAATGTAAGAATTGGATAATACCTTATTATGTGAAAAGTAATTCAGTGTTACATGTAAGAACTTGTGGCTGAAACCCTTTTTGACCTCATGAAAATATAGGGGTACATCTACATTGGTAGATAACTTGGGTCCCTTAGGTCTTAGTTATCTAAGATACCTTAGATAACACACACCTAAGAAGATGGTGAACACCCTCTTAGGTGTGTGTTATTTCATTCCAGTGATCTCTTGAAGGGAAAGAAATGCCTCTGAGATGAAACCCAGATTCAATTACACAAGTATGTGCCTCATAGCTATTACAGTAAAACCAATCAGGTTTAGCTTCCCAGTGATACACAGTCCTGCATCACTATTTCAGTGTAATGGCCTTTTTCACCTCAAACACCTCCACATAGCTTTCTGCCACACCTTGTGCCATACTTGCATTCCAGTTTTATTCTGTTTTAATGGCATACGGCACATCCCTCATATTGTTTCATATGCTTTGAAGTGGAGGGAAGGGAGATGAACCCCCAAAATAATTATGTTTTAAGGTCATGAGAGCACCATTTGAAGTCTGGAAGAAATGCAGACAAAATGCTAATCAGTTTGAACGTACCAGTCTGCTCTGCTCTGAAGTCCTGTGCCAATGAGACCACAAGGAGCTTTTGTCTGGGAACCAAGATTTCTCCTTGGGGTGCATTCTGTTCACTTCTGGATTTTAGAAGCAAAGCAGTTATAAACATTTGCTGATGCATGTAACATCCTTCATTCATTTAGTCCCATTGACTTGTGTAATCTCCTTTATCTGAAAATCACCTGAGTTGGGTTTAAGAACTCGGTCTTTGACGTTAGAAGAATTAACTAGGCTGCTGAAAAGTTGAAGTGAATGGATTTAAACTCCTCAGTTTTCTCAAACTTCATATTTCTGTGGGAATAATTAATCTTATCTGACCACGTAGATTTGGGGAGTTTTTAAATAGGGTATCCTTATTTTTTATAAATTACTTGTTTGTTAAATGTTTCTGTTATGATTAAATGATCAATACAAACCTGATATTGGAAACAATATGTGGAAAGCTTTTTGGCTATATTTCTTTTTCATCTCCAGAGTGCAGAACAAATTACAGTAGTTTTATTAGTTTGCACTTTGAGGTAAAGGATCTGTAGCAGTGTAACAATTATAATTTTTTTTTCACTTACATATATCATTTTCCAATTTATAATGTTCATAGATTAAAAAAAAAATATCCTAATATGATTCTGCATGAAAGAGATGAGAGTTGAAAGGAGTAAAAAGGCTTCATACCCTTTAGTAAATCTTCTGTGCCAGATATACATGTTCTCATAGAGTTGATTTGTAACAATGCAGTGAAGCAGTTATATTTTAATAAAAATATGGTTTATTTAGATTTTTGAAAGTAATAATGTGCAAATTTTTTAATTTTACTTCTTGAAATTTATTTTTCATTTTTATTTCAGACACATCTATCACTATTATATCCATGGACCAAAAGGAAACGAAACTTATGCTGCAACAAAAGACATAAGCCCTTTCAACAACATTGACATTCAGGTAGGAGCTTATATACTTATTAGTCAGATTTTTTTTGATGGCAACTTACTTTATATTGTGCCTGTTTGTCTTTAAACATGCATTTTGAACTACAGCATTGAACGATACTTATGTAATTTAATTTTTGAAAAGTAATACTACTTATCATTGCAGTATAGAAACTAAGTCATTTTGCTAACAGTTAAGGTAAATGTCACAAATGCTAGTTACTGTAGGTTTTTTGGTCAACTTGTTTTATATTTTTCCAGATTTCAATGTTTGAAAAAGGAAAAGTACCGAAGATTGTCAATCTTAGGGAGATCAAAGATGACATGCAGACATTGTATATAAATACTGCAGCAGACAGTTTTGAGTTTAAGGCACATTTTGAAGGAGACGGTATAGTGGAAGGCATCATCCGATATCATCCCTTCCTGTATGATAAAGAAACATACCCTGATGATCCATGTTTTCCATCAAGTGAGTGACATATTTTGCTGCTCATCAATCCTATAATAGGCAATCCTACTACTATAACTGTTTTAATGAAATAAAAATAATGGTGTTCAATCCCTGTTTAAATTTTTTCCTTAACTTTCCTTAGTTTTTCTGCTTGGCATTTCTTAAATAGGAAAAAAAAATAATCCTAATATTATATATAGCTTAACTTGATATCAAGCGTACTGCTACTCTGCCTGTCTTAATAAGTGTAGATTGTTGTTAACTTGGACTACACTCAGTTTTGATGATAATATTAGGGGTTTTAAGAAATTTATTCATGGAGACTGTCTTCTTTTTAATCAAGAATTAAATGATGATGATGATGATGAGGAGGAAGATGACTGCATTATAGTAGAAAAGGGTGCCAGAGGAAAAAGGCCTATTTTTGAATGTTTTTGGAATGGAAGGTTAATACCATACACGACTGTGGAAGAGTAAGTGGTAATCTGTTTCTACAATGCAAACCAGTCTGTTTCTGTAATGTAAACCTCTTTATAAAGAAGGGTTTTAATGTCTGTTTTCTTCTGTTTTAAGTTTTGACTGGTGCGCTCCTCCAAAGAAGAGAGGATTGGCACCAATTGAATGCTATAACAGAATTTCTGGTGCATTATTTACCAATGATAAGTTCCAGGTCAGCACAAACAAACTCACTTTCATGGATCTGGAGCTGAAGCTAAAAGATAAGAATACTCTGTTCACGAGAGTCTTCAATGGACAGGTAACCATTCCGTTAGGTATTTCTTGTTGACAAATTTTAATGCATATGATATAGAAACCTTTATACACTGGGCACTTGTTTGTGTCACTGATTACCTGGGTTCTGAACAATTTTCACCTTGAGCACTTTTACAAGACTTTGCAGCAGATACTTCTGTTTTAGTGAGTTTTATTGAATACTGAAATTTTAGTGAGTTTTAGTGAGTACTGAAGTTTAGTTTTACTGAGTACTAAAGCTGACTTACACCTGTAAGAAAAAAATAGAATTCAGTCTGTTTCCTTTTGTTTCCTTAAACAATTACTTTTGTTTTTACATAACAGTTTTTGTGGAAAGACTCTCTTCATATAAGAATATGTGTGCTGGGGGAAACACTTTCTCTGAAGTATAGCTTTCCTAGAATTTCGTAATGCTTCCAAGGAAAATCTGTTTTTGTTTGAGTGCAGTATCTCTGTATTCGTAATTGTTCACACTTCTGGAGTTGACAGGTTTAAATTTTGTAATACATTAACAATATGTATTTATTTTGTAATTTATTTATAGGAGCAGCGAATGAAAATTGACAGAGAATTTGCTTTGTGGCTCAAAGACTGTCATGAAAAATATGACAAACAGATAAAATTCACAGTCTTTAAAGGAGTAACTACACGTACTGACTTACCATCCAAAAGAATGCAGAGCCCTTGGACAACTTATGCTGCAATAGAGTGGGATGGAAAAACATACAAAACCGGACAGCTGGTAAGTTAGTTTTTTTGTAATAAAGCATTTGAACCCTATAAAAGGCAAATACTATGCATTTGATGCAGAAGCAGTGTACTTGTTTTAATTATTGTCTTCTCAGGTGAAAACTGTTAAGACTCTTCCAATATTCTATGGAACTATTGAGAAATTTTTTTTGTATGGAGACCATGATGGGGACATATTTGCTACAGGAGGAGAGGTTCAAATTGCTTTGGTAAGACAGATATAAAAAGGAATCACACAGCTAGTGTGGATGGAATCTTTAAACATAATCCTGGGTCAGATATATTTAAATGACGGTGAAAATTACTGTGGGGGTTTCTTTTGAGAGTCAGCAGTGTAAAAATAATCGAACTACTCAATTCCATTAGTTTTAATGTAAATATAGTAAGATTATCATTCATTGTCAATGACCTTATTTACTTAAATTTGCGTATGAAATAGACTAGCACACTTAGTATCCATCGCATGTTGTGCATCCATTCTTAATCCTTGTGATTTCAGCAAATTTTAGTAGTGTCTTGTGGTGTCACCAGGTAGTTATTTGCTATACTGAATTATGTCTATGCCAACTTGTTTAGTCCCTTCACAGACAGGTATTTCTTATCTGACATACTGTAATCTGACTGTTTATAACTGTACACAATTTTTTGCTTCAGGAACCTCAGACATTGTATGCTGAAATGAAGACTATTCCAATCTCAAAGCTTGACAGAACAGTGTCTGAAAAAGCTGTTAAAAAATACATAGAGGATGAAATGGCAAGGTAAGCTCTAAATTGTAATTACTTACTTGTAGTGTTCCTAATAAGAGTTTCAGGGAAATGGGAAAGCAGTCAGCTGTTTCAGTAGAAACAAAAAAAACTGCGGAACTCAAAATCTGTAAGAAATAGTCTGGTGTCGTCCTCCGCAGAAAAATAGCTTCATGTATATTCTACTAAAGATAAATTACCCTGGTTTTTTAACTCATAGAAAAACTGTTCACTCTTTCTTTTTCACTAGACTTCCTGACAAATTATCAGTAACATGGCCTGAAGGAGATGAGTTATTACCAAATGAAACAAGATTTGCTGGTACACCAATAGGTATATTTTTTTTCTTCCAAGTACAAAAAATTAAAATATCCACTTAAAAACATATTATGCATTCTTGTTGAAAAAAACAAGAATACAGAAATCTCCAATCACTTATAATCCACAGCATATTTTAACAGTGCAGCATTTTTCCTTTTACATACAGGGGCATTGAGAATAGAAATTTTGAACAAAAAAGGCGAAGCGATGCAAAAACTTCCAGGTACAAGCCATGGAGGTTCAAAGAAGCTTCTTGTTGAACTTAAGGTTATTTTACATTGTAAGTATTTCCGTATATTTAACTGATTCTTTACTATTTTAAAAATTGATAGTGGATAATGCTTTTTTTTTGTGTATATATGTATTATATGTTAGAATTTGATAGATGGATATAGCTGTTAATTTTAAGGATGATATCACATCAGAACATATAGCACTCCAGAGCCACATTTCACTTCAATAACAAGTGCTTGATGGTTTAATGCTGTATTATGCTTACATCTTCTATCACATGTAACGAGGGCCTGTCAGTTACAAACTACTTAATACACATAAGAATATGGTTAAAATGGATACCATTTCTAACATAGAAATCCACACGAGTTGCATAAAAGTAGGGACCGCACTTGTTGAATGTCTAATGTAAAGTCACTTAGGAATTTTGCAAAATTGAGTTTGTGTGAGCTACTGTTTCATGGTTTCTGTTGTGTAGGTACTTCACTTAATATTTTTACACTGCATTTGTTGAACTGTATTCTTTCTGAGGCAGCTGAAATTGGTCAGTTGTGCGTTGAACACAAAATTAGAGCGCTAAGTTCTCTGAAAACTCCAAGCCTACATGTGTGAAATAAATCTAAAATTTACAGAAACTTACTCTTGTTTGCCTTGTTTCTTTCTATATACAATAGGAAAATCCAATTCCTTTGTATGGTAAGAGTTGTAAAAATATCTTTCTGAAGCACTGAAGTTACTGTAGTGATACATGTCAGAGGAAACTATAAATGGAACTATCTTAGCTTCAGTTTAGTATTGTTGTCATAAGACAGCACTTAGTGTTTTAGTGGCACTTTTTGTATGGGAATTGTCTGCTGTGCATGTCCATTGTCCAAGCTCTTGTGCTGGGGCATTAAGAAATCAGAATTGAAAAAGAATGTTCACATAATACAGATTATCAGATTGTATTTGCCAGCAGCCTTATTTAAATTGCAGGTACCTCTGTTAAAATACTCAAGTAGGTACTGTGGCAATCTGTGGTAATACTAAGGCATCTTTTCAGGGGGGTTGAGCTAATAAGCAAACTGTTTTTATTGCTGAAGTATTTATTTTAGAACTTTGTTAACTGTTCTTTTGACCAAACAATTATCTTGCTAGTTCCCTCTTGTAAGCCACAATCGGAAATGCAGTTGAGATGCATCTGTCTCACACATGCACCATTGAATTTTCCCAGATCATGAAGGCTATGGCTATTGGCTATTAATACGTAATTCAAAACAAACTTATAGATGTTATTCCTCTGTCTGTACTCCCCAAGGATTTATATTACACCACAGCAGGGACATTTAGTTATCCATTGTTTTCAGAATGTTATACATGGAAACCTTGTTTACGTGAGAAGCAAACTTTGGCATTGTAATAATCCTGCAAGTATAAGATACCTTTTCCTCTTTAGAAGAACATTTGTCTCCGAAAGGTTTCAGACAATAAAAGGCTGCATTACTGCATTTCTTTTTATCCTGTGTAATCTTATTGCAGTTCCATTCTGTATTTATTACACTTAAAATATAAATAAAATAAATATTAAGATATATTACAAATAACAAAATATATACATATTTTCTTTGTAAAATATCAATATCTTAAATATACTAAATTGTAATATATACTTAATACATTAATGCCTCTTGAATGTGTTCCTGTATTTATCTTAGGTTTTAGAACCAGTCACTAAAAATTGCTTTGACGTTTCAGTGTGTTCTTAATTTGGAGAAAAAAAGGAATGTTCTTCTTTCCTTGATTATACATTCAGTCAACTGCACATTTTTACCATGGCTCCCATTTAAGCAAGTCAATAGCTGACCATTTGCCAGCATGGTGTGTACACCGTACAAGTGCTCAGACTTGACAGGGAGCATACAACCAAAGAACTAATAAAATTCAGCTTTACAAATCTGCTGCTTTCAGTTTAATATGTCTGAGGCTAGCAATTTTTAATTAAAATGGGATTAGGTAGGGAATTTATTTTTTTAATGTGTAACCAACATGATTTAAGTATGAAGCTGAATTTATATTTATTAGATTTAGAGGTGACAGCAATACTTAACAATGAGTGATAAGTAATACTTGAAAAAAATGAACAATTATGGTGTAAAATCTAATTACATGTAGCTGATTGTTTATTTTGCAGCACCTACTGGGAATAAAGAAATAATTTCCCATATCAGTCAGCATGGAGGCAAATGGCCATACTGGTTTAAAAAAATGGGTAAGTTCACATATGTAATATTTTCAGTTTGTTTATAATTTTTCTTGGTTTGCTTTCTAATTGTATTTGTATTTCTGTTTAGAAAATCTTCAGAAACTTGGGAACTACACCTTGAAACTGCAAGTAGTATTGAATGAAAGTAACGCAGACACTTATGCAGGAAGGCCTCTACCATCTAAAATCTTTAAATTTACTATTATAGGTAAGAAATCCAGTCATTCCAATTTTCTTTTAGTGTCTGTATTTCAGTCATTATATATCAAAATTATTCGTGTTTTCATGGAGAGGTAATTTTCAGCACCAGAAAGCAACATTTTCATGTCAAATAATGAAATTTGCAGGAAAATGTGATTTTTGCGTAATAGATTTTGATCTCACCTGTAACATGTTGGCTGTGCTATACAGTTAGTTTTACAAAAAAGTGTTAACAGAATCAGAAGCTTTTCCCTGGTGTGAACTTTTCCAAATGTACTTAACAAAAATAAACTTTTACTTAATTAGGATTGCCCTTTTTCCTGATGCCACTGGCATAAATATTATTTCATAAAACTGGTATTTTTTAGGCCAACTTTCATGCATAAACCACAAAGAGAAACTCATTCAAAAACAGGTTATACATTTAAAATATACATGTTGAGACTGAAGGTTTTCGTTGGCTTCTTTTTAAGTGAAAGAGGAGTCCTATGCAAAATTAAATTCTCATTCAGTTATAATGGGTGTGTATGTTTGGATTAACCACTGTAAAATACATACCGGAATACCAGAATAGAAATAATACTGTTAAATATGTCTGATGCTACTTTGTCTTGCCAGGCACTCTTGTATGTATGTGGCCTAAAATAATATGTGTCAGATCATCCCAACAAAATTCACAGATTCTGATCTTAATGACACTACTGAAGGTTGTAAGATATATTTGGTTGCATTGTAATTCAGGTACAGCCTTGCTAACAGGTTCCTTTAGGTTAACACTTGGACACAACGATGTTAAGGATTCTTTCCCTAACCTAAATGATTCTGTGATTCCCTGAAGAAGTTTTATTTCTTTTGCTGGAAAGACTGCATTTCCAGGGAAAATAGGAATCCATTTATGAAAAAGGGTAGAGCCTGTAGGCTAGTTTGTAGTTGCTCTTTCTGTCCAGAAATATGGAAAAGAATCCTAGAATCATAGAATAGTTATAGTTGGAAAGGACGTTAAGATCATCAAGTTCCAAACACCCTGCCATGGGCAGGGACACCTCCCACTAAACCATGCCACCCAAGGCCCTGTCCAACCTGGCCTTGAACACTGCCAGGGATGGAGCATTCACAGTGTTCCTGGGCAACCTATTCCAGTGCCTCACCATCCTTACAGTAAAGAATTTCTTCCTTATATCCAATCTAAACTTCCCCTGTTTAAGTTTTAACCCCTTACCCCTTGTCCTGTCACTACAGTCCCTAATGAATAGTCCCTCCCTAGCATCCTTCTAGGCCCCCTTCAGATACTGGAAGGCTGCTATGAATTCTCCATGCAGCCTTCTCTTCTCCAGGCTGAACAGCCCCAACTTTCTCAGCCTATCTTCATATGGGAGGTGCTCCAGTCCGCTGATCATCATCATGGCCCTCCTCTGGACTTGTTCCAACAGTTCCATGTCCTTTTCATGTTGAGGACACCAGAACTGCACACTGTACTCCAAGTGAGTTCTCATGACAGCAGAGTAGAAGTGCAGGATCACCTCCTTTGACCTGCTGGTCACGCTCCTTTTGATGCAGCCCAGGATACGGTTGGCTTTCTGGGCTGCAAGCACACACTGAAGCTGGTTCATGCTCATTTTCTCATCGACCAACACCCCCAAGTCCTTCTCCGCAGGGCTGCTCTGAATCTCTTCTCTGCCCAGCTTGTAGCTCTGCCTGGGATTGCTCCGATCCAGGTGTAGGACCTTGCACTTGTCATGGTTAAACTTCATGAGTTTGGCATCAGCCCACCTCACAAGCATGTCAAGGTCCCTCTGGATGGCATTCCTTCCCTCCAGTGTATCAACCGAACCACACAGCTTGGTGTCATTGGCAAACTTGCTGAGGGCGCACTCAATCCCACTGTCCTTGTCCCCAAGAAAGATGTTGAACAAGATCAGTACCAATACCCATCCCTGAGGGACACCACTCGTTACTGGTCTCCAGCCAGACATTGAGCCGTTGACCAGAACTCTTTGCGTGCTGCCATCCAGCCAGTTCTTTATCCACCGAGTGATCCACCTATCAAATTGATGTCTCTCCAATTTAAAGACAAGGATGTTGTGTGGGACAGTGTCAAATGCTTTGCACAAGTCCAGGTAGATGACGTCAACTGCTCTACTGCTGTCCATCAGTTCTGTAGCCCCATCATAGAAGGCTGCCAAATTGGTCAGGCAGGATTTCCCTTTAGTGAAGCCATGCTGGCTGTCAGCAAGCACCTTGTTGTTTTTCATGTGCCTTAGCATGCCTTCCAGGAGAATCTGCCCCAAGATTTTGCCAGGCACAGAGGCGAGAGTGACTGGTCTGTAATTCCCTGGGTCATCCATTTTCCCCTTCTTGAGAATGGGGGTTATATTTCCCTTTTTCCAGTCGTCGTGAGCTTCACCTGACTGCCATGATTTTTCAGATATGATGAACAGTGGCTTAGTAACCCAATTTGCCAGCTCCTTCAGGACCCACAGATGGATTTCATCAAATACAATTAACTTTTTTAATTCAATATATCATAATGCAACTTAAAATCTGTAGCTATTTACTTACAAAATGAATCTGCAAAAATACACGCTAACTGCAGATTATACATCCCCTGCTCTATCTTATCACCAAGACTCATCCTTTTATGGAGATCTCTGAACTGCATGTACACTAATGCATGTAGCATGGGGAATAAACATGGTGATTTAGAGACAGCAGGACTGCAACATTGCTAGTCATTGAGGTGTGGTGGGATGGCTCACATAACTGGAATGTTGCAATGGATACAAGCTCTTTATGAAAGACAGACTAGGAAGACCGTAAAGGTGCCTCTTATGTAAGTGAACAGCTGCAATGTATGGAGCTCTGCCTGGCAATGGATGATGAGCCAACTAAGAACCTCTGAGTGAGGATTAAAGAGCAAACCAGTATGGATGACACCACAATCAGTATTTGCTATAGGCCACCTGAATAAGAAGAACAAGTGAATGAGGCCTTTTGCAGACAGCTAGAAGCAGATTCTTGTTTGCAAACTCTGGCCTTTGTGGTGGACTTCAACTACCCTGACACCTGCTGGAGAGACAACACAGGAGGGTGTAAGCAATTCAGGATGTTCCTGGAATGCATCAATGGCAACTTCCTAACTCAAGTGATAAAGGAACCAATAAGGAGGGGTGCTCTGATGGACCTCATAAACAAGGAGGGGCTCACTGGGGATGTGAAGGTTGAAGGCAATCTTGGCTGTTGTGACCATGAGATAGTAGCATTAAGAATCATGAAAGGAAGGAGGAGGGCAGAAAGTAAGCTCACAGCCCTGGACTTTATGGGAGAAGAATGTGGCCTCCTTAAAGATCAGCCCAGTGGAGTTTCATGGAGTAAGGCCCTGTTTGAAAAGGGGGCCCAAGAAAGCTGGTTAATATTCACAGGTCACCTCCTCCAAGCTTAAATCTAGTCCATCCCAATGAACAGGAATCAGGCAAAAATGCCAGGAGGATTGCATTGAATGAACCAGGAGCTCCTGGCAAAATTCAGTGCAGAAAAGTAGTATGTAGAAGGTAGAAGTGGGGACAGGTAACCTGGGAGGAATACAGAGACACTATCCAGGCATGCAGGGACAGGGTTAAGGAAGTTAAAGTCCAATTGGAACTGAAACTGGAATCCCTGGCAAGGGATATTGAAGGTAACAAGATGAGCTTATACAAATATGTATGGGTGACAAAAGAATGACTTGGGTGAAGATGAGCTCACTGTTGAATGAAGCAGGGGACACACGACATGGAAAAGGCTGAGGTACTGAACACCTTCTGTGCCTGAGTATTTACTGGGAAGGTGGACCTTCAAGAATCCCAGGCTGCAGAGACCTGTGGAAGTTCTGGAGCAAGGAATACATACCCTTGGTGAAAGAGGATCAGGTCAGGGAATACCTAAGCAAACTGGTCGTTCATAAGTCTATGAGCCACGATGAGCTCCACTAGGAGGAGTGTTGCCAGCAGGTTGAAGGAGGTGACCCTTCTTCTCTACTTAGTACTGGTGAAGCCACAGTTGCGGTACTGTGTCCGGTGCTGGGCACATTCCAGCACAGAGTCATGGATATACTGCAGAGTCCAGAAAGGGCCATGAAGATGATGAAGGGACAGGCACGGATTGCTCAGAGAAGCTGTGGCTTTTCCATCCCTGGCAGTGTTGAAGGCCAGGTTGGATGGGCCTTTGAGCAACCTGGTCTAGTGGAAGATGTCCCTGCCTGTGGCAGGGGGGTTGGAACTGGATAATCTGTGATTCTATGATCTCTCATGTCAAGAAAGGCTGGGAGAGCTGGGGCTGCTCCACCTGGAGAAGATACGCAGGTACCTTGTCAATGTCTGTAAAGATATGAAGGAAGATTGAACACCAGGAAACACCTTTTCACTGTGAAGTTGACTGAGCACCTCACTCTAGAGGGTGACTAGGTGTAGGTTGCCCAAGACATTGTGGTGTCTCCATTCTTAGCAACATTCAGAAGCTGTCTGGACATGGCCTTGGCAGCTGACTTGACTTGAGCCAGAGGTGTTGGTTAAGATGATCTCCAGAAAACCCTTCCAACCTCATCTGGTCTGTGAGCTTTATCTACAAGCGGGACAGGGAGAGAGGAAGACAAAAAATACCACTTCCTTTGCATGTAATATTAAATGGATATTTTTGCCACAGCTTCAGGAGGTAGAACGAGCATCTGTTTCCAAGAAGATCAAGAAATAGATGCTTTCAGTAGCCTTACATTTTTTTCACAAAACTAGAGGCTTTGAATGCAAACCCTTTAGGCAGAAAAGAGTTCTTTGTAGCATATTCTTCTAAAAGCTTCTGCAAAAGTATTATTGGCAGAATAGAGAGAAGTATTCTTGTATGGTAATACAGAAAAAATGCTTGGCATTACTTGAAAAGACTAATTATTTAAAAATATGTTTGAAAACCTGGCATTGAAGTATCAAGACACTTCTGTGAAGTTCTAGAGCAAGGGGGGAAGCTCTTTCTATGAATGAATGCAGAAACGAGCCTTGTCTGCTCCTTCTTTATCTGCTTATCTAAGCAAAGAGAATCTTAAAAGTTGCAAAGTTTCATTCTGTATTTTAAAAACATTTTCTCAATAGAACTGTGACTTTCCCCAGCATGGCAGCTTTCAATTCAAGGTTCCCTTGGCCATAACAATTGAAATGAACAAATCTCCTCTGAAAGGAATAGACACACTAAAAATCTAATGGGCTAACAGTTTGGAACTTTAGTAGTTACTCACTTCAACGGTGCTGAAGTTCTTTTACTGTTATTTTTGTCAGCTCGTTTTACAACTTTATCACTCACTTGTAAACAGAATCGTAAACACTGTAAGGTTGAGATATTTGTTACTGTAACCAAGAAATAATTTTGGCCAACAGAAGGTAACATTTTCCCTCCCTCCATGGTTTTCACATCTCTTGTACAAAAGCAGCTCTGATAATGATACTAGTAGGTATTAAAAGTAGCTGTTGATTTGTGTCTGAAATAATTTGATAGGATATTTATCTACCACGTAGCTCAGCACTGTATTACCTCTTTTTTCAAAGGCCAGTTGGTCAAAATAGTTTGATTACACATAACATTACGCTGATTTACAAGCCCTCATTTGTACCACTCTGTTTGGTCTCATTTTTTAGCACCTAATTGGAGGCAGCCTAACAGGGCCCGATTTCACAGGAAGGATTTTCTTACATTTCTTTTTTCAAATGCTCATCATTACTCATCTTTATCTCTCACATTTGGGATAGTTGTAGAACAAAAATATTTTGTTGCATGAATGAATTTATTTGAACAGATTAAAGCAATTAAATGTTTAAGAAAAGCTATCCACAGGAACTTGTCTGCTCTCAGGTGCTGTATGGATGTTCTAAGTGTTTTGGAAGTTTTAGCTGCCCTGTTTTGTTGTATACTGCTGTTATGTTTTAACTATTGCTTTTATGTTACTGTGATTTAAAATAGAGGATCAGTCAATAAAGCATGATTTTTGGTTACAACAGCATTCTAAACAGCTTGTTTGAGGCTGAAAACCACTTGATTTAGTTGCCATCAATAAGAGAAAGCCAGCAAATACACATAATTCTTTCTAAAAATGTATTATTCTTTCCTCTTAGAGGGCAAACCAGAGAAATTTTCAGTGGGACTTTTGGAGCTTCCTTTCCGAATTGGAGTGCCTTTTAATATTCCTTTGGAACTGCAGGATGAATTTGGTCATGCAACACAGTTGACAACTAACATTAAACCAATTCTTGAAGCTAGGTAATTCAGCCGCCTTTTGGGGGTTCTTGGGGGAGACGGTTTGTCCTTTTCTTAATGTGACATTGATACAGTAATTCTTTGGGGATTGTCTGAGTAATACAGTGGATACTTTTCCCATAAATTAACTGGCATTTTTTTCTTTTATTTCCATGAGAATACCTGAAAGTATCTTGTATATTAAAACACTGTGTTTATTTGTAAATTGATTCTGTTTTGTTTTCTATGTATTTTTCTAGTGGATTGACATTGCAGTATGAAGAAATAACTACAGGCACGAAGTGCATCATTAAGGGTGTCACTGCTAAAGGCTGTGTAAATAGTTGCCAGGGCAAGGTAGGCTAATGAATTTACACTTGAAGTAATATATTTAAGGAAAAAACAAACCAAACAAATAAAAAACACACACAGAGCAAATAATGTTTCTGTAAAATAGATTGTCACATAGTGTTAGCTATGTTTGGCCTACACTAATGGCTGCTGGTATTTGTTAGGGTATTTTCAAATGATCTCTTACAGCTCTACCTGGAGCAATTTGTCTTTCCCACAGCTGCATGCTCTTAGCTGATGGGACTGCAGTGGGAGCAGCTGAGCAACACTTGAGTAGGTGGTAGAGTGTACCCAGTATGCTAAATCACAGAAGACAGTATTAAGTAAAAAATTAGTATTGCAGAAAAGGGGTTGAAACTAAAAAAAAAAAAAAAAAGGGGTGCATAAGAGAAGTGTCTAGTGCATAAATACAGTTTGATAGAATGAACTCCTGAAGAATTAAACTTACTAACATTAAACGTCAGCTATCAGTTATACCGGTTTCCTCATTTTTTTATTCCCTACCTTATTTTTCACTTCACTCCTTGTCCCCATCCCAAAGACTTCCCGCTTTCCCCAGTCCCTCAACATCTGACTTCAGTATATATCGCCTTCCCTGGTTCTGGTAATTCACCATTTGGTTTAATGGGCCTCCAGTTGGTATGTGCTAGTTGGCTTGCAGACAGACAAATGTAGTCAGGTGGCTTGCCGGTCAGAGCTGGAGAGTTTCAGGCACCTGTGTGGCCAGCCATCAGCTGGTGAGCTCATGTGTTTGATGGGGCTGCAGCTGTGATAGCAGCCCAAGCCTCATTGCACTATCTCCTTCTCTTACCCAGCAAACCAGAAGAATCGCCTGCTTGTTTTCATCCAGTCTACAAATGTTGCACATACCCTGCCAGGCTTGGGAAGGGAGTAAGCCAGGAAACTAAACCTTCCCAGAGGCAGCATTTCTGAACATGTAAAAGTGGCAGTTCGTGAATTACAACTAAATATTCTCAATATACAAATCATGAAATTCATACATCTGCAGTGTAACTAGTTTTCTTAAAGCTGGAGCTTTTAAGATTATTGATTAGACTGCTTCGTTCTCTGATTTTAATGTGATAATCGGTTTTAGTAATGCAGTTCTTCAGCAGTTGTTTTTCTTATGGCCTTATTCAAACATGTTTTGGATAATAATTGTGATGCCTTGCTTCAGGCAATTAGCTGAGGAATAATGAACACAGAACTTTAAGACCCTTTCTTTTTAGAACTATTTTTATAACTGATCTATTTTTTTTCCCCACTGAAACATTCTCTAAGCAGGAAACCACAAGTTATGATAGCTGCTTTTAATGGTTTTAGAACCATATAGTTTAACGTGCAGATCCTAGATTGAACATCTCTGGGGATAATAACATGAAAAGGCAAGATTTTTAGTACAGGAGAAATACCTTGATTTATGTAGCAGCGTGAGAAAATTTGGATAGACTTCTGAAATTTACATATATATGAATTGACATGAATATGTGAGTTAATTTGGAATCTGGTTTTGTTTAAAGTTAGTATTTAAAATATTCTTTCCACTAGAACTTTAATCTGAAGGTTACTCTTCCTGGTTTGAAAGAAGACACACAGACCTTTAAAATAAGATTGCAGCCTGGTAAGTATTCTTAAAAAATTTAGTGAATTTCTGTTGAGCTTTATTCTGACACTATTAATGAAATGCTGCTTCTCCCAAGAAGGTAAAATATTTAGCGAGACATAAAAAAGGATATTCTAGCTCATCCAAGTAATAACTGAAACTAACTAAAGTGAAGGGCATGTCACTGTTGGCAGGAGTAACATCAAACTCACAGCCCAATCTTGTCTATTATTTTAGCAGCTGGAATTTTTCTGATTGCTTGAGACTCATTTTTTAAATATTTTTCTAACATAGCAACACTGAATGAATTTATTTTCTTGATTTTCTACAGCATTAAAGCCCATTAACCTGTACTAATCTGCATTGACCTGTTCTCCCTGTGAAAAGCATGTTGTGAATGCATTAGTGCTCATGCAGTTTCTTGCCCCAGCAAAGGGGGGATGCTTTGGCAGTTGGTATTGTGTCTGAAATTTTTAGTGTTACATGTTGACTGTCATAATGAAAGAGAGGCAGATATAAGTCTGTAAGTCTGCAGCCTTTACTAGAATTTTATATTTTGTGGATGTCTTCATCCTGAGGATTACCTTGCATGATACCTATTATCCCTTGTTACCTGGATTTTTCCGAATTTGGGAGATAAGGTATCATTTGAAGGCTCACTTTTTGGGCTCCCAGATTAACAAACTTCAGGCTATAACATCGCATTTTGCAGAGAAATTGTGTACTTGAAGCTTTATTAGGCCAACAGTGTTTCATTTACTCCATTATTATTTATCTTTTGAGGAGTTCAGCCTTCATGTAGAAGGTGTGATGGAACAATCTGATTTGAGACAGATTGTATTTTGTATTGCTCGGTTATTTACTTTGGACTAAAGGCAGCTTCATCCTTCATTAGAATCTTTAGCTTTTGGCAGTGTAGAGATGCTTCACTACTTTTTTCTTCTCATTGGACTTATCTTTACTTTTAAAGCTGTTTTTGAGGAAGGAGTGAATAAAACCTACTTTGGTCTGTCTTGTTCTTCAGCCAGTGAGTTTGAAATGGAAGTTTTAATGAATAATGCATAAAGGATGTTTCTGAAAAATGGCATTCTTCTTTCCTTCAGAACTTGTCTTTTAATAGTAATCTATTACATCCTTCTCTTTTTAAAGCTTACAAAATAATTATATGTTCCAGGAGGTAGTCTTACTTAAATAGTTCCACTTTGATATCCAAGTAATGTCAGCAAAACTTTCTTTGGTTTGTATTCACATATGAGTTGTAGCTGTGGTAGCTTTGATAATTAAGCTGCTGGACATGACCATTGATCAGATATCTGAACATTGATATTTTTGGTTTTAACATATCAGGAGGAAACTCCAAGTTTCTTGTTGATGAACATGAATCCATATAGTATTTAAACACTAAATGGACTAAATAGCAATAAGTAATATATCATGTGTTTACATCTTGTATATGTTTGATGTTCATCATGTTTGCTTAACTAATATAATGGCTTGTTAACACAAATTTCTTGGTAGCCAGCTTTAAAAACTTTGTGAGATACCACAAACTGAAATCCAGTGTCTCACAAGTTATTTAAAATGCAACCTCTGTTCTTCAATTGTGCATTTTTACAGGCCCTCCTCATCGGTTGAAAGTAAAACCAGATTCAGAAATTCTAAAGATTGAAAATGGTACAGCTTTCCCCTTCCAGGTTGAAGTACTGGATGAGTCAGGAAATATAACAGCACAGCCAAAGTTGGTAGTTCATTGTAAGGTAAACTGCATTTCGTTCTGTCATAAGGATTTTGATATGTGCTTTTTAAAGGTCTGGGAAAAGAGCTTATTTTGGCATCTAGATAGAATATATTATCTTTAATAATGCTTTTGAAGTTTCTGTAGGTTTGCTGCCATAATGGTGACTCTCTTGCCTCATCCTTTAGGAGTCATTCAGTAGATTTCAGAATCAGAGGAATCTGGCCTTAGAAATGGAAGAGAAAAATATGTGAGGATATATAGCTAAAATTTTAAGGTTTTTTAGGTCATATACGTGTCATAAACAGTGCTAAAATTTGTTAAAGGGAAAAAAATCATACTACTTCTGTTTTTTTTTTTTTTTAAGGTGAAAATGCAAGTCTGGTGACTAAAAATAATATTAGATAGACTTATCATAAGCACTTCACTAAGTTCAGAAGGGAATGCAGGTGTTATTGTGGCTTTTAATCCTATTTTGTAAAAGAAACCTGGAGTTTAATTGTACATTTTGAATAGTTTCTAGGTGCTTCAAACCTTCCTGTGTATTCTGTGGACTGCAGTAATGCAGGAAAAAACATTCTGACTGGTCCAGTTATACATGTACAGAATATCAAGAAAGATCAAGTCCTGAAAGCAAGGATAGAAATACTTGTAAGTGTTGATGGGGATGTTTTGGATGAATGAAAGATTGAAAACAGTTTGTTGTGCTGTCTTGCTAGTGTACTGAAGTCGACCTCAAAAAGTTATTGGTTTAGTTACTCTAAGCCTGACAATACCGTGGCTGATCATTTTCATTTCCAGGAAATTATAAAGTGGCAAAAGGTTGGGGTATTTTTTATTTGTTGGTTGTTTTTTGTGTTGTGGGGGGTTTTATTGTTGTTGTTTATGGGGGGGGGTTGTTCGGGGGTTTTTTTGTTTGGCTGGTTTTTGTTTTCTTCTTCACTTCTTACTCTTTATTTCTGATCTCAGTGAAATGTTTCAGAAATATGCATTATTTTTGGATTTTTTTCGTCCTATTTTTACTCCCTGGATCCTTCTGACAAATTGCCTTTATTGCATAAACATTTAGAGCCACAATAACTATGGTAACATGTTCCCCAAAACTTGAGAGAAGAAGGATAATTTCTCGGAGGTTTAAAATATTGTAGCTTTTTGTAGCATTTCTGTCTTAAATCTCTTGAGGTTTGATGTTTTTAAATACTGTTGAACATCCAAGTTCCCAAGTAGCCAGGAAAGCCATGATGCTGGAACAAATAAGATGTGGTATTTTACCCTGAAAAATGTATAAACAAATACTAATATGGCAAGATGACCAATATGCACTGGTACTTATGATTATTCTTAGGTATTTTGGAAATTGTATTACATAGAACTTTTGGAATAGAAAACATTTTCTAAATAGCTAGCTAAAATTCTGGTGTCTGATACAGAATCATAGCATAGCTAGAGCTGTAAAGGACCTTAAGATCACATAGTTCCAATCCCCCCTGCCATGGGCAGGGACACCTCCCACTAAACCATGCCACCCAAGGCCCTGTCAAACCTGGCCTTGAACACCGCTAGGGATGGAGCATTCACAGTTTTCCTGGGCAACCCATTCCAGCGCCTCACCACCCTTACAGTAAAGAATTTCTTCCTTATATACAATCTAAACTTCCCCTGTTTAAATTTTAACCCCTTACCCCTTGTCCTGTCACTACAGTCCCTAATGAAGAGTCCCTCCCCAGGATTCTTGTAGGCCCCCTTCAGATACTGGAAGGCTGCTATGAGGTATCCACGCAGCCTTCTCTTCTCCAGCCTGAACAGCCCCAACTTTCTCAGTGTGTTTTCATACGGGAGGTGCTCCAGTTCCCTGATCATGCTTGTGACCCTCCTCTAGACTTGTTCCAACAGTTCTGTGTCCTTTTTATGTTGAGGACACCAGAACTGCACACAGTACTCCAAATGAGGTGTCAGGACAGCAGAGTAGAGGGGCAGGATCACCTCCTTTGACCTGCTGGTCACACTCCTTTTGATGCAGCCCAGGATACGGTTGGCTTTCTGGGGTGCGAGCGCACACTGAAGCAGGCTCATGTTCATTTTCTCATTGACCAATACCTCCAAGTCCTTCTCTGCAGGGCTGCTCTGAATCTCTTCTCTGCCCAACCTGTAGCTGTGCCTGGGATTCCTCCAACCCAGGTGTAGGACCTTGCACTTGTCATGGTTAAACTTCATGAGGTTGGCATCAGCCCAGCTCACAAGCGTGTCAAGGTCCCTCTGGATGGCATTCCTTCCCTCCAGTGTATCAATCGAACCACACAGCTTGGTATCATTGGCAAACTTGCTGAGGGCGCACTCAATCCCATTGTCCATGTCAGCGACAAAGATGTTGAACAAGACCGGTCCCAACACCGATCCCTGAGGGACACCGCTCGTTACTGGTCTTCAGCTTGACACTGAGCCATTGACCACAACTCTTTGCATGCAGCCATCCAGGCAGTTCTTTATCCCCCGAGTAGTCCATCCATCAAATTGATGTCTCTCCAATTTAGAGACAAGGATGTCGTATGGGACATTGTCGAACGCTTTGCACAAGTCCAGGTAGATAACGTCAGCTGCTCTACCCCTGTCCATCAGTTCTGTAGCCCCATCATAGAAGGCCGCCAAATTGGTCAGGCAGGATTTCCCCTTAGTGAAGCCATGCTGGCTGTCAGCAAGCACCTTGTTGTTTTTCATGTGCCTTAGCATGCCTTCCAGGAGAATCTGCTCCAAAATTTTGCCAGGCACAGGGGTGAGACTGACTGGCCTGTAATTCCCTGGGTCATCCATTTTCCCCTTCTTGAGAATGGGGGTTATATTTCCCTTTTTCCAGTCGTTGGGAGCTTCACCTGACTGCCATGATTTTCAAATACAAGTTGTAGGTGTTCTGGCATAACTTTTTGATTTACTTTTTGGCAAGTCAAGCTGATTTTATCTTTGAACACGTGGTCACACTTGGTAATCCAGTGTAGTGCCGTAGGCTATTATGGAGTAACAATTATGCATGCACATTTAATATATTAATCATTTTTTTTTTTTTCTCCATGTATAGAATTGTAAAGATGTGCCACCAGTGGACAAGATTATTAAACTTCTTCCTAGCAGTCATGTTGCAAGACTACAGGTCCTAAGTATGGATGGACAAAAAGCGATTCAAATTAAACATCAGGATGAAATTAATTGGGTTGCTGGCGATGTCATGTGCAACCTTATATTTCAGATGTATGATGAAGGAGAAAGGGAGATACACGTGACCCCAGCTATAGCAGAAAAAATTAAGGCAAGTACTTTTGAGTAAACAGCAGCATAATATGGGAGAGAGGTACAGTGCCGATTCTCTAAAACCCATAGATTTCAGACTGGGAAATAATATTACTCAAGACTGTATTATTAAATACGGGAACTTCAGTCTCTGCATAATAGATTTAAAAAAAATATTTTATTAAAATTGTGTCCTTAATGAGATAAAGACATTTAATGAAATGTTAAATAATGCTTCAGGGTAGTATTATGAAATGCAAGTTATTTCAGGTTATATAGCAGTAATTCCCAGTGTTTCTCCTAAGTACAATTAAATAATTCCAATATGGCTATTATTCTTCAGATCTGGGGTTTTCCCAACATATAGGAACCTTGAATAGGCAAGTTCCTTCATGAAGATTTGCTTACTTGTCTTATCCTTCTGTCTGTGTACATACATGGAGTCTAATACAAAGGTAGAGCTTCACCAAACATGTGACAATTTTTTTGGTGAGGTTTTTCAGAATCAGATCTTTCCTAACTCAAGATCAGTGAGAGAAACTAGTATGTTTTGTTTTGTTTGGAGGTTTTTTTAGAGTAATTTCCTGTATTTGGGAAGATAGCATTGGTTACTGCTGGAAAATACACAGGTTTTCCACTGAAAGCTTCTATTGCCAGTATGTTACTTCAGCATAGTTAGAATGACCACAGATATATTATGTTTCTAGTCATCAATAATTAACCTTTTGATTAAATTACTAAATCTTAATTTTAGGTTAACTGGACACCTAAAATTAACAAAGAACAGTTGATTCAGGGATTATTGCCTGATGTAAAGGTACCAACATCAGTAAAAGATGTACGTTACTGTCTAATTACTTATCTTGATGACCACGTGTCTTTGGAGAGTGCATTCACAGTCAGGTTTGTTCATTTGAAATACTTTTTTATGATTTATGTTGTTGGCAAAGGATTTTAGGTCTGTACTTTGCAGTAAAAAAAAAAAAACTTACTGAAAAATGTGCTGAAATGATGCATTTGGCAAATTAACAGGGGATGTAGGTTTGCCTGGGGGGGGTGGGTTTATGCAGATTGCTTACAGATGATAACATTATGTATGTAAACGACTCCATCATGATCTGTTTGTACCCAGCCCTTTAATCACTTTTGTAAGTATGCATACACTGAGTAAGGTTGCTGCTATCTTTGAAAACTTGCAGTAAATATTAAGTCCTTTACTGAAGAGTCAGGTCACTGGTTACCAAAGAGAAATGTTTATGAAGCTAATTGTTAGCCTTACAAAAGTTAGTACTTTGAAGCTAAATATAGGATTTATCTAGCCAGATCTGCGTGCCTGCATCTGGTGTCTCAGTCAAAGGTGATAGGATGTAAATTGAACTTGAAAATTGCCTGTTTATCACTTTCAGTGAGTCTATGAAGTTAGCTCTACTTACTGTATCTATAAAGTTAACATGAATTCGATCCTAAATGACTTTAGTGTGTTTCATGTCTTCGTAATAAGTTAAAGTTAAGTAACTAGTTCAGGCAAACTGATGCCAGGGTAAATTTTCAGCAATATTCGATGTTTCAGAGAGCTGTAATAGGAAAAAAAAAAAAACCAAACAAAAATTGCATTAAAAGCATTATGAGTATAATGCTTGTAAAATGCTGTTCATGATGCAGTATTGTCAGAAACAGAAAATCTTTCAGCTACGTAGTATTTTCTATTTTAAGAAGAACAGAAAAACAGACTGAATTGATACCTCTCCTCTTGAAAGGAAGCAGAACAGTGGATTGATTTATTGAATATTTTAATACATTATACTTGTCATTGAAAAGCTGTCTCAGATCAGGGAATTTCTGTTTAGATGTTATTCTGTTGTCATAAAAATTAGCTGGAGGTTATTCTAATGGGAGTTTTAAAGATTTTAATTTTTTTGAATTTGATTAATTTTTAGAACACATAAAAGGAGTGAAAAACATTATGTTGGATAAGTGTTAAATAACTTAATGTCAGATAAGTCTTAAATGTTTGGGAAGCTAGCAATAATACATTGTTAACCATCAAGTAAAGGGAAGGAAAGGCTGAGATTGTTTAAAAGCACCCCAGAAGATATGTTTAATAGACATAGTTCAGGCTGATGCCTTCTGCTTTATCATAGTAAAAGAAGAAATGCAAATCTGATTTTTCTTTTTTTTATGATTGTTCATCTTCTCCATAATTTTTTGTAATGTGCTCTGGTTTTGCTTTGCTTTTAAGGAAAAACTGTATCGCTAAGAATCTTGAGCTATGTTACTTGTAATCAGGTCCTTAAGAAGTCAGCAAATATTTTTTGTAGCAAGGGAGACTGATACCTTTGCACATCAGGATTAATGTTGATATTTTAATTGGTTTTACAGTAATAGATGTATTTTACTATTTAGATAATTGTATATTATGATTTAAATGATTATGTTCATGGACTGATTCTTAAGTCAATTTTCATGTGATGATTTAGACCACTTCCTGATGAACCCAAACACATTAAATGTAAATTAAAAGGACCGAATACTCTGCAGATGGGTGAGGAACTACAAGGTGAAATTGGTGAGTATTTACATATTCCTCAGTTTCTTGTAAGATCCATTTTTTCTTTGCAGTTTATTAGCCTATTATGTATATAGATGTCATCAAGAGTGAATTATCTTCAACTACTTTTATATCAAAAACAGATTTACATTCTCATTCATTGAAGGATGATCAGACTTCTCTGATTGCCATTTAAAATTTTTTATCATTCTGGAGTTCATAAATTTTTATTTAGTTCATGTATTATGAAATTTTACAGGCCATAACAGCATTCAGTCTATTTCGAAGGCAGAAAATTCGAAGTGAAACATTTTAAGGTTAACCTTGAGAGGAAGATATGTCAGGGATCAGTCTTCTCATTCTTCAGTTTCTCTATGCAGTTCTACATCACATAATAGGAAATTTAAAATTCTTATAGTGCTCTGGGTCATTAAAAGCTTGTGTGTGAGCAAAAAGAAGCTCATAATGGACAAACTTAACAGGTTGAAACAACTGTTTATTTTAAGACTTTTTTTCTTTTTATAGCAAAAAATAGTCTTTTTAGTTAAAGTGGGGAGCACAAATATGTGATATATTTTTATATATATATATGTTTATACATCAAAAGGATATAAATGTATCCTTTTATTACCCACAAGAATGAGGAAGTCTTACCAATATATATAAATACCTGAAGAGAGGTACAATGTAAAGACAGTGAAGCCTCCCAGTGGTGTTCTATGACAGGAAAAGAGGCAGTGGGCACAACCTGAAGCACAAGAGGTTTTCTCCAAACATAAGTAAACACTTTTTCACTGAGAGGGTGACTGAGCATTGTTGCACTCAGTGATTGCAGAGCCTCCATTCTCAAGAGTTACTCAAAAGCCATCTGGACATGATCGGGGGCAACTGGCCCTAGATGAACCTGCTTGAGCAGAGAAGTTGGACAGGTGACCTCCAGAGGTCCTGTCAATCTCAGCCACTCTCTCATTCAGTGATACTCTAAATTTTCTCTGAATTGTATGTTGTGTACATTATATTCCACATGTATAACGTTTCATTAAAACAGCTGCTCAGATAATCATCTTAATAATCATTTAATCATCATCTTTTTTAACAGAGGTAATGCTTACAGATCAGTATGGAAATCAGGTTCAGTCAGCGACATCTGCGTGTGTGAATTCCCTAGGTGTTTCTGCACCTGAACTTGATAAATCAAATTTGAAAATAACTTGGCAGGTATTTATAAGATATCATAAAGTTTATTTCTCTGTGGTCTTTGTATGGTGATTGTCTTAATCCTTTCACACGTAGTTAAACCAAAACTGTAGAAAGGTATTCAAATTAAACACTGGTTGGTAGGCTATGAGAAGGTGGAGTATTAAAGCATTAAAATTATATATTCCTGTTCTGTGGAATACAGCACCATCTGTTGAAAACCTTATCACTGCTGCAGGTATAGAATATGGGGAGCAATGCAGTGCATGCTTGAGTTTCTATTCCAGTGTTCTACATCTTTTCTTCTGTGTTTATAGTGTTACAATTGGTTTTATGATCTTTTGAAGAATCTTCTGTAACAGACTAATGATATCATCTGTCATAGTTTAGTTTAAAATGCATTCTATACCTTTTCAAATATGTTGGATATAACTAAGTTGTGCATAACTCTTGTACATTGAAAAACAGGTTCCTGAGAAATGCTTGAGTTTGAAATTGATCATTTCTTACGCAAGGAGTCCATTTAAATCTTAACAAAAGCCATAGAGCTTGTAGTTTAATTTTTAGTCTACTGTCTCACAGTAAAGGTAGTAAGCATAAATATTAAAATACTATATTGCAAGAAATGAACAAATTATACTTCCTTTTAATTGTTCTTGATGAAATCTTCTTACTTCTCAATAGGAAAGTACTCTAACAATGAAAGTACAGGGTGTTCGGTTTAAACCTTGTTTACCTGGAAGCAAAGAATTGTGCTTCGCTTGGCGTGAATTTTCTGACTTTCTCAGACTAAACTTAACTGCAGGATCCCCTGCTAAGTTGCAGTTTGTGGATTGGCCAGAGTTAGAAAAGGTAAGTTGAACAATTTTGGTTTGGAAAAAATAACAACAAAGTTACTATTCAGCAGGTCTTTTATTTCCAGAGATTTTTGGAGCACAAGATGCAAAGCTGAAAACCGTGGTTTCATAGTGTTGACGTTTCTAAAAATTAGTCTGAACATGACAGCTCTAGAGACAGTGTTTTCTTCTATACAGGACTACATAACACAAGCAAAATTAAGTATTTTGCTATCTAAATATGTAGGTGTGTTTTAAATGGGACTGCAGATGTGAAACATTCTTCATACAATAGCTGACTACATTATATCATATATTCTATTCATACAATAGCTTACAACATTAATTTTGAAAAGTAACTTACTTTGCAGTAATCTAATTTACGTGTGTTTACAACACTGTATTCCTTAATATTTCTTACTGTTTATTCTGTCCCACTTGCCGTTATACAGATGATGTTGTTTTCTTTAGTGCACCAATTTTACCGTGGGCTGAATCCTAACACCCATCTCCCACTGTTGTTTGCCAAAGATACTGTCCTTAATGGTAGTAATAGTTGGAAGCCCATCTCTCCTTTATCTGTTATTGGGTTTTTTTTATTTTTAGGATGTAGGAAGTCAGTCCCAAATTTACTTAAGTTCAAGTGTTTAAAATCAGAAAGAGGGGAGGGAACACAGTACTTTTTTGTACAGAGCTTTTTGTTACCGTTCATTTATTTGCTGGGGTTTTGTTTTATTTTTCAATGTTTACTTTGGGTATTCAAATGATAGTGCTGTAGCTGTAGCAGAATGCAAAATAGGAGAGTGGAAGCAGGTAAAAGAAAACTGGATCTCTAAGTAGAGAATAGGAATAAAGGTTGGTGTGTTGGGAAAACAGAGAAGGAAGTTATTGAAGAAGAAAAGTGAAACAAAAGGTTCAGGGAGTATCATAACTACTTTTACTCTCTAGAAAGCTGTGAAGGTATGTCAGAAGATAAAAGTTTTGGGCCATTTGCTCTTTGTACAACAAGGAAACTGCTAAGCCTCTTTTAGAAGCGTGTCACATCAACATGAGTAACACATGCAGTTCAGTTCAAGTAGTGCATTTTATAATGACAAGAGAATGTAAATGGGAAGACTCTAGAAATACATTCCTGGAGTTTTACAGTTCTGTCGTGGTCTGGCTGTTATAGAAGACAATAGTATGGAAAACGTGGATATTATTGCTCTGGGGGTTCCTGACCTGCCATGAATGGCTGATATATCTAGAACAGAATAGTATAATGTATTTGTATCTCCTTCAGCCTGTTGCAGTGATTAATGGTAGAGAATTGCAGAAGCCCCTTATTGTTCAGCTCTGTGATCAATGGGGAAATCCAACACCTGAACCTAATGTCAAAGTCAGCCTTACAAGAAGCAGCAGCATAAAGGTAAGCATAGGCCTTATTTGCTGAGCGTTCTATAACACATTTTTGTTTTCATGTATACATTATCTTCTTCATTTTCAAGAAATCTTTTTGAAAAGTGAATAAAAGATTGTAAAGGCACAACATAATTAATCTCATATAATAGTAGTGTCAGCGAGTAATGTAAACAGTTTCCAGGACAGATTGTTCAGCTCTCTTTCATTATAACAATCACAAATATAACTAAATTCCTACATTATGATGTCCAAGTGTAATTAGTATACATCCTGATGAACCTTTTTCCAAATTCTGCATGCACACAACCCCATTATATCCCCCACTTTATCTGAGGTAATATACTGAATAACAGTCATGGTGATGTGGCCTAAACTGGCCACCAAATCGTTTTTATCTGGTGGTTCTTTGATTGTGGTTCCTGAATATATGACTCGTGGTCTGTATGTAAAGCTAGTCAGCAGGTTTGATCCCTATTTGATTGTCTCCATGAAAAGCATTGGCAGTATGAACCAAGTTAAAACAGTGAGGCTGCAAATCTCACCCAAATTTAAGTAGTTACTGTCCTTTCCATAAGTGAGATGTGTCAGATGGTCTGCACATTGGTCTGTACAGAGAAAGGAATTCAACAGAAATACTCCATTTATTAAAATTCTTGTCCTTGAAAAAAAAAAAAGCTGAAGTGTTAAATGTAACTGTTCATGCAGAGATTGTCATATTGAGTGGTACATTATCAAGGATATATTCATCCAGCTCTGGACATGACATTTTTGCAAGTAGGGCTGTTCTTGTTCCCTTTTTGTTCCTGCTTGCCATGCATTTGTGTCTCTCGGTTCCCTTGGAGTGCACAGCAGCTAAGGACTTTCTTTTGCTCATCCCCTCAAGAACTGCCACAATCTCACAATTAATTTCCTCAAATTTAAAATTATGCTACTATTATTTATTTTTATTGCCCTTATTTTGTTTGTCTGTTTGCCCCAACTACTGCCTTTATGATGGCAACTGCAGCTTCTTGGGACTTTTAATTAGGTTGTTCTTGAGCAAACATCCAACCTTGACAGTAATACTGAGTGGTTGTTCTGCCTGATCAGACATGTTGTGGTGGCATGCTGTGTCTTTTGAGCTATTATGCCTTCCTCCATGAAAGACCAGCAGTATGTCTTAGAACTTAATGCCAGTATCATTTCTAAGAGTTACTTTTATATATTAGCAGAGCAGCTAACTGCATATTTGCTGAACAGACATCAGATCAAAATTCATTATGATTTTGGAGAGCCTCTTTAGAGAGCTGTCTTGCCTTGTCAATTGAAATAGCTTGTATGCACAGTCTTCCAAAGGAAATGAAAAGCTTTTGGGAACTGAAATTCTCAGATAAGCTGTCTGTCTATATTTCACATTCCCTTCTCTAAGTCTCCTAAGCCTGACATTCTGCAGTTGCAGCATGCATTTCATATATTTCATTCTCTAGCTTACAGGTCCAAAACTTAGATGAACATCAAGAAACCTTCAGAACCTTTATGTTCAGTAAAAACAGCTCAGTAGAGGAAGTGCACAAAGCACAGGTTCCTGTAAAAATTTGAACTTTCCATTCTGTAATGTAGAGTAATTTCAATTATAAACTTACTTTGTATATTCTTTTCAATAGAATATACTCCTCAAGAGAGTGTGTGAAATGTCTGGCAACCTTCTTTATGTTTACAAAGCTGCCTTCCGTTTGAACCATTAAGCACTTATTTTTTTGTCATTGCTGTTCTCTGGTGACATGGTAAAATAAATTCATACACCCATAGCTGATCCATTATGAATCAACTTTCAAGTTTGTTTTTTTTGGTTTTTTTTCCTAAAATAGTTTTATTCTTGTAGCTTACTGACATGAGATTTGGGAAAGAAAATAATTTGGAAGAAGATTGCTCACTTCAAATATTCCAAAAACATTGGTTTTGTATAAGTGGACACTAGACACTTCAGTGTCCTGAAATCTGTGCTGAAATAGCGCAGGGAAAGCAATTTAATGCCAAACACTATTCATATAATGACAGACATCTGCACCACATTGTTGAGTTACATCATCAATGAAAAGGTTGATTCCTCTCATTAGACAGAAATTCATTACGGGAGAACTCAGAATGTGTCCGTGGCTTCCTTTGCTGTCTTCCAAACCTTAAAGCTACTTATTAATGAACAAAAATATCCCAGTTCAAAATGGACGGGGAGAGTTCTGAAACCTCTGAATATCGTATTCATAATTGTGTCTTCCCTAATTTGAGTGCAAAAATACAAAGAAGCCATTGCTCACATGAAAGCAATGTGCAGGCAAATGAGGTATACATTTTCTTCTAAGACTTGATACTACTTCTGTGTCATTGAAAGAATAAAAATTTTTTGTTTTGACAGATTGTGTCTTCAAACCAGCAACATAAAACAGATGAAACTGGTAGGGCTAACCTGGGAGTTATTTGTATTCATGCACCTAGGTAAGTAGTGAAAACTTCATGGAAAAGAGATTGAGTGCTGACATGTTGCTTGGCTAGATGTTTTTTAAGGTGCACATTTCACAGAGGACTTACCAGAATTAGTCTAGAGCTAAGGTCAAACATTTTTTATTTATATGCTGGTGGAAGGCAAGATAGTGAGATATAAGAAATTAAGTGCTTAACTAAATAAAGTTCAAATGCTGCTGCTTTTGATTTTGTGAGAAGCTACTGTTCTAATTTTCCAAATCCTATTTTTTCTGGTCATGGTACAACACAGTTTATAATTGTCAGACTGTACCTAGTGTAGATGGTGTCATAAACTGCTTAAAATACATGAAATATACAGCCTTTGGGTGACCAGACCCAGACCTATACTTTCAAGATAGGAACCCATTTTAGGAGTGTTGAAACCCCAGTCCTCTGGGTGCTAGCCATTGTTTTAGAGGTTTAGGTAAAGTGTCCGAAAGAGTTTTAAATATGTATTTTTATTTTTTCTTGTTTGCAGTAGAACTAATGAAGTCCCATTTCCTGCAGATGTCTGTCCCATGACTCCTGTTTCATGTTAGTCACCCTGGCTTCCCTTTCATGTCCCATCTGACTTTTTGAATTCATTATTTCTGTATCATCTTCATGTTCACGGGTGTACATGGGACACCTCCCACTAAACCGTGCCACCCAAGGCTCTGTCCTTGAACACCGCCAGGGATGGAGCATTCACAACTTCCCTGGGCAGCCTATTCCAGTGCCTCACCACCCTTACAGTAAAGAACTTCCTCCTTATATCCAATCTAAGCATCCCCTGTTTGAATTTTAACCCATTACCCCTTGTCCTATCACTACAGTCCCTAATGAAGAGTCCCTCTCCAGCATCCCTATAGGCCCCCTTTAGATACTGGAAGGCTGCTATGAGGTCTCCACGCAGCCTTCTCTTCTCCAGGCTGAACAGCCCCAGCTTTCTCAGCCTATCTTCATATGGGAGGTGCTCCAGTCCCCTGATCATCCTCATGGCCCTCCTCTGGACTTGTTCCAACAGTTCCATGTTCTTTTTATGTTGAGGACACCAGAACTGCGCACAGTACTCCAAGTTGAGGTGTGTCAAGAGAGCAGAATAGAGGGACAGGATCACCTCCTTCTACCTGCTGGTCACACTCCTTTTGATGCAGCCCAGGATACGGTTGGCTTTCTGGGCTGCAGGCACACACTGAAGCTGGCTCATGATTACTTTCTTATCAGCCAACACCCCCAGGTCCTTCTCCACAGGGCTGCTCTGAATCTGTTCTTCTGGAACAGGTTGCCCAGGGGGGTTGTGGAGTCTCCCACATTGGAGATATTCAAGGCCCGCCTGGACAAGTTCCTGTGTGATGTACTCTAGGTTACCCTGCTCTTGCAGGGGGGTTGGACCAGGTGATCTCTTGAGGTCCCTTCCAACCCTTGGGATTCTGTGATTCCCTTTACTACTGATAACTTTTAGATATTTATCATGCTTTCATTTACATGATTCAGACCTGAAGTCTGTTGAAAATTGTCTTTTAGGAAAAGATTTTATAACAGTTTTCACTATTTTTGGTGTATTTCAGGGGAGAGCACACTTTACAGCTTAAAGCCACATACAACAAGACCATATTAGATTGTCCTATAATCACATTAAATGTCCTGCCTGATCCTGAGAAGCCTGTCTGTTTGAATGTTAAATATGACAAAAGTTCTTCTTTTCAAGCAGGAGGTACTTTTCCTGGTATGTATAAGGATACTTTAGTGGAAAGAAATCCCTCAAGAACTTTGTAAACTTTTGAAAACCTATTATGATGATTCTTCTCATGGCTTTGTTGAGTTCGGGTTATTTTTATCTGTTTTGTCTCAGTTCTTTGTAACAGCTCTGTCTGAGGTGCCTCTGTAACACTTGGAGAAAAAAGATATATACAACGTATTTGGGAAGCATTTCAAATTACCTCTTATTTATTTGGTCCAAGTTATTGGCTTTATGTGTCTATAAATGATAAAACTGCAGAATCTATTCTCTGTCCTTAGTGAAATATCAAATTTCTGATTCTGATTTTGTGATCTTCCAAAAAGATGATCTGAGCTAGTTCATTCATGTTTTTCCTCGCCTCATTTTCTGTGGAATAGTAACAGAAGAGGTAGCTAGGAAATTATAGGCAAACTGTGAGCCAAGAGGAACCAAAAAGTGATAAGAAATAAGCTGGGAACTGTCAAAAATATTCTCTTATTGTGTGTTCTCACAAAAAGTAGATGTTCACTTTCTAGCTAAGGCTGCTGAGTCATAAAAGAAAAAAAACCCTTATTATGTTTTCTATCCCAGTAGTATTCACAAAAAAGAAAACAAATAAAGAGCAGCAAGTTATGACCATGAGGAAACATCTTTTGTGAAAAGCAGAAGAGAATTTGAAATCTCTGCCTTTTTCCTATAGGGAAAGTTTGGCATGAATAAGAAACCTACGCTAAATAGTTACATTAATTCAGGAAATAAATAGCCCTTATGATATGGTTCTTGAATTTGCCAATGAAGTATACATTTTTCTTCCAGAAAATACATACAATGAAGTATACAGTTTTCTTCCAGAAAATTTTCCTTTTTAATTTGCAGTAACTGTTTGCACTCTGAAACCGTGATAAACAACATTCTTCAGAAAACTGAAGTCCTGTCTAAATAAGTGAAGTATAAGGCAAATAGATTCTGTCACTTAAGAGACAATACTTCCTTAAGGAAGGCAAAAAAAGCAAAACTTCAGTAGCAATTTAGTGAAATTTAAAATAACTAAAAGCACTTCTAGACCTATTTGATGACACAAATACTAACACATTTCCTATACTGGATTGTATTCACTTAAGAATTATAAATTAGTTTACACATGGAATTGTTAAGTTACTAACTGATATGATAATGCTATTTAATTTGGCCTTTATTTGAAATAAATAAGATGGAAAATCTGATGCCGTTTCAAAAAAGTTTCAGGAGGGCTTAGGGAATCTTTTCATCAGTATATACATTTTCAGTACTGGGCGGTTATTGGACTGGAAGGAATATAAAGAATATCATTAAGTCAGTACATAGATAAATATAGAAATAGAAGCAGGTTGGAAACGACATGATTTTTGTACAGGGAATTAGTGTCTTTCAAATGCCTTTGAAGGAGTTGACAGCTGTGTGAATGTGAGTGAACCTGCTGATGCAGAGTACTTGGTTTCTTAGCTCTCGGCAAGTTCTTAGAATCATCAAATGGTTTGGGTTGGAAGGGACGTTAAGGATCATCTAGTTCTAAGGTGGCCAAGGACATCTTCCACTAGACCAGGTTGCCATTTCTCATTGTCCTGTCACTACAGGCTCTTGCAAGAAGTCCCTCTCCAGCTTTCTCACAGGCCCCTTTTAGGCACTGGAAGCTGCTCTAAGGTTCCCCCAGAGCCTGCTCTTCTCCAGGCTTAACAACCCCAACCCTCTCAGTCTGCCTTCACAGGTGAGGTGCTGCAGCCCTGTGATCATTCTCATAACTTTCCTCTAGACTTGTTCTAACAGATCCATGTCTGTCTTATGTTTGGGGCCCCTGAGCTGGATACAGTGGCTAATAGATGTGGAAAACAGTAGTTGTGTTGTTGTTGTTACAACTACTGCACCTTGCTAGCCAGCAGTTCAATGGCTAAAGCACTTGTGAAGGAAGACGGAGATCTGGATTTCCTTTCTTTGAAGAAAAGAGTAAGCTACTTAACTAGAAGCCTGGCTTGCTATTTTGATAAGAATGATAATGTGGGAAAAGTAGACTTGAAATTTGACAGGTTTTATTAAAGCACTTGTTGGACAAAGTAGGTGGTTTCTCTTCTAAGGACGGTTACCTGGTCTAATTACAGGGCTGGAGAGAGCTTTTCCATATCTGGTTTGAAACTTTTTGTTGCTTGAGTTCTGTTTGGAATGCAAATTTTGTGTGGTTTTCCTTTAGGTATGAGGGAGACAACAGAAATTCATGGAGTTTGATTTTTTTTAATTCTGATAAAAAATAATCCTGAAAATCTTGGGTTTCGTTCTACAGATTTTATGGTTAGTGTTCTTTCTGAAGATGACAACATTATCAGAAATATTAATCCAGCACGGATTTCAATGAAAATGTGGGAAGCACAAAGCATTGGAAATAGGATGCCAATTGATGTAAGTCATCAAAGTGTGTTTTCAGAATGGGTATCAAAATGCAATCATAGGACAAATGAATAGTAGAAACTTCCCTTCATTTAATTTAGATTAATATCCTGTTCTAGATTTTAAGTCACAAGTATTACATATGTCATATTTGTTTATCAATATCTGTCCTGATAAAAGTTGGCAGATTGTTCAAATGCCAAGGCTATAATGAGGACAAAAACGTTACCACTTTGCAGGAACTAATTAATTAACAGGGAGACTGTTAAAAATTGACACCATGAATCTTGCAAAGAAAAGAGAGGGAATTAAGAACATGAAACTATTATCTAAATTATAGGTGATCTGATTTAATTACTGTACTTTGTACTACAAATACAATGATTGCAAGTAAGGTACTTGAACTTTCAGTATATGGCATTGATTTATTTTTTTTTTTTAATCCTTTTAGGTTACAGTATTTAGCTGTAGTAAAGTGAAGGATGACAAGGAAGATGGCTTCTTCTACTTCAGGTATAGCAGCGTTCATTTTATAATTATTGACACAACTTACAAACCTCAGTTTGAAATACTGATAATATATAATATTTTATAATGTTTATATTATATAAAATAATATTTTATATTATATTTTATATTTTGATAATAAATTGTTACAGAATTAGTATGATACAGTGCTACAGAATGGTAGGAGATACTAGCAAGATGCACTGAATGTGAGGATTGAGTTCTTCCTTAAATACATTTGACATCTGTTTAATCTGGGAATAGAGAAGAGTCTAATATATTATGATAAATGCTACCAATGGAGAGACTACATAATCTACTTGTCACTTGTCTAGTAACATTCCTTTCAATGTTACATTCAACTGCTGTAGAATAGCAGGTTAGGCAAAGTGGACTTAACCCTGATTTAACATCTTCTGTTGCCGGATGTTAATCCTGAACCAAGAGCTTGACCCTGTCAGTTTAGTGGTCTTTCCTTGGAAGACCTTGGGTGACATAGTCTAGTGGGAGACGTCCCTGTCTGTGGCAGGAGGGTCTAGATGGAGGGGGAACTACATCATCTTGGAAGTCTTTTCCAACCCAAACCATTCTGTGATTCTATGATATTAAGGTCCTTTCCAACCCTAAGCATTCCGTGATTATAGAGGACTTACAACAGGACTTCTTAACTAGTTCTGGGGGACTACCCAGAATTTAGATTGCTTGCATACTTATATACTTGTCACTTTAATATTGACTCACTTTTGCTTGGTTTTTGGTTTTAATTTATTTAGGGATAAAGTGGTTCCAGAGCGAGTTGGCATTTACAATATCCAGTTTGCCTTCGCAATGGATAAGACAAACATTCTCACCAGTGACCAGGTTTGAATTTATAATTAATTGCATGTAGCCAAGAACGTGTAATACAGAATCATCTGGGAGAAATATGATACTTTGTAGATTCAAAACACAAATACACTCACGTGCAAGCTTTGCAAAAAACATGTGGTTTTATTTTTAATAGTTACTGGTTTTAAGGTGCTGATTATGAAAATATATTTTCAGTAGCTTTTATAACTAAGCAAAAAATCTTGTGGAATAAAAGAGCTGCATAATTTGCAACCTAGTGGAACTGGTCATGCTAGTTTATTTCAAGATTCTCAGTAGATTTCACATGCATTTGTTTCTGTATTTTTTTCAGCAACCTGTGTGTGCAGGGTGAATTATATCAGTCTTTACTTTATTTTGTGTTATTTTATTCTTCCTCCTTTTTCTGCTAGATTACGTTTGACGTTGTACCTAATGACCCTGTACGCTTGTTACCTGATTCTTTACCAGCTACTCCGGCAGTTTCAAATGTTCGAGCTCTTGCTAGCCGTACACTGGTTAAGGATTTATGCCTTCATGTAACGGTAACTATACTTAAATACAAAATCATAATTAGGGAAATGTGTAAGAGTGCTAAAAATATATTCAATTTTCCTGTAAGGCATTGCTGCTATCTTTCTGCAGATTAGCCGCACAAAAAAGATGTACATCAAAAGATGTGCATCAAAGTTGGGGCTGTTCAGCCTGGAGAAGAAAAGGCTGTGTGGAGACCTCATAGCAGACCTTCAGTATCTGAAGGGGGCCTATAGGGATGCTGGGGAGGGACTCTTCATCAGGGACTGTAGTGACAGGACAAGGGGTAATGGGTTAAAACTTAAACAGGGGAAGTTTAGATTGGATAGAAGGAGGAAATTCTTTCCTGTTAGGGTGGTGAGGCACTGGAATGGGTTGCCTAGGGAGGTTGTGAATCCTCCATCCCTGGCAATGTTCAAGGCCAGGTTGGACAGAGCCTTGGGTGGCATGGTTTAGTGTGAGGTGTCCCTGCCCATGGCAGGTGGGTTGGAACTTGGTGATCTTAAGGTCCTTTCAAACCCTAACTATTCTGTGATTTCCAGTTTGACAGGTGTATCTTGTTTTGTTTACAAACAGATGACTGAAACATGCAGTGCTTGCTGTCAGGCATCTTAGGCAATTGAAACCCATTTCTTGTTGCCACAGGAAAAAAAGAGGTTTTAAGAATAGATTCTAGTGGGGAAAATGCATACGTATAGCAGATGATTCACTCCATGATTTTTCTTCCTGGAGGCAGTTTCTCTTAGATATTTTCTATTACAAAAAAATAAGATTTCCTGAACCTTGAATGTTCACAGGGATACAGGGACATCGCTTACCAGTTACCACCATGGGCAAAGCAGACTTGACTTGTGGAAAACTAATTTAATTTATCACCAATTAAACTAGATTTGAGTAGCAAGAAACAAAGACAAAAAAAGTAAAGCAACACCTTCCACCCTACCTTTCCCAGGCTCACTTTGCTCCAGACTCCTCTACCTTTCCCTAAGTGGCACAGGGTGGGGAATGGGGGACATGGTCAGTCCATAACAGCTCCTCTCTGCCGCTCCTTACTCCTCACAGTTTCCCAGCTCTAGTGTGAGTCCCTCCATGCAGTACTGCAGTAATGATCTGCTCCAATGTGAACCGTCCTCACAGGCTGCAGTCCTTTAGTAGATGTTCACCTGCTCTAACACGGGGCTCTCCATTGGCTGCCGTATGAATATCTGCTCCGCCGTAGTCCTTTGTAGGCTGCAGGGAAATAACCTCCTCCACCATGGTCTCCCTATGAACTGAGGGGAATCTGCTCTGGCACCTGGGGCGCCTACTTCCCCATCCCCTACTCCTCCTCTCACTTCGGTGTTTCCTCTTCTGTCTCATTGGTTTTTTCCACCTTCTCCTCGTCTGGTGCATTTTTGCCCTTTTTTAAAACGTATTTTCCCAGAGCAGACACTATTTTGCCTGAAGAGCTGAGCTGTGCTCTGTGATGGGTGGGTTGGAGCCAGCACAGGCAGCCCCAGCCTCTCCTCACAGAGGCCACCCTTGCAGCGCCCCCACAGCCAGCACCTTGCCACATAAACCCAGTTGAGTACATAAATTGATTACTTAATTCATATTCCAGACTAACTTTTTTGGTTTTCTTACTTACAGGATGAATACAACAACCCCACTGGAACTGACCTAGTTGGCAGAATAATAGCAAAAATTAAGAGCCCCAATGAAGATGATACAGAGATCCCACAATTTCAAGGGAAAGTCAGTACAGTTGAGTTTCCATTTAACAGAGGAACAGCTGAAATTGTAAGTGTGACTAAAATACGGTTAGGTCCATGAATAATGGTTCTAATGGGGTCTATTTTCCTACAGTTTCAAAGTTGATCTTGCACCTCGTCATGTTTTGTAGAGGGTTAGCATCCCCTCTTGTAACCTTCCCCTGCAGATAAGTAGATAAATCATTTCTTCTCTTTATGATTTGGTTTCTGATTTTCAGAAAATCTGAAGAAGGACATTCTTTAAACTGTTTATCATTGCCAAGCAAGGGAAGTTTACAAGTACATTCACTTAGGGAATGGGACATACAGGGGGATCCAGGATAAGTCTTTGTTTGAATTTCACATGTAAATAATACTTCACTAATTTGCAGTTAAACCATTAATATTAGTAGTATTTTACATTTTTATTTGTAATACTGTCTGACTGTAAGATCTTGAGATCATTTAGTCTGATATATATGTAATGAAATATTTCCAGGTTCTCTTTACCTTTTCTCAAGCTGACTAAGCTTATATATGCATTGCAGAAAGTCATCCTATCCTCATTTGAAGATAAAGCTGCCACTTCTCTACTTCTCTTGACACTATTTCAGTTACTAGTACCTCTGACCATTAAAAATGCTTGACTTACTTCAGTTTAAATCTCTAGCTGTAACATCATGCATACCTCTGAAAGTACTGCACATTGTAGTTAGGTCATCACAGTCACTTTTTCTTCAACAAATACAGGCTGAATTTTTAAGACCTGTGAGTACCATTTGTAACTATTATTACAAACCATAATATAGAAGTTACAAATTAAAACATGCATATGCAAAAAAACAGAAGCTGTTCGAAACATACCAAAAAACTCAGCTGAGCATAGAGCTACACATCTGTTCTGAGTAGAATGGTCACATCACTCTTAAAAGCCTACAGAGAGCTTCAGTAAATAGGAGTATTTCATGTGGTGAATAGATATATATCCTGACGTCTATGGAAATCTTCAAACATTTAGAAGGTGTACTGAAGGAGAATCCAACTTTTAAAAGAAATTTCTACAGCCATGGTTTTTAACTTACTCACTGAAAGCTTCCCACCAGACCAGCATCAGTCTGTGCCAGGTGGAGGCAGACACTGCCTTAACAACTACAAAATCACCCAGTAAATCTTGGAAATCACAACAATAGAATCCCATTAGAATCACTAAAATCTTCATAATTTATTTTATTCAATACCTCAACTGCTTTTATGGAACTACATAGATAAAACTTAATGACACAGCATAAATAATTCTCTGTTGATAACAATAAAAAACAGAAAAATCCAGTTAACATGGGCAAACATTTTTCACTAAACAATCTGTCAAGCTCTGATCTACTCTGATCCATAAGGAAAAGTGACAAAATATGAAAAACAAGCTAGAAAAATAAAATACATGGATGAAGGGTCAGATAAAATTAATATACTAATTGATTTATTGCGAGCTTTGAATTTCTCTTGTTCCCCAGCCATGTTTCAGGAGTACTTTACTAACTGGTTTCTGAGCACGTTTTTTCTTGGGCATCTGGGGTGGGAAAAAGTGCAAAAGCATAGAAAAGGGGTCATCTGTAACCAGTGGTTTGATGAGATAGCATTTTTCTCTGCAAATCTTGCATTTACACCTGTGGTAGAAATTTGAACAGATGTTTATAAATTCATACTATTAAGGGATTGATAACCCCTTAGCGTGAAGTCTGACAGTTCAGACAAAATTACTGGATAATTTCTCAGACTCCTCACTGATGCAGAAATAGCTTTTTTTTTTTTGTTTTCATGTGCTAATAACCTGCTGTTTAGCCATTGTGACCTAAATACTCCAGTCTTGCTTCAGTGACTAACAACTGGGGGGGGGGGGGGGGTTTGGGGGCAGTGGATATTTTAGATTTTTTTATTTGGCTTTTTGGGGTGTTTACAGGATTTTTGTAAGCAGGTAATTTTTATTTCTACTTAAATGTTGCTGGTTTAAGGTGGGAGGAATTTGTCACATTCTTCTACTCTATTGCGATTTTATGAGTTTTTACTGCTTTTGACAGTAACTTGTGTTTCCTAGTCTTCCACTGGGAGTAATTCCATTTCAGCAAATCCTGTATTTCTTCTTCTCTTCAGGCAGTTTTCAGTTGTCTAATTTATACCAAGTTCTCTGACTTTAGACAACTCACAAAGCTCATGTGGAAAGGATTTGTTGGTTGTGATGCAGTGTACTTTTCATATGACTAATGGGGATGGGATGGGACACACCACTGTCCTTGTGAAATTGTTCCATCTTGTTTATAAATATAATTAAGTACAATTACTATCATTATAATGAAAATGATAATCTGACATGTTTACCCTTACACTGAAGTTCAGGAATACTAAACTTGTTTAATGAGGGAAAATGTTTAGATTTTCATTAGTATACATTTTCTTAAGGAAATTATATTTCCCCTACAGACTTCTCCTAATTAAATATGTAGCTGCAATATTTTTGAAAGCCATAAAGACTTTCTTTGAAGGTTATATATCTATCTCTTCTTTTAGGCTGCAACTACCTCTCTCTTGATTTGGCCAGTTGAGTAGCAATTTCTACATGTTAAAGGTGGAAACAGTATGAGTTTTATTATAAGCATTATTCATTTTATGCATGATACCTTTCCCAAAGTAACAGCACATTAATATATTACCTATACTAATTTTATTTCTATCTATCATTCTTTATGGTTTTATAATATTTCCTGTGTTTGTTAAGAAAGGCGAAGGATTTAGTTTGCCTTTTCAATAAGGAATTGATAAAAAAAGGGATTTATGTTCATGGTGGTGTTTGGATATATATTCTTTATTCATTTGGGACCTGCTGTCTACTTCCATGGTAACAGCAGTAACTTTAACTGAGCACTGGGAATAGTTTGTTTTCCCTTCTCTGTGTTTATTCATTGGGCCTTTCTTTTTAATGTTTTGTTTGCATTTGTTCACAAGCTGAATGAAGTACCTCTGAGGAAGTCTTACGGGACATTGCAGAGAATATTTTTTTCTGAGCATGTCTCTTAAATATATAGCCAACAATAATAAGGCTCTTTAAACAGGTAAAATTACAATCTTAATTCTTAAATATTTGTATTTAAGTTCTATTTAGTAGTTGCAAAAGGCAATTCCAAGCCAATACTTAAAACTGTAGTAATATTGTGTAGGCATCATGTGTTAGGTAACTTTAGCATTTGAAGAATGTTTATTTTATTTTGTGTCACTGCAAGTGTGAATATAAAACTTACCTATGTATGTTTGTTTGTTTTATTAGAGTCTAGTGCTGGCCGAAAATAGTCCTGGAAGAGATAGCACTGAATATATTCTTGTATTTGAGCCAGATCTTCCAGCTTTGAGAAGACCTTTGGAACCATACCGTCTGTCATTTATGTTTTACAATGGTATGTTTTAGTTACTTTAAAATGCTTGCTTTTCCTTAGAAGCAATTATTTTTATGTCCATAATACTTCTTCAAAACTGTGTAATAGCAGAGATTTTTGCTGATGTTTAAACCAACTGTGTTACTGGTTTTTTCTTCTGAAAATACATATATTTCTGTAGATTTCAAGAAGCAGCAACAGATGGCAACACTTACAAAGGAGAGAGACCAATTATCTCAGTCCATTGGTGTTTACAGAAATTGGTTAGATACTACTAATCAACTTGTAAACGCAATTAAATGTAAGTCCAATCAAATATATGAATAAATTTCCTGGGAATTATACTTTTTTCCTTTAATAATTTTAAGAATATAAAGAGGGGGAGACAAATAGGTATTGAAATCATGAGATACAGTAGTTAGGGTTCATACCCTAATTACGGCAGCAGGGGGGAGTATATCTTTGAATTAGCAGGGAAGCATCTAGTTATTTGGTTGACCTGCCTGTAAAGGGTCTTGATTTGTGGTAGAACATCTTATGCCAAAACTGTCAAAAGAGAAATAAAACATGAAGTGTGTGGTCTGATTCTGTTTTTCCATGACTGCCTTGCCCTCCCATCTTTGCAAGTGGATATGTGAATGCTCATTGATCTGGAAATCTGACAGCTGCCTAAAAACAGGTTTAGGGAATGAACCATCAATAATCCTCTTTCAAAAAGTTAGTCTTACATTTTCAAAATCTTACTTTTTCCACCCACATTTTGACCCTGTGTACATTATTCAGAAGTATTGTGTAGCTGTTAATTGTTTATCTTAATGTTCTTCAGCTAATTGAATCCTACATAGTCTGTTAAAAAGCAGAGTGGTGTAAGGGCTGTGGTTTATGGGAATGGGAGAGATGAAGAAAATGTTTTCTTTGCGTTATTTTTTTGTTTGAATCATCCTGTCCGTTGATCAGAAGCTTTGATTTAATAAATGCATTCTGAAATTTTAAGTAATCATTGAATCAATGAATCAAAGCATGCTAGAATTAAAGGATGCTGCTGTTTCTTGTAATTTTAGCACAGGGCTATGTTTCTGTTGCTTGCTTCATGTTTCCATTATGGATGCAAATTCCTGAATTCCAGTGTGAAAGGCAAAAAGTTTTGTTTCGTATTTGCAGATTTTTGTACATCTCTAGAGAGTAAGTTAGAGCACAACATTATACTTCGTGCTTAAATAACATTTTCGTATAGAAACCTATTTGAATAGATAGAGTGGAAAGCAACTCACCTATTTACTCATTTGTTTTCAAAATTACTTCAGTTGAGATATGAGGCTTGAGGAAATAGTGTCCAAGAAGTGCTGTCCCACATAAGAGAGTAAAGAGGGTAGTGCCAGCCACAACTCTTCCCTTCCCTCTTGCCCTTTCACCTGTTGGAGAACCATTTGGAAAGATAATTAAGGATGAAAATCAAAAAAAAGATCTTAAATTCTTAGAATGATACAAGGACTAGTGCAACTGCTTGCTGAAGCTGAAGTAGATGTCAGCTGCTGAAATAGATTAGAAACTGGACAAATCACAAGGTCTTTGTGGACAAATCTTGATATTCTGTGCTGAAATTAAGAAGTAGATAGGATCAGCCGTGGGTGGCATAATTATGTTGTAAGAAACTCTCTTAAGAAGTGTTCCATTGCTTTCTAATATTTCCTTACTCTCTGTTGATTTTACTGGTTTCAGGTCAGGTTAAAGATGCTGAAACAAAAGAAACTCTCCTGAAGAGCCAACTGAGAAAATACCAAATTGAATTACCAGAGAAAAACACAGTATGAGTTATTTCTTATTAACCTCCCTAGTGTCTTAAGAATACATTTAATCTTAGTATGAAATTGGTATCATTATATAACATTGTGGAATCATACTGGTATATACACAAGAACCTGTTTAGAAACCCTGAAAATTTAAACCATGAGGACAATTTGTGAACAATGCCAAACTTACTTCTTTTATTTACTTTTCTGCTAATGTGACTATCTCTTAAAGAAGCTGCTGGAAAAATAAGAAAATCTTATTTCTGATCCACATTTGGATCTTGTTTTTACCTTTCTGCTAAGGGTAACAATTATGTTACTGGTATTGATAGTTTTCATAACGGAGTTTTGCAGTCTGACCGATGTACACTGGATGTATTCTGGAAAAAGTAGACTAAAGGAAAGCACTTCTTTTGCAAGAATTAGAGAATTTCATATGTTACTGACAAAGTCAATATAAAAGTACATTTGAAAGATTCAGGGCAATGGACCCCACTGATAAATTCCTATAAAGATCCAGTTATATTATTAAAACTTTTTACAGAAAGCTACTAACATTTTAAGAAATATATAGGTAAATAATCATCTATCTTCAGCTCAAATAAAAACAAATGTTACAGTCATTAAGCACAGATCAGTAACATTAAATTATACACATTATGCAATCATGGTACCCGCGTTCCCCTTGCTGGCTACACTTTTAAGGCCTAGATGTAGTCCCCTTCTAAAACTGCTTCTTTTTGTACAGTCGTGCTTGTCTTTTCCTGCTGGTTTAAGCTTTCTTCAGTTTTAGCTCGAATCAAGCTCCATTAGCTCTTTGTGAAAAGCTCCCTGAAGTCTTTAAAACAAAAAAAGTAGCAATAAAAAAGTTTGTAGTCACAACTGCAGTGTGCCTCCTTTCACTCTCCTCTGAGATTATGAGCAGCAGTCCCTTACATATTAAGAGTCTGTTTCAGTTTATTGAAGGCTTTTTAGTAAGAACTTGATTGAGAACAAGTAAACTAACTGCTTCTGCAGCTCAGACCAATGATACATGCTTGCTAACTTTAAATTTTAATTCTCAGCTTCAGTATGTGGATTCTCTGATAAAACAAAAGATGTTGGATCAAGAAGGAGTAATGAAACAGCCAAGGCGAACTTGTACTCTTCCAAACTATCCAAAAGGCAACCAGGATATTTTAGGCAAGGTAAGTTTTCTCTCTGAAAGCCTTCAGATGAGTTTGGTTGTTAAATGGTAATGATGAAATATTAGCCAACCAAATACACGAGTAATTTTTGAGAAGTATTGAAAAGAAGACAGGATTCTCAACCCGTCAGATGACTAGCTCTTCTAACAGACCCATGAACAGGGGAGTTAGATGTCTGACTGAAGTTGCAGGATGACTGTGATAAGTATGAAAGGGGAAGTGGCCTTGGCTTCTGTGTTCATTGTTCTAACTTTTGTGGTACAGATTGCACATTTAGCACAAATTGAGGATGACGAAGCAGCAAAAGTTATCTCTTGGCATTTGGCAAGCGACATGGACTGTGTAGTCACATTGACTACTGAAGCCGCTCGTTCTATCTTTGATGAAACTCAAGGTCGACAGCAAGTGTTACCTCTTGACTCTATTTACAAGAAGACACTCCCTGACTGGAACAAGTAGGGAAAAAAACAATGAAATTTCTGCATTTGTATTTCATATGAATTCAATTTTTTTTTTTTTTGCCTGATTTGTTTTTTAAACTTCTGTTAATGATTCAAAGCATAAGATTTCTAGCTTAATAATGATAACAATAGTAATGTCACTTGAAGTGTTAGCTGAAATTGTAGGTTTATCTCTTCTGCTGTGCATTGTTCTTTGTTCAGTAGGGTTTTTCTGTTAAAGAGAAGACAGTCTACCTTTTCTCCACTTCTAAATAATTCTACTGCTTCACATCAAATACTAACTTTTATAAAAATCCAGTTCCAGTGTACATTCACTAAAATCATCTGTAGTTATAAAACTCAATTCTGCTGTTCTGTTTTCCTAGAAGATAAAGGAAAATACAATAATTCCACGCCTGAAAATAATTTGTTTGTGAAGATGACTGCTAATATCATGAAGAAATGTCTTTTAGAAAAGATTGAATGTGCAGATACATTTATAAGGTCCAAAATCTCAGTTTTTCATAAAATAGATTATTAAAACTTGCCCATAAAATTAGTCACATGAATTTGTTGGATATACATCTCATTACAAATAAGTGTTTTACCAAAGAATCTTTAATATCACTAGCATTTCAGATAGTATTGGGATCATTTAGTACCTAATGTGGAAGTGTTAAGATGCATTCAATTCCATTTGAGATTTCTGATGAGATTGTCAGAAACAATAATGAAATAAAGGCAAATTACTTTTTTTTCTTTCCCCCCCCTTGCTTTCACCCTTTTCTTAAACAGGCCCTTACCTCACTTAAGAAATGGAAGAACCTCCTTCAGACCTATTGGAAATCCTGTATTTGCCAGAGATCTGTTAACATTTCCAGATAATGTAGAGCATTGTCAAACAGGTAAATGATATCAAAGAAATTGTTCAAAATTTCTTTCTTTGTAGTAAATACAGAAACATCAAAAAACATAATTCATTCAGTAATCTTCATTGAGACATTTTCAAATACCAGTGAGGACAGGAAAGCGCTGGCACCCACAGGGAGGTGGCACTGGGGGACAGAAACCACATCCTTTTTGTACAGTTTTTTTCTTAGATTAAGGAGATCTAGTCCTTAATATGGAGCACTGGAATTTGTAATTATTTCAATAAGTTTTTCATTTAACTTCACAACTTCTAAGTATTGACATATATTTGTAACCTTATCTAGGTGTTCCTGCTCCGGCAGGGGGATTGGACTAGATGATCTTTTGAGGTCCCTTCCAATCTCTAACATACTGTGATACTGTGATACTGTGATCTCTTCATGAAAACCGATTTTCAATCCAGTGTATTTTCAGAAAACTAGATACTGTCAGAGACTTTAACAATAAATTCTTCTCCATGTCCCACAGGGGAATTTAAAAACTGTATTGCTTGACATACCTCATGCAAGGCTGCATCAAGCTAGGCTTTGTATAGAACAGCTTTTTCTGCAGAAGAAAAGTCTTAAACTCAGTTGGATCATCAGCGTGTGAATGTTTGGGATTTTTTCTTTGATAACCCACTGAATAGTAAGAAACATGTTAAGAAACTGAGAACGCAGTTCAGGAAGGACTTTGAAAAAATACCATTTATGTAATTTCCTAAAACTTGGGATTTTATTATGTGTGTCTTCATAAATGTAAAAGTAAGTTATCAAGCGAGTACTTTGGAAAATAATTGTCTTATGTCATAATTGATTGTAAACATAGTAAATCTTTTTCTTTATGAATTCTTTGATGAAAACAAGAGATTGCTGTTAATCTCAGAATAAAATTTCATTGAAAAACATGCAGATGCTGTTTTCCTGGTACTTATCTAAAAAGCTGTAGTAATGATGCCTCAGAATTGATTTTTTTCAAAACTCAAGTTATTTTGTTTGCAGAAAAAATTAATGATTCAAAAATACATTTTTCAGTGTTTGGGATGCTCTTGGGCGACGCTATCATAATAGATAATTTGGATGCTGCCAACCATTACAGAAAAGAGGTATGTTTCAATTATTTTTTGTATTTTTTAAAACAAACATATTACATAGTTATGTATTTAATACATTACAAACTTAGATTAATTGCTGGCTTTAATGCTGCATTAGTTGTAAGTGTGCTTACTGTCTGTGGGTCTCGATGCGCTTAACAGTAAATGAAATCTGTCTTACTGGCAGTGGCAAAATTACCTCTATTCATCAGATTCTATTATGTGAGTATTGCCATCATGAGACCATGTTTTTAAATATAAACAGTTTTAGTTCTGCAGTTTAGTATTAAATGCAAGTGCATCAGTACTTTCCAAGTACACAGGAACCTGAGGCAGATGGTGAAATTTCAGATCCACAGAAATCTGCATGTGAAACTTCCGAGACCTTTTTCTGACCCATTTTATTTAGGTTCAGTAGGACACATTTTAGCGGGCAAGAGGCTCTGAGGAAGTCCTGACACTGGGCACTTTGTTTCAGCTTACAAGTTGGCTAGCATTGACATAATGATTCAGAAGAATATGGAACTGTACAGATTAAACATTAAGCTCTTGGGGTTGGATTTTTTTTCTCTTCCTCTGCAGAAGAAATTGTGCTGTGGGGTTGTTTGTAAGAGAACAAGTTAATAAGGAATCTGGTGGTATCTAAAATTGGTTACCTGTTTTGCTCTCTTTCACAGTCAGTGCCGTTCTGTTCTCTGGGCCTGACCAGCTCGTTTATTGTGGGATTCTATTCCCTGTTTATTGGCTGCTACTAGCTGGTAACCTGGGAACAAGGAGTGTTTTGAATGCTCCCAAAGAGTGTCTCAGAAATACAGATACAGTCATAGTAAAAAATCCAGATGATTGACATTAGTATTTTAATTCTCATCATGTGTTATAACCATCTCTGTATCCATCAAGTGAATATTTTTCAACTGTGAAGACTGTGTGTGCTTCTTTCATCAAAAAGTATATATTTTTGCTGGAAAATCAAGCAGGAGAGTCTGGAGAATCAGATTTGGGTTGTTAATCAGTGTCAGGAGACTGGCCATCTGTGTCTGTTCAGGAAAAGGAGTTTAGTGCATGTGGTCGTTTCTCAAAATCAGATCTGTTTCATTTTACCATATTAGTCTGTCACACCATTTATTTCAGTCACCCACCACAGGTAAATTTCATCAACTATATGGAAGTTTTATTGAATATGTTATAAGAGGTAAATCCCTTGGAATTTAGATGCTTTAAGTCTTGTGCATTTTGGGGAGGGGAAGAAAAAAAAGCTGTCTTCATCAGGTAGTTCAGTAAGTGCTCACTTTTTTTTATGACCACTGAAGTTCATTGACTTTGCTTCATAGTATGTGTTGATAATTAGCATTACTTGAAAGCAAAAGTCATTGAATCTGATTTCATAAAATACATTCTCATTAGAGAACAAGGTGCATTGTGACTGAACAATACAAAGCTTCACAGCAGCACTGCTGAAAACTTGGATTTTCCATGGGGTTACTAATTTATTATTCCTTTTTATACCTGTGTAGGTTGTAAAAATTGCACATTGCCCTACTTTGCTGACTAGGGCAGGAGACAGGATTCGTAGTAATGGAAAATTTGGAGGCCTTCAGAATAAAGCTCCTCCAATGGACAAACTCAGAGGAATGGTATTTGGAGCACCCATGCCAAAACTTTACTCTGCTTTTGCTGGACAAATAGGTGGGTTCATGAAGTCATAAAAATACAAAACTTCCAAAATTATATTGCTTGCCTATATTTGTTATTCTCTTACGTAATATAAAAAGGAAAACTTCAATTTAGCATACAGTTATTTTAAGAAATACGACGTGTATGATGTCCTATTTATGAATTTCCCTTTTCTTTAAAGTTTAGAGCTGTTAAATTTCCTGAAAGACAATATAATAGTCATGACATACTCCCCCTTTATCTTAGTTTGTTAAAGAGTATAAGCAGTTGTAATCATGCAGGCATGGGAAGCTTGAGCTGATTAGATTCCAGCATCTTTGAAAAATAATGTTTGGGTCTTTCTTCTGTAGAAATATACAGTAATTCAGAATTTCTTACTGTGCAAGTAAGTTCTATGAAGCAGTGGTAGGAAAATTCCTGTCCTTGTAAGAGTCGTGCACAACATCTACATTATTTCCCTAACAGGAAAATACCTTCTATTTCCTGTGGGATCACTTACATTTCATTATGTCTGAAGTCTTCCTTTCAGAATAAAGATTGTAAGTTAAAAGATGGTGGCTTCTGATACATAACAGCTGACCTGATCGATTTGTAAAACATTGAAAAATCTTAATCACAAGTAAAGTTGTTCTTAAATACATAATTTTCAAAAGAAAGGAAATGAAGTTTCTTCATTACAGTCTTCCTAGAAATGTGCAATATAGAGGAGTGGGAGAGAACAAGAGAGAGAGAACACCTGTACTTAGTGGAGTAACTTTGAATATGAGCAAACTACATAACATTAACAAATAGAGGGAGAAAGACTAAAATGATCTTTCCTAAACATTTCAGTAAAAATATATTACATGCAGGGGAACCATAGTAAGCATTTCTGCTACAGACTGAAATACCCTGGGTTTAGCACACTGTATTTTTCTGTCAGCACATTTTCAATTGTTAGACTCTGTTGCTACCCAATGTTAGTTAAACTGGAATTGTCTATAACTTAGTACAGGGACAAACATGGCAGAAGAAAAGGAATGTTTTAATTTTACTTGGATAGTTACTAGACACTTAAAGGAAAATAATAGTGGAATTCCATATAAAGGACAGCACTTCATTACGAAAGACTTGTTTTGCACTGGGTTTCAGCCTTAACATTAGTTTTGACTTTCTCTTCTTCTGTGTTTGTACCATAAAATTAAAATAGTTACTTACACTGTGATTACACTGACAAGGTACTTCTAAAATAAACCATACTAAGAATTTACGATGCCTTTTGTCAGTCTTCAGTAACTATGTGAATGCTTCGTCGTGTGCCAAATGTAAGGTCATTTAATGTTCAGTTAAGCTTTGTGCTGCTTCATATTCACCACAAAGTAAAATGAATGAGTCTGGGCTAACATACTCAAACCCTTTATTACCTGACATATTTATTCAGGGCCTAGACAAAGAAAAATTCTTTGGCTTATGTGTTAAAAGAGGAATAAAGTTTGTCAGCAAAATAGGCCCTTGTTTATCTGAGTCTGCTGCTATGTCCTTGTTTAAGTATCTGTAGGTAAGATAAAGTGAAACTCAGTAAATATTCTCTTGTTCCACAAGGTGGACTAAAATTCAAGTCAGTAATACGAGCTTCAGCTTTGTAGCGTTAAAAGCAAAGCATATTACAAGCACAGTTAATGGCATCAAAGGTGGAGTATTCAGTTTGGAACACACAAGCGACAAGATGTGTAAAGAAATGCCGGTTGGCCACGTCATGTTCAGAATTCACTGGTACTTTGTGATCTAAGTTACAGGCTCACAAAGAAAAGAGGAATCAAAATACTCGTGACTTTTACTCATTTTAACACTTGGTCCACTGTAAGTTTGGGTGGAGTTTTTTAAGTAGTGTGTTTGAAAGATGTTTTCTTGTGAATCTTCTACAGTGTGTGGATTGTATTTGGTAGCCTTCTAAGTCAAAATGACCACATAGTTACTGTTTCCTGTTTTATTATTTTACTCTTCAATTAGATCTTCTGCAGCAATACCGCACAGCAGTGTTGAAGCTTGAGAATGTGAATAAGGACCTCGATTTACATTTACAGTCACTTAATGCTCCAGAAATGCAAAAGAAAAGACAGGAACTTGCTGAGCAAGAGAAAAGCCTCAAGCTAATAGAACAAAAATTGGGTAGGTTATTGTACTACGGTTTTGGTGTCCTAGAGGAGGAGAACTGTTAATTCATGTATCCAGATAAATTCTACTGTTACAAACTAACATGTTCAAACTACAAAGGAAGATTGTTATAATAAATCTAGAGCTTAGAGTTGTCTCATTTTAGGGAAAGAATAGAAAAACAGTATGTAGTATGATGCTGTGGATATTGCCTAGAACAGCACTGCCCTGTAGTGTGTTCAGATAATAAAAATGTGGTCAGTTAGTGTCTTGTGAACATGAAACTATGATCTCGCTAATACGAGTTTATATAACAGGCTGGCTGACCCAATGCTAGAGAACATTGACATTCTTTCTGAAATGTCTGCGTAATAGAGCTGAATTGCTTTTGCTAAGGAAACACAAACAAAACATTGTGCAATAAGAAGAAATGCACCTAATTCTGCAAGGATAGGATTTCTGAGTTAGAAATTGGTTTCATGTCAATATTGGATCATTTGTGATGTTTTAAAATATATCAAGAAAACAACACTTTGTGAACTATAAATAAAGCAGATGGTTTTACCTGTCATCTTTGAACTCAGTTTCAGACCTGAGGTAGCTGTAGATTTTATGGCATGTCTAAAGCCTTACTTCAGAAGTTTAACATTACTGTTACAGGGACCATTTATTAACAATAGGATTCATAACTTTTTTTTAATTTGTTCGTTCTTGCTATTTTTTCATAGGTATGACCCCATCAGATAAAGTCACTGAATCATTACTTCCACCTGTAATGTTAGATATGCCTGACACCCCCATCCCTCCCAAAAGAATGCGAAGAGAAACAATGAAAAAATTGTATAGGTAAGTCTATTCTGAATCTAGTCATTATTTTCCCATCTCCTGAATTCAAAGCAAAAACTATTTTTATTTGTTTGGCTTGGGGGGGGGGGGTGTTGTTTGTTTTTTGTGGGGTTTGTGAGAAGGGGTTGGTGGGGGTTTTTTGGTGTTTAAGGCATATTTGTATACAGCAACCAAGGAGTAGAATTTTTGTAAGGCTGATTTTTAGGGTAATTTTTGATTCCTTTGAAGTGTCTGCTGTTATTTAATGATACAAATACAACTCTTCAATACAAAGATTTGCTTGCTAACTGTTTCTCTGTATGAACTGATTGATTGGCATCCTTGTGCATTCACATTCCCCATGTATTCAACTCTGTTACACCCGAGAAATATTTGAGATGATATGGCCTGTAAATTCTTTTAAGGTGTGATGTCAAATGTTCGGCACATGAACAGGGAGAATCGTTCTTGCATAACTTTTTCTAAGTAACTGTCTGAGGTAAGCTGATCTTAAAAGTATTTAAGACAGTTATCTTTACCTGTATATATATAGCTCTGTATTGCCTCTGTGGCTACTGAGCATTAGTACACCTGAAAAAATACCAGGGAAATCTGTAAGTCTGTATCTTCAAGATGACATGGAACTGACTTTTCCATTTCTCATGTCTCTCCTCAGTAACAACATCGTTATTGCCGAACTGTGGTCATATTTTTGAGATTATTTAAATCTTACTCACTTGTGTTCTGTAAATCTCAGAACCAGTTTTTACTATATTACTATGTCTCTTTGTATTTGTTGTTAATTTTTTTATCCACCTGTGGAACTTCATTGGTGATATATTTAAACCACGTCGTATCAGCCTGATGCTATGCCTCATTTCAACAAAATAATTCCAAGAATAAGAAGCTGTGCACAAATATAGGGGTTTGTAATTTTTATACTAGTGGGAGCCCTGTGCTTTTGCATCAATTATATCAAATATATATAAAAAATGTACAAGGAAAAGGCTTGCTTTATGAGGTACTGTGCTATGTTTTTGTCTAGCTCAGAAGAATGGATCTCCTCTACCGCAAAGAAGCAGCAGCAATTGCTGCAAATACCCACTTCAGAACTTAATGGAACTTCACGAAAGAGAAAGGCATAGACTGATGGGACTTGCTGGAAACGGCTCTGTATTGAAAATGTGAATACCTTCATTTAAAGAAAATATTCATGTTGTACTACCCATTACAGTGAAGATTTTTATACTGATAGAAGATAAAAATGTATTTCAGTTAGTAGTAACAAAAGATAAGCCTTTAGCATTGATAGCCTAATTTTTGTATAGTTAATTTTCATTTCTAAAGCTTTCAAAGTTTTTATGTTCATGTGTGAATAAAGTTTAAAATATATCCTTTTTTATTTATGAAAAAAACAATCTTTTCAATAAAACTGCTTCAATACAAAACACTGCCAATATAATCAATTGTAATACTCAAGTCAACAGATTGTGCCATTAAATGAGATTTTTAATTTAAAAAGCATCCTGGGCTATCTCAGGTAAGAGAACTTTCTGGACTGTTCTTTTTTGATGGATGAGCTGTCAAGGTAGTATCAATTTAAAAAGGAGGGTTTGAATAGAGATATAACTGAGATCTAACTACATCTGTTTGTCTTTCGATGGTTAACAACAAGCCAGTATCTAAGGCTAGACCCAAGGTGTTGACATAAGAATTCATATCTCCTGCAGACAGTGTCAGTGGAAAAAAACAAAGTGGTAGCTTCTGAGTATGAAGAGTCTTGACATGTTCACTAAGAGGCTATTCTAGCGATTGGGAGAGTGGTGAGTAGCGATACTTCATGCGTGCAAGATGAGACAGAATACTGAACCAATGCTAACCACTTTTCAAAATCTGTATTACCACAACCCCCATAAAAGAACCCACTGCTTAAGCAGACCAGAACTTGGTCCTTGACATCAAAAGTGTAACTGGCAGAAGGATTTGAGTAGGAAATGGTGATGTCACAAAGGAAAAACAAAAATCCTCACAGTTGAACTCTGTGTGGGCATATTAAAAATTGGAAGTGGGTACTTAAGCTGGAGGTAGAATAATTGTATTGGGAAATTCTAGATACCTCGACAGAATTTATTAAGGAGAAATTAAGTAGTGGTGGAATGGTCTCCAAAACCTCATGTTTTAAAGGTAGTCTAAATTACTTCAGACATAATTTTCTCCTGTCCTTAAAGAACATCAGTATATTCAAGTATGACATGTAATATCAGCCAAGTACTATGCTAGCCCTGCCTCAACCATTTCTCCTGTTTTCCTGTTTTTTCAACTCAGAATTTAGACAGAAAGACTTAAAGTAGGCAGCCATAAAGAAAGGTTTGCCATGTGAGAAATTGTCCCACCACACCAAGTTACTTGGTTGTACTTCTTTTAAATTCATTTCTTTTAGTTCTGACATCTGCCCCAGCCTCTGGATGTCCTTGAATCTTATTTGGTTAAATATATATTCTAGCAGAAATGTTTCCTTTTGAAATTCACCTCTTGATGCTGGTAGTGCCGATACTGAGCACTGAAGGAATGTGGTGGATCTCCCTGCTAGTGGTGGATCTCCCTGCTAGAAGCAAGCAGGAAACTAAGGAGGTTTCCAGAGTTGTGCAAGTTACTGGAGATTCCAGGAAATTTCACCAGGGAATTTTCAGGATTTTTCAGCAGATGACTTCAGGTTATTAGAGTGCAATTTACTGCTTTGCATAGCTGTTTAGGGCAGCTGACCTGGTGAAGAGGTCAGTGTCAGGCTTTTTATTTTTACCCATTCTTTTACTGTGTAACAGAGCAAACCAGGGACCAGAAACTAGGGTGTGTATGTTGTCCTCGCTGATTCCGTGAGGGGGTGGTAGAGAGTGGTGCAGGGAAAGTGAGAAGTGGTTCTGCCTGGGGCTTGGGCCAGCTCAGGGGAACAAGGAGCTGGTTTCTGATGAAGGCTGGGGAACGGCGGCTGCCTGACCTTCCAACACAGGGAGATGGAGCAGATGTGCAGCAGGGCTGGGTGGTGATGGGGAAATGTGCTGCAGGCACATCGGGTCAGGCCCTGGCTGTACTGCAGCTGCCAGTAGCACCAGCCACAGAGTGGAGCTGGCTGGGAGTCCCCTTGATTCCCTTTGGGCTGCTGGCACCTCTCCCAGCCCAGGGAGAGAGGACCTCACCTTCTCCCTTTTTCTCCAACAGAGGCTCTCAGACAGACTCGCACAGTGCTGTTGTGCCAGTGTGAGGTGATGTCTGCAGTGGGCACTGATGCACAGGGGGGGCCAATCACTGTTCATCAGGAAGCTGAGTAGGAGCCCCACTGTTGTGCCAGGTGACCCAACCACCCAGTGGGCCCTGTACTACCCACAGCAATTTTCATGCTCAACAGAGAAGACTTACCCTACTGGAAGACCTGAGATCTTTTCTTCTAGCAAGCAGGGATGTAGACTGCCTGTGTCAGGCAAGTGGGATTACCCCGTGGTAGCCAGTGATGTGTGTCAGTGGCAAGTCATTCCTTTCCAAACCACACTGTTGTGGTGTTACAGGCCCACCATCACTACTACAGTGATACATCAATACTATAGTTTGGAGAAGAGGAGACTGAGGGGTGACCTTATTAGCGTATATAAATATATAAAGGGGGAGTGTCACGAGGATGGAGCCAGGCTCTTCTCAGTGGCAAACAATGATAGGACAAGGGGAAATGGGTACAAACTGGAACACAAGAGGTTCCACTTAAACTTGAGAAGAAACTTCTTCTCAGTGAGGGTGACGGAACACTGGAACAGGCTGCCCAGGGAGGTTGTGGAGTCTCCTTCTCTGGAGACATTCAAAACCCGCCTGGACATGTTCCTGTGTAACCTTATCTAGGTGTTCCTGCTCCAGCAGGGGGACTGGACTAGATGATCTTTTGAGGTCCCTTCCAATCTCTAACATACTGTGATACTGTGTGATACTACCATGGCCCTAGTACCACCACTCTTATCATCCCAGTATCACCGTCTTCTCCATTGCTTCTCTAGCTACATGTGCCCCATTCATTACTTCCTTCTGCCTCCTCCAAGTCCCGCTGTCAGCCAAGGGCTCCAGTTCAGGCAAAGCAGTGAGAGGGAAGGAGGAAAGGGTGATGCCCAGGAGAACACAAGAAAGGCAGAGCAGTAGGCAAGGCAGAGAACCACTGAAGGATGACTCTATGGTATCATTACGGCAGTAGGCTGGGTGAAAAATGCACCCATTCCAAATGTTCACTGAGACACCTTGTGAGACTCAAGCAGTATAATTACTGTATGTTTTTCTCTGAGGACTCCAAAGTAGGTACATATTTGATGAGGTCTGTATTGTTACTCTGAACTCCATTTCGACTAAGCTGGTCAAGAGATTTGCTGTCACTGTTGATGAATGGTCCATACTGTCAATGCTTACAATAAGAGATGTAAGCTGTTTGTTGTGTTTTTTCAGGGATGCAGTCTCTGCAGTTATTCCTTCATCCCTATTGCTTTGTGGTTCTGGATAACTGGGATTCAGTAGTTGGGTTAGGAGGGAGAGGGAAGTGAAATAAACTCCAATGTCCTTGGTAAATGAAGCACAACTCAGGTTATGAGCACCCAAAGCAGGTATAGCTTGCTAAGGTGTGTCTGATGGTACAGGAGCAGCAATCTGCCATATTTGAAAAGTCATGGCAGTCAGGTGAAGTCCTGGTGGCTGGGATGGGAAACATTACACCCATTTTTAAGACGGGTGTAAACGAGGACCCTGGGAACTAGCAGTCTGTCAGCCTCACCTCTGTGCCTAGGAAGAACAGATCCTCCTAGGAGCTATGCTGAGGCACACAGAGGACAGGGAGGCAATTGGAGACAGCCAGCATGGCTTCACCAAGGGCAAGTCCTGCATGACCAACCTGGTGGCCTTCTCTGATGGAGTGACTACATCACTGGAAAAGTGAAGAGCTATGGTTGTTTGTCTTGTCTTTTATAAGCCTTTGACAAGGCCCCCACAATATCCTTTTCTGTGAATTGGAGAGAGATGGATTTGGGGGATGGACTGTTTGGTGAATGAGGAATTGTTTGGATGATTATATCCAGAGGAAAGTGCTCAGTGGCTCCATGTCCAGACAGAGATTGGTGACAAGTGGTGCCCCTCAGGGGTACATACTGGGACTGGTACTGCTTCATATCTTCATCAGTGACAAAGACAGTGGAATTGAGTACACACTCAGTAAGTTTGCAGATTAGTGGTTCAGTTGATATAGTGGAGGGAAGGAATACCATCCAGAGGGACCTGGACAAGCTTGAGAGGTGGATATGTGTGAACATCATGAGGTGCAACAAGGCCAAGTGCAAGGTCCCACACCTAGGTCAGAGCAACTGCTGGTGTCAGTAGAGCTGGGGGATGAGGGGTTGAGAGCATCCCTGCAGAGGACTTGGGGGTAGTGGTCAATCAAATATTGCATGTGAGGCAGCAAGAAGGCCAACCATATCCTGGGCTGCATCAAAAGAAGCATGACCAGCAGGTCAAGGGAGGTGATTCTTCCCCTCTGCTCTGATGAGACTCCACCAGTACTGCATTCAGCTCTGGAGCCCCCAACATAAGGATGTGGACCTGTTAGAGTGAGTTCAGAGGAGAGCTATGAGAATGATCAGAGGGCTGGAGCACCTTCCCTATGAGGAATAACTGAGAGGACTAGGCTTGTTCAGCCTGGAGAAGGCTCCAGGGAGGCCTTAGAGCAGCTTCTAGTACTAAAAGGGGCCTATAAGAAAGAAGTGGACAAACTTTTAGTAAGGTGTGTTGCAACAGGACAAGGAGTGATAGTTTAAAAGTGTATAGATTTAGAATAGATATAAGGAGTTTACAATGAAGGTGGTGAGACACTGGCACAGGTTGCCCAGAAAGGTGGTAGATGCCCCATCCTTGAAAACATTCAGTGTCAGGATGGATGGGGCTCTTGAGCAACCTGATCTAGTTGGTTGCATCCCTGCTTGTTGCAGGGGTGTTGGACTAGATGACCTGTAAATGTTCCTTCCAACCAAACTAACCCGTGACTCTCTTTTCCTTAATGCTGCTCAGGTCTTTGAAGATTCATTAGAAAATAATATTAATTGTTCAGGCAACTATTACAGCATTCCATGAGTCAGTTTACTTCAGACTTTCCATTCTCTTTTTGTTGTTAATCCCAATAGTCATTTTCTACTGATACCTTCGTCCTCCTTTATTACAGTTTGTATTTTCTGACTCTTCAAGTGTACTTCTCTTTAACTTTCCTTTTTTCACCACGTGATAGCAGCAAAGGGGTCAGGATTGGTTTTAAAGGTCTTTATTTCATCTCTTTTCCTAGCCAGTGGAACACAGGTTCTTAATCAAAGACTTTCATGATTATAGAATGTGGCTGGGGTTGTGGTGGTGTCATTTTATGGACATTTAATAAAGCCTTAGTAAGGAACTGTCATTAAAATGCCTTCATGCATCAACATTTTCACCTGATATATTCTGCTCCCAAGCAGGGTTTTGTTTTTGTATTTAGGAAATAAAGTCAGTTAAGATTGCATTTCATTAGTCCACAGCAGGTATTGTTGTTTCCACTGAGGCAGTCATCACAAAGAGATGCGCAGTCAATTCCTTTTAACCTGCCAGGATGCAGCCCACAACAGAAGCCCAAATTAGTTCTAATATTTTCTTTTTTAAAAGTCTGTTTTCTTATTCTCTGTGAATTAAAAAACATTTACCAATAGTAGCAGTAACAATATCTTCCAGTATGCAGTAGCTGTTAGCCTCCCTCTCTGCCTATTGCTGGAAGGGTGTATCCAGTGATTTTGACATTCCTGCCACATCAGATCATCTCCCCAAGCTTCAGCAGCAGGGATCATTTCTGTTTCATAAAAAGTATAGACGTGTATGTGCATACACACATAAAGGTATATATGCATATGCATACCTGTAATTACTGTTTGTATTTCCATAAACAGGTTCTTCCACATCCACTGTGACTATGGAAATGCATAAAATTGTAACAGAGCTACTGTATTGACCAGATGTACTTCAGCTGCAGAGATAATCTCTCTGTGCCTGTGTCGCTTGTCTTCTCTGGAACAACATGGTTCCAAGGAACAGAGTAGTCTCAGCTTTAGCAAAAAAACTTCCATTAAAAATGTGTGCACATAAACTAAGTGAATGCAATTTCATTCTAAACAAAGCTATTAATAAAAGTAAGGAAAATTTTCAGATATTAGAGGCAAACAACAAGTACCTTTAATTTGCAAAGATATTAATTCCACAGTTGTTACTGTATGTTTAATGTGCATTAATGGGTTCTTGCAACTTTCACTAGTTTTAATAGGACTGAGCATTTATGAGTGCTCTAAAGAAATACCTGCTCATTACTTCATGGGTAATTACAGTATGCAAGTAGTTAGCTGTTTATGACTACGATGTTTAGGCTGTTTGTATGCATGCAATCAGGCATACGTGCCTATATTATAAAATATTCATTCTCTAGCAAAAGACTGTTATGTTCTAGTTGTTTGAAGGACATTCAGTGGGCTCTCATTTCCTATAATCCACTCCCTCTTTATCCCTCATCCTGTAACTTTGGCAAATAACAAAGCTGCAGCATGCAAGAAATACACAAATTGCCTTTTTAACCCTAAGGATCTCTTAGCACATAACGTGCATGTGTGTGCAGGTATAATATGAACTTAAATTAGCAACTGCTGTCTTGAAGGATACATATCCCAGGTCCAGCTCTGCTCAAGCTGGAAGAGCCGGTTGTGCAAGAGGAAGATTCATGACAGCCTGAGGAATGCAGTGAAAAGAATTCTTCTGAAACAATAGAGAAGGCCATTGGGCAAGTTGCTCAAGAGCTTCTTTTCTTAAGCAGAGTCCTGGGGCAACTCTAGGAGAGAGAATGTGCTGTGAAAAGTGAGAAGGGATGGTTAGAAGTACTTTCAGTGTTAGAGACTTCTGGCAGAAGCAGTCATGAGAGTAGTTTTAGTAATCCATACCAGAGCTAACTCAGGGAGGGAAATCAAAGTGGAGCTGGTGCAGTGGCAGCACACTGAACACTGGTACACATGTGAGAAGCCTCACATATGAAATTGAGCCTGCTTCTGTTGCAAATGGTGATTTTGGCAGATAAACTGGCTTGAGAGAGCTGCCTTCAGTATAGCAACTCTTATCTTCCATTATCCATGCCTGAAGGTACACAATAAGGCTGGTTGAGTCAAAGAGTACAACCGTGGTAAAAATGGGGATGGGTTAGGTCAATTACTAAGTTATGGCACATTGCTATTGCAGTGTGTTGTTAGACATGAGCAAGCTTGCAACTAATCATGTCCTTCATTGACATTTTAACCACCATTTTGTTGTTTGGAATTACATTCTGAGTGGAGAGCCTTCAGATGCCAAAGGCAGCTCATTGTCATGCACAGCTTGAAAGGAAAAAAATTCCTCTGAAAGTAGGTGGTCAGGCCAAGACTGACTTATCCCACTGGACTTGGAATGGCGATTTTATCTACAGGCAGAACTGAATCCATCAGGGAGTCAGCATCAGAGCATCCAACCTGTACGAAATCTGACCATTCTTGTCTTCCTCCTTACTCTGCAAACACTGAGGCCAGTAGGAGAGATGGCAGAAGGCTGCACGTCTCACACAGCACAAAGGCAAAGGGTCTTTACTTTTGTTGTTGAGAGTAAGCTTGTGATGCTACTAGAATCCCTCTCTTCTACCAAACTTTGCCACCCACACGTGCCATGCTATTTCAAACACAAATGAGTCCTCGGGGAAATCTGAATGGAGGAATGTGTGGCAGGGAAGGGGAAAGTGTGGAAGCAATGGAGAAGGTGTAAGGAATTGGACAACACTAGCTTTGAAATTTAGGTCTGAAGTTTCACATTTCCCAGAAAGAGACCTGACAGTTTGTTAGAACTCTGTTTTTGGATGCTTCCAAGTGTGTGAGGCAGCTTGGGGTTAGATGTGACCTAGCCATGGAGGCTGCTGGCAGATAACTTCAAGAAACCTAGCTCTGTGGTAGGAGTTCTCTATAATCAGATGCTGATGGCACAGAGAAGTCAAGCAGAAAACCAGAAACTGCTGCAGCTCCTGAAAATAAAATCCCAGGTACTTATGCAAGAGATAATGTGAAAGCTGAACCAGGAGATGGACACATCCACCAACATGAGAGAGAGAGAGCTCTCCTGTGGTCAGCTAATGGATGACCTCACCAGTGAGACTCCAAAGCCTGCTCCTGTTCCCACACTGACAGGAGGGCATGGATTCAGGATTCTAGTGACTATACCTTGCACAATCTCTATGCAGTGGGTTTTCAATTTACACCAAATACCCTGTCTCAAAACACTTCTTATGGACCCCTTTTCTTCACCACTGTGATCATGTAACTTCCCTGGTTTGCAGAAAGGTTACGGATGCAGAATCGATTTTAAACAAGGTTTGGTGGTACAATAAGCTGTTTTTGTGATGGTGAAATGATGATGATTAAACAATTCAGTATCTTTTTTAGATGTTGTATCTTCCTTGTGGGTTTTTGCATGGCTCCCAGAGCTGTCTAATCCCCAGTTACTCAACCGCCCACTGAATCACAGCATGGGAACATATGCTCTAGGCTATGCAAGTCCAGGTCATTTTTTATGTTAATATTTCAGAAATGAAGCAGTATTTTCTAGAAAATAAAGTGGACTTGGAGAAAGAGAAATAACCGTGGATATATGCAGGATATGTGCTTTACATACCAAATGTCAGGTATTCTGGAGAAGAGTTGCTGGTTATATATTGATGCACCGATTCTTAAATCCCGTAATGATATGTTAAACGTTCATGATGAATATTTTCCTCCTGAAGCACTCTACTTCCTCTTATCTCAGAATAGCGATGTATATGACTTCTGCTGTAAAGAAAGATTGGATACATTTTAACCAAACGTGTTGAAGTGCAAATAACAAGTGAACTTTTGAACTCTTTCGCATTCTCGGAGGGTCTCAAAGGGTCTCAGCTGGGCTTGAGGAAAGAGCAGAACATGGAAGCTTTTGTTATAATTTTGGCAAATAGAACTATCTGGAATTAACACGGTTTATTCAGGTTTGTTTATAGTCCAACTTTTACACTTGGGATGCTACTAGGAAATTCAAACCTCATTCATGCTTCATGATGTTGAATCAAATGGAATATTTTCACACCTTTTTTTCTTTTTTTCTTTTTTCATATGGATCTTGTCAATGGCAGAACTCTGTTTTCAAGTGATCTATCAGAATTGTTCCATACTTTGGATCCTCTTGCACTGCACAGATAAGAAAACTAGCATAGCCATAAACCCAAAGATCTTTGCAGTGTATTTGCTTTGGGGTCCAGCTTATCACATCAAGCTGGACTTCTCTTGAATAAGCGTTACCCATTTTCTCTTCTGAAAATTTCTTATATGTAAGAGAGTAACAGTGACCCTTTGTCAAATGCATGATAACGTTATCAAAATAGAGGAATTTGGGGTCAAAGAGTTTGCTGGATAGCTCTGTTGCCAAGACTGACTGTTCCAGGTCCTTATAAAGACATGCTGACACATCTATGCAGTATGTCAAGGACCTGATGATATGGAACATTTTCCACAGCACCACTCAAACTGTGACCCTCTCCTTTGTTGAAAAACTCCCACATGTGCAGAGATTGAATATGAAAAATAACAATGAAAACTATGCCATCTTCTAGGGGGGTAAGAACTGGGAAGAAATCTGGGCTCTTTTTCTCGAGTTGGCAAAGCAGAAAAGAGTTCAGTGTTCTGCATTAAAATCCAATTTTGCAAAACATTTCCAATACAGTTAAAACTTTGGAAATTGTTGAGTTTATTCGTTGTTACCTCGTTCTTTTGTTCTCAGCTTTCAGAACGCGTCCGAATTTCCAAATCACAGCTATTGCTTTTAACACTGCTCTGTCTCTGGAACCTGTTTGTGATATTTTGCATGCATGCTAACTGTATATATCTCCCTTCATTCCATCCAGCAGTGCTCCTCATTCCTAGGAAAGAAGGAAATTTGTGAGAACATTCCTTAGGTTTTAGGCAATGCCCATTATTGCTCTTGGAACAGTTTGACAAAGCAACTACACAAAGAGATACAAAAGTAGTCAAATCCTGCTGAAATTCACTTGGGTGAAAAATAAATAATGCCATCTCAGAATCCATAACATTTAGAGCTTTCATCTGCATAATTTCCTCTCTCAGCTTACCTTTTAAAAAAGAGCTGTTTTCTAACTCCTTCATATATATATTTAGTAAAGACTGAGAAAGATTTGTGTTAAATGTAAATTTTTCTCTCAAAAGAAAACAGGAAAACCAGAATATTTAGGAAGAAAAAAAAAAAAGAACACTCATATTATCTCTACCAAAGACTCCAGAAGACTTTGAAGATGAAGTGTTGGATGTCACTTCAGAGGATTAATTCTTTTCTGTCCTAAATGTCAGGTTAAGTCTGCCGGTATAAATTCCTCCAGGATGGAAAACAAAGATGAATAAATAGGATTCATTCCCATAGGCAGTGATGCAGTAGACTTCAGTGGGAGCTGCTGGCTATTCTGTACAACTGAGAATCAAGGCACTGGATTTCCACCTGCAGACCACAATACGATGGCTCTTTTGGTACCCATTTGTGTACATGATGGTGATACAAGTATACTTGATCTGCTCATCATTGACCGTTAGAACTGCAAAATGTGTCTGTTTTGGATGATCTAACTGTCATTTAGTAACCTGCACTCAAGGTTTTAAAACCAAATGCTTTCTCCATTTTAATTTGTTTAAAATATCAGAAAAAGAACCAACATTCTAATACCGACAGGAGAGCAGCTGCATATGGGTCTTGTCTTTTTCAACAGTCCAGTCCTCTGCTACACTAGATAAATGTCTTGACCAGAGGTAGAAGTCATTACTCACACATGTATAGTTCTGAATGTTCCAAAAATCTGTATTTTCAGCATCAGCAGGTCCATGCAGCCACATCATATTCTAATACCTTAAAGCACAGACACAGTGGGCCAGAATCTTCCCATCTGAAATAGCTCCTAGGGTGTACCAGCCAAGACATACTTCATACAAACTGATTCCCTGTATTGTATAATCAAATGCATTTTCCAGTAGGAAAAACAAATTAAAATGTTTTTTGTGGTATTTTGCCTGGTTTCACATCAAGTGCCCACTTTTCTCAATACTCCACAGACCAGTCTGGTAGTGGTCTAAGAACCACAAACAGATACACTGTGCATTATCAACAATCTCAGCTACAGCACCAACTGCACATGCACTGGGCAACTTTGTAATAACTGCTTTTGCTCACTTTCACAGATGTGCATGCTTCACGCAGAGGCCCTTTGCCTTCAAAAGGCCCAGACCAACCTTGTCCTTAACAGCGGGGAGGTTGTGTTGTCAGTCCAGTGTCTTTTATAACTATTTTTTGCCAATTGCAAAACAGGACCAGATCCCTAGAGATAGTCTGTAGAAAAGGACTGTTTTGTTTCCACCCCTGGATGTGTGTCCAACCCATGTTGCAATGTTTGGCTGTGGACTTTTGTCTTTTTTATTTTTTTGTTAACTTGTTAAAACCAAAAGAGTCTATCCATGCAAAGGATCTTGAATTTTAAGCTCAGATCCTCACACTTTGAAGCACTAAAGCCTGGAATCAATTACGAAGCCTGAACACTTAATCATTTCAGAAGAGTTTTGCAAGTCACCAAGAAGTGAGTCGGGCATTAAGAGCTGTCTGTAGATTTAAGGGGCAGCTGAAATATAAACACTTAGCACAGACTGAATTGAGGTAAAAGAAGGGAAAGTGTCTTTTACTCTAAGTTACGGTAAGTAGATAGAAGAGTGAATTACTCTGATTTCATAAGTGGATAGAGAAGCTAATGAAAGTATTTGTTGCCTTTTAATATGCCACATAGCAAATGGTGCTTTAAAATAATCAGCATTGCCAACTCCAGAACAGCAGCCCAAGAGGACTGCTGAAAGTCAGAAGCAGTTGGATAAAGACAGCAAGTTACTGCAAAGTTCTAGCAATAAAAAATATCAGGAGGCTGGCTTAAAAGTCATATTTTAAAAGTATACAATTCTTTGTACTTGCCTTTCTGTTTCTGAGTCTGTAGGATGGTTTTGAGTCAGGTTTTCAAATTACTGTCCATGAAGGAATGCCAGAACTAACTTTTTCTTGCAATACAATCTGAAGTAAGTGCTCAAATCACACTGGAATTCCAGGAACTGGAGCTTGAATGGAAAAGCAAAATGGATGAGATGCTGCAATACTATAAAAAGAAAAAACAAATGTAAAGGCAAATGAAGCACAATAATTGCAGGGATTATTTTTGCTGTCTCATTTTTTAAAGAGAAGACTGAGGTAACAAAATACATCCCATTATCTGACAGTGATAAGACATTCCTGTGCCATCAGGATTTCACTGTTGTAACTCATAAAGTCCACTGAACTGATCAGACCTCTCTAGGAATAAGGGTCTTGGGAGCATTCCCACTTTTTCAGGGTAAAAAAGAACAACTCATGCAAGAGGCAGTAAGTTCTGGCTGTCTCAGAATACAGTCAGTGAAGCGGCTCTTGTGAGTTACCTAAAACTAGTCTAAACCTCTTAAATTATACACATTTGATGTTTCTAGACATTTGGCTTACTGTACCTGCTCTGGGTACAGATATCGTTTTCTGTGAAAGAGAACTGTCCCCAGAATTTGTGCTAATCTTCCACAGGATGCTATTTGCAGTAAAATCACAGTGTAACCATTTGCAGCGACTTCCTTATCTTCCAACTAGGAAACATCCTAATGTGCTTCAGACCATTTATTTTTCTCCACTGCAGTTTAAAAATATATCTACAGCTACAGCTTCTGTGATGTTACTTCACTATTAATGACGAACTTCAGGGAAAGAATAGGAATGAGCTGGTGGGACTTACTAATTGAATGTTTGCCTCCAAGTGGTAACCTATTGTCAGTAACATTGGAAAACTGTTCAAACTGAATGTGGGGACTGACAGGAAGTAAGGCAGCACCTCGTATCAGACATTGTCCTGTTTCTCTCCAATTAAATTTGGAAGGAGAGGAATGGTAGCCAGTTTATTTCTAAAGAACAAGGATGAATGTCAGCTTTTCATTTCCTTCAGAAAGAGCTACATAATGTAGAAAAGACCAAAACTCCCTACTCGTCCTCCTCTGCTTTCTTCCCACTGCCTCCTGCTCCATCCCAGCCTCAGCTGGCCTACAACACTTAGTGTGAGTGCTGTTATTACCAGAATACAGAGACTTTCATCTGGCACAGTGTTTAACCACTTCCCAAACTGAAACAGGCTATATTAGTTTATGTGTGATAATCACATCTGTGTCTGCAGGTCTGTTACTGGCTTTAACAGAAGTGGCAAAACTCTCTGCAGAGACCAGGCCTTGGCACAAAACTTGCAGCTGTGGGACACTGAAGACAACAGAGTTCTGGTTTTGTTCATATTCTCTAGCATCACTGATGGGTACCTATAAAACAACAGGATCCCTTCCTTAATAATTGCTCATTCTGGAGCAGTAATGACCCCACTGTGTTGTTCTGTAAATGGGAATAAAAAGAAAAGCCTAACACCGACAGGCACAGAGACTATTAACAGTCCCTGACAGAGTTCATCCTAAAGTTTGGGTTCAATTTTGACTGTCATAAAAAAGTATTTTAAATAACACTCTACAAGCCTGAAATTCTGTGCTCATAAAAGCAAAAGGGAATGCTATAAATAATGCCAGATGCCCTGAACTGAGTCCATGACTGAGCTCATTCTTGAGCACATGCTGCTGTACAGAAACTTTTCATATCTTATGTTCTCTTCAGTAAATTCTGAAACTGAGTTCTTTTCACCACTACTGCATACAGTCTTGTTGTTCAGTGAAAGTATTACAGTCATTTGAACCACTGTCTTTCAGTCCACCATACAGGAAACACACCAGCCACAGTCACCATTTTTAACTACTTCTCCCTCAGACATCATCCCTGTAGCCATAGCTCTACCAAAATGCCATAAAGACACACCCTCTTCTGGCAATGGATACTTCCTTTAAGCAATAAAAGACAAATTAAAAAGGATACAAGTCCATGGCTGATCAAGAACACTCATCCGTACAGCCCGCAGCAGGAAGGATGCTGAAATGTAGGACGTGTCTGAAAGAATCGGAGGAAATGGTGTCACCAGGAGGTTTTGCTTTCAGGTGGGAAAAAGGAAATTCAAGACTGAGCTAGACTCATCTATCGCATAGATGCTGAAATCTCTGAGATGCTCTAGAATCGAAACGTTTTTCAATATTTATAAATACTTAACTAAAGGATATAAAGGTGCAGAATGGAAATGTCAGTAGTGAGTTTAAAAATATATTTAAATATTCCTCACTGTCTACAAATTGCAATTAACTCCATGGTTATTGCTCATTAGGAGGCATTTATTGAAACTTACCTATTAATCTCTCCCAGTACTGAAAAGAAGCAATCAATAAGGAATATTGATTAGGAATAATGATAAGCGGAGAAAGTTGGGGCTGTTCGGCCTGAAGAAGAGAAGGCTGTGTGGATAATTCATAGCAGCCTTCCAGTACCTGAAGGGGAGCTATAGGGATGCTGGGGATGGACTATTCATTAGGGACTGTACGGATAGGACAAGGTGTAACAGGTTAAAACTTAAACAGGGGAAGTTTAGATTTGATATAAGGAGGAAGTTCTTTACTGTAAGGGTGGTGAGACACTGGAATGGGTTGCCCAAGGAAGCTGTGAATGCTCCATCCCTGGCAGTGTTCAAGGCCAGGTTAGACAGAGCTTTGGGTAACATGGTTTAGTGTGAGGTGTCCCTGCCCATGGCAGGGGGGTTGGAACTTGATGATCTTAAGGTCCTTTCCAACCCTAACTATTCTGTGATTCTATGATTCTGTAAGGCCATTGCCTGTGGAAAACACTTCTGTACTTCCCCATTCTCCATGGAATATCCAAGACATGGAATGTCTTTAACCCAGCATGTCTCAAAAAATAGAGTATTTGGTTTTCTTTAATTAAACTATTGATTTTTGCCTCAGGTTTTTGAGAGAAGGTGGCAGAATGAAGCACAAAATGCACACAGGTGTTATCCATCAGAGCTCTCGTTGAAACAAATCTTGAGTGCTCAATGTCTAGTTGAGATGGACTTTATCAAACTCAGTGCTAGTGAAGTACTTACCTACTTCAAGGATGTGGGCCTTGGCGCATTTAGATTGCCTAACTGATCAAACCGGAGCACTGCTATCACCAGTTTATTTAATTGCAGCCCTGGGAAATTCAATACAAACGATAGTTTCCTCTGCATTTCACATTATGACACAACAAGATATGATTTGTCACAATACAATAGTGGAGTTTACAGGTGTGATGAGAAACTGGCAGTATATCATTCGTTGCCTGAGTCTGAGTTGACTATATACTCTTTTGAGTAGAAGCTATGTGTTCATTTTTATGAATTATATTGTGATAGCCTTACTATTTATATAGGAAATCCTGCTTCTCTGGTAGGTCTGTGCACATGAAAGTTCCTCATCCTGTATTTGGAGGTTGCCAATGTCCTTCCACACAAAAGTAACTTTGGGATTGAGTAGGTGAGAAAAGTGCCTTGGAGAGGGGTGAAAACAGTGATCTGTTAGAAAGGACTCTTCACTCCTCACCCTCCCCACAGTTTTGTATTTCTCCTGCGCAATCTCACCAGCTGCAGGCCTAGAGCTGTCACTTCACTTTGTTCACCAGCAGCTGCAGTCATACATTGTGAGTTGTAGTGTTTGAGATTAAGGACAGCCACGTTTCATCATCTTCTAGTGAAAATATAAGATTGGAAAAGGCAGATGAAAAAAGAGAATTTGGGTTTGTTCTTGTCTTTTATTTATGTTTGTGCACCTTCAAGCTGCTTAAGTAACCTTAATGAGAATTTACGGGACAAATAATGAGCGGTACATTCTACCAGGGAGAAAACAAGGAGAAACTAGAGGAATTTGCTCAGTGTCCAGATGACTGAATTAGAAAAATGAATAAGCCTATATAAATCCTCTTCTAAAAACATGATGTGACTGCAGAGGGGCATGAAGTATTAGCAGCCGTACTCTTCACCTCATGAGGTCTTACTTAAAATATTCTTGGCCATTTTGTGTTTGATCAGCTCACTTTGAAGCACAAAATTTCTTTAAGAACCCTAAATCTTCTTTACAGTGTGCAAGGTGAGCAGAAGTTAAATTTAACCTGGCTTCTGAATGCAAAATAGGTAAGAATCAGAAGAAACGAACAGAAGGCTTCCTTAGAGCCAGTAGGCTTTCTTTATTTATTTTTTGATTGGGAAATAATTAGGCCAGGAGTTATTTTTTCCAAGGGAGCAAGAACAGTGTTACAAATACAGTTTTAGGTCTTATCAACACTGAGAATTTCCATCTCCTGTTTTCAGGAAGAGCTGCTTCTTTTAAGTGGGCTTGCTGCATTTTTAATTAATTCTTTGAAATAGCCCATCATCTCTTATGCCTAAACTGAAATTATAATGTCTGGACCTCTTGTGTTTAAACTCAGGTAACTCTTTTTCTCAGTTCAAACACCAGGAACTTCAGCAAGAGACTGGATAAAGTGGTGAAAAAAGAATTTAAGCTCTGGAACCATGTAACTTTCTATCAGGAACAATGTAACTGAAAATCTGTTGACAGCTTTGTCCCAAACACTATAAAGTCATGTGCCACTCCCTTTCTCTCCTTTCCAGCTCATCTCTAAAAAATCTGGAAGCTGAAATCTGGCACATTCAATCAGAAATCAGCACATTAGGAAGGACAGCACACACCATAGTACTTTGGAAGCTGCTGTGTACTGAAGGGAAAGACCACACAATAATTAGTGCCTTCAGGTTTATTCTTTATCCTGAATTATTGCATCAGAGGTGAGATACCAAACCCAATATGACACCTCAATTTCATAACAGGCATGAAAGAAACTCTTTACAGCAAGAGTAAATGATGTATACAGTTTCAGGCTCAGTCTTTTAATTATGTTTCAACAACTGCCTGCAGGTTTTTTGAAGGGTCTGTGCACAGGTAGTATATGCAGCTTTGTTTGAACCACCTTTGTGCTACTACTGTCTGTGCAGGTTAGAGCAGCACTAGCTGTGGAAAGAACAAAAGAACTTTATGCATCTTCCCTGCTGGAGTCATTTGACAATTCCACCAAATCAAAGACAAGCATACACAGACAAAACCTTTTCCCCATACCTCCTCCACCCTTCTACCCTCAACCCATCTGCCAAGAAATGCAATGCTGTCTGATCTTCTTTCCAGTATTCCAACTTCTTCCACCTTTGCTCATTTGTCAGCCAGCCTTGGGCTCTTCACTGAAAGATTCTGCAGAGCACTAAAATGTTTTGTTCTGATTATCATCCTGAACTCTGATGTCTTCTTTCTGCACAGGCTCTACACTTGCTGTGCTCGGAAGTCCATGGTAACTCTGTGTAACAGTATGGCATCCAGTCCTGTCACATTATATAGTCAGTAACATGGCAGAGTGTTTATCTTTCCTATGGAAGCAGTGTAGACCTTAATCACTATTTCTTTAGTTATCATGACCATTCAGTACAAAGTAGATAGGACATTCCACAAGTGTGGCACACTTACGGTTTATAACGCTCCAACACTCAGGAAGATCATTCCTTCTGGTGGGGAATAATGTACATTTATCTCTGCTGTCCTGCCTTGAAGCCTTGAGCAGATTGTAATAGTGCACTCAGATAAGTGTTCCCAGGGACTACTACCCTTTGTTTATGTTGTTCTCTAGCCAAAACCCTAGCTATGACAATAAAGAGCATCAACATTCAATACAAACACTTCATGCATGCCACAACTGCGCAATGTTTGGGCTGTTTGTAATACACTGATATGTTTTTCTGTTTAAGTAAGTAAACTTAGCACAAACATTTTCCCTCAAAAAGGAAATAACACCTATAAAGAAAGGCTGGAGTTGCCAGGTTGCTCACCCATGCACTGAAACATCCCTGAGCCTGTTTCACAGAGCTCTTACGACACCACACCGTAAGTGCTCTGTGAAACAGGCGAATATGGTACTTCAGCTAGGTGAATATGTTGCCTGAGCACCGGTCAGAAACACATGGACTCTGCATACTCCATAGCTGCTAGTGTGGATCTCTTTTGTGGACTTACCAGTATCTTTACAGTTATGGCCCTCCAAAGTGGCTTTCCAGTGAAAAGAAAGCCAAAATCTTCTGCTCTCCTTTCACTCCTTTGCTTATTTACACACTCCTCACTAGGGCTTTTATGTTTTCTTTACCATGTTTATAAATAGTAATTTTATTAACATTTATTATTTACTTATAATCTGCTCATTAATTTTCATTAAACATTCACAGCTAAATATGTGTCTGGCTGCCTTCAGTGAGGTGATTACACATAAAATAAAAATCAAAATTGAAACCTGGCTTTTGCAGTGGGGAATTATTTTTGAAAAGATGTTGCAATAAAACCTCATGATCTGATGTGAGAGGGGAGAAGTTGTCAGACGCCAATCCTAGGCTTGAATTAGAAATGTTAACATTAACTCAAAGATTACTATATAGTGACACATACATAAGCAGGACAGAGCTGTATCACGTCCCTGAAAAATAGTAACAGAAGAGCCTGAACTCCTCTTTCCCCATGGAGTGCTTTTCCTGGTATATCCAAACCAATATGCGTCATACACCTCAATTCAAGCCTTCCTCTGTTAGCTTGGAGTTTCCTACAGCTTCCTTTCAAACTTTTCTTTGTTACCAGTTTCATCTTTCCAGAGGGACACTGTGACCTGCTTTGACCCACGGGCAGAGTTAATACAGTGCCAAATGTAAGCCAGACTATGCACTGGCTGTAGGCTGGCTTCTCACATCTGATGTTCGGGTTAGAAGCACTTGAAAGACCTTCTGTGCAACAGACAATATTTCTAGACAAGAGAGCATTTTTATTAAAGAGACGTGTCAAGAGAGTACAAACACCTTCCTAAATCCATTCACCTCAGGTTATTTTGGCAATTTTTTGAGTAGGTGACCTTGAAGGAAAAGAACCCAGAATTCAAAAAGCAATTTACAGCTGAAATCTGAGCTGCTACATAAGAGGAGTAAACTGCAGGGAGAACATTTCCTCTGCAGGCACCACACCATTAAAGACACATTTCTCTTTTGCAGCTCTGCAGTAAATATTCTGGTAATAGTATTTCTACTTATCCTGCCTGCCTGTTCTGTGCACCTTTCTCTGCCTGATCCTTGCACATGGCCCTAGTTGTTTCCCCATCATTATCCTGTAATGAAGTATGAAAGTGCGGTTGATCTTGGTGCTGAAAATACAGCCAGACTGCTTAGTAAAGAAACAAAACTTTAAAACAATTTAAAAGGATTTATGGATTCACATCTGTGATCTCTGTCTCCCAAGGATGTGTGTACTGACCTCACCAGTCATTGAAGCCCTCCTCAATGGAGGGGACTACATGCTCCATTTGGAGGGAGGGGTGGAGAGATGCTTTCCATGCACTGTAAGCATCATCTGTCCTGGGATTTCTGTGAATTTTAGAAATGAGAGGATATAGCACAGAAAAAGAAAGTGTGAGCATTGCTGTCTCTTTGAGAGCATGATTACCTTCATACTTACACTCTGAAATAAAACCCGTTACACCCATAGAAAAAATGCAGCCATGAGCAGAGCTTGGACCGTAAGTTATGTGCACCTGAGCTGAAGATTCTCGCAGCACAGCCCTGTTTCTGTACTGGCGGTTGTTGAATCAGCTGATATCATAAGCCCAGTGTGAATATCAGAGGAGCTGAGATCAGCCCTATGCATCTGCCCAAATTAATTTGTTTCTATTCAGCTCAATACTTCTCAGCACAAGTCATCCTCTGCTGTTACTCCTTACTGAGCCACCACACAACCACACATAAAACTTCACTCCCTGCAGCAGTGCTTGCATTCCCACAGTTCCCACAGAGCTCTGGTTTCAGCAAGGAGAAGCGAATGGCCCTGGAGGATTTTGTTTTTCATTGTTATGGTTTATTCTAATTTAAACAAACTCAACAATACGCTGTGCTTTGCAGTGGAAGAAGTCTCACACAGCCTTTTAAAGAAATGGCAGCAAATACTTCCAAAGTCCTTTTTCATAATATTTACAAAGTAGTCAATCCAGACAGTAAAGGCACAACTCCTGTATGTCAAAAATCAAGAGGGAGACTTTCTCACACACCTCTTGAGTGAGCAAACGTGCACAGAGTCCTGCAGTTCCAGGCTTCTTCTGACTCATTATCTGCCACATCCATGGTGCAGACAAAGGCTATAACCACTCTCCTTCCAACAGAGCCCTATGTTATGTTTGAGTCTGCAGTTCACAGGTGAGAAGGGTGCTCTCATGGCAAATCAGGTAACATCTGCTTTATCTCCCTTCACCACAATATAAGGTCAATGTTTTGTATATGGAAACAGAGTTGCTTCATGCTTATTTTGTTTAAATCTGCCTATTAATTTTTGTACCATGCAGTCATTCTCAAGCCGGGCATGACCTCAGACTTTTCATTATTTAATGACTTTCCCTTTGTGGGACAACATACAGCTCTTCCATATAGCTCACCACTTTTGGAAAAGGACCAACTTCATGAGTTCCTTGACTGTATGAGGAGGAGAAAAAGGAAGAGCCAGCCTTCTTTGTTTCTTTTTAGGGATTGAACTGTAGACTTGCTTTCTTCAGCTGGAGAAACTCCAAATCATTTCTGCCAGCACTACTAATGATGCCTGACTGGCATGCTCTTGCAGATGTAAACAGTGGCACAGCAAATTGTTTGCCTGAAGCATAACTTCCTAGACAGCGAGGTGCTAACCTCTCCAAAGCAGCTGCAGAGGGTTAGGAGGGTGCCATTTTTCTAGCTGAAACTGGACAGTTTGAAGTGACAATCTCATATTTTCCCATTGCTACTTATCCCCAGCAAAGTGTTTCTACATATATGTAATGGAACACATGTCTCTTGGGGGCAGAAAGCTTTAGTGTGTGTTTCCAGTGAAACAATTACTAAAAACCAGTTTGAAAGCATAATTTTGACACCAGCATTTAAACTTTAATTCCCTGTCAGACCTGGAGGTGAGCGAGGCCATTGGGTGAGACCAGCTGTAAGCCTGGCAATGAAATCTGCCTGCTTCATCAGGTAGGGGCAGCCGATGAGGTCCAGGTTCAGCTCAGACAGGCTGCTGCTGACAGCAGAGGAAAAGGCCTTGCACTGCTGCCTGCTTTGCCCGCATGTGAGACATAGCCTGAGTGGCTCTGGGGCCATGGGAGGCCTGGGCAGGGTTGGGAGTGGTCAGACTCAGCAGCAGCAGCAGGCACTGCTCCCAGATATCCCACCCCACCTCTTCTCCACCCAAGCACAGCTCTCTCCTTTCCCTTCCCTTGCTTCTGGTAGGAGCAGGCTGATACAGCCTGGCCTCGATGCTTTGTTCAGTTTTGAATCACAGAATGGTTTGGGTTGGAAGGGACCTTAAGGATCATCCAGTTTCAACTCCCCTGCCATGGGCAGGGTTATCTTTTGCTAGACTGGGCTGCTCAAAGCCCCGTCCAACCTGGCCTTCAACACTGCCAGGGATGGGGCAGCCATGGCTTCTCTGGGCACCCTGTGCCAGTGCCTCAAAGTCCTCACAGTGAAGATTTTTTTTTCCTGGTATCTAATCTAAATCTACTCTTTGTCAGTTTAAAGCCATTCCCCATTTGCCTGACTCCAAAGTACTATCTTCAAAAGAGCTGGAGCTGAGGAGGGCAGAGGGGCCTCCCTGTGGTTCAGATCGTGGTGGGACCGACTGCAGAGAGGCAGGTCACTCCATCAAGGGGCTCAAGTTACATTTGAGCACCCAAGTGAATCTGGATGCCCATGGCTCTCTGCCCAGTGAACGTTCTCTGTATGAATAATGGCCTACTGCACAAGGCTTGCAGAGATGGCCACCAGCAGTCCTCCCAGTTCGAAGGGTTGGGATGTGCCATGGGGCCCCACAAGGAAATGCTGACCGTGTCAAGGTATGGTGGCAAGCTCACCTAAACCTCCTCACACTCCGTAGGAGTCCAACATCACTTGAAGGTGAACCCTGTGCCCCATTTGCCCAGGGTCTGTGGGCTGCCCTGTGCCCCAGGACGCTGGCGGGAGGGCACAGTACCCTGCTTACCCCGTTCTCAGCTTGCCATTGGGAAAACCAGGCTCGGGGGCAGTCGCCGGCCAGTTCGGTCAGCGGGCGGTGAGCGGGGTCTGCCGCTCGGGTACCACTCTCATGGCGGTCGGACGCCGTGTGGGGCCGGCGGCTGTCCCTCCGCCTGCGCGCAGCGCCGCTCCTCCTCGGCCGGGGCACTGCAGCGGGGCCGGGGCTGGGGTCGGGCGGTTGGGGGTGGAGGGGAGCGGCGCCTCGGCCGGAGGGGGTGCGGAGCCGCCGTGGAGGGCGGAAACGGGGTGGGGGGGATTTGCGTCAGTGAGGGAGCTGGGAGCAGGCGAGGGCGGGCGGGACGGACGGACGGACGGACGGAGCCAGCGGACAGGCACCCGCAGACCCCAGTCGCCCGCCGCCGCTGCCTATCGCCCCATGGAGCTGTGCCCGGGGCCCGCGGCGCCCTCGGGCTGGGCGCTGCCGCTCCTCCTCGCCCTGGGCGCCGGGCTCAGCCACGCCACGCCGCACCTGCGGTACACCCGGCCGGGCTCCCGCAGCAAGTGAGTACCGCCCGCCCCGGAGGGCCTGCGGGAGCCTCTGCCAGCGGCGAGGCGCGGCGAGGCGAGCCGAGGCGGGCTGGGGCAGCCGGGGTGCCGCGGCGGGCGGGCTGGGGCGGCGTGCGGTTGCCCTCACGCCGCAACCCGACCGTGACGGCCGTTGTCTTTTCGCCCCAGGAACTGGTGCGCCTACATAGTGAACAAGAACGTGAGCTGCTCGGTACTGGACGGGACGGAGAGCTACGTCCAGGCCCAATACAAGTGTGCCTGGAACCAGTTCCCCTGCCAGCCCACTCTGGTGTAAGTAGCCGAGAAAGCGACCTCGGGCGGGAAAGCGCTTGGCCATCGGCTGCCAAGCCCCGGAGGGGGAGCGATCGCTGCCGCTCTCTTGGACTGTTCCCGGCACCCCAAAAAGCACCCGACCGGGGCGGGAGCGCATGTACCGCCTCCTGATCCCAGCACGCCCCAAACAAAGCGCTGGGTTTTATTGTGAACATAAGGCTGCCGGAGTTAATTAGAGCCAGGTTGAGCGCGTTGCTGGTCCGCACAGGCAGCGCGCTGCGCGCAGCCGAAGGGGAGCAGCGCTGTCACATATCACCGTGCTGCGCGCCGTGGTGGGGTTGCAGGGTGGTGGTAAGCTCGCAAACTGCCTCCCGTAGGCGGTGGGAGCGACAGCACCTGCTGGGGGCACACCTATGCACCGTGCGCCGGGTTTGGCAGGGTACGGCGGCGCTCAAACCCGGTTTTATAGTTGCTCTGTGTTGCTGGATCGGTGCGTAACAGCGAGGGAGAGCCAGGAATGCGAGCCAGCACATTTGCAATCTGTGTATCCCTGTCAGTTGTCCAGCAAGGAGAGCAGCCAGCGCAGAGATTTTTACAGGGGGCTGTACAAAGTTACTGGTTTGATTTTAAGCTTCATGCTGTTGAGTGTGACCGTGTGGCAGTCCGTAGGGTGACCACCTAGTGTGCTGTGTGAGCCCTGCAGGTACAGCAGGAGTCAGGGCATGGCTGTATCTTGCTGTATCTTAAGACTAATCTCAGGTAAATCCCCTTTCCTCAGTTTCTCACTTGAAGAGCAGTAATATTTACATGCTTCTATTTGAAAGCTGTAGGTGATAAGCACTTTCTGAAACCATTTCAGTTCCCTCAGAAGTTATTGGAAGGACACCGTAGATTTTTGTTGGTTAGGCTTAAAGTTGGGCTGAGGTGATGGTGAGGATTCTTTTACAACAAAGAATAACTAGCTTTTATTTTGACATGAAATGGTGAGGATGAGACTGATACTGCTAGGTCCTGGGTGCTACTGAAACAAGACTACACACATCAATGACACTGGGGCCTCTGACAATAGGTGTCAGGCATTTGGCATTCAAATGTGCTGCTCTCTGTTTGTTTGGGTTGTTATTTTTGTTAAAAACACAACTTTTTCTCTATTGAAATACATAAACACTGGAATTTGAGGGAAATAACAAAGGCAGCAGACAGCTGAGTAACACGGTCTTGTGTAATTTCCCTTGTTTCTCTTTGGAGTGTTGAGCTGGCCATTTTGGACTTCTGACTGAGCTTATGGGCTGTGTAATGGGGTGTGCCCTCTGTTGTGCAGAGTCTCATGGAGGAGTGAGGAGTGGTTGAAACTGAGCTCTTTGAACACATAAATCACCAAGCATTAAGATAAGGAATCTCAGAGGCAGTAAATTAGGATTTTCTTGGACTATCTGCTAGTAGATAATGAAGAAAGTGCAAAGGCATTGCTTCTAGCCCAGGAAATGCCTGATCCGAGAACTGCTTGAGCGGGTGAGACCTTTGGCATGAGTCAGATGGGGAAGCCCAGCTTCAGCAGGGGGCTGGACTGGATGACCTCCAGAAGTCCCATCCCTTCCAGATGACTGTGGTTCTGTGAAATGGCATTGTCTGTCCTTGGTTTCTAAACATCTGGAGTTGGCTGCTGTCAGAGAGAGAATATGGGGCTGAACAGACATTTGGTCTCGCCTGCTGTGGCCAATCTCATGGAGTTTTTTGTTCTTTTGAGAATGGAATTAGGTATTTATCATAAGTCTTTGTTTCCTCAGTTTGACTTTCGTTGGTGAACATTGCTGTTACTTCTTTCTTCGTAGCCATAATGGCAATTGTAAAATCACTCCTTGTTCTTCACATAAAATATTGTAAGTAGCTACCACAGCACCAGCTGATTAACACTGAAAGCAGCTGGAATATTAAAATCTTTACATTGTATTGTGTTCAAAACTCTCTGTGTATAGGCCGTGACTTGCATTTTTCTGTCTGTGGCTGGTATATACCTTTTCTTAGTAGAAGAGCAGGAAAGGAACTAATCCAATACACTGTTCAAATCCTGCAAACCCCCAGCTTTAGTCCTGTGAAAAGTATTTAATTCAGTAGGAATAGTGGTCTGAGTAACAAAATGTGCTGATATATATTTATTAGCTACTGTTGACAAAAATAGGACAGGAAAGAGATACAAAAGCAACAAAGAAATAACTGTGAGGACTCTGAAATTATTCTCTTTTTCCTTTATGCACTTACATAGACAAGTTAAAAATGAACTAAATAGTAGATATTCATCAGAATAAACTGCGGTCCCTGTGTAGTCTTCTTTTGATACACATGGTTCATCTAAGAGCTCATTCTGCTGCACACAGTGGAGACAGTGAGATCCAAATCAAACAAAGAGCTTGTTAACTGTATCAGAGATGTATTGGTTTTATTAGTACTTAAGTACTATTAGGGCTTTTTTATCAGTCACTGGATTTATTGTTGATCTGATATATTTGAAGACTCAGTTTAAAGAGCCCTTCTGATGTTTAGGTTCAGTCTAGGTTATGCATGACAAATTACTTAAATTAAAAAGCTCACTGCATTTTATATGGCAGCATTTTGCTGCCTTAAACATAGAGCTGTACTCTTCCACATGTTCTTCATGTAAAAGGGAGTGTATATTGCAGATATGGATTATAGTCAGCACTGATTTTATTGTTTTTAGAAACAGAAACCTCTGGTGATCAAACCTAAAAATCATATGCATGCATGAACCCTTTTTACCTACCCTTAGGGGCCATTAAAATATCATTTGTCTGAAGTAAAGCCCCACTGTTGGAATGACTGCACTTCTAGGAGTGTTAACTGTAATTTCAGTTTGGCTACAGGGTATATTTCCTGAAATGTTAAGTTGAAATTCAGGAAATTATTACACTTCATTGTTTAGTTGTTTTATAAGTATGCGGGTTTGATTGTGCATTTCCTTGCTGAAAAGTTAGTGAATGCTTTGGCTGATTAAGGCGTCAAGGATAAATGTGAGTTGAAGTGTGGCTGCTGAAGAGATAGGAAGAGAGGGGAGTAGAAAGAAAAAGCAGAAAGGCCCTTTGAAGTATGTTCCCTTTGAAGTGTGGGGGGCTTCTGATTTATTTTTCTTAAAACTGTGACTAGCAAAGGAGGGAGGAACTTTTATTAGTGGGTCGTTGGACTGAAGGTTACTTACACAAAAATATTGGGGTTTTTTCCCACTAAAAAGAGCCTATACGTTTTGAAATTTGAAAGATTGCTTCATAAATAAGTGATCCCTGCCCACTTCTTTTGTTGTGAATTTCCTTTCTTAGTCTTCTTATGGATGGTTTACTAAGTTAATTAGCATTATTAGCAATTAGTAACTAATAGTGCTGTGTGATGGTAAAAGTAAAATGTATTGCTCTTCTGGCTAGTTTAAGCACACTCTTCAGGGTTGTGGCTTCTCTTGAACATCCTCTGGCCAATGCTTCAGGGCAGGGTGCTGTTACACCAGTTGCTTGTTTTCCTTCTAGTACTGTAGAGCATGTTGGCACTCCTGGCTGTGCCATAGGTGCTCCAGTTTATGGCCCAGCATTTTTGGGCAAACCTGCTTTCACTAGTAAGGTTTTGATTGTAAAGTCTGAAGTGAACTGAAGTGGGTGAAGCAGAGGGATGTTTTCTGGGTTTCCGTCTTTGCTGCAGCACTGCAAATGGGGCTTCCCTGTATGAGGCAGTAAATCAAATAGAAAAAGATTTAGACTGGGAGGAATCTCTGGAGGTCATGTAGTCCCCCTCTAGCCCCCAGCTAGCAATGGAGCCAGCTTCAAAGTTAGATCAGGTTGCTCAGGGACTTCAAGAAAGGATGTTTTGTCAGATCCCCTAATTCAAGTACCAGCCCCCATTAATTCTGCTCACGTGGGTAAAGATATCTGTGTGCTCGAGTGTGTAACAAGTCAGGTCACCTGTCCTTAGCTTGTGGGATGTGAATTCATGATATAGTGTGAGCTTCTCATGTTAACATTAACGACCAGTGTGTAATAAGCACATGCTTAGAATGTAATATGTAATGTGTAATAAGCGCATGCTTAGAAAATGGTCAAGAAAATGATGAATGAATCAATAGCTAAATTAGCAAGCCTCTCCAAATCTCTCATTGAGCAATAATTTCCAACTTCTTGTCATTTAATACTTTCAGATGACAGTAAGTAAGCCCACTGCCAAACTAATCACAGTTTTAATCACTGCCAAGAGGAAGATTTAAGGGAGAAGACTGAAATAACTTTAGAGGCTCTTACAGCTAGTTTTCTGCAATCATAAATATGAGGATAGATGGCTATACTTATGAGTAACACACCACTCTTAGTAAGCAGTATTCAATGTTTATTAATAAAATAATGTTGAGTAAAAGTGGAAATTTTATTACGGCAAAAGAATGTATCAGACTTCCAGTCAAATGGCTGCATTGATTTACCATTTTCTGGCAAACCCAGAACAAGCTGGGTGGAGTACATCAGCCCCAGTCTAGGAACATATAGGAAATCCACATGTAGTTTTCAACCTTTCAATGCTCCCAAGGTAGTTTTGTCTGAGGCTACTCAGTTGCTAGAAATTAAGCATACAGACCAGTGTCAAGAGTGCTCAGCACTGGGTAGGGTCAAACCTGAGATACTCAAGTTAGCATAGACCAGAGCCTATGCTTGCCACTGGCTTCTAGCAGCGCATATCTCATAAGAAAAACTTTCAGGATGCACAAAAACTTGAAGGGAGAGTGAGGACTGTTTTAATGTTCCCCCTCCAAATATCTAGAAAGATCTTCAGGGTTTTTTTTTTTTTGTTCCCTTAGTGTATTTTGTGTGAAGCATAATTTCTTTGTACAGGCTCCAGCTAGCTGACTGCATAGGGAGGCTAGCCTAAGGGGTTGTGCACTGAAAACAGTGAGGGAACTTGAAAACCTTCAGAGCGTACTTCAGTTTCCTGGAGTGCTTGTTTGAAAAGATTGGAACGCCTGCTGGGTGTGGTAAACTTTCCTGGCTGTCTCCCTGAGCTTCAAATTGTGCATCTCTGCCTCCAGAGTCTTTCTTCTCTGTGAAGCAGACAGGGACGTTTCATTGCACACACCACTTGAGTTTGTTCCAGTAATTAAAAAAAATAGAAAAATCACAAACTGCTCCTCAGTTCACATTAACGTAAAAAACAAGAGTTTTCATGCTTTTCTGGTTTGAGAAACTAAGCATGGAAATGTTGCCAAAACAAGTTGTTATTTTTAGGGAGCTGCTGACCTGCTTAAAGACTATTTTGTCGTAAATCACCCAAATAGTCAAGGAACATCTTGCACCCTTAGAAAGCGGCAGTGCCAAGTTTACACATTGCAGATTATTGCTCCCGTCTGACTTCTTTGCATTCACATCTCACCTTTTCTCTCTGGTTCATTTTTGACCTGGTGTCTTGAAAAGTATAAGCTCTCAAAACAATGCTGGAAGTTATTCTGAAATCGGGTGCAAGCTAATCCCACCGGTTAGCTCTTGCAATCATGAAACTATTGCTTATCTATTTTATCTGTGTATGTTTTCAAATAATATGCCAGCAATAGCTCTTTCTTGGAATGATCCTAGAAATAAGCTTATTTAATGGGCAGAGAACCAGAAGAGATACTACTGGATCTCCCTTTTTCAGAAAGCTTATTAGGAGCTGCATCTGTACTTGACCTTTCCACTGCTGTAAGGTGAGAAACTTGGTCCATGCTGCTAGAAGAGGCAGGTGAAGGTGTTGCTATGTGTTGCTGTGTGTTGCAGAGTCGCTGCCGTCCCATCACTGTTAGACTACATCATGGTGCTGCTCTACAAAATTACTCTGAAATCCTATTGAATGGGCTCTGTTTTCAAGGTTCTTCTATCCTCTTTTATTTAGTGGAGCTTTAGCAGCTTCCTGTTGGTCTATCCCCATGTGGATGACTGTCATAGTCTTATCTTGTGTGATAACCATCTATGATAATTTAAGATTGTAAATCCCAATGATGAAGCTGTGCTTTAAGCCTTGCCACAGGTTGGTTGTGCCTCCAAGTTACTTAGGTGCATCCCATGTCTTGGTTTCTCTCCTCATAAGAAGACACCTAGTGTTCAGGAGTGGTAATCATTAACATTAGGAGTATTAAAATCTTAAGCCTGAAAGATATCTTTTTGGTATTTCCTACTGGACTTCAGCTGTCAGCTTTTAAAAAATAAAGTCCTTGGCAGCTGGGAGAGAGGGAGGTAGAGAGAGAGAGATAGATAGGTGTGTAAGTGTGTGTGTACATACAACAACTAGAAATAACTAGTATGAGACATGGGGCATGTTTCAGAGTTTCTTCTTTGCAAGAAGAAACGCTTCTCTCCCAAGAGAGAAAATTGTGTTTTGAAGCCCATTTTTTTTTTAATGGTAAAATTCTATCTGAGATGAGTGGCATCGAAATTCACTGTATAAATAATGAACAATGTCACTTCTGGAGATTTTGAATGGAGCTATAGGTGAAACCCTGTAGTGTTGTCTGAGATGAGTTGAACATTTTTGTCTTCTCCAAGTTCCTGTAATCTTCTGCCCCTCTTACTGAAAAAAAACACCACCAAACCAACCCAAAACCAAAACGAACCAAAGCAAACCAAACTAACAAAAAACCCCAAAAGCCAAACCCCAACACAAAGCAAAAAATAACAGACTCTGCAGTAAATTTCAGCCAGATTCCCTCAGATATATTGAACTAATGTTCATCATCAAAGAGGGACCAAGCTGTACTGAGCTACTTTGGGCACTATGATTCTCTGCTCCTTCCCTGGCACTGGTAGATGAGGGGACAGTGTTCTTCAGGGGAAGAGGAAAGCAACTTTTTTCCTGCTGTACTGAGAGTTATATGCTGGGGATGTAGCAGGAGGGAGGAATACAATCACCTGTGCCAGGTCTCTGCCCCCTAGTAATTTCTTCCATCCAATAGACAATATCTGCTCCCGTTGTGCTTCACAGGTGGTGTGCAGGCACAGAATAAACAATAAACACTGGAAAAAGTCTCTAATGCTCATTCCTAAGTTATGACACATTTAGTAGAATTACAGTGCTGATAGTCTGATATTAAAGCACTCCTTGCACTGACCTAGATGGGTGATTTCTTGGTTGTGTACACAACAGGCAGTTGCATAGTGCTTTCCTTGTTCCAGTTGCTTTCCTTCAGTCCCTGTTGATGCTCTCAACCAGTAGCAGGATTTAGCCCAGAACAGATCTGGTGCAAATGCTGGCCATACTATACATTAGTGCAAACTTTACTAAAAGCATGCTTATGTGCCTATGGGAGCCCAGAAAAGCTGAGCCTTCTTGGTAGTATGTGCTAATGGAGGTCATCATACCTTTATGTATGCCACAGGGATGGCTCAGAATTGTGTTTTTCCTAGTGCAAACAGTATTAAAATACTGTGCTTGGTTTTGGTAATGTGTATTAGAGCCTGATCAATATGTTATGTAAAGACCTGACCACAGCCTTTTGGGAACTTCAGTTGAGATGTTTGTGCTGGGCTAGCGGGTGAAGTCAGTGGCACTTTTTGAAGAACAAGTATTTCCCAGACTCAGTGCCTGCAAACACATGTACTGACATTCTCTATACAAATTTTGGAAAGCAAAATGCCAGCTAAATGAAGGTTGGAAGTGGAAAGAGGAGACTTTCTTAAAGTCTGTCTGTAGGAAGCAGCTTAGTGTTTCCAATGTCAGATCAAAGTCAAAAACTATTTTGGGATTCACTAGGACTCTTTTTAGATAGATTTTTCTTTTGCTGCAGCATATAATTGGAATTTATTACTGATTCCACGGTTTGCTTTCACTGAACACCTAGAGTTCTGAAACACAACACAGTGATGTCCTGCATGCTCTTCAGGTAACTGGGTAGACATAATGACTTCAGGATGAGATGTGGGCCTGTTTTGACTCTACTGGCTGTATTGACTATATTTCTGTTGGCCATAATAGAAATACAGACAACTAGTGCCTGTCCATACCTACACAGTAGGCACCTGAAACTGAGGTGTCCTGAAACTCATTGCTAGAAACAATCACTAAAAGTTTCCCCAATTTCAGTAGAACTAGGATTTCTGCTGTCATTTATAGAGGTTGGAATTAGGCCTGTACTCTTGGGAAACAGAAAACTTGGGATCAACTGGTCTAATTTAGTAACTGTGTAGTATGAATGGCCAACAGGTATATTTTCAGTGCAAGCCTTTGCAGCCTACAGAATAAAAAGTGCTTGGTCAAAATATGACTGCATTTAATTACATCTTCTAGGTAGTATTTCGTGGGGTGTCTGTGTGCTAATTCAGCACTCCTCTTGCAGTATACTGAAGATTTGGGTGTCTGGGACATGCAAGAGCAGACTATGTAATTTACAAAGAATGGATCCAGAGTGGTTAGAGCAATAAACAGTGACGATCTGTTATCTCCTATTCAATAAGCCTGTGATTTGCAGGCTGCTGAAGTTATGGACCTTTTCCAGTGACTACAGAATTTTGGACCAACTCTGAAGTTTTGTGCTCAGAATAAGCATTTTATACACTGCTTATGTAGAAACATATGCTGATTCTGCAGTCCCTTGCTGACAGTGAGGATGTGGTGGCACTTCTCTCCTTGCATTTCCCAAAAGGTTGAATGTTAATATCTAGTTACAGAACTGAGCCATATGTTTTCCCACCAGTTTTGTCCAAATGTTTCTGATTTGTTTTATCGCTATTAGGTGACATTCCAAATATCACTGCTAACTGCTTCCTTCTGTGGTATAGCACAAGAAATTTATAACTCATTACCTAGTCAAAATGTCTAGCATTTGCAGCAAACATGTATTTTTAATTAAGCATTTTCCTAAGAAAATACTTTTCTTTCAAAAAGGAGAAATACTTGAATACTATTTCCGCACTATAGAACTTTATTTGAACTGTGAAATACTTGGATATTAAAAGTGGAGATTTGCAAAGCGTTCTGAATGTGTTTTCTCATTTGATCGGCATGTTGAGTTTGTGGTGAAGGTAGTAGGTGTTGGTAGTTGTAGGCCTGTTGTGGAAAAATTCCTAAAACCCAGCTGTTCTTATTTTCTTTGGTGCAAGGAAAGATTAGACTGTTAAAATCACCCTTTATTCATGCATTCTAAAAGAATGATTTCATTTGTAGTATTTGTGAACCCTTTTGACCAAATTGCCTCACTAGGAAGCTGTGTAAAGTTTCACACCTACAAGGGAAAAAGATGTGAAACTTGGGCATGTTATGTTTTGTGTGTTTGTACTTGTATGTAACATGTTTGCTGTGACTGAGTGAGCAGTTGGATCCAGAATACTGCAAATAAAGACATGTCTGGTTTGTATGTTCTAGTAGCTCCCACTCCTATGTCATTAAAACATGTAGAATGACAAATTATTCTCAGGATGCGGTCCCTAGCAGAACTTTCTGGTTTGTTTTGTTAGAACTGTAACCAAGAATATAACTGCATTCACTGCTGATAGACTGTTACATCCTGGCAAGATCCTGGAGGTCTCCAGCTCCTCCACGGAAATCCGAGTGAGAGAAGTTCTGCCTTTAAAAAACTTGTGTGATTGAGAAGCTGGATGCATGCGGGTGACTGCCATTTATGACTGCATCTGAGTCTTGCTGGCACAGTGACACCATTCCTTGCATGAGCAACATCCACAGCTGTGTGTGAAGCGTACCATCAGCACAGAAGCTGTAGCTGTGAAGCTGTGATATTTAAGAAACTTTTATGTGACTGGATTCAAATTAGAAAAGTGTTAGGATAAGTTCCTTGTGCCCAACATTACATGATTACCTTTGCTGAAGTAAATGGGACTAGCTGTGTGATTCATTCAGCTGGACTGGAAGTAGAGAGGAGCAGTAGTTCTTGGTAAGTAAATCCCAGTTTAATTTATGAGCCATCCATGAGCATAGCTGTCCTGTGACCACAGTTCAAGATGTAAAAATGTGAAAGCTGTTCTACATCCAGATTTTGAAGCATTTTGATTCTAGCTTAATTTTTCTCCAGGAGAAATGTGGTTTAGGATTCAGGTTTGTCTGCATTTGATGTGCTGTAGCTGAAATCAAAACAGATCCAATTCATGTATTTGCTTGAGCTCTCAGACTTGAAAGAATTTGTAAGGAACAGACTGCTACAACATTCTAAAGTTGTAGATGCGCTCTGTTCATACTTTGTACCTTAGAAGGGGAGAATTCTTCTGCCTTTCAAATAATTTTTGTATTAAACCATATTAAAACATTTTGGGCGAGGTGTCCCTGCCCATGGCAGGGGGGTTGGAACTTGATGATCTTAAGGTCCTTTCCAACCCTAACTATTCTGTGGTTCTATTTTACAATTTTTAGGATCATGAAATTATGAAATAAAGAGTGAGAATGTCTAGCTTGCTTATTTTTTAAGATGGAGTTTGGAAAAGTTTTATAAATTGCCAATATGGAAAATACTAAGCTTAATTTCTTTTAATTTGTTGATAATTCTTTGTTCACATTTGGTTATGTCATCTGAAGGTGTCTACATTGATGAACATGACTATAGAGAAGGTATAAAAAGAACAGCAGAAACAGTACAAGGAAAAACTTCCTGCTGTAATTTGAGTATAGATGTGCGCAATTTGCATAAAAGTATTTCTTGCTCCTTTTATAAAATGTTTCAGCTGTATTCTTAAAAGTTTGTTAGGAAAACATGGAGAAGCATAATGGTGTTTGAGGATAATCAAAATACTGTAATTTTCAGGAAGGAGTTTGGCCCTGAATGCATAGAGGGGAACACACACAAAGTTAAGTATTTTATGGAAATCAGAGGAAAGTATGTGCGACCATTTCTGGCATGTGAAAATTTATCTGGAAGTTCAAAGTTTGCGTTTCAGTAATGTGGTGTGGTGAGAGAGCTTGTAATGAGTCTCAAAACCACTTCCAAACACTAAAGCATCTAGATAATCCTTTCCGTCCACTGACCCTGGCAGCTAGTTGGAAGGAAAGGGATCAAATCCAAATTACCTATACAAGATAGTTTAATACTTTAGCTAAGGGAGAAGGAAAAGGAAGTTCCTGGGTGGCCGGGATGTTGTCCTTCCCAGTGGTGCCCTCTACATTGCACTTCTGTACTTAATTTTTAAAGCACTTGACCTTGGGGATGTCTGTACTTCACATTTGCAAACAGAATCAGCAGATGTTTTAGTGAAAACTGTAAAAGAAACGATGAGCTGGAGTGCAGTTTACTGCTGTTTCATATATATGGTTTTGCGAAGGTAAAACAGGATTGGAAACCTGCTCTGTGTTTACATGCTCCAAGTCAGAATCTGGAAAGCTGACAATCATAGCAAACTACAGCGGTCACAAGCAGCTCATTGACAGAGCTACAGCCTAGCCTGCCCCTGCCTCCTTGTAAAGATTCACAAGGAGAAGGGAATCCAGAGAGGTTTATTAGAATAAACTACACTTTGGCCCAAAAACAGTTGGAAAAAATATGACAGTCTGTAGTTAATTTTTCCCCCCTTAAATGGGAAATCGTAGATAAAGTAATAATGGTAGCAAATGGCTATCGTATGTGAGATATTATATTAAAATTATGTTTCTGAAGGTGAAAGGTGAATAAAAATATACAGAATTATTTAAGTAATTACACACATGGCAAGAGAAGCTTTGAAGAGTAGCAGTTTGACTTACAATAAGAACTGTTTCACGGTCAGTGTAGTCTACATTTGGTAGCTGATTGCTTATTATTTCTTGCAGTAAGGAATTTTGCATATTAATACAAGGCAGTGTTTAATGAAACATGTGATTGATTTTGGTCTGGTTAGCACACCTGCTTCTGGTGCCCATTCTGTACTGTATTCTCTGTCTCAAAATACACTCCCTATGAGCCTGGCCAGGCTAGGAGTGAAATCTGTTTCAGAGCGGAGTCCTTTGCTGCTGTCCTATATTTGTTCTGCTGTTATCACTACTTTAGGGACACCTCAGCTGTGAAGTGAGCCTGTTGTTCATTAGTGCATGCAAACTATTGTCTAATCTGAAATAACCTTAAGAAGATCTGAAAAGGCCATAGAAAAGTTAGTAGTATGATACTAATTTTATAAAAAAAGGAGTTAATATGAGAAATTGAGATAACTTTTTTGTTCCTTATGCATTCCAAGTATACCAATTTATAGAGCTCATGTGGCAAATTCCAGTTTTACTTATATTCCTTCTCTCTCAACCCAAAATGGTACCTTGATTTAGTTTTTCTAAAACAGCACAGCCTCTGCTTATGGTCTGGTGGGATACCTTAGTGTCTGAATGCAGCTGAACATGGGGTACATGTGCTAGAGGAAAAAGTTATGCAGTAAGTCTGTGGTTAAAGAAAGTTGCACAACTAGAATCAGTTTGCCGTTTATTAACTTTTGAGTGATTACTTGGGGTAACTTAAGACTTATGTATGTAATGTGTGCATAGGTTTGTCTGCAAGACCCTTTTCATCTTAACAAGTGAAGAAGGAAAGATTCCTTTGTTGGTTGTGGCATTTCATCTGACTCTTTTCATGTCCTTATCTGACTCATGCTTTCACCATTTTGTCCTTCCCTGTAATATTCCCTTAGTTTTGACTGCTCCTTACATATAGATTCTGAGTAATGGCTTGTGTGGAGACTGTGGAAAGGCAAGTGGGACAAAGGCAGAAACAATTTTTGATGTCCAGAAGAGCTGCTGCCAGAAGAGCCCTGTGGGTGGGTTTGCAATGTAAAACAGATAGTTAGAGGAAAAGGTTTTTGAATTTATAGAGTCATACACTGGTGGTCACTGTTAGCAGTGTCCAATGAGTCAAAAATTCACTTCCCACATCATATTACCCCTCTGCTCATACATGAAAACCCTTGTTCTATGACCATATTTGCTCTCCCTGACATGACTGTGTTGAGTGCAGGTAACTTTAAAACCTAGGTAGAAACATTTGTTCATTTGATATCTGAAGGACAAAATAAATCATAGATGAAAAGAATTATTTTTAATAAAAAAAGTTTTAATTTTTGTTTTGATCTAAATAGCAGATTAGGTTATGGATTGTTTAAAATGCTTTCTGTTTTGGCAGATACCGGACAAGTTTCAGACCTCGGTACACAGTTGCGTATAAGACAGTAACAGAGCTGGAATGGAGATGTTGTCCTGGGTACAAAGGGGAGGACTGCAAAGAAGGCCCAGCAGAAAAGCCAAACACTGCTCGTCGTCCCACAACACCAGCAAAAGCTGTTGTGAAGAAAGGCTTGGGTAACTTTTTGTTTGAATTTTGGTATGCATGGTCATGTCTGGTTTCTTGTTTCATCTTTTTAAGTATAAGAACCATTATGGTTTCTATTAAACTCAATAACTGGCAGGTACAAAAGTCATATGGAAGACATAGTGTGGTGGGAAAATAATAGCCAGGCACTAACAGCCTTGATAGAGAGAATTTCCTGAAGAATAATGGCTGCGGATCACTGGCCATAAATACCAACTGCCTACTCATGGTTCAGGAAAACCCTTGGGTTAAGGTTGGGGTTTTTGTCAGACTTTACAGGAGTTTTTTTTGTGGTTTCTTCAGTTTTCAGCACAGAAGATGTATTTGAGAGGAGGTATTATTAAACCAAAAAAAAACCCAACCAGGTACTAATTTTAATGATATGCAATGCTCCAGAGCAGTTTTTCCTTTGTTCAAGGGCATGTGCAGGTTTTACAGATTCATGTTAGATTACTTAACACTGAAGGGGAATTATAAACCTTGATTTCTGAAAAAATATCGTAAAGAGTGAATGATGTTTGTTTGTGTAAGATAATGTCTTCTAAAGGGATAAGAAGGAATGCTGTTACTGCAGTCCTGTGCTTTTTCTGTACTAACAAAAAATGACAAACAGATGTTTCCTTCTGAAGGACTTCTTTGAACATCATTGGAGGTTAGTGTCACGTATGGTGCTTAGTCAGATTTCCCCTTGTGGTTTTGTGTAGTGGAATGGATTGGGACTGAATACATTGTGTCAGACCACTCACTCCTATAGATTATATATGTGCTTTAAAAATAAGTTTTTAACATATTTTGTTAGCCCACCTAAAGTATTATTTTCAGAAGATAATAATAAACCACAGTGATATCTTTAAGTGAGTTGCACAGTGCTTAGGTCTAGAGATTTTCTTTCTGCTCTGACCCTAAGATAACCACAATTCAATGGAAAAATAGACCAGTGTGTATGTAGTAGCTACACTCTGCATACTTTTTTATTATTGAAGGAATCTGCCACCCTGCCAGTCTTGAGAGTGACTTCCCACCTGCTTTGTAATATCTTTAATCTGAAATCCAGTTTAGAACTTAGGAAAAAATCCAACTGTATGTCCTTCAGACCCTATCTCAGTGATGCTGTACACTACATAACTAGCTTGGAACCAGTACCAAAATTATTTTGTCTGAAGATTTAACTGTTAACCCCACTTGTCATTTGAAAGAGTTATTCTAATGATAACAATTTGTGTGTCTATTTTCTGTCATATTTTAAGAAGTATATTTTCTTTTTAGCTTCTGCTTCTTAACTGCATTTACTTTTTTGAGGAGAGTGCTGGTGTTATTTTATCTAGTGATTTTGGATGTGTGAAGATTATGCTTTTATACAAATTTTCATTGCCTACTTAAATATGTATCAAATAATTATGTATTTTTGAAGCAATTTGATAACTGGAATATCTTCTTGAACCCCATCCAGTATGTGCATTAGGATTCCAGTTCAGCAGAATACTGAAGCATAAACCCACTTTAGGCACATAAATTGTTGCCACTTAAGTTTTCAGTGGGAATTCAGGAGCAATTATTGTTATAAGTGTTTGTACCTCCAGAATTATTGTTATAAGCATTTGTGTTGTGATGTGTATGGATCTATAATAGTCTCTTATATATGCTATAGCTTAGACTCATTGCTGAACAAGAAGGGAGATTCTACTTGCTGATTTTTTGTTATTTATTGCCATTTTATCTTGGTAGGACTTGATCAGTGCACTAAAATTTTTAGTTTGGAGTGTTCTGATAAAGTTTTAAGTATAAACTACTGAAAACAGGAATAGAAAAGGGAACAAGAATTATGCAATTTAAACCATTCTTCAGCTTTAAAGAAAAGTGAAATTAGCCTCAGCTGATTAAAACGGATACCACTGGGAATATTTACATCCAGGCTTTGTCTGTTATTTCCATGAAACAGATGCAGAACCAACAGAAGTGCCAGAACCTCCACCATATGAGAAGAAAATGCAGTTTCTTGAGGATGAATTGTTTAGGCTTACACGATCGGTGCTTGAACTTCAGTCCTCTGTGGCAGGTGTGAATGAAAATCTAAAGTTGACTGTCCAAGAAGATGCTAGTAAAATGTTGGTCACTTGGCTGAACAACCTTTATGACCGCCCAGAGCCTGATAGTGCAGTTGGTGGTGAAACAGACACTATTCATCTGCCTGGACTGCTCAACAATAAAGATCAGAAAGACCCTTTTATTGATTTTGAAATGGAAGATCTAAAGTCTGAGCTAGCTGATGTCAAAGAAGCCTTGAAGATGAGGAATGACAAGCTGGAAGAACTAAATGGAAAAGTTAAAGACTATGAAGGGCAATTAAAACAACTGCAGGAGGCAGCACAAGGACCTACAATAACAATGCCCACTGACAACATATATCAGGAGTATATAGACTCCAAATTTGAGTCCCTCAGACAGGAACTACTGGAAGGATTTGAAAAGAAAATGGCAGATCTGAAGAGCTGCTGTGAATACAAATTACAGGATATCCAGCAGCAGTGTGATGACAATGACACTAACTGCGTAGGGATAATTGATGTTATAAAGGGAAAAGAGAATGACTTGAGGAAAGAAATAAATACTCTCCGAACTCAGATTCCATCAAACAAGTCCAGTTGTTGCAAGGAGGGTGAGAGGAATGACCTTGACCAACAGATAAAGGATTTAGATAAAAAGATTGAGAGAGTTGCGGAAGCACACAGGATCTTGAATGTCCGAATAGATAATGAGATCAGTCGATTATCAACTCCAGATCTAGAAGACATGTTTGGTGAGAGGTTGGAGGAGCTGGATGCGAGGATGAATGTTACAGAACGAAATGCTGAAGAACATTGCTTTTACGTTGAGGAAACTCTCCGTGGTACCATAGCTGCTGAAGTAGATGAATTGAGAGACTTGTTTGATCAAAAGCTGCGGGCACTAGAAGATAGGCTGGGTGGCACTATATTAGAGATTGCTAATACCACAGACCCAGACGGAATGTTTATTAATCCTGGGCCCATCTTGCCCAGTGATGCAGGATTCACAAATAAAGAATTTACAGAAGAAATACATTTCCTGAAGAGCAAACTACTGTCACTTGAACACCTCTGTGGGCAGAAATGTCAGTCTGCACCACAAGGTATGGAGGACATTCAGAAAGAGCTAGAAAACTGTAACAACAGATACAATCACTTGCTTTCAAAAACAGATAATAACTCTGTTATCCTGCAGTCTCTAAATAGCTCTTTTAATGAGAAACTTAACTTAATTAAGGGTAACCAACGTGACATCCAGAAAATGCAGAGAGATGTACGTGTATTCCGGTATAGTCTAAATGTCATGGATAAAGACATCAAAAATCTTCAGGATGGCTTGAGTAGCTGCAAGGAGCAGCTTCTGGGTGTCAATTCTACCTGCAGAAAAACACAACGAGGTGTCTTCCGGAAAATCGATCAAATGCAGAGGACATTTGCAAACCAAACTGCTCACCCCAGTGATAACTGCTGTGGTGAAGTAAAAGAGAGACTAGAACAGTTGAATGACCATATCCTGAATGATCTTAGCAAGTGCAAAGAGAAGACCCAAGATATCCAGGAGGGCGTTTCGGATGTTGAGAGCAGAGTCTCACATGTTGAAAAAGTCTGTGGCAAGCTGGACTCTGTCTCAGGTAGCTTGCAGAAGATAAAAGAGGGTCTGAATAAGCATGTGAGCAGCTTATGGAACTGCATCCATGAAATGAATGAGACTATAGTGTCTCATTCCACTGATATTTCTGGCCTCAAAAATTCTGTACAACACTTTAATAGTCAGGTCTCCAAAATAACCACGGACATTGAAGGCATGCTGAAATCTCGGTCTGACCCAAGTAAGTTTTTTTCTCTTTTAAATGCTTTTTGATTGTTTGTTTTTGAACTGCCTGTGTTTTCTGAATCATTTAGAAGAGAACTAAGCAGGGAGGAACAATTTAATATTACACAACTTTTACTTTGTTCTTACAGTGACTCTAATTTTGGCTTTTTGGTCTAGAACACCGTAGAAGGTTTTCAGTCCTTATAAAAGTATTCTCAAAAGAAAAGTCTTATATGCTTTCCTGTTTACTTTGATCCAGAATAAAGAGTGTAGGAAAACTAATATTACTAGATAGTGAGTTTAAAGTGTGTTTTAAGTAGTAATTATCTGTGGGTGTTATTCCAGGTAATTAGATTTAATTAGTTTTGTTTTATTTTGTTGTGTGATGTTATTCTTGGTTCCTCAGGGGAAATCGAAAAGTGTGTGGAGAATACGGAAGTCAAAGGAATTCAGATTTCTGATAAGAAAGATTCTCTGTAAGCTGTATTCTTAGCATGAGTTAATGATTGTAATTTATCACCGACTCTTTGATTCAGGACTTCCACAGACAAGCTCCAGCCTATCTTGGTGTGGCAATGTAAGAATTCTCCTTCATAGTTCTCCCAGAAGTTTGCATTCCCACAGTGTAGTTGGCAAGCTGGTGATAGGCACACACCCCAGCTGGCAGTGTTTTCACACCTCAGCACTTGTTTATAGTCCAACATGTTAGCCAAATCTACCTCTACAGGTGGTTTAAAGTTTGCATTAGAGTGGCTGAGAAGCAAAGTCACATTCCCTTTGGCTCGAGATGCTGTGAAAAGGTAACCTCAACATGTTGGTGAACCTTGCCATGAAGGTTTAAGAGACCTTGCCAAATGCCACTCAGTTCCCTCTGAAGGAGGGTGTAGTTCTTGCAAGAACTCTGTAGTTCTTCTTCCAAATTTCAGCAAAGGGTTGTTTTTCTGAGAGAGTCAAAGTTTACAAAAGGAAGCTGAGTTCCTGTTTCTGTCAGCATGACGCAAAAACACAGGAATTGGAGGCTGTTTTGAAACTGCACTCTTCAGCTGGTTGATGTTTCTGGTTTTAATTTTCTGCACCTATGAGATAAATAAGAGGCTGATTTCTGCGACTGGCCTTAAATCAGAAGAAGAGGTGCTGGGAGAAGAGGCTGTGGGCTTTTGTAGCTGGTGGTGGTTGAGGGAGATCAGATGCAGGACTGTGAGTGCTCTTGCTTGAATGGATGAGTTGGGCTTCATGCAGTAGTTTCTTTAGTGAAGAATATCCTTCTTATTCTGAGGTGGAGACTGGAAAGCCTCTATAGATATGTTTGAGTGTTTAATTGTTTAAAACCAAATGTATTGTATTGCCGTACTTTACATAAAAATCCCTCTGAGATGAAAAGCTTTTGTGTGAGAATAAAACCATAAATATTTCTCTTCCTTTAAAGGAAGAAGTGAAGGGGAATGGAGGGAATCCATAATTCTCAGATAATTCACTTGGTGAAATCTTGACTTAAATTCAACAGGGTTAGGACCTTCACTGCTAGATCCTGCAGAAGCAGACCTAGTCCCCATTAAAATGCAGTATGATGTACCTGTGTAATCCTATTTCTCATGCATCTTGCCTAGAATAAATTTGCAGTAGGGACCAACTTTGGAGAAAGGTCCAAGAAGCACACAGCAATCTTTTGTGTGTTATTTAAAGCAGGTGTTCAAGCAGCCTCATGGGTGGTATTTATCTGCCCTCTTACAATGTTGTAATGCATTAACAAGCATCAGCATGCCTGGGTTTCCATAAAATAATGCTGTTTCAGGGCAGAGCTCTTGATCCACCATTGGATGTTGAGAGCCTGTGGAAGAATGCTGCTGCTGGATCTGAGGAGTAGGCACTCTGAGCAAACCTCCCTATGATGGGGTACATCTGGCCTCTGAAGGATTGGTGAAGCACACACTTCAGTCCCTAAATGTTTCCAATTAAAATAACACTGTTTGGCACAGCAGTCTAAGTAAGTTTTGATGGCTGGAGTTGCAGAAAGATTTTGGCAAAAAGAGACTTTTTTGGAAGTAGTTTGGGAACTCAATTACATGAGTTCGGGTATGACCTTAACTGTTTACATATCTGTGATCTGCAGCATCATCACCAATACCGACATTTGAAAGGAAGACTGTCAGTCCTGGCCTTAGATCAGTGTAGAATTTCTTATTCACCATTCGCCAGTGTATCGTAGCATTCAGATGATGTCATTTGACCTTAGAAGGGCCGAAACAGAAACAAGCTGTTGCTAATAACAGTTGTAGAGGGCAGTAAGGCAAGGATATGTTGCAAGAAACACGATATAAAATCTTATCAAGCAGTGTAAGCCCAGCTCACTGTAAACCAGAGCAAACTCAAATGACCCTGATCTTACGAATATGCCTGTGTTTTTTTTCCCAATTTTTTAATTAATGGGTTTCAAGTGCCTCTGTCCAACATGACAAGCCAGGTTAGTGATTGATTGTATGTCAGTTATGGACCCAGGGGCCAGAAATTTATTTGTCATAATGTCATAATACACAGGGTGATGGTGGTGGCAGGCAGTGGTTTGCTCTAAGAGTGTAGGGAACCATGCGTGTGCTCACCAAGGTAATGTAGTTCAGCAGCTCTTTGTCTACATTAGATGGTGACCATCCCCTGCTTCATGTCTTGTAGGATTAGTTGTTCTCACTGCGCTCTGTACCTCTCAGCAGGTACGTTTGCTCTTCAAATGGCAAGAAACTGAAAGCCAAGTTAGTGGTCTCTTTTAACCTACTGCCTATTCATACAGATTCATTAAGTTTTCCAGGAATCCTAGCTGTGGTCATGCAGCCAGATACCATACTGGGAGTGCAGTTTGCTTTGGTTACGGTTATTTGACCTGAACTGCAGTTCTTCTGGGAATTGTGTCTATAGCTGGGCTTTGAAAGCAACAGCAAAACGTCGTCTGCTGAAGTTATGGCCTAAGAAACCAAGTGTGTGCTCTGCATTACAACACTGATGAAGGACAACATAAAATCTTAGTGTTTTAGGGCAAATAGCCATAGTAAATCCCCCTAGGCTCCCTGTGAGGTTGTACTTTGTAACTTAATTGTCAAATCCTTTTGGTATCCATAAAAAAATTCCAGTAAGGTCTGTTTGGCTTATTCTGAGTGCAGTGACAGATTCTTTTACTTGCTAGTTTGTTTTTTTGTGCTTCATTTCTATGTGTTCTGGGGCTCTGGAGAGCATGGTTGGGGCAGGATGTACTAGAAACAGACACATCCTGAAGACCAAATTTTCAGCCGAGGAGGGAAACCTTTTGTTCTATTTCACTTGTGGATGGGCATCTGAGAGCAGAAGCTGTTGTGTGACATGGTAACCAAGTTGTCACACCAGTGATGATAACCAGAGCAGCCAGGATGCCACTGCTGAAGACAGTGTTACTGTTCTCAGCTGTGTAATGAGCTCAGCTATGCTCTTTGCCTTCCCAGATAGTTGGGAAGATGAGAGGGAAGATTTCTGTTTTGCCTGTTGTTCAGCAAAGCTTAAGCAGGTCCAGCTAGATTCACTCCAGCCTTCAGCAGGGCTTCATTTTCACACTGCCTTGTGAATTGAAAACATATGTGAATGCAGCATCAGGATATGGTGGCTCCAGTGTTATCATATTTGTCTAGTGATTTATCAGTGCTGTGTCTTGCTATGATGCATCCTCAGCAGAAGAGGCCAAAAAGGTTGGCAAAGATGGAAGACCAGATCCCTCTCAATCCACATGTATCTGATTGCTGGTACTTTAAGTTGAGCTTTAGGCAGGTGATTTTGGATTTAACTTTATGGAGATGTAATTGGACAATTCTGAATATTATAGTACTGATGTTGCATACAAGAAAGCGGTTTGCACAGGATATGGGATTTAAGCAGTTGTTATTTGAAGGTTTAGAAAAGCAAGCAGAGCAATGTATTCATTTTCCCTGTGTCAGTCCAAGTCGTTGTCTTAATAAAGCTCAGCTTAATTGACTAGAGCAATGACAAGTACTCACATCCCAAGGTGTAAAGTGCTTTGTCAATTTATGTTTTGAATGAGGTTAATCTGAAGCTCTTAGCTGATCGTCTAAATCAATGCTGCTGTGGACAGAAGATGTCTCACTAAGTTAACAACTCTGTTAAATAATTCACTTCGATACTTTAAACTTTTTATTTAACAAGATCTTTTTAATCCTTGGATTTTTATGAAGATAACTGTAATCTGTATAAAGTGAACATTTCACTCCTTGGTTCTCTGCCTTGTGGATAGAGTTACGAAGTAAGCTTCAGTGCAGCTTATCAGTGCATTGCTTGTGTTAAGTTTCGACTCTCATGACAGTTAAAGTCAGCCAGCTAAGTTCAGGGAGATTTCTTTTCTAGCAGGCATATCTAGTAAATGAATGCAGGTGGTGTGAGGCTATGACTTCAGACAGCCTCTCTGGAAGGCTTATGTGGACTTATTATGAGATGAAAACAAGGAATGAGATTCACAAGGGTAAAATGCAGGTGTTGAGTAGTCACGAAACAGCATGTGGGTTGCCAGCAACAGTGTCTGGTCCCAGCCATGTGTCATGGACAATACCTGCATGACTTGGTTGTAGGCTCTCCCCCAAAGGTATGGGGTAAGGCACTCCTGGGTGTCCCCAGCTCTGCAGCAGGGCCAGGGGAAGCTTTGCACCCTGTCTGCTGTTAGACACAGCCAGTCTGTTTAGCCCTAGCCAGTGGCAAATTTACCCAGGATGATTTTGGACTGTGATCAGTTGAAGTGTTTATTTTGACCACTGAGTCCTCAGAGCTGTGGTCTCCACTGTGGACCGTCGCAAGCATCTCTGGTGTGATGAGTTGCATCAGATAAATTTGCAAGGGGATGTTTGTCCATTTCCACAGAAACTCCTTTCTGTCCCTGTACCTCAAGCTGTAGTCTCAAAAGGCAACCAAAATAACCAATGCTAATGTTTAATTTAGAATAAAATTCTAATTATTCTGTGTAAAAGCTGACATGGCATCTGAAATGACAAATTACTCTGTATATGTGTGGATTGCTGAAATCTACACATGTATGAATTCCTGTTCTTAGTGTAATTCAACTTCATTCTTGGGAGGACATTGCATCCTTATATGTCGTATAAGACTTCAGTTTTATAAATAAGTTGTAATTCCTATAAAGGACTTAGAACTGGAGCAGATACACAAAAGTAACCATGTCAGCACTGTTAAATCCTGATGTCATACGTGTTGGCTGCCCTACTGGAAAAGTCTTTTAATGGTATCGCTTCTCTTTAAACAATAATGGCTTTTCTGGTGGATTATATTGTAGGGCTCTGCCTTTGTTGTCAGAAAATATTAGTAATGGGAATACTTGGAATTAGAAGTTTATTGCTTTTCAAAGTAGGGGGGAAAATCCATTAAGTCACTGTTCATTTACTCATTTTATTTTCCTGTGGATACTTTCTGTATGGTAGTGCTAACGGGTCAGCTTTGTGCTAAGTGTTGTGTGAGTACAGAGTCAAAAGTAGGTGCGATGAGCGTGAGGGGTTCAGGAACACTGAAGTGAAGGTAGGGAGAGAATATGCAATGGAGATGAAGGCAGCAGAGGGAATAGGTAGGATACAAGGCCCGCTTGGTGCAGCAAGTCAAAGCTGCATGAGCAGGTGAATGTTCACAGTTGTTAAACTTAGGCCAGGTTATTTTGCAGGGCCAGATTGGAGGAAGCCTTGGGTGACATAGTCTAGTGTGAAGTGTCCCTGCCCATGGCAGGGGATCTGTAACTATATGATCTTAAGGTCCTTTCCAACCCTAAGTATTCTGTGATTCTATGACTCTGTGACTGCTGCTTGTCCTGTCTCCAGGCTGTCTTCATTCCTTTCCCTGTGTCACAGGCTGGGAAAGAGGGGAGTCTGTAGTACTGCAGGTGTGGAAAGGAGTTTTACCACTGCAGTCTTGGGTCTGAGGGAAAAGGTGGCCTCAAATTGAGTCCTGTTTTATTTTGAAGTTGTTTTTTGTTTGGTTTTTTTTGCTTGTTTGTTTGGGGTTTTTTGTTGGTTTTATTTTTGTTTGTTGTTTGCTTGTTTGTTTGTTGTTGTTTTTCAAAAATAAGCAATTTTAAATACTACTTTAAGTGAATAATTCTACATCTTCCTTCCTGCTTTCATCATTTCAAAGGGCGATCAGAAGTACCACGGCAGCCATTGCCACCAAGACCACCCCTGCAGCCCCAGCCTGGCATATCCTTGTTGCCATCAAGGCCAAGGATACAAATACAACCCCCACGACAGAGGACCCCCCTCCTGCCACCACAGCCGAGACCTCCTCCGCGCCCAGCCCTGCCAGGATCAGGAGTTGTGCCATTTCTGCCTGGAACAACGGGGATCATCCTGGAGACTGGAGAGGCAGGGCCTCCTGGCACTGTTCTAATGTCAGGAAGAGGGCGCCTTGGAAGTGTGGATGGTCAGGCTGGTCAAAGTACTATGCCCATTGCTGAAGGGTATGCTGGAGCACCAGGTGAGAGAACCAAACTGACAGTGAATCATTCCCATTTAAGTGCAATGGACAAACCAGGTCTTGTTAAAAGGGTGGCACTGAGATCTGTTGTGCTTCACCAGCCACCTTTCAGGCTTTACTGGATGTGCATTATAGCTGTTGCAGTTGGGAATGGGCTTATGGCAGAGATACTGTGAACAGGCTTTTGCAGCCTTCAGCTGGCTACAGAAGTAAGGAAAACATTCAGTGCCACTTCTGTTGCCTTTGCCAAGGCTGTATACAGCATGAGGTCAACAGGACTAATGTAAAATCATTGGTAACTACAGCGGCTTCGCCACTAGGGGAACTTAAATGATTTTTTTTCTTGTCATAGTACATAGTGATTTAGTGCGCTGTAGTAGGAATTTGGTTTTTGTTACCGTGACCACTCCCATTTAATGATAATTGAGCATTTCATAAGAGATACTATTTGGTAGCTATTTCAGTAGGTTGCTGTTGGGTAACAAAGGATGCTTTTTAGAAGACTGCATTGGTATTTTGTAATAATGTATTCCATTACATTATATACTGTGTCACACACACACTACTTTTCATTTGTAGGCTATCCAAAGTTATCTCCTGCTACCACGGAGTCACAAGGTAAGGCAGTCGTTTCCTAGAAATTCTTTACACAGGTACTTAATGTTTATTTCAGTCCCAGGGAGGTCACGGTTGAGACGTTAATTTTTAATATTTAAGTTTAGCATTGAGGAGAATCTGTCACATTTTGCTATACCGAAGCGTTTAAACATTCTGCATCCTTGCAAGATACAGAGGTTTTGGAAAATAATTCATTTGGGTTATTGTTACCTCAGTGGGGTTTTTTTACATTCAGAGGGTTTCTATGTCCTAGTAAATGTTAGTGCTGACCTTTTTATTTTCCTTTTAAATGCTAAAATATATATTTCTTTCTGAAAATTTTAATATTTCTTTAATAAGATAGGAATAAAGCCAAGACTATGATCTTGAAGCACTGCTAGTATCTGAACTAGTGCATGCTTTAGTTCTCCTTGTGGGACAGTTTCTGTCTTTGTTAGAATCATGAGGTCTCGTGTTCCTGACTTCTGGGAAAGTAAGAGTGCTGCTACAGACAACCACAGCTCAAAAACATTCAAAATGTAGTTTTCCTACTTTGGTGTTTACTTTTTATTTTTGTAATTGTTAATTATAAATAAGCTCATTTATGGATTTGTATGATAAACAGGTATAAACCTTGTACAGGACATGCTAGCTGGCCTTGATAAATGTGTTGATTGGGTGCTGCCTGCCCCACAACCTCATAATCAAGATATTATCTGGTATCCTGGATCCAAGTGAATATTCCCACACCCTCTTCAAAAAGAATCATTTCATCTAAATTTGTTTAAGGAAATATGGGAAATAGATGAAAATAAAACATTAGGGCTTTATGGCATCCAAAATCCTACCCTTGGGACTTAGTTTGATGGCCCTAATGAAATCACAGATATACATCATAAAGATTGGTCCGGGTACTGACAAAAAGAGTTGTAAAGATTTGACACTGAAATCCTGATATTTATACTTTCTAATTAAAAGTCAGTCATAGCCTTAAAGCAGTCTTCTTTGCATTTGGTGGTAAGAACAAGCAGCAATAGATGAGGCTTCTGGAAGAGGATAAGAAGAAATGTTTATCTTGATGCCAGCATAGCCAATATAGATGTCTAGATTTCTGTGATAAATGGATTTCCTGGGGGTTTTCTTCCACTTTGTACAATCTGTGTCGTTCATAGACAGCAGTATTTTAATCAGTTTATGCTAAAACTGTGTGAAACAGTAGGTGGATGTTAAGCGTTAAAAAGGCAGGGTTTGGCAGGCAGAGTGCCGGTTGCTGCTTGGTGGAACACGTTGTAAGTGATGTTATCACCTGGGATCCAGAGAGAGGTGGGCTTGACCAAGCCTTTCCTTTTTCTGATCTCTGCCTCAGAAGACCCATCTAAATATAAGCTGTACCTTCTGATCTGTCCTTTAACTTCCCCCAAAATGCTTTGCAAACCCCACTGGTAGGTAGTCATAGAAAACAGGGAAGTAAGGATGGTGCAGGTAACTATTGGACTTCCTGTGGAGTTAGAGCATTTACATGCACTGTCCATAATGATCAGTGTTTGCTTGTAAGCAGCAAAGAAGGAGCATTCTGAGGTAGCATTCAGGAGTTAACAGTGTTGAGGTGGAAGTGAACAGCTGGGGAAGACAAGATTTTTGGCTTATTGGAGGAATAACTTAATGCTTAAATAAGGCATCAAGGAATCCTTAATATCTAATTTGTGGAGAACCAGAGTTTATGGTGTCTTTGCCAGTCTTCACCCAGTGCATTTTGTAGCACTGAAATTCAAATTTGAAAGAAGATCAGACCTTCCTGTACAATAGTTCCTAAAATAAGCAGCTTGTACTATTAAATTGGCCTTCTGAGTACTTCCTTTTACTTCTGTTTCTCAGTAACTTCTGTTACATAAAAAGCACTTCTCAGGAAGAAGCTGAGGGCTCCAGCTCTCCTCTGGGATTAAACTATCCCACTTCAGTGCTCTTCTTGAATGCTGAGGCACGATTTGCATACTTTAAATAGCAGTGTATTTCTTGAGAGTTTCAGATGCATGAGCTATCTCTTTGCATGCATCTCACAATATAACATGGTAGGTAAAGATTTTTTGAGGACCTAACAAGTATTAGTGAGAGAGTATAAGGTACAGTATTACATACAAGCTCAATTTTTACAGGCAAGGAGTTTATGAAAAAGGTGAGTTAAGTGTCAGGACCTCAGTGCATCCAACTGATCCCTTTTAACACAAAAACAGTTGAACCAGGTATTATTTAAAGAAACATCAGCAGGGAATGTTTCTGAAGCATGGCAGCTTTAGAGTTATGAGAATTTTTGTTTGCTGAAGCAAAGAAAATTGCAGAGACAAAAGTAGTGAATTGGCTGATGAACTGGTGTAGGAACTGATGAGAAAATGCTTGTAAAATCCCAGGTCACACAACTAGGCAAGGACAGAGCCAAGGATTTGGATGTTCTAACTAGCATGCAGAGGGTCACAGTGAAAAAAAATCACTGAAAGCACAAACTGCTTTTCTCACCCTCCCCCTTCATGCTGCCTTCAGTGTTGCTTGTGTCCTTAACCCTGCAGCTTCAGTGGAGGCTGTTGCACCTCTCTAAAACAAAACAGCTGATCTAGTGAGTCCTACTGCTGTGTGAATGCTGCTGTATGTATCTGTGCAGGAAAAGGCTAATTTAGTCTTTTTTAATTCCTTTTTCTTGTCTGATACTAACCATCTTTACTTTTTCCATGTGACTCCAGGCAGCAAGCAAATAGGACGTTTCAAATATAAAGGCACAACATTATTTTAATATAAGATTTATATTGTTGTAGGTGGCGTTTGATTTGAAGAAGGAGTTTACTGAATACATAAATGACTTTGTCATGCTTGTGGCAGGTTCTGCTCATGTTTAGCTCTTTCTTTTAGTCACTGGACAGGAAGCAGTATTCTCATTAGTAACATCAGTGGTCTAGCACAGGGGAAAGCATGTTTGCTGACTCTGAGGTAAAGAACATGTTGCACCAGTGTTTGTGTTTAGTTGCTGCTTGCATGAAAGAACTGCACAATTCTGTGTGCTGAAGGATGGGGTAGAAGGTGGATGGTTGTGTAAGCAGCAGTAGATGAGTGCTGGGGAAAACCTCTTGCTGAAATCTGGGAGGTAGGAGCTGTTAGAGCCAAAAGAGCTGTTACTAACAGACTCAGGAGAAAAGTAGTTGTGTCTTGCTAATGCACTGAGTTACCATTGGCATCAAAACCACTGTGATTTAGCAGAGTAGAGATAATGGGCCCAGCTTCATTGAGAACTGGCTAATGGAAATCAGTGTGGCACTGTGCTGCTCTGCTGCTGTGCACGGCCTTACATAAGCCAAGGGAATGTTCATGGAAATGGGATGTTAGGTTCAAACTGAAGAGTTAAAAAAAAAAACCCAAACCCCAACAAACAAACAAACAAACAAACAAACAAACCACACCCAAAACCCAAACCCAGAAAACAGGAAAAGGGAGCAGGGAGGTGATAAATTGCTGATATTTTGTCCCCTTTAGCTTGACTGAAATGTTGCACTTTGCCCTCATTTAGATTTAGAAGTATTGGCCAAGCAGAGGAAATCTACCATATCGTCCCTACTCCTGCCATATGCAAGGAGTCATAAGTGCATACTGACAAATGACTTATGTATTTATGGTCTCTCTGCTGTGTAGATTCTTGAGGAGTCCTCATTCCAGTTGCTGTGCAGTTGTCAGCAGCACCATCACACTGTTATTTTTTTTTTCTCCTTTCATCTTGATAGAAAATGTCTGTGCTGTGCTCTGTTCTGTTTTGGTTGGGTTTTGTTTTTCTTCTTTTTCTCCTTCTGGCCCTTGGGCTCTGTGGGAGGCATGAACTGTGCTGGGAAGTTAAAAGGGAGGTAGAGAACCAGAAATACAGCTGGCAGATGGGTAAAAGTAGATGTAACCTAACAAAGGCCACCCATGTTATCTTCTCCGGTCTTTTGACCCCCCAGAATGCATTACATTAGCTTAGATTGCCATGAACAGGCATACCTGCTCCTGCTGGCATATATATAAATATATCTCAAGTGAAACCTTCTTGAATACATCTAAAGTCCAAGAGTTTTTTCCTCCCCCAGAAGCTGTAAAACTGTGGTTGAATCTGCTGTTAAACCTGTTGTCTGTCCAGCAGTTTCTTCATCAGAGCTGTGCATGTGGTTCCCAGCTTTTAAGTGCTTTAAAACTTCTTCCTGATTTTTATAATTCCATGACTTTTAACCGCTTAAGTGAAGTTTCCAAGCCTGGACCTTGCCTAGAGAAGCCGAACTTTGATCTTTGTATGAAGAAGTGTTTACAAGTGAAGACATGTAAGACAAGGTAGTTCACCTGTCTGTAAGGCTCTGCAAAAGCACTGCTGAGAGCTGTTGGTAGCACTTGTGAAAGCTTTAAATGGCACAGTTCCAGCAGGGGCAGAGAGGAGGGTAAGAGAACATAGATGCACTGCATTGTTACTGTGCCTTCTCACATTGCCCATTGAACTGATCAGAATACTTGGACAGGTTTAAGATTTCTCCTTTGGACAAACCCAGTTGGTGTGCTAAACTAGGCTGCCAATCTGAAGCCATTTTGGCAGCAAACTCTAATAATTATGCGAGCAATTAGTGCAGGAAAATCTTGAAGGAAGCCAGGGGAGGAGTGGCTCCCTTGTTGAGATGACACCAAACCAGACAGAACTGGAGTTACTCCAAACGGAGAGGACAGTGTTTCTGGGCAAGCAGCAAATAGCATGTGTCATCTGTGCAGTACGACTGCAGGGGAGAGAAACCAACAAGAAGTTAGTTGAGTGCATTTTCACTTTATTTGAATCTCAGGAAAGGCAAAGAATACAAAGAGATGCTTTCTATAAGTAGTGTGGTGTTAAAATAATGGAGCTTTACAGAAGCTTCTTAAGTAGACTTCCTGCAATTAATTTTGGTCCTTTCAAATCACCTCATCTTAACCTACAAGAGCCCCTGCAGGCACACTTGCAGGTAGGAGTAATGAAGAAGGGCTTCCGTCTGTTTTCAGAGTGTGAGACAGAATACTGAATAAAGAGATCTCCAAAGATACGTGAGGCAGCTGGTTACCAGCCCCTCAGGGAAGTCAAGGTAGTTATTTGCCATTTCTGAAGTTGCAGGCATGTCTTCACCTTGCCTTACCCTCCCACCCCCAATGCCAAGTTATTCAGACAAAAAAGGGTAGCAGAGCATTTGCATATCCACATTTTAGATGAAGTTTTGTCACTTTTTAACTTCAGTTTTTAAGGGGTACAGTCTTAATCGAACATTGGTTGCTGATGGGCATCTCAGATTGAGAGCACAGAGAAGATATGGATCCTAACCTGAACAGCACAGAACAGAAAAAGCAACTGAGGGCAACTTTAAGTGTATTTGTTGTTTACCTAATAGCCCGAACAAAGCAACTATAGTTGACTGCCTCTAGCAGTGTGTCCTACTTTAGGGGAAATGTTTTGAGCGAAAGAAACTAAAGTGGAACGAGTAAGTTAAGTGGTCGATCACTAAATGCCATTAAACCAGCCTGTTAAATGTAAAAATCTGTCTCAATTGTCCAAATTGTATTTCATCTAGTAAGCAAGTAGTAATCAAGGTAGTAAGGAAGTAGCCACTATAAAATACTGGAGTGACTGATCTGCTGAGAAAAGAAAAACTGGGATTAAAAAGTCCTCCAAAAGAGAAGTGCTGGAGAGAGAGAAAAGCCCCAGTGATGATTCTCTTTACTATAATGCCAAAGTGTTTCTTCTTGTAGCTATTTTCACTACACTTCAGCAGAGAAGGTGAGAGATCTAAGCTGTGTGCAGCTTCTCAGCATGACTAGGAAAGCTGACCTGTTGTCACTGTGATAGTGATGGAGAGCGGAGATGTCCAAGGGCAGCCTCGATCCTGAAGAAGGTCCATGGCAAAAGCACTGCTGAGAGGTGGCAGGATTTCCACTGCCAGCATTTACAAGCCATGTACCTTTTCCTTAGAAGGAAAAAATAACCCAACCCAAACCCAGGGATGCTGTGGCCAAGGCAGGAATTTTGTGGTGCTTAGTAAATTTTATGGTGAGACACGTGGGACCTGGGCCAGCAGTTCGTATTCTGCTAATTCTGGCATCCATCAAGTGACAGGATTTATCCAAGTGGGGTATTTGCAGGAATAGAGACACGGCGGATTATAAACCATCACAGGGAGAGGCTGTGTTGTCATCCTGATATGACTCTGACTCATGTTGTTACCCATTTTAGGACCTGCTGCCGCTGCGGCCTCTCTGGTGTCATTTTCTGCTGGACTCACACAGAAGCCTTTCTCCAGTGATGTTGGTGTGGTTCACTTTAACAAAGTGCTTGTGAATGACGGGGACTATTACAACCCTAATACAGGTAACAGCCAAAGAATGGACTCACAGAGATGCCAGACAGGCAGTAGCATGGGTTACCAGTGTTTGGTGCTATCTCAGGCCTTGCTGGCACACTGAACAACCAAAATAAGTTAATCTAAACCTGGAATAAAAGCTTCCTATGGATGTGGACAGGCACACACTTTGCCACTACTGATTTTCTGCAGCTGTCTGGTAATTTTGAGGCCCACTCAGCACTGTGTCAGCTCTGCCAGCACAGCTGGTTTTGCTCCTCAACCACCTCAGGCTGGCTGAGCCCAGGTAGTAGAGGTGAGGTTCCTTGCTAACCCACTTTGCTGCAGCTCAGCCAGATGGGTCACTCGGGGAGAGGCAGGTGATACATACTGCCTTCCCAGTAGTAGTACCTGCGGGTTGCCCCCTCCTCAGGCAGAGTGTCCTGTCACTCGAGGGTGTTAGGTGTGCCTTAACCTGGGGACTGGCACAGCACGTGGGTGCCTCTCACCTCATCACCCAGCTCTGAGTCATGGTGGTTGCTTAGTCCAGGAGGTTCCGAAGGACTTGTGGGCTGTAGTATAAAAGCAGTAACCCTTTGTCTTCATGACTGCTGTCAGTTGGTCTGCTACCCAGGCTGACCATGTCACAGTTATCCGTACATAGCAAAGGGTAACCCATGTCATTTTATGTTTGTCATTGTACTTGGAGCAATTAGGTCTTTCCATTCTGAATAACTCTGGGAACTCTTCTGCAGGCATTTTCACATCACCATATGAAGGACGCTACCTGATCACTGCTGTGCTGGCCCCAGAGAGGGATGAGTACGTAGAAGCAGTGCTGTCTGTCTCCAACGCAAGTGTAGCTCAGCTCCACACGGCTGGATACAGAAGGGAACTGTTGGAGTATCACAAACCCTACTCAGGGAAACAGACCTGTGGTGGTCCTGGGACGTTCCACCTTGTTCTTCACCTCAAAGCGGGAGATGAAGTAAACGTCGTTGTAACGGGAGGCAAACTGGCCTACACAGACTCTGACGAAATGTACTCCACGTTTAGTGGAGTTCTCCTTTATCCTTCCATTTCTCATGTTTAGGTTTACCTTGAACAGGAGAGAAGGGTAAGATATTCAGAAGAAATTAAGTGTAATAAAATTCAAAGCTTTAATATATTCAGTTTATATATTTGATTTTCAGTGATGGGTTTATAGTCTATACTGAGACCTTCTCCTTGTCCTGTTTCCAGATGTAGCTACAAAAGACATGTTTCTGTAGCTAAACTAATTTCTTCCCAAGTTCTTGTTTACCTGCACAAACAGAACAACTGTTCAAACAACAAATACGTTCTTGATAGATACTTCTCCACTGTGCTCTTGCTATTCTCTATTAAATTGTCTTTGCAGTGCTCTCCCTAGTTTTTCAAATTGTCCCCAGTTTATCAAAGTTTACATCTGAAGTTTACAATCATGGTCAGCTATTTTTATGTTTTCAGTAAAGCAGGGCCAGGAAAGTGAAATTGTATTGGACATGGTCAATAACTTTTGGTGTTATTTAAGACTACATTGGGTCAAGTGCTTTCTTACAAACAGTTTGTTCAATGCAGTTGCTAACCGTGATGCTGCAGAGCAAAAGGATACTCACCTGCGTCAGGTTTCTTTTACTTTAAGGCCTAAACACAGTGCTTAGAGACAGGTGACTCATTCCAGTCAAGTGGAAGCAGCTGTGCAGGGAGAAGCTTGCCCGGCCTCGGATTTCCACATGCTTTTCTACAGCAGATGTGAGCATACTACAGCAGATGTGAGCGTAAGGTGCAGGTGCTACTACTGAAAGCATTAGAACAGTTATTTTCAATGGATACAGTAAGACAGATGATCAGTTAAGCATGGTGCTCTTGAGATTAAAGCTTGCTGCTTGAAGTTAATGAAACAGTTCAGAGGAAAATGAATTGTCTCTGCTTAGCTAGAAAAATGAAAAGTTTAAAAACTTTGTTTCTGGCACTCTTACAGTATTTGCATTAAAAAGGAAGTTTTCTTCTTTGTAAAAGACAGAGAAAAATTGTTGAGAGAGGAAAATAGTCTTATTGTCAAAGGCATAAACCAGCCATCTACACCAAGTTTTCGCTTTAGCCTCCTGCATTATGCTTTTGACTGAGGTTTGTTTCAACACTCAGCATCTGTTTATATGGATGAAGCAACTTTCTTAGTTAAAACAAATACATTTGGGGCAACAGTATTTTACTTCTCATACTGGCCACTTCTCTGTGGAGGTAACAGTGATGGTTTGGCGCTTTTGAGTTAGATGTGATCTCTTTTATGGCTGAAAAAGAAATCTGGCATGATTTACTGAGAGCAAGACTGTTCCTTTGTCACATATATATTTATACAAACTGATGTTCTTAATAGTCTGTTCATGCTGCATAGAGTTGTATTTATCATAGAGGTTTGTGTAATATTTTTTCCTTCTTACAAATGCAGAACAGCTTTTTATAGTATAGCCTCAGAACAAACAATTCTTTCAGGTGAAGGAAGAACTCCCTGTGCTGTAAAGCAGCACAGAATGTTTAGCTGAAGCCCTTCCCATCTGAGGAGGTCAGATGAAAACTTGGCCTTGGTTGCATAAGTTTGGAATTGATACTCCCTAATTACTCTGTTTCCAGGCGATGAGATGGGGCCTTCCCACAACAAACTGTCACATCCTGGAAGATGAGCTGCTTTGGGGAAAAGCAGGCAGAAAAAGCTTTCCCTCCACAGAGAAACTCTGAATCAGTCCCTTACAGCTAGGATTGCACTGGGGGCTGTGAGCACAGGGGGGAAATTGAGTGGGGTTTTAGTTTAGGATCTCTTGGCACCTGATTTTCAGAAATGACGGTGTTGCTAAGAAGCAGAAGGTAGGACTGGACGTATTTTGTCGTAGGAAGGCTGTTTCTATGAGTAGCTAAAGCTGTACGCCGAGCTTGCACTTCACACCGTGATAAAGGGAGAAATGAGCCCCAGCTCATTTCCCTTCACATTTGTCTTGACCTGCGCTGGAGCATGAGGCATTAGCATGCAGTTAGCAGCCGCGTGCTTGTTGAAGGGGGGCATAGGGGTTCTTTGTCTTAAATCAACAGCCTCTTTCTGTCCCATGCCTTTGTAGGTCTCAAATGTGAAGGGACATACAGGAAGGATTGTTTTCTGTGTTTTCAAAAGCCAGTTCCATCAACCACTTTTTAAAAAGCAGAACTTCTTGCAATGTACAAAAGCTAGAGAGGCACTTCTCCTTTTAGGCTGTTTTTCCACTCTCCTCAGGAAAGCTGTGTTCTCTAAGAAGTTGGCTCTGGAGTACGTATGACTCAAGTATTGTTAGATTATTGTTGCCTGTTCTAAAAATGACTCATGGAAACAAACAAAATGAGCTGAGCGCTGAGGGAGACCCAGCTGGCAAACACAACCCCTTTTTTCTTTTCTTTCCCCCCTCCCTCCAAATGAGGCATTTTTAAGAATGAATTTTTAATGCTGATGCTGAGATTGTTTCAGCCCTCATAATGCAGCATAAGTGGTATTTGTACACAGGTATAAGCTATGTTACAGCAGGGCCCAATCTCAGCTGTGTATTTTGAGGACAACTTTTAGAGCTTTTAAGGATAGTTTCCCACCTGCCATCTCTAGCAGCACAGTGGCTAATGCTGCTAGGGATTCTACAGGGAAAATCTGTCTCAGATTCCTGCCTTTATTGAGGGAGACCTGACCCTTAATTTCCACTTCTTGGTAATTGCTTTAATCAGGGTTAGTGGCTCAGTTCTCCTGATGAGGTTATTTTTCCTGGATCTTACAAGGTGGAATATTCACCCAGCTGGGAAGAGGGCAGTGCTGTGGCCCCTGAACAGCAAAGGGAGGGGGAAACCTGAGTTCTGGTCTCTGCTCCAGTGAATACTTAGATAAAACATCATTAAAGCAGCAACTGGAAGGGACTGAAGCACACACTGAAGCCTGCTGAAGGTTTGCTCCATACAGAACAGCCCAGCTTCAGAGAAGGAAGCAAAGCCCTGCTCCAGGGCACCCAGAACCCACTGATGGAGCATTTACATCTTCAGTGAGAATCTGCAGCAGAACAAGAAAATACATGCACTGAAAGGAACATTTCACACTGGGCTAATGATTTGACCGCCATAACCAAGAGCATCCACAAGCTCAAATAGGCAGCATCTGTTAACTGAGAAAGCCTTAAAAAAACCCAAACAATCCTGCAGGTGGGAGCTGGAAGGCAGGTATGCTGCCTGGTTATAAATCATGGTGCTGCCTTTTAGATCAGCTTTGTAGGTACCTCTGTGTTGCAGTTCACGAGGACTGCAAGACTCCAAGACAAAACAGTATCTGTTGTGCCAGGTGCTTCCCCTCTTGACATTGAAATGGGAAGACAAACTGAACAATGCCAGTACCAAAACAAGGGGAGTCCCCAAGAAAGCGTCACATGTGAGAGAGATAGAGGTAGATAGGTAAATGCCCATTGCCAGGTCTCTAGCAGCAAAACATCTTAAGACACACCAGTATGCTGACAAGCCTAAGAGGCTCTGCGCTGGCCAAAAGTGTCTCCTACAGCAGCCATAGGGAAATGCAACAATGCCAAAGATAGAACGGCCATCTCCCCAGCTCAGTTTGGAGAAAAGCAGGAAAGCCAAATGTGTAAAAAACCTACCTCATTATTTTAATTTGCTGTTAACACTTCAGACACAGCAGAAACATTTCCATACTGACCGTGCCAAGCAATGGGGGTTTTCTGTGATATCCCATCATGTATCTTTTTGGAGCACACCAGGTTACCTGCAGCAGCTTTGTGCAGTTCTGCTGAGAGACTCTAGCCAGCGCAGTGAGGCCAATCAGCCAGCTGAGTGAAGTTTTAAGTACTCAAGGAAATAGAGTGAGCTGTAAGTGGAAAGCACGGGAAGGCAACTTGAAACAAAATGCACATCACCATCCAAGGCGGCTTTAAAATGCACTTGGAATGCGTGGAAAAGGGCTCCCTGGCTGCAGCCAGGAGCTTCAAATCAGGATTGAACCATCTCCCGAGGATACATTGTGCATTTGGAAGTGAGTTTTAGCTGCTGAATAAATAAATCAGGCTTTATGTTATGGCCCAGTAGTGGATATGGATCAATTTCACCAAACCTACAAATGCAGTTAACCACCTTGGCTTGAGTTGGAAGGACTGTGCTCCTCTGAGACTTGAGGAGCAGAAACAAACTGCCAGTTGCTCCCAGGTAACAGCATAGAATTTCAATAGTCAGGTTACCAGGAATACCTGGGGGCTGTGTCCGCTGTCATCACAAGACAGACTTGTGCTGGAGCCAGCACTAATCCTCCTGTGACTGACCCTGCAGACGAGACAAGATGTGGAACAAGAGCTCTGCAGATTCCTTGTATGCAGGAGACTTCAAAGAACATCTTGTAACATGTTACTACATAGATAGGCAGGTTTTGGTATTTATCCATTTTGCTATCTGGATTGTGAAAAAAAAAGGGAATATTAATTTTTCAGCAAAAAAGAATAGTGCATTTGAGAGTATGCTTTATATGTGCATGTGTATACATATATTCATGTATATGTAAGAGAGAATATCCAGGAACATGAAAGAAAATGGTGTGATGGAAAACTGCAGATATGTCCAAATAAAGACTGCCTCTTCTGTGATGTGTTGATGCTCTTTTTTTGCTTTCCAGTGAACACAGCAGCACTGTAAGCCAAAATTTTTGCTCTCCACCACCTTTAAAACTTCAGTTTCACAGTCAAGCTGGCTTCTGTCTAGCTTGCAAGTGTATTTTAAGTGTTTATTGAGTCTCAAGCACTGTTACTTAGGCTTTGTGGTACACACAAGTTCTGTCAACACAGTTCTTGCCCATTTTAGTTGCTCATTTGGTGCCCTGGTTCCCGACATATAGATTGTTTCAGTTGGAAGGGCCCTACAATGATGATCTAGTAAAACTTCCTGACGACCTCAGGGCTGACCACAAGTTAAAGCAAGCTGTTAAAGGGTGTTGTCCTGATGTCTCTTAAACACTGACAGGTTTGGACACGGACCACCTCTCCGTTTGATCCACCCTCTACATAAAGAAATGCTTCCCAGTGTCCAGTCTAAACCTTCCCTGGTGCAGCTTTGAACCATTCCTACATATCCTGTCACTGGGACAAGTGAGAGGCTTTATTAAAGAGGGAGGGATCAGCACCTCCTCTCCACTTCCCCTCCTCAAGAACCCGTTAGAGAACAGTGAGATCTCCCTCAGCCTCCTTTTCCCCAAGCTGGACAAGCCCAAAGTCCTCAGCCACTCCTCACAGGACATTCCCTCCAGCCCTTTCACCAGTTCTGTTGTCCTCCTCAGGACACATCTGGGACCTTCACATCCTTAAACTGTGGGGCCCAGCACTGCACACAGCAGTCGAGGTGAGGCCCCACCAGCACTGAGTGCGGTGGCAGTCACCTCTTCTGACTGGCTGGTGATGCTGTTGGTTCTGCTGTACCCCAGGGTGCAGTTTGCCCTCTAGGCTGCCAGGGCTCACTGCTGACTCCTATTGATCCTGCTGCCAACCAGCACCCCAAGGTCCCTTTCTGCAGGGCAGCTGCCCAGCCATTCCTCTCCCCATCTATACTTATACCCAGTGTAATTCTGTACCAGGCACAGAAACCAGCATTTGGATTTGTTAAATATCCCATTAATCACTGCCCAATGCTCCAATCTATCTAGATTTCTCTGCGAGACCTCCCGTCCCTCAAGAGAGTCAACTGTACCTCCTAGTTTGGTATCGTCACTGAACTTGCTAATGGTGCATTCAACTCCTGCATCCAGGTCACTGGTTAAAATAGTGACCAGAGCTGGCCCCAGGATTGAGCCCTGAGGAACACCACTGCTGCCTGCTCACCAGCCAGGTGTAGCCCCGTTCACCACAACCCTTTGAGTTCTGCCCCTCTGAACAGCTTGGACCATGTTGCTTATTCTGACCAGAACACGTACACATGAAGTACCATCAGAAGTGGGTAACAAGATTACAGAACAGCAACCTAGGAAACAGAAGGAAAAGACAGCAGGGGAAGACTGAAGCAGAAGAAATTACTAGGAAGGAAGCACCATGTATCCCAGGTCTCAGTGCTAGGGTTGAGACTGGTAACCACTCAGTTGTTAAAGCTGAATTCAGATTAATTCAGTCTAAATGTGAATGTTTAGCCAAAACTACCTATCTGGCATGCTTCCTTACAAGCCAAAGGCTTCTTGTAGCACTCCCAAGGCAGTGGCTTACCATCGCTTGTAATTCTCTCAATGCACAGTTAATTGTGCCCTGTTCAAACACTATACACAAAAGCCATTAATGCAAGCCCTCAGTCTCATGTAGTTCAACATCTGTTCTCCCACTGAGCCCAGCTGCTGTCACAGCCATTTGGCAACCACTTCAGCCGTGAAGAAAAACACCACACAGGGTTACAGCGCTGGAGTCTTCGCGCTGTTCCTTGCTCAATCCCCCTGTGAGGGGTCTTGGGCATCTCTGGTGCGGGGCAGAAACATCAATGTGCTTCTGATTGACTTCTGTAAGGTGAGGGGAGAGGAGGAAAAGCAATGAGTACAACACATTGCACAGAAGCAGCCCCCTGCCAGAAGACCTCGACAAGCTCTTGCTCTGCCCAGCCATGAAACCTTCATAGGCTCTGAATTGTTCAGGTCCCTTCCCCTGTGTGGCACCCACGGCTTCTGCTGAGCAGCCAGCAACCCACTGCCCCACTCAGCACTGGCCTCAGGGCTTGGCTGGCAACTACAGGAAGTGTGAGTGCGCATATACCAAACCAAAATGGCTTCCCAAACACAAAGGCACGGGGCTGCACATGCGGCCCTCCTGGGGCCCTTGCTGTACTGACTGCATGGCACGACTGCAGAAATACCACCCTGCACACACAGAGCGCCTGTTCTTGGAAACACTGGTTCTGTCTTTGTGCATTTAAGACTGGTGCTCCACGGCAGAAAATCCATCCACCAAGAACGCCACTGGACTAAGACAGAAACAACACCCACAAAGAAACCTTTCTGCAACAGACCTGAACACTTGGCACACATAGGACACGCCACCCTTGTATTGTGTGCACCCACAGTTTCTCACTGCATGTGACAAGCAAGTATGGAGACCCAGGAGTGAAAGATGAAGTGGCAGTGAAGAGAGCACAGTGTGAGGAATGAAGTGCCCTGGGTGTGAAGAAAAGGGCACAGAACCACAGGGGAAACCAAACAAAATTCAGATGGTGAAACCCCAGCAGTAAGCTGTGCCTGGGTACAAAATGAGTGAGTGAATGGGTGCTGGGGGCAGCAACACAAGTCACTCAGGCAGATCTGTCACACCTCTCTCCAAACCAGGGTAGACTTACAAGGGCTTGAACTATGCAGTTGCAGTATTTTCCTCAAGGCAGCCTGTGCATTCCTGTCATGTATCTGTTACCCGATACTATATTAATAATGCATGTTTGCTTTTTGTCATAACCCAATATTGGTACTAGCATACAATGCAAGTTTGATGACAGCAATTATTTATCAGTTGTATAAATACTCTGAGAAAAGTAAACAGTATGAGAGAGCACAAATGTATCATAAAGAAAAACTTGAATTCCATGTGAAATCTGAGCACAATTTAAATAACCCTACATTTACTAAATTAGCAGTACAAGAATGGAATTCCCAAGTACAAAGAGAAGAAAAGTTGTAGTTTAAGTTTGTTTATTGTGATAACATTGTTCTGAACATCAATAAACATTGCACTGAAGTGTGGGTTACTGTACCCAAGATAGTCCAGTCTTAATGAAAAATCACTGTATTGGTATGATCACAGATTTGACAATTTTAAACACATGACTTTATTAGTGATTGGGTTGCTTAACAATCAGGTATTCCACATCTTCAACATAAAAATGAAACAAATGGTTCAAGAGTTTTCCCACTCTCAAACCAACATTTTAACTTTCATCTGGAAGTAATTAACACTGTAAAAAAATCCAAACCAATTCCGTTCTATTCAACAGATTTTAACTTTGGAAATGAAAACTTCTTCAGGCAAAAGTGACTCTTTAAAGGCATCTCAGTTTAACTCTGTATTTCTGATGTTGCATTATGAATGTGTCTTTACCATAAACAGACTCAGGAGTTTGCTTCAGAAGTTCCGTAACGGAGTTGACACAAGTGTTAAAACTTCTCCAGTTGAAAAAAAAAAACAACAACAACACAACAACCCCAAAAAGTTTTTGGAGGAGTATACTGGTGATGGGAAGCTAAGGATACACAAGCCAGGACTGCACATGCAATTGTATACTGTTGGGGGTGAGTGCACAACCTTTGAAGTACAGACATGCTTGGTGCAGTAAAAAAATCCCAACAAAATTCCCAGAAATGTGTACCACTTGAATTCCTGATCTTTAAATCATTATAGAAATGGGTAATGTCCAAGTCACTAACAAGTTTTGAATTGCAATGTTCTTTGTTTACTCCCAGATAGGTATCACTGACTCCGCCTCTGACAGGGTGCCAATGCTGAGAGGATCTGCATCTTCAACAACACAGTCTTAACAGGGGGGTGCATGGGCCCACAGACACATGCATGTAGAAGTTCCTCTTTCATAGAAAGAATGATTTTGCTTGTGCTAATTCTAAGTAAGTATCGCACAACTTGCTCTCAAACATTAGTTTCAGGCCATTTCTCTCAACTAAGGTAACAAAGGACAGGCTACTGCATAACTCCTATTTACTCCATATTAATATTGCAGCACAAGCCTACAGTTTGATAGCAATGAGATGTCTTTTATAGAGTCAGTAAAGTGCCCAGCAGTCCAAATTACACAGGTAAGCAGTGACAGGTACAGTGTCCCATATTCTGCCCCTAAACTGGGTTAACAAGCTATCTGAAAAGCTTCAAATACAAGCCAGACTTAGAAAAAGAAAACAAAACAGCCACTCTGCCCTACTCGTATCAGAAATACTCAAGAACACTTTTACATTTTATCAAAAAACAAATATCAAAACTGTAGCTGTTACAGAGCAAAAATATCAAAATCTTTAACTAAGCATTTTTTGGACATCCCTATAATGCAAAAGATCAGGTTAGCAGAATAAGGAGCTCTCTACAACCACACAACCCCCATATTCAGATCAGCTGAAATTATATGCATTTGGAGATACATCTGATACTATTTTTCCTCATACTCATTTACTCATTTTTTTCATTACATTCATTTAACTCAAATGAATATAACCCACTTTAAAATCCACAGCTCATCTTTATGACAATTTCAAAGGATGAATGGGACTGAAGAGAAAAAAGACCAAGTAATAGGAAAAAAAAAAAAAACAAACTAAGAAAGATATGGCCGAAGTTTGGCAACAATCTGTCCTGTTTGGAAACCCATCCCAGTTTCAATAAGCGCTCTTATTTTTCAAAAAGCCATGTAAAAACAGGGCCACTAAGAATAAGCTAAGCATGGTAAAGAAAATTTTGACATCCGCACAGGAGTGTTTCAGGAAAAGCAGCTTCACTCCCTTTATGTAAAATAGAATCTTCAGATAGAATATTTCATCTTGTAATTAAAATACTTTATTATGTTGGACTCTATTTAAAGTATTTAAGTGACTTAAAAGCTCAAATTCCATTGATATTCAAAGCACTTGGTGAGCATGAAAAATTCAGTTTCTAATGAAATCTATTGAATAAAAGGTAAGAAAAACAAGATGAATACATGGGAATGATGTTTGTAAGCTTCTGACAGTAAAAACCCCAACCAAACAAACAAAACAACCCAGTATGAGCAAAATATCCTTTGAGTTGAATCCTGTGAAATCCACTTAAGCACAGAGTAGACTGGTGACAGGACTAAGAGTTTGCTGAAAGAGTCATAGAAAGTCTTGTTCTCGCTGTACAAGAACAAGGATGCCTTTCAGTTCACTGACATGCATGGCACACCATGATGGATAGGTGTGTTTTTTTTTCCACTCTCATACTCCTGCTTTGAAAGAGGGGTTCTCTGTTGATTTTCTTGCCTCCACTCTTCAGTTAATGTTTTATAAGCACAAGAATACACCAGAGTTTTAAAACAGGGGGTTAAAAAAAAAAGTAATTTCATTTACATAGTGGTCTAAAAATGCTACTCCCAAGCAGTTCACCAGCTGTCTAGCTGGTGTTACATCAGAACTGTGCGTTAAGACTACTCAGCCTGATAAAGAAAATATTCCTGGGGGGAGTATGTGTGTGAAACACTCTAAGTGTACTCTTCTGCAAGTAGCGAAACCAAGAGAGCTCCTTTCCCTGCTCCCACTGGTTCTGTGTTGCGCGAGAGCTCACCCCAGAGCCTGGTGAAATTAAGGATGTTGCCACTGAAAGAGTATTTAATGCGAGGCCACAGTAACTCACATAAGGAATGACAGAAAAGACTGTGCCCAGAAAGCCCAGGAATGATGTATCAATGACTTTAGTCCTTAAGCCCTTTGAGCTAGCAGAATGATACATTCTCACCACAGACTTGTCTGAAGGAGGTTAAATGCACTAACTCAGCTTAAAAAGCAGAACTACTTTCGCCTTCAAGTACATTTTGAGAGAAATACTAGCTGCTTTTACAGCTGATAAACACTGGACTTGGAATGCAATTTGTTCACAGGCTCTGACGTGAACCTGAGGAATGACCAGCATGATGTTGATGAATAACCCAAAACGTAAAGGAAAAAAAATACCAACAAAACCAAACCAAAACCAAACCAAACCAAAACAACAACAAAAAAAAAGAAAACAAGACCAAAAAGGTTTTATTCTGCTCTGCAGTATTTAACCATTCTCATACCTGGAATCTCATTGAGCTGCATTTCCTTCCAGCCCCTGAAAACCTGCAATACAGGATTCTGGAAAGATCTGCAGTAGACAATTAAAAAATTAAATAGTTTTTTCAGTATTACAATTCCCTGAATATAATCTGTACATACTTTTACTGGCCTACACAGCAAACACACACGCGTGCATCATCTCTGTGTTGAAAAAGGAAATTAAAATGACAGCTCCCCAACTCTTACAGAAACGTTCAAGATTTTTCTTGATGGAACCCGAACGTGACAAAGTGCAGCCTGAAAACAATAAAAGCCATACAAATATCTGAAGACAACTTTCGTTTTAACAAGCTCATGGAATAGTTGAAACATTGCATATAAAGTAAATCGTAAGCAGAGTTAGTCTGAGTGTGAATTGTACAAGCACAGCCTTGTACATGTGACAAAAGGCATATTTACATTTAAAGAGGAATTTTATGTCTTCAGAGCCTGTCAGGCTAGTAATGCCTACACATTTTCTGTATTTTAGCTGAGAAAGAGCACACAATGGTCTTAGGTTCCGGCTCCTTTCAAAAATTGCCTAATTACCCACCTGAACACTAGACCATGTTTTTTATTAGTAGGTCTGACATTCTATTTGGCAGTTTCCATATGCTTTTTGGCTTCATTTTAGAAGATATACTATTAAGACTAATTAAAAAAAAAAAAAAGAATCTATGTTTACAACAAGGTCTGTATTGATGAAAATGCAAAGTCACAGTTTACCTCAGCTTTAGTCACCCTGAAGCACTTGGGTACCATGAACATCAATGACAGGCCAACTTCAAGTGCCTTAGAACAGGTATATAAAGAGAAGCAATAAAGAAACAAACAAACCTTAGGAAAAAAGAAAGACAGTAGCTTTGCATTTTCTTTGTTTTAAACCAACGGAGTTAAAGTGATTTCTTTAGTAAGACTTATGGTACCAGTATATCAATTAGCATCTTTGTTAAGAAAGTTCTTCACATTTAAACTGAAGTTGAGTAGCTGAATATGAAATTCCATCTCTAGGTGAGAACTGTTTTTCAGGCCAAGTCGTCCATGTTAAGGTCAGGAAGAGGCTCTCTCCAATAGCAAAAGGAGCTGAATTCTGGGCATGGAAATGCAGAACTCTGCTCTTTATTAAGCAGTGGGAACACATATTCCACAAGTTCACTTAGTCTGTAATACCTATATTAAGAAAGAAGAAAGACCATTATTTAACAGTCTAGTCACTGTTCAGCTGTTGCCAAAAAAGAGCTTAAGAAGTCTAGACCATAAAGCTATAGTCAAATATAGTCAAATAAGGCACCACTTCTGCCAGTTTACTGCTCTTGAAAAGTTTCAGTTAAGTATCCAAAGCTGCAAGATTTTCACGTCACATGTAACAGGAGATTGAATCATCATGGTGACAAATGCTCTCATTTCAAAATTCTTTAGCTGAAATAACAAAAGTGATCTTACGAAGATTTGTTTCCCTTAGTCCGTTCTTGGATCAGTTCACCCTTTGGATTCACAGTAAATATTCTGCAGTCTGGAACTCCCACTTGCATGTAGGCATATACATCCTGCAAAAAGCACGAACAAACGCACATGCTTCGGTATTCCCTTATTGAATGTGATGTAACAAACAAACAAAAAAAGCTGATCCTAAAAGCTTACAGTAAAACTATTCCCTTAACAAAATACCCCCTGAACAACAGCCAAAACCCCCAAACCAAACAAAAACACATCAAACATACACACACCAGAACAAAATATTCCTTCTGCACCAAAATGCTTGATTCCCATTCCCAAGCCTGGGACCACAAACATACACAAAACCTGTACCACACAATACCATTTCTTGCGACAACATTTTTCTTACAATACCCTCTCTCTCTAGCTTTAGCAATTACAATAGCATTGAGCTGCACAGAAAATACAGGAACTGTAGGACAGGAAAAAGGATTCAAGACTGAGGAGCACTGAATTAATCTCCTTAGGTTAGAAAGCTGTCAAAACTGTCAAAAAGAATGTGGAAAGGTATCATATATTTAATAAAATTTTAAGAGTACAAACACACCTTTGTAACCTTTCTCATACAAGCAGTTCTAGCAGCATCTAAGGTATCTGCATGTGGGCTTTCCTGATCAGACCCATAAAAGCACCAGTGTCCCATTTCCTTGTTAAAATTTAAATAGACACAAAAAGAAAAGCCCTTTTCTTTTGCTTCCCAAGTACTTCATGCATTTTAACCCTTCAATTAGAAAGGGGCAGACTTACATTGGGCCTGTTTCCAAAAGCAGCATAGAAAGGCTGTTTACTGGGAGCAAACAAATTCTTGATATCATTCAAACATTCGATTTTGAACTTTTCAGGCTTCTTTTCTATCACTTCCCTAAAACAAAATTTCAACAGTCAAATTCTAAATCATGATTTGATAGAGGATATCCTCCTTCCCCCACTTATCTGGTATTTATATTCCCATTACTTCCTGTTGCTAACATTGGTAGTTATACAGACATTGGTCAGTAGTTTTTAAAGAATGATACAAGAAACATAGAACATTCGCTGTTTTCCAACATCCATAGTAAAAAATAGGTAAATAGCCTGTGCTTAGGCTAAGTAAATGGGATGAAATTCCCGTCTGTGAACGAAGTCTGTGAACTGCTTTTGCTGTAGATGACTATCTGAATCAGAGGACCTAATCAAGTACACATAAGCTTGTTACAAGTGCTGTCTCTGACAACAGACTGCAGAAGCCTGTCAGTGGACCCAATGGAAGTTGCTGTCATTGCTAGCCATGAATCAGGTGTTGTTACTAAAAAAACAAAACAAAACACAAAAGCAAAGCCAAAGAGATCTTTCCACTATCAGCTCTTCCCATCAAGAACAGGTAGCCTATGGCTGGTTCAAAAGAGCAACCAAGCTGAACCACAGCTAAACTCCATATTGCTTTTTAACTAGTCATATATGAAGCACTCCCAATATCACAAGATCATTTAGCGTGACAGCCTATATTCCCCACCTTTTCTTCCCTCTATCCAGTGCAGTAGCACTGCATTACAATCTTTGTAGCTGTACTTGAAAAGACAAAATTTTACGTATAGAAACAGAAACTAACATTAATCAGTTATGGACTAGAGGAATGAAGAAAAGGCAAAGTGAGCTGCTGACATTGTGTGTTTCATAGCCAATTCTAACATGCCCACAGAAACAGTAGTATATACTAAAACTGAAATTCAGGCAAAATACATTGTTTAGAAATGATCGCTAGAGGGGCATCAAGTCTCCGCAGTCAATCTAGCATAGAGTGTTAAGTTTGGTTCCAGCTGTAATTGTTAGCATTCCGGATTTTTTTAATCTGTTTCTGAGGTTGGGAGGAATGGATGTATGAAATCCCACATACTTACCGATGAAAGGCAGAAAACAAACTGCTGGGGGACAACATTAGAGGGCCCCTGGGGAGAATTGTTCCTTTGTCATTCACCCAATGTAGGTATCCTCTGGTCATATCTGCCATCCCAATGGCACGGGCAGAACAGTACAGAAACTTGTAGCCATTTCTAGAAAAGAATTATCAATTAGTTAGTTAGGCTATTTGCAGAACTTGTAGCACAGAGTGAAGGATGGATAACAAAGTATTCATCAAGCCCCTTCATTTTTCCTGTAGACTTTGCCACTTCATTTGTTACACTGATTTGTACATAGTTACTGCACACACAAAAGGCTTGATTCAATTTGGCAAGTAATTCCAGCTCCTCTGTTATACACAAAGAAAAAAGTTCAGATATCTCCCAGGGACTGCACGGTGTCACAGACAAAATTTAGCCACAGAATGAAGGCCACAAGAACGAAGGTCAATAATAGATTCTAAACCCCAAATATTTTTGTGGAAAGAAACACTACTACACTTTTAAATGGATCACGAAGTGTTTAACAGTTGATCATCCTGTGATCCCCCTCAATAAGCAAGTATTATTTCTGGCATCACTATACTTTTGGAAAAAAGTTTGCTAAACAAAGGACCAAATCTGAAACGGGAAGAAATATGTAGGTTTACGTTACTGGACATAAATATTGTGAGGCTATATGCCTCTTCGATGAACATTACATTTATATAAGGATGGAGCTCGTAACACTTCTGAACCGAGCAAACACCTCACCACTGCTGCAAGAGGGAAGGTACATGGGCTGCTTCTGTAGGTTCTTGCACATCACAAGGTAAGCCCATTCCGTTGACTAACCCAGAAATGTAAGGAGAAATTAACATTTTGCTGAATTACTTTTCTATTGAATTGAATCAGCTTATGTCAGAAGCAGAGAGTGACAGAAAACAAACCAGGCTACCAACCTTCCCACTGTGGCAGTGGCAAGTTGTTAATTATGCTTATGTCAGAACAAGATCTGTCCTAAGGAGCATTCACTTGAATTTGGTAGCAAACGTGTTAAAACACAAAATATTTATGCGCTGGAAGGACATAGTTTAAGTTTGAATTTATACTGTATCATGTTTGTAATAGACTTTGTGATCAACTCAAGTTGGTGGAAACACACATACGCATGAGTGACTGAATTAATTGTTATTATTGTTCTCTTTTGTAGCCAAAATATTACAGTTTTTACAAACTAAAATGCATAATCAAACATTTGTGAAAGGAACTAGTAAAAGTTGCGGCTTCCATTCCTGTAAAAATATACATCTGGGGAAAGAACTTAGTTTTGATTGTGAATGACAGAAGTAGTTCACTTCCCAACATTCAGACCAACAAACTGTAATAAACTGCATAATTATTAACAACAATCCAATTACCTGCCCATTAATTCCTGAATTCCAGAAAACCCTGATTGTTTCATAGATTACATACTTACTCATTTATGGAATGATAGAGTTTTGCAATGCCCTGATGCGTCCAGTCCTTGCCAAGATGAGGGAGTATATGTCCTAAAGCATCAGACCTAAAAGTGAAATCAGATGGCTGATGCTAAGTATCTGAGTTTTGTTAAAGACAACTACTGATGAATATCATAATGAGTATTTACAGAAATACCTCTACAGAAAGTCCTAATGATTTTAAAAGAGAATTAGTAACTACTCCAGACAGAGCAACTAGGTGCAATACAGCACAAGTCGGTTCCCAAGTTAACCTAGAGCTGATAAATCCGGAGAAGTCTAACTGAAAGGGCAGCAGTCACATGGTAAACATTATCACCTTTTAAAAAACACTTTCTAGTCTGGTGTAAAAGCAAGTACAAATTCAAATCAAAGCAACAAGTTTGGGGTTGTTTTTTCCATTACTGTTAATAAACATTTAAGTCTTCTTAAGTGAAGTTTCTTTATTTTATTTTGAAGAGCAGAATACGATCAATAAAGCAAGATTTAAAAAAAAAAAACAACAAACAAACTGCCCCCCCGTAATAATAATAAAAGATACTTACTTGGTAATTGTTCCATCAATGTCTGATATGATGATTTTATCATTCCAGTTCCAGAGATATATTGTTCCTGCACAGCGGCAAGTCCCTTGATATTGGGTTGTAATACTAAATACAACATCATTAGGGCCATCTCTGAGTTTCAATTTTGCCTTTACAATAAAACAAAATAATTGAAAATGTAACTAACTTGCTCTCTCTATAAGATTTTTAGAATCATAAATGAGCTACAGAAAATGGCTAATATGCTATTCCTCATCTATTTTTATTAACTCATCAAAAAGTGAACCATGATTTAACGCTGACACAGTTTTGCTGACAAGGTCTGTTTTGTAGTCTGGACACATGTATTTGTCCATAGCTCCTATATCTGCTTACAGCAGCAGATATTTAAATCTCTGCTACTGTAATTCTTGGTATTACAGGTGACTTACAGGACTATCGAATGGAACTCCCAGTTTGCTATAGTATGCAACAGTATTTTCTACTTAGTGGATGCTTCCCTCAAAATTCTTCCCTGATAAAGATCATACATATAGACAGTAACAGAACTAACTTGTAAATTAAACTGCAATGAATAAACTGCATACCAATTTAAATGTACATTATTCGACTGTTTAGATCCCAGGATATCCAAATTGCAGAAACCAACAATGTCACCTTTTTTAAACATGTTTATACAGAAGTCTGATTATAGAACTTTGGATTAAAAAAAAAAAAAAAAAAAGAAGAATTTCTTACAAGCACAGATTCTTAAAAACCACAACAGAAAAAAAATATCAAAAATTCCCCACAGCTGCACACACGAGCACAGGAAAACACTTTAAATTTCTTTTCGAATTTTAAATTTATCCATTCCTTTCTGCTACTGCTAGAAAAGCAGGAGAAAGCCCAACTCTTACAATCAGAGTGGAATGTTGAAGCATTCTATGTACTATAAAGGCATGCTACTCACAATTTGGTCCGAAGACAGTCTAAGTGACTTCTTGTAAGATGTAATGCTCCCATGGGTTGGATGCTCTGCTGGGGAAGAATCTATTTTCAGGGATTCCTTCAACTCCTGTGATGCTTCATCACTAGAAGAATCATCTTCTGGAGGTCTAACACAACATCAAACAGAATAAATGTAAGCTACAGAAAATCCTTCTTTAATTGTGTAAGATTCCTTTTCAAGACTAATTTCTGTTTATGATGAGGATTTGCAGCTAGCCTAATAGCACAGATTAACAAAGTCCATGGTTTAGTGAATGCCCAGATAAAGCTAGCATATGCCAATAAGCAAGTGAGACTTGTAAGGCATGCTAGTATTGGTGGAGATCTAATGTCACTATTACTAGCTGGCTCCACACATGATGGGTTTAGTAAAGGCAAAGTGTCAAATGGCCACTAATACTGTGTGGATGAATTAGGTAAACTGCAGGTGAAAAGGGATACGGAATGAGTAACACTGTTTTTGTTCTTTAAAAAAGCTGCCACAGTTACTACATAGTTTAAACTGTGGGTGATAAGTTAGTGGAGTATCTCACCTTTTAAGGCTATTCACAGACTTATCTTTTCTGCTAATTAGAGATTTCAAGATTAAAAGCAGCATTTAATTTCTCTGACGCATTAAATCACAACCTATTTAAGTTTTTTTAAAAAAAAACATTCACTGGTATCTTCATAAAATCATGGGAGAATATACACAATAAATTACCTAGACTGGGACAATTTTGTGCAAAATACCGTTAGTTTTCCACCACAATCTTGAGCAACTTGTGCACTGTAATTAATACTATTTTATTGTTCCAATTATTTTATGTTACAAAAAGTTGCACATGGTTTATATTATTCACAAAGTGTTACGCTTTTACAAGAAAAAAAAAGACAAACAGCATGTCAGAAATAATACCACTGTATTTCAAGAGTAGTGGCTCATTGCTAAGGGTTACCATATATGTCTTTGTTGCTCTGTCAGTTATGTTACTATTTAAGAAGTAAACACAATAGGATTTGAGAAATAATTGTAGTGTATTTGTAGTTCCTACAATGTTTGCCGCCACATTATTTTGCTGAATTGTTTGCTAAACACATCTGGCTCCTCTTCAGTAGTTTAGAGGAAAATGTTTCTTCCCACAGTAAATTCCTAATGAATTCTTCCTTGAAAAAAGATTTAAAAAAAGTCACTATTCAGTCCACTAAATGAGTCTTCAGGCAGGAACACACCTGCTATTAACTTGCTCTTTTATAGTTGCTGGCAGCTCGTTTGCTCTTTGCACCTCAGTTTTCCCCTCTTTTGTCTCTGGTATCTAAAGCAACAGGATAATAAAAAGCATATTGACATTTTAAGTATTTTAAACTGATCCAAGTGAATTCACAGTTCACATTTAAGCAAATAGCTATCAGTATAGTACATAAATTTCATTAAGTCTTAGAATTGCTCATTCCTTATTTAACAAAAGGATGCTTATGAAGAAATGATCCATTATAGCCTTTTTTTTTTTTAATTTCAGGAAACAAAGCTCTGCATGCCAGAAGTTGAAATGTCTAGTTTAACACATTAAAGGAGCTGTCAACCTCCAAGCTTGTAAAATTCACTTGGGGGTGGGGAGGGGAGTAAATTTAAGGTTTAGAAAGCTTAAGTCTAAAATGGGGTGTCTCAGCATAACATTTATTATGCAGTACAGCACCTACAATTTATTTGCATGTACATTCCTAAAACATACTGCAGTGACTGAAGAGTAGCTCTAACAATTACTTATACCTTAGAAGAAAGAATTTGAAGTGTATTGTGCAACAGCTGAACACAAGAAATTCTGCTGAAGCAACTGGTAATCACAAATAAAGATGCGGCACTTAAGACTATACCGAAGCAGCTACAGCCACTGTAATACTGAGTAACTTTCAGCTGGCTATCACCAACACAGGGCTATATGAGCATCATTCTGAGGCACTTTTAACAAATCAGTCTTTTAAGTTAAGAAGAAAAAAAAAATTAAATCCAGATAGGTCTCAGTTACCTGTTTAGTCATGCTTTCTCTCTTGCGCCAGAACCACCACCTTCCAGACTTCTTTGGCATCTTTTCTTTGACCCAAGACTCAACAGTAGCCTAAAAAATCAGGCATGTTCTTCATTTGTATAGAAAAACAAACCAAAGAGATAATCATGTGTAACTACATATAGAGTCTTGAAAAAATTTTACCTGTATCTACTTACCTTAGGCAAGCTCTTCTGAAACACCTGCAAACTCAGGATCATTGGAGCAGCCAATGCCCAGTTATAATACCTGTTTTAAAACATGTTATTGGTAAGATATTACAAAACTACCCTTTTTCGATAAAAATATGCATTTATTGCCAACAACTAATATTAAAGCTCTCTGCAAGCAGAGTTGTTTTAAAATATACAACTCAATACCAGTAGCAGTTGCTGAAAAAAACCTGACTTCAGAGTTAAAGCTAAATTTAATGCAAATATTTAGTTTAGTCTGAGAAACAGATCCATCAAAACCAGAAACTGCAGTGGAAGCTGAGACTTCTACTCACTTTAATGGGTAGATTTTAAATGAGATCTTCTATGACCTAATTACATGACACAGAGAATTTACCTGTTATAAATCCTTATTACCAAATTAGGATTGTCTATGAGTCCAGGGTTTTCAGCAAATTCATGATAAGTAATAATATGTTCCATGAATTTTTCTGCAATAGAAGCAGATTTTAATTAAAAATTAGAATATTAAAATCCCAAGATGTCCAACTCGTTTGTATCTAGAAAATTCTTCCTGTCATTTCAGAGTCTTTGCTGACCTTGCAATATCACTCTCATACGTTAACATGGTCTTCCTGTCAAGAATCTTGTGACTGACTGCTTCCTTAGTTAAGAGGGAAAGGCCTCATAACACTTCAACAGTCATAGTAATAAGAATTACAAAATTAGAAGAGGCAGGATGATGAGGAGGTAGCAAATTAACTTTGAACTTTGGGTTCAAAATTAAACAGGGGAAGTTTAGGTTAAATATAACTTCTTTACTGTGAGGGTGGTGAGGCATTGGAATGGGTTGCCCAAGGAAGTTGTAAAGTCTCCATCCCTGGCAGTGATCAAGGCCAGGCTGGAGGGAGTCCTGGGTGACATGGTTTAGTGCGAGGTGTCCCTGCCCATGGCAGAGGGTTGGAACTAGATGATCTTAAGGTCCTTTCCAACCATAACTATTCTATGATTCTATATATAACTTATTCAACTCACAGCCTGGAAAGAAAGCCATGCTTGCTTTAAAAATTATTATGGCAGGTAGAGGGCCTACATGCTACACTAAAAGAGAAGGGGGAAGGATGTTGTCAGCTTTTCAGGTTTGTTTAATCACTGAATTCTAATAGCATTGTCATGACTACTGACTATGCAAATTTGTAGAAATTCATGATTTAGTTTAAGACTCCTACAAGGAAGACATACTTTTTTTCAAGGAAATCCAATACTACTACCACATTACCAAAAAAGCTGTTCTGAGCTTTTATTAATAAGCATGTAATTTTCACTTGATGCATTAGAGACTGGGTGACCCTAAAAATAGTAATACTAAAAATGTTGCATACGTGTTCATGAACACAATGCATACAACTTCAGCATTAAAATTAACCAGATCATTAAAAAGCATCAGCTGTAAAAAAACCTAAAGGTTAACAAATATTTAGGATAGAAAAATAATAGCGTACAACAGGCTTTTAAAATTGCTTTAAAAAAAAAAAAAGAGGAAAAATTATCAATTAACAAGAATATGAATTAAGAAATTATACAGGACTCAGGAAGTAACTGCACCCAGAAACAAGAACTGTTGGTCAGATATGCAGTATGCAGTGCAAAAAAGGAGCCAAAAAGCTTCTTGAGACATCAAGTGCTCTTGATTGAGGTTAAATTCTGCTACCTCCTCCTGGGAATTTTAGAAAATGAAAGATCATTCATTCCATTTCTGCAACATGAGCATAATACAAAGCCAAAGCTTTGCAAGGTTGAATTGAAGCACTGAATCACAGAATCCTAAGTGTTGGAAGGGACCTCCAAAGATCATCTAGTCCAACCCCCCTGCAAGAGCAGGGTAACCTACAGTACGTCACAAATGAACTTGTCCAGGCGGGCCTTGAATATCTCCAATGCAGGAGACTCCACAACCCCCCTGGGCAACCTGTTCCAGTGCTGTCCTTCTCACGGTAAAGAAGTTTTTCCTGATGTTCACATGGAACCTCCTATGCTCCAGTTTACACCCACTGCCCCTTGTCCTATCACTAGACATCACTGAAAAAAACCTAGCTCCATCATCCTGACACTCACCCTTTACATATTTGTAAACATTGATAAGGTCACCCCTCAGTCTCCTCTTCTCCAAGCTAAAGAGAGCCAGCTCCCTCAGCCTCTCCTCATAAAGGAGATGCTCCACTCCCTTAATCATCTTTGCGGCTCTGCGCTGGACTCTTTCAAGCAATTCCCTGTCCTTCTTGAACTGAGGGGCCCAGAACTGGGCACAATATTCCAGATGCGGCCTCACCAAGGCAGAATAGAGGGGGAGGAGAACCTCTCTTGACCTACTAACCACACCCTTTCTAATACACCCTAGGATGCCATTGGCTTTCTTGGCCACAAAGGCACATTGCTGCTCATGGTCATCCTCCTATCCACCAGGACCCCCAGGTCCCTTTCCCCTTCACTACTTTCCACCAGGTCAGTCCCCAATCTGTACTGGTACATGGGGTTGTTCTTCCCCATATGCAAGACTCTACACTTGCCCTTGTTGAATTTCATCAGGTTTCTCCCCGCCCAACTTTCCAGCCTGTCCAGGTCTTGCTGAATGGCAACACAGCCTTCTGGTGTGTCAGCCACTCCTGCCAATTTAGTATCATCAGCAAATTAATTGAAGCTAATTAATTTGTTGAGCTTTATTACTAGTTATGTTTTACTCTTTCACATACCTTTAGAAATCTCTCCATTTTCATTGAGACCTCCACAAAGTGAAAGTGTAACATCAGGCAAGTCCATAGCAGAGTCAGACATGCACTCTGTACCGCTGTCAGCAGCAGCACTTCCTACTGACTGGGGTGACTGCGAACCGGAAAGGGTATCTGACTCTGTCCACTGTCTGAAGCCTGGATCAGAATCACTAAAAAACAAACACAGAAGTCCACATTTTCCTTAAACATTTCACTTAAAAGCAGAGATTTTCAGTTACAGAATACAGTATAGGACTGCTCAAAAAAATAAAAAATAAAAAAATCTTGCTGCTGCATTCCTTTTGGGCGCTACACCATTTTGCAACATAAATTTAAAACCAACCAAACAAAAACCAGATACAAGCACACCTCCCCAAACCTTTATAATACTGGCAGAGTGACATTTTCCAGTTCTCCTAACATTCCCTTAAACTGGGAAATAATTATGTTTCTCTTGCCTGAAACAAAACTGAATTTAAATGACAAAAAGCTCCTTTACATTCTGTGCTCCTCAATCTTTACCAGAAAGCTACAGAATAAAAGGAAAAAGAACATTGCTTGATGTTTTAGAACACTCTGTTTCGAAGACGTACAACAGAAAAGACAAGTGGCCTTTTAAATTAAAAAAAAAAAAAAATCAGTCATCTAAGATTAGTTATTAGTTTAATCTCAAGTAATGCAGTAAGTGCTGAAAAACTTACAATTGTAGTTTTAATAAACCAATAGACACTCCTTCCTTATTAAGTTGCATTTACACAAAGGTCTGCCTTTGTAAAAAGTTACTTGTAAAAGTTATTCTTTTTAAGAGTATTTTAGCAGTATAAAATGCTTTGATTTTATTATAAAAACCCAAACAAAACAAGAGTGAATTTTGAGACTGAGTTGCCTTGCATGAACATTTTGTGGAATTTCTCATGTTGTGACATTTTTCATATTAAAAAAGTTAGAAGGGATGTACAGGGAATGCAAAAAATAAATTGATGTGTGCTTATCCAGAGCTATCAACGTAGCAAAAGAGAGTACTGCTGCAAATGAAATGTGCACTTTAAACTTACTCCCCCTCTATGCTTGCAGAACACACAAATTCCACAAAGATGAAAGCTCTCAGTAATGACTTCATACATGATCTTTAAATGTGTTTTTTGTCAAATCAGAAAGAAATTTTCACAATGAGAAATAAATACCTACCTAAATGATACCTAAATAACACCTAAATAACAGTAAATCACATTGTGCAACTGCAATATAACCCCAGAGCCATAGGACCTTAATTCAAAATTACCTTTTGGGAAAGTAGAGTGCTGCAACTTCAGGTTCCAAAGCCTTTAGGTCCTCCAAGTAAATATCGTCAGGCCCCTGATGATGACTTCGTTTGTGCACCCCTATTAATTTCAACAATTAAGATTACTCAGATGAAGCTACCATTACAGACACATTAAATACAATCATAATTGTGGATGATTCAGACTTACTTGTAGCATTTATAAATCCAAGAGTTTAATTATATTTTTAATCAGATAAGAGTTTAAATAGGAAAAATTGAAAAGGCACATTTGTATTTTTCCCACTATGGCCTTAAATTTAGTAGATCACACTGAAGGAAAGAATCAACAACTTTATTATATACCTTTCTTTTTTGAAGGAGAGTCAGTTTTTGCTGTTGGCTTTGTTTCTGGTAAAGGGTCCACCAACAGTCTGGAATGATGATCAGCATCTAATGGAAATGGGTCTTGTGGTTCTGTGATTGCAGAAGCAAGAGAATCTTTAACATCCATCTGCTTAAGCAGAGGATGAGTTCTTGGCTCAGGTTTCAGTACTGTACAGACAGAATCTTTCACATCATCATCATCTTCAACTTCATCAGAGCTGAGGATGACCCTAAAATGAGTCTTCTCTGATGGAGTAATGGTAGCGGTTCTGGGATGATCCAGTTTCTCTTTCTTGCTTATCTGAAAAACAAAACTCTAGTCAAATCCTCTCACATAGAATCAGAATAGTTAGGGCTGGAAAGGACCTTAAGATCATCAAGTTCCAACCCCCCTGCTATGGGCAGGGAGGGACACCTCCCACTAAACCATGCCACCCAAGGCTCTGTCCAACTTGGCCTTGAACACAGCCAGGGATGGAGCATTCACAATTCTGATCTAAACATTAAACTTGTACTCCTGGTACAAGTCCTGGTGACAAGAATTTAAACATGTTTTAGCAACATAAACCACGCCTCACCTAATTAGCAAAGTTCCCTGCAACAGAAGCTTCATACTAGGTTATTGACAAGTTAAGTAAAGAAACAGGCATAGGGGAAGTGCTGACTTGATCAAACCACAGCAAAAAAAAAAAAAAAAAAACGAAAAAAAAAGGAAAAAAAAAAAACTGAAAAAAAAGCATCAATTTAGACATACCACGGCTACTGTCACCAGCTGTTAGATAAAAATTTACTGTATCAAGGCAACAATTCCTCTGGAACAAACTGTAAAATAGCCTAAACCAAAGGACTTTAAATCTGTAAAGTTGCTTTCTGCTGTTTCTCACTAAAAATTCAAAACTGTCGGATTTTTACCCTAGGTTTTCTGGAATTTGCTGACCAGCTTTCAAACTCCACATATTCGACTATGTGCCAGCCACAGGGGGGTGCTACTTTCCTGCTTCAGCTGAATTATTCCAAACAGCGTCAGGGAATTCCCAAACCTCTCTTTGGACACAATTTTAGATATGCCCAAACTCAGTTCACAAAGAGAGAAACAACACATAAATTTACCTTGGTCGATTCTGGGAATCCTCCCCATGTCCATTCCATGTGAGATTCAGATCGGAGCAAGCTCTCAGCAGGTTTAACTTCTAGTTCTGAATCACTTTTCGGGCAGACTGGCTCAGAGAAAGGGCTAGCAAATCAACAAGAACAAGAAAAAAAAAAAAGCACTACAGTGTTTAAAATGCATTTGTTGTGCAGCTACTGTTGGTAGAGTTTTCTACAGCTTAACAGAGCCCCAATTATTCGGCAACATGGCAAGAAGCCCAGCAGGGTTTTCAGACAGTAAGAAAATAGGTTAAAACCAAAATCACATTAAACGACTTAGCTATCATCCTAAAACAGATTCCTCCACTACATATATGCAGTGTAGGTGTAGCTCTCCCCTCAGCCCATGTTCCATTTTCCAAACGAAACAGAATAAAATAAAAAAGTTTATCTAAAAGTAAGACAAAAATTAGCTCTAAGTTTCTTTCCTCTGTAAAAATACAGCATTTAAGCTTTGCATGCCAAAACTTGATTAATAAAAATCCTGTAAATTTAACGCACAAATGCATACAACACCACCAATTCCTGATGCAGGAAAAACATTAACAAGGTAACTCGGGAGAGGGAAGGGAGATTACTTGAAAATTTCCTTCAGATATATTAGGACTACGCAACCTTTTAAACTCTACCCTATTCTTCCTACAGTGGTGATTAGCCATAAAACAGAAACAGACGTCTGAAACTTACTTTTCCCAAGACTTCTTTTAAGCCAAAAGAACTCACTCTACAAAATGCTAGAAAGGTGTGATTTTGAAATCATTTTGCTCTTATGATCTTAGGGAGAAAAGGAAACACAAGAGGTTGGTTGTTTTGAAGTAGCATTTCAGGTTGAGACAGCTCTGAGTCTATCCTTTAACAGGGAAATTACACTGCATATTACAAAAATGCCACTCTTTTTACACTTTGACACTCATAGCATATTCTGGGTTGTTTAGGGTTTGCTTATTTTGTTTTGGTTTAAATGTCTATATAAATCTCAGTATTTAAATTAAATTGTAGGGACTAGAACTGGACACAGCACTCCACATGTGGTTTAACCAACACTGAGTAGAGTGGGACGATCACATCTCCATCTCTGCTACTAACAGTCCTGCAGATGCAGTGCAGGATCCCATCTGCTTTTGTTGCTGCAGCAGCACTCTGCTGACTCATATTCAGTAACCCCTGCAGATACCTAATTTATGGATTATTTTTTTTTTTATTTCTCTTCAAAATTCCTACAGGAATTAGCTAATACAGTACCATATCTGAAACTTCCTGGAGGCTTGAAGAGACAGGGCTTTTGCAGTATCCTACGAGACTAAACTGATCACAATTCAGACATTAAGAATCCCTCCTATTATTGAGGGACACCAAAACTTCAAAGATAGCAAGAGATTTAAGCATTTCTACAGTGGTGATTCATCATCTCACTGTCAACTTCCAGCATTCATCACCCATGGAAACAAAAAGGAAGTGATTTAGAGATTTATCCTCCTCAGTTTTCTTTTAACAATTTCCTACAGACATTACTTTTTCTGTACTGTTAGAAGGGCTTAAAGAAACACACTGATGAAAATACATGTATTTATTTTTCAGACAGAATACGAACTCCTTTTCCCTACGTGCCAAATAATTTATTCTGCCTATATCACAAGTCAACTGGAAGCCATGCAGAAATATTAACCTGTTTCTAAGCCTAATTCTTAATATTCAGCAGTACCTGCAAAAGTTTGAATACAAAACCTGCCTGTTCCACTTCCCGCAAAGCATTATCATTCTCAAGGAGAAGTCTTCAGTCAAAAGGTCCATACTTGTGATAATGACCTAGTCATGCTAACACTGCTTGTTAAAACAGGAAGAACACTGATGTTATCAGGTATCAAATAACTGATAGTTATGCTTTTGACTTGGGTAGGACAAACAGAAGTGTTCTCATTGAAAAGACTTAGTCTATTTTCTTTCCCGTAGCTCCCTGCAAGGGTTCTGAAGAGCAAGACAACCAACCTCAACTACAAGTCAGTTAGCTTTTCCAGATCTCCAAAAAAGAGGTTATTAGAAACTCCCATTTCTCTTTCCCTGCATAATGGCTACATTGCACAATCTTTCTTTGGTAGCTTAGGAGAAATAATTTCATATAAAACTTCTCCTAGATGGCTCATATAAGAGACAATCCCACACCCAACCACCCTCCCTGAAGAGGGAAAGGAAAACTGCCAAGTTCTCTGTGGTACTGCAATCTGTACCATATAGTTCTTGCTAAAACAAACAAACAAAACCCCCACAAATCTCTAACTATAAAGAGCAGAGGTATCTCGCATGATGCGCAAGTTGTTAGGACAGACTATCCCCTAAATATGTAAACAAGAAGAGAGACATGAATCATATCTCCCAGATAACAGCCTGCTAGACTGTAGTAGCTAGAGTTTTATAAACTAAAAAGGAGTATCAGCCTCTAAGGTACAGTTATCTAGGTGATATAATCCATACAACATCATGTCAATCCCCAGGGTCAAGCACTGTTGACTGCTTTTCAGTCACAAACCACAAACCTTTGGGGAACATTTGAAGACTACATCTCATCAAGTACAATTGAGGATGTGGTTGTTAACCCAAAAACATACTCAAGAACAATAATGGGATTTCCTGTCCAACTGCTTCTGCTCATTAACAAGTTATGCACTGGGGCAATTAGCAGGCACCAAGCATGGTATGGTACATTCAGACTCTACTGAGAACAATGTCTCAGAAACACTCAAAGCAGAGAGAATATATGCTCTTTAAAAAGTATTTTCTGAAGCTTCATCTCTTCTATTCTGCACTACCATCTACTGATACAAGAGGACAGGTACCTGTGCACTGAGTAGCTAACTGCAGCAATGGCTATCACACAAGGCTGAGCAGTAACCCTCACTGGCACTGTGAATGAATCTGCTACGAGGCAGATTCCTCAGTCAAACTGAAATGCAGTAAAACTAAACACTCACTAAAGAGTTAAGATGAATCAAGATAATGCTCATCATGTTATGTGCTGTACGTATGTTCTTCCCTTTGCCCAAGGTTAAGGAAAAGTACAAAATTTATCTCAAGTACTACTGCATATGGACAGGATGCTTCCTTATGCAAATAGAGATTGATGTTAACGTGGTGAAATCCAAAGGGTAAGCCTTAAAAAAATCTAGAAACTGACAAGAGGAATATAATAAAATGAACACCAGAAACTAAAGAGCTTGAATGTATAACAAGAAATGCTATAGTCACTGTAACTGAAAACTGACTGGTGAGCTGTATTATGTCATTTGTAGAAATCCACAATCAACTAATCTGATTTATCAGAACAGTACAGAACTCCAGTAAGTAGCAAATCCCCTGTTCTGAAGTGGAATATGATTCAAGTTAGCACCTAGCTTTACCTCAAGTAATCTGCATTACTTCACCTGGCAAAAATCTTACATACTCAACACTTCTCCTTTATGGCACACCAAGTGTTGCTTATGCTAGGGTGAAGGGTGAATCATAGGGAACACAGTAATTTTTCATACACTTCTCAACCTAAGGAAATCTTATTAACTCTATTTTCTTTCTTTAATAATGAATTTTAACATGAACAGCTTTTGTTACCTTTTCTTCATTTGAGTGAAAAAACAAAAGGCAAATATTTTTTAATACATACAGTAGAGCAAAAGTTCCCAAAGTTCAGAGTAAATATCAGATGCTGAACTTGACATCACAAGAGTTAGGCATATTTGATAGTTTTACAGATCGGGGTGGAATTACATACAAGGCACACTGTTTTTTTTTATAATTATTCACCATTACACCATGATGACATTACAAAGTGACTTACTTCTCCCGAGGGGACCAGTCTCCATCAGATAAGGGGTAATGATCCTTCGAGTGGTAAATCAAAGATTCTTTTTGTTCTTCACCCTTTGGTGATGAATTTGAGGACCCTCTGTGAAGATACACAAGATATTAAGTCAGCTGTAAGAAATCTGCATTACTAATTCAGTTAAAAAAGTTACTTGCATGTTATTAAAAATCCGAGAGAAAAAAAAAGTATAGCTTCAAGAATTGTTTGCAACACATCTTTATATAACATGTTTATAGAAACTATTATTAATACTTGAATTGCTGCAACTTCAAAAAACTATTACTCTTGACACACAGTAATTTAGTATCAAAGAAGTCAAAATAGCATAAATGATATTACACTATATAGGAAGCTAATATTACTAAAAGCCAAAGAGGAACATACAGATTTACACATAACTTTTCTAGTGCCTCTTTTGAGGTACTAGCCTCAGAATTTACACAAGAATTTACAAATTAACATGAACTACAGGTATCTAGAAGCACTGCACTTTTCTGAACAGTGGGGTTTATTTTGCACTGGGAAGTCTACTCAATATCTGTAACAGAAGAAAACCCAAAACCAAACCAATGAACAGCAAAACCCACTGAGCAGGCATGCACTCTATTTTACAAAGAAGTCCCTTTTGAATATTACCATCATAAGTACACTTCAGATCTTTTTACAGCTTTCTGGATCTAATTCAGTAAATGGCTATTCTCAGGATACAACTTGTTTTGAGGTTAGATCAAGGGCATCATACATATACAGTGGATAGAATACAAGGAAGATAAGCCTGGAATTTGAGTATAAAATGCAATACACGTTATTTTAAGCCATTCAGAAGGAAAAAAGTATTTTGCATTAACAACAGTTGCACTGGACTTGTTTTGGAATGATAACACTAATTTCTCTCATGGATGGAGAAAAGGTTTTAACATTATCTATTGTTGTGGCTTAACCCCAGCTGGCAACTAAGTACTATGCAGCTGCTCACTCACTTCGCCCTCCTCAGGCCTCTCTCAGTGGGATGGGGAGCAGAACTGAAAAAAGGTAAAACTCAGAGGTTAAGAACAGTTTAATAATTGAAATAAAAGTAAACTACTACAATCATAGAATCAACTAGGTTGGAAAAGAACTCTAAGATCATCAAGTCCAACCTTTTCCCCAGGACTGCCAAGACCACCACTAAACAATGTCACTAAGGGACTCATCTACACATTGTTTGACTACCAGGGAGTGATTCCACCACTTCCCTGGGCAGCCACTTCCAAAGCCTAAGCACCCTCTCTCTGTGAAGAAATTTTTCCTAATATCCAATCTCAACCTCCCCTGGCACAGCTTGAGGCTGTAACCTGTTGTCCTATGGCTTGTTACCTGGGAAAAGAGACCAGCCAGCTCCTCTCTCTAACCTCCTTTCAGGTAGCTGTAGAGTGATAAGGTCCCCCCTGAGTCTTCTCTTCTCCAGACTAAACAAACTCAGTTCTCTCAGACATTCCTCATCAGACTTATTCTCCAGAACATTCACCAGCTTTGTTGTCCTCTGGACCCACTCTAGCACCTCAGTACCTCTCTTGTAGTTAGGAGCCCAGAATTGAACACAGGATTCAAGGTGCGGCCTCACCAGTGCCGAGTACAGGGGGATGATCACTGCCCTGGCCCTGCTGGCCATACTATTACTGATACAGGCTGATGGCCTTCTTGGCCACTTGGGCACACTCTTGGCTTATGTTCAGCCACCGTCCATCAGCACCCCCACATCCTTTTCTGCCAAGCAGCTTTCCAGCCACTCTTTCCCAGACAAATAATAATGGGAAAAAGAGAGAGAGGAATAAATCCCCAAAAAGACAAACGATGCACAGTACTATTGCTCACCGACTGCTGACCAATACCGGCACCTTGGAGCCAACTTCCCCCAATTTATATATACTGCGCATGATGTTCTATGGTATAGAAATACCCTTTGGCCAGTTCAGGTCAGCTGTCCTGGCTGTGCTCCCTCATGGCTTCTTGTGCCCCTCCTTACTGGGCAGAGCATGGAAATCTGAAAAGTCCTTGACTAAGTACTGCTTAGTAACAACTAACATACTGGTGTGTTGTCAACATTATTCTTACAATATATGCAAAATACAGCACTGTACCAACTACTAGGAAGAAAACTGACTACGTAAACATTTAGAATTTGCATGCTTACTCAGTACAGCCCAGTAGACCCCAAGCAGTTAAAGGAGCACCTCATCTGCACAAATCTTTCATTTGCAAGACACTTTAGACTGTATTAAATACTGAACTCTAAAAATGTCTTAATAGCTTCTTTGTCAGTAGTAGTATTCTTATGAAATTTGGGGATGACATCTTGACTTGTGATGTGAGCTGCAGAGACTGCATGTCCTTTGTATCTGTAAACCAAGCTATGACAAAAATACTTCATACTATGTTTGTCTGTACGCAGTGCTATCTCCAAAAGAAAGCAGTATTAGTGAACAATTAAATAAACACATAAAAAAATTTTACAGAGAGATTCTCAATACTACCACTACAGGGAAAAGCAAGATGACACACAGGTAGTACTGAAGAGATTTTGTTCACATGTGAACTAAATGAGCTCACATGAAGCATCAAAACCAGCAAATTTCATCCATAAGTGAATGAATCTGAAGGTTAAAAAATCCAAATGCAGTCAAAGAATATTGACAATAAGAACAGAAAATCAGTATGCATCAACTTACAACTTCGAGTCCCATTATCAATTCTATTTGGCAACATTTATAAACAGCACTATCACTTCTCATGTTTACCCATTTTATACATGGTCTAAATAAGTATGTAAAATTTTAGAGACAGATCACTACTTTAACAGTCTTAGCACTGGAGAAATAATACCCTCAGTTTCTGAGTTGTACACTCTGCAATCTCAGCAGTCCTGGTAAGTCAAGCACCACTAACATGCCTAAATCATAGCTAGGAACTACAAAGGACATGTTTTTTAAAAAGCTGAATAGACGCTTAGAAAGGGATTTTCCGAAGAAACAGGAAACAGCTTGTTTTCTACTTTATGAGAACAGAACTAATAAGACATTTTATGCTGGTACCTGTAGATGAATTTTTGACCTTCCACTAGAACATCAGCATCGATTTACCAGACACCCTTTGAAATCTGAAGCTACATCTAGTAACGTCACACTTCCATATTCTCTTTTTTCTTTTTCAGAGTCATACATTTACAGCTAAGAGAAAACCTAAACCCAAACAAACCTGCTATTATCACCTTACATCCCCCCAGGATGCAAAAATAAACCTTTGGAAAAAAGTGTACTCCTATTGCAAGGAGTCTTATTTCTTGCCTTGGTACCCAATGTTTTGGCTGTATACGGACTCCACCAACAGATAGATAGCCACAAACGTACTGTCCCTGGGCTTCCATCACTACAATGTGTTTTTTTAACTTCTTGCTATTGACAAAAAAAAAAACAACATTCTTTTACAAAAAGGGTCTTCCTTTCAAATCACAACACTCTTCTCTGACTGAGAATGCATTTCTACTGCTGTTTCTGTATATATATATATACATGCAAAAAAAAAAACACGTGGGTTACAAAAAGCCTTTTCAATCTTTAATTCTAAAGGGCACAAAATATAAAACCAGAGTAACCCTTACGGAAACACCATGTCTGTTCAGCTATGACTAAACATTTGACATTTCAATCAAACCTACAATTTTTATTCATCTCTAGTCAAATTAAGATAATTGCTAGAACAGTAGTTTGCATTCTAAACACTGGATGAAAACAGCCATTATTAGGGTGACACTCCTGAATTCTTCATGCATTTGTAATAATTTATTAAAGAATAAACAATTCATGGGTTATATTTTCTTTCTTCCTGTACTTGATGGTTATTTTTATTTCTGACATTTCACTATGACAAGCTATTGTTAATACTCTTAACACTGAAGGCTGAACAAAGACCATGCTTTTCTTAAACAGAAAAAAGGAAAAATCTCAAACTAAGCAAAATTCCCAGTCCCAGACTTACACAGAGCAGTGAATATCTAAGTGACAATTCGTTGACATTAAAATGACAATAAAAAAATAAGGCAAATGAACTAAAAAGCCATAAGACATATGAAAAAACACTTTAAAATCCAAATTTTCTCTGTTGTGTTTTACTGGTCACAGATGTGGTAACACTCTGATTCAATGTTTTTGTTGCACTAATGTATTTGGTACTTATTAAATTTAAGAATTCCTTGAAAACCCATACTGAAGGAGAGAAAACACTTCTCTACCAGAATGGGGTTAACTGGATTTCATATCCGTAACAAAATGACAAAACTTGAAGGATTCTGAAAGATATGGAAGATAATAATCTGGAGTTTTGTTTGTTTGAGCCCATTGAAACATGCATTACTCGCATAGAGGAAAAGTACAAGTCACATTCTAAATGTTCAGTGGTAACAGAAAGCAGTCAGCAAGTATCTGATAGTTTACCTTATGGGTTGAACACTTTTTTCATCATCAGAGCTTATTTCCATTTCAAAAATCTCTTCTGTCCCAGCAGAAGATATCTGATCTTCCTTCCTGCTATCCTGTTTGTATTTCTTTCTTCTTCTTTTTTTCTTTTTCACAGAACCTGGGGTGAATACTATCTCTGTTTCCACAGAGTGTGGGATTTCAGAGTTTGCACATGTCCTCTCATTTTCCCCTGATTTCAAATGATTGTCAGTGTCTTTAAAAAACTGGTCTTCAGTGGGTATTGGAGACGTTGCCAAATACGCAGGAACTTTTTCCTAAAGAAATAAAGAAAATAAGTTTTGTTTGTGGTTTTTAATTTTTTTTGTTTGTTTTGTGCATACCAGACAGTTGTCAGCTACATATTAATTCTTGCATCTATATTTAGACACCAAACCACACAACAAGCCCAGTGGTATGAAGCTGATATCCAGAAAGGAACCAAGTTCACTAGATGAATTACAAAAAAAATCAGAAAAATATTAGTATTCTTACAGTTTCAGACATAAACAATTGATTTTATTAGCAAAAAAAATACCCAGTCAGTGGAATGTTTCTGAAATTATCTGCTCTTGAGCACACCAGTCCTATCCATGCTCAGTAAAGGTGTTAATAAAAATAGGCTAATTAAATCCACTGCTATTTAATTTGAAACAGATTCATAGAAAGGTATAGGTTGAGAGGGACATCTGAAGCATATCTGGTCCAGTCTTTAGCTGAAAGTACGGCCACAGATTAGGTTATTCAGGGCGTCAAGCCAAAGGTTGAGTATTTCTAGTACAGGAGAGTCCACCACTTCCCTAGGCAACCTATTCCTGTCTTGTCCTTACAGTGAAGGATTTTTCTTACATGTAGCTGGAATTCCCCACTTTTGTCCCTTATCACCAGGCAATCTTGTGAGAGAGTGCCTGTCTGCCCTGTAACTACCTTGTAGGCATTGCAAGACTGGTTAGATCTTCCCTAGGCTGAAGACAGCCAAGTTCATCAGCTTTTCTTCCTGTATCAACTTCTCCAACACTCTGATAATCTTCATGGCTCGCCACTGAACTCCCTCCAATTTTCCGTGTCTTTCCTGAACTGGGGAGACCAGATCTTGTTAGATCAGAGCTGTGTTCCAGGTTTGGCCCAACATATTCCAGGGTGAGTGGAACAATCCCATATCCCTCCATCTGCTGGTTGTACCCCTGATAATGCAGCCTAGGACACATTTGCCTCATTGTTGCCACAGTGACAGCCTTCACAGCAGAGATGCATTTCATCCAGTCAAACCCCAACCTGTACTGCTGTGTGGGATTCCTCCAAATCAGATGCAAGACTTCACATGTATCTTGGTTAAACCTTGCATGAATCTTGTTAGTCTAGTCTTCCAGCCTGCCAAGTTGGCCCTATGCAATGGCCCTTTCTGACCTGTCTAACTCTTCTCCTAGTTCAATGTTACCCACAAAATTGGTGAAGGTGCAGTTAGCCTTGTCATCCATGTCAGACACTATCTACGTAAAGCATCTTTCAAAAATAAAAACTCGACTATAACTTACCTTAAAATCAACAAATAACCTTCAGTTATCTGAAGGGCCAATTCAAATGAAGGAAAAGCTTTACCACTGGACTGCCCACTGTTTATTTACATCAAAACAAGAAACTAAGATACTGACACCTAACTGAAAGAAACACACGGAGAAGAGACAAAGTGGAACAAAAGTAGAAGAGAATGGAATTTACATAGCGAGGAAAAAGAAAAAAGTTTATGGAGCTCGATTTCACAGTAAGAATAGAACTGATTACAAGATGCCTGTTATTTTACAGGACTGTTTTGCAGATTATTCAGGAACTACACAGTGATCAGAAACAGCCAAAGCACTGACCCTACTTTTAATGCGTTCAAAATCTTAACTGCTTTTATTTAATATTAAATTAAATTTTTCCACTGAGTTGAGTTACACACAAGTTTTTTTCCAACTGGTGGTAGAGAGAAGTGGAGAAAGGAGAGCAAAATACAGCCTTATGCAGCACCAATGACACAGAGAGATTTTGCACTGTGAAAAACCTCCAAATAAAATGATAGCACATAAAGTTAGTATTATACACAATTAGTGACAAATAAGCCAGAATAACAAGAGAAAATCTAAAAATGTCACAGAAAAGTTAAAAGAAAGCTTGCAAAAAAAAAAAAAAAAAGATGCCTGAAAGTACATTGTAATAGTCCCAATTTGCATGAATTGGGGCATGTGGTGTTCTGAATGTTGGCAAGATGTGAAAACCGCAAAGACTGACCACTTGAAAGCACTTTTCTGAAGCAGTTAGGAACTAGTGACAGCTTTAACATTTATACCTTAAGCAGAGCTTCAAGAGGTGACCATGAGGACACACAGATCAGTACCAGAAATACTGAGGGAAAAAAAAATGTCTAGAAGCACCAAATACAACTCAGTCCTCTACTTTGTAGCTAACTAGTTTTGGCATGAACTACAAGATCTCCAGATAACATTATACACTCTTGTTACGAATTAAAATACACTAAGCAAGTGCAATAGTTCCTTTAAAACATCACACTGGGGACAAAGGTGTTTATCACTCTTCTTTCTGAAAGTCTTAAGACTCAATGGCTGACACTGCTTTCAGTTTTGATTTTAATCATGATGTATGCTAAAACAGAACCCAATCTTCCTTTCTCTTAAATGTTATGAATCCTTATCCTAAGTTATCATTTAGAGTCTTAATGCTTATTTTCACCTTCCACCTTAAATTATATTTAACTCCTTTCAACGTGAGCTTCCACCAATCCTTCACAGTAAACAAGTAGCACCCTCAACTAAAAAGTGGATCGAGTTCATTTTCTTGAAGGACTCCGATTCCTAGTAACAACAGGAAGCTGGCACTTCATCTTTTACTTCACTGAGACAAAGTTTTTTCTTCTTTCCTCTAACTGACTGTTTTCATTAAACTGTTTGTAACTCTGTATTTAGTATTTCTTTCCTTCTGTCTTGCTGAACTATGTCAATAGATAAAAAAGTTGTTAAAACCAAAGCTCAGAACCAACAAATATTGTGATTTCATAGGTCCCATACCCTTAAGAAATCAGAGTGAAAATGAACTGTTATTTCTGTTTTTCAGGGGCCTCCAGCTGCAATAGGTTCTTGGGAATTTAATTGCTGTACTATAATACAAGAAGAATTTTCAAATTGAAGAAGGTATTGAAGAAGATTTCATATATAAAATTTTTGGAAACTGTGCTAAAAATAAGACAAATTAAAAATATGCCAAAATAGACAACTTTTATTAGTACAGCAATCAGTAGCACAAGCTATAAGAACCTAAGGCAAATACTATTATAAGGCACTGCAATCTGTACAATCGCAGTCAATGAGAACAAATTTACTACAAAGTAAAAAATAAAATTCAACAGATCTTTCAAAAAAAGCTCTTAAAAAAATAAAAATAGTTACTTTGTTACCATTGGTAGCAGAATTGTACAAGGCACCAAGCATCTTGCAGCATATGAAAGTGATGTTAAGAGTCAGTCACAGAAAATCTAGTTTTCATAAAAGTTACAATATTAGCAACACTATATTAATAATTAATACATTCCTCTGTTCATATTGCATTGTAGCCATCATGAAGCACAAAGCACTTACATTTTCTTCCTCAGTTTCTTGTACAAAGAAAGCTTCTCCATTGTCACCCAGTTTCATATGAAGATCAACAGCATCACCATTAATTTCTATGTCAATCTGTGGAAGAAGACAATTTAATGCAAATAATTCATCATAAGGGAAAGCACTGACCTTATGGCCCACTTATCTCAGAATAAACTTTTTCCACTGTATAATCATGCCTCTTTCTCCTTCCTCTGATTTTTGAAAGAAGTCTGTTATCATAATTGTCTTTATTTTCTTAATCTGCAAAATACATCATGCCCCTAAGCAGACAGCTTAACTCCTGTAAGAAAAAATAAATCTGAAGACTGAATCCTGTTCAACTAATCTGGAGAGCTAAAACACAAATAATAATCATTCATCTAGTCTTTATTTCTGGGAAGAATGACTGAGACTGTTCGTGTTCACATACTTAAAGCTCAACCTGAACTGAGGCCTGGTATGAATATGAATACTGAATACCAAAAGTTTAAGATGAGAAACCAGAATTCTGCTGGAGGCAGGGTTTGTTTCGAGGGGAGAGATTTGCCACAATTATTTCTGCAACTCAGTTAACCCAGTTATCTTCCTGCTGGTAAATTTAGGGGGATACACCATAGGACCACAACCCTTCAGCAACCATACCTTTTTCACCAGAGGAAGAAGGTTTTTATTCTCATGAAGAAGTACTTAAACTGTTATCAGCATGCTCATTAAGAAAAACACTAGCAAGTGGGAAGTCAAAATTAAAAAAAACAAAACAAACCCAAAACTGCTGCTAGCCTGTGTTATTATGACAAACTTAAAAGTTTAGCGCATGTAGCTCTCAGTATGGACCGTAAACAAAAGCAGGCTCTGACATAACCACTCTTTTAGTTGCACTTTAGTCTCCTTTTACAACCGAGATATAAAGATGGGGGTAGTTTCCTGAAGTGTCCTGTCACTTCTGTGAAAAGCCACATATAATCCTGAGGATTTATTACCTGTTTAAATCAATCCATCTTTGGGTAGCACACCCACAGGCAATACTGTCATGTACAGTACTCCCTACTGACAGTAACATAAAGTCGCCTCCCCACAATAGGTCCGTTTTTCTGTCATATTTACAATCCAATCCAACTCACTCCCTAAGCATGATTACTAAAGCCTATGGAAAGGGGATGGCGGGACAACCTGGTCAGGTAGTGCTCCAGTCTCAGACTGACTGGACAGGGATATGTACCAGGTTCGCTTTCAAACATGCCCACACAGGAATGCTTGTGGATATTAATAGCTGCATTTTCTACTGCATATCAGCCTTGAGCAGAGCTGGAAAGGAGCAATGTTTATGATAGGTCACCAACCCTTAAGATATGCTCTAGTTGTCCTCCAGACATTCCAAAGAGTTGCTTGCAACATCAGGGATCAGTTAATTGGCACTAAGCATTTCTTTCCCAACATACTTAAATAAATAGCAATGTAAACATTTTAAGACAGTGAAGTCTCTATGTTTGTACTATGCTTTTTGCATAGCTCAAGAGTTGTCAAAGCTTTTCTTTCACAGTATTTTTTTTGCAGAGTCCTTAGATTACCACAGGAAGTTCTGTTTTATATTCCAAAACTATCACTATATACATCATGTATGAGAAACTGCTCTGTACTAAATTAGCCTGCTAACTGGGTATGGGGGGGCTGGGGAAAGAAGGAAAGGGGGGGCGGAAATAAAGGAATGCATTGGTATCCAAAACTTTGGCTTGGCTCGCTTTCTGAACTTACCACTTTTTCTTTAGAACGCAGTACACCAAGCTTCCCAAATCGGACATGAAAAGGAGAACACTGGAATGTACCATCCTGTTGCCGGACCACAATGACATCAATGCATCCTGAAAGGGTGGCCTGATTAATACCTTTGTACAGCTCCTTCACAGTAACCAGCACTTGTCCTGCAAGTTGTCCTACGTAGTTCATAGTCTGAGACTAAGAGAGAAGAAGGGGACAAAAAAGTAAATAAACTTAATAAAAGCTTTTAAAATCAATTTTATGTCAAGTTTACACACTCATGCAACACATTATTTTAAGCGTAAAGAATTCTCTTACCCACCACCCACTTTCTATAGGTTTCTCAAAGTTTCAATCAAGAGAAAACAAATCTTTTTACAGTTTTTTTTTGTGGTTGTTCATACTCCAGACATCAGAAAATTGAAAAATAACATGTAGTCTAGGTGAAGTGATCTTACTAGATGGGAGGAAGGAGCTGAGAACAGAATACAAGGAAAGGAAGATGTATGCAGGAAGAAGATTATGCTATAGTCAAACAAAAACCCCCACAGAATCGCTTATCAAACATTCTGCCTACTCCATTAAAAATACTTAATTGAACAAATGAATTTTGAATGACTGCAAATCTTTCAGACTAAGAATACAACATGAAATATGACTGCCAATAACCAATGAAGTCCAAAGATTTCTCAGAACATCTAAGCTTTAATAGAAAGAGGGGAGGAAACTGTTCTAATGGAAACCTAAGTGCAATCCCTTCTCATTCTGCTGTCTCCTGCCTCCCATCCAAAAGACTGCTACAAGCTCATTTCAAATATATCCACGCAATTACTTGCCTCTGTAGCTAAGGGTATTATTTGGAAGATCAAAGAGCCACTTCAAAAAAGCAACACATAACAGGGCTCAAACTGTAGAAATTCTAGTTGGGGATAATATTCCTAAAAGTAAAAAAAAAAAAAAAAAAAAAGTGCAGTGAGTTTCTTTGTCTATTTCCTAATCTAATTTTATTAGCCCCTGAACAAGGTTTAGAGTTCTTAATACCTCTAAACAAAACAATATTGCACTACAAGAGCTTTTCCTCCTGACACTGCTTTCATTATCTAGATCATTAATTACTTCTGTTCTGAGACTTCAGAGCCTTCTTTACTGTAACACAGGGTATACTGCATTCATTCAAAAGGAAGCTACTTTTGTAGCATCTAACAGTACCAATATAGTTTTAAGCATGCAGGAGATTCAAAACTGCTTCCACAGACTTAAGAGCAGCTATGGAAGTTATTTTTCTTCATCTCAGGCTTCTGAGGCCTAACTTACAGTACCTAATCATATTTAGATTTTTTGAAAGAAAAAAGAAAAAATAATCCTTTCTCTTTAGAAGACTCAAAAAAGAAGATGGGAGTTTTCCAATAGAGATGTAAAACTGTTTGGAAATTACCCACAGAATTACTATGTTAGGTAACATGGTAGAGAATTTTCTTCTGCGGCTTTTGTACAACATGGCTGATGAAGACAGAACAGCCTGTCACTGAGTGACTAGTAAGATTAGCAGAATGGAGTCCCTAACAATGTTAGTGATTAATAAAATTCAGTTTCATCTCTAGTAGTTTCATGGATAACTATAAAATTGATTGCTTGCTAATAAAATAATAGCACACCCTTGAGTGAATAAGATACATAGCTGGGTGAATAAGGGGAAGTCTCACTTCAACCTTTCCTCACCTGACCCTCTTAATGAGCTGATTTTAGCTCCCTGGCAAAAGTCTACCTATTTGTTATTGTTATTTCGGTGGGTTAGTAACTTAGATTAGCTCAGAGAAGAACATGACAAACATCAGTCACGAGGCACATGGCAGCACCAGAAAGCTAGGGAAAAAAAAGGCTGGAGTAGGGAACCAAGCATCTTTCCTTTTGACAAGTGAGGCATTCGCTGCATCTCATGGAACTGTAACCCAAGACAGAAAGCTAGTAACGTCTCTGCTGTACTGTTTAAGCAATTAGTCTTCTCCTGCAGTGACAATCATCTTTAGTTCCAATCCTAAGACAAATTCTCTAACACAGGCATTATCATTCATGGCTATACCTTGGCTGCTTCCAAGAGGAGTCTATGGTATTGGCTTACTAAGAAAAGTTGATTTCACGTCACCAAGGAGACTGAATTGGTTAAAAAGAAATGCTTTCATAATCAGTAATACAGTCCTTAATAGAGTGTCTATTCATAGATTTCATTTTAGGACTTGAGAAGTGGACATTAGCAAGGAATTCAATTAAAATAAGAATTTAATTAAAAATCAGAATTTTACAACTGCTAATTGAGTTCATCTGATGAATAATCTACTTTTCCCTCACATACATACTAACAGACCCTATCTTGGGCACAGACAAATCACAAAAAAACCTTACAAGACTGAAACATTCACCTATTTTTCATATATTCTTGCTTTTGTGTAGCAAAAGTTCTCTTACAGATCTCAGTTACATTTCTGTAGCTCACCAGACGGCCACAAAACATACATAAACAGAATAACCTCTTTTGTGTGAAAAAGTTATGAATGATTGAACCTACTATTAAAAACACTGTCTATAAGGAAAGTAGCTTTTTATGACCCAAGTCTTAATACAAACACTGTTTTGTATATTGTAAGCAAACAAAATTGTAGATCAGAAAGTAGTGTACATTATTGCTTATCAGGTTGTAGTTCAACTTTTAACATAAGGGTTCAGTTTGAAAGATAAACATGTTATTTAAGAAGGGTCAAACTGTGGTAAGCAAATGATCTAATAGAAATGAAGTGTCACTACATACCTGAAAAACATGAGATGTTGAATTTATCTCAAATGTCAATAGAATTGCAGCTAGGAGATTTTAAAATGGGGGAGAGAGGAACTGCTCTAAGTTTTATTGTACACTGTTGGAAAACTTCTGGTGAGCAATAGTGAACCTGATTATAAAGCTATAGAGAGGACAGAGTAAAATGTTATTGTGTTAATTCTCACAAATACAACAGACATAGCCTGATCACAGAATAACCAGTAAGACCAAATATTTCCTCAATAACACTATTTCATGCTTAGTAAGCATTCATTAAATAACACTGTCCTGAAAGCAGAGAAAAAGAGCAGTATGCCCTTACAACCTACTAGAAGAACCTAAAAGGCATGCCAATTTCCAGTTCTGAAACTCAAGTGATGGACAAGACAAGTTAAGAAAGGACAATGCATCAATATTTCACAATACCATTTAGCTTTAGGTTTACTTTAGGTTTTATTTATTTTGCTATCCAAAGTATATATATTACTTGAAGCAGTCAAATTCCAGAACTCTGCTAAAGCTAATATAGCTCACTACTATTCTTCTAGGATAGCAAATTAAGAGCCTATCAATACCTAATATACTAGCTAGTTTGCAAAAATTCTTATAGCTGAATATGTTAATACTGCCAAGGTAATTGGAATGGGGGGAAGAATCTCTCTGTCCTATATCACAAAAAAAAGATTTTTTTCTGGCAAGAAGCCATTACACTGCAGAAGTCAGAAACTGAAACTGCCTCTTTTCTTTCCTTTTGAGAGAGAGCATAAAAGTAAATACAAAATAAGAAAATAAAATATCTACGGCAGAAGTTTAAGAACTAAACATAAAATAATGTGCCTTTATCTATAAAATACTCAAATCAGTTAAACAAAATTTAAGCCTGCATATGCTGGTTGACTTCCTCATGTTACAGCAATGACTAATAGAATGGCCCTCAGAAATAACAATCAAATAGTAATATAACTCAGATTAAGCATCTAACATGTTCTACATGATAGCCAAATTTTCAAAGCTTATCACCAGGAAATGTTTACGTTAACATAACCTGAGCAGGACGTTTTGTCAACAGGACTTATATCTATGTACTATTAACAAACATGTTATTTTGGCTGCTACAAACCCAACACATTTTCTTGAATGATTTTTTATGTTATTCAGTAATATCCATATGCAAGATATAACCAAAGTCTGTCCACAAATTTGTGTTTTCTGTGCATTTAGAGTACTGCTTTAGTAACAGTAAGCTACAGTTTTTGTTCTTAAAACTAACACCTTTTGTACAGGTGGACCCCTATGAACACGAACATTATAAATACCCAATACAACAACAGAAAAACAGTGCAGGTTACTCAAAGACAAGCTGTCAGATTGCTCTGAAGGCACACACCTTCAGATAGCACGAATTTTAACTATCACTGCAAGAAAAAGTTATTTAAAGGTAGATCTTAGCTTGTAAGAGGGTAGATGTTCATCCCATTTATTTTGACATACATTTAGAAGATTAAAAGATAGTCTAATACCACATGATGTAAACAGTAAATACATTGCATTTATTTCAAGGGATTACATGGAATAAAAAAAAGCATGCATAGCAATGGTTTCCCTCAATTTATCTCATCTTGCCTATATTTGCATTTATATATGTATTTACGAGTGGGGAGCTTTCCTTAACCAGTGAAAATCTTTAGCAAGCATTTTACTAGTCTATATTTCATACCCTAAAAAGGTGGAGGAGTGGAATAACTATGTGAAACAGGACAACTATACCATCAGGTCTACTTGGCAAAAACAGGAAAAAAAACCTTTGCTCCTAAGTAAAGATTTTAATTTGGGTTTAGGATTGCTCCTGGTACTGCACAGAGCACTTAGAGAACAAAAACGGGAAACAAAGTAAGTCTTTTGAATGCCTAATTAAAGTCTTGCACACGCTATTTGATATAGACTGTCAATTTTTACGCATTTTAACTATGCGATAGCGAATTATATAACCGTACTTAACAATAAATCTGTCAAACTCACCAAGATTCCAGAAGGAACTCTTTCATGGGCAGCAACAACTCTTCTACTAAAGTCATCTTCAAAAACATCCTTTTCTGAGAAATGCATCTCAGAAGAAGGGAAACTAACTTTCCACAGTACAGATAAATACAAATCTTACAGCCATAACAAAACGCTGTACCAGTATTTCTTCTCTTTCCATTGAAGCAGAAGAATTATGTAAATCTTCTAGTCTCAGAGAAAAGTGTTTGGTATATTTTCCCATGCAGTATTAAGATTAAAAAGGAAGCACTTCTTTAAGAAAGCTCACACAGAAACTCCCTCACCAATAGGCTTTGCTTGAAATGTCACAGCCCCCTTGCACTCTTGGAGATAAGCAATAATACGGCCACACTTGCCATATGTTTGCACTGATAGGTAATGATCTTGTTTTACACCAAGTCACGTGACTTTAGCTAGAGCTCCCATGGAAAGAAACAGGGATTTAGTTAATGATTCTTAAGCAAAGTCTACATTAGCTCACTTGGAGACTTTTTGCCCACTGTTGCAACTCTAGCACCTGTAGCAGCATTCAAAGTCCTAGTTCAGCCTGCAGCACCCCTAATTGAAGAATGCTTGCTGGCACTCCATGTGCCTGCTCCCTCCTCTAATCGCTTCACTGGGCTAGCTATTCACACTTTATGGGACAAATTTGATGACGTTTCAGGGTCTAGTATTTATGGGCTATTTTTCCCCCTTTCTGAAATTGCATTACAACAGTAAAGAGAAAACTGACCTGGTGCCAAGCTTACATTAAACCACACAAAACTATTTTTTCCTGAGTTTTCCTGCTTTCTTTAAACTGAATTGATAAAGCAGTAGAATTCGGATGTGTGGACAACCCATACATGCTTATTGTGTACCTAGCTCCATGACTGAGAACAAGAATCAATTTTCAATCTGAGGAATTCTGGTATGTCGTTACTTTTCAAAATAGTATTGTGAATAGCTGCAATAACTGAGGGAGTGCAGGAGTGTAAGGAAACAAGTCTACCCTGAATGTGAAAAAAGACCATTAATATTCCCTCAATGTAGACACATTCTCATTACCTTAAACCCAAGCATCTCCTCCCCACCCTTAAGGTGTTACTTTATGTCTGGTACAGAAGATGCTGGAGGAATGCTGCTTGAATTCCAACCTAAAAAATAATTTAGGATCCTACTACTACATTTATACTATTCTCCTCTAAGTTTTGTACATTTATGTATTAGGCTCTGATGCAAAGACGAGGAAACACATTACTGGCTGCAGCCAAATGTAGGTTTCCAAAATAACTAAAGAACTACACTCAAGACCAAAACTAAACCAGTCTTGAGGACACACTCCTAAATTGAGTGTTGGGACTGCTACACCTGCAAGTAAGGCTGCACAAGCTGCTACCACCTCTGGGTCCTTTTCTATACAATGAATGTTCAATGTAGCTCTTCACAAGAAAAATTACTGGCTTTGTAAGCAGACATGACAGGTATTTTCAAAGAGTATTAAGAATTAATAGACATACTCTCTGCTTGTTCATCATTACTTTATCATGAGTGTTCCGTTAATATATGGTAAAAACCACACAGGTATGAGCAGAATGGAAGCCAGCTTTGCAAGACAGTGCTTCTTTTTGAACACTTTTTACTTAGCTTTATATTCACTGGTTTGTGTGTTGGGTTTTTTGTGTACAATGTTTTATATATTCTATTTTAGTATTTCAGATTGATATTATTTTCTTCAAAGCTTCTTAAAGCATTTCAGAAGACAGACTTTCTATAATACAGATAAAACTGCAGTCACTGCAGTAAGGTAAAATTAAGCCAGGTAATAAGCTTTGCACATTTACTAAGCCTCCTTGTCTTTTATTTCTCAAAATTAGTAAAGTAAATAAAACATAATTCCATCTGAATAAGTTTCAGTTCTACATAATTTGCTTACAATTTACACAAGAAAATTAGCTTTAGTTTTGAAAAGCAAGTGGCCGAATATGGAAATATTAGAAGCAATGTTTTTCATGCAACCTTAATCAGGTCTTTGGTGTGAGTAAATTTTAGTGTGGTTTAGCCTTAGAAAGCACATACGAGTTTTTTCACTAGCTTCATGCAAGTTAACACTGCTAAGAAAGATCAGTCAGCATCCTAGGTTCTTTTTTTCTCTCTGCTCTTTGCGGATCTACACATCTTATAGCATTGCTCAGTCAAAATCCCTGGTGAGAAGTATGATACCATTTTAAGTGCTACTTCTCTATAGTAACCTTCATAATGTATTTGATTGCAATCATTCAGTTTTACAGCATCCCAGAGATACAGTATTCCTTTTTTCAGCCATGCAATGGAAAACTCAGGCTAGGGGATTAGAATGAATAAGACAAACCCTTCTCTAATTAACATATATCATAGATTCAGCAAGTATGGGGCAACATTTGTTCATGTCCCCTATGTTTCCTTCACCCCAGCCTGCCCCAAATGATTTTACTCATCAGCTATGACTTAAGCACCACAGTTCTCAGTCTCCCACCCCAGCCTAACATTAGAAAAGGTCTCTTCTCCCCAGGCCTCAACTCCTGATTCCTAAATTCCATCACAGTTTCATGCACTTTTTTTACACTTTTCCTATTGGGTGCAAACAAAGCGGAAAAATTACTAATTCTCCTATAGAAATTATGAAAATCAGACTAGGACTGAAAACACCTTCCTGTGCCCAAGTTCTCTATCCTAGCCCTGGTCTGAAGCATCTGCTTACAGAAACTGGAAATGAAGCTCTGCTGGTTCCAGCTTGTGGTAAAATACAGTCAATACAGCACCTGTTACTTCTAACTGCAAAAGTCCATCCATTCTCAATATAGACTTTTAAACCTGATCCAAAGGCTAGTAACTTTGCCAAAATAGAATAAATTCAGACATAAATGATGGAAGCCATACTGAATTAAAATCATTTGGGCCTCAGATCCCTTCTGAAAGGAGCACAAGAATTCTCCTATGAGAAAATAGCTAGAGCTTTTCCTCTAATAGAGTGGAAACATACCACCAAGCTTTGCTTCCAACAAAAAAAAAACAAAACAGTTAATATACTTGCTAAAATTTTCCATATAAAGGCTGAAGGTAGCTTGGATGAAACTGGAATGAAAATTTCCATTTCAGTAAAGTTCTGTGCAACTAAAAATCAAGTTCTGCTCAAAAATGCTGAAAAAGACTAAAAGGCAGTTACCTGCTTTTACCTGCAACTCCAGGCTGTCAAAACCCTAAAAACAATTAAAAAACTCTATCACAAGTACAAGAATCCAAGGAGTTAATAGATGCTAGAGTACACCAGTGATACAAAAACAGTTCATTGCCCACTAAACTTATGGTGCAAAAAGTATAAAATCAGATGTCTAGTTCTCCACCTACAATGCAAGATGGTGTATTCAATGCTTTCAAGATCTCCTATCAGATGGGAGTCAGAAGCCCTTCAAATTAGGATATTTTTTCAGGGCAGCTCAAGTAGGTTTTTTAATCTCCAAGGGTGGGGGTAGAAGAGATAGCAAGACAAGACATTCGCAGTTTATTTGGACTTGGCCCTTTTGTAATGGGTCAACAGTTACATGGTTTCCGATGACTCATCTGATTCTGGTATTATGGCATCTTTCCTTCTATTAATCTAAGCTTTTCTTTTTTTTTTTTAATACATGTATTTTTAAGTCATCTTTTTTTTTTTTTCTGATTGCAATGGAACTTCAGCAAGAACAAAGAATACTTTAAGAGTCCATAAAGTGAATTTTACTGTTAAAATGACCAGTTCGATCAAAAAGTTTGGTTACATGCACGCAAAATTCCATGTGTATTAAGACCTTAACTTCTTTCAAGGCACTTAAACGAAGTAACTGGCTAATCCAAAAGCCCAGCACTTTGGAATCTGCATGGGCATATCCCACACAAGTGCCTGACACACTTCACATATCTATTTCCAGGCAGACAGACTTTTCTACTGCCACACAACATCCTTGGTTGAATTTATTTCTAGACACATACCACAGAAACCACAGCTTCTGAATAGACATTCCATCTATCTCATTTTTACACAAGATAAGAGAAAGTAGATGAAGTTTTTCCTGTATGTTTCTAGAAAGCACTAAGCATTTCCCTAATAAGCAATTCCTTTTCTTTCTATTTTCTCCATTTAAAAAGTTTTATTCCAGGCACTGATCTGCCCCAGGTGTATTTATATTTTCTGATAACTATCCACGATTTAGAAGTCAAAGAAAAGGAACACAGTAATGTATTTAACCATGAAATGCATCTTGGATCTCCTACTGGTGTATAATTTGGTTATTTTTAGAATGTAGACATGAATATAAGAATATATGATCTGAAACTAGTTCGTATCTTCAGGTTGACAAGAACAGAAATATAGTTATTCTGAGAAATAGATACATGGAATATCCCCTAAGTTCTAAATATAGTGTATATCAAGAAGAAACCTTCTGTTACTTTGTAGACTGTCCTTACTGTCGAACTGATAAACATATACCAAGGTAGAAGAACATCCGTAAATTTAACTTGCGTATAAGACTTGGCCTTTTTATTAGAAAATTGGGTACAAGTGCCAGTCTTACAGAATTCCCACACAAAGGTATTTATAGCATGAGATGCTGGGAAAGGGAAAATTAGATATAGCTGAGCAAAGCAGCATATGCTTACTCATTCACCAAACACAAATCTACCTGCATTATTGAGTTTTAATGAACATGGAGAACACATCTGTCTGAAGGATCTATTTGTTCAACCCCAGCACACCATAGCACATCTGTACTACCTATATGTGACATGACAAACCTGTAAAGTAGCCCCGCAAATTTCTTGTTTGTGTTAATATGCACACTTTTGCTTTGTGGAATGAGCAGCTCTAAGTCACCATCACGTAATTTCTACTTGTTTTAATCGCTGTATTTCAGTTCACGTCACAAACTAAATGTTATTGTCAGCCACGCAACAGACAGCTACTTTGATTTCTAATGGAATCTCAGGTACAGTTCATTATTAGAAGCACTTCTTTGAAAGAATCTTGCAAAGAATCCTTTAAATATTTCCTTTAAAGGGCCCTTCATAACCATCAAACCAGAAGTAGTACATTTCCTGAGGAGACAGTTGTTCAGTCTAAAAAAAGGCAAGTAAACCTAAAGCCATGGCCTAAGACTGGCTTAGCATGTGCTGCCTTCAGCCATGCAGACCAACACAAAAACATCACCTGGCACACTGGAGGCTTTTACATTATTACTCTGCATATTTATGTTTTTGATACAGAACTTAAGCACTTTGGATAAAGAAATGGACCAGTTCCTACACTAAAAGTCCTGTCTTTTCACTCAGTACAGAAAGCAGAATGAGGAAGTGTTCCCTAATTTGGGGGAAAAGAGTGACTCAGGACAAATTCTGGTGGTTAATATCAAATTACAGGACTGCAAAGCTGAAAGAAACTGGTAACAATTAAATCCTTAACTGGGAAGGGGAAGCTAGCATCCTTTACTTGGAAATGCCCTTGAAATAGAGACAAGAAAAAAAATTCTATAAAAAAAAAAAAAATCCCCCAAGAATGTGCTTAAGCTCTGTCCTCAGAGTCTGGCTTGACTTGTCATGACAGTTTCATATTAAATCAGCCTGCCTGCACAAACTGAAATGTAAACACTACTGTTACTACATAACAGAGTCTGTAGTAAGATTGAGATAGCAGCTATGCAGAATAAAATGCTCATTTTTAAGCGAAACATTCTTTGCAAAAGCAGCAATATTTTTATTGCACTTGAAGTGGATAATTTTATTTACAATTAAAAAATTAAAATCTCTGCTTACCTATATAACAGTGAGGTATCTACAGAGCTGACATTTTTGGGTTACTGTAGAACCTTAAAATGCAACTTCAGTAAGATCAAAGGTTCATAAAGAAAATACTCGCATCAGCACTGCCAGATGGAAAAATCATTGGGATACAGTATGCTACTATGTTATGTTCTCAGTATTTGTGCAGTATGGGATGAAGACATCTAATGCATATACCTTAGACTTGAATTTGATCACAAACATATCACTCACTGTTTTGTATGAGCCTGAAAGTTTTTTCACTGTGGATATATGTAACATGCAGCACTGAATCTCATACCCGAAGGTGTCCTTTCATACCATTTCAGCCATGTACATACAACTTACTTGCAATTCATTAAATAAACAATGATGAATAAGTACTTTATACACAAGGCAAAGCTATTAAAAAAAAAAAAAAGTAGCTTTCTATTTCAGCACAGATACTCTATGATTACACACAAACTTTGAAGAACTGGGTTTTCCTGTATTTTGTGACCTTGCACTTAAGATGCAAGACTGAGAAAGGAAAAAGCTGTGAGTATCAGCCAAGTGAACAGTTACTTCCAGGAAGAGAGAAACAAATGTGCCTGATTTAACATCTAGCTTTGACAGAAGCTCCCAGTGTGGCTGTGAACAAAATTCTTTCAGCTTTACCTGATCTAGATTGCAAGTTCTCTGGGGCAGAGACCAAGGCATGAAACATGCTGTGCAAAAAACAGCTATTCTGGACCTCCAGATATATAAGGAGTTTATAGTCAAGTGAGTTTGTATTTCCCCATAACTGATCAAGACTTTACATGCTGGAAGTAGGGAGAAAAGGACAAAAAGTTCTCTGAACTGTGGAACTGGCACATTTCACACATACGTCTTCCGAGTTATAATAATGAAGAACTAAACTTAGTTTTGTAATGAGGCAAAATATTACATACGGTTCATATACCACCTCTTTTACAGGCCATTAAAAATCCCCAAAATTTTTATATGCTTAACTGAAGTTATGCTATAAGCTTAAAAGTAAACACTGTAATTGCTTATGAAAGCATTGCAACACTATCTAGTTATTCCTACTGTAAATAACAGTATCAGATAATAAAGCATATAACTCAAAGTTCCTGAATCCTGAGTTCATTGAGAATTTTTTTAACTTTAGCTCGTCAGTTTAATATTCTACCATATAATAGCAATATGTTTTTAGAAAGCACCTCACAGTCATTCTCTTACTCTATTCAAATAAAGAGATTTTCCTTGTTTTCTGTAAGGGATGAAGTTGTTTACATTTCTGTATGTTCTGGGATGCAAAGAAACTAGAGTTAGGAGAGAAGGCACAACTCATGGTCCTGGCTGGAGCTAGTGGCCTAGCATGGTTAGGTACCTACTGAGTGACAAGCCTGCAGTAATACAAAGAAAGCAATCTGTGACTTGCAGTTTTTCATTGTGACTAATGAATATCTGTATATCCTTACAATGTGCATAATGCTACACATTTTCCTTTTTTCAATATTTTGCAAACGTTGAGAACTCAGTATCCAAAATTGTCCTGAGAAATGCTATTATAAAGTATAAAACCTCCAAACCAACCAACCAAAGAAAACCAACAACCAAACAACTGAGTTCTGTAGGATCATCTCTGTATCCTGTATGTGGATCATCTGCAGTCATCATCTCTGACAATATCCTAAATAATACCACATACTAACAAATGTACTGTTTATAGCCATATACTATGTAGTATAGCTATGCAGTATAGCCATATACTGCAAATATACTATGGCTAACAAATTCTTGTGGCCACAATGGAATTTTGCTTGGGGTAAGAAAAAAAAAAACCTCCTCAAACGATGTGCACATACAAAACCCAGGCATATTTATCACATTTTGTTGAATGGAAATGCAGACGTTTAAACGGCATATTGTCTTCATCTATTAAAAAACCCTGATGTCTTCTACATGTACTCCGTAACCACTGGGTAACGAGAGGAACCATGCAGCTCACACAAATTCAGACGTGCACTTGAGAAAAACTCGAATACACACACAAAAAACGCCCAGCGTATTTCCACTGATGAGCACTTCATACTCCACGCACCAGCGAGGATAAACAGAAAAAACAAAGGCGGATTGCCCCGCAGGTACGCAAGTTAGCAGCCCGAGTTCAAGCAATGTATATCCGCAGACGGAAGGCGCTAGCCCGGGCAGCAGGGCACGTATCGCGATTTTTAACATTTGAGAGTCGCACCGCCAGGCAGAGCCAGTAAAACAGACGTTTCAAAACGGTACACCGCCCTCCTGTCACCGCAAGGCTGGCAGGCAGCGCCGGCGGCCACCCCGCGCTGCCCAGGCACAGCCCGCACGGGCACAGGCACACCGCAGACCCCCACTCCCGGTCTAGCCCGCGCACCCAGCAGTCAGGGGACGGGAGGGGATGGCTCTCCTTCCCCCTTCCTCACCCCATCCCGCACACTGGATCCCAGGGCAGCGGCTGGTAGCGCAAGCACTGGCGCCGGGCAGGCCAGCCGGCTCCGCTTCCGAGCGACGGTCAAGGCGGCCGTGGGGGGCTCAACGGTGCCTGCTCAGAGCCCTCTCCGGAGAGCGGAGCGAGGCCGGGCCAGGCTCTCCGCCACCCACCTTCCCCTGCAGCCGTACGGCGTGGCCGAGAGTGTGACCCCCCTACCCAGCCCGCTTCTCCCTCACACAGCCAGACACCGTGCGCTCCCCCTCCCCAGCCGAATTGACTGCCCCTTCTCGCTTACCTTGAGCGGGGCCCGGCGTCAGCCGAGCACGGGTGGGCGGACAGACGGACGGACGGCGGGGGGAAGAGAACAGCCCGGGACCAGACGTGGGGATGGCGGGCACAGGAGAGCCGCGCTGGGCGGCTGGATGCGAACTGCGCCAAGCGGCGGCCGTTGGTGCACCGCCTGCACGTCCGCGAGAGCGCGCGCCGCCGCCGGCGGGTTGCGGCGGGGAAGGGGGGGGAGGTTGGCGCGCCGCCGCGGCGGTGGCAAGCGCGCGCCACCTCAGCGGCGCGGTCCCGCCTCGCCCCGGGCGCCACGTGACCTTCGGGGAGACGCAGGACGCGAGCGGCCTGCAGTGCGTGCGCTGGGAGGGCGGCGGTGGAAGGGGGCGCGGTCCCGGCTTGTCTCCCCGCAGGGGCCGCGCAAGGGCGCACGTAGCCGCTGCCGTACCCTGTGCCTGCCCCGCGTAACTCGCGCCGGGTGGGGCAGGAGGCGGCCGCGGTCGTTTTAACCGGAGAAGGGGGACGGAAGAGCGGAGACAGTAGTGATCGCGGCCTTACTGAGGCAGCCATCCACAGCCGCGTGCGGGTGGCCTAGTTCGCTCCCTCCATTCCCCCCCCCCCCCCCTTCTTCGCCTTCCCCTGCGATTCCCCTGTTCGGCCTTCTTGGGTGTCGCAAGCTCGATTCGGTCATGGAGCCGCACATCTTGGGTACCTACCGCGAGCACCAGCCCGTTCCGCCAGACGCGGGGTGAGGCGGCCCACGGTGGAGTGCACTCTGCAGCTATTTATAGCCGCAGTCTGAGCTGTGTCTCGGAATTAATACCTCGTGACGAGGATGTTTAAGAAGCAGCAGCGTTCTTGCCGGTTTATACATCTGTCACTGTTCAACATCCTGTTGAAAGTTATCGGAGTACCTTGAGGGGACTGGAAAACTCTGGGTTTTATTATTTTTATATTTTTTATTAAACCGTAGCGTTGCAAAATCAGAATGTGTCCAGCAGCCGGGTGTGCATTTCAATTAAGCAGCTTCCTTGCCCATTGGTTCTGTGATTCATGCCGGTGCTCACTGAAGCTAGCTTTATTATTTGCTTGAGTCACACTATTGCCCAGGGGCCCTGGATTATGTTGAGACATATGTACTGAAACAGGAGAATATTCTCACAAAAATCTTGCCGTATAAGAAAGGAGGCAGAGAAGTAGCATAATAGGAAATAGAGTTTAGGTTTCACAAAGGTGAATTGTTTGTCCCTATCCATGTTACTTCTTTATTTTACTGGACTTCTATCTGTCTACCAATTACTTTGTCATCTGTCAATCTGTTTACAAGAGTTTTGCTAAGAACTGGCTTTGCCCCAGTGGTTGTTAGAGCCATTTTGGGCTGTTGCATAGGTTTTATATAATTGTCACATAAGAAATTGGGCTAGTTAACAGCATATCCACTGCAATTGACAGAAAGATGTGCTAGCTGGCAGAGTGGCGTATAGACAAAGTGAATTATTATAGTCCATGTATCTATAAAAATATCCTTTATAATCTTTTGTATGAGCCCTACACAGAGATGAGATCTTTCTATTTGTCTGTACCTCCTGGGACAAAGCTGCGTAAAATATTATGGTCGGTTACTTTGCTTATTTGCAAATAACATAAATCCCTTTCAGCACAGAACTAAAAGAAATCTATCCCTGCATAGCTTGCAGGCTAGCTTTTTAAAGGAAGCTGTTTGTGGAAGAAGACACAAGCTCAGGATTACATGGGTAAGGTGACTATTTTATATATATGCAAAGAGAAAGAAAGGTCAGATTTCGCACCTGCCCATTTTGATAATGTTGTGTCAGAAATTCAGTCAATTTTGGAACACTTTCCAGGCCTTGGGATATAAAGAATAATGAAGCAATTTTCTACCCTTCAGCACAATGATGTTTCAGCTGCAGTAGTTTTCTGAAGAGGCCTCTCGTTTGAATATAATGTAATAATAATTACATAGCCACATTAGCATAATGTCTGTTGCAAGCACACAGTCTGTGCTTCAGCAAATAGATCATTTCCCTTCCTTAGTTGTCACCTAAGTTGCTCAGTTTGGAGGGCAACCACATCAGTGGTTCCTTTAACACTGTATTTGTATTCTTGTGATCTCTTTGCTGGTTGTGACAGCAAGTGATTTTTTTTTAATTGAGGGGTTTCTCCTTTCCAGCATTAGACAGCCCTGTTCACAGGAAGATAAGAGGTAGGGGCTCAATCTATTGTATGTCCTCAAATATCATTTTTAAGATAGATCATATTATAAAATTAAGCCTAATCCAAAAGCAGGCTAGCTTCTTAGAGGGCAGAAAAATCTCTACTTGTAAAGGGGTAGCAAATTGGTAAGTCTTACTTGTCTCTTTCATATGGAATGGGTGTTTCTGATTGAAGAGCATTTATTTAAAAATACAATGTTTTCACTTTAGGTAACCTTTTCCGTTCCATAATTATCTCCAGACAATCAGAAGGCTACAGCAGTAGACAGCCCTCGGTGTTCTCCTTTTGTGTTCTCTGCTCTTTTGCACTTACACATAGATTATGATCAAGCTGTAGAAAAGGCTTGCATTTTCCACAGCTGCATCGAGTGAGATTTGTTTCCACTCTGATTGCGTGGAGTTACACACTGTGTAGTGGTGTAGATAGGATCTCTCTACATCTAGGCATGATTTGCAGTCCTTGTTGAACCATAACTCACTGGTAGTGAAACCAGGGCCTCCAGGCCAGAGGAAACCTGACACCTCATTTACATTCATTTTGCTTTTTCACCACAAATGTCACAGTTATTTTCCCCATCAGGGACGGGAAGGTGTGATGAGAGCGAGTGCTTACTTTTGGTTGGTTTTTTTCTGATGGGGAAATAATTTGAAAGCATAAATCATACATAAATCAGTGACTCTCTGGCTGCTCAACTGCCAGATCATGTCTAGCAGCAATGTGTGAGAGAGGGAGCCTGTGTAGGGTTAGGCAAGAAATGATGAGGGGTCTCCATCAGGATACAGAGTGCCAGGGGTAAATCACAGGTCTGGAAGGATACGAGGTGCTAGGTATGGCTTTGGTGAAGTCTCAGAAGTCTGGTTCTGTAGAGAGTAGAAAGCTGTAAGCATAGGGATGTAGCGACCCCCAGCTTGCATTGGTCCCTGAGAGCTCAATGTGTTGCTGACATTTGTAGATGAAAGAAAAAATGGCCTATTGCTTAGTTGTTACAACAATTATATATATATATGTATTAAAACAAAATAAAGTCTTTGGCCACATAAGGAAAAAAAAGCTGACATCATCGATGAGACATTGTTGATGTCTCATTGCCTGTTTGTATGCATACAACACCCAGAAACCATTGTTTGTAGCAGTCATTTATCCCATGCTCACCATCACCCCTACTCATATTACAGCAGCCAGGATATCCTTAAACATTTATTTTTTATTGTTGTTTAGACTCTTACATCCTACTCCTAGTAAACCTGAGAGACTCTTTATCTCTGCATCTTAGTCATGACTAGTATATATCCTCTCGGGAGTGTTTCAGTAGCTTCTCAGAGTTCAAAATGACATGATGATAGGATGTAACAAATTAGTTTAGTTTGCATTTAACAGTTGGGAAAAATTAGGAATGTTAAAATGTTAATAGCCAGATCCAGGGCTGTAAGGAACTGTAACCCCAGGCCACCTAAATATTTAAGCACACCAATAGTCCTTTAGTTGATGAACTTGTTTGTAGCTTTAGGATATTTGGATCAAGTGTCATGTGAGCAATATATCTCCATTCGTGGTCAATCATTAGCAAGTGTTTCACAAACCATTTTGTGATAATAGATACAATAGGGTTGCAGGCCTCCTGCTATGAGGTTCCTTATTCTTGCCAAAATCACACCCTAATTAAGAAGGGTTTATTCTGTGCCTGTTAGACTGAGTGATGAAACGGTGAACTGGAAATGACTGTATCAAATTGAATGGATGGTATAAGAGCAAAGTGGGGAAAGAGGGAAGGAAAGGTGTTGCATTTGAAAATGTGCAGAAGGAGAAAGATTACAGGAAAGACATTTTGTGTAATGAAATGGGAAATGAGAGAAGGGGAGAAATCAGCAGAAGATTGCAGCCAAATCTGGTGCCTTCCTTCCTCTCCTTGCCAGCAGTCTTATCCCCCCACCATCTCTCTCACAGTACCTTCATCTCCCAAAGCCCTTGTGGAAAGAAACAGTTTTCTGTACTCTTTACAGCTTTTGTGTCTCTTTTGCCTGGCCAACATTTTGCTTCAGTTCTTAAAACTTTAGCAAGACAAAACACTTGTGTGGAAAGATTTGGTTTGGATGTCTGTCTAGTCAGTGGAAGTGCAGCTTATGTGGAATATCATTCACGTTTTGACCTTACTGGTCAAGGATACAGAGCACTACGCCAGTTCAGGGATGATCTCATATACAACTAATCACATCAACGATTATGGCTTTAGGTATCTCCAAATTCTGTTTTGTCACTCTCAGATCACAGACAGATCTTCCTCAGAACTGGGTCAGAAATCCAGGACTAATTCTCAGAAAAACTCAAGGACACCTGGAATCACAATGACTTTATTACAGTGGAAGGCAAAGTAAAACCCTCTTTTTCACATCTTCTTTCATCTTCAGAAATCGCCCTTTGTAATTTTGGAAAGTGATTAGATAATTTAGCTTAATGCTACACTTTCTCACACTCAGTTGTTATAACAGAAGAATATGAATTTATAATAGAGTTGAATATAGAATTGAATTTGAATTTGAATATAGAGAGTAATGCATGCTGGAGTGGAATATGTAGGCAAGAAAGAAGATATTGTCCAGAAGGGGCACTTCAGATAAACATTGGAATCAGTGTCTGGTTTTAAATGTAGTTAGATGAGTCTGTTTGATAGGCAATTCTGTTGCTTCAGAAATAATTTGCATTCTATCATCATGTAATGGAACAGAGACTGGAACAAATTTTCATAGTCATCATGGAGAATAGAGCATAAATTATATATACAGAATGCAAGAAAAATTACTCAACCATGGAAATGTATTTAGACTTATATACTCTACAATTCTGTTAATGTTAATTTTGAACATTTTGGTATACATTTGTGAGCAACTACAGCTTAAATAATAAAAAAAAAAGCTTTTTTAAATTCTTTGAAATGTTTATTTGTGTATATCTCATTTACCATGCATCACAACACTGTGCTTCTGGAGAGCAAATCATTTCCAGTAAAACAATACTGATGTGACTGCATTTCCAGCTTTTTGAGGAACCATCCTCAAAACAAAACTTAAGAAACAAAACAAACAGAAAAACCCCAAACCTCCACCCTAGTACATTTCAGGTGTTTTTTGTTTTGGTTTGTTTTGTTTTTTGTGGTTTTGTGTTTTTAAGTATATCCAGTAGGCTTTAAGTGAATATCAGGAAAATACTGGCTTGTTGGGTTTTTTCAGTAAAAAGCTAAGACCCAATTCTGCTACAGTGACACAAAAGAGAGATCTGCCATTGGCTTCACAGTGAGCAAAATGGGCTTTGTAATCTGAGATTTGAGACATTTTTAGAACATTTGTGTGAGATCCAGCTTGTTTTCTATTAAAGCTAATGAAAAGACCCCTGTGGCATTTTGCAGGAATTGGATCAGGCTCTCAGTGGTACAGCCTGTTCTATATATATAACTTACATGATGCCGTTGGTGTCAGTGGGAGATGGGCTCCCAACCCGAATGAGCTGTAGGAAGTGGTGGATTTTTACAGAGGTAAGGCAAGTTGAAATAATTGCCATGGCAAAGAGGAGTTTAGAGTTTTGTGAAACAGCTGCAGCTTTGTAATGTTTTGAAAGGCCAGACTGTAACTCTGCAGAGTGATGTAATCTCACATCTTTATAGAAATCTACCTTTTCTGTAAGAGTTGCGTGAGAACTTACATGTGTTGTGGTTCTCATTTTAAAAGTCTCCTAGCGTGGAAATGCTCCTTACTGCGGTGCTGTATGGGACCTACACTCACATAATTCACTTCTGGGCTACTCCAGTCTCCTACTAATTTAAACTATAATACATAGATGTAGAACAAGATGCAATGTAGAATTGAATCAAGCTCTGTGTGTCAGTACTTAAGTTTAGCAGGATGGTCTTAGCTGTAGTTCAGCCTGTATTTTAAGGTTTCTCCCACCACTTGTTTTTGTGTAGCAGGCACTTTTTGATTTGCATAGTGTGATTGCTGCAGCAAAAAGTGTGGAAAGAAACAAGCATGTGGGGCAGCTGATACTTTATGGGTTAATACTGTATCCACAGTACCTCACCAAGGCCATGAGGGAACTAACGGAGAGGACTGAAAAGCAGTCATATAAGCCTGGATGATATGAAATGCCCAGATGTCATCCTGATCCACCTGATGGAGCAGGTTTGCTTGAAAGAAACTTGGATCGAAAGAAACTTGGATCAAAAAAAAAACCCTACTTATGACACCCCCTGCATCTATGGGAGATGTTTTTGTTTCTGGGAATCTTCCTCTGTGGCCAAACTAGTCATGGTGAAAAGTACAGCCCACGTGACAGGAAGAGGACTGTTTCGTTGAGAAAGTAAGCAGGGTCTATCTCAAGCTGTGGTGGCCTACAAATATCAGTTAACAGAGCCCCATAATTTATATCACCATTCTTTTACAGAGTAGTAAATAGGCCAGTTCTGGACAGGATTTGCTCTATTAAACTCTGCTTATCATGCATATTTTTTAGTAAGTAAAATCACCTTGTCAGTACATGGATCATTGTTTAGATACTTAGAAATTCCTGGAGTGCAACTAATGTGGTACTGAGACATAAGTACCCATCTACTATGCATTGAAAGTTGTGAAGCATTACAAATGTTACAAAAAACACTAATAAACTTTTGTATTAAGATATTATGGCTACCCATGAATCTCAGCTTCAACTTGTCATCCTGATCACATGATCCCATTTGTCCTTTATTCAAGAATGGGGGGGTTTACTCAAGGCTGGCTTTTCCAGTGGTTTCTTTCCCTGCTTATCTAAGCTTTCTGTGGGCTGAGGAACCTTCTCCACTACTGCTGCCTTTCCACCAGTCTTCTTTGCTGCTCGCTGGTTACTTTTTGTATCCTTTTCTTTTTCCACAGGGCAGATTTCATTTGTATCAGGTGTCTCTTTTGTTGCAGTAGTTTCTTCTACAAGTAATAAAATTTCCCTCCATTTACTATGTTCAGCAATACAGAGATATGTCAGGTAAGTTTTGCTTTCACATTGGTTATGACCTTATTGTATTCTTTTCCTCTTCCCATACCCATATAGAGAGATTCAATATCACAAATGACATTACTACTTTTTACAAAGCCAAAAGCAAGCCCAAGTCTTTATGGCCTCTAATGTCTTTTTAAAGGCATGTAAAGAATTGTTTCTCACATAACTCACCTAAATTACAGGACTGCTCAGAAATGTCTAGGTTACCCATGCCATTAAGGAAGGAGGGGAAAGAAATGTATTTAAATATTTGTTCTTCCCTTAAGAGCAGAAAGGGGAGGGGAATAGAGTATAAAATGTTCTGTCAGCAATGATATAACATGTATACACAGAAAAAATACTTAGGCAAAAATATATAAAACAGATGTTCTGAGAATGTTGGAATTTAAGCCTTATTTGGAGCTAAAATGCTCTACATGAGGGACTGGTAATTGTGCAGAATAAATCAATGTCCAAGTAGCAATTATATAGTAAAAGTCTAAAGGAGCAGTACAATTCTGTAATGTACAAGAATGCTGAAACACCAGAGAGCTTTTCATTTTCTACCCTTTCTCTAAACTGGACAAAAGAAATGGTCACCCATAATTCCAACTTTACCATTCAATATGGACATAAAACAAAGAGAATAATTGATTAATCTCAAATAGTAGTTCTAGAATCAGGATTTTCTAAAGCACTTTGGCATTTAGGGCCTCTTAATTAGCAAGGCCCTTTTGCATTTTGGGTTGGTTTGTTAACTGTCAAACATCTACCTGAAATACGTCTCCCTTTGGAAAATAACACAATCTGTGTATATATAAATGCTTAGGAAGTCTTTCCTCTGCATCCAGGAACTTGAAAGTATTTATTATGGCTTAAAAAACTTGTATCAGCCAGGTGAGCCAAGATAAGAACTCACAGCCCACTAGAAAGGTGATTTAAAAGTGTTGATTTAAATGTCTTTCACTGAGGTTTACCTTTGCTTTTATTGTTGACTAAGAGCAGACATACTGTAAATTTGAGTGTTTGGGATCTGAGAAATATTGATTGGCACAGACTATTAACTGCATGTTTACGAGTTTGTTCCTTGGAGTAGAGGACCATAAAGATGAAAGTGTTCTTACCTTTCTTTTCCCCTTCCTTCCGTTTGCTTCCTGTTGTCATTTTTTTCTTTTTAGATACAGTTACATTACTTTGATCGTGTCCTTGGACTGTGTCAGTCTGTCCTGACACAGAAATCACAATCACCTGAAGCAAAGCAAGAACAAAAAGGGCGCAAGCAAGAAATGTGGGAGCATCACAAATTCAGTTTGAAACCACCACAACAGAATCCCTGACAGGAGTATGTTTAGAAGCAGCTATTACTCTCTAACTTTCAGAGATCTGAAACATGTACCTTCCAAAGCAAAGAGAAGTAGAACCCAGGCTGTTATCTGAGAAATATCCCACTTGTAGTCCCTCACAATTCTCCCAAAAAGAGGGGTGCAGGAGAACAGATTTTTGAAGATAAAGCAGTAGTAACAAACTGCTGCCAAAATGCTATCATTATTAAAAAAATGCTAATACTAAATAATAAACATAAGTTATCAGGTAATGCAAAGAGCAAGTCATATTCTTGTTTGCACCATGGAGGATGGAAGAGGTGTGATACTTGGTTTTAAGGTGTATGTTATCCTGGCACCAAGATGGAGGGACCTGCTTATCATCCTTTAATTGGCTTCATGTCATACTAAGCAAAATTATCAGTTAATTTTACATTAGTTCTTTAAACTCAGAAGAATCTTGCTCTATCTCAGGTTGCAGATATTCTCATGATTGTATCTTGAAATTTTAAAATTAGGCTGTTTGATATGCAGCTGTTGTAACTAGTCAACTTTTTTAATAACAGGTATGGATTCATTAATGTACGTAATTACACACTTGAACCTTAGAATTGCAATAGTGTCATCGAGCTTGATACTTGAGTTTTAACTATTTTAGGAGACAAGTGAAATGCTGAAAACACTTTAGTTTTACATATTTTCATGTTAAAAATCCCTGTGATGTGAAATCTATCCTGGAAGTTTATGCCAAATAAACTTAACATCCTCCTTAAACCAGTGGAACTGTTTGTGCATGAAGTTAAGCACATGCTAACATGTTTTGGTTAAGTTATAAATTGTAAACCTGATCTAAATCTGGATTTTTACTTTTTTTTTTAATTATTAAGGTCATAAAATAGTCCTTTATAGAAACTGATTTAAAAAAATATTTTAAAATTGCAAAAATCGCCACTTTCACCATTGATAACTATTTTTAATCATTACTCGAGAATTCCCTCGTGCTTCCACTTTGTCTTTTACGTTAGCTGACACTGAACTTCACATTGCAAGGGTTTAAAATGAAGAGAGAAAGTATGTGGAAGGTCACACACAGATCATGCTTATACTGAAGCCATACACATTAGTTCTTTAGATTTTGATGTGAAGAGTTGTGCTGTTCTAAGACTAATAATTACGAGAATTATTAATATGGGACATTTTAAATTAGCAATTGGACTGATGACTGCTTCTGATCATACATATATATGTATTCTGTAACGTGTATATTGCACATATGTCTAGCAGAATGGACATACGTGTACATTCTGTTGTTCCTCCTCAGCTGTTAATAATCAGTGGCATTGTGTGTTCACAGATCTGGACGTATGTATTTTTTTGTCTGAAGCATTTTTATCTGAAAAAAACCCCACTTCTTTTATTACACTCCAGTGAAGATTCTTTTTGTAGCTTTAAAACATCTTGACAAAATGTGTTATTTCTGATCTCCAGTGTTAAGTTTGGATTATCTTAACTGAGGTCGCAGTCTAACAAAATACTTACCTAGCACCCTTCAATAAAAATTCATGAGCATGAAGTGAATGAACTGAATGAATGAACTGGATCGGGTGAGACTATTGCTGTGTCTAAAGATGCAAAAATCCCTTGCTGAGACATTACATAGTGAAAGTCTAGACAGAGAGGTGTGAAGAGCTGCCATTGTGGGTTTTGTCGTGAGCAGTGAAGTGAAGATTAGCAGTGATCTACAGGGAAGCTAGAGCTAATTACAGTGGTGAAAGCATAAAGACACTAAAATATTGTGCAGAACTACCAGAACCGTGACTAGTAAAACAAGACACAGTGAAACAAGCTTGTGATGGAAGGAAAGAAGTGAATTCAGTTTATTTGTGAACACAGAGGAGAGTTCATACATTTTTGCAGACACACACACACATTAATATTCTGGCCTCCTAAGTATAATTTTTATTTATGTTACAGTACTTTTACCCCAAATGGGCAGATTAAACAATATTTATGGATGTAAATGACACCCATACTAAGGCCTCTGTAAATTAACACAGCAATACAAAGGGGCCTTCATGTAGACAAAAACCAGCACTAGGTTCTCCATGATTTAATTCTCTAATGCATTCCATCTATGCTACTTTACCAATGTTAACAAATCTAAACTTCTGCTCAAAAATGCCTCAATCATTTTTTATCTTTCCATCTACCTCATCAGTTGCCTCCATTAAAACTATTCTTCACCCTTTCCATTTTTGTTGTAGGGTCAAATGCTTCAGTAAGAGGGTCAAATGGTAGACCTGTGTGTACAGCCAGCATGCATTTGGCCTGACTGAAGATGCCACAGTTAGGTTCAGTGAAGTTAGCAGTAAGAAAATATTAAGGTAAGGCCCTGTTTTTCCTGGCACAATTAAGCATGTTAGAAACAAAAGTGAAGTGAATGGAATAATTGAAGCCTGCCTGCCAAAGCAGAAAGCCATTTACACACACAGATTATGACACCCTATCATCCAAAATCTCCCCCAGACTTCTGTTTTCTAGTCTTAAATTCATGCTTTTGTTTTCTTTTCTTCTTTCTCTTCCTCAGACCGTCTCTCTTCCTCAGGTATGTACACACTTACTGTGACGTCGCTGATCTCTGTGCCATACTTGTTCTTCACCACAATGGAGTATTTCCCAGAGTCGAGTGTAGACACACTGGAGATGGTAAAGCTGACGTTTTTTCCAGCTTCAAATTTCAGGACGCAATTAGCATCTGATACAAATGATTTTTCGTTCTTCAGCCATGACACCTCTGGGGTAGGATCTCCCCAGACAGTGCAAGAAAGATTAAGTGCCTATAGAAGAAGTACAAAATGATTGTAAGTCAGTCAAATATCTGCTGTGATTTTTGATACCTGACTCTCCAAATGTTCCAACTCCCCACTTAGCTTTCTGCTCTTAGTAAACAGATGCATATTATCATCAGTAATCAATAATTTTTGTCAGTCTTCTGTATCATAAACGAAAGTGGGGAACTCAGTTAATTCATAAACTCCATTAAAACCTTTAAATATTTCATGGGCCTTCTTCTTTGCTGTCATAATCATCATCAGAGCTTTTTCCATGCATACTGCTTAATGTAAAATTAGATGTTGTCAGCATTTTGCATGTTAGAGCTGAAATAAGAATCTGAGGAACCATCGTGAACCATCATTCAACTTAACATAAATGTATTTCATGTTATGCTCACTATGTGTTTACCCCAGAAGTGAAGAAAGTGTGCCTGCCTTTTTAAATAACTAAGAACAAAGTGTTCCTGGACTATATTGTTTAATTTAGAAACTTCTTAAGCTGTGCCCTGACAGCTCTTCCAACAGACTTGAATTGTTTTATGCAGTCCTGTAAAACTGTTCTTAATGGAAATCAATACAGGCTTTACCCTTTCTTTGGTGTTCACGTAAGTATTTCCCTTTAATGTTCCAAAGGACTGGATTCAGTCCCATCAGACTGAAGGAAGTATCTTCATTTTGTTGGCCCTTATAGGCTGTCATCATAATATCTACTACGAGAAATCTATTGAACAGACTACCTGCCCTTCACCTCTCTGCCTCTTATCTGATAGTGTGATGGAGGAAGATGGGACAGAAGAGAGACATCTAGGAGGCTGCTGAAACTAGCAGATAGAAAAAATGAATACCTCTGTAAAAAGAAAGATTTTTGTACCTCTGAGAACAAAATAAAAATCAAATAAATCCTGCATGTTTTTCCTCCATCAATAACACGTAATTCTTGGTAACAAAGAAAAGGCAGAGTCCAAGTGAAAGGTGGTTACGGCAGGGTGGAAATGGCCTCTATCTGATTTCCTGCAGCACCTACAGATGGTGACCATGTGAGGCTGTTGACTGCCTCCTCTCAAACCCCTCTGATGTGAATGTGAATGTGGTTTGGATTGCCGTATCAGTTCATCTTTTTGAAAAACAAGGGGAAAATGAGGTTATACATTTCCTCCTCTTCCTTATCACTGGATACAAACATGACCTCAGCTTCAGCCAGGCATTGCATATTGGCCCCTTCAGGTGCTTAGTATGTTTTTATTGTCTTCTGCTTCTCTAGCAGGCAAAAGATTACCACTGAGTGGCCCCAGCTGCCACTCCAAGGTGCTAATGAGCTGATGTCCATTTCCAGACAACATTGTTGGTGGCGTCATTCAAGCCTTGGGTGTTTGAAGTGGTGTCAGTACTCCTTAATTCAAAGAGATTCAAGCAGCAGTGGTGACTATTCTTCTAAATTATCCCTTAAAATAGCTGCATTTTGCTTAACTTTGCACCAGTAGCTCCTGTTTGACATCAGTGCTCCTCTTGATGTTCCCGGCTCTTACTATTTATTTACCATCTACTAATGTGCAGAGATGTATCTTATCATTCACTATGTAGATGGTGAAGTCTTTGGTTTTCTGGAAGGTAAACCTATAATTATGGAACCTTAGCCAAGAAGTGATTGCCCACTGTGTCTGCTCCTATCTGTTTCAGATTTTCTCATCTTTGGGCAGGATATTGTCTTTGCTCATGTATATCTTTATTACTCATATTACTCATATATTACTGATTATAATGCTGCATTCAACCTGATATCCCTATCCTCTAAAAAAGTGTGCCCTGTACTTCCTGAGGGAAGAGGCACCTCTCCTCTTCAAGATAATCCCCTTTTTCCGGTACTTGTCTGGCTCTAACGGTCGTCTGGGGTAGGGGGTGGGAAAAATTGCTGGAAACCTGTCAAGTCGCTGTGGTTAGTGATGAAATCTTTGAGGAAGTCTGATGTACCTGAAAAATGCTGGGTGAGAAAACCCCATGTCTTTGAGATAGGTCTTAGTGTTTCAGAGCTCCACACAGGAGTTCCCACAGCAAGTCCGGACCTGGGTTGCTGAGGCATGTGCCCTTGGAGAAACCAGCAACTGCAACTCTTTGTGCCCCCCACTACCTTTTCTGCCTTTCACTGCAGATTATCATGAGTAATACAGAGGGAAGGCAGAGGGAAGTGTATCATTGTATTTCATGTATCGCCATTCCTCTTGAATATTAGCACAAACTCACATGGGCCGTTTGTGCTAAGATATGTGCTGATTTTGGCTGGAATAGAGTTAGATTTTCTTCACAGTAGCTGGTATGGGGTTATGTTTTGGAGTCATGCTGCAAACAATATTGATAATACAGAGATGTTTTTATTGTTGCTGAGCAGCACTTACACAGAGTCAAGGCCTTTTCTGCTCCTGACACCACCCCACCAGCGAGCAGACTGGGGGCACAAGAAGCTGGGAGGGGGACACAGCCAGGACACCTGACCCCAACTGACCACAGGATATCCCATATCATATGGCCTCATGCTCAGCATATAGAGCTCAGAGAAGAAGAAAGAATGGGGGTGGTGTTTGGAGTGCTGTCATTTGTCTTCCCAAGTAACCATTATGTGTGATGCAGCCCTGCTCTCCTGGAGATGACTGAACACCTGCCTGACCATGGGAAGTGGTGAATGAATTCCTTGTTTTGCTTTACTTGTATGTGCAGCTTTTGCTCTACCTGTTAAACTGTGTGTATCTCAACCCATGAGTTTTCTCACTTTTACTCTGTTGATCTGTCTCCCAACCCACAGGAGGAGGGGAGTAAGTAAGTGGCTGTGTGGGGCTTAGTTGCCAGCTAAGGTTAAACCATGACAGATTCCAGTGAGTGAATTGAAGCAGCTCAATCAGGGGAGCCTGCTCCCTTCTTCCAGCCTACCTGAGAATGCACTTACCGCTGGCAGTAAAGTAGAATGGGGAGTTTGTGGACAGAAGGGTATAAGATATTGCCTGTAGGTCTAAAAGTGCCTGTCAGAATCCTTAGCCTTGCCTTTTAAAAACAAAACCCCTTTACTCACAGGCCTTCATAAAAAGAGCCACTTTGGTTAATTTGGCTGGCTGTACACAAAACTTATGGTAGTATTCTCTATCAGGTCAAATTCCTAATATGAGCTGACACTTAGCCTTTTCCAAATATACCACACTGCTGAAGAGCATTTATGTCTATCAGTGGAAGCTTCTTAGGCCATCTGGAACACTGTTTGATTAACACTGGGTAAACACTGGTTCGTTCGTTCTCACACGTATCCTTCGACTCACATGCAGAAAGATAATAAATAGCATCACAGTCACAGTGTTAAGTTTGAGATATGCATATGCTTGGAAGTTCAATCTAGGGATACCAGTCTTTTCATACAACTCTGTAATTATGGCTGCACTCGTACTCAGAATCAGAGCTTGCAACTGACAGTCCACTGCTACCTCATTTCTTCCTTTTTCAAAATCCTTGATGACTGTGCAATTTGCATGCATTACACAACAGAGAACTGCATTCCCCTCTATCCAGCATATTTGCAAGCAATAGAAGATGAGCCAACACCAGCCAAAACAACACTGTTTTCCCTGATCATTCTCTGTCCTACTCTGATTATCAAAATGATTATCTACTCAATCCAGAAACATAAGGTCAAGGATATTTGTCTTGAGTTCTCAGAGTTTTTCAGTTTTTTTGTTCAAACATTACAAATGTTCTTGCTGTGAAGGACAATGTATGCCTGGGTAACATTCCACAGTTAAGTTTTTACAAACTCTCTTTTTATAAACAGTTCACATTTTGCTTTTGTGACCCCATACTCAACTTCATATCAACTCTCTTTTGGCAGAAAGCTTAAAACTGATAATAACTACCCAAATTTATCCCCTGCCAAAGCAATATAAGAGTCTCATCTCCAAGTGTGAGCACAATTAGCGCTCCAAGCATGAGCACTATTAGATGAGAATCTGCAAGTTCATTCTGTTTCTTTGTGTCTTCTACCTGCAGCTATAATACTCATGAGTCCTTCTTACTTCTACAGCATTTCCCAAACTGCTAAATCCCTTAATAAAAGGTTTAATCAAATGTTATTTCATTTTGTAATACCAACATACTTAATTTTCCCAGAACTGCTGCAGCCTACTGCCTGTTGGCCATGATACATCTCACATTGTTAAGTGATTCAGGCCAAACTTCTAGATTCTTAACACTGCTCAACTTGTAATCAAATACTTTTAACCAAGATGACTTGTTGCCAGACAAAGCCAGAAACATCAGGAACCTGCCTTACTGTAGTTGTCATGTTACAGGTTTTCAATGACATTCATGTGCCCTATTTTAATGTTCACACATACTGTAAAGAGGAACTGGCTAGTGGTAGAGGGAAGTGAAGAGCCAGCACTTCTTGGTCTCACTACTATTAAGTAGCAGCTTGGAGAATCAGTGTGCTGGGAAAAGGTTGTGAGATTGAGAACTGACTTTCTGGGTCATCTGTTCTGTGCTCAAGCACCAATGTAGCTATGTTCCTCTGGGAGTGCCTCACAATAATCTTTCAGCTAAACTCTGTTAATATAACCAAGTGTAACACCAGTGACTTCTTTTGATTTCCTTCTCATTTACCCTCATGAAATAGAGGAAACTCTCTCCTTTTGTCTGGGCAAGAGAGTTGATTTATTACTAATAGTTGGTTTACTATTTTTACACAGTTTAAAAGCCAGCCTTGAGAGGTGTAATTATCTTGCCACATTGCAAGAAAGTTGACTGCAAAAGACACAGGATAACTAGCTATCTGGTAGGAAAAGGAATTAAGCTTCCCTGGTGCCCTGTTATAAAAGAAAACCTAACTGTGAAACCTGTGCATGAATTTTTAAAGAGCTGGTTATATAAGGAGTTTTAGTCTCAACTCACATTGTCTTCTCACTTTTATCTAATGCTTAAGAAAAGACACTGCCCTGAATACATAAACCCATCTGTGCAAGGCTGTTGAATTATGTACAGAAGGCCGGTGATGAATAATGTAGCAGATTTTAAAGAAAAAAAAAAGTTAATATTTTCCCATTATTGAAAGGCATTCAAGCCTGTTGTGTAAAGCTTCAGTTAATTTACTGTACCTTGCCCTCCTGAATGGTGACAACATCAGGCAAACCTCCGACGACCCTTGCGCGATCTGGAAATAAACGTAATTTTCTTTAGTGTCTCAAAATCAGCTATGTTCCAGATTCTGTTTCCCTCTATTTTTTTCCTTTTATCTTATTTATGTGCATCTTGTCTCTAATGTGCCTACTAGCAGATAACTATTCAGCATTCTTAGCACACACCATTTGGACTTAAGAAAAAGTTGAAATCACAGCAAAAGATGTGTTAATAGCTGGTGTCAGTCACTTTACAAAGGGGGACTAAAGAACATGTGTCATGCAGAATTTGCTATCAATTCAATGTTACTTCTGATTGCACAAAAGACATCTGAATTTTTGAGATCTGGTAATCTAAATTTTTTGAGTCATAAACTAAAAATGTCGTTTCCAAAAGGAAATGAATGAGACTTAATGGAGTGGTTCAGATGAGGTTTTAAATCTAAATGCAAAGACAGACTTCAGTCTTGGTGACAACAGTGAAATTCCACCACTTTGTCCATATCTGTGTGTAAATGAGGTTGATATCTGCCCTAGTTTTAAGCTCAGAGTCCCATACGAATCTTACACAAATACAAATAAGCTGATCATATGCAGGCTTTGGCGCACTTATTCTGGAATATGGATTTTGTTCATTATATGCCTTGGTGGAGCCTGACAGAGGAAGGAAATGACTATACAGAATGTTCCTTTCTAATGTATTCTGTAAAAGATGTGCTCTGGAGCACAGAGATAGCCACCTTATGAGATGAGAAATGGGACTGTGTTATGTCACTTAACATGCCAACCCCTTATAAATGGTCCAGGGTTAGAAAGGAAATGTCCAGGGCAGGGCTATTACTGATCCCTTTGCACTGTCTCAGCTGGGACATGTAGGGATCACTGTATATAGCCAAGCCCTGCTCTATGTGGAGGATATATCCAGGATGAATTAGCTCAGATCTCTCTACACATTTTTCTCCAATAACTTTTCAAAGTCCAGTTTTTATACATGTTTGAAGATCACCTGCAGTGGGAGAATTCTCTGATGTCTTAGATTTTTTTCTATGTATTTTTCTGTAAATAGGGAGAATATTGAGCTTAATTCAAGTTGATTTCTGATTATTTACTCCTTAAGTAATTAATACCTACATTTGTTTTAATAGCTATATTGGAATTGACACACAGGGAGAAGTATGAGGAGATTCAGGGATCTGTGTTTAGGCATCTGTGTTATGCAAAAGCTACTGCTGTTTTCTTACCCATTTCTGTCCCTTGACATTTTAGATAGTTCAAAACTAGCCAAGTTATTTCCTTCACCTTTGTAAACAAAGTGACTTTTATGCAGAGGACATGTATGAGAGATATCAGCAACAAAGCTAATTTTTAGAGCAAGTTAACTGGTAAAAAGAACAGGAGCTTAGATGGGAAAAATCAACATAACCTATAATTATAATGTGATGAGCTACGATTTGCACCAATATTAAATGACTAAAAGGTTGCTCTCCTTGTTTCTCCTTGGTATAAGGTCAATCTCATTTTAGGATGAGCACACGCACATATGCATGTATACATGCCCTCTCTTTCCCAACACACATCCTTCCTGGAGAGGAAGAAAATCTTCATAAACAGTTTATGGCAAACATTGTCAAAGAAGGTGCACTTACTTTTCTCTGCAATTAAGGCTTGCCTAGAGTTGACAGAAACAAAAAGGAAAGTTCAATTTCAGTTAAAGTTTACTTAGAGTGATTTAAAAATAGCTTTTCTTTTAACTGCCTTTAATCTGTTAAGGGAAATCTCTCTCATCATTTGGCAATACTGCTTTTTTTTGGGTTTTTTTTCATTACCTGTTACATAACAGTTACAGCAAAGAAATCACATGCAAAACTCCTACAGGCTTCTGTAGGACTAATATTTGTTTCATAGGATATAGTTAGCTCCAGCACAAACCAAACAAATACCGTTACTATTTTATGGCTACCATTACCATATTTAGATGGCATAATACTTACTTCAGTGACTGGAACTCAGCAAAGGCATCATCAAATGCTTTGTAAAGAGAAAAGTTGAGTTTAAAGGTAGATTCAGAGATAAATCATCACCAGTTTCAATTAAAAATGTAGAAAAAAAATTAAAATGTGACATCATTAAAGATATATTATGGATGGATGCATATGAATTGTATAAGCCTTAAAATGCTATTCAACTAATAAAGGCTATCTTGTATAAGGCAGCTATTATATATACATATGAATGCATAAACACTTTCTTTTTCTTCTAAAAGTCAAGCTTTAAGACAAAGAAATAGCAGGAGAGAAATAGGCTGAAGTAATTTCACAAAAGAGAGAAAGAAACCCACAATTCACCTAAATAATAGCTTATAGCAGTGGTCTCCCAAACTTTTTTGATTGTACACCCATATCTAACACTTTTTTGAGTATGCATCCCCAATATATGTATATTGATCTATAAATTATGTAGATGTACTACCGAAGTTCTCATATTTTCTTCCTGCACCCCAGAAGATCATCTTGCACTTACCCCACTTCAGAGAACACTGGCTTAATGAATACAAGCTACCTCTTTTTCCCATCTGCTCTGAAGTGTCACACTGATGGCCATCAAACAGCAAACTGTTGTTTCCTTTGTTAATTCAGGCTAAGCTACCATCATTGGAGAGGTCAGCCTCTCCCACTTGAAAGGGAGCAAGTTGTCTCTTTTCTCAGAAAGTGGAGATAGAGTACAGAAGAAGCAACATGGGGAAGATTATAAGGTTATTGCCCTTACACAGAGCTTGCAGACCCTAAGTGAAGCTTTAGGGCTGGGAATGACTGGGAATGGAAACTCAGCAGTTTGGAAGGAGTTAATCTATTCCTTAGGATCTGAGATGTCTCTCAGAGTAAAAGCTTCCAACAATCAATCCAAATAATTTTAGTTGTTCCTCTAAGAGTCCTTCATCAAGATGATGAAAGGTCTTGACATCTCTGAATTATAAGGAGCCTCATTATATCCATCAAAGAAATAACAGTAGCAAAGTAACAGAACAAACTTGTTCTTCAATTCCTCCTCCAAATATTACTTGGAAGGGAGAGATACAGAAGGCATTCAGTGCTACAACTTGTACTTAAAGCTGCCAATCAATGCCAGTAAGAGAAGGGATTTTGTAAGATAGCTCAGAAGCTGGGCTGACATCTGAGTAGGCAAACTGTAACTGGGTATTTGGAACAGGAAAAAGCCCTTCATAATTTATGATCTGAGAACACAGGTTGGGGAAAGCAAATTGCACTGTCCCCACAAACACTGCCAGGCTCTAGGTGTGCACACAGACCCTACAACCCAAAGGGTAACAGGTCTGTAGCAAGATCCTGCTGTAGATGCTCCTACCCTACCACAGCTTAATGCCCACATACAGATGATGTTAGCAGGTGGAATGGCCTACCTTGTCCAGAAAGATCCACCGTCTTTCTGTGTACTGTTTCACCGTCAAAGAGCTCCATTGTGTATTTGCCTTTATCCTGTGGAGTTGGCTCACTGATCTGCAACCAGATCTGCTCCCCGGTGACACCAGTCTTCACTCGGTCTGTAAACTTAATCTGGGTATCACTGAAAAATACAGAACAATGTTACCCTTTTGTTTTACTGGAGTATAAAAGGCGTTTGCTCATGTTGAGTCACTGAGTACATCTGCAGATTTCCAAGCTGCTATAGTATGCCACCATATTCTGAAACTTCTGAATTGAAATTCTTGCTAAAGCTGTGGGCCAAATGGACGTAATTGATATGGCAGTCCTTCCCTGTTCAAGGTCTAGCTTTCCTCAAAGCCTGCAGAATGGTTATGCATCTTACTCTATGACCTGAGCTGTAAAAGAGTTATACAGCTTTAAAAGCCATTTCTCTGAAGGGTAATTCATACACCCTCAAACATTCAAGTTCTCTTTTTTAGCATAGGTTTATTTCTGTTTAGGCAAAACAAAACTCTATAGGGCTGTACCTACAAAAAAACACACTTCTGTCAAAAATGGTGTTTGTCCAGTTGGAATGTTTTCTGACGGTCTGCTAGGCTTTGGCATTTACAGTTAAACTTACTTTGACCTACATGCATCTTCTTCTACAAAATGTATCAATTTCTCAGCTTCCTAGCAGTTAATGAATTAATTTCTCAGCAGTTAATTGCCCTGGAGGAAGCAAAAGAAGTTTGTCAAATAAGCCACTTATTTTCTTTTGATCTTTAAATTCATAATTTCAAGAATACTGGAAGCACAAAGAACTTTTTTTGCTAGATTAATTTGATGTGCTTCAAGATGAAATTAGTTTCTGAAAATTAAATAGAGAAGTCAGATAGAGAAAGAAGAATACATTTAAGAGAGAGGGGAAAAACACAGAATATTTTATATTCATTTATAGTTTTGAAACACTTAGGACTCCTGATGATACTAGGCCCAAATGGGTGCCAAGAATCAGGAAAACCTCAAACTGCTTTCATTTCTCTGACAGGGTTGCTGGTTAGCATCAGTGTAAATAATTATAGACAGCCTGCAACAGCAGATTCTGGCTATGCTGGGCCTCATTTTATTGAGAGATCAGTAATTCACATTCCATCCTAAAGACTAACTACTACCATGTCCTCAGGAAGTGAAACAGCAAGAATAGTAATAATATATTTGAAGCAATCTAAGCTGTTTACTTCTTTGGGTTTTCCAGTGCACATTGTTTGTGCTGGCTGAGAATTCAAATCTGTCTCCTGGATCCGGATATGCAACTCCCATTAATTTTATGGAGAGCTGGGCATTCAAATTCTTCTTTAAAATCTCAGTTCTGTCTGTCTTGGTTAGGTCCATAGTGCTCACAGGAGGGGCTGTCTGGATTTTACTGCCCCAGGCACACAGTGGAACTTGCTTTGCCTCCTAAATGTGAACCCATGCATTAAGAGGATGTGCCCACTTGTCCCAGTTCCTGTGAATTGTGGCTTCTAGACAAGCAGACCTCCAAGCTAGGTATCTCTGAAAGTATGGTGCTGGCCTTTTAAAGCTCATCAGTCTCTCAGGTTACGTTTGCATCATTCCTTAAAACTGATTCAGGAAAAGACTTAGCTCCCATCCCTGAGGTGGGAAGTGCTGTGAAGCAACACAGCCCTGAGAGCATCCCAATGCATGGGACTATCTGTCTCGTGGGGAAAACAACAGGAGGCCCATTTACCACTAGTGCCTGACTCTTGTACTGGTTTCACGTGGATGTAATTCATTGAAACTAACTCATATGAGAGAAGGACTCATGAAAAAGGTCTCCTTCATATATCCATTTTTTCCCCCTGAGTCTACCAAAACAAAATAGCACTGACTTTTGCCAAGTTTTGTGTACTTACTTGTGCACCCAGCCTACTCTCAGATCATCCACATAATGAGTAACATAGGAGTACAGCCTGATACCCTCAGCTGTGCTCTGGATTTTCAGGTCTGTTGCAGATAAAGCTGAAAGAAGAGCACATGGTTTTATGCAGCCATGCAACCACTCATTGTGTGTCACAATGAGTCATTCATTGGAAAAGAGAATTAAGTGCTTACCAATCCTTCTGCATACTTCATTCATCAGATCTGCAAAAGCTGTGGAAATAAAACCCAGAGACTAAGACTCTGTGTCTGCAACTCAAGCACAGTCAATAAAAGGACAAGTACAGGCTCTGAAATATTCTCCCCCAGTAGATTTGAAAAAAAAATCAAAAGCATATTAAAAATCTGTGTGATGCAAAAATACAGCCTGTTATTCCATAATTTCCAGACTTCATTTAACTGCAGCCTCGATGATTACTGCTGCAGCTGAACAAAACTGTACTATTCTATTTTTTTTTGGTAAATGACACTGTTCAGTTGGAATGCCAACCCATCTATGTACATTCTAATGGGCAGGGTTTGTTTCCACTTGCTGAGAAATCTAAGTGAAATTTTAAAAACATAGTAATCACAATGAGTGGAAAGGCCCCTAAATAAATGAACGGCAAAACATAATAAAAAAGTGAAATAATCTTAAATTTCCTGGTTCTATAGCTTCTTTTTATACTTGTAGACTTACATTACTGATGGCCCCCTGAGGAAGCCTGTTATCACTGTACAGAATCCAGATACAATAAGCTGTATTAAAACATTCTTTGAACTGAAAAATCTCATTTTTTCTAATGGGATGATTTTGTACACAGAAGGAGCAAAGCCACAGGAGGGTGACACATGCAGTTGCCTGTATTACCCTGAACCCACTTGTAGGCAAGCAGTCAGGCTGTCAGCTGGTGTGACTGGTAGCATAAAGAAAGTGGCTCTGACCTGTGTCCTTTAGCTTTAGCTGGCTGGAGTCCTTTCCTCTGTCATCCTTCAGTATGACTTCGTAAGTGCCAGCATCTTTCCTAGAAAACTGCAATATTATAACAATAAAACCAGTTTTCAGAACAGCTACTGTAGAAAAATTTAGAATTCAGAACCCAGCTGATGTCTCATCCCTGTCCCCAGGGAGGTGTCTGATGCCTAGGGCTGCCTAGTGCCCTCAGCTGCCCTGCTCCTGGCTGGGGTGGTGGGATAGGCTTTGGTTGGGGGTCCTGGCCTACAGCCACAGGGAAGCCCCCAGCCCCAGGGTGCCCTGACTCTTCCCCTCTTCCACAGCCAAAGAACCAAGAGTGAAGAGATGAAGAGGTGAATGCAGTTCATTCCCCAGGAGTCTGCAGCAAGGCTGGATATGGACCAGACCTCTCTGGTGACTCCAAGAGGGTGGCCCTCTGAAAGCCTGAGAGACAAGTGCTTTCCAAATGCCGTTTGAAACATAAATATGGCCTCATTCTGCTGTTAAACTGACATGCAGAGGAAGTGACAAGCTTATTATCTCCTCTGTCATCATTTCCTGAAAATCCGAGCGAGCAGTTATAGACATTTGCTTTAACTAAAACACAGACGTCTTGTTTTTCCATTTTTAAAACCCACTTCCTTTTTTGATTGTTTTGCTAAAATACCAGATTAGATCATATCATACATCTGAATTCATAACACTAAATTCAGCTGAGGGCTAACAAGGACAGTCACTCACCTCTGATATCAGCAGAGTACACACTCCATCCTTAAAATCATGTTCTTCATCTACCATTATCTCTCTGTCATCTTTGTACCATAGGATGTGTGTTTCCTTCTTAATGTTAGCCACCTAAGATGGGTGAAAACTACATTGTAATTATTCTTTTTGAATAGGGGAACTTAGTGTTGCATGGGTTAGCCTCTTCAAGTCTCTCAGAACAGCAAGCTTTACAACTTGATAGCAATGAGTTATTGCAGGCCTCCATTTTAAAATGAGGGCTGCAAAAGGAAAAAAACAGCAGGGATGAAAAGAGAAAGAAAAGGACTGCTAACAGCTTCAAGGAGCCCAGGGAACCAGTGGATCCTGCCCAGGGGATTTATACACACATAAAGCAGCCAAAAAAGAGAAATTCCCAGGGTTTACAAAGACTTGTCGTTCTTATTCAGATGCCTTTTCCTGGGTGAGTGGCTGACAGGCTTGAAGAAAAAAGTGCAAGCTATTTTTCAAGGTGTTTTGTTACACACAGTGAGCAGTCACCCCAGTGTGATTAGTCCTCAGAGGCTCTGTACCATTGGGCATATTGGTATAAAAGCAAAGGGCGTGTCCCTTCCCACCTTCACCATCTAAGTAGCGTTTGGTCAAAGTGCTTTGAACATTGTACTCAATGTTTTCTTTGTCCCTTACCTTACATTTCAACATCACGTTACAGTCATCAGTAACTTCCCATCCCAGTTTATCCACAAAATGAGGACCTGTTTAAGATTACAGATGTATTTTTAAAGGTCACATCAATAGTATTCATGATACAAACCCAAAGACAAATGTGTTTTTCTTGACAAGAATATTGTTATCTTTTAATGTAGTTTTATTTTTCCTATTTCTCCTTAATCAACCATATAACAGAACAAACACCATCTACTTCAAATTAACATGTAAATATACACAAACTCTTAACAGACTAACGCATATGACATTCATACAAATATCCATATTATCACCTTGTTTCCTGTGCCACTCTTTTCTCTGGAAATCTGCTTCATCCTGCAGCTTTTTGAATACTAGGAATTAAAATAGTAAGAAATACAATGTTAACCATCATGTGCCATTTGTATGGTACTGAACACAGCTGCAACTCTGTTCTTTGGAGGTCAGTAAGGATCCTGCCATAGGGTCAAGTTTTCACTGGACATTTTACAGTGTCAGGAGCTGATTGCAGCTAACTCAACTTCCCTAGCTGCTTGCAGACATCAGGAGTTTAATGTGGCATGTCTGATGAAGCATAATCCTCCATCTTACAGCTACTTTATGCTCTTGGTAGGAAGGCAAATGAACACCAGCAAAGTTAGCAAGCTGCTCAAGCTCTAAACGTGCACCCTACTTGTTCGCAACTGAATGGGCTTCTTACAGGGGAAATTTTCATTCCACCCATAGAAAAGCAAACCCTGACAGTCTGCAATATTTACATTTTTATAACAATTCCCCTTCTTCCCAGCACTTTAAAAATTTAAGTAAGTTCACACATATGCCCTGTCCTATATGAGGCAGGCAAGTACTGTGACATGAAAAAACACTGGAACATCTATTGTATTGAAAACAGTGGAAAGCAATGATGACAGCTGAGGTAATCTCAGTATTATTTTTCCAGCCTACTGTGCAATATAGATTAGCTCACCATCACCAATGAGGACAAGGCTGGATTGATTGGTTGCTTTTCCATCCTGCAGTTGGAAAGTGTAAGTCCCTTCATCCTTGTCCTCAAGTTTATCCATAATCATTTCAACAAGGCCAGTCTTCTGGTCCACTTTCATTTTATATTTCTTCAGGAATGGAAAGTAAGGAAGCAATCAATGGGTATCAGAGTCAGCAAATATTTGTCAAATGTTATATGGTGTCTTCAGTTGAAATTCTATTTTCTTTTTACAGATTTCCACTATCTCTCGTACAACCAAATAAATATGTTAAAGGTGAAGCCTGTTTACTGATGCTATACAAGCATGTGACATGCCTGTTGTACAGTGATTACTGTGCTCTTTTTCATTGGAAAGACTTAGATTTGAACCTCTTCAGAATAACACTTTCTTTAAGGATGATTGTATTTTCATAAGGTTTTGTGTAGAATGCTCCATCTCTGCCTTCTACCTGGTATCAGTGTTGCAACAAATACCTGCCATGTCATGTCTTTGGGAGTAACAAGTCCTGCTGCTGGAAACAACGACTTGGGAATCCTTGCTTGGTGTAATAAACTCCTCCAGACATCAGAGAGAGTGACAACCAACCACAAGGGTATTCTAGAGCTATAGATGAAGGGTAGAATGAATCTGGTCTAGGGCAGTGACTCCTTGCAGACCAGTAACTGCTTACCTGCACCTCCTATGGGTCTCACTAGTTAAGAGAATGCGTGGTACTCACAAAAATGATAAGAAATCATTTAACTCCACTTTGTGAACTGCATCTAGAAGAACTCAGTTGGAGCTCAGAACTATGGACAAAATCTTTCTAATGATGCTCTAAATGAGAGCATCATAGCTCTCCTATTTCTTGTGAAAACGCATTAGTGTGGAACACTAAGTTGGAAGTATATTGGAGACAGACATTAATACTCATTGGTATTTATAAAAATGCAAACACATATAAGCAATGAAAAGACTTACCTCTCCATTGAAAATCTCCTTATCATTAAATATAAAGTTGGCCTTTGCATTGCCAGACAGTTTTTCAGCTTGCAACCAGAATCTCACTTCCCCTTTTTCCAAGATTTCCACTGCCAACTCAGAGGCAAGTGGGACAGCTAGAAAAAAGAAACAAAAGAATGAAGCATAAACTTTGCCTGTGCCCAACAACTGTTTTCTTCTTTAAACAGAAAGCCACTTTTTCCTTTCATACTGATTACTGCATGCAAGGTAACCAGCTTATGATAGCTTTTCATATAGACAGAATGCCTTTCCACCCACATAGACACAGGATGACAGACAAGTTTTAATCTTTTGATTCAATCAGGTCTGTACAGACTGGAAGTGTTCAGGATTTGAGTTATGCTCCATTTTAATACAAGGCTATTTCAAAACTAAACTGCAAGCATCTCTGCAGCATGATGTGCATCTGTATGGTGCAGATACGTGTTTAATGAGTTGCCCAACAGTATTACTCTAGAACAGTGAACTGACTCAGCAGAAAAAGAAAAGCACAAAAAGAAACCCAAGCATGAAGACAGATCAGAAAGTCAGGTGCTGAGCTCCAGATTGGGAGATTTCTGTAAGCACTCTGATCCTTTGCTGAGTGCAAATTCCATCTCCAGAATTTACAAAGTATTATAACACCCCCTTGGTCTCCCCAGTACATTTTGTTTAGCTGTGAATAATGGGAATCCCCCACATGTAGACCAACTCCTTGTGTTAGCAGGAAAAACAAAATAATGTGAAGAGTACTATACCATATGTAATATTAGTATTTCTTATTCTTTTTTATTTTTCCTTGTTCTAATTAGTAGAAGTCCTCAGCTTGCTCTCACTTTAACTGCTTGTTAAGATACCTTAATCAGCAACATGAAGCATAAGCATTTAGACTCTGATACTGGGGCATATTGTTCATTTAATCAGCTTCCATCAGCTGTCTTAGTTGATTCTCAGATTCTCAACAAAAATCATACTCTGGGGAGTACATATGCTGTAAGTGAACTCTCCCCCAGTCTCTGTTTTCACAGCAGTGTAAAGTCTGCATTGCTAGGGTGTAACATGGAACAGCTGAGGGCAGTGTACAAACACATTGCAAAATGCTTGATGATACAGTCTGGTGATAGCATAAAGACACACCTCCTTCTAGACAAATCCCAGGGCAGGGTTGTTTCTTTAGCTCTGTGTATGCAAAGGCCCAGCTACAGCAGGAGAAGACTGGGACAGATGTACCATCTTTCTACTTGCACCATTCTAAACAACTGGGGTGTCTTCTGGAGCAGAGGTGCCATCCCACCCCACTGCCAAACAAAGTTGAGGGTAAGGGTCCCCCATATCTTCCTTGCATGATCATCCCTTTGCCACATGTACACCATCGCACACCAGCATGTGTGCTTTTGGTGCCTGAGTGGCACAGGACCTGTCTCTGGCGAAAATAAGGCTTCTGGGAGGTGAGGTGACAGTCAGAGAAAATAAAAGAAAAGAGAATAATGAAAATGACATGGGCTTAACCAGAGAGAGGAAAGCCTGGAGCCTGGAGGGACAGAATTACCATGAGGGAGCAAGGCAAAGAACAAGCCCACAGGTGTGTGCCCCAGCACTGCAAATGATCTGTGTGAAGCTTCCTCACCCAGCGCATCACTTTGCTTGTAAGAAACAGAAGGAATCTCAGGTCTTGCATAATTTGTCATAACAAAACAACTGAAATGCTACAGGAGCCAGTGGAAGCAAGAGAGGGAGGATGTGAATAGGCATCAGGCTGCACTGCCTTTGTCTCGCTGTCAGCTCTACGGCAAGATTAAACCCACACTTGATTTGCATGTAATTAACTATGAATGTCAGTCTAACATGGGAGAAAGGAAGGTATCACAGAAGCTGTTAAAGGCTGAAAGGTTGCAAAAGGATTCTTTTTGGAGAATAGGCTGATCACTTCTCATGAAGTGAGACAAAGGATGAATCTGTGTTACAGTCCTCCATGAACAAAGTCTTATTTTAAAATATTTCTATAAGCACCAAATGACAGTTTCTTCAGGCATTTCCTAACCATCTTGCTTACAAAGTTTTACATCCTGTTTGTATAGCATCACAAACTACTGTGAGCACTTGATAGAGAGTCTTCGGGCAGTTACTAAATTGTATAGTTGGAACAGTTTGTTTTTACCTAGAACCAATAGACTATCACACCCATACGTAGCTGTGTTCTGTGAGGCTGCATTGTTCAAGCAACCCATTTTCCTGCAGAGTTACTGGCTGCAGGTGTTTCTAAGCAGAAGTTTCAATTAATGCAGTTCAGAAGTTCAAACAAAGCAGCAGGCAAGAGCTCATCTTGAATCAGAAATGCCTAGCAACTAATTCTTTTTTAAGAGTTTTGGGTAATCCTCAAATAGATTATCTGGAGATAGAACTAAGGTTTCGTGTTGATCCACAGGAGGTTCTTACTATTTTTCTAGCCTCATAGGCATGACCAAATGAATCTCAACCTCTTTTTTTTAGTGTCAACAGGGCCTGGAGTGACCAAAGCAAGTCAGACAGTTTTCTCCTTAAGGGTACATTCTGCAGTGATCTCCTTTTCTGCCTGTGCCTCCTGAAAGCTTATGCACAACTAGAAGTGTACTGTTAGCTAATACAATGCAAAAAAAGAAGGCACCATCTGTGTCCTGAGGAGCTTATTTTGTGACATTTGTTATATATAGTTATATTAGTTATATTAGTGCAATAGCACTCAGAAGGGTCAGGGCAAGTAAGGACATGTGACAGCAGCGAGGTTTTGTGATGACTAACTTCCAGCGTGAAGACATAATTAGGAGGAAAGAACTAGGAGGAGCAGGAGTAAACAAGGGGATGCTTAGACTGTCATTAAGATGTCAAAAGGTGATGCAGTATGTTGACAGGAGTAGAGCTGGTATGAAAAAGACACGAAAGGAAATGAGAAAGAGATGTAGGCAAAAAGACAGGCCATTTCTTCAGCCAAGTTTTGACTGGACTGAGGCACGATATGGGCTGAGTTGGCAGAAGTGTCAACAGTGTATGCACGAAGCTGAAGATGTTAAAATATAGACAAGAATTTTAGTGACTGGAATGAAAAAAAAAAAAAGAGAATATTGTGGGAAAAGATGAAACCAGGTTTAGGTCTCATCTCATTGTGTGTAATAGAATTCATTACACAATCCATTATTTTTTTTTCACCAATTATTCACATTGCAGTGAAAATAACCAAATTGTGCTAGTAATAGCACAGGATATCACAAAGGTATGGGAGGTCTGTGGAGTTGACAAAAATACCATCCCAAGCTGCAGGAATGATGTTTGTATTGTCAAGTGTTAAGGAAAGAGGGAGGAAATGAATTTTCGACAGGAAAGTTCTCTCTCTATATATATCGATCATTACAGCTGACTTTTCTACAGTTGCATTAACCTTGAATTTGGAGCAAAGAGAATTTTTCAACTTCTGGTTTTCAAAACAGGTTAGGTATGCTGAGTGAGTATAAAAGGCTGTTCTGTAGAAGAAACAAAGCCAATGGAATACTTATTTTGCAGCTGCTATATAGACTTATTACATGCCTAGACCAATAGCCTGCAACAGGTTGAGAAGAACATCAGCAATATACAAATGTACTGGGAAAAAAAGAAAAAAAAAAGAGAAAAAAATAAAGGAAAATAGATTTTAAAAGCAAAACTACTTTCACTTGAAATTACTGTAATGACTTCCCCACCTGATGGTGACAGGAGCTTTGTGATACCCCACTGCATGCAAAGCTCTCCCTTATGGACATATTTGATTCACTTACTTGGGAATTTGCGTTCATGGCTCAAAGCAAGCAGACGTTTCATTTCTGCAAAAGACAGAAAAGAAGTAATATAAGGTGTGCACGCCTCATGCATCTGAGATGCACAGAAGCAGGGAAAAACAGATGTAAAGGCAAAACAGGCATGCTTAATAGACATTGTGTCTACCTTCCTCATCAATTGTGTAGCTTGATGAAACTCCATCAGTGTCTGTAACAACACAAGAGTAAATTCCCAAATCATCTTCTCCAAGATCCTTAAAGGTAGCTTTTGACCTTTAAGAAAACAAACATTTTGATAAAGAGATGAGATCAGTCTGAACAAAACCCCTTCTTTATGTATGTAACACCAGATAAAAATAGTCTTGTATTAGCTTTTGCTCTGACTGAACAGGAAAACTTGGGGCTCTGGCCATTATAAACTGGATTAGGTCCTATCATATGTGGTACAAATGAAGGTGGCACAACTCTAACATAGTGACAAAACCACTGGAGATAGCTAGTTTAAACTAGCTCAAGCATGCTTAACAACCTTAAGGGTCTCTCCCAACTTCAGATATTCTATGGACTCTATGTTGTCAAGTCTTTGATGAGTGTGGAAGGATGCTGTAAGCACAGGCTGATTCAGTTTTCATATGCAATACCATGAGTGTGGTGAGTGAGCCACAGGGTTTTTTCTTATGATTTCTGTAACTAGAAGAGTGCATGGGCACTTCATAGGGTGAACCTGTGCATTTGCCATTTCTTCCTTTCTGTTGAAAGCAGAAAGAAACAGAGTAGGCTTCTAAAACATTATAGAAGTTTACAAATCAGGACATGTAATACCATCAGAAGAGACTCCTGCCTAATCCAGCACCTCCAAAGATTGCAACAGTGTTACATGGCAAAAGCATTTTGCAAGCAGCCAGATAATTTTATCCTTTGAGGATTATTAAAATATAACAATATGTATTATTAAAATAACAACAGTAGAAATAATAATTTGCCTTGATTGAGAAGTTATTAGATGAAAGAGCACAGATTTTCTCTCCCTATTCTGAAACATAACTAAATTGCCTAAGCAGGAAGTCTGACTTGTTTTGTGCAAGCTGCAATTTCCAAATGGCCTGCATATGGACTTGCTGGAGAACAGCATATTCATGAAGTAGCCTTTCAGTAACTCTGACTGAGGTCATACATCCAAAAGGATGGATTTCTGTCTAGATCTCTCAAACACCAGGCTATTGCTGTCCCCAGGGGTTCTTACTTTCCGCCTTTGGTATCAATGTTCAGTCGGGCGTCATCCTCAATCGGTTCATAATTCTTGGACCAAACAAACTTAGAGTTAGGAGACATCTGATCACACTCAAAGTTCAAGGAAATGGCTCCATTGTCATCAACAACAACTTCTACTTCCTTGGTTCCTGAAAGAGCAGAACAAGGCAATTCCAGATAGAGAAACCAGCAGACAAGTTTATATAGATACCATTTATAGGGTGGATTAAGCAGATCCCTGCTATTTTCTTAGTTGGCACATAAATTGCTTCAAACTTTGGCATTCTCAGTCTTGGATTCTCAAGAACAGTTTTTATTCTAATCCACAGATTAAACAGCATTGTAAATCAACTGATTTATTTGAGCAAACCTAAGCACACATGACAGTCATGATATTTGTTCTGTAAAAAACTGAAGGGAAAAAAAGAAAAGGAAGCCTCTAAATCCACTAAATGTTTGAAATATTAAATAGCAATATTTTCCATGGTAAAGGGTAGTCATAGCTTTCATTATGCCACATAAATTCCTTTTTCCCTAAGAATATAAGAGCTCTAAAGGGAATACTGTGTGCAACTGGGTATTCAAAGAGGTTCAGGAGGCAGAAGAGGAAACAGTTGAGTTGCCGCAGCAGTGAACACTTGTGCAATAGAGGCACATTTTCAGTAGCACTGGCTTCACTCCGGGAGGTTGGTTTAATTGCAGTGCTTGGCATCCGGCCCTGCCACCGTTTGCAGCATTAATCCTGAGCCCACAAAGCAGTGAATATTTGCAATTAGCTACTTAAGTTGCCCACCCTGTTTTGCCAGTACCTGAAGTCCTTGAGCTGGATAAAGTGACCCAGTTTGTCTTTTAAAAGGCTCTGGGGATGAATCCCAGATCAGAAACCTGAAGGCACCTTTATCGTGCCCCCTTGCACACCAGTGAAGCTGAGGGAATTTTGTCTGGGATTCGGGCAGCTGGGCAAGCTCATCATCTGTGGTGTTAACTTTCATTTCAACAACTTGTCAGAATGTCAGTGAGGGCTTGTGCACTGAGAGCTGCTGGAGAACATCCAGACTCCTTTTCTGAACAGCTCTGAGCTGGGTCTCCCATCTGAATAAGACACTCATGTTATATTACTTAGCCTAAGACAGTTCTGGGCTGCCTAGAATGCTAATGACACACTTCCTCCACAAAGTATTGTACCTTAAAAACAAAATCCTTATTCCTGACATTAAGATTAAATGCTTTATTTTTATCATAGTTCTTAATGAGCCTCAAGCATACAAGCAGATTTCTGTGTTTCATCATCCTAATACCATACAATGTCCTCTCCAGCACTGTGAGTAGCTCCTGTAATGACAATTTCTGTACATGCAGCTTTCTTAGTATTTATAATTTGCCATAACCATTTAATGGAAAATGAGATTAATATTCCCATTTTGTTACTGTTACTTACCAGCCCTCACAGTAAGAAAGCACATTAAGTACCAATATATGATAAATGAAATCTAAGGTACACAAATATTTTTCCAGGCAGCAGCATATTCACTATTTTTCTATAATTTAATTTTTTATATGCATATTCATCTCTTGACTGCAGATCATTAGCACAGAAATCTTCTGATGGCAGATTATGCAATGTGCAAAGAATTACAGCCAGAAGGTTCATTTGAAGGACAGGATCTATTATATTTGTTTTAGAGTATTCTCGTTTTTATAACAATGCATTGCATTTATTTCTAGAAATGTTTACAGGTGTTTACTTGTAATATTTATATACATTTATATATGTAGTATTTATATAAGTAAAAAAAACTTTTTAAATTACTGACCAGAATTCTCCACCCATCCTACAAAGTAGAGCCAAAGAGGCCCCTGTACTAGCAGCAGTCTTAATTTCCCTCCTCTAGATAGCTCAGAGGTTTCAACATATCATTCAGAGCTTCTCTTAAAGTCATTGTGAGAAATAAAATACTTAGATGTCATATAAAAATCTCCATTTTCCTGAGTGTTATACTGCATTGAAAGGAAAGAGATAACATGAAGATAAAGCAGAAAGCTTCAAAACACTAGTTAATGGTACCATTTTGAATGCAGCTAGTCAGAAAAGTTGAATGGGACAGGGTTTCGCTAATTTCTGAGGTTCAAGCCCTTCTCAAGTGACTGATGCAGGAGCAGAAGCTAATTTTGCTTTGCACCAAGATGCACAAGGATTAAGGGCAGCAATGGGGAACAGCTGCAGTCTGCTTTTGGGTTTACTCTATTTCCTGTGAGGTCCACACACTCCAAAGTACTTTTGTCTAAAGACAAATTTACAGCCCAAAAGTAGCCTGGATTGGTGGGGTATGTTTTTTAACTAAATTTTGGGAGATAAGTATAAAAATTAAATGCGGTTTTCAAACAAGAGAAAGTGGATGCAAAGTATCACATAATTATATTTACACATTTCACTGCATACAGACAATTGGTACGATTTGCATTAAAGCAAATATTTTCATTTGGATATCTTTACTTACATTCTCTGATTAGAAATCTCAATTGTTTTGACATTTTACGTATTTGCCAAAACCAAAATTCCAGCAGGAATTGTCTGGAGACACCTGACAATATTTTGTCTCTATCCAAAATGGTGATAAAGGCAGCATTCATTGGGCAACAACAAAACACTTGTGGTAATTTGAAAAATAAAACTGTATGATTGGTCTTGAGATTTGGGTGTTTTGAGTGGGAAAGGCAGAAGCCTCACCAAGAGGCTGCTTTCCAAAATAGTTTTTTTAATATGTCTTTTGTCCTTTCTTAGTGTGTTGTAGGAGATTACTTTTGTGGATGCTGTATCTGCAGATACAGAGCCAATCTTCAAGGGTGACTCCAGCAAACCATTGCACTTGAATTCCTACTGAAAGGGGTCTCCAAAGTGACTTCATTATGTTTTAAAGCCTTTATTTCAAAGGCCAAGGGAAAAAAGGTGATTTCTTGTACCCTTTTCTCAGGCACATTACTAGGTTAAAGAAAGGAAAATAATAAAGCATAAACAACAGGTTTACTATAGGATAGGCAAAATCTGCATATGTCCTATTTTGTGGTTGAGCTGATCCTAGTGGGTCTTCTACTTATGCAAATGATATACGCAAATCTTACAATTTAATTATGTTTTTTTATATTCCTGAAGCTGTATTTATGGTAAGAAAATCTGTTCTGACATGAAAGTGTACCAGACAAGAAAGTAAGATATGACCTACAACATTTCCTACTTAGAAAAACAGTTTGACTTGACAGAGGTGGGACTGCTCACATGCAGGCTGTATGTAAACACAAACAGGAACCTGTTTAAACATGATGAAAAAGAGGAAGTATTTCTAACAAACCTGGTCGTGTTTCAGCTACAACCGGACTTGTGACATCTGATGGTTTCCCAACACCAGCCTGGTTCGTTGCCCGCACACGAAACACATAGCTCACACCTTGTTTTAGGCCACCTATCTGGAGGAGCAAATATACATGCACCATGTGTTACAAAACACTGATTTTAATTTCATGCTTACTACAGATCAGTCTGAATACTTGACAATTATATTTCCTTTCCTTTTTTGCTTTGCTTCTTTTACAGTTGACAAATATTTCAAATATTTCTTCCTTTTTTGTTGGTTTTTTTTTTTTTTCAGTTCCAGAATGACATGACTAATCTGTATGGCTTGCTCCTTCCGTGTATGCATAGCTAATATTTAGACAGCATCATTACTAAAGGAGGCCTACAAGAAATCTAGAGGGCATGTAGTGATAGGACAAGGAAGAATGGCTTTAAACTGAAAGAAGGAAGGTTTAGATTAGGCATTAGGAAGAAATTCTTTACTGTGAGGGTGGTGAGGCACTGGCACAGGTTGCCCAGAGAAGTTGTGGCTGCCCCGTCCATGGCAGTGTTCAAGGCCAGGTTGAATGGGGTTTTCAGCAACCTGGTCTAGTGGAAGGTGTCCCTGCCCATGGCAGGAGGCTTGGAACTATGTGATATTTAAGGTCCTTTCCAACTCTAGCCATCCTACGATTCTATGATTTCTTTGCAAAAGGAGCATTGTTACTGAATAGGATGTTTGTAACATATTTACATCGACCTCTGAAACATCACAGTCTTTTACTGTGGGTAAATTCTGTCCTTTAAAAATGAAATTATCAGAGTAATAAACGCCAGCTGTACTTATTTGGAAACAGGAGAGCAATAATTGTACAGATTTAATTGTAGTGACTTGAGGAATCATACAGCACTTGTTAATACTCCTTTAAAACATCTGAAAGTATCACAGTTTAAAGTGAGCTGTCTTTCAAATATTCTGAAAAGCATATCACTAGCAAACCTACTTCAGGTGTATCTCTAGAACTGAAACACTGCTGACCCTTTATTTAGAACTCATTCCACAAAATTTTGAGACATAATAGTGCACAAAGATTGTGTTTAACTTGCTGTGAAACATGAGCAGATGGTACTTTGTATCCTCAAGAACCACCTGCCACATTATCATAACATCTAGTTTCATGCTATCTGCTTTTGTGTAGTGATATCTATCTTGCCCTTTGAGCCAGAAAATGCTAAGGATGCCTCCTGTGTTACAGAATGGTATTTGGATTTAGCAGTGCTTTCTTTTATTTTTAGGTTTGTCATACCAGCTTATCTTCTGAGTTACCGTCTTGTCTGACTATACAGACATTACATTGTGTGTATCCTCAATACAACATAGCCTACTATTTCATTAAATGGAACCATGTTCAGAACATGATGCTACTGAAGGCTGACTTCATCAAGGTTATACTGCTATACCAGTATTTGAATATTAAGCTGTTTACCTTCAAGTATTTATTTTGAAGTGGCTTCTCATTGACACTCTTCCAGTGATCCTCCTTTGCTTCAGTTTCCTTCATATCAACATAATAACCAACTATGGGACTACGGCCTGTATAAACTGGTTCCTTCCACAGTAAAACCAAAGAGCCCTGTCTAACTTCTGAGCATGTGACATCATGAGGTGGCCCTGAAAGGTAAAAATTAGAGTTGTGGTATCAAATCCCAAAGTGGTTAATGCATAAAACTTCAGAATCCAAACTAGACAACATGCTGTACACCCAGAGCTGGCATAACATCGGCAGCTCCTCAGTGTCATATCTAGACCTGATATAAATACAACCTATGTCTATTTAAAAGACTAGCCCAAAAACCAATCCAGTTTGCTGAGATTGGTATCTTGATCAAATATTCATGAACAAACAAAACTGACAAATAATCTCCTAACTCAGGGAAATAAGTTAATTATTAAGCTAATGTGCTGCTTCAAGGACTGCTCTAAAGTCCACTGAAGTCAATAGAGGTTGTTTTCATTCATTTCAACAAGTGTTAACAAGCCAACAATCTGTCCTTGATGTGATACATTTAGACAAGGGTTACAGGACCTCATTCTTCTCTGCCTTGCATCTTAGACAGATATTTATGTCTACCATTTAAAATAGGAAGCAAAGTGGCAGACACAGTACAGAAGCCAAGCAGGAAAGATAATGAAAGTACAAGCTGTTGTAAAATGCTGATTACATAGGGGTTGTTTAATATGCCATTGTAAATGTACTAAATCAAAGTGATGGAGACTCAAGCTTGGGTATGAACTTCAGTGCCTTTTGACTCCTCTGGAAACTGAAGGGGTTGAGAACTTTGATGGATAATTGATTACAGAGCACCCCTGGGCAGTGAGTAACCTCCACCTCCCACTCAGCATCCTACCAGGTACAGCAATGGTCCATTCTTCACATTTGAAGGGCTGGCTGGGTTGGGAAGGCGTCCCAACTCCTGCCAGGTTAGCAGCAGCTACCTGGAACTGGTACACCATGTTTTCCTTCAGGTTTTGAATCTGCATAATTAGTAAGATGGTACTTATTAACTTTGGATTAAGGCTTTATTGAACACATAAACATGTGTTGTGTGCACGAAGAGATAAAAGCATTATTTACATCATAATAAGGCAATAACTATCTTGGCTTTTCCTCTGATCAGTGGCGGAGCATACGTGAGTGGTCTTAGCACACCAAACTTTAAACCACTTTTCCCATTAATAGACACTTGGGTAGTCAGGAAGGGAGCAGTCTATTGCATAACAGTCATATTAATCTGTCTCATGATACCAGCAAGTTCACTTAAGGCAAGACTTGTCCTCACAGTAGGGTGAAACTCAATCCTGGCACTGGTTTTCATTTGTAAAGCAGCGCAAAAAGGTTGTAGCTAGCACTATCTCTAAATTAGGTCAAGAACTGATCACAAAGTGCAGCTGGTACACAGCTGGTTCCAGCACCAGTAAGAACTGGGACAGGTCCACCAAACCCAGTAGGAATGCAGTTTGTTGAGGGCATGACAAAAAATTGGTCATGCCTACAACAGTGAATTCACAGATGAGAGCTGGTGCCAGACTAACAGATCAGTGTACAAACAGTTTTGCAGAGAAGTTTAATAGAACTGAATAAATGTATCGTCATGGGTATAAAACCCTCTGAACAGCAATCTGTACACTGAACCATAACTTATCAAAATCTGTCTTTGAGATCTGTTTTGGAAATACTGTCTGCACCCACATCAAGTACAGAAGTTAACCACTTACCCGGTATGCCCTCTCACTAATGGCCTTAATGTTGGCCTCCATCCATTTCCCAGGAACTCCATCAATCACTTCACGATAGTTCACGTAGTAGCCGGTAACTTCAGTTCCACCAGTGACTTTAGGTTGTTTCCATCCTAATACCATTGAGTCACGAACACTCTCAAGTACCATGATGTCATAAGGTGGAGATGGAGCAGCTGTTTCAATGTAAATAAATGTAAGTAGGAAGCAATATTTCAATAATCAGACTAGCACTCAATTAGCTCACCCAGGTGGCTCCCATCCTGCATTTCTAATTAGAACAATATTTATGTGGTCAAAGGAAGTTTCTGGAGTTGGAATAAGAAATGCAGGATAAAAGCTTCCATAAACCAAATGAAGAATTCCAAACTGCATAGGAATTAGTTTTCAGGATGATTTGTTTTTTAAGAAGCAAGCTGATACATAGTGAAAGAATGTGTTGCAATTGCAGCTCTGATGTAAGTGATCAGGACTTGCATTAAAACTGTGGAAAATGAGGAACTAAACCTAACATTACAGGAAAAGGAAAAAAAAATGGAGATGCAATGATTTGTTTTCTTTTGCTGAAAGCAAACCCCTTTTAACACCTACAACATTCATTTTAGTTCAGGTTTTTTGGTTTGTTGTTTTTTTTTAATAGGCCCACATTCTTCCGTTCTGAGCATGGACTTTATCTGTTCATTCTTTTTTATTTTTATTTTTTTAATTTCACATACTGTGCAAATTTTATCATTGCACCCATCACATGATCTTACCTTAATAGAAGAAGGCGTGATCATAGGCACTGTAGACTGACCAGAAATGGAATATGTCTGTTATTGGAGCTGACATAAAAAAATACGTGGCATAATCTTCTTTTCTATTTATGTTTTTTAAACAATAAAGATAACATTATCTTCATCTCAACCCATTTTCTTATAAAGTCTTTTCTGTACCTAGTGGGGAAACACTTGCCCACACCCTATATATCATGCACCAGTGAAGAGCCCTACTTGTAGTCCAGAAGTCCTACTTTTGGTGGAAATCCTACATCTTACATGTTTGCTTTTGGTTTAAATGTTTTATATCAATGCCAGCTAGTCCCAGGTGCCTCTGCTTTGTTTTCTGTTCAACACTTTGCACAAGCCTCACTTCAGAGGCCTGGGGAGGAATTCAGTTCACTAGCCAGGTACCAGGACTTAAATGAAATTCAAGCCCCACATTTCTTGGGCACAATGGGTGTGTGGGTGTTGAAAACATAAAGCATGATTTTGTGCATGTGCCTTTAACTTGAGAGGTTTTTCTCACTACATATTGCTGTCAGTCAAAGATACAACACAACATTCATTGTTAGCACTGTGTCTCAGAGGATAAGCTGTAGCTTAGGCATAAATCCACAAATCTTATATTCTAACACAATACAGATTTTCATGCTTACCATCATAATCAAGTTTTGTTTCCTTCACATTTCCATAACACAGAGATGAGATAACAAAGTCTCCTAAAAAATCACTGAAGTGATTTAGAAATAATACCGTATCTTGGATACATTAATATGTAGTCAAGCAAGCTATTAAAGTAGTAAATGGATTTATATGTTTCTCTTTCAGTAGGCACTAAGTCTGTAGTGGTTTCCAATACCATTACATGCATAATGATCTTAATGGAGAGTTGAGCATGCACTTAATGGGTCCGATGGAAGATGAATCACTGGAGAGCATGTTCACTTGTGACGCTGATGAGCAGAACTTACAACCATCTGAAGTGGATGTACCCAAGAAGTGAAATCTATTTATTTTATTAACTCTCACCGTTATCTTTCTTCTTTGGCACTTCTTCCAGTGTCAAAAGATCCCCAGGTCGAGACTTACTTGCCTGCTTAGGAGCAACTTTTCGTAGTGAAGATGTGACAGTGTCCTTAACCATTTCTCTCATGTTATTGTCTCCTTTACTTGACAGTTTGTCAGAGCTACTGGGTAGTGTGTCTCTATTAAACTTAGCATTGCATTTTAGCAAAGCATCTGTGTCAAAGATAGGCTGGGAGGACTCATGCATGCCTTCCCAGATGGTAGTGCGGTCTGTTAGTCCACCAGCTTTACCACTCAGTTCAGGACACACACCATGAAGCAATCCTCCCCCTATAATTTCCAGAAAACAGCAAAGACATTTTGAATTAGAATACATTTTTTTCTCTTCATTTAGTCAACAGAATGAAGAAATGCGTACAGTGAACAATACAGCCAAAGTATGACAAATCACAGGTTTTGCACACAAAATGTTAATCTTGAAATCACAAAAATTTGAAATGCATAGAATACCTCTCAACCTGCTCACAAGTAATGCTCTTTTAATAACATACTTTTCAGAGAGAAGAAATATGGAAAGTTAATAGTAGTCCTTATTTGCTATGATTACTTCAGTATTAGATCTTCTGAGTCATATTTCTGATCCCTTCAAAATGATCTCACAAAATTGCCCTAAGCCACATCTCTCTGCTCTAAGGTTGTGAGGTATGCAGTTTCAACACAAATGAGAGTGAGGATGTTGCAGACGTACAGTTTATTCTAGCCAATGATACCATTAATCTTTACGGATTAGTTCAGGAAGTGGCAAACAGAAAAAAATCATCAGCAAAGGGGGAACACACAGGATTATAGAAGCTTTACAAAAGACATATTACACTGATTATTAGGTTTAGGTATGGAGACAAATTTCTTAGGAACTGACTGTTATATAGGATGGTGTGCGTTAGAGATGATATATACCACATTATGGAATCAGAATGACATTCCATTTTCCAGGATACCTATGCAGTGAACTTGGCAGTGCTCTCTTACAGTGGTTCACAAGAAACACTTGGAGAAGAGTGGATGGTGAGGGTGAAGAGTCTAAAAGAGTGCAGTGACTGTGAAAATATGGCTGTGAGACCATAGGATCTATGGATAAATTATTATTTGTGGACAGCATTGTGAAACAAAACAATTAGTTACAAATAGTTGCTGAAAACCTCTTAATTAAAACCCAAAATATTTGCCATTAAAAAGAGCAATGGAAAATAGCTTACCAATGGCTGCTTCCACTTGTATAGGCTCTGAATCCTGTGAAAATTCACTGAGCCCTGCTGCATTAACAGCTCTGACTCTGAAAATGTACTTCTCACCATTGACAAGCCCATGGCAAATGAATCTAAAACAAATCAGTGAAAGAATACTTAGGAAGTATTATGAAGAAAATAGAAATCTTAAGTGGGAAAATAAAGCATTTCTTCCATAAAATTTACTTTCATTTCTGAAAATTGAGGATAAACCATCACCTCAGTGACTTAAATGAAGCCCAGAAAATGTAGAATGTATTTAAGCACCTCATTCATTCACAAATATGATGTCTAAAACTGTATCTCTCCAGATAAACCAACACTCTTTCCTTCTTAAGACTATTCAAGTTTTTATGTTACCAGTGGTCTACCTTACTTCTGCTAGTATATACAGTCCATATTTCCTAATGGAAAATACAAAAAGCTGCAGAGATAGCATCTATATTTCCTTGTGAAATATTGTAATGATGTAAGTAAGAGACACCTGTAGCACAAGTTCCCATGTTTCACTTTCAATAATGGATGACAAATTGCAGTGTTCAAAAACATAACAGGGTATAGTACAAGAGCTAAAAAGTGCCCATTTTTTTTTTATTTTTGCTTTGATATGTGACATGATAATTTACTGAGTTACCTAATGATTACATAAAAAAACCTCATAAATTTTGTCAAGTGTCCACTCTGAGAACACAATATTTCCCAAGTCAGGAATAATTTATATTGGAAAAACTGTGTTTTGAAAATGTCAATGTTTTATTTAAAACAAAACTTATTTTAGAAGAGTTATTTGAAGTGTATTTTATTTCATGCTTTTTCTCTATTCTACTTCATAATGTCAAGCCTTGCACTGCCAGTGCTGGGATCATGCAATGATGTTTGAAGCAAATATAGTGGGGAAAATAAAATGTATTTCAAAGTTAACAATTTATTTTAGGAAAAAACTGAACCTGAATTCATATTTTCAGAGCAGTATTTTTCCTACTCATTCTGCCAGGTATTTCAAAATTACTTGCTTTCACCAAGATGCGTGCAGAAAACAAATTTCAAAAGACCAAACTATGCTGCGTAATGCAAACTATGAGCCACAGCTAATGCTCTGAGATTGATTCAATCAGGAAAACCAAGAGTTAACAGACAGCCTGTGCCAGGTTGCATCCTACATTACATCACATTGACTGCAAATGCAGATAGGAACCTAAGCAGTGTAGCTGCATCAGAATATGTAGTATCTCAGAACACTATTTTTATGGTGAATAAAGTTTATGTTTTATATTTTAAATATGCAAACAGCATGAATCTTCACCAACACTTGATATAACCACAATATAAATCATATAAATATATATGAAAGTATATAAATTGGCACATGCAACTTTAGCAATATAAATGCTCAAAAGAATGCTTAAAGGAGATTGTTGTGTTTGTGTTCAAGCAAGTGGGGGTTTAGGTATTTTTGATATGCAAAGCATTTACAATGCCTTTTTAAAAACAAAGTTGGTCCAAGAGTATTTAGAAGCGCCATACTTCTTGTAATAAGGGTTGTCATGGATGGCAATTACAGATAAGCCAAATCAATCATAATAAGTAGAAGCTGCTTCTGCACTGACATCAATCCACTTGAAATCAAGTTCTGCAAGTATTCCTTTAGACTTTGAAGATTACATCCTTATTCAAACAAAACCAAATCTGATTTAGTTTGCAAAGTTTTAAGTATTGATTATTTTTCTGACTAGAGGCTGAGCTTCATGTCAGTAAGAAATGTGAGTTTATATCAAATATTGAAGAGTGTTCATTAATATCTTGATAACTGCCAAGTGAAAAAGTAGTTAGAAAGTAATGTTGTTAGTGTGATATAGTCCACATGTCCTCCTGACATTCTAGATATACAGTCCAGAAATGTTTACAGCTGTCTTCCAAAACATAAGACTTTGGTTCCAAACATTATGCAGCTCAGTTTTCCACACTTGTAATTTCAGCCATTCCTCGCTGTACTGTTTTTCATCAGACTGATAGGCTGCACAATAGCAAACAGCTACAATAGCCATTTGCTATTGAGAACAGCAAAGAGAAGTGAAGAGCTTCTCTTTCCTTCACTAGCAATGTCCACATTTCCCCTGACCCTTGACTGTTTCTGACATAAGGTTGATGATAAATTCCTTTTGGACCAGGCTCACAGTTTGAAGTACACTTTTATAACTTCTTATGAACTTCACCAGCAAGAGTGATTCTAGCCTGCTGGCTACCACACTGTGATTAACTTTACTACTACTAGTAATGGCTGGAAAGCATATAAATCCAGTAAATAAAAAATTGGCGACCATAATTTCCATGCTTGAAAATCCATTACCTTGTGCCTTTCACTGGATTGTTATTGCATGGTTCCCAATGACCAGATCCAACTACACTTGACTCAATGTAGTACCCAACCAGCTCCTTGGCATCTGGGGGCTCAGCCCAAGTGACAACAACTGAGGTATCTGTATTCCTAATTGGCATAATACGTCCAGGAGCTTTGGGAACATCTGTGAGAGAGAAACAGAGAAAAATTTGTAACCAGCCAGTCAAAATCTACAAATAAAATCAGGATGACATTTCTATTCTTGATGACATTCATTCTATAGAATGAATATTCTTGGCATAATATTAATTCTATATTCTTATATTAGCATGACTAATACAGATTTAACCCCCAAAAAACTCCTCTGATTTAAATTAAGTAATCTGACAGGTTAAGTAACAACAGGACAGGATCAATAGGTTCAAGCTTTTGGTGGTGAGGTTCCTTGCTATATTGCCTGTAATTCAGTGCATTTCCATCAAATTAGATTTAGTTTATTCCCTTGTGCTGAACATCTACACCAGAAATGTGATTTTGAGCTTTCTAAATGGGAAAATGTGTAAAGTACACATTGAAGATTTGTGCAGCCCACAGAATAACTCAGAAACCAATGCCCATGTTAAATAGCAAAATGCATCCAAAGTGTTTTTTGAAAAGAGTTGTTTGACTTTTCTTAATGAATGTAGCTCACATGCATCAAAGTGTTCTGAAAACTCAGCCAGTATGAAGTAAACAATCTGCATTGCTGTTTGGAAACCAATTGCTAATATAGATGTAGCTACTGATGCTTTACCGTGGTGAGTATCTTGGCTTTTCTTCCAGTGGAAATAGTCTCTGCATTCGTGTTAGTATTAAATTCCCCACTTTTGTTTAATTTGGCAAACAAGGAAGATTATACTCTGCTGATGTCTGGGATTATTTTCAATGAAAACTCTAAGTAAAATAAAACATTTTTGTACCTCCTTGAGTTTTCATTTTCTTTCACTATTTGAAGCCTTTGCAGATCTTGGCATTGCTATTCACAGCTTAATTCCCTTCGTTTGCACATGTCATTAGACTACATGTTAAAGGTTCAACAACCCAAACCAAAATTATTTTAGCTAAAGGGAATAAATCACTGACTGCATTTCATACTTGAATTATTTACTGGGCAGCTATCTGTCTTCAGACAAAACAATTACATCATAAACTGAAAAGAAAATTTAATACATATGACCACACACTTACCGAGTTTGTCATCCACAACAGTGGCTTCAGTTGCTTCTGAAGGTTCACCGATTCCAGCTGAATTGCAACAGCGAACTCGGAAGCAGTAGGATTTGCCTTCAGCCAAATCAAAAACTGCAAAACGAGGGGACTTCACAGGGATCTCGGTGTTCACCCTTTGCCAGTCCTCTGTGCCAGCAACGCACTGCAGTCAAACCCAGAAGCCATGTTTGTAATAGAGGTCCCTAAAAGCTGAGTGCCTAACCCAATAAGACTTTCTACCTGGACCACCAAATGCATGTCTGCTATGGAGAAGTCATGCTCCTTTTTGGGGCCTTTCCACAGAATGAACATCTTTCAAAGCTTATGAATCTGCCAGATGTCCACCTACTCCAGAAAACATACAAAAAAGCTTACTGGGTTTTATATATCAAAGCTAAACTTCTCTTCACTGCCAGTAAGTGATGTTATTATTAACTGCATCAAGTTCTGGACCACTTTCAAAATAAGTTCTGCAGACTTTCAACATCATCCAAAGAACAGAAGTCTAACATTACCACATTGCTTCTAGATGCTCTTGTATCATGCCTAATGATCACTTATACCATTAATATTAGTGACTAATTTTTGCCTGATTTACATTAACAGAAATTTCAAGTAATGGTTCTGGTTTCTGAGGGATTTCAAATTCTCAGCAGAACATGATCAGACTATGTGACATTATTACTCAGTACTCAGCATGCAAGAGGTTATTAAAAAGCTTTCTTTCATGGAAACTCAAAATGCATATATTCATGCTCTCTAAGTCTGTTGCTAAGTGAAACTCACTTATTTAGACCAGATTTTGTGAGAGAGATGAAAAACACATAATGGGAATATATTTATGTCTCCTTTCATGACACCTCTAGAACGATAAGGAAAAGCATGGATAAAAAAGTTTGTGAACCATGAGATACAAGTAAAAAGGGTGATGGCATGAAGAGTTTTCTAGGCTAAGCCATGCAAAAATGACTCAGAAAAGCAGGACACTGAAATTAAAACTGATTCTGTTCTGGAAAATAAATTTTGTCATCTTTTTCGAGTTGGTGATGCAAATGGAAAGGTGATGTAGAGGATAAACATGAAAAGACAGCTGGAGGAGGAAGTGCTGATGCCAGGAATATCTTGCAGAATTCCTCTGTCCAAACAATCTGTCCCACCAGACAAGCTTTCCTTTACACACTTTTTTTTATATAAGTATTTTTAAAAAATAGAAATATCATATATATATAAATATGTGACTTCTCTCTGTGCTTTTTTCATTACAGAAGGAGTTTGCCAGCCTGTCTACTCCAGGGTAGGTCAGTGACACAATTCACAAAAGGATATTAGAGTGTGTGACGCATTCTGCATCTACTTTCCTATTTCCCATCTTTCTTTTATTCCTATTAGTCTACAGTAACAGTTATCTTGATGTAGATAACTCTCCTGACCCTAGTTTGGAACTCTCAGGTGGAAAGGAAAGTTAACTGAAAGTCCAGAAGAGATGACAAAACAAACATGTAAAAGTTTACTATATCGTGATTCTGATTTTGTCCAGTTTTACCTTTTCCACAAAGTACATGATACCCTCATGGCCACGCTGTCCAGGAGGTTTCCAGCTAAGCACAACATAGTTCTTGGTGGCTTCAATAACTTGGAGGTCTGTAGGTGGACCAGGAACAACACCCTCTGAAGAGCAAGGGAGAAGAATACGAGAGGGAATTGAGATTTAAATCCTTCACATTTGTGTCAGAATTAGTGCCTTAACTAAAATTTAGGAGTACTAATATACCTTGGCACCTGATTTTTATTTTTTTTTAAACAGAAGAGTTAAGAGTCTTCTAAATATTGGTTTTAAATGAACTCTTTTAATTCTAAGGATGTTTATTCTTTAAGTCCTTAATAATGAAACCTCACCTCTACAACCAAATTGTGTTATTCAAGGTCAGTTGACTCTCGGAACTAACTTTGGGTGCATGCCAAAGTCAACTGAACTCACTGGGAGTTTTCCTAATTACTCAGCCAGTTTCACATTAGACTTTTGTAGGCAAAAGGTCTGTGTTTACCTGCAGGTTCTTCCTCAGTGACAATAATCTGTCCAGTCCAGGGAGCAGAAGGGTGACCTGAAAGAAATGTTAGAGGTATCACGGAAATGAGAGATTTAAGGAAGTTTTGAAATAATGAGGAAAATTACTCTTTTGTGGTTCAACATTTATGAGATTCATGCGAGCTTTATTTTTTGTTACTGCTGTGAACGTTGCTCATGTAGCAAGCTAGTTACCCAAGCTTGAATATTGAGAGCAGATCATCAATCAATATAGCTAGAAAGTTTAATCCACTGAAACATCTTACTAAAATGTCACTGAAGTCACCTAGGTGACAGAGGTATTTGGCTCACTCAACTCATTGTTTTCAGAGAATTAACTTCAACTTTATCTTCCATACTCTATTCATTTGGATTAACAGCTCACTCATTAAAGGAAGAGCCAAAATCCTGCAGGCTGCTCTTTGTCTCTTTTTAACCACTTTCCCTCACATTACCAGCTTTCAAATCATGGGTTACAGTCACAAACAGAAACTCAGTCTGACTCAGCATATCCACTAGATACGATTTGGGTTGCACTCTCAGTGCCTCTGTGTTATCATATTATTGCAGTTACACATTCAGCTATCACTCCGGTCAATGCACTTTCAGAGATAATTTTTGCAAATGCTGTTCTCCACCTCCATGTGCTTCGCCCTACATTGGCTGATCCATTTTGGAGATGCGAGCAGAGGGGGAGTTGGTGGGGATTAAAAAGGATCATGGGGGATGAAAGGAGGACATGTAATGGAAATAGGTCACCAAGAGCAGACTTCATCACCTGAGACAGCTTCCATGCTCCCCTTTGAGAAGAAGCCTCCCCCAGACTTCAGGTTTCACATGTCTATCTGAGCACAATGCTTCCTACCAGTGCCAAACCTACTTCCTCTGGCCTTTTGTTTTTATTTTGAATTTGATCATCTGACTGCAGTCTGTAGCTTGCAGTGCTATGATACATTAAGACATACAAGCTGAGACCATGGGAGCTCTGTAGCTTTGCATACAAGACCCCTTCACATCGACAATTTTAAACAGTAAAACTTCAGAAATGAGTAGAAATAACTGGATTTTAGGTATATGATTTAGTCTGTGGGTAGAGAGGTGGATTTGGAAACAAAATGTCTGGGACATTACGAGGCAATGGTAGAAATATCTTTCACATATAAAATTTAACATACAGAGCTCAGGGTCTGCTGGGCTACCCTGGTATTTTGCTGATGTTATGGCAAAACTTTGATATTCACATGAGCACAGAATCAACCACCCTTGTCTGTGGCTCAGAGAGAGACTATTCACAGGATCTGTTCAGCTATTTTGTTGGCTGAACAGAAGTGAGTGTCTTTAGGCAATTAGTTCTCCTGTGTCTTTTCTCCCCTTCCTGCAAGTTCAGAGCATGGCACTGTAGCCAGCCATAGCCATTTCAGCAGGTAGAGCACTTTGTACGAAGAGCACTGAGATGATTCCTTCTTGGCAAAGCCCCCTCCAACGAGGGTTTTGTTTTTGCATTGCTCCCTCTAGTGGGATTTCGGAGGCTTATGAATAGATTGTCATACTGTTTGGTTGGGTTTTTTTCTAATGAGTTGTGACGTCTCAGGCAATCTGCAAAAAGCACATCTTACTTCTAAGCCTGGCTCTGTCAGAAGGATCCAGAGCAGCCACAGGCTCTGATACCCGGGATGGTAGGCTGACTCCAGCTTTGTTCACAGCTCGGACTCGGAAGATGTAGGAACGGCCTTCAATCAGACCAGTGACAGGAAAACGAGCAAACTTCACAGGACTCTCATTGCACTGGGTCCAGTGAGTGGTGCCAACCTCACACCTGAAAAATACCAACAGCAAGAGCAGTGCTGGGAAGGGAGAAACACAAACTTGGGGCACCCACCCCCCTTTACAGTTTCACCATCTGTTCATATTCATTGGCTGGTGTGTACCAGCTTCCTCACAGCATTACACACTGATGACATCAAAGCAGATGCACCAAGGGGTCAAGGATGAAGAACCATCTGGGCATGCACTAAATCCCTTGAGGGCTCAGGAAATACATATATCTTTTGCAGTTGCCAGGTGACTAGTTCATGTATCATACACAGTGCTCCACTGTACATCCCATAAAATGATGGGCTTCCTGGGGCATGGAGACCTCCCTTGTCAGTTCTGTGACCAACTCAGCACACAGACAGTTATGAATGAGGTTAAAGTAAGCCACTCAGCTGGACCCTGTTTCAAAGACCACTGGGGCTGCCAAGGGAGCCTGCAATGCCGTGGCTGCAGCCACTGCAATGACAAGACCTGGTGGGATGATACTGGTCCCACTGCTGCAAAGCCTCACACCTGGCAGGAGTCTGGTTTGTGGCAGAAGGAAGAGATAACGAGAAGCAGGGAAGGACCACAGTGACTTCTGCTATGGGAGCCAGTGGCAGATTGTGGAGATGGGATCCCGTTATCCAGCAACATGGTCAACAGGAACATGAACTAGCAGTTTGGGAAAGACTTTTTATTGCTGATGAAATATCTGCCAAAGTGAATATTACAGTCACTACCCAGATATCTTGGCACACACAAGCATCCCTTCTGTGGGAATTGTTACTGCCTTGCTCCAGACAGTTTTAGGTTCTGGTTTCTGCTTGGGGCAAAGGATGCCCAAGCTTCACCTCTAGCATTAGCACAGACTGGTCCTGCCTCCTTGAGCAACATGCTCACCCTACAAGCAGTTAGGGGCTACCCTGGCTGAATATTTGGGTGCCTAAATACTTTCAGTGGGATCAAATACTGGACAGCAGTAAGACAACTTTGAATTTAGAAGCAAATATAGAATAAAGGAGGCAAACATAAAAGAAAATGAAAATAACAAATGACAGATTATCTTATCTCATGCTTTTCAATGTGCCTTTAGGTTTTTGAGTTAGAATGAGCAGCAATACAAATTCTCCAGTCTGGCATGCTCACTGACCTGTCAATGAAATATCCAAGGATGGGGTTTCCTCCATCAACAGCCGGCTGCTTCCAGGAGACAATGACATAATCTTTGTTGGCATCTAAGCACTGCACATCCAGTGGTGCACCCGGGGCTCCAGGGATTTCAGCATCAGCGTCTATGAGGATGGAGGCATACATTTCTAAACTGAACCACAGTTCTTTAACAATTATTAATGTTTAAGGACTGAAATCTGTTCCTAATGAGCCAAAAAAAGAAGTTTCATTACTGGCTTCAAAAAGTATTGGATTTTATATTGGCAATCTTTTTCTAGGTTTTGGTTCTCTCTTTGCCACATTTACAAATGCTTAATAAGTTACAACATACTGTAAATGTAATTCACTTACTCATTTTAAATAAAATTAGTAACATGCATTCTGGTTAGATAGCTGCCAGAGACACAGCTGAACTAAAAACTTGGCAGACTATACATTTACCTGCTCTTCTCCTTACAAGAAGAGGCTGTTATATTGCCTGGTGCTATCAACCAGGCAATAGCTCAATTAAAAGTATTCACACATTGGATATAAAACACTGAATAAAATGTCTCCAAACATAGTCCTTCCTTGTTTGTTTTTGGTTAGTTAAGAGCTCCAATGGTATCAAAACCTTTTGAAGTTCAATTATATTACACATACAAACATATCACTGTGGAATATAAACTTCATGAGGATAAGCATAATGTTCCTTTCAAGTGTTTATCACAAAGACGGGACTGCTGGTGTCCAAGGGCCTTGACTCCAGCATCAGCTTCCGGACATATCTAAAGCTTTAAAAACCAGAGCACAGTGCTGGTCACTGGGGAATCTGACTGTTTACACAGTTGACTTGTGAGATGGGGTCATTTTCATGTAGAGAAAAATAACCTTTGCAGAAAGACTGTAGAAGAGAATTCCAAAGAGAGGTTGTTTCTCTGCAAAATAACATCAATTTGTACAATTACATGCACTTTTCAAATCTTGTTGTGAGCTACTTCGAAAGAAGACCTGACATAGACATGAAAGATGTCTAAAGAAAGCAATATTTTGCTAGTAAATACTATTCATGTATCACATCTAGTTCCCAGACTTCTTTAAAACGTTTGATGTTTCAAGGCATTACAGGATTTTGTATTTCAATATACAATAATCCCTATTTTTCATGCTTCTGTGTTTCAGGAAAAGAAAAAGCCTTACAAGAGAATCTAACATGCTTCATTAAGTAAAGCAGTAGTCTTCAGAAAAACAAAAAAAAGAACCCATATTTGACACTGTCTTCTCTTATAGGTAGATCAACATCACATGGATTTTTTGAAGCTGTACCAAGGTTACTGAGTTCAGGTTCTAATTACAGCTAAATTGATGTGGTTTATTTTATTTTATTTTAATGATAATGTATAAAAAAAATTAATGCAGTTAACAAAATAAGAACCTTAAGAATAACAACAACATGTGTTCAGTGATCTCCATAGGAAAGCTTTTACTGCCCATATATTCCACTTAACAGAATGTGAGACACCACCGTTTTGTTTCCAAGACAGAGTAGGAAATAGCTGGGACAACCAGCATTTCAGATCAGCCTCTGGGGGGCTAGGATTTCATCCCTGATGGCTTGCTGACAAATGCTGACCTGTAGCCATGGCAGAAGAGGCACACACACTCCCTAAGCCTGTCTAAAGACCTAATGTTATGTGCTGGATTAGTGCATCGCTTACTTCCATCAATTCACAGGGGTTTCAATGCGTGACACAGACAACCACTTGTGCTTAAATACCACAACTAGCCATTTATAGCAAATTTGTTTACAATATAAGAGGAGCGGTGAGGGATATACTAGCCAGCTGAGACTGTGGGGACCATTTAAGTAGGAATGTAGAATTAATCTAATTAGAATTTGGCAAGCACACTGCTTGGCTAGTAAAATACTCTGGTGAAAGTGGAAGTGGATTTGCAGTCAGGTCATATCTGCATTGCTAGAAGATGTAACAGGAACAAGGGTGATCATTTATCTGTATGGCAGCACAATTTAAAACAAAGCAAGAAAGACAAATCCTATTTCTTGTCACAGATGCTCACTTCCATACTTTCTTCAGTGATGAAAGCACCTGCTTCAGCCATATTTTCTGAGCAGGCCATTATCTCACACAGCTCTGCTGGACTCGGGAGCACAATACCGTTGTGGGCATGATCTCAGAGCCAAGAATTTTGAGACCCATTTGAATTAGCATTACACACTTCAGCTGCTTTTAGCAGCTGAGACAGATACAGAACCAGCATGCAACCTGATAGCCATGGCTCCTTCTAAAGAAATATTTCTCTAATAGAAATTCAAAGAAGTTTTTCATTTACAAGCAAAGAGTTTTTCATATTTACATGAAAAAGCAGTTTTTTATGTTTACAAGCAAACAACACTCTGAGAAATTACATTTTAATTCCACACTTTGCTGCTTTTCTTTAGAGAATCGCAGAATGGTTAAGATTGGCAGATAACTCCAGGGATTGTTAGTTCAAACCTTGGATCAAAGCAGGGCCAGCTAGAGTTTGTGCCCCAGGACTCTATTGAATCATGTTTTGCATATCTCCAAGGATGGAGAATCCACAGCCTGGCTGGGTAACACGTTTTAGTGTTACCCACCCTTTGAGTAAAAAATATGTTTTCTTATGGTTAAATGGGATTTCCTGTATTTTAATTTGTGCCCATTGCCTCTTGTCCTGGCACTGAAAAGAGCTTATTCACTCCCCTCATCAGGCATTTATACACATGGATAAACTCACCCTAAGCCTTCTCCAAACAGCCCCACATCTCTCAGCTCTTCCTCATATGAGAGATGCTCCAAGCCCTTAATCACCTTCACAGCCCTTCACTGGACTCACTCCAGTGAGTCCATGTCTCTTGTACTTGTGAGCCTAAGACTGGATCCAGAAGTCCAGATGAGTCTCACCAGTGCTGAGTAGAGGGAAAGGACCACCTCCTCAACCTGCTGGCAATGTTCTTCCTAATGCAGTCCAGGATACTGCTGTCCTTTGCAACAAGGGCACATGTTCTCCTTGGTGTCCACCAGGACCCTCAGGTCTTTTCTGAAAAGTGTCTCTCCAGCCAGCCAGCCCCCAGCCTATCATGGTGCATAAAGTCATTCTTCCCCAGGTGCAGAACTTTGTTTCCCTTCCACCATATTTTTCCCCGCATTCTGTGTTAGAGAGAACCCCTTAAATGGTGCATAAAATCTTTATCAAAACAGTGCAGTTTAGCTAGCAGTGAGATGGTTACAGAAATACATTTTTAAGTTATGATGTAGATTTTTCCTTTTAATGAAAAAACCTTTTTTTTCCCCAGAAATAACAATTAGAAGTTATATTTCTAGAAGCTATTAATGGAAAATAATAGTTCTCTTTTTATTAGGGAAAAAAAGCACCTCAAACGTCTGATACTGATTTTGCCATCATGTTTTCTTCATTTCTGTAGTGAATTCTCTTCACAAGACAGTACTTACCTCTAACAAAGACATAAGCACTGTACTCTTCATAGTAGTCTCCCATCACCACTCGTAGAGTGTAAAGACCTTCATCTTCCTTGTTTGCATGATTCAGTGTTAACGCAGCTCGCTCCCCACTCCAGTGCATCTGGACCCATTTGGATGGTGTAATCAGAACACCTAGAAATTAGGGAATTTAATGATGAGAACTAGCTGGATCTACTGAGGAATACATTTGGAATACAGGGAATATATTGGAATAGATTGGAAATGCACAGAGACCATTCTTATTATGCGACTTCCTGTCCTCAAATATAAACATAAAGTACAGCTAATTCTGTGCTCATGCCAATTTTGTCTTCAAAGTATAACTTCAGAAAGCAACAGCTTTTTTATCAGCTGTTGCACAACACATTTATGCAACTACTTAAGAAACGTTTTGGCATATAAATAATTAGTAAAAGCTATGTGGGCTATGCAGATGGGACACACAGATGTTGGAGTTGATCAAAATGCTTCTAATTTCAAAAAAAATTTAAGACAGAAAAAATCCCTAGAAGACATTTTCAGGGTGCTTCATTGGTTTTCTAACTGTGGTTGCACTTTGAATTGAAAAACAGAAAATAGTTGGAAAATCTGAGACAGTGATGACCAAATCATAACATTCACTTATGCTGAAGCGAGTAAAGGTTTATATGAAAGGAGTATATATTTCTTCTTGTCAAACATTCTCACCATTTCTGTACCACTGAATTTCTGGTTTGAAGCGCTTGATATCAGGATTGATGACAACCGTGCAGCCCAGACTTATTGTCTCTCCTTCTCTCCCAAAGGATACATCAAACTTGTCAACAAAGCTGATTTCAAACCTGGAAGCATAGCCATGAGGGGTAACGCCAACTGTATAATGAAAAAAAAATCCATCTGTTTACTTTTTCCTTCCTTTTGTGACAAGAGTAGGAAGCAAAAGTACCCAATGATTATGAATATAAGCTCAGCTAAAGTTTAGGGTAAAAATAGCAAAAATACATATTAAGTCATCATCTTCACAGGTAATTGCCATGTTAAATAATCTAAACCCTTACTACCAAAGAGAATCAACTATTTCTTTATTCATGCAACCCTAGTTTTTACAGCTAGTTCATTTTATAACGGAGAGGCTCCTTTAGAATTTCATTTCAGTGGCCACAATTTCAGATGCAGTGTTCTATCATTTTCTCATAAGGTTTGATTAATAATTCAAAAATACTTCTATTTATGATTAATGATTTAGGGTTTTAATATAAAATGAGCTCTCTGTTCTCCCAGATATTCAGGTAGCTTGTTTCTGTACTTGTTCCTGAATTTATCTTTCCTGATGTTGTGTAACCCAAGTTGTGCAGTATTCTGGACAGAAAATACTAGTGCATTATATCTGTACTGCACATATATGGCACAGGGGCCTCCATGTTTATTTTGAAGCAGCTCAGCTGATAAAACCTAGGGACACATTTTCCTTTTCCACAACTGCCCTACAGTGGTAGCTCTCAGTGTTCCTGTGACCAATGGGTATATGCAGATCATTATCTCCCTTTCCCATAAACATTTTCCCCTACAGGTGAGGCTAACACCATCTGAAATTGTAGAATTCAGCACCTTTGTAAATCAGACCTGCTTCTGTTTTAAATAATATTCTACTTAGTCATTTGACATGATGTTGCAACTGTAAATGGATGTGTCAAACAAACATATATTGCAACTTACGTCCCAGAGGCATGGAAAAAGTTCCAGAATGCAAATGACTTGCATCAATTTCTCCTTTGTACCCTAGACAGAAAATGAACAACTCTAGTCACTATTAACATGAGGTAAAGGCTCTCTGAGCCCCAAACCCAAAAGTGGCAATGTACATAAAAAACAAACAAACAAACAAAAAAAGGAAATATTTTGTAAACCTACTCTTTACCACGAGGGAAGCAAAAGCTGAAATTTCTCCTTTAACATTCATAGCAGAGGCCCGATACTGAGCAATGTCATCAAAATCACATCTAAAAAGATAGAAATTATTAGGCAGGGCACCAGCTTACTCCTTGGCATAGCCTCTCATATGTTTTAGATTAAGGAAACCCTCAGAAATCTGGGTAAAATATATAAAGAAGTAAAAGCCTGGGAGACAGACACACTGGACACTGGATTGATTGTAGCTACTAATGGCTACATTCTTTCGATGTTAAGAAAGCAGTGTTTGAAATAAATGTCTCTCTTCAGATACCACTTACAGGCTTGAAATTCAGACTACAGCAGAAATAGGAAAAAATGTCTAATAATATTTATCCAAGTTATCTCTCAATTATCTCTAATGTACTGTATTCTATGGAGAGATGCTTAATGTGAAAGTTGTAGAAATGGTAGATATCAATATATTTTCAATGGGCACCTACCCGTATCTAAATTGTCAAACCTAGATTGTTCCTGATTGTCAAATTAAGTGATTAGGTCTCATGTTTTCTAGATTTTAATGCAAAGTGACTGAAAGGAAAATCCCATTTGGAGGATGAGTACTGTTAAAAATCTCTCTTGTATGTAAGTGAGGACATCTCAGTTCTGTTCCTCATTTCCGTATGAATCAGGAATTTCGGATATTTCAGAAACAGTTAACTCGTGTATTTTTACTCTGAACTAGATTTTTCTCATGCTTAACTGTACTCATGCAGCAGACAAATGGAAAAAGTAATCACAATGCCCATGTTTCTGACTCAGCCATAAGCAGAATAATAGTACAGATAAATTCACTTAGGTAAATTCCATATCCTCTACTGAGGAAAACTAGATCTGCTTCAACATTTAGTAGACAACATTCACCTCAGCTGTACAAACTTGATATCGCTTACATCCCAAGAGGTTTGTTCGCATTTTGCAGGTCTTAATCTATGACAACATTTCAGATTAAGCTCTGTTAAATTATTTAGTATTCTCTTACGTGCTAATCTCCAGTGAGTGCAGCCCATATCGGCTTTCAATGATATACTTGCCAGGATGAGCCTGTACATTGATGGGCACGTTGTTTTTGTACCTTTGGAAAAGCAAAAAAACCAGTCACAAATGGAAGCGAATAATTTTATGCTTTAAAAGGTCAAGTGATTGATGTTTGAAATAAAACATCAGTTTCTGCATGTTTTCCTAGGTAAACTGCAGTCTAATTTCCTGGGAAGACATTACATATCTTTAGAAGCTTGATCTCTCTCACTTTTTCTTTAACCCCTTTGACAGGAGAAAATAGTATTGAATGGGATGAGAATCAGTTTATATTACCATGAGCTTCATGCTGCTATTTGTAAAGAAATGGACGAGTCACATGAGCAACATCTCTAGAGTTTTGACAGTTTTAAACAATTAAAATTCTGCAGCATCCTTCCCTACTAGGTATCGTACACATTTTGTTTAGTTTCCATATTTGACCTACTTTTAAAACCTGTGTATTCACAAAAATGTCAAGTAGAAGGTTTTGGGGTTTTTTATTTTTTGCTTGCATGGCTAAGCTGATAGAAGGCCCAGCAGGGTTAGAATGACAGAGAAAAATCATCTTGCTGGTAAAGTGCATTGCAGTGAGGGATCTGGCAAAAGTTATGCTGCCAAAAGCTTCTCTGCCTTTACAAGTATATGCTATAAGTGTTTTCTGGTACAGGTATATCTTAGGAAGGGAAAGTTTATGATAAGTAATCTGAAAGAATGAACCAGTACTGATCCAGTAGCGAGCTGGTACTGCTGATTTCAGAATTTATATAAACAGCTTGAGACTCACAGAGGAAGAGTCCACGTAAATTCTTCCCGACCAACTGTTGCATAAAAAGTCACTCATTTTGGACAATACATGGTGTAACCAAGTAGATGTTCAAGTGAATCCAGTCTTAAGTATTACTAATGCGGAACAAAATGGCAATAGGGGTCTAATAATATTACACACAGAACTGTACTCAGTACATTTAGGATTGATTTGAGATCTATAAAGAAAGAATGTTTCCTAAGATAGTGTCCTCTAACACAGCTTTCCCTGTTCTCCATAAGTTACATATAGAAGGGAAGCAGAAATGTAAATGATGACAGATAAGAGTATCTTCATTTCTTAATCTCATATAGCTTAAATAAGCCTTTCTCTTCACAAGTTGTAATAGATATCCAGTCAAAGAAAGAGCTTTGCTGGTTCATTTCTGATTTTAAATTTTTAATCTCTCATGATTTTCAGTCAGGAAAGGGAACTGATCTGGTGTCAGTGGCTTGATCATTTCACCAAACAAGTCAATAATAAGCAATTTTATTTTTACCAATAATACTATTAGTTTTATATATTTCAAGATGAAACTGTATCTGCAGTAAATCTGAAAATTACCTTTCAGCACTTTCAGTGTTGTGGAATAAGGACTATTTCCCTGGCTACAAATATTTGGACACAATAATACACTGGGGTTTTTCCAAGTGAGTGAGGATCATAAACCCAATGCTTTTCATCCTGATCTTCCTCTCAGCAAGTTGTCTATGAAAAGGGACTCAGTGCAGGGCAATACTCTCTATTCTGGACTTCAAACAGCTGCAGAGATGCTTCACCTTATTATGGATCTCCTACTGCATTATCGTGACTCACAGCAAAGAATAATACAGGGGTCCAGTAAGAGTAATCCATTCACCACCATTCTTCTTTTGGGGATCCCCACCTCATTTGTGCCATGGTGTTCCCTAGACTGATCTGCCTGGGAACATCTTAATATTCCATGTAATGTGTCTAATAGTATAGAAAACAGAATAATGTTCTTAACATTTTCAGGGAATGTGAAAACCTGTGACAGAGGACTTGATTCCATAATATCTTTAACTTTTCTCCAAAGGGCTGGGCGACCCTTGAATCCTGCTGGCAGCAAAGGCATTTAGTAGCATGTGGTGCTGTGCAGAAACAAGCTTTAACTCAGTCATGCCAGCAGTGAGAAGACTTTCACTTCTTTTGTCTTCATTATCAGGTTAGTAAAAAAATAATTGATTCAAATTTCACTTATTCATATTCATCTATTGAAAGAATAGGGCTCATGTGCTTGCAGGATCACTTGTTATTTCTGGAAACACAAATTCCAGAACAGCCAAGTCATTAGCTAATGTTAGACTGCAGCCTCCCACTGTCATTATGCACTTATAGTTTATGCTTTCTGCTCCTGGTTTCAAATGTCTTGGGCTTTCCGTATGCTTTTTCCAAGGGAATCAGAACAGCTGCGTTGGACAGCAAGATTTTCTTCAAAGAGAGTTCATGAGGCTTTATAATTTTTCAGGCACAGCATAAAAAGGTCTTCATTGCTTATACAAAGAATGACTGTTTGGAATACACAAATGACATTTCAGTATAAATGCTGAAGAAAGCTGACAGATCCAGGTCAGCACTGTTCTGTATCTCAGAGCAAACACACCTGCTGAAATGGCTGTGAACTCTTTTTCCATTAGTAGCCTGTGGCAAACTGAAATCCCTTTGGAATTCAGATGTATGGCAGAATGATGCATTAATTTCTACCATCCACATTTAGCACTTAGATGAAAGGCTGGTTCACAGTGAGAGCAAAGGCGAACAGCTGAAGGCTTGGTTTATCCGTGTCAGGTTTGTGGGATAAGGTGAATCTCAACCAAAGTGAAAATGGCCCAGCTCTCGTGTTCTTGGTTAGGATTCAGGTTACAGAGCTGGATTACACCCAAGAACATAGCTGACCATTCCTTAAGTCCAGCTGAGACCAGACCCAGAGGGTTTGTCTGGAATCCTCTCTAGGAGGAATGTCAAAACAGGACACTTGCAATGCTTACATGATGGGGAAAATGCGTGCACAAAGTCTGGCTTTTGGTTGTCACAGTCTAAGAAGAGAGATCAAGTGACTTCATAGGCATCAGCTTTGGCCTATTAATGTGCTTCTTAGTAGCACTTTTTATCAAGCCTGAGATTAGAAGTAAATAAATACAAAGTCCTTTAATCAATTAAAGTAGTAAATTGCAGAATATGAGTATCACTTGACATCATGATATTGTAGATGTTTTCTGTTGTCTCCACAAATAGAATCTCCATAGGACTTACTCCTAATTAATGCTTAATGATGAACGCAAGCTTATTCTTTGTCGATTCTATAAACACAAACATACATTTTATATACACATTCTAAAAGAATCTCCTAAATTAAATAATGAGCATAAAATCTCATTTTATGTTTGAAAAGAAGTTCTTACCTATTATCTTAATTACTGGCTGGTATCTGTATAGCATGAAGCTGACAAGAAAGATCAGCTCAATAGAAGTGAAACAGTGAAGCTTCAAGTACTATTAATCAACTTTAATTCAATTCCAGTCAGGGTAAACATTAATGCAAGAGTCAAATTAGACATTCAGCTATGACTAAGAACATACCTTGGAGTTCTGACAGTAAAGGTTTTGTCCGAAGACCATTTAAGTGAATAGAAAGCTTCCAACAGACTCCAAAGCTTTCAGTGGTCTTGGATCTATCTGCAGTCTTTGACTTCAAATAATTATGATGTGTCTGCTATGAACATCCTGCACAATGGGATCTCAGTTTCATGGAGATTCAGTACAGTATCTGCTCGGCAGCCAAACAGCTCGTTCATAACCAAAGCATGCTTTAATGCTTCAGGGACATTAATGGCATTCATAGACTAAAAAGTATTTGGAAACATTATTTTGAGGATAATGCTGATGACAAATCACACTGTGCTGCTTTTCCTTCATCAGCAGACAGAAATAATATATTGGATGTCTCTATGAAAAAAAATAATCTATGTATTTCTATCATTGTTATGCAACAGAGGCCTCTGTACCTGATTTTTTTAGGTGGATTTGTATCTTTCCAGACAAAATACCACATTCACTGAGACAACTTCAGATACTGGCTATGTGGTGACTTTCAGTGCTACAGACAGATACAAACTTACCATGTAACACGGGGTTCTGGCCAGCCAGCAACAGAACAATGAAATTTAACATTTTGCTTTTCCCAGATAGTGTGGGAACGAGGCTCGATAACGAACTCAGGAGCATGTAAAAGACTATCTTGATTCAACTTTTTGTGGAATGCCTGAGTCTCTTCTAGCTGGAAAAGAAACATTTGATTATAAAGTCCAGCAGTTATAAGTCCAAATTATTAATATGAATGTATTAACAAAGTTTTAACCTTCCAGAAGTTCTACTTCCAAAATAGGTAAATGTGATTTACTGGCTTTCTTTCCCTTAAACTACCCTAAGTGAAATAATTTTCCATGTTTAATTATTTTTTGTAATACAGAGTGAAAATTAAAACAGGTCTGAAACTCAGACGTCTTCTGCAATGCAAGAATGCGTATGACTAGACCATGTCTGTCAGAACTGCTCTCAAACCTTTCCTGCTGGTGAGTACTTTCCTCCTCCCAGGAGTAAATGTTTCAACTGCTTGGCTACCCACACAGCTGGAAAAAAAATCAAATATGTTATAAATCTTGTTTTCTGCAAACTAAACTCTATCTTCTACCCTGACTTTCACATTTATGGAGAATTACAGATCCCTAAATTACATTTATTAGAAAAGACAGCTTCCATAATCATCTCAGTCTTTTATAAACTGTGCAAATCCAATTTTCCTTGCAATTGTTGCTTCTTAGCTCTGGAAAGGTTCTGCTTGTCCTCAACATTCATAAAATGCTGACCACTCATTATCAGAGGCCTAACAGTCTCCAACACGATTAAGTAATTGCCGCTTATGTTTTCATGGCAATACTTTTGCTAACACACTCCAGAATGCTGTTTGTATTTATACAGTGACTAACTTTACATTGGCTAATATTAAATCTGTGACCTGTTACAAGTCCCAAATCCTCAGGTACTACTTAGCCAGGCATTCCTTGTTTACTTGTTCTTTTTCCTTCTGTGTGTAGTAATTTCCACTGGTTGTTATCACATGTCACCTTCACTGTTTCTCAATTCTTGAGATGATTTTGAATTTTCGCCTTGTCCTTTAAAGTGTTTACACCCTTTTAAACCTCATGTCATGAGGATATTTTGTAAGCATATTGCCAATTCTTGTGCTCAAAATATTAATACACTTGCTAAATTAAATATATTTGTGCTTGATATATTCTGCCAGTCTGGTCATAACGTATTTGTAAGTACACACTGAGTATACTTCTTTAAGAAGTTGCAGAATAATATCAAAGCTACCCACAATTAGAGCTTCAGTTCCAGATGTCTTTGGCAATTCCCTCCTTAATTTACCCCCTGTGATTAAGACTCTGGGATAAGCACTATGTTCCTAGTAACAAGCCTAGTAACAAGCACAAGTTCCTGTAACAAGATTGTTCCTAGGCCATAAATATCTAGAAATTACCCCATCACCTTCTTATTGGTAAGGCATGTGTACTGGCACCTTTGTTCTCTGTCCAGCAACTACCCATTGTCCAGGTGAAAGATGCTGTGCCATTTAACTAGGTGTTGGCACGACCAAAGAGCATTCCCCAGCCTCATTCTCCCTCCCTTTCTCCCAGCACAGCAGAAGTGTTCCTGGTGACTGTATCAAGCACAGTGCCTCTTTTCTTACCCATCTGACACCAAGATAGCAAGACTTTAGGCCATTAAAAAGATTTCCATTGAAAACACCAGTTTTTACTACCATTACTGTGATTGCCCATGGTGTAAATCAGGACCCTGCTGTGCTAGGCACTTCACAAACACCAAACAAAAAAGACCCATGCTGATTACAGCTCAGGTGTTCATTTCTGTTCTTTTTACCGTTTTCTTCAAGGCCACACGTTCCGCAGACTCCCGGATCGCTACTTTCCTTGATTTCTTTTCATGATGCTCCTCTTCAGAAGTTGATTTGGCCACCTTGCTGACACTAACTCCTTCACCTGTGGCAAAAAGATTCCTCTTGGCAACATATGCAGCACTTTCTTTAATTCTTTCTTCTTCTGTGTCTGTGATCCCACTGATACTCAGTTCTCTGGAAGAATTTTAAAAAGCAGAATCCCATTGGAAAATGCTGAGAATGTTCCATTTATACTCCCTATTAAATTAGTCAACTAAAGTGGACACTTTTTCATAATATGTTCCTGCTATAGCAGTTTCAGATGTATTCAAATCAGAAACAGAGGGACCGTTCAAAGCCATCCAGAGGGACCTCGACATGCTTGAAAGGTGGGCCAAAACAAACCTCATGAATTTCAACCAAGCTAAGTGCAAGGTCCTACACCTGGGTCAGAGCAATCCCAGGCACAGCTACAGGTTGGACAGAGAAGAGGTTCAGAGCAGCTCTGCAGAGAAGGACTTGGGGGTGCTGGCTGATGAGAAAATGAACATGAGCCGGCTTCAGTTTGCGCTCGCAGCCCAGAAAGCCAACTGTATCCTGGGCTGCATCAAAAGGAGCGTGACCAGCAGGTCGAAGGAGGTGCCCCTCTACTCTGCTCTTGTGAGACCTCACCTGTAGTATTGTGTGCAGTTCTGGTGTCCTCAGCATAAAAAGGACATGGAACTGTTGGAACAAGTCCAGAGGAAGGCCACGGGGATGATTAGGGGACTGGAGCATCTCCTGTACGAAGATAGGCTGAGAAAGTTGGGTCTGTTCAGCTTGGAGAAAAGTCTTCCAGTATCTGAAGGGGGCCTATAAGGATGCTGGGGATGGACTCTTCATTAGGGACTGTAGTGATAGGACAAGGGGTAATGGGTTTAAACTTAAACAGGGGAAGTTCAGGTTACATATAAGGAAGAAATTCTTTATTGTGAGGGTGGTGAGGCACTGGAACAGGTTTCTCAAATAACTGGTAAATGCTCCATCCCTGGCAGTGTTCAATGCCAGGCTGAACAGAGCCTTGGGCAACATGGTTTAGTGAGTGGCAGGGGGATTGGAACTAGATGACTTTAAGGTCCTTTCCAACACTAACCATTCTATGATTCTATCGCAGGCTACTGTAGAACGACTCAGTAGTTCACTGTTTAAAGTCATGTCCATTTTCGGTGGCTGTCTGTGTAACCATGCCACACACATTTTCAGTTTAACTATTATCTTGCTGTGGTTTTATATCTCCATCAGTCTAAAGATTAGTGTAAAATGTAACTACAATAGGGATGCTGGGGAGGGCCTCTTCATTAGGGACTGTAGTGATAGGACAAGGGGTAATGGGTTAAAACTTAAACAGGGGAAGTTTAGACTGGATATAAGGAGGAAATTCTTTCCTGTTAGGGTGGTGAGGCACTGGAACAGGTTGCCCAAGGAGGTTGTGAATGCTCCATCAACTGGCAGTGTTCAAGGCCAGGTTGGACGAGGCCTTGGGTGATATGGTTCAGTGCAAGGTGTCCCTGCCCATGGCAGGGGGGTTGGAACTTGATGATCTTAAGGTCCTTTCCAACCCTAACTATTCTATGATTCTATGATTAAATCTTAAGCTATTGACTTACAGCTGTAGTATTCATAACAAGACGACATAAGGGGCAGCAGGTAATTGTAGCTGTATAACAATGTTCTCATCTCTGATTTATACAAAAAACCACATTACTGTATATCACAAAAAGTTCTCTTTATTCATAGACAATTCAATCCTGTTTGTAGGGTGACTGTTCTTCCAAATGTTTTTGAGAGGATTTCTTGAAGCATCCTCCTCAGGCTTTTTACAGAGATGAGATGAAAAAACAGTTACTCTCAATGGATCCAATCTTGTTTCCATACATACATGTGGAAGTACCATTGCAGCTGTATTGTTTTGGCACTGCCAGAACATAAAAGCTGTTATAGTAGTGCATATGCCAATGACAGTTTCTTGACTTAAGGAGGAGAATTAACATCTTTCTGCTGAGTTTAGTTACTTTAGGGTAACATTAGATGGCACACAGAAAAGAAGTTCTATTTTAGTTCTTGTTAAGTGCCATCTTGCAAGTACTGTAGAGACAGCAGTCTCCGTTTATTTCCAGAATGTGCTCAAGCACAGCCTTGCTATTTTATCATAAAATGCTTACTACTGCTACAAAGTGAAAAGATTCGGATGAATGCTTTTTTTTTTCTGTTTTCTTTAAGATTGCTAATATTATGTATCTGATATCACAAGTCAACACTCAAGAAAATTTGGATTCAAGTCAATATTTACTGCCCAGCCCGCTATCTTTGGGCTAAAATTCAGTTCAGTGAGATGCAAGACATCCAAGCAGTAGAATGTGCTGTAAACTTAATTATGTGTAAAAGTTGCTCAGAAGACTAAAAAACTTATTTAACAGCACAGAGCTTTGAACTCCCTCATGTGTTCAAATTTTGCCTTGAACTTTCTGTGTTTCTGGCTTCTTTAACAAGATGATCATTAAAAGCATCAGTGGGATGACTGAATCCCTTCACTTACATGTGACAGCTCTCCCCACAAATATATCTGAAGCTGCAGATATGTGGCAGAGATTCTAAAGATGATTTCAAAACCCACTTTAATTAATATGAATGTAGCTATCTACATTCAGTTTAAATAAGTCAGTGGAATTTTCTTTCAAAGGCAAGCTGACATTATTTCCTCCTTAATCACAGTAGTTAAAATCTCAGCAGTTTCACAGGAAAGACCCACTCCTCAAGGCATAAAGCATCTTCTGGGGGCTCATGAATACCCTCAGACTAATATAGGACTCAATATAGTCATCTGCAGTAGTGGTCCCCAGATGCTTTTCATCAACAGTGTTATATATTTGGATTAGCTAACCATTTCTTCCTCCCGTAATCTTCCCAGATCAAAGAGAAACATGTTCCCTGAAAAGATGAATGAATCAGAAAAAGCACACAGTACCAGTTAAGAAATGATTCTGCAGTCCGCTCTCAGGGGTTTCAGTAAAAAAACTTTTTCAAAGAGAAACAATAGGATTAAATCCCATAAGGCACACACCAAACATTATTTAAAGGATATCTCCCATCTGCAGTCCTTTGGCATAGGCTTGTTAGTGGCTGCAAATAGTTCCATGAGACACATCCAGTATCTTTAGCATCTGTAGCATTAAATCAAGCTCTGGATGTTTTGTTATCTAGAATGCTCGCTGTCTGTCCAAATTTTATCTTGCTAGAATTAGGCTAGGTATTCAAGAAGAATGGTTGTGAATGGAATAATGTGAGCAAGGGACCTTTCTATAGCAGAACCTGATGGCTCTGAAATAAAACAACGGAAACAGTGACATGGTGCTGAAGGTCATCCAGCAGCACAGGCAACAGTTCCAATGAATCCATGGGAGCTGACCTTTATAAATAACTATTCCCTGTAAAAGCTATCTGCCCATAGGAAACAACACATCAATTTCACAGAGGAATCTGGGAATGACATATAACATGCACGTGGTTCAATGGGCTTCAGCTGTTATCTTTCAAACAAAAATAAATATCTGACAGGAATGTGGCATGCAACTTTTGCAGTCTTGGCATGCAGTTGTGAATGTGATGCCAGCAGAAAAAAGCCTAAAACAGACACACCAACCATTTCCTGCCATGTTTAGCTGCACACCCTAACAATCATCATCTGCTCTTTTAATACTTTTTTACTAATTAAAAAAAAATAAAAATTAGTGTGCTACAAAAGCACACACAATTTCCTGAGTTACCATGTGCAAAAAGTAAGATCGATACCAAAAACAGTAAGAAGAAGCACAAAATCATAGAAGCATAGAATAGTTAGGGTTGGAAAGGACCTTAAGATCATCTAGTTCCAACCCCCCTGCCATGGGCAGGGACACCTCGCACTAAACCATCTCACCCGAGGCTCTGTCCAACCTGGCCTTGAACACCGCCACGGATGGAGCATTCACAGCTTCCTTGGCCAACCCATTTCAATGCCTCACCACCCTCACAGTAAAGAACCTCCTCCTTATATCAAATCAAAACTTCCCCTGTTTAAGTTTTAACCTGTTACCCCTTGTCCTGTCACTACAGTCCCTAAAGTGACAGTCCCTATAGTAACAATGATGCAAGAATCTGACAGGATCTTTTAATGCAGAAAGCCAAAATAATTGCACAGACACAAATAAATGATGATACACACTATCCCCAGCCATCAGTCGTGACTTTCAACTATTGACCAACACTATGTTACTTTTGTAGACTCAAGACACAATAAAAAGGGATGAGATTTGTGCCTGAGGAAGACACACAGATGCAAAGGTAGTGAGAAGCCTTGAAAATATGTCACTGTAAGTTTTGTCTGAGACATATTTATATATTTCTATCACAGAAGATATAGCTGAAACTCCAAAGCAATGGTTTAAAGAGGCAACAATATGTGCTTCTAAATGTGGTTTGTATCAAACAGCAATGAATCTGACACAGAAACATACAAGGGGTGAGAAAAAAATTGCTCCAGATAGTGAAGGGAAATAATAAAAACTGAAACTGCAAAAGTATCACAAACACTCAAAAGGCCAGCGCAGTAATGTCTCCCACTGACAAGGTGGAACCCATTTTCGTATGTAAGCGCAAGTTTGGACACAATGAAGAAGTGATACTGGGTGTTGATTAAGCACTAGATGGAAAAGCACTGGCTTCGAGAAACAGCTTGGAAACTTCCATGAAAATGCTGCATGGCAGAAGAAAGACAAGTTGAAAGAAAAGTCTGTTCAACTGCAAGTGAGCCAGAAATTTTTCTCCTGACCTCCAATCAGGAACCAATTTTCCACCCCACAACCTGGTATATATAAATCTGAACAAGTGACTATGCTTGAGCTGCCAGAGACTTTTAATAAAATCAATATGCCATACCCCAAAAAGGGCAGGGGAGCCTCCTTGCTCATGTTGGTTCTGGCTTCCACATAAAGTTCACATTCAGCTTCATTGAGGACACTGCTGAAGTAAGATCTATTACATCAGTAGTAATCATGCAATAAATACCAACATGTGAGATCAGTATGAATCATTACAATGGATTTAAGGAAGTATTTGGCTTCATTCCAGATTTTCCCTGTGCCAGGATAAAACTTTAACACAGCATTTCATTATTTCTATGTTTAATGCTTGATAAGAGGCACTGAATTACAGAACTGCCTCAAAACCAAAAGAATAAACTAAATAATGTGTACAACATGCTTGCCTCGTTTCCAGTAAACAGGGTTATAATTATATCTTAATTTCATAGAAAACACCCTGGCATTGTGTACAAAACAAAGTCCAGACACCTAGGTTCATTTGTCCTGACTCTGGATGATCATTGTCTCATTTTCTGCCAATCAGCTGACTTCTTTGTCTTGTTATCACTCGTGTGAAGTGCAATCACCTTGAGATCCATGGGTGTGAGAAAAGATTAATAGATGTTATTTTATAATTTGTTAATAAAATGTCAGAAAGACAATACCAAACAAAAGGAAAATGAACATACCGTCCTGTGAATATGGGCACTGAGTAGTCTACGGCTTCGTTCTCTTTGCCCTCAGACACAAAATTTTGTTTTGCTCTCTTTGCTTTGGGACTCATCCTATAGGATTGATCTTCAATCATTAAATTGGAATTTTTCAATCTGAAATAAAAATAATATTGTTAAGAAAAAAAAAGCTGAGTAATTACTGAGTAATTACTGAGTAATTCTGAAGATTGTACCTGAACTCATAATCGCTACTTTTCCAAATTTACAGTCCTGAAATTATCTAGTCCCCAAACAAAATGTTGGTGTGCAAATGTAATCAAAGTAATAAAGCACATAAGTCTCTCTACAGAAATTGCTGCGCAGTGTATTGCTCAGTAACCAGCATCGCCATTCCCACTGCTCTCCCGTACCACCCCAATACACTGGAAGTGTGGAGCTAAGTGAAGAAACACCATTCCACATAGCACAGATAAATGGAGAATGAGTGGGGAGAAAGAAGAGCAAGGCTTCTCCTCCCCAGCAGCTGAAGAGGGATTCTGAACAGCGTGAAGCATATTTGAGGTAGCCATTTTGGGTTCATTTTTAACATGGTTCAAATTGTGTTAGCAAAGCTCCAAATAACTCTGTCCTCCTTTCCTAATGCAGCACATCTCTAACTCTCAGATCCATGGAATAGCCTAATTAGCTGTCAGCTTTATATTAACTTCCAAAGTGTCTATTCGTCTGTCTCAACATCACCAAGGGAAATCATATGTGCGTCTGCTTCTCGTCTGGGGGTCTGTCTACACAACATAAGCTTACCCCTTATGTGCACAGGTAAGGGGACAGAATTAAGGCATGTGGCTTCTTTGCACAGCTCATTAGCCCATATATGCCTAACCTGCTTCCCATAGCTTACACTGGTGTCTCTATATAGCATGCTGTACACATATAATCTGAACTCATGCTAATACTGGGTTCCTGAGAATGTTACACATGCATAATGTAAGATTACAGATACATGCTTGGGCTAATGTTTTCCCTTGGCTGCAACCCTGTGAAAGTACCAAGCTCCAGAGTTGCCACCAACACACATCATACCAGGAGGAGTGCTTAATTTCTGAAATATGTGTTAATAATCTACCATGTGAGACTGTGTGTACGAAATCACATGGATCCGGTTTCATTCTCTGATCTTTCCTTCCTTCGTTTCTTTGTGCCTGTCCCTTTGCTCTGACCAAATCATCTCCCTACCCAGTGCCTGATAAATCAGTCTCTTGCTCTCTAGCTCTCTTAATGGCTTTCTTACTATCATCTCCTTCTCCATCTAGTTTCTTGCCTGAACTTCATATCTCCTCCCACATCTGCTTTCCAGCCCTCATCTCTTTACCCTGCAATTCCCAGCACTGTAAGTGAGATTCCCTTCCTTTCTGCTTAGTCCACTTCTCATCAGACTTGACTGTATCTGGCTTGCCTGGCATAGCAGTGAGGCAGCCCTCACCCCTGTGCTCCCAGGTGCCCACTTTACACGCACAGCACCCTTGTCAAGAAATATCCAGTATAGGGGCTAAAAGCAGCCCTGCACTCATTCTCCTTTATAACTCCTCCCCCTGTATTCTGGTTCCCATGCAAACAGAAGCACAGCCAGAGAGGAGCTGTTGCACACACCCAGGACTGGGGCTAAAGGTTTACCACATCAGGTACCACTAGATCAGCCAAGGCATACACCAAGTCTACAAGTGAGTGATGCTGCTTCCTCCAGGGTCTGATGCCAGATGCTGCCCTGGGCAGCCAGGGAGAGAGTCAGAGGGAGGTAGATCCAACTTTAGGGCCAGAAATACAAGCAGAAGACATCTGGGAACAGTCCAAGCAGATTAAAATAAAAATGAAGAGACAACTTGGAAAAGGGTATGCAGTGGACCCACTCTTGGGCTGGACAACGATGTGGTACAGTAACTATGGCCAACAACAAATGCATTGGGAGAGCTTGTCAAATAGGTGGTAATAAATATCAAAGGCAAAGTATTTTCATTATTTTTCATACTTGAACTATAGTCTGTAAGAAGCTGCAGCTCTTTACTGAGCAAGTGACTTTTATTCCTGTCCTATTTTAAAATGGGACAAACTTGGAATTTTGACTCTGACTGCAAACAGATTTCCTAGGGACACTAGGCTGAGCTGTTTAGGAGGCCACTTGATTCCTGGTTATTTCAAGATTGAAAAGGATCTTCATTTGCAGATCAGTTTAAATGTCAAAAAGTTTCTGTTTTCATAAAAGTAGATGAAATGTGGTGAAAATTTCAGCTCAGGCATTTTCAGCACTGTTAAATGCAGACCAGATCTTTGTTCCTAAAGAATTTGGCTGTTCTGTCAATTTAGTTTTCAGTTAAGGTCCAGATTACACACTTATGTAGGGAATTAACTGGGAGTGCATATAGTAGTTACTATTACTCTCTGCTAGACCGCTAGAACTTTTGATGGTGCCTTTTCTGTGTGTTTGGGGTTTTTTTCTCCTATTTTTCACTTATAACTCTCTAAAATTATTTGAAAAGGAAAGGATAAATTGCCATAGGTTCTGTCTGTTTGGTGGTAGGTTTTTTTTAACCAAACACTTCAAGTGTTTGAAGTCGAATATCTCATTTTCATTTTTTTTCTGCCCACCACAGCTGGCTTTATGAAAATATCCCCCAAAGCTTTCAGATTAATGCCAGAGATCTCCATCACAATGAAGTCTGAGAAACAGGGACCTAAGAAACTTGACCTGGACCAAGCAAGGCTCCAGTGAGAAGTGTTTCACTAAATAATGCCAATTGTGCTTTTAGGCCTGTTTCCTTTTCCTGGTCAAGGGCAGGTAAAAAGAAAGTTCATGTAGAGAAATACCTTCCTTGATAAATCCTTTTGGTTTCAAGGAAAGACTTAAGGACATCCTGAGCTAGAGGTTGTATCCAGACTGTAGCACATGAATATAGAACTTTCTTTTGAACATGTTTTAATCTGCCACTTTATAACCTCTTCTGTGCTTACATGCTGCTCTGTGTGAAAATTTGTTTCTTTTTCTCTCTGCACATCTTTCACTATTTTATACTTTAATGTTACATACCCACATTTCTGCACTTCCCAAAGTAAGAGCCCCTTCTCCCAGCGGAAGGCATTCCACATCTCCTGTTACCCTTCTTGCTGATATCTGACCCTTTTCTGGTTTCAGACTGTACTTTCTGAGATGATACGATCAGAACTGCACTGAGTATTGCAGCTATGAGCATACCTTAGATTAACACACTGACAAAATACACTTTCTGGTTTATTTTCACTTTCTCTCACAGCTGCTCCTAAATACCTAATTGCTTCATTGCCACATCAGAGAATCCAGCTGGTGTTTTCAGACAGGTATCCAGTCACTCACAAATCCTTTTTAGAATTGCACTGCATAAACCAAGAGCTGAGATGAATAAATTCAAAGCATCAGAAAATGTTTCTCCTTTCCAAACCTTCCTACCATGTGCTTTCATTCAGGCAGAGGTATATGGAGGCTAGTAGAAATGCACATTCAAATGGAGCTCTTTCCATAGGAAAACAAACCAATCACTATTTTTGTCATGAGGTTTATTTCCCTGTTTTCCTTTTTTGTTATTACTATTTCTTCCTCTGCAACACAAAAACCAAACTCCATAGCCATTATTTACGTAGCCCAAAGGGGGACTCTGCTTTCTTGAACCAGATTTTAAAATCTTGCCCTTTATTTTAAAATGTTCCAACCTTTTACCTGATATGTGGAACGGAATCTCCCTGCAGGAGAAGGAGCAGGGTATCGGTGCTCTCTAGTTTCACAGGGAGGAACAGTACCATGACCTTTTAACAGCTTTTAGCCTCATTTGATATGCCTAGCTTGTGTATGTGTGTGTTTTTCCAGGTCAGATACTATCAGTACTGCCTTATTAAGGTTGGTGGCCCAAGCCTACTGTCCTCATTTCTTAATGGTTTTCAGCTTGTTAAAATATCAACACCAGCATTTTCCTACTTTCTCAGTCACTGAACTGGGAGTTGGCTGACTGTAAATTCTAAAGACACAGGCATTGTCCTGTAGAGATATAAAAAACAGATAGATGCTATTAGCTTTTCCCTCTAGGCCAATAGAAGAGATAAAGACAACAAGACTGCATAGGGCCTCTAAAAATCCCAAGCAGAGGTTTTTGTTTTGATGCTGTGTTCTCAGATAGAAATATACTTCAATATATTGGCACTGCCCTTGTTTCTGTGCCTGAAGGGGCAGGTTTCCCCACCCTGCACAGAGTCCTCACTCAGTGAACGTAGAAATATGGACTATAACAGCCTATTAGGTATTCCACCCCTGGATGAAAAGGCACCCACCTCTAGAAAATCATGTATCTTGTCCTTAGGATGCTTTTGTTACATATCTCTCTCACTTTATTCTGACAACAGAAAAGGATGCATTTTGGTATGCACAATGGTTGTATCAGCTGTAACTGTCAGAGGAGCTCCATTAGCCAAGAGGCATTTTCCAGGATCTGCTTCTAGCATCTGTTTCTTTCCTAACATTCTATGTTTGAATTTGCTCACAGAAAGAGAAGACAATGGATTGGAAAGAGAAGACAGTTACAGGAAAGAAAAACACAGGATTTTCAGAAGAAAGCTCTTTAAAGCCAGGCTCTAAAGACGGGAGGCGCTCTCCGGTGACTATATTAATTTTAAGTTGCTGACAGATTTGTTACAGGCTTAGGCAATATTGCTGGCAATAATCATGCTGTTCCCTAACACAGCTTCCACAACAAATTTTTTAAAAGGGGAATTGTTTCCACATAGCAGGTCTCATTAAAATGATTTCCATTCTTGGCTGTGACGTTTGGAAGCCACCTTCTTAACCCTCACCTATAATAAATCAAAGGATGAGCAGTGCCAAGATCATAGTCTTTTCATGCTTCTTAAAGTGTATTATTTACTCAGCCCTGCCCTGATCCTGATTACAATATTGCTCAGAAAAGCATTCACTCTTACTGTCTGGCAACGTAGTTAATTGCAATTTAGTAAGGCACGTCTCCTCTGTTTGCTTGGTTCACCTGAATTATGCCATGTGTTCCTTGCTATTTTGACCTGCAAAATATATGCAAATGCCTGAGCCACATTAATAACTTCTATTTTCTCTCTAAGCATGTCTCTCATTTGGTGGCAGATAAACTGTCTGTGACAAAATGAAATTATCTGATGCTGCTGTCTAGGGAAAAATCTCATGATAAAACAGTGAAAGTCTTAGCAGAGGCAATTGAATGGAGCTTCTGAAAGAGGGTTTAATCCAGCGCTCCTGTTTGACAGACCTGTAGTGCTATAAGCAGCTTCAACAGACCTGCCTCAAGACTTCTCAGAAGCATGCAGAGGTTGGAGCAGTGCTGTGGGAAAAAACTTTTCCCACAGGAGAGCAGCCCCTGAGAATGGAACATGGAAGAGGATGAGTGGCCATGACAACAGATTGTGGGAGAGAGCTGCCACCCCTCGTCTCTACAGACCCTGCCTGCATATGGCTAGAGATGGCTCCACAAGCTGGTAGGGAAGCTACGTGTGAAGTGGTAACCATTACAAGGTGACACTCGCTTTCTTTTAGGAGACCAGGGTTTTGCAGCTCTGGCAAACTGTAACCAGCAAAGCTCAAGCTTCTGTACTTGCTCTTGGTTTCGTCAGTTGTTGTTTCTTTCCTTTTACTTCTTCAAGCTCTTATGGTGTGAAGACTTGAAATGTGAGGAAGGGACAGCCCATTTGCAAATGGAGACTCTTCTATCCTCATGAAAAAGCAAGCTGCAGCTCCTTCAAGCTATCTGTGTCCATGCTCTAGGCATGTTTTGTGCTCAAGCAAGGCTTTGACATCAGAGAATTGGGTTCAGGTTATGGTCTTGCAGGTTATCTAGTCCCTAGTCCTTCTCCACTGCTTTCCCATGATGTATTCCTCATATAGCACCATCTGCACCTTAACACCATTGCTTTATGAACACTCTCTTCTGTATGGTAGCTACATAAAAGGATGAGACTTAAATTTTGCAAGTGTAATGAAGTTTAGCAAAAGCTACTTCAGATAAAAATAACAAGTGACTGGAGTATTTAAATAGTATATTTTCCTGTTGGGCTTAATGGGGCTTATCCACAAAAGTACATCCATTATACATAAAAGTATATCTGATATTAAAATCCAGTGATATGCGATAATCAATTGTTAGACAAAGAATTTTAGCTGGATTTGGATTCATATGTCCATTCAGGTTTCAAGCAACCACCACTCTTGTAGGACATTTAGACACAGCATTTCAATTCAAGACCCTTTCTACTTTATGAAAATCGAAAGAGTTTGGAGACTCATTTTCCCTTTTTTGTGGGAGGCTTTTTTTTTTTTTTCTACACCATTCCTTTGATATGGATGAAAACAGAAAGTCTGATTTGCCCAATTTATTTTAGTGATATTCTTTATCTCTACATTATCCCTCAAAATGTTTTGGGCTATCTGGGGAACACAGTACAAATTCAGAAAGAATTACTTCAAATTTGCACTATATTTAACTGCATAGTCACATCATTTGTCCTAATTTACCTCTTGCAAATTGCAGCAAAATGGGCTCCAAGAACCAAATAAATACCAACACAGAGGCCATATTAAACACAAAATTAGCTTAAATATTGAGATTATCATTCAGAATTGTATTCTCTCATATATTAGGTTTTGTGCAAGAGAGATTTGAATTATGTGGCCTGAATCTCCTGAGTCCTAATCTTACAGAGCAGCACTGATTTTCTCAAACATCCAATACAAGGACAGGACCACAGAAAAAAAGAAGATAGAGCTGATATATTCTTATCTCTGATTACCATCATAATTTACCGATCTGTTGGCAACTCGTGTATGACAGAGAAGCTTAGAAGTACCACAAAATATACTATTTTAAAACAAAAGCTATTATCTCAAACAAAACTTCAGGAAACGTGGAAATGTTTTAAGTTCTTTCCCAATTAAGCAACTTGATTTCCTTTAATATTAATTTGCTGATGATAGAGCTCTTGGTGAGAATATACAGATTTCAGAAGAAACTCATCTGACAAGCCAGAGTTACTGAAGTATATAACTGCAGCTTGGAAGCAGGCTTTTTTTGCAATAGTTTTTTTCAACTTCAAGTAATGTTCCCATTTCTTGTGGGAACATTTTCTATGAGAAGGAGAAGGCTTTGGGTTAGGGTCATGAAGGCACAGCTGCATTTGCAGAAATCTGGGATATCTTCCCCTATCCAACTTGCTTCGGAAACAACCCTCAGTGCCAGCATCTCCTCTTCACTTCCCCTCATCAGCAAATTATAAATTAGCTTCTCACTGCTACACTCAGCTGTTAAGTATATGAACAAGTGAAATTGTTTAAACAACAAAGACTGGGTATTACTCAGCCCAAGACCGTCAAATAGTCAAGTTATTCATCTGGGCTGTAACAGTTTGAGGTTCAAACTCACGAACAGCCCATGGCAAATGGAGACTTGACCCTGAACTGAAAAACAAGCGAGGGCTGTAATCACAATGTATTGTTTACTCCAGTACAGTTTGGTTTTCCCTCAGTGGTTTTGTCCAAAAGTCCCATAATTCATAGAAAGTACCATCATCCATAATTCTTGGAGAATATTCAGTTTTCAAAATTAAAATTTTCTAATGGACAACTCTTGATCAGTTCTGCAAATAATACTCTAAATCTTATATTAACAGCGAGCAGGTGTTTTGGGTTATAATTCGTTGAATATTTCTTCTATTGCTAACAGCTGTTCTAATCTTACTTTAATACACCCCTAATTTCTGTAAATCTCTGAGATACATACAAACAATGTGAGGCTATGATATCTAAAATATTCTGCGAATGTAATATTTGAACAACTTCTTTATCTTAATTAAACAAAAAACATGGCAGCTAAGCATAGCTGCTCTTCTAATGCAAGATGAACACTTTGTGGTATACTTATTTTGGAAATAGTATGCCTCAACCAATATGCAGTATGAAAATTTTGGTTTCTTGAATCACTCAGCATAGAAGTGAAATCATTAGGACAAAGAAGGATTGTTGAATGATATACAGACATGTCAGCTCAAACTTGCATAACCAGCCCCAAGTCAGAATCATAGAACCATAGAATAGTTAGGGTTGGAAAGGACCTTAAGGTCAATTAGTTCCAACCCCCCTGCCTTGGGCAGGGACACCTCACACTAAACCATGTCACTCAAGGCTCTGTCCAACCTGGCCTTGAACACTGCCAGGGATGGAGCATTTACCAGTTCTTTGAGAAACCTGTTCCAGTGCCTCATCACCTTCACAATAAAGAATTTCTTCCTTACATGTAACCTGAACTTCCCCTGTTTAAAGTCAAACCCATTACCTCTTGTCCTATCACTATAGTCCCTAATGAAGAGTCCCTCCCCAGCATCCCTATAGGTCCCCTTCAGATACTGGAAGGCTGCTATGTGGTCTCCACGCAGCCTTCTCTTCTCCAGGCTGAACAGCACCAGCTTTCTCAGCCTATCTTCATACGCGAAGTGCTCCAGTCCCCTGATCATCCTCATGGCCCTCCTCTGGACTTGTTCCAACAGTTCCATGTCCTTTTTATGCTGAGGACACCAGAACTGCACCCAATACTCCAAGTGAGGTCTCATGAGAGCAGAGGGGCAAGATCACCTCCTTCGACCTGCTGGTCATGCTCCTTTTGATGCAGCCCAGGATACGGTTGGCCTTCTGGGCTGCGAGTGCCCACTGAAGCTGGCTCATGTTCATTTTCTCATCAACCACCACCCCCAAGTCCTTCTCTTCAGGGCTGCTCTGAATCTCTTCTCTGCCCAGCCTGTAGCTGTGCCTGGGATTGCTCCGACCCAGGTGTAGGACCTTGCACTTGGCATGGTTAAACTTCATGAGGTTGGCATCAGCCCACTTCACAAACATGTCAAGGTCCCTCTGGATGGCATTCCTTCCCTCCAGCGTATCAACCGAACCACACAGCTTGGTGTCATTAGCAAACTTGTTGAGGGTGCACTCAATCCCACTGTCCATGTCAGCGACGAAGATGCTGAACAAGACTGGTCCCAACACCAATCCCTGAGGGACACCACTCGTTAGTGGTCTCCAGCCAGACATGGAGCCTTTGACCACAACTCTTTGCATGCAGCCATCCAGCCAGTTCTTTATCCATCGAATGGTCCACCTATCAAACTGATGTCTCTCCAATTTAGAGACAAGGATGTCGTATGGAACAGTGTCGAGCACTTTGCACAATGTAGATGACATCAACTGCTCTAACCTTGTCCATCAGTTCTGTAGCCCCATCATAGAAGGCCACCAAATTGGTCAGGCAGGATTTCCCCTTGTAATAAGAGTAATAATTTCTCTTATTACTCCAGTCTGGCCAGATAAGAGACAGCCTCAACCCAAAAGCTGTCTCAACATTGGATCTTAAATTCAGCTATGTTAATATGGCTAAACAACTTGAAAGGAAAGGTGGCTCATGCCTAAGGAGTCTGGAGCATGAATATGTCATCACTCAGCCACATCAGCATTGCCAGGGCTATTCTTATGCCAGTCCAACTGTTGGACATGAATTAGTACAACAAACTAAGGTGACCGCAGTCCTTCCTGCTGCCAAAGCCAAAGGAAGACACCAAGCTTGGAAAATACATTAACGCCAAGTTAGAGAAACAATTTCTGTGGATGAGGGGGAGAGTTTTGACATTGATTTAAATGAGAGGTGGCTGGATGTTTTTGTTTCAGAATATAATGGATTTACTTACCCGAGACTGTAGGATTCAGATCCCAGCCTGTAGGCTGCAGCCAGTTTGTTGATGGATTCAGATCCATGGCTGTAGGCAGCTGAGCTCTTGCTGAGGGATTCAGAGTCAAGACTGTAGGCAGCAGATCTTTTACTTCGTGCAGCAGAGTGATCATAGGCTGTAGATCCATAGCTGTAGGCTGCTGACTCCTGGTCATAGGCTGAAGAGCCATGACTATATGCTGCTGAGGACTCAAGGCTGAAGTCTGCTGCAGATGCATGGCGATAGGCTGCAGAGCCCCTCGTGTAAGCTGTAGACCCTTGAGCATAGACAGCAGATTTGCTCTTTGTTTCCTTTTGGTACTGGCTTACAGTGGACTGCAGTGCTTTATGGCGATATGCACGGTCATAGTGCTCATGGTGTCTTTGGTAGAAAGGTAAAGACATCATGGGTGTCTTCTAATTATTTTTTTTTTCTGTGTATTTATGAATGTAAATAAACAGGACAGTGTCTGAAAAAGAACAGATGGGACAAGGGCTATTTTCAAAGAAAATTCTGAGTTAGCATATAAATAATACACAACTTCACACAAACTAACACAGAACATAAATTTCAAAAATCAAATGCAGTGAATTAAGGCTTATCTTTTTATGACGTGCTTTAGACTTTAAGACCGGTTTGTATTTCAGTTTCAGGACACTCATATGTCATTCATCATCACCAGAAAACCTTGCACTATTTTGTCTGTTCATTTTTAGTTGGTCTTGTAACTGCAGACTATTCAAGTTTTCTGTGCTCAACTTCTCCACTCATTACTGTGAACTAATGAAATTTCATGTGTTCAGCTTCTTCAGAGATAGTGTAAATATTTTTGTTAAATTACAAAAGAGAGAACAAAGTAATAAATTATTTAAAAAGGCATGAGCAATTCCAACAAGGTTATATTAGCTGAAATAAAAATATATGAATATATCATTCATTTGGTAATCAAATTTTCATATTGAATTTAATATTCCATTTAATATTTTTATACTGAACTAAAAACATTTTTCTGCAAACATGCATTACATTAATTATTCTGTATGTGATACCAGAGATCCATTTAAAATGGCTTATCATACTTACACAGCTTGATCAGGGATGCAGTCTGTATGCAATGAGTAAAATAACACCATGTTCTTTAGTCCAAATGACCTTTTTTTTTAACCTAGAATGTCATGTTCAATATTGTCAAGAAACTTCTTCCAGACCATAGCTCCATCTAAGTTTTACACTGCACAGTGATCAGTAGATTGTCTTGCAGTTGCTTGTAGTAGGAAATATGATCAAGTGAGAGGTGGTTTCCCTCTGAAAATGGGAGGAGGGTTGAATGCAGAAAGGGTTTCCCTTACTTTATTTTTGCTTATTTTTAAGCTGGCAGTTCAATCTTTATTTTGTTGCTGGTTTATTTTGCTGTTGCTAAAACTGACTTTTTCTCCTTTAATGTGCAAGCTCGCCTTTACAAATCCCTATGACAAGCTTTATCACTTGTGGGATTAAACTTACAACATGTCCCTGAAAAGATACATGGTTATGAATAGAAATGAGTTACAGTGTGTAAATGTTCAGAAGAATTTATAAAAGATACAAAAACAATAGTGAGAGGTGTTTGCTATTGTTTCATGGATTTGGGGTTTTTAAATATCAATCACAACAATAGGAAACTTGTTCTGCTTCTGGTTTTGTTCATATTAATGAGCAATGATGTGATATTTTGCTGGAGTGTAATCATGCTTTCATGAAAATCAAGATTTTTTTTCCTGGTCTTTAAGCTTCCTGGGTTTCATTCCTTGGCTTTTTACCTTAGCCTTGGCCATATTGACTACCATCAGTGGTCCACCTTGGCCTCCAATCGGGAGACTTGGAGGCACACCATACATAATGCCGCTGACTCCTTTGAGTGCTCATGAAGAACTAGTCTCGAGGAGAAAAGACAACACAGGAAGAATCGTGTCCCACCTGTTCCACCCAAGGAGACCTTCTGCTGTGCTTTTTGTAGCCGGATTTGCCTATCCCACATTGGCCTTCTTAGTCATCAGTGTGCTTGTAGTAAGCGTGGGTAAAAGCCCTTCCCAAATCTTCGTTCGCGAAGTCAAGCCATGATGGTGATGGTTCTGACAGCAAGTCAACAAATGGCAAACTATTCTCTTTGGTAAGTCCTCAGAGGTATTCACCCTGACTAAGGCAAATTATGAAAAAAAAACCAAAACAAAACAGTGTTTCAACTTTCTTATATTTCAGAGCTCTCTCAAGGGAACTGCTCTTTGTGTGATGGAACAGATCACTTGTTTGCAGAAAGTCAGCAAGTAAGAAAGTAATTCAGAAGTTTTTAAGTACATAAAGGAAATATCTGATATCCTGATCACAGTGAAACTATGACTTCAAGAAGACCAGTTTATGCATTTACTTTTATCTGAGGAAGGGGGAGGAATGAGAAAGGGTATTAGCCCATTGCTCTCCATGGCAAAACCCAGTGTTCCTTTTTAACTCCCTCATTTCTCCTGCTGGCTATTTTTTCATGTGAGTCTAAAGAATCCAATTATTTTGTCTAGCTTCCATGTTTCTAATGCCTATCAATTATTTGTATTATTATTCATTTCACTTTGTTAGCTTCCAGTAGTGTGTAGTTCCTCTTAATTTCCCTAGTTTCATATTATTTTGTCTCCATTTTTCTTCATTGCTTTTCTCCCACAGAGATAGCTAGGTTTAGGGTTTGCAAGACATTGTGATCTCTGCTAGGCAAAGTTAAGGAGTACAGATAAGTATTGTCTTGTACACTGAAAGCAAAACAACATGAGAACATCTTGTTTTTCTTTTATAGAATAGTACAGTTGTTTCCCTTCATCTTCACCAGCTTCATTTGCAGTGCTGTCTGGCTTCATCATGGATACAGCAGCCACAACGCTCACAGCAATTAAGTCTTGTTGCTCAGGGATTCCCATAACCCTTCAGGCTTCAAAGTAAGGAAGACAACCCACAAGTATAAAGCTCTACCTGTGTTGCCCATTAAGGAGAAGTTAAATTTCATTTACATCTTATCAAAGCAAAAGAACAAGCACAGAACTTAAAGTCAGAATATTTTAAATGTACAAAGGAAACCTTATTCTTAGAAACAAGGTCTGGACTTCACTGTCCTCAGGAGTAAAAGGAGTAATCTATAACAGAATCAAAAACTAAGGCAGTAAGGCAGAACTGAGCATAAAGTCAGCTCTCCAGGTTTAACTCAAACGACAACACTGACTCACAGAAGAGTTTCCTCACAGAGAGGAAACTCCTTTTATAGGTATTTTATCACACACTGAGTTATGTTTTTTATTTCCTCTGAAACATCAAGCATTGCTCACAGGGCAGGATCAGTTAGGTGCACTAATCTGATCAGATATAGTAGTCTGATGCTATTGGAGTTGAAAAGAAAGTCTAAACCTTCTAAGAATTTTGGTTTTATTTGGAGCACTGCAATTATCAGATTGACTCCAACCTCTTAAATTTTATGAAACCTGTGCTATCTGCATGCATTTAGTCTGTGTCTACTAATCAGCCCCCTTTTAGTATGAGATCTGTGTAGCATTTCATAACTACAGAATTTGACCTAAAATGTTAGTGGCCAGAGTTAGATGAACATGTACTTTTTGGAGCTAAATGTTAGTAGCTGTTGAACTGAATTCTAAAAATTACTGCTGAGCAGACAGTTCTGTACTTGTTCATAGGTCATACCTACACATTAAAGGAAGCGATTTCATTTGCATTACCTCCTGCACCATTTACCAGTCTCTTTGTAATTCTCTAAAGATCTACTCCATCAATCAGTGAAAACAGTGAAATAGATAAAACCCAGGAACTCTTGTAAACAGGGAAAAAAATACAACATTTCCTTCATCTCAGTCAATAGCTTTACAAATCACAGGAAAACCTATGCAACTAGAAAGTATTTAGGTTATTTACACATTCTCTAAGCCCAAAGAAGGTTATTCAACAAATTCCTCCTGTATCTCAGTAACACATGCTTCATTTGAGAGTACTGTGACAATATGCGAGGATAGTTGAATGGATAAGGAGTGAACGCTTACACTAATTTGCTTTGTTTCACAGCTGAACCTTTGGATGTCTTCAGTTCGTGTCCACAAGTCCTTCAAATAACTGCTGAGCTCAGAAGAACAAAAGGAGCTACTATGAACTTAGCATTACAGATTCAGATTAAAGAAAGCTGAAACATAAAGTCTTCTGTCATAAAGGAACACTTACCAGGGCCCAAATGAAGAGCAGCAAATGGAATAGGTCTCAAGTGAACGAACAGCAGAAAAATACAATGACAAGGAAGCCAGCAAAGAAAGAGGTAGCCAGGACGAGGGGTAAGGACTGGGCATAAGATCCAGAACAAAAATAATGCCTGCAGTCAGTGGAATGTCAGAGCCCCACTCCAGACCTTTTATGGCCAGGGGTGTGATAAATATAGCATCGAAGAGGGAGAGAGACAGACACCGATACCCTGTGCTATCTCTGTGCACAGACACGATGACAGCAGCTTCACGCTGGCAGTTGTCTCTTTTAAGTATCTTCACTAAATTCTGTATGAAACCAGCATTCCGATTCAAAATTGTTTCTAGGATTTTTTTTATACCGAGGAGAGAAAAGAAAAATTGTGTCATGAACCAGAAATTAGGAAAGACCAGTCCCAGTATTGACCTTTGCCATGGTACAAGAATATAAATATTTTATGGGTTTCTTTCTATTTTTTTAATGCCAAGCCATGGTGCATGTAGTTTAGGTATTTCAACTTAATGGCAGCCAATATAGAGAAGTTATAGTTAACAGTATACAGTAGATATAGTTAACAGCAAAACTCTATAAAGCCATACAATGTGTGTTACAATTCAGTAAAAATGTGCTTTCTTTGTTCCATTGACATAGTGTTACTTTTTTTATCATCTTAAGATAAAATACTAAATTAAGAACACGACCTCATAAGGCATTTAAGTAGACATAAATAATGCAGCTCAAAGACCCAACTTTTTGTTTCTAAATTAATCAATATAACCTCTAGGGATAACTAAATGAGCTTGTCTTCTTTAATTTTGGTCACAGCATTTTCGCACAGAAATGTACAATCAGTGTGGCTGAATATTACATCAGAACAATTTCCATCATCTGAAGTCTAGTATGTGAAACGCACCTTAACTTCACTGTAAATAGATTTTGCTAAGCACTGTACATTTAACTTCCAATACAAGTGATTAGTTAATTTTATTTTACACATTTGCATTGACAGAAATATTAACCCTGTCATTTCTGCTATAGCCACTTTTCACCATACCCACCATATGACACAACTGAGAACTTTCCAGATCCTCCTTCTCTGCTGAGACCTTCTTCTTTATGTATGGAACCACAAGCTGAAGGTCTGGGTAAAACCAGCAGGTCCCAGTCTTTTCTGTGGTTCATCAGTACCCTCTTCTTCACCTCACCGCCTTGACTACACCTGAAACCTCTTTGTTCTTCCCACTGTCTACTTATTCCCTGGGGAGCCATTACCACCCCACCCTCCCCAGCCAGATAGATACTACACCATGGAGTAAGTTCACATGCCTCAGCTACATTAACCATATGGGCTTTCAGTCTTTGCTTCCAAGCACAGAAAGTATGGCCAACAAAAAGCTGTACAGTCATAGAAACTATACCATGGCTCAAGAAAATAGCCAAACCTGAAACAGGCAGAATGAAAAATGGGAACCCTCATATAACCTTTTATTCCCCCCCAGAAAAAGTCTCTGCAATGGCAGTGCCACTGAGCTATAGAATCTGGGCATTAATACACATTATTAATTAGAGAAGGTAGGGGCCTCAGTGGGGAGATTCCTGTATTCTATTATAGACTCCTGATCTACTCCTTCACAACAAGTCATTTGCATTGACATCTTAAAAGTCTTAATGACATCCAAATTGCATTTTAAAAATGCAGAGAGATGTAGACAAATTAAAACAATTAAAAATTTGCTTCTCTGCTCTCACTGCAATACAATTTGCATAGGCCACAGGTGGGATATTAAAATCTAAACAACATTTTCAGTGTTTTTGGGTTATAACAATGGCACTACCAAGGCCAATACAGTTTTAAAATTCTGTGCTGCCCTTGTTTATTCTGTAAAAGAAATGGAGATAGAGTGTGACATCAACATATTTTGGGTTCTTTCATCATTTCACTTAAATTTACATACTTTTATCTGGCTTTAAATGAGATCATTTTCACAGCAGATTTTAAATCACTCAACTCTTATTTGAATATCAAAGTACATATTTCAAACCACTTGGATCTCTGTAAGTTTCAGAATCCCTGCAGTACTGTGCATCCACATGTAGTTAGTCACATCGGTCCTGGGAGAGAGACTGTTTGGAAATGTTAGTTCTGTCTTCTGCTAATTAGAATTACACAGTGCCAGAGACCAGTTTGCCTTTCTGAATGGGAAAGCTGGAAGATTAATTTAGAACCTTACATAATGGGGGGGGGCCCCCCCCAAGCTTTTTAGACTGCCCATTGAAGTTTTAAGAACTACAGCATCCTCTAGCAGTGGGTATTAGTCAAATTCCACAGCATCCAAGTCAATCTCTTTCACTAGAGTGGAATCCTAAATAAAACTAGCAAAGCATTTTTTGAGGAACAGAGTTTTTGATTATGTGTGTTGTCTTCTGGAATTTATTTCAAACTTGAGTCAAATTTTCTGAATGGATTCCCATTTTTTAAAAAAATATCCCTTTGGGAAGATGTGCTATTCTCTATTATACCCTAACTAGCTGTCTTCATAACCCACTGAACACATGGAAGATCTGTGTTCCCTTACCTTCATCCATGAGAAGGTCTTAATCTCCAGATGGATTCAATCTTTGTTTCTGTTTATTATCTGTGTTACTCTCAGTACACGTATTTCACATGGAGTCAGGAGGGATTAGGAGCAGCCTACTCCAGCTTGAGAGTCTGGCCACACACCTGGAAGAACAAGTACAAGACCACTTTCTCCTTGATATGGATAGAAATCCCATTCAGGGTTTCTTGATCAGAGAGATTCTCCTCACTGATGTGGAGGCTAGGCTGGATAAAAATCAGGACATTGCCATTTCCTGCATTGCCAGTCTCTGATTCTAGCCCTCCTGTTGCTGCTTTACATTAAAATGAAGATTAAATAAGAAAGGTATTTCTCAGATTTTATTTTAGCATACAAAAGCAGGGGCAAATATGTATGAAATTAACCAACACTGGTGGGTGCAAGTTTTTCATTAGGAGTGTTGAATGTTACTGCTTGTTTTCCATCAGAAGATGCTTGTCCACTATTTTCCCAGTAATAACGGCACTCAGGCTCTGTAAGGTATTAGTTAAAATATAAAGCATTACTGCTAACACTATAAGAAGGAAATAGTACAGAAAAACTTACATTCCCTTATATGCTGGGAAACCCAAGCAGTGTAGCATCAAGCAGCACTCCAGCCCATGCAGCACACCATACAGACCCCATCAGGAGGAGAAGATTCCCTGCTGAAGCCATTTAAGCTATTACAGCAGTTTCTTACATAAAACCAACTCTATTTATAATTTCTGCTGTCAAACAGAAGGGATGTTCACAGAGACCTTCTGCTTGCAGGGCTGGACACATGCAAAGCTACACAGGTGGTGTAAGTGATGTGAGTGTGATGGTACCAAGTAGGAGCAGCCTGCAAGCTTCTCTGTGCAATTACCTGGCAAGGCTAAACTTGCAAGCCAGCTAAACTGGGCAGCATACTGGAAGTGTGAAAACAGTGTAAAATCTAAAGCTCAGGGTGGGTGATGGAGCCCAGGGTAACCACAGCAGACAAGGAAACCAGATGGAGGTCTGGTGGTTTGTGTTGCTGTGGCACCAGGAAGGAACATGAAGTAAGGTGGAAGCCATGTGGTCTCATTCTTCCTCTTGATAACTGAAAACACACAAATGTTATCTGTGTCATCACTCATGTTGCAAAATCATGCAAGAAATGGTTACCAGCAACTGCTCCCAAGTACAGCTGCTCTATACAACACAACAGCAAGCACAGGAGGTTTGACCGCAGCCCCACCCACAGTGCTTTGTGCAATAATAGTTAATGAGGTATAAAAGTACCCTGATTTTGTACCTAGCTGGGGAATGATAATTCAACACCAAATCATAGGGACAGAGAGGTTTGTCCTCCTTGCCTTCCCTAGAAGAGATGCCTTTTATTAAGACTGGCTGTACGGAGTGTTTTGACCCAGGAAATTGAGCTTCTGATTGCAATCATATTGTTAAGTGCTGTACAGCTATTCTGCAGTTGATGCATTTATTGTCAGCAATCCAAAAGAACTGCATATTTTGCATATGAATAAACTAATATTCTTGAACCTGACTGGCTCTTTTGAATGTAACAGGGCTTATAGTTGATAAAATATAGATTCAGGCATCCCATGTTGGGCTTATAAGTTCTCGTTTTTGCAACACAGCCTTGAAGGCCATCCCATACCTGCAGCTCAGCACATCACTGCACAGGACTGGGCGTGCTCAGGTTAACTACTGTGTTGATCACTGACTCCTCTATGTACAGATGTCTGTAGTCAGGAGGACTGCACAGTTCCACCTCCTGTCTCAGCTTCCTCACTACCAGTGCACACACAGAAGAGACCAGTCTATGCTGCTTCCTTCTGCCTGCCAACACACATTGATGGGAAATATTTTTTCATAAATTTTAGAAATACTTGCCTTACCATTATTAGTAACATTTATTCCACAGTGTCTCTCTGGAACTGGAAGTGTCCCATAACAAGCTCACTGCTGGCACCATTTATTTTCCTTCATAACACTTTAAAAGTTTCTTTTCATTTAAAACCTCACCCTGAGAGCCTATAGCAGACTTGTAGAGCTATTCCACAGAAAATCCTTAGCATTTCTTTAAATGCCTTTGGTGCTTACATGGTTTTACAATCCATAGTATCTCCTGTCATTTTAAATTATATCTCAAAACAGATTGTTACATGTTGTCTCATATTGTATCTGTCAATCTTTCCTAAACACCACAGGTCCTTCAAAACCTTTATTTCAGTAACAATGGATAGTTTCTGCTACTTTTATTCCAATAACATTGGATAGTTTCTGTTACCCTCACTGTATTTAGTTTTGCATCTTGGAAAGGCTGGATAAGATGCCTTGACACACGACTGCTGAAGGACCAGAGAGTCCCTCCAACCACAGATAACCCACTGGCAGAAAACTTGACTATGGTATAATATTTGAGCTCTTGCCATTTAGTTAAGCAGCTTTTAGAAGCAGATAATACACTTCAAAATATGAGTGAAGTAATTTGGCCAGGATATTGGTGCCTGATTCCTGGGGCTGGGGCTGCCCCACTGCTGTCTGCCCTGCTCCTGGCTGGGGTGACGGGACTGGCCCTGGCTGCCAGGACCTGCCCTGATGTACTCCATGGACAGCCCCTCTGTTCCCCCATGGGTGCCTAGACACTTAAACAGAGACTCTGTAATGATTGTCTTCTCCTTTCCTTATCAAATGTCTTTTTAACCGTACTATTTCATCACAATTTTAAAAATCCTGTTATCATCTTGCTGAGATTTAAGCCACTGTTGCAATAACAGGAAGCAATTGCCTTGGGTGTTACAATAATCATTAACACAATCATTCAGGCATAGCTAACACAGATTTACCACCCAGTATGGAATAACAGCTTTCATTTTACTCATCCTCACGTTGATTGATGAAATACTTATGAATCAATCAAATGTTTCCATTCAATAAAAGGCTAGTAGCAATGACTTACTAGAAAAAAATAAAAATAAAAAAAAATGGACAGAGCCATCAAATTTAAAACATAGATTACAAACTAAAAACTCTTCCAGAATTTGGGACCATGATACAAAAAGAGCTGGTGAAGACAAAGAGGGAAAAGTAGGCTGGAGTTTAGTATTTGCAGAAGAGAAGGAGATGCACTGAAGAGAAGAAGGAACTGAGATTAGAAGGATCTGATGGGTGAAGGCACAAGTCAGAGATCATCCTGGTGCTTACTCACCATGTGTGATTTAGCTTTAAATGAAGTAGCTCAAATATCGTCAGCATAAGCTGCAGCAGCAAATTATTTTGAAACAACGGCCAAAACCATCAGGACTGTTTTATAAGCATTTAGAGCATTAATCAAATTGTTTTAATAGTTGGTTTTTTTCCAGTCACTTAAGCCACCTGCTATATAGCTGGTGGCTGCAGGCTGCAGTGCAGTCATATTCCACGAGGGCAGCAGTGTATTTACCTTTGAAATGGATCAATTCTGTTTTTTATGTGGTGAGTCAGTGCTCGTTTCTCCATCCATTCTGTAGGATGAGTTTCTTATGTTTCTGTTCAAGTTCAAGTTTGAAGTCTTGACAAAAGGGATCAGCATCAGCTAAAATAAGACATATGTTCCTATTTTATGAATGACATATGTTCTTCACTATGAGGGTGGTGAGGCACTTGCACAGGTTGCCCAGAGAAGCTGTGGCTGCCCCATCCCTGGCAGTGTTCAAGGAAAGGTTGGACAGGGCTTTGAGCAACTTGGTCTAGTGGAAGGTGTCCCTGCCTGTGGTGATTTTTAAGGTGCCTTCCAACCCAAACCATTTTGTAATTTTATGGTTTGGCACGCTTTATTTAGTCTTAGAAATGTATATATAAAGTTGTCATTCTACATGCTGTCAAACAGATAAATGGTTTCCCAGGAGCCCAATTTCTGATACCTTAAATAAGGTCTTAAAAGGCAGAGATATGACATATGGCAGAAACAAGTGACACACAGACCTATTTTTTTGTGCAAAGCACAGGTTGTAGCACTGTTGAACATACAGTCTGGCCCATTCTGCATACTCAGCTTCTCATCTTCATTTAGGGCTTCAGTTACTTCAAACAGATGTTGAAAACAAATCATTGTCCAATTGAGCTAAAAATCTTTCTATTAAAAATCTTTGCATTGTTGCACACCAGCTTCTTTGAATCTTTTCCACATCTTGTCACTGCTCAATCTCTGTGTGGAAACTGTACGAAGATTTTATATGTGCTTGTAAGTTTGACAGGCATATGTAAAACAAATTTATTCAGAATATGCAAATTTAAGGGGGAAACATTCTCTTGCTCTCTTTTTTTCCTGACTCTGATGATGATTACAATTGCTTTGCATAAGTCACAGCAGAGCTATGGGAGCTGTAGAGATATAAGATTCAAGCTTCCTAGATGAAGTCATTTGTCAAAAATCTTCCAAATGCTGATGTGCTTTCAAAAGAATTGCCTTTTTAGATTTAAGATATTGTAGATATTTTATATTTTAAGTATTACTCCATTTAACTTTTATTTATAAATAAAGCAAATTTATATATTTAAATTATAAATAATAATATAAAAATATATAAAAATATTTACATATTTAAAATATATGTTATATATTGATATATATACTTATACATATTTAAAATGGTTCATCAGTTCTTATATTCTTGTGTCAAAACTTTTATGTATAGTATCTCTCATGGCCATCTCAGCTAAAAGGTAAATCACTATATATTTTAAATTGGACTCCTTTCCATTTGAAAGAACAGTTGGGGTTTTTTACCTATCTATTAATATTTAAATACAAAAAAATTCTGAATGTTGGTTGGCCCATAAAGAATTATTTTATTACCAGATGGGAAAACAGGCAGGAAGACTGCAAATATAAATTAAATTTATTTTAAATAGTCTTTCCTTCCAAACCATCAAAGATAAGTCTAGCAGACTGATCTTGAAATACTGTGTATACATGTGTATAGACATGAAATTATGTGTACAATTAATAGATCAGTATTTTAAATGCAAGCTCAGACTAGCTAATCAACCACATGGTTATTTGCATAGATGAGTGGAAACTGCTGAAAGCAATATTGATATTCACAATCTCTAGCAAATATAGCAAAGCCTTATTTGTTTTCTAGTTTTTCTTTCCAAGTGTCAGATACAGGCATAACATTATTTCACTGAAAATAACTTCAAAGTAATAAGCAAACAGAAACCAGCTGTACAATTCACAAAGCTCTTTAGTTTCAGTCCCTTCTCAGCACCAGTTCTAAGAACAAGCTTGTAATGTCAAACTGATTTTGGAATTCAAATAATTTTACTTAGAAGAAGCAATTACCTGGGAAAGACACCTATCAGGAATCTCAAAATACTTCAAGGAAGAAAGATAAGTCAGGGCTTGCATTACTATGTAAGATGCAGTACTCAGGGAGGTTGTGAACAGCACTCACTGGGTGAGCTGCATATACGCTTAATTAACATCCAGGTTTTAATAACAGCGGACTTAAGGGTTCATGGGAAACTGAAGATTCATTCACCTTTATCACTGTGAACCTGGGCAGGGTTGACAACCTGTAGGGTTGACAAATCTGAATACAATCTCAGGGAATGGCACTGACGGGGCCTGGGAACATGGGGGATTATTCTCTCCCTAGCTTTTCTGCTCTGTGATCTCCGGCTTTTCAGTCTGCCCACGGAGGTGGAAGGCGACAAGGAGATACAACGTAAGAACCAAATATGTGCAAAACTAACCAGAGAATATAGCACTAGAGATGTATTTCAACCTCCAGTCATCCAAGTCAAATTTACAGACATTAAAATCCTGCCACATAGTTGTCTTTGTAACTTTTCCTTTCTTTTTCTCTGTTTTCCTTGTAGCACAATTAAATGGAGATCTGTTTCCGAAGTTCATCTCTGAATTGTTTCACAGAATCATAGAATGGTTTGGGTCGGAAAGGACCTTAAGGTCATTTAATTCTAACCCCCCTGCCACAGGCAGGGACGCCTCACATTAGACCATGTTGCCCAAGCCTGTCCAAGCTGGCCTTGAACACTGCCAGGGATGGAACATTCACAACTTCTTTGGGCAACCTATTCCAGTGCCTCACCACCCTCACAGTAAAGAACTTCTTCCTTATATCTAACCTGAACTTTCCCTATTTAAGTTTAAACCCATTACCCCTTGTCCTATCACTACAGTCCCTGATGAAGAGTCCCTCTTCAGCATCCTTGTAGGCTCCCTTCAGATACTGGAAGGCTGCTATGAGATCTCCATGCAGCCTTCTCTCCTCCAGGCTGAAGAGCCTCAAGTTTCTCAGCCTGTTGAGTTACAATCACTTTGTTGCTGCACAGCTCTGAGAGTTTGTTCAGAAGAGCAGATACCACCCCTACTGAGTGCCAGTATTTTAACTTCACTGGCCAAGGAAGATGTTACAATCTAATTCTCAGCAATAACTTGGAAGGCAGGTGATCTTGCTTTGCCTGGGTTTCTCTTGCTCACCTAGTAAATGTGCTTCATGGGCAGTGTGGCAGCCATTTGAAACCTGCCTGGGATCTGGCACTAATAATTCTGCATTTTTGTCACTGAATGTCTTTGGTTCTAGTGTCCTCATACACATTTCTGTTGTAATTAATGTTAGCTGTCTCCAGTTCAAGAAGCTGGAATGATACCGGCATCTTGGGGTTCGTCTTTCTGTAAGTTTCTGAACTATTCTGATGAATGTACTATAAAAAACTTTGTCAGCTCATGCTTTTACTACTTGATCTCACTGTTGCTGACAGTGAGCTGTCAATGGGGTGGAAAACCCTCTTTTGCCCAGGTACTTTTTGTTTCTGAGCTGCTCATAGCAGTTCTTCCAGCATGTGTCCCCTTTGTGTTAACATGGGCTAGATGAGTAATTTAGAGAACTACACACAGAGGGCTGTACTCTTTCTGGATAGGCATGCATAGTACATGATCCCAAAATGCCTACTAACATAATTACAATGCAATCTCTTTATTGCAAGAGACGCCACTCTCCATGGCACATTACACTGCTAACCCCAAAGGATACGATTCCTAATCTTTATATCTATCAAAGAAAAAACAGTGGAAGAGAGATAGCCTCCAGAATTATCATCTTCCTACACACACACACACTTTGGATTAATTAGAAACATTACTATAGATAACAGCATAATCATTGTAGTAATAATTAGAACAGTGATACAGACCCATGACACTCACAGTTATTAGATAAAGTTAGAAGAGTCTGGAGTTCATATGATTTGCTGTGTTATAAAGCTGATACCAACCCAAGGACTAGATATGCACAGCAAAAATACAGGGCATATCTTTATTTACTATTTATAGTTACATGAAAAGCAGAGGGAAAGCATTTATCCATTAGATGTGTCTTATTTACTATGAGATAGTCCAAATTTGAGCCCATCTGCTGACCATTTATCACCTCCTGGCAATGCTTTGAAGTTTAGCCACAGTTGCTGTATTTGCCCTTGCAAAAAGAAACTCCAAACTATTTAAACATCATTTTACTCTGGCCAAATGCCAAAGAAAATTAAAGTTAACTACAAGGGAGAGATCAAACTGGACAGTTCAAGCCTATTTTCACATTCTATGGCTTTATGAATTAAAGTTTTAGGTTACTTAACTTGAGGAGGCTGAACTTCTTGAAAGTTTCAGATTCCAACAGGATTTTGGGGAAAATCTGTGCAATTAGTTCACACTGGGGAGAAATGGGAATATTTCAGGACAAGAAACATATTATTATTAAAGATTTTTGCTAGTACTGTCTTGTATTTATCTCTATATGATGAAGAAACAGTTTTCATCAAGACATTCAGAAACACCTTGAAATTTTTAGTACATCTCTTTATCATTACATCTGCAGGTCTGAAAGTGTTAAGTGCACAATGAACATTTTTCAGCTGATACGAGATTTCTCTTATTCTGCCTATAGAAAAATTGTACTTATTAAGTGCACTACAGTACTTTACGTTTCCCACTAACAGAAGGCCCGAGTTTGGGGTTTCAGAGTGGAAGGGTGTGTGCTGCTCAGGCCACGATGGTGGGCAGACAGCTGAAAGATGAATCCTCAGCCTCTAGCTGCAAGTGCAGGGCACAGCTGAGCACAGCCCTGCCAAAGGTATTAGTGGCTTCTTGACACAGGGCTGATTTTCTGCTTACCCTCCTGCATTTGCATAAAACTGTACTCTCTCGTTACAGCTCTCAAGGGACTGTTACACTAGCTGACAGAGTAAATACAGAGGGAATATGTTCCTTCCCTTTGGTAACGCCAGCAGGGACTGACGACCAAGCACAGCTGAGTAATGACTGCAAGAGGGTTAACAACAGCTGCTGATGAGCGCCAGAAATTCCCGGTGGAGCAACATTACCTTTGCTGCTGGGTTGCTAGTGAAGATGGGAACAAGTCTGTCTGTTGGCAAAGCCCAAGTGAGAGGCATCTTCCCTGCTCATCAACAGAAAAAAATGGTATCTCCTCCCATAGGTGGCAGCAGGAAGCCAGTGGAGTGCTGGATGCAAGCAGAACATCCAGAGAAGGTTCAGTGGAACAGTCTTACATATAGGAAAAATTCAACATATTTGATTTTAAAAGTATTTCTGTCTTTCATGAATTTTTAACAGTCCTTATTAAGTCCTCATTATTTTTCCTGTGCTACACGAGGGAGAGAATATGTTCTTCCTAATTTCAAAATTAGTATGTTCCTGTGGGCTATTCAGGTAGATTAACTAGGAAGCACAGCTAGAGAAGGAAGGTGTACTTAGAGCCTTGTGAGGCTGGGTTTAATTTGCTGTGTTTGCTCATTTTGCCATTGTAACTTGTCTGTTTGTTCACTGCTGTCCATTGCTTATTTCCTCAATTCTCACTGAAAAGGATTCATAAACTATGAGTTCTTCATTGGCTTTCAGGTTTGAATGAAACTCACCCCATATATTATTTTTTCCAGCTTTTGGCCTCCTCTAGAATATTTGTTTTCATATACTTTCGAAGCACTTAGGTATTTTATTCAACCCAGCTTTATTAAAAATTTCCTTCAAGCCTCTTCTAAATTCAATCCAGTTTCAGAGGAAGATTTGTAAATCTTGTCAGAGTGCTATATTAGCTCTGTCTCGTCACCCTCACACAGGGTATCTCTGCTGAAAACAAGGAAACTAATTTTGCTTACAAGCAGAAAGCATATTTACCCCTGGTGCCGTTGATTACTGATGTTGTGCTTCTTACTGCATTTGTAACTTTGATTGAAATACCATAAAACAAAATGTTTTCCATCCCAGAAAAACGTGTTTGAGCTTTTCATAAAAGGAACACGCTGATTACCAGTCTGTACTGAAACCAGAGAGGCTGCTCGGGGTTTCATCACAGGTGAAACTGTGATGTCAGCTTTCACAGAGCTTTAGCTGGGAAAGCTGCTGGAGCTGCCAGATCTTGGAAACACTTCTGTATGTTTCTGGTGATTGGGAAAAAGCAATTGGCAGCGCTGAATCGGGGCAAACAGGGGCTAGGACAGCAAGGCAGATCCTCACTTTGTAAGATACCTCTCTCGGCGGACGTAGGCAGCTGCTTGCTACGGGAGCATGAGGAGTTCGGACGCACCCGAAGTGTCACCCCGCAGCCCGTGGCACTGATAGGGTCTTTCCCCTTTCTCTTCCAGGCCACGGCAGGGCTCGATGCCATTTTGCAGCGTCCTCTCCTGCCCGTGGCCGTACCCGGCCCCTCCTGTCTCTCGGTCCCTACCCAAATGAGGAGCTCCCCTTGCTGGTGACAGCCGGTACCGGAGCTCCCGCCCGCCGCCAGCAGCTCGGGCGGCTTGCAGTGACACCAGCGTCTCCAGCTCGAGAGTTCAAGGGGAGTAACTCTCCCCCAGCAGCACCCACAGAGCCTGAAAGCCGGCAGCAGCAGGGCTCCAGTGCGGGTTTCTGGCACTGGGGGGAGAGGGAGCTGCCGTGGGGATGGACTCTGGGTGCAGGTACACAGTGTCCGTATGGCTGTGCTGCCTTAGGCATGGAGCCCCTCTGTCTCAGGCTGGGTCAGGACAGTACAGGAAGGAAATTGACTACTGCTGTAAATAAACCAGTCATCTTCCTCCTGGCGCAAAGCACAATCATAGAATCACAGAACAGTTTGGGTCGGAAGGGACCTAAAAGCTCATCCAGTTCCAGCCCCCCTGCCATGGGTAGGGACAACCTTCCACTAGACCAGGTTGCTCAAAGCCCCACCCAACCTGGCCTTGAACACTGCCAGGGATGGGGCAGACACAGCTTCTCTGGGCAACTTGTGCCAGTGCCTCACCACCCTCACAGTCATACAATCTGAGAGTTATTTCATCTGAAGTGTAGTACACCCACAGCAGTCAGGGAAAGAACCTGGAGAAAAACAGAACCACCACCAACAAAACCCATTTCTAGTATAACACATATACAAACTCCGGGGTAAGGATTACAATCAGGGCTTAACAAATGAAGGAATGCTGCTAAGCAGAGGAGGGTATCTCACCTGTCAACCAGAGAGGACTGGGAGTCCTCACAGTCAATGCTGTGGGAATGTGGCTGTGCTGCTCCCAAACCTGGCCTGCTTACACAGCATCTGTGTCGAGTTTGTGCACATCCTGCACAACATGCATAACTTACCAACAGGTAGGTAGGGTGGGACAGAAGTTGTCACAGAGCAGAATGGGTCACAAGGATGGATGAGCCGCTGTTCCTTTGGCTTCCAGTGCTTGCAATGCCCAGTGCATGGCTTGACTCCTCACATTCAGCATTGGAGCAAGGTTTTGTCCCAAAGAGGAACAACAAACCAGTTTTTGTCCCAAAAGGGAAGGACGATTCTACTTTGTACATACTTCAACAGTACCAAATATGAGAGATGTGTTTCTGAAATTAAAGAGAATGCAGAGTTGTTTGAACTAAAAACTGTTCCTGTAGTATAACCACAGCTGGAAAAAAAGTGATATAGCCTGCGTGATAGAAGTCTCTGGAAAGAGCAAGAAAGGTAAGATTTGATGTCATCCAGCCCACTGTAATCAAAGGTAACTGTATTTTTAGTCATTAGTTTGTAGTTACTAGCTCTTCAGCAAACCAGAGGACTATCTCAGTGCACAGACACGGCTGGAGAGCCCACCGAAGTCCCCTTTATTAACACTTTAGACATGGTGGCCACTTCTCTTTCTTTCACATGTGGCCTCGTGGTACGGAATGGCAGCTTGGCTTAGCCAGTGCTTTTGTTTAGTTTGTTCTTAAGTGTATTGACATTGCTTTGCGTTTTCAAAATGCTTCTTTACTTCAACTGTGAGTGGAACACCCGAGTTGTGTAAGAAGCAAACGGATAGTGGGGCTAAAACTGCTCAGCTTGCACAGAGTGAGCAAGAGCCAGCACCTCTGGCTCCTCCACAGGCATGTCTTCGCAGGTCAGGGAGGTGCAGGGCCATATTCTCATGCCAGGAATGCCCTAGAAATGGCACTACCAGGCCTGCCATGTGGCACTCACCTTCCACAGGCTGATACCAGCAGGAATTGCACTATTTAAGTAAACTCATGTTATTCAATGTAGTGTGGAAGATGTGTGTTGATTGCTGGAGCTGGTAACAAGTCAAAGCATGTTCCTTCTTTCCTGGCTGTCAGTACTGGCAACTCCCGTATTGTAACTGTATTCTAGCTTCATTGGTTTATTTTATTTAATAGTCTGACTATACTATTGTTTATATAACTGAATACCGTAATATATTCTCTTGGCCTTTGTTGCAAATGTGTTAAGCTTCTGCTTCTTCTTCTTGTTATATTTTATTTTGTTATTGTTTTTGTTATTATTTACTTGGTTATTTTTCCCTTCCAACCCAAACCATTCTGTGATTCTATGATATATTCAAGAGTTTAAAAGCAGCCTTGGAAAAATTCCTTCTTTAGGGACCCCTGGCCTCTGAGGAAGTAGCATGTAAGTCACTTTCAGGTAGACTCTAGAGTAATTTAGGTGTTCAAAGACTCACAGGGGTTGGAGGTGTGCAAGCTTCCAAATCTCAATGAAGTAAAACTCAGAAACTTCTCACCTGACTGCAAATCCTTTTACATTCCAAACCACATCTTTAGCATTTATGTATTATTGTTTGTTTAGCCCACCTGTGCTTCAGTGTCACCCTCTGTAAAGTGGAATTCATGAAACTTTTATACAGTCTGAAGAAGTTTAGCGAGAGCTGATGAAGAATGTTACAAATAAATCATGCATATTTTTTTATAACTGGCTAATCATTTTTTTCTGGAAGCACAATTGCTGTTCCCGAATCAATATTACTGCCATCTGCGTTTCTTAAAGATGCCTGCAATCTACTGTCTTTAAATTTCTCCCTACTTTCCAAAATAAAAGGTTGCACACCTTTTCCCATTAAGAAATTATTCAGAAGAAAAAAATCTTGCAAAAGTTCAAAGGGCAATAAGGTAAAGTCACCTGTGGTGATTTAGTAATACAGGCTGAAGTCCTCTGTGGTTAGTCAATGTATTACATATTACTCATTATGTTAAATATTAAACCCCGCAGCTGCTCATAGCCAGACACTTCAAACACAGATACCAGGTATGAAGGCTTCTTCTGACAGGTGTACCTACATATTCATTATTCACATTTTGATTGCTCTTTTAGAATGCGTTTTTTATTATTCCAATTTTGGGTATGCCAAAAAATTATTTTGGAGTAGGGAATGAAAATAAATATAAATCACTGAGTTAGTATTGTATCAATTTCTGAAGGAAAAAAATAGGAATTCATTGTTATTGGATGTTATTTATTTGATTGGATAAAAATACCTCTAATACAGATAGAGATTCCCATTCCTGCTCTTGTCAGGGATAACTCTGCTAAATCACATGTCAATTTTGCCACTGACTCCCCTCTTTTCAGTGCAAAGCCATTCCCCCGTGTTCTGTCACTATATGCCATGTAAAAAGTCCCTCTCCACATTTCTTGTAGGCTGTTTTAAGCATTGGAAGGCTGCTCTAAGGTCTCTCTGGAGCTTTCTAGTTTATTTCTCTCAAAAAAAGTCAGAAACAGGTGTAATCCCTCTCTGTTTTCACAGATGGGAGAACTGAATACACCCAAGTCCTCAGGCCATCTGTTTTATTGCCACCATCAGCCGAGGCAGCAAATGCTATTCGAAGATGGGCTGATATACAGACAACAAACCGGCATAAGCCCTATTTCTTAGGAATTTCTTCCGACACGGTCCCTCCCTCGCAAACACGACAGCACTATGAAACGCACTTTTATCTTTTAGAGGGCCGATTCCCGGCTCCCCCGCCCCTCTATGGCCGAAGACAGGTAGGAAGATGCTCTGGTTTTCTGTCAGAAAAGGGGAGCAGTAGAGGTCCGTGATGCCCAGAGGCCACCGCAACCCTCCCTACAAAGGGTCCCCGTAAAGGCAGCACACGAGGCTGGGAAGGGCGTTTAGCGGCGGGTGCTATGACGGAAAGCGGGAGGGACGCGCGGAGCCGGGCGGGGATGGGCCCCGGACACGACACGGGGGGTAACGCCCGCCCCGCCCCGGGGCCCACACCCGCGCGCCCGGGGAGGCGGGGCGAGGGGATGAGGCCCCGCCCACCGCCGCGAGCAGGACGCTCAGGAAACTCCCGCCGTTGCCTTATTAGGGCAGACGCGGTATTTCCTCCGCCTCCCTGTCCGTGGAATGCGGTGACTACACCGCGCTGTACCAATGCTGCGTTCCGCCGGGGGAGAACGATGGTACACAGGCCGAGGACAGGCCTTGACTTTATGCTCCCGGGGAGTCTAGAGACTCCCAAGAGGAAGCGCGAAACACACAGTCACCGCCGCGGCCTCTTCTTGGCATGTCTTGTGTAACCTTGACACCGACGCTACGAGCCTCGCCGCCACCCCTCCGCCTCTTCGCGCCGATGGTATCGCCCACGTCTTCCTTCCTTTGCACCGGTGGGGCGGTGGCCGCGGGTTCTCCGGAAGTGCTGTTGTAGCCGCCGTTCACTGCTGCGCTAGGACCAGGATTGTCTCTTGCAGCCGCCAGGTGAGGTGGGGCCGGCACTGGGTGGGGGCTGCAGCGGCCGCCTGTGGGGTCTGGAGTTGGGGTGCGGCGGGCCAGGCCGCCGGAGGAATCGGCTCCCTGAGGAACCGGGTCGGGATCGCTTGCGGCGTCGCCCGCCTCGGGGGCAGCTTCTCTCGGCTTTCGCTGGAGCTCTGTGTTGCGTCGGCCCCGCGGCTTTCTCAGTGCGGTCCTGTGAATGTGTCGGTGGGGCCGTTATCGTGGATATGCCCGCTGGCACAAGGGCCCCGTGGGAAGTGACCGGCTGCCTTCCGGCCACATCGACTTTCTGCAGCCGTTTCTTCGCTGTAAGTTAGGGCAGGAGAAGGGCCAGTGTGAAAGCTGCCATGGCTGAAGAGGCAGAGATAGGAGGGGAGACCGTGAGTCTCCTCTTTCCTGCGTACATTTTGAAATAACCATGGCCGCGACAGAGCTCTGAGGGGCACCCCGTAGTGGTTTCCGCTGTCTGACTTGCAGAGGACCTGTTGAATCAGATGATGGATTTTAAGGCAAGTTTGACTCTGTACAGGGGTTTAGGAGAGCTTATTCGTGAGGAGCGCATTAAGATGACTTTCAAGACTGAGAGGGCGTGGTTTTTATTTCCTTTTTTTTTTTTTTTTTTGCAATCTGCTCTTTATTGAGCCTTGCTACAGATCAGCTCAGAGTGCCCTGGCCGTACAGCTTCCTGCTACCACCGTACTGTGATGGATGCATGGTTGTACCTGATGCTGTAATTGATTATGTGGACAGAACTTGGGATTTAGCTTTGAGGCTGGCTTTTGAATTTGATGATTGAAAGGAAGGTGACTGTTATCTTAGGTCATGTAGAGGCTTTCCTGAGTGTAGGCTGTGGGGCTTTATTATGTGGCTGTTTTGTTTCTAGGCTGTTTTTTTTATTTCAGTCATAGACTCATAGAATCCCAGGTTGGAAGGGACCTCAAGGATCATCTGATCCAACCTTTCCAGACAAACCATGATCTAGACTAGATGTCCCAGCACCCTGTTCAGCTGAGTATTTGAAGTGTTCCGTGTTGGGAAATCCACCACTTCCCTGGGAATTATTCCAGTGGCTGATTTCTCTTTGTGGAAAATTTTTCCTATTGTGTCCAATTAGAATATCTACAGGAGTAACTTGTGGCCATTACCTCTGTCTTTTCCATATGACTCCTTGTAAAAAGGGAGTCTGCATCTTCTTTGTAGTCACCCTTTAATACTGGAACATAAATCTTGCATTACAGGCATCCCAAATCATTATAAAAACAATGTTGAAACATGAGGGTATTTTCTAAAGCATAACTTTTGGTCACTACCTCTAAACAGATACAGCCTGCAGCACTGTTGGTGGGTTATAAAGTTTCATATCTTACTGGCTGGCTCAAGCTCTTTAATTGCCCAGTTTTGTCTCCTCCTGGGCTTTATCCTTTGCCCAGAGGTAAGGGCCATAGGATGACTTTCTGTGCTTCCGTGTTTGTGTGTGCTGTGTCTGATATCTGCTGGTGTTGCTTAACAAAGCAACTGAATGTACGTGTGCAAGCAACAGAGTGCAGTGCATGCTATTACTACCTTTCTGTTATTTTTTTAATATGTTAAAATCTTCCTCAGTAAAGGTTATGTTTTTGGAAATACATTATGGTAAGCTTTACAGGCAAGGTTTTGCATTAGAAGTTTCCTGAACTGTTTCCAAAACAAGTCCCAGACCATTCAGTGCGTCACAGTTTTAAGCAGACTAAACTTGCCTGTCATGACTTGGTACTATCTAATGTGAAGTATTTCCACTTTACATCTACTGAGATGCTTCACTTTTCAGCCTATACTTACCATATTACAATTACAAAAGCATAGGGTTTTTTTTTATATATAAATGACCTGTTGGATTTATTACATAAAATACTATTTTTTCTAAAATTAGTGGGCCCAGTGCTTGACTCAAGTTGGTTTTGGTTCACTACATCAGTCACTGTTGTACACAGAGAGGTATACTGCATGTAAACACTTGGAACCTTTTCATCATGAATGGATCTCTTTGGCTAACTGGATTGATGTCCTCATTTGTCTGAGGACTTTAAAATTTATCACCCTTTTTCTGATAGAGTTGCCCAGAGTGGAGTGCACCAAATGGCACAGCTGCACCAAACCTGTGCTGAAAGGCACCACAATCTCTTGAGACTTAATGTTTCTCTACATGCAGGCTGACAGGTCTCTCAAAATGAAGTTGTTATCTGTATTCCATACAGCTGCCTCTTGAGCCTGCTGGAGAGAAACTCAGGGAATAATAATGTAAACACCAGAAAATTTTTTCTCTTCTCTAGTACAGTGTTCTGGTATGGCAATCTTCTGAACAATTAAAAAGAGGCCCTCCTCCTGCCATGTGCAGGTACAGTTGGCAGTAGTCTGCTTCTGTTGCAGCCTCTTAACTAAGATGGAATTGTACACGAGAGAATTGCAGGTAGCAGCTTGTTGGGAGTGCTGCCTGGCAGCACATGCAAAGTGAACTCAGGCCACATCCTTGAAAACTACTGTCTGACTCTATTTTTGGGTAGTGGAACTTTATAAATAATTTGGAGTTTAACAGTAATTTGCATGAGTATTTTTATAGAGGTAAGAAAAATGCTGAAGGTATGCCCAACTTGACTGCAGCTGCAAAGCAAGGTACTGTATTGTCTTCATAGTATCTAGATGTCAGGAGTTCATGTTTATTTGTTGAAGTATTCGTTGGAGAGCAGACATCTCTGATAGCTTGTGGTTAGTGAATGCAATGAAGAGAGCTTCATTGCTGAAGGATGTGTGGTTGCATTTCATAAGCTATTTTTAGTTTGAGACATAATGGTTTATTTTATACGTCAGAGGAACGTTGTATATGCACGTAGGATTTAAAAGCGTGGAATTAGCTGGGGAGATCAGTAACGCTCTTTCTAGACAGACTGAGGAGGACATAACCATGGAATATCCTTTTATGATCCAGATGCTTGGTACAGCATGTCAGGTACCTGATAAAAAGCAAGGTAAAATGTATTTCCTTTTAATTAAAAACAAAACAAGCAAACAAAGAAAAACCAAACTAACTACCTTTTGCCTGAATGTTGGATTGATTAACCATGTATGGGAGTTACTTAAATTTACTCCATTTTTTAAGGATCAGTCACAGTTAGTGACTTCAGTCTTTCTTGTCAGGAGTCTAACAGAAAATATTGTAACTTTGAGCAAACTGTCCAAGAAACAGAAGTGTACTGTGACTCTGATTAAATTGCTTTTCTGACCAGATCATTTTTAAGTTACAAAATTAATACTTGTTGTAAATTTCAGACTGTTGGTATTCTTGTGACCGCAGGTGCAGTTTAAATTTGTCCTATTTCAGGACACGGTGCAGTGCTCCTTGTAAAATTCAACAGAGTATAGAAAGAACATGGTTTGCATAACAGTTTGGGCATAATAAAGGATAACAGCAGCATGGATTGCTTGCACTAGGTAAAACTAAAGCATAGAGGTGAAAGAAAGACTTTTGGAAACAGCATTAAGCAGTGTCTATCTTCTTCTGATAGAATAGTAATGTTGAGGTCTTTTGCGTTTGCATTTCAGTCAATGACTCAGCTTTTCCTGTTTGTGCTGTCAACCGTAGTTGATGGCTAAATTGTATCTTCCCAGCCAAATAGGAAGAGGTAACTTGAAAGTCTCTCTTCTGTCCTAACTAACTCAGTGTTACAACACAAGTGAACGGCCACATTTATTTCTTCATTTGACAGCTCCAGAGAAACAATTAAATCAGTATATTTGATACATGAAACTATATAAAGATTCTGTAAGAATTTATAAATGTTTTGAAAGGTTGATAATTTAAAAGAAACTATCAGATTTCTAGAACTATTAAGTCAATTTATTTTAAAGAGAGTATGCTTGCATTTGCGTATGTGTTGTGTAATAGTTCCTACTATTCAAAAGCAAAGTAGTGCTTTTGACCCAAATCAGTGGCCTTTCTCCACCACACACAATCTCCTAGTTGACTGCGATGAAAGAACTGTAGTAGGAGTTCTTTGGCAGATCTCTGTCCCAGCACCATGCAGGAATCTGCACGAAAACCACAGGCTCTTGCCAGGGTCATTCTGTGTCCTGAGACCTGCTGCTCTTTTAATGGCAGCTATTCTAACAAAATGTTATTCAGAGCCTAAAATATCCTTTTCCTAACAAATGTTAGTTTAGTGTACTGCTTGATTGAGTTTACTACAAACTATACTAGATTAGCAGCCCATATCCTTCGACATGGTAGGTCAGCAGTGCCTCCTTCACTGCTAAGTAAGCAGACTTAATTTGCAGAAGGCACAGATAAAGTACTGAATCAGCAACAAAAGCACTGTGTGAGTTTCATTTTGTGAATTTATTATTTGATTTGGTTTTCTAATGTAGCCTGCTACTGGCCTACAGTGCCAGTCCTTGAGTCTGGAAAATGTGCTTAGTAGCAAGTGAAAGAAAATAAAGCCAGAGATACTAAATAATACGTTTATAACCAGTTGTTATCACCAAATTCACGTTTACAACATGGAATTTGATATTCCTTTATCCACCCCCTTCCCAAGGACTTGCAATCTGATTTAATAAGGCTAAATCTTGGGTATGTTTCTGTTTCTCTAGAACCAACAGCCAACATGTCCAGCAAAAGAGCAAAGACGAAGACCACCAAGAAGCGCCCTCAGCGCGCCACTTCCAATGTATTTGCGATGTTTGATCAGTCGCAGATTCAGGAATTCAAAGAGGCCTTCAACATGATTGATCAGAACAGGGATGGCTTCATTGACAAAGAGGACTTGCATGATATGCTCGCCTCCCTTGGTAATGTCACTTTTCTGTTTGTGGTTGACAAGTGAATTTGTGCAGTTAGAATTAGAATAATGGAGTCTGAGATATGCTCTTCAGGTTACTTTTAGTTTGAAAGCTAAACCGACTATGAATCCCTTTATTTGTAGGAAAGAATCCAACAGATGAATACCTAGATTCCATGATGAATGAGGCTCCAGGCCCTATAAATTTCACAATGTTCCTCACAATGTTTGGTGAGAAGTTAAATGGCACCGACCCGGAAGACGTAATCAGGAATGCTTTTGCTTGCTTTGATGAAGAAGCAACAGGTATGTAGGTGAAATAAGTAAAAATCATGCCTGTGTCCCCATCAGCTGAAGTTACTTTTTCAAACACTATAAAACTTAAGATCCCAAACTTCTGGCCCTTTGGTGGTATTCAGGACAGCAGAAGGTAAAAAAAAATAATAAAGTTGATTTGGGAACCAGGGTCTTAAATTTTTCCTAACTTAAACTTTGGCTTCAAGGCAACTTTTGTGAGGGGAATCCTTGCCTTCAAAGCCATTGTGCTTTTACAAAGAACTTGTTTTCTGTTGGCAACTTGTATCCACCTTCTCTTTGTTAAACTGCACTTAAAGGAGAAGAAACGAAGTACAATAAGATCCCTGTGTGACTCACAAGAGTGCTAGTAGGAGTCAGAAATTATATAAGACTGCTTGTTTTATAAGCAATGCCCAAATGTGTTCTTTGCAACCAGTCTAGTAAATCTGAGTTTTGCCACTGATTTAAGATCAATTTCAAATCTTTGAAGTATTTCAAACTGTGTTTTCATGCACTTGTTGAACATTGGTAGTTGCCACATTCTGTATTTTGGGGGGTTTTTTTTTAGTGATTTTTGTTAGGAATGTTTAAGACAAACATACCCCTTTTGTGTAAAATACACAACTGTTAAAGGCTTCTGGTACTACTAGGAATATAGCTTGGCTGTTGGGAAGAAGGTCCAGTACATACGCTGACAAATTTGTATATTCTCTGAAACAACACAGGCAAATCATAAGATGGCCTTTACTTGAAGTAGTGATACCAGGCAAATCCACTAAGAGGCTTGACTTAATTAGATGCTTGTAATTAATTTGCAACTTTAATGTCTTTGTTTTCATTTGGCAACAAAGACTGTAACTGTCTTTAACTGAAACAAAGAATTCAGGGAAATATATTATCATCCATCTGTTAGCAGATAAATATAAAAACTCCTTTTTCTTATGTCCTTGTACATTGTATTCCAGGGTTCATCCAAGAAGACTACCTGCGAGAGCTGCTCACCACAATGGGAGACAGGTTCACGGATGAGGAGGTAGATGAGTTGTACAGGGAGGCACCCATTGACAAAAAGGGGAACTTCAACTACATCGAGTTCACACGCATCCTGAAACACGGAGCAAAAGACAAGGATGACTGAGTGCATCCCTGGATACCTGCAGATTATCTCTACATTTACATTTATTTTTGAGGGTTTCTTCCTGATAGAACTTGTTGCATGCATTTAGCTTTACAGCTTTTGCCTTTCTCAATGTATTTATCTATTCCAGGCCATTTAGGCACATTTGCACCTGTGTAATCAAACTGGAAGAGGGGAAAATATTGCGAGGAAAAGGATATGGGGACAAAGATCCCTGGACTTTTTAGTCCAGAATAATTAATCTCAATGTTTCTGGTTTAGCTGGATTTTTACATTTTTTGTAATAAATGCCATTTTGAAATAAAGATTGCTATATAGATAAAATACCTCAAATTCTTTTGTGAAGAACATTTCTATTATGCTTTTGTAAATGTAGCTGTTAATTGAATTCTACTTGCAGTTGCAAATCAAGCTGGAAAACTCATTTACATAATGTTTGGTGTCACAGTTCCGAAATGCTCCTTGCAGTGTGTGCTTATCACTTTAAAAATAGAGCTGTAGAAATCTCTTACCTTGAGTTTTTTACGTGTTCACCAGAAACATGGTTGGGGAAGGCTGCTATAATTGCCTCATTGCCAACAGATACTGTGCCCAGCTTTTATTTCAATATTGATAGGGTTTTAGCAATACTTTTATGTCAAAACTTGCATTCCTGTTTGCCAACTTTTCATGCTGGCTATTGCCAGGTTATTAGCAGGGGATTGGACATATTTTTTTCCCTTCTGCTACAGGATGCCTGTGCAAAGGAAACTGAGCTTACAGCATCTGTCCTAGCACTAACAGGAGTACGTGGCAGAAAACCTACATAAAGCTTCATTGTTCTGCAGCTAAGAATGACACTGAAGTTATGAGAATTAACTTGGTAAATACCTATATATAGATGCTAAAGTCCCTCTCACCTTAAAACATCACAAATATTCCTTACTACATTGATAAAATGGCTTTTAACCAAGCAAGAATTGTTGATTGAGGAACAGCTGTGCTGATGCTGTTGTCTCAAGTACCAAGAAAAGAGGAAGGTTGCTCTCTGAGTTCTGAGCAGGACTGTGTCCTGCAATAGGTCTCATTCTCTTGGTTACTGCAAGCTGAAAAGTGTAAAGGGGATATTTATTACAGTGATGGTCTCTTGTCTCGAAACTGCCCTCAGCCACTTCACATTACTTAAGATCCCAAGGAAGAGGGGTCTTAAGTTTACCCTTGTAAAGGCTGGGGCAGCTCCTACTGTACAGAGGGGTTGTCTCATTTTTCCATATGGTACTATGGAGGCTGAGTTGGCTAATCTTGCTTATGTTCCTAGTGTGGCAGCTCCTGAAGATGTTCTGCCTTTAGCTCTGTAAATAAGTTAACTTCACAAAGTGTATTTAATAGGCATGTTCTGGTATTCCTGGGTGCTTTCTTCCCCTTCTGGGCTTACTTAAAACAAGTTTTCAGCCATTCTTGTTCCAGTTTTGGTCTGCTAGTGGAGCTTTTAGCCTCAATTTTTCTTTCTCCCACACAGACCATACTCTGGTGCATGTCTTCAGGCTGCTGCACTTACTCCATTTCTCAAGTGTTTGCTTTTAAACTGTCTCAGTGCTCTTAAGTGTGGTTGCTGGGGTGTTTCTCCATGGGTTGCTTGTGAGATTCTAGCAACAGCTGATTTTTTTTTTTTGGAAGGTAGCTTACAAGTATGGAGGGAAGCTTTTTCACCTTCAGTACCCATGTGACACAGACAACAGTGTGGAGATCTAGGAAACAGTTGTCTGGTTGCACCATTGCTATGTAACATTAAGCCAAAGAACAGTTACTTATTGACTAATCTTGTCACCTCTCTGCAATTCAGTATTGTGTACATGCAAGTAGCCCTCACAAAAGATAAATGTTAGACTGTCTTGATTCTTTTTTCCCTTTGAATGTCTAAATGGTGCAAGATTCAGAGGGTCAGTTTCCTTCTGTTACGAACGCTGGATCCCCAAACCAGTCTTTTCCTGATCCCATCTTCTCAGTAAGTTTTAGGTGCTGGTATGTTGCTTTGAGTAATTGGCACAGAAGCCAGCTGGATTTTTCTTCCTGAAAGCATTGAAGTAGTGATTTTTAAACCATAAATGAGTTACTTAAAATATGGGCTCCTCCTTGAGAGGAAGCTGTCCACTTGAAAACCTTCTGTACTGTTACTCTCTCTCTCTCCTTTTGAGCAGCCAGCTGAAAATTAGGATATAGCCACTGGGCTCCTTGTTGCACTGTGTGGGTGCTAGTCTCAGCTGCTTCCTCTGATGAGGGGGTACGGATGGGGAACCACATTAATATACAGACACCTGCTCAGGAAGACATGTTACTGAGAAAAAACTTCCAAGGCTGTTCAAGTACAACTAATGCCACCCTTCCAAGTGCCAGTTTCCCTAGTATTGGTGTTGTAACAGATGACCAGTTAACCTGCAGGCAGGCATAGACCACTTAGCAGGGGAAGGCTACACAGCCAACAGAGCCAGCCAAGAGACCATATAAGAGCATCAGATGCACTTTGTGGCTAAGCCACAAGGGACATCCAGACAGCTGAGGCTGCATGCCGAGGCTGTAGGGATGTGTCATCAATAATCCACTTCCAAAAATAAAAATAACTTTGGTCACTGAAACAGTTTAAGATTCTGATGACTTAGCTTTGCAGTTTACAGTCAAGATCTTGGAGCCTAATCTTTTCTCCCTTGGGGTTCATATATAATGGTCTCCAAGCTCCACACCAGACTAAGCTTACAATGAAAAACTATTTACACAGCAGATGCACGCATTTAATAGCCCTACATCTATAGTGATATATAATGCCCTGTGAAGCACTACTGAAAAGCAGTGATTTATTTTGCGTGACCCATTTACCCTGTTCTAAGGATACACTCGCAGAGGCCAAACTGAAGCCAAGGAGCTACTGCAGCTGCATGAGAAACCTCCAGAATGGGTGTATTTTTGACATGCAGCCAGTATATGCTTTTCTGCTGCTTCCCGCCATGACTGTTCCTGGAGATACTGGTAGCACACAACATTTTAACACTCAGGATACACTTGATTTGGCTCTTTATCTGCGTTTTAAGGAAATAAAACCGTATTTTATCACACAGTGATCAGATGACTGAAGCATTTCACAACATGAAGGCAGCTTAACATACTAGGTCAGCAGCTAACTGATGTCACAGAGATGGTGTTTGTACATTTTTGAAGTAAGGATCTGTTTCCCCACTGACCTAAGAACTATCTTTAGACCACTTATTTCTAGGATCACCAGGGTATGTTGAGAAACAAAATACAGCACAAGGGGCCCCATCCTGGCAGAAGACATCGGTAACAGTACGTCTTTGTCTCCTGCCCAGTGTGTTTGTTCCAAAAAGCTGGAAAGTATCTGAAATCCTGTCATCGTGTTCCTTGTGGCCTTTTTATGTCTGGAATAATACTAACCCATTATTTGGCATGTTCCTGGGGAGTTTCAAAGGGCTGTGAATAGGTCTTTTACTACAGTGAAGGCATTCAGGCAATCCAAGTCCAAATAACAGATGAGTAACAATCGAAGCAGAGTCAGGAACATTTTAGGTATCAGCAGTTAATCTGCGATTGGTATTGCCTTTGTACCCATGCTCCTATTTTGACTGGCTTGCTTCATTTTTCACACTTGACTAATATTTTTAGATAACCTCCTCCTGAGAAAAGTTATTTAGGATGGCAGTAACTCAGAAACAGAATTACAGAACCAGGAACAATATAGAGGCAAAATGAAATCAGTAAATGCCTCTCAAAATGCAGCTTAGAAGTAAGTTACCATGAAATGCTGGAAAGCAATACGGGGCAGGGGGAGAGAAGGAGGTTCCATACAGCTCAGTTTTGGTGTGCTCTGAGCAGCAATCCCACAGAGATCACCATTTTCCCAAAGTTTTGATAGATAGAATATTTTTCATGTTTAAAAAGAAAAGTGGGGGGCAATGGCTGCTCTTCCTGCTTAAATTTGCAGTCCGTAGGCCCATACACACATCCTTCCCCAGGACCACCCATACAGGAGAAAGCTCCATCGCTGTGGGCAGACAAAGCAGGCGGGCTGATGGGGCAGCACACCCTTTGGGAACTGCTGCACTGGACCTTGCAAAAAAGTAACTTCTATTTCAACAACACAGACAAAACATTGCTAAGGAATGTTTTCAGACCATATGCGTGATATTCCCTAGAGAACAGATCATACATAATAGATACATACACTGCGTCACAGGGTGTATGGAGTATGAATGTAGCAAATCTAAGGGAAGGTGTTCATGTGTTTCTTGGAAGCAGGTAATGAACAGAACAGGAAATCAAACTGCTTCCTGGAAAATCCCAACAACTGGCTGCATGAAGATTCCTCTGCCACGAAGCCACAATTCCACCCCCTAGTAGGACAGCCTTGCACTTTGATAAAGACTGAAAATCACTTGCAAATACTACAGGGTTAGGCAGGTCAAGATTATAAGACATGTGCCTAAAGGAGTATGTGGCATGTGACAGGAGCATTGATTTAGTATTTTTAGATGCCATCACTGCTCAATTTTGCAAGGTTTATTTAATCCTCAGTTAGTAATTTCCTCACTTTGACTATTTCAGGGTATCAGTGAGTGCAACCTCACTAAATACTGAACTACATTTGGGGTTTTTTCTTTGTGAATGCATAGCTCCTTGGGAGTTAAAAGGCAGCATTTCGCAAGAATTTCCAGCCTTCGTCTAGCATATTCAAGTGAGGGGGTGTAAAATGAGGCCTGCAAGGCCCTGTCTTAGTATGTGCTGAAATAGAGCTGGCATCAGAAACAAGTAACTTGAGCCTTGTCTTAGCATTGTATCTCACAGGTACTGTTTTTTTTACTTTTATCGCATTCCTCCTCCTTTATTGTGAGCTAACCACCTCTAACACAATAGGATTTATACTGGCAGCATCTTACCATCTCACAAGAAGCATGCTCTTTTTGAAACTGCTCCACCAACCACTTGCATTGGTATCAGCTAAAGAAAACTGGTAACAGCTTATCTTCTATATGCCAAGCACCTGACTGAGTACACTCCCTCTTTGTTTTCTGTTTTAAAATACCATTTTAGACCTTCAGCCAAGCATTGAGCACATTTCCTTTTATTATTTATACATACACACTGTCAGACAAATAAAAACGCTAATTTAACATGGAAGGAGAGGGTGAAGAGGTATGTTCTTAGGTTAGCAGAACTACTTCCATGTGTTTGAAAGACCAGAGGTGTCACTCTTTTCTAAGAACACTTTATTAACACTTACTTTTGCATTTCACTTATAAACATTGTGGAATCATGGTGTCTGGCAATGTTTCTGTTTAAAACTAGTGCAAAAGGGTGAGAGAAACACACAAAGATTTGGCCAAAATTACTGCAACTTACCAGCTGGGGCAAAAACCCAAGTGATAAACATACAACACAAGTGGCAGTGTAGTGACTTCTTTATCACAGAGAGCAGGTAGCAAGGCACAAATTCCTAGGAGAAGCCAACAGCGCAAGACATACTTTTCAATATTTTTTTTTTAATTTGTGTTCTTAAATATAAATTTTACATATAATGGATTTTGAACTTGGGAATGCAAATGTAAGGAGCACCTTCTCTGCTGGGTCCAGTCCCTTCATAGTCCATCAAACACGTTTCAGCGCCTATTCATAGAGTGACCGAGCTGCAGATTTAGATCATTATATTGAGGTGTTTTGGTTTTTTTCCTGTTTTACAACACTTGGGAGACTGACTCTATTTTAAGTTGCATTACATTTCTCTGCCTTGCCCTTGGCCCCGTCATATCATTGTCATACAATGCTCAAGAGAACTTGAATGTTCTCTCCTTTTCCTCACCTGTGCACACCAGAAGTTACCAGTAACTCACCACTTTATTCATGAGGCCTGTGAATGAAAGCAGGGAATACCTCACAGACGGTTAGAAGCCTTGCTCTGAGGCCCTCCAAGAGACCCAAGTGAGGACACATATTCAGAATCCTTCTTTACCTCACTTCTCAAACCCTTTTTTTCCCCTTTGGATCACAGTGCTGAAGCTATTTTTGGGAGAAATTCCAGAACAGTTCTGTGACACTCGCAGCATCACAAAAAGAACGACTGTCATTCTAACTGATAACAGTGCTGCGCCTGACAAAGACAATAGATGCCAGCTGTAATCAGGGAAGAAGGGATAGAAAGGCAGAGATATGAGCCAAAATACTAGGTGAAGTAATTGGCAGTCAAAATGATTTTGTTAAATGACTGTTGAACTGTCTTCAATGGATATATTTGATTTTGATTGTGCTGTCAATACTTAACCTCTGCAATTAGCATTTGCAACTTCTGTTGAACAGTGATAATATGATCAGGAAAAAAATCTCTTAACTGACAAAAAGTTCCACCCAACTTTGACACGTTTTTAATTTGTAATTCAATGTGAAAATCACAAATACGCTTTTTCATTTAGTTCTCTTTTTTAGACTCTTTTGTTTGTTTCCTTTTTACATCTTTAGTCTTACTTCTACAATGACCATAAGTATGGAATAGCTTTTGCACAAGAAAAATTACCTAAGCAGGACTCTGTTACAGCTGGCAGAACATGCAAGTGATCTCTAGAAGGAAAACACCAAAAAGGTGGACACGCAGTTCAGCCTTAGCATTTCTACCAGTACAAAGTTGAGAGTGTCAAATAAAAATGGGAATAGGTAGGTTCAAAATTACTAAAGTGAAGTTCTTCATGTAACAAATAACAACCTTGCAAAGGAATTCAAAACCACCTGCGAAGGGTACTGTGGATGCTAAATTTACACCAATTTAAGGATGACATATTAGGCAAACTCATGAAAGAGGTTCATCAAAGGTTACCAAATACATCTGGCTCAGGATGGCTTACTCCTCCATGAGCTAACATCTGCAGAGGTTGAGAAAGGATTCCGAGAAGATATCACAGGCTACCACGATTCTTATTCTGCCTTAAATACCTACATATGGCCATTGCTGCTGCTCTCCCCTTAAAAATAGGATAAAAGTACACAGTGTGCTCTCTCCTCCAAAAAGAAGAGGAAGTGTACAGAAATATTTTAAAACCACCTGATGATTCCAAGTTTCAGGGGAAATGAAAAAGAAAACCACACAACAACAAAACACAATAAAATTCTCCAGACATCTGGTAGGAGAGACCTCACAGCATTGTTGAAGGCATCCAAGAAGCCAGCAGACACATCCCAGGGGTGCTCCACCGAGAAATGCAAGAAGCAGGAAGAGGACGCAGCTGCTGGGCTTCCCTTTCCCCACTCTCATGCCTAATTTTGACTTGCTGAAAACTCAGGGTGAGACATGGACATCCTCATTTGTCCCCACTCCATGGTTCTCACCTCCTTAGGAGGCAGCAAGATCTGAATGCTGCATAAAACTCCAGCCTGAGGAATCCTGACAAGCCTGCTCTGATCCTCACTGCTGTGTAGGGCCAAAGAGGGGTGCTGCAGATGATCCTGGTATTTCTTCTGGCCTTGCAGTGAGGAAGCAGTACACCGTGACCTCAAACAGACCAGTCCCCTGGCCACCACTCGTGCAGGGCAGTTGCCTTTGTGGAGCAGACAGTGCAGACAGAGCCTGTGCAAACAGGAGCTCACCAAAGGATGGCCAACACTCCCCACTTCCCACATCCAGAACACACGTCTCTTTACAGCTAGGGCACTAGGCAGACTTTCACTGTGAGCCAGTGCAGCTGTTCCTGTGACATTAATTAGAATCATAAAGAAACATCAAATGACACAGACTGACTCTGCTTCATTAAGCAGCCAGGTTAATCACAAATGTTTGCATAGTCATCATAACTCAGCAGAGGTGAGGAAACGCAGAAAATTAAATTAAATGAGGGAAAAGGTTTACTGTAAATTGCTTGCTGTCTGTAACAGCTGTAGAACTTCAGCATGAAACATGATTTTGAAAGCTCTTACACAATCCAAAGAAAACAAGCCTAGGAAAACATTCCAACAGCACAAAAATATTTGAGTATTTTTCATGGAAAGAATGAAAAAATTTTATACATTTCACTTAAAAGGTTTTTTTTCTTAAGACTGACATAAATGAGAAAGAAGGTGGGAGTTACGAAGGAAAAAGTAGAAATGAGAGAATGGAAAGAGTTAAGAGTTCAGCATTAAAAAGAAAAAACTGTTTTTCAGAATGGACAAATTCCTATTCTGTACGGTTTATGCAGGAAATTATGCGGTACTGAGAAATAAACTTTTTTTTTTTTTTTGCAACATTCTTGCACGTGGCAGCCCGCAAAACAAACGCTGTGCGAAACTGAAGCCCATCACTAGGCGGCACTATTTGGTGGTACAGCACCACCAGCTACCCAAAGCATCCTCCCAGCACCACAGCCAGAGGGAGAACCCCCGGCCCCCAAACCAAACGCTCCCGCGGTGCCCGACGCCCGCAGGCTAGCTGTGGGGTACCCCTTCTGCACAGCAATTTTATGTCTGGCGCGAAGCATTTCTACTCTGCACCGTGTGATGGCAAAAGGCTGAATAAATTACTTAGCAGAACTACAACCTTGGGCTTTCCAGAACACGCTCTCCCTAGGATGTACCTGGACTGGTTCCTTGAGAAGAGCCCGAGGGCCATCTTCATGACGAGGCCTGCGATCTGCAAGCACAGCTCTCCCTGCAGTCAAGGAGCACCACCTGAGCACATAGGAGCCTGCACACTCAAGAAAGGAGCATGTGGCTTCATTATACTCTCAAAACCAGCTTGTAGAGCAGCAGGGAACAGGATTACAGTGCGCTTTTCAGCATCAGCCAGGGATGCCCAGTCACATCCGTTCAAGGCTGCAAACAGCTCACAGGTACCATCCTCAAGCAGTATCCTCTTCAGAGCAAAGTACTCAGCAGAAACAAAGTCCTGTTTACTTGAGAGACCATCACAACAAATCTTCTTAAGTAAGAGATGAAGCACAAGCTAATACAGTCACCAAAAAAGACCTTTATTTTTTTTTCCCTTTTCAAGATTGATGTCAATGGGCAAAAAAAAAATTATTTATATAATATTTAAGAGGCAAAACAAATTCTTTCCCTTTTAAATTTCTTCGGTGGTATTGTAAATGTTGCAATCAAGTAAAATGGAACCATTTGTAAAAGCATTATGCAGATTTGAATAGTGCAGAAAATGGTCTGCATTTAGCAACTGCTTCTCAATTCACTATGATGTGACAAACTGGAGACAAAAGCTTTAAGAGATAAACACACAATTTGCAGTAAGAACTGATCTCATATTGGGTAAGTATATTACTGTACCTATTCTCACATCTTTGGAAGTTAAACACACTGGTAACAACCCTCACAGTGGCAGGTTTCATATAACACCTTTTTAATAGCATAAGAAACAATAAAATATAAAGTAGCATGTTTGCAGTGTGGTTCAATGTATAGTAACAGATGAAAGGATTTTAAATCAAGATATCAAATAACCATTTTAATAATTAAATTTCAACTCACAGCTGTTCAACATTATCACAAAGCATTTTAATAACTCTATTACTACCTTGGTGTTTCTACTGCTTTTCTGCCCACTCATGCTTTGCATATGATTATCTGGAAACTATGTGCCATTTCTGGTATGTACAGAGCACTTTTCTCCAAACTTTTTCTGTAAGGATGCTCTCAATTCAGCAGTGGGTTTTTTGTGTGTTTTTTCTTTTCCCATTACAATTTCAGACACATTTTAGAGAGCAATATTCATCAGGGAAACACAGAATGTTTTGGGTTGGAAAAGACCTCAAAGATCATCTAGTTCCAACCCCCCTGCCATGGGCAAGGACACCTTCCACTAGACCAGGCTGCTAAAAGCCCTGTCCAGATCATTCCTATAGCTAATTAGGCCAAACTCAGACCTCGTGAAAACTCTTCTGGTTTGAGGGAAGGCAGGGAAAGAAAGTTGGGCCTTTTAGCAATTAAAGTTTTTTCCTTCAAATTTGGGCCTGCAACTTCTAAATTGTACAGTGTCTAAATGTAACCATTTATATTTGTAAATATAATTGGTAATTTCAACAAAAGCCTGTTCACCTATTTTTTTTCCTTTCCTCCTTAAATAAATTCATACTAACTTCAGCGTTGTTTACCAAGATACCGACTGTATATGAATAAAACTTGTAACGGGCAGAAAAGTAGTTAAAAGAATGATGAACTGTAGCTTTTCTTCACAATGTAAGTATTGTGTACTAAACAACTGCTTCTTGAAGCCCAGGTGATTTATATGGTACTTCAATATACAAAATGGGAATAAGCATTCTGTTCAGAGGAATTTCAAAAATGCAGAAACAGGCTAAAACCAAGCAGTTTCTGACTTCATTTCAGACCACATTCTCTAGTGAGAGCTAAAAAGACCTTATACTTCGAGATCCTATGCGAATAAATGAAGGGGGGGGGGGGAACCCACCCAGTATTATTCTCTGCACTGCTTTCATTACAAAAATATAAGCAATAATAAATCCTGCAAGGGGTCTGTTACTCTGTGAGAGGTGCGCGCATTTACAAGACTTAAAAGATGCAAACTAGACGTTTTTCTGATGCTTTAGATGGAACACGAGGAATACTGTAAAGATAACACCTTACACTTATCAATTCAGTATGTTACGACCTCACGAGGCTTCATTTACCCCACTGCTAGCACATCACCAACCTGTTAACCCCGCGGTCGCCGGTAATCTTCCGGAACACGGACCCAAGCTCCGTCTTCAACGTGACCCATGAAAAACAAGTACACAGGAAGCACTCGGTGACCCGCAGCAGCCCTTTGGAGCAACGCGAGCAGACTACAGCATCCCGCCACCGCTGCCCGGCTCGGGTGCGGGATTATCCTTTCCCATCAGCGCTGTGCCTCCCTCCCTCCATCCCTCCCCGCTGCCCAGCACCTGCGGGCGGCGCCCAGGGCTCCGCATCAGCAGCAGCCACTTCCCGCGGGCTGAGCCAACGCTGTCCGACGGGGGGAGCCGTTGCGGAGACGCCCCGAGCCAGCCGCCCCGGCAGGCAGAGGGGGGCTATAGTTGTTAGGGAAAATACCTCGGTGCCGTTTCGCTGCCCTCCGCCATTTCTCCCGCCGCCACCTGGTTTCCTTCCGCCGCTGGTCCCTACCCGCCGCTGCGGAGCACGATGGTTTCTCCGGGAAGCACCCGGTCTGCTGCCGCCGCTTCCTCCCTTCCGCGTCACCCTCGTACTGGGCCACCGCGGCGACCGTTGGGGTGAGGCCGGGAGGGTCCGGGTGCTGCCGGTGAGGGGGCGGGGACGAGCTGTGGAGAGTGACCGTTGGGAGACGCGTTCGAGCCGGTGACTGTTAGCGGCAGCCACTGAGGCAGCTGCTGCTGAGGGGAAGCGATGGCTTCGTCTGTTCGGAGGGAGGGCGAGAGCTTTGAGGCTCCATGCGCCCTTAGAGCCCAGGGCGGGATGCTGCTTCAGAACAGAGATCAGCCTTCTGGGGCAGAAATAAAGAGTATTTATTTTTTAATTAAATCTCCTGATTGCTGCTCTCGCTGGAGAGCTGAGCGTGTCGGCCGAGCTTGATTCTCCCCACGCGTCCGAGCTTAGGGCAAGAGGTGGCTGCCAGGTTGTTTTCCAATCACAGCATTGTGTGGTTGAAGCTGAAAGGGGCTGCCGGTAGGTTTCCCCCCGTCAACACCTGCCATCCAAACTAAAAGCCAAATGCAGTCTGCCCCGGTTCATGTTATAAAATCTTAAGAGCCTGCTCCTCAGCTCTGTGTGATGGAAACATTAGCAGGCTCAGCAACAGGTAAATTAAATGACAGTGGTAGCAATATAATGGACCAAAGTGTGGCCATTGCTCTGTGTTGTTCAGACCCGAGCACAGACTGAGTGCTACAGCTGAAGGTGGCTTTTTCTGAGTAGTTTTTTCTAGGGAGATGTGCAGAAGAGGCATGAGTTGGTTGCTTTCCCTTTTTGCTTAAAGGAGTAGGCAGCAGGCGTGAGCTTTCAGTAGTATATTTTGGGTAAAATTAAATACATAAAAGTAAATGGAGGTCAGACAGAACTTATTGGCATGAACAGAAAAATAGCTTGCATGATTTTCTCCTAGCTTTAGGGTGGTTTTAAGTAATGCAAGACAAGGCAAGGAAGAAACCCATCATCATACAAAATAGCAACTACTTATCACTGTCAGGTGCCAAGTATAGGCACTTCAGAGTTTGTTCTGGTCAACTGAGTTGTGTTTCTCCTTTCTCTATTTAATATTGCATGTATTTATTGTCCGCCCATCTGTATATCCATACAGTGCTCTTTCACAGGCTTAACAACAGCTTTCAAAACCTCACTTTCTTCTTGTAGTTCCCTTCTTGCAGATACATGTATCAAGAAGGGATCCCAGACAAAAGCCATCACTTTGAAGACTGAAATTCAAGATTAGCTTATGTCTTATTTTAGTGATTTTTTTTTTATTTAGGAGTCTGTCTTTCATTTGTTTGTATTTTCTATTTCTCTTTTTTCCTTCATTAGGAAAGTGTATTGATGAGAGGAAATGGAAGTGTGTAAGAGGTGTTTTCTGTGAACTTTCATGTTAAACTGTAGTACATTTTTTAAAAAGTCCTGGTTTTACTGTATTTACAGTATTTATTTTTCTCCTTAGTATCCAACAGCCAACATGTCCAGCAAAAAGGCAAAGACAAAGACCACCAAGAAGCGCCCTCAGCGCGCCACTTCCAATGTATTTGCAATGTTTGATCAGTCACAGATTCAGGAATTCAAGGAGGCCTTCAACATGATTGACCAGAACAGGGATGGCTTCATTGACAAAGAGGACTTGCATGATATGCTCGCCTCCCTTGGTAATGTCACTTTTCTGTTTGTGGTTGACAGGCAAATTTGTGCAGTTAGAATTATAATAATGAAGTCTGGGATACACTCTTCAGGTTACTTTTAGTTTGGAAGCTAAACCAACTATGAATCCCTTTATTTGTAGGAAAGAATCCAACAGATGAATACCTAGATGCCATGATGAATGAGGCTCCAGGCCCTATAAATTTCACAATGTTCCTCACAATGTTTGGTGAGAAGTTAAATGGCACTGACCCGGAAGATGTAATCAGGAATGCTTTTGCTTGCTTTGATGAAGAAGCAACAGGTACATAGATGAAACTCAGACACTTTGCGGGGGCAGGGGGGAAGAGGGAGATGGTACTTTTGTGTTATTTGGGTTTCTAAAAAGTATGCTGATTTTTGCACCATTATAAATGAAGTATGACACAGTAATTGTAGATGGCACATTCTACCAAGTAGTAAGAATTTGACTTTTACTGAGTGAGAGTAAAAACTAACTGGCTGTTCTGTGTGAGTACTGAGGGCTACTAGTAATGTTGTTCTGTGAGTATCTGAAGAAACGTGTTTTAACTGGACAGCATGTATGTTCCTCTGAGTGCAAAATAAGATACCTAAGGGTATGAGGAATTCAAATTGGAAATATGTGATTTTCTACAGCATTAAAAGCTAACAGATGTGAAATCTGTATTACAACTGAGTGTGTCCGCTCCCTGCAGTAGGTCTGAGATGCATCCAAATTCTTCAATGTTTCTAATATTTCAAGACAAGGTGTCCAAGCTACATAAACTCTATTGACACCTCATTTTGCCTTGTGTATGTTACAGCTCTCATGGCAAATGCCATGTGTCATGCCCTCACCTGCAGCTCAGTTTGTTTCCAGGTTGCAGGAAGGGGTCTACTTTAGTGATCTGAAGATAAAAACCAGGTGGCACCTAGAATACAGAAATTACAGCTTGAACTGGCTTGCATAGCAAGATGGGAAGAAAGGAAAAGGCAGAGCTGTTTTACTGTATCGCACTTAAAATGTTGCACCTGTAATCTAGAGGGTAGAGGTTACTTATTATTCATGTAGGCTGAGATTCTGGAGAAATGTGTAGCGAGTGGGGGTGAATCCTTAGGGCAGTTCTGTGGAATCACAGGATATCCGTGCTTTGACATGCTGTGAACATGTCTTACTAGTGCATGCCAAAATTACGTAGCATCTGTACTAGAGATGTCACTGTACCTATAACTTTCCTCACAACTGTCCACAGTATTTCAGTCTAACCTGTGGATATGTCCTCTGAACCTTTCAAATGATATTACTCCATTTCAAACAGCTATTTTCAGTCTGTGTATTTTTAGGACCTTTTGCCTTTTCAAAGACCATCCCCTTCCTGCTGAGGTGTAGGTAAACAGGCCTTCTGTTGGTAAGGCCTTTTCAAATGTTAATTGACTTCCTCCCTGTCAAGGAAGATCTCTTTACCATCTCCTAGAGAAGGAAGTTTTGTTAATAGGTTAATTATTTTCTCTCCACAGGTAGTCTGACTCACTGTGCTACAGGGTTTTTTTTTGTGTGCACCAAAACAACAGACTGCAAATTACGATATAAAGAAAATTATTGTGCTAACAGTTCTTTTGAACAGTAACTTTCTATGTCTATGTAAATAATAAGTTACTAGTTCAGGCCCACATGTACTGATAAGATTGATCTTACTATCTTTCAACTCTGTGTGGTAAATGTTTTAGTCTAGTCCTAGGATGATTTGAGGATAATGCTTCCACCATTTCTTTTGTGTCTTACGCCATCCTGAAATGCTAACCAGAAAACATGTTAGATAGTTATGCTGTTTCATTGATTTTTCAATTCATAGCAGTCAAAATACAGTCTTCAAAATAACGTGATGTATTTGTAGGACCCATGTCATGTTTGCCTTTTATTCATTTTATTCTCAGAGTTGCCTTCTGATAAGTTTGTTCCTTTTAAACATAAACAAAAGGGTTTCCAGTTATGTCAGACCTTTTTGGTTTTATTTTTCCACTTCGTACTCTCCATGAGTGTGTGTGTGTTACTGGCCTGATTTTCTAGCTCTACCTCAGTGTAGTTCTTTTGAAAGAGTATAATACAAATCAGATCCTCTTGATGAGGATAAGGCAGTTGTACTTGCTGGTTTTTACTTGCATTTCCTGTATTGCAAATCTAGTTGAGTATATTGCTTTAGCATTACTATCATGTGTAGTACTATGAAATTATTCTATAGTATTATAGTATATAATAACTATAAATGATAACTATAAAAGTTATATCTGTCTTCATTTGTTAGGTCTGATCTTTGATCCTGAATTGTCATCTGTTTTGTGCTGCCTGAATCTTAAGTTTTGCTTCATTAATTTGTTACTCCCCATCTACACTGAAGCTGTGTGCGAGGGAGAGTGGGTTTGCTGTTTGTTTTACAATTTGGTGCTGCTAAAACTTCTAGTGTATTCCTAGTCTAGCAACCTAGTTCAGTGTTTAAACACCTAGCTGCTCAAACAGGAGCAATCTGTCTCCTTGAGGCTAAACTTGGAGCACCAAAGGCTTTGCATTCTTTGAATACTAATCCTTTTGTCATCTCAGCACTTGGTCTCTGTAGGACTGCAGAAATAGAAAACCTAATCTGTCTCACTGCTTTTCCCCCTTCTTTATGCACATCTGCTAAGAGACAACTCCAGAGTTTGACCTGATTAAGATGGGTCTGGCTAGTTGAACATTCTCTGAATTTTTGAAGTAGAACATGGCTGTTAGCCTTCTTCATTTGGAGTCAGCAGTCAAGGGTTTGCCTACACTGGGATATGATGCTGGTTTAATTAGCAAATGTTGAAATATGTTTTTCCCTTCCCCACAGCATACACCACCCCATGATAATTTGCCATGTTCACGGACTGCCTTTCAGTCCCAATTCCCTCTTTGCTTTTGTCTCCTGAATGAATTCTGTTTCCTTAAGTTATTCAACTCTCTTTCCAAAACAGAGCTGCTTTTTTTTTTCTTTTTGTCACATTCTCATGGAATCTACATCATTTGATGGGGGTGTCTGCGTATGATTTCCAGCTGTTCTGCACAGTTTACACATTCATTTTTTGAACATACTTCTACCTCCTCTATTCGGTTATTGATATTTCTCCAACTGAAGTTCGGTAACCAATTTCTTTATCAAATGAAGCAACTATTGTGCATTTAAAAGCATGGTTGGTCTTATTTCAACATTAATTGGTTTCTGCATTCTTCTGTCTACTATTTGCTGCTTGCATTCCGTTTTTTCATCCCAAAACTTTTCTGGAATTGTTTGGCAACTGGTTATTCTACCCATCTACTGAAATTGAATTAACAGGACATACTTAGCAACTGCTTTATTCCAAAATCACCTGCTAATATTTTAGCATAAATAACTTGATATATTGTACCTTTTTCTTTACTAGCTTCTCTGCCTCTACATCTCAACAATTAAACATTCTTTCTCCCTTCTGAGTTAACTTGCTCAATCCTGTCTGAAAGTCTTTTCTGTTATAAACTGTCCCTGGACACTTGCCAGCAGCTCTGTATCCACGTAAACTGCTTCCAGTAACAGTATTGTGTAGAGTGAAGAGCCAGCCAATGGTTATTTAGTCCCCAGAGGAAACTAGTTTATAGAGGATACACAAATATATCTAATTAAGTCAAGAAAACTATAACTGAATTAAGAGAACAGCTTGTGTAAAGAAGACTAGCAGTGGCAGGAACTTGTTTTTCCACTTTCAGCTGTTAAAGATCAGTGGGTGGAAACACGTGTTAACTGGATCACAGCAGATCAGGCCCTCTTTTCAAAAATCTGTATGAATTGCATTAAATGTCCCTCTCCTCCCCTTTGCATTCAAGGAGTTTCCTTAGAATCCAGTAAGAAAAATATTTTGGACTCTTGGTGCAAACGCATATTACCCACTGTATTAGGTAATTGCATGTCTGCCAGTATGTCTCTTCTACTGCTTTTGAAGGCTTGGCTAAGAGCTAGCTTCCCCTTTGTGTTTCTTTCTAGGGTTCATCCAAGAAGACTACCTGCGAGAGCTACTCACCACAATGGGAGACAGGTTCACGGATGAGGAGGTAGATGAGTTGTACAGGGAGGCTCCCATCGACAAAAAGGGGAACTTCAACTACATTGAGTTCACACGCATCCTGAAACATGGAGCAAAAGACAAGGATGACTGAGCAGATCCTCAGCTAACTGCAGATAGCTTCCCCCCCCCCTTCCCCCCCATTAGTTTTATTTCTCAGGATCTGTTTTCTCTTTTTTCCTGTTGGGACCTTTTGCATACATTTTTAGCGTTCCAGCTTTTTACCTCTGTGGACTCTGGGCCTGCTCAGGCACACCTGCACCTTTGTAGTAAGACTGTACATGGACAGGGAGGGAGGGAGGATAGCTTACAGTGATAGAGGTTCAGGGACAAAGATCAGTGAATGCACAGGCCCAGGTAAAAATGTCAGTGCTACTCACCCTAGATAGATTCATTTCACAGTTTTGATGGTAGCTTTTCAAATAAAACACTGCTATATTAAGCACATCATTAAAGTTTTCACGCTAGAAGTGGACTGTTTAATCATCTGTATATATTTTTGCAACTATATGCAGTCGTGTTGTTACCTATTTTTGCTTTAAAAATGAAGCATAAGTCACTTAAGTATACTGATGTTTATACTCCAGCAACTTCACTTACTACTGTGAGCACATACAATGAAGAAACCCTGTCCTTCAAATTCTACTACACTGTAAATTAATAATTCCTGTCCAGGACTTGCACATTAAACATTTTAAATCCTATGGATGTAATCGAGGGGGTATTTTACCACCTTGGCACCTCCCTTTCTTGACACTGAGCACAATATAAATACTGCTATTAAAAACTTCTGTAGTAAATCCTGGTGTTGTCTTTAAAAAGATACCATATACGAGTAGAATGCTTGAGTGATGCCTCTTATCAGATCTGCAGGACTAACAAGATAGATTTCATTACATTTTGTTGCGGCCTCTTACCTTTTTTTTTCCTTTCTTTTCCTGTCTTTTTACAAAGCACAATGAGGATGGATCTGGATGAAGAAGAAAGGTGTGCTTTCTCTGTCTGAAAATTACATTATTGCTTTCCGAATGAAACAATGTACAATATATTTTGAAGAGCTTCTGCTGAGAGTGGTGTTTTGGGGGTGTGAGAAGAAGGCATTCCTTTTTGTTCTATTTCTCATAATTACATCCTCCAGTTCCTGTGGTAGGGATGCGTAGCAGATTGGCTCTAGTACTCTGAAGCAACTTTGCCATGATCAGAATACTTGTGGTTTTAGTTTTTTGGCCTTGAGAGAAAGGGTGATCAGTGCTGCTTCTGTCACTTCGAGGAATTACATTGTTATCCCTTCGGGATAAATGTCACTTGGTGGAGAAAGTGCTGAGTTTCTTGCTAGGCTGCTTTTCTGAACTTGTATTAAACTTCGTTAGAGGGCAGTGGTTATTTGTTTTAGAAACACACTGTTCTTCCATGAGTAACCTACGAGGGCTGTCGTCTTTTGAGGACAGTGCTGTAGAAGCCGTTCACTGGTACCAGTAAGAAAAAGCTGTGCAGTTTCTGCTCGGAAGCCTGGGCCTGGCTTTGCTCCCCAGGGAGCCTGCCGAGGGCTTGAGGCCAGTTCCCAGCGCCATCGGTAGGTGGCATCGCAGCTCCCGGCGCTAGCTGGGCTGAAGGGTAAACGGTTCCCAGCACAAGTTTGTCGTTGACTCCCAAAGAGCTCGCTTGTTGCCGTGTACAGAGATAAAACAGAGCAGTTCAGTTCCCATAGAAGTTCCCCTCCTACCACAACACTAGTGCTGCCCGGAGTTTTCAAATTGCAGCTTTTGTATGGCAGTAATCGAATTCATGCATTACAGAAGTGAGTAAAAAGAGGTTATCTGCCAGCCGTTGTTACAGTCATGGATGTACAAACACACATGTGGTGTATGTTTGGAAAAGATTGGGTTTCAAAGGGACGTAAGGCCTTCCTTGTAACTCAAACCAGATACACACTCGTACATTTCATTTCTCAGCATCTCTGTAAGCACCCTTCTTGTTCTGTGAGATCAGCTTTGAAAAACTACCCCTTCCCCATTCAAATTTATATGTTTGCATAGCTTTGTTTACATATGAAAGACTAAAACTTGTGATACAAACTAAACTGCTGATGCTGGGAGTGAGGCAGCTGGTATTTATCTACAGCAATAAAAGGCAGTTGTTAAAACCCCAGTTCTCGCTTCTGGGCCAGGGCTATGATGTTGCCATATAGCAACGCCTATATGCTGTTTGGTCTTTCGATGATGAATGGTAATTCACTAATGCTATTGTTCTTCCCCTTGCCTTGGGGACAATCTTTGTTTTACTCTCCCAAGTTTAGTGGCATTTAATGCTCATAAAAACATGTCAGGGAGACTGATAAAAACTGACTTTGGTAGGTAGTTCAGAGGCCTGGGATTTCTCTTGCAAAGACATTTTAAACCCCCACTCACCTCTGATGCAGAAGGTGCCTTGAAGTCTGTGTCTGCCTGGAACCAGTAACACTGGTTTTAGAGACTAATTGCAGTTCTCACTCCTGGCAAAACCCTAAGAGCCGCATAGTCTCCAAGTGTTTTCATTGAAGTGGGTCAGCAGAACGTGAAGGCGTTTGTGGGGGGATGCCTTTCTCTTTTTATTGTTATTAATTCAGTTGTTTTGTAGCTAGGCCACTTGAGTGGAGGGCTGGAACAATGTGGCCTTCAATCCTCTCAGCTAGAAGAGAGAATTAAAAGTAGGTCTGCAGCATTCATGCTGAATGTTAAACCGCTGAACAATTGAAGGAGGGAGGGTGGAACCATCACAAGTGGCTGTGTTTCTAATTGTGATTCTTCCCCCCCCCCCCTTTTTTTTTTTTTTGGCAAATGAAGGATCTTGGGCAATGGTCCCAGCAGAAGGGATTAAAGCGATCATTCTACCTGAAGAAAGACTCTTTCCTGCTCTTCAAGGTGAAGTTCCCAAAAGCTGTGATTCACAAGTGGGGCTGGTATGTTTGTTTCCTGTGGTTGCAGAGGCAACAGAGCTGAACCCTAAATGAGTTTTAGCTTATAAACCGTTTCCTCTCCAGGGTTGTTTGTAAACGTTTTCCTCTTTCGGGCTATTTGTGAGAAGCAGTGCCTGGGAGTCACCAGGGAACTGTCTCGCACATCCTGTATCTGGCCTCACACCACCCCCCCCACACACACACTAGCTGTCAGTGCAGGTCAAAACAGGCAGATTGTCCCTGCCTTTCCTCTGCTTTAATAGGGTGTGCTGTGAGCTGCCATGGCTCAGCACCTGGTTATTCTTGAGCAACTCGTCCATCTCCACCCTAGGGGCAGTCATTTTGTAAGCTGTGCTGTCCCTGCTTGTGAGTTACAGCCCAAACTCACGTAGAAAGTGCAGTGGTGACTCCTTACCTCTGCTCGGTACTTTTTGTTGATGAGATTCAGCACTGCTTTAGTGCGCTTGCTTCAATAGTTACTAATTTTAGTGCCTAACTCCCCTAGATGGGGAGAGAGCAGCATCTGTCAATCTGGCAGGCATGCCTCACTGAGTATAGTACCAGTAATGTCAAGCATTCTTTCCTGTCACCCAGATACCAAGTAGGGGGTATTTAACATGACGATATCCAAATGTCAAATAGAATGATGCTTGGTCTAAAAAATGTGAGTGTCTTATGAGAATTCCTATCACCAGGGTAGTGGTGTCTAAATGCTAGGCGCTTGGTATGACCTTTGTGGACTGTTTGCAGGCATGGTTTGTATCGCTATTCAAACAACCTTAGCTAACTGCTGACTCATCGCTAGTTCGACTCTACAGATCCCATTGCTGAAGTATAAAACTTGTTTCAGCAGCACTCATTAGCTGTGGAAGGCAAACCTAACTAGAGTTCCTCTGTAATCACCATGAGATCAGAGGTCTCATGTAACCTGAGTAAGAATATAAAAAAGTGTCCACACAACTTTAACAGGGATGCATACCAGTCCCAGCAGACTTATTTCAGTGAGGAGGTAGGAGCTGCAAATTAAAGATACTTGCAGCTGGAAAATTCCTTTTCAAATAACAGCAGGTCACTGTGACATTGGAAATGGTTGCAAAAAGCTCCAGTGAGACCACAACCCTTGCATGCTGCTGCCCCCCCCCATGTATACAAGGTTTCCTGAGAAATCTGCTGAGCTCTGTGCCCCACAGTCTTAGGGAGCTTCAAAGCTACAGGGCTGGAGTCAGTTAAAAGGGGAGTTGACAAGCTTCATGTTAGAAAGATAAGCTCGTGAACTTTGGGATACATATTTTGAAGAGAATTAAATGGAACAAAATTACTTGTAGTTGGTTCTTGCCTGTTTCTTTTACTGATTCAGGGAATAAGGTATTGTGTATGTATTAGAACCTGAGACACATGATGTGCAAAACATCAGTGATGACAGTTAGTGCTATCCTGTTGGCAAACAGGGGAACTTGGCTATGAATCTAAACCCTTCAACTTTGCCTGCCCCCTCCTCTGCTAATAAAAGAAGGTAGCAGTGTAATTGTGTTGTCAGAAGACAACATTTCTTTCAGACTTTCTATTTGTTGTTTTTTTTTTTTAACTAATTCAACACAATCTTAGAATTTAACTTGTTTCTCTGCTGTAGTAGGTGTAGGTACACACACTGCATTGGTCTCACCAGTGTTTGTTATTGTTTCTTTTTAGTATGTACATTGCCTCTTTACATAGGTGGGGCAGAGAACAGCAGCACTGTTACAACTGTTTGGGGAAGTCCTACTACATGGTAGACCTACGGCAAAGAAATCATCAAACGTGAATGAAATGGTGAGGAATATACTCCAAAAATGCCAAACTCTGATTCACTTACTGGAAGATGGCTGTAGGCCACCTGAACTGCAAAGAGGAGGATAAACTGTTGCCATGGAGTGCTGGTTACAACTGCGTGATTATCAGAAACCCAACCTGGTAGCAACTACAGCCAAATTTGGAGGAAGTTACAGTGTGGAGGGATGAGGCTTGTAGGAAGTACTTGAGTGTACTCTGTTCCGGTTGAAATGCATGCAGCCTGCAGCCCCTAACATTTTCTGCCCCAAGCTCCAGACACAGAATTTTGGTAACCGATGAGCCATCTAAACTGATGAGTATTAAAATACCAGAAAGACAAGATAAGGGCTGAGGCACTGAAGTATTTCCTGATGCAGCTGATCACAGACATGACTGTCTGTTGAGATCCCAGTAGTCTGCCTTCTACAGGGGCTGGACACCAATGTCTAGGCAACTCTTTAGGTAGCTCCTTACTTTAGCAATAGCTCTTCCAGGGTTGTTTTATATGTGATGTTCCACCCACTCCCCCTCTCACCCCCCTTTCCTCCTGTCCTTTATGCAAACACTCGAATGCCTTCCACATGTCCAGAGGCCTGCGTCTAACCCCTTCTATTACAAGCTTTACACATGCCTAAGGGTTGAGGCCCTGAAGTGAGAAAGGCATTCCCTTCCCTGCTTTGTGTACCACACCTTGGGCCTCAGCTTGAGATAAGATTCAAAGCAGCTAATAAGCTGTAAGGCAGGCTTTGCAAATTTTGATGAGTAAAAATTCAAGCACCTCCAGGATTAAGGAGCATTTCAGTGCTTTGAAAATGCTGGCAGTATCTAAATGGGACATCAGTACCTCATAGATTTCAGGCTCTTGGCTCAAACCAGATTCTTGTGCACATCAGTGGATGCAGGGCAGTAGGGCAGCACATGACAAAACTGTCATTTGAGGGCAGTAGGTAAGGAGGCTAGGAAAATAGGAGACTGTTTTGGCTGATACTCTTACTGGCAACATCCAGAAGATCATACCCTACACCAGGGTTTCAGGGCTGGCAATTGTGCCTCTTCCACCACTGATCTCAAGTACTGCTATGAGAGAGCAAATGTCAAACAAAGGAGTGCTGGCTGCTTATTTTCACAACCGCTTTGCAGACTGGAAGGGTACTTTACACATATGTGACTGATTCTGGATTATTCTTACCCGTGACAGATTTAGTGCTCGCACACACCCTTTGCAGGAATGTTTTTGTTACCTACTGCTGGTTTTGAAAGTGACTATAAAAGCAGGGAAAGCATTTGGAAGATGCTGTTATTATGAACAGGTTAGGGTGTGTTTATTTTATTTATTCTTACTCCAATCCCTCCATGCCTCCCTTAAGCCCATTCACAGGCTTTCCTTTTACAGGAGCATTGTACTGAATTCAGTAAGGTCACCTAAAAGAGGTCATTTCAGCAACATTATGTGAGTTTCCAATATTTACCCTTACATACCAATAGTAATTCTGGCTCATTTCCTGACTCTGCTGTTCTTAGGGTTTTTTTGGTCTTTCATTTGGTTTTTTTTTTTTTTTTTTTAACTTTTGTGGGTTTTTAAAGGTACGGTTTCCTTGAGTTTCAGCCTCTAATCACTATTACATTAGTGACTTTCTTATACAGTTTGCCCCTATTTCTGTGGCAGTTGAAATGTTCATATGGCGAATCTCCTTGCATTTCTCTGCTATATGCGGCTGATGTCAGACACCTGTAATATCTAGGCATGTCCTTACACGGTCCACAAAGCTTTGTTTCAGGCTTTTTTCTTTTACCTCCCGGAAGCTATGGAGAAAAGGACAGCAAAAAATCTGTTTAGAACAAAAGTTGGCTAGGGGTAAGGGCAAGAAGTTTTATCCCTGGAAATAAAAGCAATGCGGCATGAAGTTATTTCTAATATGGGTACCTTTTAATGAATCTATGCTGCTTAGGTGATTGAAGACATTAAATTGGCCTTTCCCTAAAGTAAGTAATTAACTTTCAACACAGAAAATTAAATTGCTTAATATTATTACACAGCTATCTGAACAATACTTCTACTGTCTTGTGGCTTTTATTGCTTTTTTGCCCCCGGCATTTGTATGTAATCATGCAGACACCATGAGACGTATTGAGTAAATAAATTGGGGCCCTTTGCACAGTACAATCTTGTTTTATATAGTCTTATACATATGCTATTTTCATAGCCAAGTAATAAATAAGAGCAGAGTTAAGAGAGAAACTTTGGGCAACGCCAGTCTGTCCTATAATACATCGTCAGAAGTAGTGTGGACTCCTAAAATAAGCTATGTCTTTATTGGGAGAGAGACTCCTGAGTTGACTTCAGTAGGAATTTTGCTATTAGGCTGACGTATTTCCTACTCCTACACTGTGAAAAGCTGTCTGAAGAGCAACTTCTGTGTCAATGCTCACAATGCTCCCAGGGCTCCAGACAGGTGAGTAGGTCTCTCTCTCGGTGTTTGTACAGTGTCTAGCAAAACAGGCAGCGGTTGTATGCATGTGAAATTATAATGTCTTAAGGCATTTCCATAATAAAAGTAATAAGCACTTTTCCAGTGGAGGTGACAGAAGCTCTGTTTGAACAGCTTTTGCTGGGCCCTCTCTAATTCATGAGAACATAATTTTCACCTCTGGCTTTGGCTAGGCTGATTTAGCAGCTTTCTGTTAGCAGTGTTCTAGATAACAAGTGGCAAACAGAATATTCCATGGCTGTCTCATCCTTTCTTATCCTACAGCCTAATGACAAAAGGAGACAATTGTGCCTTGTTTGCTAACTACATGCTGTGCTTTATCTTGCATTTTGGCTTATGTTGTCACCAAGTTGCTAATCACCATTCTGTGACACAGTCTGCACAGCTACTCCATGCACCTCCTGGCTGCATTACCCAGGCATGGTATCGCAAAAGAGCAAACACAAGCATTGGTACCTGTCGATAACTGCTGCTTAGAGCAAAGTTGTTCCTTTTGCCAGTCAGTGCATCATCATATCTCCAGGCCAATAAATAAACACTATTATGCATCATCTGGGTACCATATGGTCTGTATGCTTCTGACTAGAGCTGAGTTATGTGCATCCAGTAGAACCCTCCAAGCAGTCAGGTGAGATTGCTATCTTCCAGCCTCAGCAGTGGTCTGCCTTAGCAGTAGTAAGGCTTCCACACCACTGTGTTGTGAGGAGAATCAGGGAAATCCTCTTGTACCAGAAAGATTTTGTTCCCTTAGGGAAGTGCTGGAAGTTCTGCTGACCCTCCCAGGCACAGATGAATAAGTAAGCTAGCTGTTCCATGTCAGTCATGCTGCACAGCCTACAGCTCTGCATGCTAGTGTCTGCAGCTATAATGCCCCCTCAGACAACTTGTCTTGTGTTTGGATGTCTGAAACTGTGGCTTAAATGAGCTCATCTTATGCAGCTTTTAATTTGTCTTGCAAAAGAAGTCCATTCTACTTTGGACTCTTGCTTTGGCACCATGCTTGAATGGACAGAACCAACATACTTTGCTGGAAGTGACTGGGTTAAATGTGTCAGCAGGCTAAGTTCTTCCACACAGAGAAAGTGGAAATGAAGTCTGAATCAATTCCTAGAGTAGCACAAATTAGTGAGCTACTAAGAGCCCTCAGAGAGGCTCCCAAAGAGCTTTTCACTTAACCCAGGTAATTATAGCTGCAGGTGCCCATGTAAGCATGAGTCACATAGGTGAAAGTAGTGTCGAAGACTCAGCAAGACTTGTTTTATAAGCCTAGGAACTGAGTTCAGTGACATTATATTGACCTTACTGCCAAGACAGTCCTCACCCTAATGGCTAGCCAGAATTAAAGCACATTATGGTCATTTGAAACACCTGGGACTATGACAAATTGTATTGGCCAAATCCTAGTCTACATCCATACAAGTAAATCCAGTGCTCATACAAGTTTGACAGGGAAACTTTGGCTCCATGCCTGCAACTCATTTTTTAACAAGTGAAGATCTGTTTCCATCCTAAAGTATTTGAAAGGAACTTCTGTTTTTGAGAACATGAGATAACTGAGGTAACAAATTACTTCATCATCTACCAATGTCCTATAAGCAAGGGTGCACAGGTTTTGCAAAACCTTCCAGGTTTCAATCCATCCTGAACTTGGGCTTCTCTACAGAGTGAACTGTACTTTTATTGTCTTAAGTGCTTATATGCCTGATTTCTTTTTCTTTATCTTTACTTTTTTTCTCTAGAAGATACATACCATAGCTAATGTTCTAGGCTAAGCTGAACATCTTCATTGTTATTTCTGGCCTAAAGCCATATGTGGTCTACAGTGTGATGATGTTTTTGGGCCTCACTTGTGTCTGACTCCTTCACAGCCTGATTCCAGCGATCATATGCTGAACATGTTTAGCAAAGGTAGGTAGCACTGAATTAAACACAAGCACAGTGGCAACTAGTGCAGAATCATGTCTGATAAGATTCATGCCTTTTGCATTCCATCTCAATATGCAGAGCTTACATACAGCAAGTAGAGACCTGCGTGCAATTTCTTTTTGAGCTTGAGAAAGCTGAAGGCTCTTACAGCAGAAGCTATTCTAGACTGAGACCTTTTTCTGCTCTTCCTGTTGAAGCTGGACTTCTAAAGGAGGGTCAGATTCATGGAAGGACAAAGAAAGACAGAAGGAGACAGTATGTGTGCCTGGCTCTAACTCAAATGTTTCTGAAGCACTTGACAACAGGCTTCTTCAATGTGAGGCCCAATACATTTTGTGCATTTTGGTAAAGCAAAAAATTCCTCAGAAGAAGCCAGGTTTGCCTTTTCTCTTAGGAAGTGTTCTTACTGAACCATAAAACTAGGTTCAGTATTTTCTTTTTTCTACCTCCTTTTATATTTTGTACATACCTTTATTATTGGTCTTTCTTTCTGCCCAGTTAAGAGGTTTCCCTTCCTAGTATGATGGCTGACATCAGTCTCATATTTGTATACAAAATTTTATCTTTTTATTGGATATACTACTGGTGAACTGCAGACACAAACTGGGTGATGGGACTTCATCTGCTGCATTAGTTGTAATGGCAATTACTAATATAGGGTCTGAGTTATTAAGGATTATTGAATTTGTATTTTTTTCTTAATAGAGCAACCGTTGTATCTGTATTTAATGGAAACTCAGAGTTAAGCTGCTGGTTTCTGATTTCCTGTTGATTAGGTTTGGGTACTGTGTTCTGCAAGGACATAGCTAAGAGAAAGAGTTTGTTTACACTCTTCACTTCCACTTGGGCCTAAACTTCTAGCCGGTGAATTTCTGTAGTTTTCAAGAACACATAGACAATGGGGCCCTTTTCTGCCCTTCATCTACAGGCTCTTCCACTATACATCCAGTAGAGCACAAGTATAACCTCCATTACATCTATAACTGCTGATGGGGCTGCGGTGTGTGCAGGCAAGGAATGAACTCCTTCACTATGTAACTCAGGAAGCAACTGCACGTCAAAATTCCCCCAACTGGGGGAAAGGTCACAGGACAAATCTGGACCTGCTATTCCTGGTGAAACACCTGCAGTGTACAACTTTTATGCATTCTCTCTCTTGACCTGCCCCCTCTTTTAACAGTCTTTAAACATTCAACAGAAAGATGCCCTACATAAAAGCCCTACATAGCAGGTATAGCCTAGGCCTATGACACGTGGAAAATCGTGGAAGAGCTCCTTGGGTTCCTAGAATGGTCTTCAGTGCCAAAGCACCCAAAGCAATGTTTCAAGTTTTAAGCCTAATTTAGAGGTTTAGCGTTTGCCAAACCTAAGTAATTGTAGAGGGCAGGGGGAGAAGGGGTGGTACATAGGAGCATACCAAATCTGCACTACCCATTAGGACTCCTCCTGCTTAGGTGGTACATGGAACATATCAAATCTGCGCTACACATTAGGACTGCTCCTGCTTAGGTTCCTGCGCTACCCTACCCTCAAATACCAGTCTTGCCAATTTTTAGCTTCCTCTCAGCAGAGCTGTTATGCCACAGCCCAAGCATACCAACAAAGAGACCTCCATGCCTTTAAACAGTGCTACTTTTCCAGGCATGGATTTTCCCTGCCCTCAGCTCCCAGCCAGACTGGCTCTCTGGTGCAGGATTAATTTGGCGGAAGGGCACCTTCAATACACTCCCATTGGTTTTGCTTACCATAATGGAGAACAACAGCATAATGGTCAAGCATGGGGAGAAAGGGAGCATACAAGTGCCTGCATGAGTGAATTCATGCATTTACACTCTTTCATTTTCTCCAGATGTGGTGCTTAGGGTTTGTAACATTGCAGTAAGCTGTGTAGCTCTGTCGATGTTTTTGCAGCGTCCTGTGGGAGGATTCATCTGTCCCTACCCCATATCCTGGCAGAAGTAGCATTGGTATGGCAAATCATGAAAGCAAACTGGCTCTGGCTTCACATCTGTGGTTCCATCAGTGGCAAGGCATTGATCCAGTGGCTCATTCTCTCATGTGTGTTAAGTTATGCAACAAGCCTGCTTGTTTGCAACTCTTGTTTTAAATTGTCTGGGATTAAGTCTATTCCACGCTCCAGATAGGTCCGTTTTCAGCTGTCTGACCCAGGCAACCCTTTGTATATCTGCTGCATCCCAAGACATCCTGCTCTCAGCTTTGGGGCTATGCAAGTCAGCACATTCCCTTTCTCCTGGCACATTTCTGTACAAGCCTGCCTCTTCTCAGCTTTCTAAGCCAATTTCAGCGATGTCAGCGTGTGCTACATTCCACACCTTTCTAGTCCCAGTTTCTATCTAAACTCCATGAATCGAAGAACAGCACAAGACAATCTGTTCACAGTTCCTGATCCAGTCAGAATATACCCATGTGAAATACTTTTGGTCCAGCTGACACGATTGCAGAGGAGAAGGAATTAGGATCAAGCATCACTGTCTTATTCCATCTTTCTGGGCTGCCATGGAAGAGAAATAATGGTACTAAAAGGGAATCACTATGGACTAAAGGAAGCAAGAATCCTAACAAGGAAAATGCCTGCATAACTAGTATATAAGCAGTAATTAGTACATAAGATGGTACCAAGTTCAAGACACACAAAAACTATCAAAAGAAAGGAAAGCATTAGTAATTGTGTTATTAATTACCTAGTGAAAAAGATTAATAAAGATTAAAATTTCAACTGTATTTCGTGAAAAACCTAGGAAGATGAAACAACGGTGCTTTCATGATTCACTCACTGAAAAGGGAGCTTTTGAGATTTAACAGGAAGCAGTCGGACTGTCAACATGAAAGGAGCGATTGATCAGAGGAGAGTGCAGAGGAGCTCCCGTTACAGAGCAAGCGCAGGAAATCTGTATGATGGGCAATAATTGTGACGACGGAGAGCCCAGACCAAATGTTATAGGGGGCTTCTTAAGTGATGAGAAGGATTAAGAGCTTACTGGTATGAGTTAAAAGGAGGCAAACTAGTAGTAATAGAAGTTAGGGGGGAAAAGGGGAGGCGTTTGAAGGAAGGAGAGAATTTACATTAATACAAAGATCAAAATTCTTTGCTTTGGGTTCAGGGAAAAGGCCAAATGGAGAAAACAAACTGACTAGAGAGATGAAAGTTACTAGTTTTGAAAATGGAGTACAGATTATTAGTGTCTTCTGATAGCAGTGAATGACAGAAATCAGTGTGCTGTTGACAGCAGTGTAGAATACGGTGGCATCAGTATATCTGACAGATGAGGAAAGCTATTATCTTTGTACTTTCTTCTTGAGAATCCCAAATTACTTTGTGCTGCAATTCTTTAGAGGCATGGAGAAAGTTCCTGGTCTTGAAAGAAGATACCAGTAGGCCAAATATAACTGCTCATGTTCATAATAGCTAGAGGAGAAAGGTTAGCAAGGGATGGAACAAGATGGTGAAATCTGGCTGAAATAGGAACAGTATGTTCAGAAAGGCACTGGCCGGTCATTTGCTGAGTGATGAGATCATGGAAAAAACATACAGAATGAAAGAGCATCAGGTAGGTGAGGTCAGGAGCGGTTCTGGGAGATAAGCAAGGAATCATTCCCAGCAAAGGCAAGACTGAACTGACTGTACTGAGTGCAATCAGACTGAGACAAAAAAAAAAAAACAACAAACAAAAACCGGAAGGAAAATTCAGATCAAACCACACTTCAGTTCTGCTGATTTGCTTCGTCTAGAAGTTTACTTAATATTTCATATAGAAATCAAGAGTTTGCATTGATTCCACTCCTCCATAGTCAGTTTCAATAATGTAACCTCAGGACTCTGACAGCCATTTTAAAGCAAAAGTAGGAAACTTCCTGGAAATCAGAGATCTTGCTATCAACACACCTGGGACAATCCATCCAGATGTGTACAGAACATACACAAAAAAAATAAAGTGAAGTAACACCATCAAGTTCAAATTTTATTGTCTTCTGTGCCCCCCTGCTTTTTCTACCTAGGAAAGAGGTGTATAGATCAAGACTCCTGTTTTCCCTCTGATGAGCACTGTCCTCTGTGCGCTGCCCTCAGACAGGGGATGGAGGCTGGGACAGCTAAAGGCAAAGGTTTGCAGGAAAGGGGGTGTTATGAATTGGAGGGTGCCAGCAGACGAGGAGAGAGAGAGAGGTGGATGGATAAAAGAATAGCCAGTGAAGCTCACGGTTTGGCACTACAAGAGGCAACAGCCTCAATTAACAGGGCTCCACAGGGCACACTGTGGAGGGACCAGGTGAACACAGCATATGGGCTGCAGTCAGGGCATGTAGGCTGGGAACCAGCTGGAAAATTCTGGTGAGGGACAGCACTGCCCTGTTTCTAATCTCCTCTTGCTTTGCCTTTTGAATTTTTTGAAGCCACCTGTCATCCTTACTCATGAAGATTCATTCTTACCCTGGAAGCGACCTTACAGATTTCAATACTGATACTAAATGTACAGACACAAATGTGTCATACAGAGCATTTAAAGGTAAAATGGTGATCTAAAAGTAATATGAAGATAAACATTCACTCCACAAAATAGCTTTCTGCATATAGGTTTTGTTGTCAAGGCTGTGCTGCAATATCATTAAGTGACTAAGATCAGGATTTTGGGCTGACTGGGACTGTTTTGCTATCCTGCATGGGCTTTCACTGGCAGAGAGACCTATACTGCCAGTACGGTTTTACAGCAGACAGCTTTATATAGATACTGAGTAAACTATCAGTGCTCAGGAGAGGCCAAATGCTACTACCAGTGAAGAAAATGCTGAAGGTAGCTGGCAAGCAGATCCACTGGAGACATGCAGGCAGAAATCCTCCCATATTCAAATAATATATAATCAAGTCCAGAAAAGAGTAATACTGAGATCTGAATCAGGTACTACTCGGCAGTGTTGATGTGCAGAGAACCTGACACAGTGGAGCTTCAACAGGACAGCTCCTCCTCCTTCCTCCATTGATGACCAAATATTGGACCTAATGGGCCCTGAGGGTTCCCTGCTCCCTTCCACATTATGGATAACAACAAGGACCCATCCTGAGAGATGAGAAGTTATGTAGGCAGCTATTGCTGCTCTTCAGAGAAGGGAAACCAGCTAAAAAACCACACAGGAGCTGAGATTAAAACTGAAGAGTTTCTGGCTGGGTGCCCTCTGGAGGTCATAGCACTCTTTCCCGTTAGAAAGAAAAACATTTGATTTACATAGAAATATTTTTGGCAAGAACGTGGAAAAGACACACTATATGATAGATATGGTTTTGATTACACTTTGAAAGTCTGCCTGAGCGGAAACAGTAGCAGCAAAATAGTTTGCTACCCCCCTCCAAACTTTAAAATAAGGCTTTTCTGCTTAGCCAAATATTAAAATGACATTTCACTGCAAGTTCAGTCAGCTCCCAAAGCTGCTTTCTCTTTACTAAGAAAACTTTTGACTTGCACATTAAACAACGATGGGTAAAAATAATCTTGATTGATCATGCATGGATCACCTCCTCCTGTTTATTTAAATGTTAACCCTGTATCTTTTCCTTTTCTCATTACAACCATCACTTTAACAGCAGACTTGCATTTAATGTTACAGGAGCCTTTTAATGGTGCCTTACGAATATGAACAGAGACAGAAGTTATTTTTGCAAGTACTTGTTGCACAGCACTACTGCTGCAGCAAACACTGTGTTAGAACATGTGTGGCAAAAGCCATATAGCTAAAATTATTTGCAGATCTCCATTTTAAACTCTGACTTCATGTAATTCAGATATCCCATTCATGGGTGGAGTTCCAGGGAGAAATATTTTTCCTCCTTTTGTATAAAAGTTATTTCTATCTCAAACTGGAAGTATTTTGTTGCTGTCAATGTTCCTGCTGTTCTTTAATCTCAGACGTTGTGGATGACAGCCTGGAACAGAACCGTAGAATACCATTTATTTTGGTGCAGATCCTTGAACTTTAGAGAAAGGGCTGGCAAAATGGGGATTCAAATACTGGACCTGGACTGTTCCCAGTCAGTCAGGATATGAGCAAAGAGTTTTCCGATTTTATTTTCATACTCATACTGGAGTTTGAGTTTCTTCTTTAGTCATTCTGTTATACAGGCATCATGAAAAATATGTCACTTACCAAAACATTCTGACTCACTAAGGCCTCACCTACTATGACCAATCTCACTGGAGTCCTGTTTTCTCCTCTTTGACTCTAAGTCACAACCTTGGCAACAGTCCAGTTGCAAGACTGGGCAAACTGAATCTCCTGATAAAATTAACATGATCAGCTATACAGCTGTAAGTGTAACTGTAAGTACATATTTGAATTTTCAAGCCAGAGAAAATAATGTACAAGGTAAATATTCATGTTACTAGATGCACTGCACAGCAAAGACCAAGGTATCAAACACAGAATTTGCTTCTCTTTCCACAGACACGTAGCTTAACAACTTACCAAAGTTGTCTTTAATGCATCCAGCATTCCTGGGCAAAACTTCTTTAATATATTACACTGGCATTCTGCTAAACTAGCATTCTGAACCTACGCAAACACTTTTTCCATAACATTTACTTAAAAGTTTTCCATCGAAATCTTGGTGGTGGTAGGCAGGTAATTACCATTCTAAGCAGACAAGGGTTCTTTAATAAAACAAAGTTTTTCACATAAAACTGGAAATTAAAACAGCCACATCAAATCTGGTACCTGGGAGGTGTATCTGATTAAAGAGGGATCATGAGTGGCACCTTCTGATCTGGAAATGCCCTGCACCCATTATATTAGGGCACACTAAACGAGAAGCCCTCCTCTCTGTGGGCCGCTGGCATAGGTCTCACACTGACAAAACTACCGTCTCTTCCATAGTCAGCTGAGGCACAGTGGTCACAAGGTTCAATTGGCACCCTGAAGGCTGCTGCCTTGAATACTGGGGAAAACCCAGGTTCAGAACAGAGAACTCAAAGGAACTAAGGTCTTGAATCTATTGCAATGCCACATGACCAGAGTCATCTCACAAACTAACCTACTGACAAGGTTACTTTCACTAGTGGAGCTGGGTGTGCTGGGCAAAGGGGACACACATGTCAAATGGAGTGCTGCTGGATTTGTTGCTTTGGCTGGACCTCCTACATCACCACTGCATGCAAAGCGTCCCACCAGGGAAGGTAAGACCTTTCACATTCACCAGGACAAACACCCAATGTAACTGTAAAGCAGAGCCATGCTTCTAAGACCTGTCTTTTTTACATGAATTCAGCAGTTCAGGCCCTATTATGCTCTCTCCCCTTTGGCAGATAAAGAAATTTTCCCTGTTGAAATGCCACTGTACTTTGCCCTTTGAACAGACAAGGAACCACTGACAAGACCACTACTGGTGAAGGAGAGCTCAGTGTGCCAGATGAAGGGAAAGCCCTGGCTAGGCAGGTTTCTCCCCAACCTGCTCCCTCTACCAGGAGGTACATACCCTCCCTTTGCCAGGCTGCATGTGAGGTGCTCCCACTTGGCTGTCCCAGCTCTCACAGAGAAATAGACCTGCTGCACAGGAGGAGTGGCACACTGCTTGTAAGGTTTTGACTTCCAAGCAAAAGGCATGGTCATTGGTCTGTGACAGTTCCAGCCCCCGTTCCGTAAACATCTCTCCCAGAAATATCCAGCCTTGCTGCCTACCCCCAGGAAAAATGCCCCCGCTCACAAACTGATAAAGAAGCCCTTCCCAAAACCGCAACTGCAGATATGACTCCTACATGCATATAGCTTAAATCAATGATGAAGGATGAAGCAGGGCCCTTTTAAGGTTTAACTGAAAACTGCGTTGTCTTTGCCTTTACCTGATGTACCAGAGCAGCATGGCTGCGCAGTCTCACTGCTCAAAAGTGCCATCAGAAGGAAGGAGACTGCTTGTGAGCCTTCATGTTAGAAACTGTGATAACTTCATGTGCATAAAAATAACAAGGAGCAGCATGCAGTGCCTCCACAAAAGAGCAACTGAATTGATTTATCTTTACATGTAATTATGTATCTTAAATCTGTCCTAACTCTACTTTACTGCTGCTGAGACATGGAAAAAAAACACTTTGAACTCAATTTGTTAAGTCAGGCCTAAGCATCAACCCTACTTTTTTCAAAACAACAGTGCAAAAAAAGGTAAGTAGATAAAGCATGAAATATTTGTCAGCATAAACTGAAATAAGCACTGAAAAGAGAACTGTGGAAAAATATGTTGTACTTGCTACAGTTTAGGCCACATCCTGATTTCACATCCTGATTTAATTCAGCACAAGTCTGAAACAATGCCGCTTAAATGCCGCTTAAATCCACTTCACATTTACCCCAGGTAACTGAGCAAATGAAAACCTGGAATGAAATTAAACCTGGTGCTAAATTAATGGTTAGGCTTAGGAGCACAAATGAAAGTATAATATCAAAAACTGTTCTTCCCCTTCCTTCATGTCACATTGCATTTCAAACATATCCAGGCACTGAAACTATTGCAGAGTTGAGCAGTTCCTTAATTACAGGAACTTAGTTTTCAGAAGCACCAAAGGTTTGTGCTTTGAGTCTGCATGGGTTACTTATTCAGTAGCAGACTGAATTTAAGTAGTTGGTTTTGCTCTAGAGAGCTCTGTGCGGCCACTGAATCTATCAGGCTGCAAGTACAGCTTGCTGGGTTTATCCAAAAAGGTTGCTCAGTGTCCCACTGCCTGCCAAGACTGAAATAAAGCAATTGTTTTACTGATCTTCTGCCCGTGATGTAAAGCCTATATATTTTCCTGTCTTCCAGAGTCTATGAAAATGCTCTTGAGAGCAAGAAATCCTGACTGTTAAATCCTTCCTGTTGGAAAGGAGGGGGTAGGTGTTCCCCCAAGCCTACTATGATCATATCTTTAGTTGAAATGCAGTCAGTCCTTTTCCTAGTCACATTTTCAAATGGGTCAAGAAGCATCTAGGAACAAGAATAAATGTTTCTTTCCTTGTAACAAGAACCTAAAAATATAGATCTGTTCACTAAGAAAAAGAGATACTTTCATGAATGCTTCAAGGACAATCCTACATTTTTTGGTTTTCATTCTAAAATGACAATACTGGGACATATATAACTAATGCTTCCCTGTATCAGTAACTCCAACTTGAACAACATATAAACACAGAATTAAAAATCCAACATCAAGTGATACTTGATGACTAAGTCCACTATAAACACTATTGATTTCTGCAAAAACTGCTTTCCAACCCTGGAGGTAGAGTCCACTTTCATGACCTGATGTCCTCAAACCCCTCCTAGCATTACAGGTATGTCACTAACTGAAGCAAACCCCTGGAGTCTCAAAGCAGAAACCTTCAAGCAGGCTCTTCCTCCAGCATGTTCACCGGGACAACTGGAGGTCAGCTCTGAACATCCCTAAGCTACACGTAATGCTCACAAAAGGCAAAACAAGACCTTTCTCCCTGTATGTATGTGTAGCGCTTCTCCTATTAGCTTAGCAGTTATTTACAGCTACCATGGAAGATCTTGTTTCAGGCCCTTAAACTGGACTTTAACCCAAGGGTCTCTAACTCTGTGTAACACTGACTGTTGGGTAAGTCTCTATTAGGTAAGTTGTTTAAATAACTTTATAGAGCTTTGTATAAATAACTACATAGCCATTAAAATGAAGACACAAACCACATTCGGTGACAACGCAGCTGAGTGAGAGAGGAAGTAATTCTCTCTCTATGACTTGATAAATATTTAGTTACAAGAGACTGGGAGAGATCTGTTATCGAGCACACAGGAATCCGGGAGCTGGAACATTCCCCTGGGATGTGTGTCACTTCGTGACTAAACAGCATATGCTTGTTCTAGCTAATGACTGGCAGAATGACTCGCCAGATTTAAAGATCACAGCTTTAAAAAAAGTTTCCACAGTGTGGTTGGGAAAGAGCTTCAGGAGAGGATGATGACAGAGAGAGAAAGATCACAACCTTAAGCCTTAAGGAGGACTTGAACAGTCCTCGTGATACTGGAAATCACAGCTGTTCCAGTTCACCCTGCTGTTTGCACAGCCAGCTTAATATAGTGACCTGGAAAAACAGCAAGCCTTCCAAAAGAAGTTTTAAATGCAAGGGCAAGACATCATGAATAGCTATCTACTCACAGGTGGAGCGAGAACTGAAAAAAAACATACAGTGGACTGAAGACAAGGAACACCTCTTGTAACAGTTACAGACACAAACGTGAAACTGAATACTTGACAGAGTTAAGCAAGTGGCAGGGGTGAAATATTCAAAAATGAAACTCCCTAGAATTTACAGTGTTTAAATTCAAGCAAAGGAAAGTAGCAAGATGGTGTGAAAATACACATGTTTCTAACACCCACTTTGGTTTTCCTTGCCTCTCTCCTGTCATGTTGGATATAAACTCCTGAAACAGTGAATTTTGCCTCTGGAAAATGTGAAAATCAAATTTACCCAATTTTAGTTCTTCTAAATCATGGCCTTTTTAGTATGATCTCTAGGTCACAGAACAAGGAGAAAATGACGTACCACAAAAAGGCATGTCTGACCCAGACCTCTGGATCACAGATTTTTATCAATTGACCTGTAGGTGAGAGTTGATCACAAGGTATCAGAGATAATACTAAGCACAATGTAAACAGCTTTCCATAAACAAACACATACAAATAAATATATGGGGTAAGAGGGATAGTAACAGTCAAGTTAGATGTATTTTAAATTTGATTGTAAATGGGGAAACCATTCCAGCAACATTACACACAAACTAAGTCCCACCAGGGTGAGATCTGACATGACTCAGCATTCCCAATGCTGTTCCTTTCGTTTGGGACAGCCAGGCAGGAGCTGGTGTACACACTGTCCAGTTTCCTACTTAGTATGAATGAGGGAAAAGGACAGAGTGCAAGTATATCATTGCATGTATTCATTCCTTAAAGTAAATTCAGTCCAAGCCTTCCTTGGACAGTCAGTGTTGGGGATTAAGCCAGGGCTGACTGCCCAGTCAAACAAATGCCATTTACAAAGCTAGACTTTGCACTTCAGTAAATGCAGGGATGACCAGCAGCAAGAACTCAGGTCACAGGTCCCAAAATACTTTCAAAATTGATAACGGGATAACTCCACCTAACCGAAACCTTCCTCATTTAATCCACTGTGTTGAAAACAAATGGTAGTGCCACCGAAGAAGAAACATTGCAGATTTAGGTTTTAATTACTTTTTCAGGGCAGCTCCACCCCAGGATCCTGATGTATGGCTGAATTATGACACTTTACAGGGTGCTGCAAGAACACAGTATGTGGCTGCTTTCAGCTTATCAAAAGGAACAGGACGATTTAGATTAAACCTTTTTCCTGGGAGTTCATGACAACACGTTTTACCATAGGCTTCCTATAGGCTAGCAGTACATATGCAGTGGCAGCTATCACAAAACACAGTAGACACAGAATCACAGAATTATTTAGATAGGAAGAGACCTTTAAAATGAACAAGTCAAACTGTCAACCCACTGCCAAGTCCACCACTAAATCATATATCCCTAAGTGCCGCATCTACGCATCTTTTAAATACGTCCTGGGATGGTCACTCTAACACTTCCCTGGGCAGCCTGTTCCAATGGTTGACAACCCTTTCAGTGAAGAAATTTTTCCTAATATCCAATCTAACCCTTCCCTGGTACAACTTAATGCCATTTTCTCTCATCCTGTCACTTGTTACTGCAGTAACTCTCTGAGTAAAGAAATTCAAATGCAATGCGTTTTACATATATCTCCAAAGCTGCAGTCTCTTACAGAGGACACTTCTCAGAAAAGCTAATGTACTTATTTCCAGTAAAAGTTTTCTCTTTTTATTCTTTCCTCCTACCTTCTTTACTTGTTTGGTTTGTTGTTTTGGGTTTTTTTCTGTAAACAGTGAAAGAAAAGTTTATGAAGGAAGTACTCATTTGTTACAAACTGGTTAATGACACCAAGCTGTGTGGTTCAGTTGATACACTGGAGGGAAGGAATGCCATCCAGAGGGACCTTGACACACTTGTGAGGTGGGCTGATGCCAACCTCATGAAGTTTAACCATGACAAGTTGCAAGGTCCTACACCTGGGTTGCAGCAATCCCAGACACAGCTACAGGCTGGGCAGAGAAGAGATTCAGAGCAGCCCTGCAGAAAAGGACTTGGGGGTGCTGGTCAATGAGAGAATGAACATGAGCCAGCTTCAGTGTGCGGTCGCAGCCCAGAAAGCCAACCGTATCCTGGGCTGCATCAAAAGGAGTGTGACCAGCAGGTCGAAGGAGGTGATCCTGCCCCTTTATTCTGCTCTCATGAGACCTCACTTGGAGTATTGTGTGCAGTTCTGGTGTCCTCAACATAAAAAAAGGACATGGAACTGTTGGAACAAGGCCAGAGGAGGGCCACGAGGAGGATCAGGGGACTGGAGCACCTCCCGTATGAAGACAGGCTGAGAAAGTTGGGGCTGTTCAGCCTGGAGAAGAGAAGGCTGCATGGAGAATTCATAGCAGCCTTCCAATATCTGAAGGGGGCCTATAGGGATGCTGGGGAGGGACTATTCATTAGGGACTGTAGTGATAGGACAAAGGGTAATGGGTTAAAACTTAAACAGGGGAAGTTTAGATTGGATATAAGGAGGAAATTCTTTCCTGTTAGGGTGGTGAGGTACTGGAATAGGTTGCCCAAGGGAGGTTGTGAATGCTCCATCCCTGGCAGTGTTCAAGGCCAGGTTGGACGAGGCCTTGGGTGATATGGTTTAGAGCGAGGTGTCCCTGCCCATGGCAGGGGGGTTGGAACTTGATGATCTTAAGATCCTTTTCAACCCTAACTATTCTATGATCATTATGGCCTTACCACAATGCTTTATAACTGAGTTTGTATGCCTGTGTCTGCGAAGGCATTCTGTTAATTGCAGAAAAAGGGAGTGATTCTTAACAAACCTGAACTTTGGCAGCTACTTCATTATCTTAGTAGCAGATTCTGTAAAAGCTGCTTTATAATTAAGCTTCAGAAGTATCTCCGTACTATCACTCAGAGGTGAGGCTACACAGAACAACGGAAGACTACAACCAAGGTCAAGGTCTCCTCAGAGTCAGACAAGATGCAAAACCCTAATTCTTCAGCTTCAAAGGATAAAACCTGTGAGCAATAATTTCACTGTCAAAGCTAAACTCATGATAAAATACTATCAGATTGTCATCAGGTCTCAGTGTTCATTATGCAGGACACATCACCTCCTAGTAAGGCACAGTACCTAAATATAGGCTCTGGAACATTAACATTTGGTCCAATTCCCCCATTAGCATCCCCATTTTCCATTCTTAAACATGGATTGTGCCTTGCCCACAATAACACAGAAAATTAAGTCTCACAAAGAACTGAGCATCACATTGTTCCCCTTCTGTAAACACCGCCAGACTAGAAGTGCCCAAAAGCTGCCATGGAAGACAACAGACGTTTCTGCAAATTTTGCTCTTCTGAAAAGCAAGATTATTCATGGCATTAATAGCTGCAGGACCAAAGACTGCTGCAACTCTTCACTGAAATCTAAGGCTGAGCCACCAGGCCTGGGATAGTAGCTAACCTGCTGCAAGAGTCAGCTGAATCCAAAACCAACTATCTTTAAACCAACTTGGTTACTGTTTCTAGCTTTGGATCAGCGTTGCTGTCACGCAGGCCCAGATTCCTTGTGTAAAGGTTTCCCTGAGCCACACTACTTCCTGACCCAGCTATCATAGAACTTTAAACTATAGTCCTACATACGAGATTCCCTCTTCCCATTCAGTAACCTTTTATTTTCTCAGAACTCCTCCTCAGTGTTGTAGTTCTAGTTTAATGCATCCAGGTACTATCTCGCACACCAAAAAGAAAAAAAAAAAACAAAACAACCAACCAACCAAAACCATGTGGTACTTAGGCTTCATAAAGGAATTTCTCAGTCAGTTGCATTATTGCTAAGGAGTGCTGCAAAACCACGGAGTTCTGTAAAGCTTGCCCTTGCCACCACTGTAGTCTAAGTTTTGTCAGTGTTCTAAGCCAGGCAAAGATTTTCTGCTTTCACTCTATCGAAGCACCCCTGTTCACAGAGAATCCAGATCTGCCTCCTACCTGTCTCTTCGGCCAAGAAGGCTCTCCCTCCATTTATTTGCTCCTGCTGAGAAGCACCACATCTGTCAGCCTTGACAATTCCCTTCTGTAAAACAAACCAAAAGTAAAAATGAAAAATAAATTAAAAAATAAACCAGAGCCCTCTACTTCAAGGGCCTGCTCTGTCAGTTCTGAGATCAGAAAAATAATTGTCACACCATGGCTGTTCTCTATGATGTCTAAACATAACTCAAAATGGGTGTTCTAATGCGGTCTCCATTTTGAAGAGTGCAAAATTCCCCAGCAGAATGATGATAGAAATCTGCCAGATAGATTATAATGCTGATGCAGAAAATGTAAATCTTTGTGAAGTATGTGATTTTGTAAAGTATCTATAACAGTTTTTTTTTACCCTGGTGCATATAACCATATGTGGAGGCACAGATGTGTCACACAGATTAGACTCTCTGGGGGCAAAAAGGAAATTCCAGGACATAAGGTTATATTGCTCTTAATCACGAGTGAAGAAGTGCTAATTAATGAATTGTTCTCACTGGACTGGCAGCTTTCAAGGGTCCTGTTTTCATCTCCATAAATCAGGATTGTTAGAAAACAGACTGACCAGTGACCACTACAGCAAAAACCAAGAGTTTTTTTCTAAGATATTCTTTCAAAGTCTGTGCAATGCTTGATGCATGCCTTTTATTTTTCATTAAAAAGAAATCACTTGGTACTCTAATAACCAACACAGACCACAAAGAGCTGAATTAAAGCTGGGCAGAAATATAAGCTTTCAGGATCTAAAGGACAAACTGAGGTTGTTGCTTCAGATGCTTTAAAAGACGAATGTACAATTTGACCTGAACCAAACTTCAAAGTCAGTGAAGGCCAAGTGAAAATAAAAAGAAAAATGAAAAAGATTTCAGCAATTACTTAGCACTGATGTCTCACTAGCAGAAAAACAACATGTACTTACGTTAGAAGAAACATCCATGCCTCTGATAAAAAAACCTGATTGTTAAAACCAAAACCAAATCCCAACAACAGACCCCCAAACTCTGAAATATTACTTTACTTTTCATGTTACAGTATAAATAGCAGTGACAACTGTGTTTCTTATAACACAGATGTTTTTGAATAAATAATAGCAAGAGGGAAATAGCAGCAAGGGGTGAAAGGGAGAAGAACAGAGGAAAATTATTTTTCCACCCTACCAATAACCTAGAGACCTGAGCTCTATAGACGGGGGCGGGAGGAGAGGTGGCAGAGGCAATTTATTTCCCAGATCCATAGAGCTCACCATGATTATCTTTATGGAGCCACTTAGACACATCTCTGCAGAATTTTATTACTTCAAAATAGTGTAATATTTCCTAAAAGGAGAATTACCCAAGTTTGTCATGAAAGGCTTGAGAATTCTGAGGTTTCCCAAGACTATCATTCACTGTAACAGCTAGAAGAGCTTGGAAAATACAGCTAAAGATGTAAGTAGCACACAGGAATATTTGCCAAAACTCCCTTCCTAGCAGCTTACTGCCTCCCACTCCCTTCTCCTGCTGCAATCTCTACATCTGCACTGGGGTTTTCGATGTTCATTCTACAAACAGTTAAAAATTACTTTACATTAGATACTGGCAGCAGCACAGCCAAAATACCTGATTTGGTGGTTTTGGCCCAACAGAGGCTCTAGCAGAAAGAGCTGCCCCAATCTCCTTGCCATGTTCAAGACAAAATTGACTAGTAAATCTGTTGGCAGATTAGCAATGATAAAGATTTCCAACTGATCATTATTATTTAATATGAAATGAGCTCATGATCTCAGGGTGGTTCTGGCTGCAAGGTGGCATTACATCATTCACCCTTACTGTTGACAGTGGAGTTTTTGGCACACATTTAGCAGACAGCACCTGCCTCTCTAGAACTCAGATATGCAATTCATTACTAGTTCAGCTCCCCCTATATACTAATCAGAGAAGCCACAGCTCTGATAATAGGCTTTTTTTTTTTTTTTTTGGCTAGGACATCTGTATCTGAGTCAGAGGAGGACCAGATAGCACAATCATAAAAAGAAGTTACAGTCCTGCCTCTGCAGCAAGTCATTCAATTACCACCTGCAAAACCACCCGAGTAAACCATAACTTAGCCATATTATAGAAGGTACACCAACAGAGACAACTGACAATATGTAGTGAGCTCAGAATCACATATACATGCAAATTATCTGACCATACACACAGAAACCCCTCATGTTCATTTCCTAGGGCAAGTGACCCATCCATCAAACCCATGCCTCTCCATTTTAGAGACAAGGATGTTGCACAGGACAGTGTCAAATGCTTTGCACAAGCTTAAGTAGATGTGCCAGTTGCTTTTCCCTTATCCACCAGTGCTGTACTCCCGTTGGAGAACACCACCAAATTTGGTAAGTAAATTTGCCCTTAGTGAAGCCGGGGTGCCTGTCACCAATCACCTCCGTATTTTCTATGTGCCTTAGCATAGTTTCCAGGAGGATCTGCTCCATGATCTTGCTGGGCACAGAAGTGAGACTGACTGACCTGTAGTAATGCCCAGAAAATATTACAGCATATATAATAACTTCACAAGAAGGCAAAGGATACATACCAAAACAGCACAAAGTAATCTTGTGAGCTTGGTCATATTTGTGGCAATGCAAATGGCATCATGTTAACTGGAGAGAACCTTTTCCCCAGTATTTGCCCAGCAGTAAAAGCTGTTCTGGTTTTACAGATATGGAAAAACCACTGTTGGTTCCCTGTGCCAAGTCCTTCAGTGTCAGATACAGAAGTCAGGTCCCTTGGCTTTTAACTCCCCTGTTCTAATAAAAAAGTTATCCACATACTTAGAATGTATTTTATGTGTTTTGTAAATTATTAAGTAAAAGTATTGCGATTTGACACTGCAAATACCAGAAAAAGCCTAGAAACAAGGTAAAATCTGAGGTTTGGACACTAATGATTATGTTGTGCCTTCATGGCTGACCATATTTTTTTCAAGCTGTAACTGCTGTGATCACTACTCTTGACAAAACAGGATCGACTCTACAATCTTTGATAGCCATGAAAGAATGAGTCAGTAAATTGCGAGTCAGAGATCAGAACCTGTTTTATCCTCTGGAAGTATGTAGAAATCACAACATCTCTGAATTAAGTAAGGACATCTAAAATAACCCTCCTGGGTTTTGTGAAGAAACATAAGAAGTTGAATACCCTAACTTCCTTGCAAATGTTCACGCCTATTAATTTTAAAATACACAAAAATTATCTCCTTGGCTTCTCCTCAGGCAAAGGGGTATTTCCTCCATTCTCAGCATGAAAGCAAGAGGCAAACCCACACAGCTCTGGTACCTCCTGAATTGTCAGCACCAAGGGTTCATAGATAATCTCTGACCTGGACGTTGCAGTTTGTTTTAATATTTCATAACCATATCCTCTTTGATCTGCAAGTCTTTACATAGGCAGTTCTGTACTTTCAAAGTACAGGAACAGACACTGCTTCAACTAATTTAAGAGATAACTGATTTCCATTAGTTATTAAAAATTAAAAAGAAATACTTCTGAAAACATAGTTGAAAGCATTGTTCTATTATCAACAATTTAAATAAAAGTCATCAGTTGCCCATTGTTTAAATTCCACTGGTGATATACTGTAATTAAAAAGAAGAGGAAGACAACTGAACATATTACTGACTTCTGTGTGCTGGAGTCTAGAAACTGAACTCTGATGAGGAACAGACAAGCCAAGCTATTGGTTTAACATCTTTGCACAAAACTAACTTCACCAAGATGAATATTTGTTTTGGTGTGGTGGTTTGGGTTTTTTTTAAGGAGAGGAATCAAGTAGGCATCAGATTTGGTGTTGATAAGTCACTGATCAACTGTGCAATCACCATAGTTACACCTGAGGGTTCGTAACTGTAAGCCTAACTTTGGCTTTAAACCCACAAACGATTAATCAAACCTTTAAAAGGCCCAAACAGTTTCACAGGGAGTGAAATGCCCTTCACATCTACATCTTTGTTTGTACTCTCCCATTTCAACTGAGATACAAACTGTCACCACCTTTTCTGTTGTGCTTGGGGCATTCAGTATCTTCCCCTTGTGGATGTGTCACTGTCTAACAACATAACTGAACTCCTTTCAAAGCCTTCTATGCAGAGATTCAGGCCTTACTTAACCCACTTAATCACTATCATCAAGAACAAAGCATCTTTAAGATATTTGAATTCCATAAAAATTTACCTGAAACTGTCCTACAACTTCTCAAAGTTACTGGGGAACCCAGGCAGACCAGCAGACAAGGGCAGCACAATTATGTAAACCTCCTTTCCTCAGGAATTCCAGATAAAACTCCCAATCCAGCTCTTCTTTGTTATGAGTGTAACATTTCAAGGTTCATTCAGTGCTACTGGGTACCCTTTGCTGCCTGCTCCTTGAAGAAGCAGCAATCATTTATTCCTAAGAGAGAACTCCATGCCAAAGCACCACCTGGCAGCACCAACCCCTACTTTAACCCCCTGAAGCCTTTGCCCTGGCGTGCAGCTTCCCTCAGATAAGCCATGGCGACAGAACACTCACTAAGTTTTTGGTTTCTTCTCTATTCAGCTTCCATGACACTCATGGTTCTTGCTGCTTCCTCAGCTTTGAGCAGGAGCAGTACATGATACTAAAGAACAGATGACCAGCCAACCCAGAAGCAGCTCTGACTGATCACATCTGTGAGGGCAGGTTTTCCCTACTGCCCCACTTTTATTGAAATCCCCAAGCTCCTATAGTATTAGATGAGGTTTCAAAGCAGTGTTAGGCACACTCAAGGCCCATCCAAACAAAAAAAATGTACTGTCGTGATTCACAATGCATCAGCCAGTGACTCGTATAACTGGCTCCCTAGAGAGCTCTTTTGAAGTGTATGCGAGTCAACAGACTGACAGCAAAGCACAATATGACATCACCAGGCACTCATGGGAGCCTCACTGCTTCTTCTGCAGCATGTCTCATTCTCCTGTCTCCAGTATATCTCTTTTATAATTCCCTCTGGCTCTGTCAAAGCAAGTTACACTTTATTAATTTGCTGATCAGGTCCATTCATATTGCAGAAATTAAACTAATGAGAAGTGCAGCAGTTTGAATGCTAGTAGAACTAGAAGTTATAGCACCTTGCCTCACTGAAGTCCTTCCATAAATCTGAACTAGGCCAAAGTCTCACTACTGAGCTCCAAAACCATCTGAACACCCAAGTGTGGCTGTTTGAGTAACGCTAGCCCCCCACTCAAAGCAGCTTGTCCATGCAGTCTGCAGTCCCAGGTAGTCTTGTGTCTCTGTCTCCACCAACACCTGCTTGCCTTTCTGCTGCCTTAAGCTACTGCTGACGCTGGGCCACCAACAAACCTTATCTTATTTGTACTAAATTTTACACTTTTGAAGTGTAATTGGCATTCCTGACAGGGATGCTCTGTAACAAGTTGTTCAGCCACTTCAGGGAAAGTGCATTGCCGAAGATAATCATTAGCATGACTTTCTTAGCAGTTGTCATGCATAACACTGTGCTACCAGGACATGAAAGACTGAAGCTGACTTTGAGAGTGAAAAGTAGTATGGCTATATTCCTGTGGTATTTCATCAATAGTAAGCCTTACATCTCAGCTAATTAGTGAAGCAGGAACACCACAATGACAAGATCAGACTGTTAACAGCGCTCAAAACTAATTTACTGTGACACATGTCACTTGGACAGACTTAGATTTTGGCCAGTCTACAGAGAAGTTTTGCAGAGGCATCTCATTTCCCAGCAGATGCTGGCACAACATGCACACCAGAATGATCATTTCTGCTAGGCATTCCATTCACTAAGCCTTCCAAAAATAATATTGTTACCAAATTTGCAATATAGTATCTTCCATCTGTACATGCATTATTACGGTTAGTGTTGTGAGACAACAAGGAACTTTGATAAAATACCATTGTCAATAATCAGTTATATAACTAACAGCACTGTGTGCATATATACACACACAGATGCATGCAAAGCTTTGTACGCAAATGTTCTCTGCTTTGTGCTTTCTTCTAAGATTCACACCAACAGTGAAAGTCAGGACAGGTTACTACGCTGAACAAGTATGTTCATAAGCACATACATTTTTGTAAGCCCAGGACACATCCATACATATAGAACAGAACATCAGTCTAAAGTGTTCTGTATAATAATATGACACAGCAAAAATATTAAACACATTCTGTTATTGTTCTTTTCCTTAGATTTATAGCACCCATGAAATTGTTTTATTAGCAATGTTCATGTTTTCATACTAGAACTATCGATACATTAACTATTACTAAAAAAAAACCCCAAACAAAACAACAACAGTACAGCACTGTAAGAAAGTAATAGTTTTCTCTGAGTGTTTTACCTCTGTAAACAAGCTCTATTTAAACTTCTGCATTTAACAAAATTCTGTCTAATGCAACATCCCCTATTCATCATGAACAATAGCTCTCAGAATTTTAACCTTCATACAAACATAAAGCTATTCCACTTCTAAAAACTGAACAATTTGAGAAATCATGTTTTGGAAGATGACATTTACTGACACCAAATTAATCAACAAGCAATGACTGTTGTCTCCTACATAATCCTTATCTTTGTCTCAAATATGTGGTTCAGTGTCTGTGTTAAAGAATCAGATTAAAACTTCAATTTAAATGGGGAAACTAAAACAGAAAAAAATAGGGTATGTGCTAAATTTATTTCAGCATTTCCAAATTCTGTAATTATAAAACAGTTCGTAAGCCTATGCATTGCATAAACCCCCTCTTTTCCCCAAAAATCTTCCAAACCCTCAGTGAGGGTAAGTACTGATCACCACTTCGGCCGTAGTTGTCATATCAATTTCAGTATCGTACACCACTTACAACATAGTGTCTATCCAGATATCACTGCTGATTAAAGCACTCTATTCTAGAAGAAATCAGATTCAACAGTAGCAGCTATTGCTCTACTGCCCTCCTGAGCAGCACTGCTCATGGCAACATGGCTCCTACTAACCACATGACATAATCACACACAGCTGAACAAGTCTATATTTTATCATGAATTAGACATGTTAACCATGAATAGGTATGAGTGAACAATTTGACAGCATACAGTTACAGAGTGCTTTGTATCCACTAGAGTTTATTGCAGGTATACATTATTTATCTAGTATTAAACCTGCAGCAGTTTCTTTTCAGAGAAATTAGTGAGAACACATGCATCAGTTCAATATCAATTAGCTTTCCATTGAAAAAGTCAAAAATACAGGATTTTTGAAACTTTCAACATTTCCATTTCACATTTAAGCCTAAAAAGTTCTGTCTTCAAGGGGAAGTTACTCAGTCATAAACTAATGTGATTTAAGAAAAGAAATGCTAGCCAGGACCTAAGTATATGCAGCTTGCATAGATCTTGTGTCTGCAGACACACTTGCGAGAGACTGAAATAGATGCCAATCATCTGCCTTAATTACACACAGGTAAGAGACAATTAGCACCTTGTAAAGATGTAAACAACCCAACACAAAGACTGAAAGTCATTCGAACTTGGTGTAAGCCTTCTTCCTTCCACTTTTCAGGACTAACCAGTTAATCAAATATCTCCACACCTGAAGTTTATCTCTGAACAGTTGAAGTCAGATCCTTAGCCATTTGATGATCCCACATAAGACTGTTAAGCATCCAGGTGATTAAATTCCAGCTCCCCAGGAGACTAATGACTCAGACTCAGGTCTTGTTACACCTCATAATGGGTACAGAGGTGGGGCAGGTACAAGAGATTCTAATACTTGCTGGTATTAGGCTGGTAGCTCTTACTACATCTTTTAACCGCAATGGAAGGAGGACGAACAGTTTTTAGTGTCTTAATAGTTAACAGATCAACATATGATTAACAGCTGTGTAAAGATTTATGTTTGCTCCATGAGGATGCACAGCTTGTTTATCTAGTTTCACTTAAGTGTCCAGAGACTGCTTCTTATCAAGACATGAAATACACTAAAAGTTTAGGCTGTTACATACTAACTTTCCCCTGAGGATCCAAGCTCATCTGCTCCTACCTTCAGTGTCTCCTAATTACATAACCACAATTTCCCTGAGCCCCCAGGGCAGTTACCCTCCCCACTCCCCCCGACTTGGCTATGACTCCTACCACACAGCTAATCATGCAGGCCCCAGAGCACCTAAGTAGTACTGAGAATGTCTCCCAAGATTTCTGGATTTTGAGATAACTTTATTTAAAGTTATTTTACATAAAGTTGATTTAAAGACTCCTAAAGACTTCTAAAATCGCAAAGACTATCACAAAAATATGTACATGAAGGACTTTTTTGAGTATTTACACTCTAAAAACATCCAAGTGCCCAAATCCCACGAAAGCAAATGCTTATAACACAGTTTTAGGGACTGCCTGCCATAATGTAATTTGCTTTACGTAAGTTTAGGCTTCTCACACTATTTACAGTTAAGGGTTGTCACAGGTCCCATGCTGTGCCCAAGACAGATATTCATAGGGTCACTGTGTTTCGAGATCCATGATCCCTTACGTTCATTTTGGACGTTGTGAAAGATTACTCGGTGGCAGGCTGCCTTAGGCCTTCACAAAATAAACTAGCTGCCTTAAGCTGCTCATGGACTGCCCAGAATACCCATATCTAAGTGCAATGTGCCAAAATTCCAATCCTGGGGATAATCCTAGGTTACAGTTTACGCTCCACCAACACATCACAGTTTAAACAAACAAACAAAACAACAAAACACCACAACAAACCAACCAACCGAAAAAAAAACAAGCAAACAAAAAAAACCCAACCCCAAAACCACAAAAAAAATCCCCACCACAAAACCAAACCAACAATTCTCTAGGGTGCATTATTTTACTTCAAAATTCATAAGAAATATCCTGATGATCACACGCAGAAAGCGCACGCTACAGTGAAAGCAGAAAGCCCCATGCAGACTCAGAAGTATCAGCACTACTGAAGACAGAGCACGCAGTCCTGTTTGTCTCCCCTGCTCAATCCTCTATCTGCAAACCTTCAAGATTTGGATCTTAAAATCAAGCACCAACATGTGACTTATTCTTCCTAGTACAGAAGTACTCAGTGTGGGAGAGCAGAAGCACCAATCCAATTCCTGTGATCCTCTCTAAAACCAACAAAATCTCGTTTAAATTGATTTTCTTAGAGTGTAGCACTCTCATTGCCTCCTAATACTCACACTTGGATGGGCCACATGCAGGTTCAGCAATCTTTCTTGATGCCCTACATTATAACTGCAGACAGCCACAGTCCCAAATCATCACAAGGTGCATTTGCCTTGAGAAGACTAGGGCCTCAGGCTATGTCTAGGATTTTAGAGAAAGTTAGCCAACACCCATTACCTGTCACTTTAAAAACCTTACACACCTTTTTCAGCAGTGAAAATTTAACTCTTCCTTTATCATCAGACAATATCTTTTCATGGTGGCTCCCGGTGAAAAGGTCTGCTGACCAGTGTCACCTGCAAGATGAAGGCATAGTCCCTAATTTTACACACTTGCCTCTCAGTCACTGAATCTGTTTAGCTTAGTATGTACGTAAATGCTTAGTAAATAAGATAACATTAATAGCCTGCTTATATGCTCAATTGATTAAGCTGTGCCATAAAGCTGTAAATTTGATTAGTCACTCAAAATCTCTGTAAACATCTACAATATTGAAAAGAGTATTCTGCTTGCAGTTAAATATGTAAAAATTACACCCAGCTTAGAATAAAGTTAAGTATTAATTTTAAATCGTGTAACATTGAGGATTAACAAAACAATTGCAGTAGTAAAAATAATGAAGTGGATGCAACACCTATGAAAATAAAAAGCTGACAGTTTTCAATATAACACTCCCAACATACATTCAGAGCAGGTACAGCACACAGTTTTTAGCATACAGTAAATGCTTTTCTACATTCAGTACACAGTCATAAAATCCCACTACTTTTAACAAGTCTACATCCGTTTCAATCTTTGTTGAATGTAAGATTGTAGACCCAAATAGGTTTTTTTTCTGTACTGTTACACCTAATAACTAACATTCACATCTACGTTCAGCTAAAAAGGCATGGAAAATCTGCACTCCCAAAAGGCATTATTTCCTATACAAGCCTTCCACCCTTATGGCAGGGAATGGTGACAGAGCGTCTGTAGCAAGAACTTTCTATTTCCAAAATATTAAGCTGCGGTACCATTATTTCCTTAGTTCACATCCATAACAAGTATTCCAAGTTAGGTTTTTCACCATACAGTAATAAACAGTAAATATGTTATTTACTGTTACACCAAGTAATGTTTAGTGTAATTAGTATATTTCATTCATTATGATTGCATTGTTTGTACCTCTGCAAGGTGAAGTTAACTATGTCTTTCAAGGACAGAAATAATTTGAGACACTGCTCCTTAAATATAAAAAGCAAACCAAACTTTTAGCATAGATTCAACTAAGGAAATACTTGGCTGACTATTAAGTTATTTTGTTTAGAGTAGACTACATTAAACAGAATAAAAGTGCTCAGACTTTATGAAGAGTTATTTCATTTTAAATTAACATTCTGCCCTGAAAATAGATCAGCTATCAAGTGTAAACATCTCTTAGACTTTTGTTTTGTCGTTGTTCATTTATACAGTGATTTTTGTATAGCTAGATACAGTTTGCTGATGCAAAAACTTAAGTGGAGATAGACATTTCAGTATTTAGTTAGACAAGGTCAGATAAGCGAGGTCACTCTTGCTTAGGGAACCTGCAGTAAACCTCCCACCTCGCCCTTGCTATGCACTAACCAGTCTGTGGTTAAAACAAGTTAGTCATCCCACTATTAAAAAAACCAAACAAAAAATCCCTAAACCCACATATTTTTTTGTCAGCCATACCCGCTTTACTTGCTTAACTTCTTACAGATAAGTGCTACAGATTGCACAAATTGCAAAACTGTGCCCATAGTTTCAAATTTCAGGAAAGAGGGATCTGTTTCCTTGCATGCCCCAAGTTCTTGAGCTAAGCTGAGACTGTCATGCCATTTGTCATGCTGATTTTGATATGCTCACTTGCATGCCACAAAGGAAAAGAGAGCCAAAGCCCCACCTCCAAGGCAAGAGGACAAAGCCGTTATGAGATGTGCCTGTGGTGGACAAAAATTATAATTTCTGAATAAGTGGAAGGAATACAAGGTCCGTTCCTTGTCAAACTTTTAAGTCCAAACCTGAAAGTGAACACTATTACTCCAAGCAAGATTAAACCTACAATTCACTTTTTTTAATTTTACACAGTGATCTGACTTAAAGCTACAAAGAAATTGCTTTTACATTAATGCAGGTTTCATAAGTAACTCCCCAGAGTAGCTGTACAGCTTTTAGTCTCAGTGTGTGATTACGTCACTTACAAAGTTTATACATTGTCTTCTAATAGCTAACATTACTGTATGTACTTAAGTTGTCCCTACAGTAATCAGAATATTATCTTTCTATAGGCTTATACAGAGGCACAGATGTGGGCATGACCATGTGAAGCTGAGGCAGCATGGGCTGGCACAGGGAAGAGCCGAAGGAGGCCCCAGAGAAAGACTGGACTAGAACCTGCTAAAGAAGCCGTAACTCCCCTTTGCCAGTAAATGCCCGAAAACTACAGCAGCAAGTACAGAGCACTCCAGCAGCTGATCCTCATCAGGAATGCTAACTGCTGCCTCTTAGAGATCACACTAAAGTCTATGCTGAGAATGAAAAGCTTGTAAACCTGATGCTATACCAGAGAGAAGCTCTCCATAAAGAATTCCTGGGGCTTTTGTTCTTGTTTGATCATTAATAACCACAAGAATACCTATATAAAAAAAAAAAAAAGTGAAAAGTATGTTCTAGTTGCAAAGTCTCTCATGTAGAACTTTTGAAATCTTAGGATTGTTTTCATGACTTTGATTTATCCTTTTTGCAAGGGAAACGTGAAATCCAAATATGGGAGCCCAGCTGGTCGGCATAATTTATTTAGATTTCCAAAGGGTATTTGACAAGATTCCATGCAAAGAGCTACTGGAGAAACAAGTAAGATGCTAGGGCAAAAAAAGCAAATTATTGTGATGAATTAGTATTTGGTTCAAGCAAGAGAATCAAAGCTGGTTTTTATTACGATGAAAAGGTTAACAGCATGGTTCATCCAGGCCTTATGCTCAGGACAGTGTTCTTTAATACATTAGCTCAGACCACCAAGAAAGGAAGAAATAGGGCCAGGTGAAGAATAGTGAGGTGCCAGAGTCTGAAGCTATGAAAAACATATTTGGGAAAAGGAGGATTTGTGAGTGACTTCAGTATGACTTCTGTTAAATGAATGAACAGTGCAATGACAAAAGACATTCGGCACTGAGATTCAACTGTGCACAAGACAAACTTCAAACAAGCTATATAACCTCCAAAGTCGATAGAGCCCTGTGCTCAGTATGTAGCAGCAGCAAAAGATAAAGCCTAACATGCTGGATTCCGTAAGAAATAGGTCAGGGAGTAATATCAAATACATACATATTGTAATCAGAGGTATAACCTTGCTTGGAATACTGCATGCAGCATAAGTCACCTTTGCTGAAAAATTGAATATTGTAGAACTAAATAGACCTGAGAGAGAAGCAAGGCAATGATCAAAAGCTGAAAATAATTCTCATAGGAAGAGAGATTGAAAAGAGTGAAAAATTTTACCTCAGAAAGCAAACACGATGGAAGTATATAAAATAATGAATGGTACAGAGAAAGCAGGAAATAGGAACTTGTTTCCATTGTGTCAAAACACAAGAGGATAGTCAATGACATAAATACATAAGAAAAAAATCTAAAGATGCATTTTTATGTAACTCACAACTCGCCATGGTACTCTGCAACTGACTACCATTACAGGGTTTTAATGCTGCAGAGATATTAGACTTTTATACCAGTATAAAGACCACCCAGATATCTCAGTCACAAAATTCGAAGTTATATTTAACTATTGCTCCAGTGCTTGTATTCAGCTATTTAAGATTTGGATGGGACACCTGTGGGATAGTATTACCTCACATCTGCCTTCTATAGCCTCTCCTTTTCCTCAGACACATCTGAAACTAGTCAACAACATTGATAAGAACAGGTGAAGAATGACTGTAACCCACAGTAGCAATTCCTGTTTTTTCACGCATAGGACAGATTTTTTCCACTGGAAAACTGGTTATTTGTTACACTGCTTTATTCTCACTGCTGAAGGTATGACCTGCTTAATTTTCTGCATGCTGCTTAATTTTGTCGTGAATATAAAGGAATACATTTTCTCAGAAACATTTCAATGGCATTTGAGTGCTCCACAAATACCAATGACTTTATTTTCATAATATCCTATTAAAGTGCAGAGGGGGAGATATACTCTGCAGTTTATAAATAGGAAACTGGAACAAACAGTATAACAAACACCCACAGGCCTGAGACGCTCAGGTCTTAATTTTCCAGAGTACTTCCTTTAACAATTTCTATGCTAAAAACATGGCTTTGGAGACGTTAGTAATAGCTAGACAAACATGATCCCAGCATCTTAAAGCAAAGCACTTGTAAGAAACATGAAATTACTTGTGCAAGATGTCATACATGGCAGCATGACAGGACAGAAAAACAGAACACTAATAAACCTATGATATGAACAATCATCAAGCAATTCAAAATCTAGTCCCTCCAATTTTATTACTCTCACTTTTTGCAATCCAGTTTTACAAATACTTAACAGCATGTCTACGCAGATAGGTTCCAGACAGAGCTGAACTTGCTCTGACTAAACCAATCTGTTCAAACCTGTTGGCACAGATGCATCTTGATGCGTGTGTATACCACTACTTACCCAAGGAGCTGCACAGATACCGAAGTTGCTCAGTGAGCAGCGTGAGCTGCTTGTGAGATACGATTATTAGTGCTGATGATGCAGCTCCAGCAGATCAGATAATACTAAGAAACACAGCTTCACCAGCATGCCAAGGGAAAAGAAAAACTGTGGAAAGTTATGTATCACCTTCCATACCACCTATTTTTGCCTACAAGCAATAGCTCATACCAACACCCACCACAACTTATGGGCCACCGTCTTACTGCACTCATTCTAAAAATCAAGTTGCTCTGTTCCTTAGAATTGAGATCAGTAAGGTTCCTTGTCATACTTAAAATAACTTAAAGCAGATTATACACTTCAGTCTATGTATTTTCTAGGTATTTTCACATATAGCAATAAATTGACTCCTTAAGGACCATGTCTTCTCAGCTTTGAAGCTGGAACTTAGTTCAAGGTAGTGGTCAGTGAAAACTCTACCACATCCAAACCCATATGATACTCTAATTTTCATCCAGAAGGAAAATTTCTAGATCTAATACTATAAACTGTTATTAGCTTATAAGGGTTTTATATGCCTAGGCTAAAGTTTAGTGTACTAAACCTAAGATATTTCCTAAGGAGCATCACCTGTGCTCCTCAGATGCAAATTTGTTTCAGGTGTGTTGAGGGTTTCACAAAATGGTGAAAGCCTCAGCACACCTGAGACAACTCCAACCGGTAAAGAAGGTTGCAGGGGTTTTCTTTCACCCTTCCCACATTTTTGCAAACCGTATGTATCTTAGCACCTCAAACACATCAGTCTTCGAGTGACAGAATTTGTAGGCAGACCCGTGCTACTGTCCCAGGCAACAACTGAAAGGCGTGCTGCCCAGTCCCACTTTCTGTTCTCCCCAGTGGTCCCAACTATGGACACGCCCCTCCGTACCCAAATCCATGAAGAATGTCGGCTGAAGAAAGCGGCTCTGTGCCTTTTGTACCTGGGGAGCTACACATGAACACACAGTGACCCACTGGCTGCTCCTCCTAGCTGAAACTGCCACTTTAAGTCAAAATCAGTGTTCTCCTATCGTCCCTTGAGAACTCAATTCCTAGGAACCCACATTCCAACAGAGCTAGAAAGGCTGTTTCTAACACTTTTAAAAGCGGGCTTAGTCTCAGTATTAAATTTTTTTTTCCTCTCATAAAAGTGATCTTGCCAAAATCAAGCAAAAATCCTCAACTCAAACCAACCTACAAACCAAACAAATAGGAAATAAAAAAGAAAGCGGGGAGTGGAGAGTGAGTTTGTTTCCCCATCTGCCAGCAGTCCCTAGGACAACGAGCAAGCGTGAGGCAGTTCGGGCGGTGTGGAGAAAGGGAAATCTCTTCAAACTCTTAACGTGCTTTTTGTCAACTTCCCGTAACTACGTTTCTTTTTTTTTTTTTTTTTTTTTTTTTTTCCCCCCCGTGACCGTGTCTGAACACTCAAGGGCCCCGCTGGAAAAGTCAGCCCTCGCAGCTGGGCACTAGGACTGTAAACAACAAACCAGGGAAGAAACCCTCGACAAAACACGGCAGCGTGTGCGCACACCCACCACCCCTGAGTCACCCGTCCCCCAGAGACACGGCTAGCTTCTTGTCACGTTAAAAACACCCGCCCTTCGCCAGCTTGTCCCTCACAGCTGCACAGGCGCGAACCGAACGGGACACAATCGAAGGGCCGCCGCCGGCAACGCGGCGGGAAGGTGGCCCGTGAGGGAGGAAGGGCGGGCGAGTGCGCTCGCCTACCTCAACCCCACGGGGGGCGGTTGGCCGGCCAGTAACGGCCCGGCTCGCGCTGCCGCCGGCGGGCGCTCAGTTCAGCGCCGCGCGGAACACCACCTCGCCTCAGCTCAGCGTGGGCCCGCGGCGCCCACCACAGCAACCGACAGCCCTAACACAACCTAGCCGGCGGCCCCACACCGGGGCCTTGTCAACTGACGTGACGCGCCAGCCGCTACCCCCCCCCCCCCCCCCCGTTCCCCTTTCAGGACGTAACAGCTGTTTTATCTCCAGCAAGGTCGCGGTAATTGCGGCACATAAAAATAGTTACAAGGTACTGGGGGGGAAGGGTCTGTTAAAATGCTGTTGCTTCCCGTTTGGCTGTGAATGCGCGTTTGTGTGGATGCCCGCGCCGCCAGAGCGGGAGGGCGGGGGAAGGAAGGAAGGAAGGAGGGAGCTCTGCACTGCCGTAGGGATTCATTATTTCATCAGCCGTTTAAAGCGTTTGCTTGCTTTCCCCCCCCCACTCCGAGCTCCTACTCGCCCGCCAACGGCCCAGCACGTGGCGGTGTGGGACCGATACAAACGCGTTTGTGGGGCACGGCAGTTTGTTTTCCTTTCCATGCCGAAACCTTCCCGTGTCACCAGTCAGCCCAGAGCTCGGCACTTTGAAGTCCGAGCCCGGCGCCGAAGGGTCCCCCCTCGTATCTCCCCTTTGCTGGGGCGGGGGAGCTCGACTCGCCGGCCCCGCGTTTCCCATCCCGGAGGAAAATAAACTGTTGCTGCAACGCGTGCTCGCCTCTTAGGGACGAGTCAGGATGGGAGGGTGTTCGCTTTCACAGCTACGAGCATGTGTCACAGCAACATCCACCGGGCTGGGAGCTTGAGGGGAGGAAAAACAAGCTTTACGAGCTGATGTATAAATAACCCCAGAAACGGGGCTCGCCTTCCCCGCGGGAGAAGCAGGCCACCGCCAGAAGGACGGGGCTCGTTCGGTGCCATCGGGGGATTGCGGGTGGGGTGCGAAGCACCGGCCGCCAGGGCCCTGAGGGGGTACTGGGTAGGGGAGCCAGCGGGGCCGCTCGTCTTTGGAAAGCTTCTTCTGCGCTACTGTCCTCTTTTTCTTCTCTTTATTCAGGCGAAGGAGTGGGTGGTTCGTCCGGCAGCAACAGGAGGAGGCTAGTCAAGGGCAGCTGTCAAAATCTCCCTCCCCCGCCCCCTTCTCCTTCCAGTTTAATGATCAAACGTCTGACTGGAAGAAAGGCGAGGGAGCGAGAGGCACGGAGTGCTCTTGTGTGTGCATGAGCAAGCGGGTACGTTTCCCCCCCCTCCCCGGCCCGTCCCTCCCCTGCCGTCTGACAGAGCCACAGCAGCCCGGGAGGGGAGGAGAAAGGAGGAGGAGGAGGCAGCCGCGAGTGCCAGTGCAGCGCTCGGTTACTCTCCCGTACTCGCTGCGGGGAGGAGGGGGAGGGCGGGCGTTGTGTACCTTTTCCTCCTGTGCTTTTCCTCACTTTAACAAGCCGGGGCCAGTAGCCAGCAGAAGGGAACAAAGGGACGGGAGAAGGAAAGCCCACCCCGGCAGCGGCCGCACCAGAAAACCCCCGGGGAGGCAGAGCCCTGAGGCTGCTGGTGACAGCAGCACGGCCCTGGACTGGGTGCCTGGCTCCGCTGCGGTGTTTCTTCTTCTTCCTTCGTCGTCGTCTTTCTCCTCCTCCGTGCCGAGTTTAAAGGGGGAGCGGCGTCCGGCAAAGGGAGAGAAACTTGGGTCAGTGTGCTGAGTGTCCGGCGGTCCCCGCGATCAAGATGAAAAGTAAAAAAGGTAGCGGTGGTGCGGCGTGCTCGGCAGCCAGAGAGAGCGGGGTCTCTTGCGGGGACGGGTTTCGGGGATGGAGGTGAAAGGGGGGGGGGGCATTGCCAAGCTAGACGGAGCCTGTTTTCCCTCTCGGCCGTTTTTACCCCAGTGGTACCCCCTACCCTTGGCCGAGCTCCCGTAGAAGATGGCAGTGGATGCTTCGCTCCCAGACAAAACATGCGGGGCTGTTGTTTGGAGGCGGCCGCCTCTCCGCGCCGCTGGCTCCCTGTCAAAAACATGTTCAGCCGCCTGCCTTTTGCCTCCGCGAAGTTTTGTTTTCGTTCCCTTCGCCGATATCCTCTCCATTAAAACGCTTTCTGTCGCTTAAATGCTCCAAGCCCGCCGTCCGGCAATGGGGGAACGAAGGTGCGGGTCATTTTTTCCAACTTGGGTGTGAGGGATGCGGTGCCGTCCTCAACTCTTAGCACCGGGACCTGTCGGCGCCCGGCAGCTCTTTGTTCATGGCAGCGTGGGTCTGGGGGCCGGCGGTGGGGTTCAGCCTGAGGGTACCAGACCCCATCCGCACCCTCGGCTGCGGTGTTTTACTGGAAGTTACTGCCTTTTCATTCCTTTAAATGGGGAAAAGAGAAACAAAAACAAAAGTTTCGGTACAGGTAGGGTTAAAAGGAGAAAGACTTGTTTTTTCCTCATAAAGCCAAGGCTTTTTAAGTTTTCTTTGTGTTAATTTTCAATCAGACAAACTTTACAGTTAGAGGATTGTTGTTCATTATGCTTGTGGTGCTTTAAGTGTCTTTAAATTAGAGCTTGGCCACAAAGGCGCGGAACGTGCTTTCAGGTTTAACACGTCTGCGCTGGCTGGAAAGTTTATAGCAACGCAGTGTCTCTTCAGTTGCGATTTGCCAGCCGGTAGTGTGGGACGAAGGGTGTTTTGTATTCGAAGACCATTAAATTACCCGAAGTGGAGGGTTAGAGGGGAGCAGTGCGCATGTTCAGTACTCCAGAGTTCTGTTTCTGCCCTACTACGCATTCCTGCGGCTCTATAGTAGAGCAGCCTAGCTCATTGTTAGTATCCTTACAGCAGTTAATGCATTTACAGTTCGTGAAATCATAGGGCTGTTGGAAACATCGGTGTACTAGTACGGTTTGTAGACCCTCTTAAGAAGTTTTTGAAGCGCCGTTCAGCAGAGAGGCGAACACACAAAGGGAATTAAGCCACAAAAACGAAGTTTAAGGAGCGGGTGATAACTGGCGCGAGCGGAGCTCCTGCAGGACAGGAGCCGGGTGCCTGTCCGGGATGGTAGTGTGGGGCTGCTGTGCCTGGAGACACGAACCGCAGGAGCTCCGGAACCCTCCATTCGCCCGAGGCGGGCTGAGATTGTTAACCCTGTTGCTAGCAGGAGGGTTTGGTTGGGATTTTACTGATTTTTTTCTTGGTTTCAGTGAATTAATTTAGCCCAGTTATTTTTAGGACATTCCTATGCTCCCTATTTGCACAGCAGTGGTGAGCTGGTTTCCTGTCTGCTGTTGCTTCCATTGTTCAGACTTCTTTCCCCGAGGGCAGCTGCTGGTTGGTGAAATACCAAACTCTCCGCACTTTCAACTGTTGTTCTTACCAGCCCCCCTCCCCCCGCCGAAATAAATGCCTGCGAAAAACGCTGACGTAGTTTCTAGGTATGCATGTGGAGGGCTTTGTGTGTGTATCTCTGTGTGAGAGAGGGAGAGATCTGCTTTGAGGATTGCAAGTCCTGGGCTGAAACAATGGAAACAATGAAAGGTGACAGGCAGGAGGGAGAACTGTTGAGAGGGGCCATGGGCCTGGGGTTTGCGTGGCAGAAATTAAAAGGTGAGGAGACAAAGACCAAAACTTTTAGAAAGATGTTACGGCTAGGGTGCCTTTGTTTTATTAAAGGTTGGGCTTGTAGTTATTTGTGACCTCCTGGCATTTGAGGCACATTCAAGAAGTTTCAAAGAGTGACTTTGTTAGAGCTTTCTTGCTTACACTCCTATAAAAGTCTCGTTTCAAGGGGGAGGACAGGCGGGGGGCGGGGGGAAGGAAAAAAGTATTGCACAGTCAAATCTGGCCGCTTTAGAAGTGATAGAGCGTAAGCTGTGAAACGCAGAGGAAAACAAATAAGCTGGTTCCTCAAATCTGAAACTTAAGAGGAAAAAGTTGCTTGGCCTTTTTTCTTTTTTTCTTTTTTTTTTTTTTTTTTAATAATGTGGAAATTCCCTTTTGCATCCTTGTAGCTTTGTAGGTCTTGGTTACTTATGAGTAATTCTAGGCTAATTTATTTTTGTTGTTGGATTTTAAATTCACATTAAACTTTAGTTAGGTATTTTGTTTGTGTGTGGGATTTTGTTATTGTTTGGGGGGTGTTTTTGTCGTGGGGCTTATTTTCCTTTTTTTTTTTTTTTTTTTGTCCTAACAGGCTGTGTATTAAAACCCTGAGGACTCTTGTGGAGAGTTTCATTTACAAATAATAACGTGATAGCAATCATACTTGTTAATTAGCTGATCTAGAATACAGTCTCGCAAAGACACAGGCATGTGCTCAAGTTTATACATGTGAGGAATCCTACTGAACTTGGTTACAACAGGATTGGGGCCTTAGATGGGAACTGGCTTTGTTTATCTGTGCTTAAGAAATTCAGAGAACCCTAAGGGGGTGGGAGGTTTTCCATAGGTGATTTTTGTCCATCCACTCTTTGGAGGGCAGAGATTGTTCCTTGTGGTATACTTTGTCCTGTTTCGAATAATAATTGGATTCTGCCACTTCCTCTGTGAAGCTCTTCCTCGACACAATAGGATAGTTGTTGGGGTTTTTTCCTGATACTCTGCCTAAATTTTTTTTCATTTGCTTAACTTCTATTTCATTTGTCTCAGCCTCTCCAAATACTTTGTCCTCCTCCTCAAAGTATTTCAGCATGTCATTTTAAGCAGCAGTAGATTATTTTGAAATCAGCTTTAGTCATCACTGCGCTCTACTTCTACTCGAGTTGTTTCAAGTTGTTAACGGTTGGGTGTTGAGCCTAGACTCGAGATCCTAGGTGTAATCTTCCCTGAGCTGATTACAGGAGCACCTGTAAAGTCTTTGGGCTGTGATACAATGCAACAGCACATTCAATCATGTATATGACTTCAGCTGGAAGCCAGGAGGATAAAGTAATTTATAAAGAAGGGATGCTGATCATGTAGTTCTTGGGTCATTAACAGCATGGACTGCTCATCTGAGAGAGCAGGAATGGAGAACTGGGATTTTGTATTGTTTCCCAGACCTCTGCAAATTAACTTGTGGTGCTTAATTTGGTCCTGTAAAAGCAGTTTTTCTGTTTGTTTTCTCCATAATACATTTAATAAAAAATAACCTGATGCTAGCCTGCTATTAAGACAAAATAAATCAGTAGGTCAGCTGGGGCTACACGTTATGTCCACAAGCCTTTATTCTGGGTGTAAATAACAGTAAGCCGATGGTCCAGTCGTGGAGCCTGGCCAGAAGCCTTTTCAGTTGGGCCCTGTTAAAACAGGAAACCAGCAGCAAATAGCCTGATTACTAACAAGACAGAAAAACAAAGCTGGGTTGTGATCAGCAGAAATGCTTTAATGAAAACAGAGCCTTGACAGCAACAACGTGGCTCCTGCTCCAGTAAAAAATATATCAGCTGAGGTAGTGCGAGATTTCTAGTCATGACTTCCTGTTGCTGCTCATTCTGTACCGTGCCAGATCTCCCGCAAGTTCACAGGGCTGATGATCTATTTAAATGAGCTCATTTAAATGAGGAGAAGTTGTACTACACTGAGTTTCCTGCTTAGCCAAAACCTGCTTTGTGTCACTAACTTACTGTGTCAATTAATATAACACACTAAGTGAGCAGGTCAAAGGGCAGGCTCTCCTGTTGACTCATTTCTTGCTAGGTAGGTTACAGTTAGATGGCAACTTTTACTTTATCAAAAGATCTTGTTTGCAAAATAGAAAAACATTTTTGTGCTGCTGGCATTCACACAGTATTTTGCCACTTCTGAGTGAAAAAGAGCAGCAGTTCTAGAAGTTGTGCCTGTCAAATCAGTTTTCTCAAATTCAGAGAGATGTCTGTGGAGTCTTTTAGCTGTGGGCTAGATCTTGGAGAAGTTACCCCAGACAGGGTGGTGTGTGCCTGGAGTGTTTTTTTTGTTATGCTGCTTAAACATGGCTCTCAAAGCGTTAGACACCGAACTTTCTCATAGGAGAAGCTTCTTTGGCTTCTCTTCCCTCTTATTTCCAGCCCTTGCTGTTGGCCTCTCCCTGTTTTCCAAAGTCCTGACTTGCTGCTTATTATACTTAAAAACAAACAAAAAACCCAACCCACTGAAGTGCTGCAACACATACGGTTTCTGACGAACAAGAAACACTGCACTTGAAAACATTTGTCTGAACAGTGTAGGCTAGTTTTAGCTAGTTTTAAAGTTCAATTTAAAAGGGATGAGCTCCTTTGCAGAGCCGTCATGTTGTCTGTGCAGGATCTTTGTTCCAAGAAGTGCTCTGCATGGCTCCAGGAGCCCATTGTGCAAGGCATGTTCTCAGGTTAGGTTGCAGGCATGACAACACTTTCTGTGAAGCTATGACAAATACAAAGTGGTTTGCTCAGAATCATTTTAAAGTAAACTTGACATACTTTCTACATGAGTTAAAAACCTGTTTACATAATTCAGAGTTTATCTTGTGTTGGCTACTTAAATATTGTGCTATTGTTCCTGTTCCGTGACTGGATAATTTATGTAGCTAATCATCACTGGAAAAATTTGGTATGTCAGTTTGGTGTTTGTCGGTTACATAAATCAGCAGTTGGGAGAATGAAAACAATACTAAGTAAGTTACTGAAGTAACTATGCCAGACAAATTGCAGATTGATGATCCTGCTGGGAATGCTTGCCTACCAAAAATGTGCATTGAAATTTGGACAGTTTAAGCTGCATTTAAGGATGTTGGCACTATTCGTAAATAGGGGAAGGAAAGAATAATTCCCCGTGTCATCTTTCGCTAAAGTTTACATGTGTGGGGAAAGGTCCTCCTCCGCTCCACTCCCCATCCCCCAAGTATTAAGTAAAGCTTGCAGACTCACACCTTTGTGTTTTGGTTTGGTTTTTGAGTTTGGGTTTTTTTAGGGGGGTTGTTTGGTTGTGGGTTTTTTTTTCTTAAATGGCATTAATTCCTTCTGCTTCTTTGCTTATGGATATAATTATAGCTTTATATAGTTTCATATTTTCATGGGCATGTTTCTTTTATTTCAAAGCTGACTTTGTTTCTTTAAACAGGATTTTTGAATTATGGGTGGGTTGCCTACATAAAACAATTACTTTTGACATTTAACTTGCTTTTACTGTTAAGGTATTTAGTTTCGATGTTATGAATGAGCAGGTTTCCTCCACCCCCAAACCCCAGTCTAAGTTCGAAACACAGATTAAGGGCTTGTTTTCCTTACATAGTTTTTAGAAAGGGCTTATGAAAACCAGTATAATTTCAATTGAATTTAGTATTCTACTGTTCGAAAATGGGTGGTATCTTACTTGGGCTGACATATAGTTTGTCAGATTGCTAACATTTCTGGTAAGCTTAACCTGGTGAGTATTTAAAGTATGGTTTTCTTTGTATTGTGCAGTACTACTTGTATATCCTACCAAAGAAGTAGAATTGTAGTCTTCCTGACTGTACTTTTGTTTGTCATAATTACATACCATAGCTTGATGTTACTAGTTGTGTGGTGTATATATAAAGGGGGGATAATCAAATTCTAAAATCTGTTCTTTGCTTTGTGTTGAAGGAAAGATACGTAGTTAACTTGTAAATCTGGAGCCTTTGTAGTAAGTGTAGCACAGAACACACATTTCCACAGATTAAAATACCAGATGAAAACCATGAAGTTGAAAAAATAATCAGGATGCAAAATGGTACTTAAAGAAACAAACCAGCCCACTCAAACATTAATTAAGTTAATCTCCCAGTCAACTGATGGACTCTTAAACAACTGATTCTTTTATTTGCCTACACTTTTTGTTTCCTTTCTAAGTGAAAATCCACCCTGGTAGGGGCAGGCACGATTTCCCCCTTTATTCTTTTTTTGAGCCATTAGTTTTTATTCGTATATTTTGAATGAGCTGTAAATATACGAAATCTTCAAGCTGTCTTTCCCAGGAGGGAAGCATCAGCATGTTAAGAAGAAATTAAATAACCCATTGCTTGAGTTGGTTGTTTTAAGTTCTTGCTTATTGACCTTTTGCCCAGCAGCTGGATAGTTATCCTTTAAGAAAAGTGTCGGATACATACCATAGCAAGCAAATTTGGACAGTGTTGGTATTAGATAGAAGCTATCTGATAACATGCAGCAGATAAAAGGTTGCTAGGGGAGCAAGAAAATGAGGGTTTGAAGAGAAGAATTCCTTTAGGAACAGAGCATTGGTGCTACTTTTTGTTCAACTGACAGAAAAGCTACAGCTTGTCAAGTTAACGCTGCAGGACAAATCTTATATAGGAGGCTATACATATCATGATTCATAGTAAAGACAGTTAATGTAATAAAAATGTGAGAACCACAGAATGCTAGAGCTAAGTAGTTTACCGATTTAGACGGCTGATTGTTCTTGTCTTGTAATTGTAGGTGTAGTTGCAATATCGGGCAGTGAAACGGAGGATGATGACACTATGGATGTCCCGTTGGATCTTTCCTCATCTGCTGGCTCAGGCAAGCGGAGAAGACGTGGCAACCTGCCCAAGGAATCTGTGCAGATTCTTCGGGACTGGCTGTATGAGCACCGATACAATGCTTATCCTTCAGAGCAAGAAAAAGCCCTGTTGTCCCGGCAAACACACCTTTCCACACTACAGGTATTAAAAATAGCAGTACTGGCTTCACAAGGAGTTGTTTTCTTAATTTACCTGTGGTCTAGTCACTATTGCAAATGTTTACACTGCATGTGAGATTTTCTTTCTTCTTGTTACTCGCTCTCATTCTGATGGCAATTCTAGGGAGAAACACAAATCAGTTGTGTGTTATGATGATCTTTTGTTTACTAGGGTAAAATTACTTCTCTGGGAGAACAGTCAGTCATGAATTTGAACGTGCATGCTAACTTGTGCAGAATTGGGCCCCAAAAGACACAAAGTGTCTGTATAAAGGAAATTATTGTGAGAAGGTGGTAGGTATTTACTTGTCAACAGGTTTTATGGTGATAGATTCGCCACTTAACCTAGAATTCCTCACTACTAAAACTGCAACTTGAGACTTGTTTCTGCAGAACATGTACGTACATTATTACATATCTGATGACTTCCATTAACATTAGTGGAGAAACCTGTGTTAGTATAGGTATGATGAGACTTTTGTGTGGTTAGTTTGGATTCTTATCCTGGGATACCACTAACAGCTGCAGGGTCCCTTGGATGCATCATTCTTGCCTTCTGTGATGACCTTTGGTGGAATAGCTGTTGACAGTTGCTGCTTCCCACCTCTTGGGAAGGTGGCTGCATGAAAACTTGGGTTGACCCTGGTTTGGTTTTTGCGAGGTGCTAAATACAAATATGCTCCTGCTGAGTTCTGAGTTTTATTTTTCCAGATGATTTCTTTAGTACAAATTTTGTAATTGGCTATAAAGTAAGATTTTCTTAGTGTAACATCATAAAACTTCCTTTATGTAGTAAACAGAAAAAAAGACGTTAAACTATAAACTATCCTGTATTGGCCAGGAAACTGGTTTGATATTTAAACAAGGACAAACTTAAATGAGGTAATTCATGTTATGTCTGTCGACACAGTCAGTTGAACAAGGAAAATCAGTAACTGTTTGTGGGAGGAGTGACTCTCTTCAGAGAGAAAATGTTTTCCTGTTGTTAATTAACCTAAGCATAGGGAACAATAGCCAATAGGTTAATGTGTGTGCACAGAGTTAAAAGCTAAACCCTCTATTTCAGGTTAGAAGTCTCCAGATGTCCCCAGGCTTTCTGTAACAGGAGTGGGGAGCCAGCGGTAGAGCTGGGACAAGGGAAGGGCTTTTGCCAGGCGTGTCAGAACTTGTCAGTAGGCCTCTCTTTTGTTCTGCAGTTAAGGAAACTGCTTGGAGGGATTCATTAATCTTATCCAACTATTCTAATGGCACATAGTTGGAAATGAATGAAGATAGAAATTAAGATGTCATTATATTCCCAGGTCTGCAACTGGTTTATCAATGCACGCCGCAGGCTTCTACCTGACATGCTGAGGAAGGATGGCAAAGACCCAAATCAGTTCACTATCTCACGGCGAGGGACCAAGCTCCCCGAGGGTGGCCTGATAGAGTCTTCCATCAGCACAAAGAACTACATTCCCCTGCTGGAGGAGACTGCCTTCCTTCCCTCTGCAGCACCGCTTGGCAAGACTATCTCCTCTTCCAAGCCAGCTTCCCCAGGATCAGTCCTGGCTCGGCCATCGGTGATTTGCCACACGACTGTGACTGCATTGAAAGATGCCCCTTTCCACTTTTGCCAGCCAGCTGATGTAGGCCAGACCACAGACCTGCAGCAGCCCCCCACCAACAGCTTCACAGACAACCCCCTCTCCTACCATGAGGACGCATCTAAACTGGGACCTGGTGCGAATGCACAAAGTGGGCTCTTTAACACTCCTCCTCCAACCCCACCAGACCTTAACCAGGATTTTAGCGGATTTCAGCTACTGGTGGATGTTGCACTCAAAAGGGCGGCAGAGATGGAGTTGCAGGCAAAACTTATGGCTTAAATCCCCTCTGTTCTCCTTCCCATTTTGTTTTTCCAGGCAGGGATCTAACAGCTGTGTGGTTATTACCACCCACATGATATCAAAAGACTTCACAGCATTATTATTATTTTTTTTATTAATCTTATTTGCACAAGGGATTGCTGAAATGAAGCTTCCTGTCACTGAGTTGGTTTTCAGTGGAATATGGTCATTCCAAGAATTATAAACTTAAAGCTACTGTAGAAGAAAGGACTGTGTGTTGGTTTTGTTTTTTTTGTTTTGTTCTTAATGTTTTCTTCATAGGTTTTTCATAATGTGAGATAGTTCCCAAGATCATGTGATTTGTTTTTTCTTTCAGACTGTGCAATATCTAGTAATGATATAGAGTCTTCTTATCATTCCCATGTGGAACAGAATATACCGACATGCTGTTTAAAATAAATTTTCAATTTTTTTAACAATATGAACTTGGATGATTATGCTTTTTTTCCCATAATGTAATAAAATATTTTCTTTACAAATGGATGCCTACAGAGTTATTTTGTTGAATATGAGCTTTGCAGAAAACACAGTTGTACTTTTGAAATAAATGGAAGTGATAAATATTTTTGAGCTCATACTGGCTTTGGTTTTACCAGAGCTGCACTAGCAGTTATTGTTAACCAGGTATTTAAAGGAATGCAGGAAAGTGGGACAGAAGTACCTGAGTGTGTTCTACTGTGTTGAATTTTTTCTAAAGGGGCCAAAGGGAACTGTGTTGGCATCGCTCATTAAATTCCAAGGGGATATCTTAGGCCTCTCTAAGTTTTCATGTTTTAGTTCCTAGAAATACCTTAGGGTTGGGAGATGTGGGGAAGTTCTGAAGATTAAATGGGAAGGCCAAAAGGGGGTTTGGAGCAAGCGTCTTTGTGATGCAGCTCCTCGACATCGCTAATGACAGATTTTTAGGGCAGGGCAAGGGCTCCCACTCTTATCCTTGGACTATCAATAATAAGGTTTTGACTCAGTAATTCTAGTAGACTGAAATAGAAGAGACTGTACTGAGTTGAAATCCTGAGTTTTGGGAGCCAGGTCTTGATGAGATGCTTAAATGGGTGGTTGACTAAGATTTCAAAGAGATTCCTCTTGTTTTGGGATGTATTTTGGACAACAGAATCTAAAGTTACCCTTCAGAAAAAGACTTGGCTATCAATATTATTACTAAGTAATGTGAAGACTTGCAGATCACATCTCAACTTACTTGAATGTCAGTCACTTACCCTTGTCCTTCCAACAACAGTGAAATAAGAGACCTCAAGGGGAAAAAAATCAGTTCTGGCTAATCCTTAAAAACAAACCAGTTGTCTGGGAGGCTGGGAGAGGGCTTTGTGCAGGAGGAGAGCTGATGAGTGTAAGGGTATCATTATGAGTAGAAGGCTGCAATGCATATGCATTTTGTTTTGCTGTGGCCTTTTTTTGTAGTGGAACAAACTACAGACTTTTGTAGTGGAAAGATTATTTTTTTTCTGGAGTACTCTGGAATTCTACTGAACTTCTGCCTTTCTTTAACCTTGAAGTTTCAAATCAATGTTTATATTTGAAAAAAAATGAAGGCAAATAGTAAACACTGGTTTCCTCATCTGTGTCAGCTTCAGTAACAGAGTCATTCTAATCTACTGTATGAATTGTCCTGGGTTCAGCTGGTTCAGTACCAGCTGTGTGATTCTGAGTTGACAGCTGGGCTTAAACCATGTCATGAATATAGATTTATTTTTTTCTTTATATATGTACTTTCTATTGAAGTAAAGCTAGAAAAAAAATATTTTTTAACATAGCCAGAGGTGGCTGTATACTTTGTCTTCAAAGATAGCATGTGAATCCAGAAGGAGCCTTGTGTCCTGTCTTTAGGCACACTGTACTTGTATGTCTAGTCTATTTTTCATGGGATGCCTATGTATGGGTTTTTTTAGGTTTTTGGTGGTGGTGGCAGCTTGTTGCTTGTAGTGGCTAATTTTATAATAAAATGGAAGTACACTTTTGTGAAAATTATGAGGTTGAGGGAAAAATTGCTCAGTAGACATCGTTTGTGGCATAGATGGTTGCTCTCAAAGGGTGCTAGGCACCCACAGAAGAGTGTCATGTTTGGAATTGGAATTGATTGGAAGATGCTTCCTTGTCCACATGCAGGAAGGAACTTTATGGCAAGACTCCTTACAACCATGCCTCAAGCACTGACAAGGAAAAACAACCTCATGCAAATACATGCATTGTTTGATTTAAGTGCTTCGACTTTTATCTCCTTCCCTCCCCCCCACCCCCCTGCCTTTTTTTTTTTCCAAAGCAGGTTGCTGGTGTGCTGTGACAGAGAGAAAAAGTGGGGGACTTGGATCACTAAGGAGCATTATCAGAGATCTTCATTACTCTGCCCTTAAAAAATGTCAACAAGTTTAAAAACCCAAACTTGAGCTCTGCTGGCTGAGCTGTTTCTGTAATTCCACTAGAGCAGCTGCAGTACTGAAAATGAAAATAGGATGACTAAGAAAGCTGTTGCTATTCAGGTTAACAGTTGTAATTGAAAGTAAAAGCCTGTGGTCTGTGCTGTTTTCATTTACCAGTAAGCCATACAAAATGGCATTAGTGTAACACCACCAAAGTCCTGGCTGTGTGATGAGCACTGCATTTCCATTTTGCTGACTGACTTACCCTGGGGACTTCACTTGTGACCAGTTTTGCTTGAGGTCTTTTAATTGTTATTTGTGTCAAGGTTACACCTAGAAGTTCAGCTATAGTCACAAGCCAGACCCCTTCGGCTGAGTAGCACCTGGCACTGTGTAAAAGCTTTTCCTCACCCCGGGGTGTTATTTAACTTGGAGGAAGACAATTACTCATGTTGAGTGCCCACTAAAGTAATATAAAAGAGGAGTTTCTGCTTTCCTGTAATGTAGCACTGATAGTGCAGGTTATTGAAGTTTGCCTGAACCTACTGTTTCAGAGCAGAAACTTCAAGTAAATCCAGGTAAAATTATCAAAGGTAGGTAGATGTAGAGCATGAGGTGGAGCTAGGATCCGGAACTGAGCAGGAGTCCTAGTAACAAGCCAAAGGCTTCATGGGCTGGTCACTCATCCCTGATAGGGCAAAGGAAAAGTTTATTTCTGGAAATTTGGTTTACCATGGAATAGGGGAAAAAAAAAGGCAGTAGAAAGAAACAATGAGGCAAAATGGGCAGCTTTTCTGTTCTTGTAGCAATGATAAACCTAATTGCAAGGCAGCTGTGTCAAAACCTAACCTCTGTCTGAAAACACACTCAGGCTGACTCTGAAGATGAAGGGAAAGCATTGCTGTGCGTTACTGAAGACCACGTGGCCAGCCAGGGTGTAAGTGAACTAAGAGGTATGATAAATCTATGCCAGGGAAAACAGCTCGCACGCAGACTTCATCAACCTTGTTTTCATGGCTTTTGTGTCTTGTAAACAAGTTGTGGCAGCTGCATGTGATAAATCTCTGCACAGAGCAAAAATAATTACAATAGGAGGGAATCTTGGGACTGGCGTCGCCACCCGTGTGCAGGGGGGGGCTGTCTCTCTGCCTGTTTGGGGGGGTTGGTTGTGGTATCCCACATGTCTCCCAGCTTCTGCCATGAGGTCAATATACACGTCTATAAAACCATTGAAGCTGTAACAGCTGGCCTCATGTGCTATGGGGGAGGGAAGGGACACCCACAGAGCACGAAGCTGGGATAACTCAAAGCTGGGATAACTCTTTTCAGGAGGAGGGCAGTACAGTCCGACACGCTCCCAGGCAATGCCGGTTCTGTGGCCAGAGGGATGCTGCTACCTGGGTAGGAGTGCAGGCAATAACCTCGCTGGAAAAGGGGCCGCAGGAGAAAGCAGAAACCAGGGAGAGAGAGTGTGGGTGGTGGTGGGGAACGCCCACGGTATTCCCCTTGGAGAGGGGGCAGAAGAAAGTGCTGTGCAGCTGGAAGCCCAGGTGCACCATGACCCTGTTAAGTGCCACATTTGTACCTGTGGTATTTGGGCCATTTGCAGTTAACTGTGTGCTGCCTGTCAAAAGTCCATATTCATTCGTCATTTTTCTCACAGTGCTTATGCAGTTTTCTTGTTAACACTTGGAACATATTCCTGGAGTGCTTCATAGTTCTCTTAAAGCTCATCTGGGTTTTCTTTTTCTTTTTTTTTTTCTTTCTCTTTGGCATCTTGAAGTTGTCAGCTTTCCTCCTGGCTTCTGCCAAATAGGGATTACTGGCATGAATACAGCTCCTGTTCACTTTTCAGGACATTACTTGTTTTAAGTCTCTTGTTCACCAATTGCTGGAGTTGTTACATCTATCCTGTTTCGCTGGTTCAGCGTGCTCTTCTGCCATGAATTCCAGTGTTAAGACTGAAGGAAAAGAGATTAGATTAGCTACTCTCTCTAGCAAAACGTCACTTAAAGCTGCTGCTGTTCCAGACATAATAATTGCATCCACGTGTGCTGTATGCAGTTCAGTGTCTGTTCTGGTCCATATCATAAAAGTGAGTGCCTGGATTTCTGTACACACAGAAAATAACACAAAGTGATACTAGCTATACTACAAAGTCAAAACTCAGACTATTTTCTACCTCTACATTTTGCATTCATTTCTGCTTACAACTCAAATCCATTGCATTTAGCCATTTTGCTCACCTTTTTCACTGAAACTGGCTTTACCTGCCTTAAAAAAAACTCCCTTTTACTTCTGAAGCTTTCTAGCACCTTCAGCTCTGAGGCATCAGGTCTGGGACTAAAACTGGCAAGTATCACACGTCTTGCTAGCAGAGCAGGGTAGCTTCCAACAATAGATAAACCTCACAGCCCTTTATAGCACTGCAGTGCTGCCTCACTGTAATATGAATCACGGTTCCTGAAGCTGATGCAGACATGAATAAGTCACATCTGCTTCCAAGCTAATCCCCGTTCTACTGCAGAGCAGGGTTCCTGCCAAATTTAATATGTTTCTACTGACAAACAAAGTGTTGATCTTTCAGGTGCTTACATCAATGTGTAATAAACCTGTAAACATGTACATAGGTAGCAGTGCTTTGAATTAGTGACATAGCCCGGGGGACTGGTGGCAACTTGTGTGCTGAATGAGTGCAGCTGACAACTATCTAACCCTGTTTATTCTTGGACTGCTTCTCTGCAACCACAGACCAGGGCTGTGGCCTCTTTCTCTAATTGCAGCTGAGCCAGTCTCTGCCCTGGGCAATGAGCCTTGTCTGTAGGTGTGTAACAGTGTGACCCTCTCAGGGTAAAGAACCTTGTCTGGGCATATATAAATCCTGCACATGGTTTCTGTAGTGAGCCTTTCATCACATCATTCAGTTGATGATGAATAGGACTGACCTGACTCCAGCGAGAGCTGTGGTTTTGCAGCAGGTATCTATATTTGCATGGCTTCTCTGAGTCTTTCCCTCTCTGCACCACTGCTGGGGAAATACTACCCTGGCAAGTGTTCCTGGAGCTCCTCCATCAGTGGTGTTTCACAGGTTGGCAGGGCTCTGTTTCTTTTTGAGAATATTCATTTTTATCAGTAGTAAAGAAATAATTCCGAACTGCGAGGCCTGTAATTTTACCAGTATAGTATTCAATGAGGAATACAGAAAATGTTTGGTCCTGCCTTTGAAGTTCCTACAGTCTAATAACTCTTTGGGAAATGATGTGTCATACACTTAAAGCATGTTGCTGCTTTTTCCCCTACAAACACTTAGGGCCAGAGTGGCTTACATTAGGGATAAGCCATTTGGATTCTTTAACTGATGTGTCCTATTTTCAGCATGAAACAAGTATTCTTTCCTATCTCAACTTTGCCTCTAGTGTCCTAGCTCTTTTGTGGGAGCAAAATTGTTTTCTGTTAATTGGTGAATGAATTTCATTGCTCAGCTGGGGGCTTTTGGCCTTTTGACATCTCCTTTAGAAGCTGTTGATTCAGAAGACAATCTTGATCATAATTTGCCACCAGCATATAGATTTTACCAGGACACTATACGTAAAATAGTGGCTCCATCCCTGGCAGTGTTCAGGGGCAGGTTGGACAGGGCTTTGAGCAATCTGGTCTAGTGGAGGTGTTCCGGCCAGTGGCAGGGGTGTTGGAACTAGATGAGCTTTAAAGTCCCTTCTAAGTAACCATTCTATGATCTTCTAGTAAGGACACCTGGTATGGTGTCCTTATATGGCTCCTGGTATTTATATTAAAAAACCCCACAAAATCTCTTGACCAATTTTGGGAAGAATGTGATGACCTTCAGCTTGCTTTTATGAATTTGTGTAGCCTGTCTTGGAAATTGTTCTGGACAGCAAACACATAACTGATGGTAAGGATCACAATAGTTTTGTAATTTTCCTGAGTAAGTGTTCAGCTGTTTTGCCAGAGCCTGTAATTTCACTTCCTTCTCTAGCCTGCAATGTTCTGATTGCCCGACCTTGTGTCAAATGTCTTATGTTGTTTTCTTTTGTACTTCTAGTCTCAATCCTTGTTTGAACTCTTCCTGTCATCTCTCTCCCTGTTTGACTTGAGAGTGGTTACATAATATCATGCATATTTCATTTAACTAGGTTAGAAGTTATTTTGACTAGTTTCATACTGTTTTGTAAGTTATCCGATCCTTGCTACCCTGCTATCCCAACCACAACAGCAAATCTTGCTCTCATGAGAACAAAACAAGTTTTCTTCATGAGGGAAGGCACATCTTCCCTGTGTAGCTAGCTTTGCTTTCTTGTAACTTCTGCTTTCTGTGCTGTGACTGGGGTAAGCCAAAGAGAGAAGCAATTAGCATTAAAATCCATTGGGCATTTTCAGAAACAGACAGAATGTTTTTAGGTTGGAGTCAATGGTGTTTCTGGTTTCAGCACAGTCCTGACTGCTGCCACAAGCCTTCTTCCCAAGGTGATGTCCCACTAGGTGAGGTGTGAAGCAGACATTCCTCTGCCAACCTCAACTAAAAGGTTAGTTCAGGTTATTGTATGAAGTGCTACTTAGGCAGTTGCTGCTGTAACTCATTCTTCATGTTAAATTCTGCTGGCTTGCATTCAGCCAAGGTATTTCCAGTGATGTGCTGCCAACTTTCTCCAAGGGCTTCCTCAAGAGTCTTCCTTAGCTGGTGATACATGGAAACAACTCCTGTAAGTATCTCCTTTTAGTGCACAGAGTTACATCTGCAAAGTGCATACTGTCTGTTGGAAAACTGCCAGTCCCTCCACCTCCCTTCTTCTACCAAACCAGGCCTTCTTGACCCCCTGCTCCCTCCCTCCTGCTAGAGGCAGCTTCAGCCAAATTCATCTCCTTGCCTGCTGGGACTTGTAACCGTATCAGCTGCCCTGGCAGCTGTTCCCAAGTTTCTGGAGGCTGCTCAGATGCAGAAATCCTTCGTTGCCTGGTCGGTAAAACAAAAGATGTGTTCTGGGTCTTCCAGAGACATCTGGTCTCATTTCCCACCACCTACTATGTCCGTAACATTCAAAGCAGAGCGAATGTCCCAGTCAGCTTATAAAGAGAGAGCGACATTCATCTCTTTGTACCCTAGGAAGAGATGGTGGGAATGAGGGCATACAGGTCTCGTGGTGGGCAAGTTTCTACTGGGTCATGCAACACCTTACTCCTTCACCTGGGTGTGACTGTGGGAGCCACGGAAGCAGTGCAGGTCCATAGGGTCAGAAGGGTGCTGGTGGTTTCAGGGTGGGCAGCATGTGGAGCTTGGCCGGGGAGCATTCCAACAGGCAGGAATGCTCTCTGAGCCTCCTCTGATGCGGCAATTTGTATTTATGTAAGCCACACGGAGGTTTGGGGGGTGGCATCATTCCTCCCCCCCTCCCCCTCATTTACACTGGTAAACAACAGGTATTTCCAGTGTGAGCAATGTCCTTTCCTTTCAAATGCAGTAATAAAGCAGCTCAGCTTTCCTTCCATGGGGTGGGAGGAGCCAAGGAGCGGAGCGTGGACCAGCTCATGCCCACATCAGCCAGACTTTTCCTGTCTGGAGAAGTGACTCATCGGTGGCATGACCCTGCCGCTCCCTGATGCCTGTTGTGCTCAGGAGCCGTTTGACTTCAGATCCTCTCCTTCCCTTGAGATCTGCCTTTAACCCTTCTTACCCCAGCCCTCTTCCGCGTTTGCTGGAGGGTCTGGGCTGAAACGGGCTGCTCCGGACGCCTCGCCGCGCCTGCGGGCTGCCTTGGCAGAGCGTGCGAGGAGCTGCCATTGCGGAGCTGGAGCTGGAGCTGCTCCCTCCGCCTGGGTCTCATTACGTGCCGCTTCCGCTCCAGCTGCCAGGGGCCTGGACGGAGAGCGGGGAAATGGCATGCGGAGCCCGTGAAAGCTGCAGCCCGGCCCTCGGCGCTGTCTGCCATGGAAGGAAGAGCTGGCTGAGCCTCCCTCCCCGCGGAACGCACTGCCTGCCTTGGGAAATCCCCTGCCGCAAGGCAGCCCGGGAGACCCACGTTGGTGTTAAAACTGAGGCCAGTCGGGGGGGGCTGGGAGCTATGAGTTTTGACAAACCCCCTTTAAATCTTTCCATTATGCATAAGAAAAAGTGAATAATCCTTCCCACTCCTCAGCTATGTGCTCTGCCTGAATTTACTTCCCTGGGATGCATCAGAGTTTGATCTTTAAGAAATGCTATCTGAAATGCCCACGTGTAAAAACGTAACTGCACCAGCAATAGGATCATAAACTGCCTTTGATCCCGTAAATTGTTGACCCACAACTCTATCTGTTGCTCAAGGACTGCAGGAAATGGACACAGTCTGATGCAAATTTCTAGTAGAGGGAATGTTCTGTAGGACTGGAGGGGGGGAGGGAAGATGGCTCTTGCCGCAACTCAGTTTCTGGATTGCAGCTGAATAGTTTGGCAGTCCCGATGCTCTCCTGTGTCACCCTGCTGCCAGTTCCCACGGCTTCTACCTCTCACTGGTCACCGCCCAGTTGTGCAAGCTTGGAGCGGTGAGGTTTGTCAGAGCTCTTTGTCGTGGGTGCTGGTGGCATTTACAGACTACGAACGTGGTCCTTCAGCTGTTTTCCTCCAGACAGCCGCAGTGACTGCAGTGTTCGTGTTTCATGTCTAAATCCCCGTAACTTATTGTCGGTGGGGGATATTTGCATGGGAGTGGGTGAATCCAATGTTACAAGACAAAGCAATTTCTTTGGGAACCTTGAGGAACCAAGAGTGCACCAGAGCCCCAACCAAGGCAGAACAGCAACAGCACAGCGGGGGCACAGCCCGCAGCTGGGGAGCAATCAGACAGGACTTCGATTTTGTGTAAAATGTGTATTTTCCTCTTTGTCAGACTTGTAAAAGAATACTCAAACCCTTATAAAGTGGCGGGCTGGGTGCAGTGTCAAGAGTATCCAGCAGCTCATTCAAAAGATCTGTGCTTTACATCCTAACCCTGGCTTAGGGTAGCAGATCTGCTTAAAATGTAAGAATAGAGATCCTTTGAGCCCTTCATCCTGTCTCTATTTTTCTTTTTTTCCTCTTTTTTTTTTTTTTTTGCTATATAAGCCAAGTGACATGACACTGGACTTTGGTACTTCACCTGATTTATTTCAATTTGCATGTTGAAGAAAGGTGTCACAAGGGCAGGATGAGCCCTCCATTGCTCAGCTGCCCTGGCAGGACTCCCCTGGCAGCCACACTGTAGTGCCATGCCATGCCATGCCAGGGGAGGCTGTGCTGTGTCCAGGGCACATGGTGGCATTTTTTGTAAGGCATTTGTGCCATGCAGCTGCAGGGCTGCGCACACCAGAATGTGGGGCAGTGCTGCCTCAGCTGGGCATGAGTTTGTTTTGCTGTTTCTGTTTGGTTTTTTCACCTCGGTGATAATTCTTACCCAATGTGTAACTTCTGCTCTATGTACTTTACTACTCCTTGTGATAATCAAAATCCGGCCCTGAACTTTTTCACTACAAAGGAAACAAGAACTTTGCCCTGTCGGCTGTTCACAGGCTGTCTAGTGATGTTGCAGCCTTTTCTCACATGCAGAAACCTCCAGAATCTGTGCAAATCAAGGCTACACTGATGTCAGAATGCTTTCTGGTTTTTCATCAGTGTGGGTGGAGAGCAGGCACTTTGACATGACATGTGATTTCTAGTGTCAGAAATCCCTTAAAAAAGAGAAGGCACCCAACTGGTCAGTTCAATCAAACCTATAAACTCCAGGATTGCCAGTAACGTGCTATATACAGCTCAAAGTGCAACCTGTGATGAGCAAGTGCTGAAACATTAACCAGGCCTTGGGACACCGTCTGTAGTTGCCGCTCGGTGCCCGTGCCATCGCTCCTGGGAGTGGAGAATGAGGACTGCACTATCACTAGTCTGTGCAGAGAAAGGGTGCAGCAGTGTTTGCACAGCACGGACAGAAGCAGGGTGGTGGCCCCCAGGCTTTGTGTATAGGGCAGTGGGGCAGCAATAAAAAGGTATGAGCTTCCCCATGCGGGGAAGAAGGACAGGCTGAGAGCTTAAATTTCAGTTTCTGGCTCTTGTTGAAGTGCTCTGGCAAGCAATGCGGTGGTGGTGGTGTGAGGCCATCCTTCCACGTGCATTCCCATGTTTGCGCGTAGAACGTGTGTGGGGGTGAAACCCCTGACTCTAAGCTTTCCTCTGACCTCAGCTGAGGTAAGGATATCGGAAGAACAAATATCATCCCTGGCAATGTTCAAGGCCAAGTTGGACGAGGCTTTGAGCAACCTGGTCTAGAGGAAGGTGGGGAGTTGGAACGAAATAATCTTTAAGGTCCTTTCCAACCCAAACCATTCTATGATTCTAAGAAAGGGCAGGCTGCAGTGGCAAGGAAGAAGGGGAATGATAGAGATGCTTCATGGCCCACACCTCAGATGATTTGGACCTGGGTGGTGTTTTGATGTTGGCTTTTTTTTTCTGACACTGGTGAGCTGTCCTGGAGATCAGGTGAGGAGAGATGAGGAACCAGAAAGCATTTCTGATCGCACAAGTGTTGTAATCACATTACTGCTCTATGAGCTCAGCTGACACAGGAGACCGGTAAACACCTCCCAGTGCGCAGGTAGGTGACGGTACGTAAGTCCTCAGAGCTCCCTGAAAAATGACAAAGTCTTTTGCAACTTTGCCTTTGACTCTGAAGGAGCTATGATGGATGGTGGTGGCACCCAGCCGTACTCTGAGGGGCAGTGCAGCTTCTGACTCCCTTGCATAGGTTTTATCCTGACATGAAGAATAGGTGCAGCCAAGCTGTGTGCTGGTGCTGAAGCAGGCAGTGTGGAAACTGTCATTTCCTTTCCAAACACCAGGCACTTGCAGCCACCTTGCACGCTTGGTGTCAGGCCAGAAGCCATTCCTATAGCCTCTGCTCATACTGTATATATGTGTAATGTTAACTTACCTGATTCCTGCTGCGGGTTTCTCCATGACCGCTACCACATATCCCTGTCTTGTCAGTGTGGTGGCTTTGGGAACAGCCTTTTCCATTAAGTAAGTTTACCTGACAACATGTCCCACTTCAGGAGCAGCAAAACAATGCCTTGCCCTGCTGATGCTGAATCATTACCTGGCAAGAGTTGGGGAACCATGAGATTATATTTTATTGTAGTATATTACAGCTGCAAAAAAAAAGTACTGGATTTTGGGTTTATATCAAAAGACTAATTCTTGATGAGGATGATAAAGTCTTCAGATCTGGGACTTTGCCTTCACACCTCTCTTTGTAAAGTAATTGCTCTCCTAGTAGTGGCAAGAGAAAGGACATGCTCATTTATGATTCTCTAAATCACACAATTCATTTCCAAAGACAAATAGCAAAATCATAGGAGAGAGCTCTGGTGCAGGCTCCTTCTTGAACTGTAAACACTGCAAGACAAACCATCAATATTTGCACAATGTTCAGCCCAGCCCAGCACAGATTCTCTAGAGGGAGCGTGAAGAGTCACGCTAATAGGACTATTAAATCACACCGAAACCCTTCTTACAATATGTACAATCTAACAATAACTGTGCATGTGTGTGCCCAGTCCAGTGGGTTGTGACCATGAAGCAGCGGAACCACAAAACCCATGATGAGGCCAAGTGTTGCAATATAGCCTCCCACTCTTCCCCCTGCTTATCACATGTGTTGCAGTGGCTGGGACCCTTTCTGGTGCTGCAAATATTAATCAGAAGCCACTTCTTAGAAGGGGCGATGCAAGAGAGTAAGTGTGTTACTGTGTGAGCTGTCACCAGATGTGCCAAGGACTGTGGATTGAAAAGGTGTGTGTGTGGTGAAGGAGGGAGAAGCATTAAAAATACCATTGTGATGTTTCCCTGTGGGCTTACACAAATGTGACACAGAGAAGAATTAGGCTTTTGCAGTTTCATGTTTCCTTGACCTTTTGGGAGAGGAATTAAAAAAAGGATCCAGCTTCAGCTCCCAGTTATAATGCTGAAAGCCCAGAGCAAATATAATACAGTGGCTCCTGAGGTGTGAGAGCAGTTTCATGTTGTCTATTGAAAAATCAGAGAGAGCGAGCTCTAAGGTGTAAAGATAATTGAACAAAGACCAGATGAGTTGAAAGCTAAACCTCTGTCCCAGGTGGGTGTAATTATTGGTGTGTCAGTGTAATTATTGGTGTTTAAGGAGATTCATTCACCTTGCTCAGGTGGGATTTCTGACTTGGCATCAGTGCAAGGTAACGCAGAAAACACTTGGCTCCTATAGCACAATGTCCTCTTACCGTGTGAGTGAGGGACATGCCACAGGGAAAGGTTTCCAGACAGCAGCATCTCAGCAGGCAAACCCTGGCAGTGGTGGCTACTGCTAATGCATGTGGCAGGGACACTGTGACAGTGCTCGCATCTCACTCACTTGGCACTTGGGAAGGCCTTGTGCCTTTAGTGTTAAGTTCACACGTGCTACTTGACATGAAAACACTTCCCGTCAAAATCATTTCAGAATATCGTTATATTTGCTCATGCAACTGTCAACAAACAAAACCTGTTTGGATTACACTTCAGTGACAAACTCTGCATGCTTCAACAGGTTTTCTTTGTTTTGGCTTCATTTCCTGATTTTATTCCCCACCTTCTATGAAGAAATTTTTCAGCTTAAAGAGGACAGCTATGGAGGGTTGTCTGCTTCCTACCTGAGATCTCACCATTGCCTAGGAGAAGCTGATCAACATGAATCATCGCAATGAATGCAGTACTACACACAGGTAGCTTTTCCCCCCTTTTGTGTACAAGCACAGAGCTATTAAGCAAAGGACAAGAAACGTGTGGAGTACACTGTGGTTTGCTAACACATGGCTGGGTTCCCAGGTCCATGTACATTCTTGCAGACAGGCTACAGTTGTCATGATGCTATTGCCAGGAAAGATGTAAACAAAAGGAAACTTCTCTTTGCCAGTTAGGTTAGTAATACAAAAGAGTACTTCATACAGTCTCTCACATTGATACACGCTATCTGTTTATCAAAGATGTTGTTATATGTAGTCATACATCTTCACTGATATAAGTCACCGTTTTTTAAGTGGTTTAAAATCACAGCAGTATTTACTATGCGGTGACTCAGGGCAGTGAGCAAGGTCATAGGATCCTCTTTCACAGGTTCATGGGCTAAAATTCAGGTGTTTCAGGCATAGCTCTTCTAGGTTCACTCAGAGATTGGCAAATGGGTATGTTTCTGTTGAAGTCGCTAAAGGTTTGTCTTTATGCCTCCGCTAAACGTCACATCTGGCAATTATCCTGGGGTGAAGTCTCCTTTCTCTCCCAACACTGCAAATACAAGTGTCTAACCTCACTAAAAATCCAACACTGGTGTTTATGCTGGATTAAAACAGTTGCTAGTGAGATGAAAACAAGACTTACTTCATGGAAGTAACAGCCGTGAACTGGCCTGGATTACTTTTGGGTTATTTGTGTCAAGTCCATGCCATGTTTCCCTAGAGTTGGCATCATTTCTGTAGCCTGTGACAGCCCTGCTGCATGGAAGCCTCAGAGTTGCTCAGGGAACTTGCATCTCCCCTGCCCTCATGTGGGCACCCAGGGGGTCCTTGAGAGCATGATTCTGCCCTGCCACATCAGGGGTTTGCAGATAGCACTGTGGAAATTGTGGTTGTGGTGGCACTGATACACTGGGAAGGGATGTCGGATATTTAATGAAATATCACTCCAAGATGGGAAGGAACTTTCCCCTTCAGCTGTTGCTGCAGATCGGGACAGCAAACACTTTGGTCACAGATGAACTTGGTGGTATCCAGGCTCTTCTGCCAAGTCTCTTTTCTTCCTCCTGCTTTTCTCCTTCCCTAGGGCTGCTCATGGTACTCCCTGATGCGGCTCTTGGTACCAAGGCCCGTGCTCTCAGTTTTGGCCTGGTGCCACAGCATGGTAAAATGCATTGCAGTTGTGGTACATCATCCGTGAACTACCTGACTGATACCAACTTTTTTTCCCTTTTGTTGTCAATTATTGAGTGGAGACATGAGGAATGAAAAACATTTAAGTGCATCAGTTATCTCCATTTCCTTCCCTTTATACCTAAGCTAGCCATGATTTGTCAGAACTGTCTAGAAACTGAAGAAGTTTCAGTAGTTGTTTTTGTTTTCAGGCAGTAGGAAAGTTCTCTTCCCAAGACTGACAAAGCAACTGGTGAGCAGTGAGTTATTATTACAACCACTTATTAAAAAAAAAAACAGATAAAAGAACGTGCTGTAAGATGACAAATAACATAGCCCAAGTCATGCAATGCATTAACATTTCAGTGCTACATACTTTGTGGAGTGTGCACAGCAAAAGCAGGGGCAATCACAATTGTGGTTCAAGGACTGCAGCAATTCAGTCTTGAGCATATGCTTATAAAGTGATTCCAGACTGCAATTCTGAGCACCGATAGCCAGTACAATAGGGAAAAATAAGCCGTACTAGTTTAAGGACATGACTTTGATAATTCTCTACTTAAAAGCCAGGGACAAGTGATAGACTGGACATTCCCAGTGGGGAAATAGGTTAGTTACATCGGAAGGGGTTACTTTTGCTGTTCAACATCTTGGATCCCTAGTCCTGGTTACTTACCATCTGCAAACTAAGATGATTATTTCAGCATATGTTTGTTTACACAAGTGACTTATCTTACCTTGGTAAGACATTTCATACCCATAAAACATCCACCACGCTCTGTTCTACTGCTTTTCTTTAACTCCAGGCAAGGCCTGTACCTTTCCCCAAACCTTTTGACAGCTTTGAAACATGGTAGAGTGTCGTTGTCAGTGCAGCTCAGGAGCCAGGCAGCGATTGCCTTCTCTAGAGGCTCTGCAATGCTCCAGTAGTTCTCCTCTTTGAATGGAGCTGGCAAAATCCATAATTGCTTCCATTCCACTTCACTAAAAATGAGGAACAGCCCTGCACGCCGCCACAGAGATTGTTCAGTGCAGAGTTGCTATGATGAAGTCCTCTGCACCAGGAGTCACCCATAATAGGTGGTGGCAATGTCACAGCTCAGTTTGTTTTTTAATATATCTCTTTATTTTCTCGTTTCATGTGTTGTTTTCTTTCCCCCTGGGTGGAGCACAACCGGGAAGGTGATGACTTACCTGCCACAGCTTGGTAGATCGCAATCTGGAACTGGCAGTGTGTTAACACAATGCCCCAGCAGAGCTTTTCTGTCTCTAATTTCTATGATTATGTTATTACCGGATCAGCGAAGAGAACCATGGAAAACACAATTACCAGGAAGCCCTTTTCCTTTCCTCATCCCTTTGTCTCGCTGCAGATAGGGCTTGTGACTCACAGAGCTGTATTCGCCCGCGCTACTGAAAAGGGTGCTACCTGCCAATGGGACCTAAGCGTGGGAAAGCCTGACCAGTGGCTGGAAGAGCCAGTCACGTCATGTTTTGTGGCTGACATGCAAACGCATCCTGATGAATCAAGTGATAGCAGCTACCTTCTCCTGCCACAACAGCAGCTGAGCAGCAGCGCAGAAGACAGGATGTAAAAACTTCCCCACTGTGTACAAAAGCATGGGGAAGGGAAGATGGTTGTGAATGAGCTTGCCGTGGCAGGAGAGCAAGTGTTCTTAGGTCACTGGCGTAGCATCAGTCTAAAGGGAAAGGTGATGAGTATGTTCCAAGTGTGGGTGCTGGTTCCAGGTTAAGCCATCCTGTGCATCACAGGCTGGCGGGGCTGACCCAGCCCCATTGGTTGATGTATAACGGGAAAGGAGAACTTCATGTGCTGACTGCACTCCCAATCATGGATAAACCTAAAACTACAATGACAGATGCCAACAGCAGCAGAGCAGACAATATTTATATTATTAATTGTTATCAGAAATGTCAACTCAGAGTCAGCACCAAATCTCAACAGATCTGATACACAAGCATGCCTCAAAATGAATGTTGAAATGTATTATTTGCCTATTGTGTGCTTCAATAAAAAAAAAGAAAAAAGAAAAAAGTCTAGCAGGAGAGAATAGACTTTGGCAAACAAACTAACAAAAAGCTATGCTTGTGGGGAAGGCTCATGATTTGATCTGGAAGGGAACACTGACAACAAATAGGGATAAAGTTTTCCTTAAGCATGCATGAAAGGCAGGACTATGAGTCATGGTTTGGATTTCTTCATTCTTTTGCCAGAGACGAGCTTGAAATATATCTGTTATTTTATGCCCTCTGCTCCATTATCATTATGAAAAGATACCAGCCACCTCAGAAAGGTTTTTAAATAATAAAATGTACTTTTTTTTTTTTTTCTATCCCTGGTGCCTCGGTTTATCAGTGACCAACGAGAACATAAATTCCATCAGATGAGGAGAAATCCCTTCATCTTGGTGGTAAATAAGCCTTTAAACAGAAGTTTCCCTGCATATAAATCCCTGGGGCAAATCCTTCTGATCTTCCTGTGCTGAGGGTCAAAGCATGGGCAGACAGTATGTGGTGCAGCAATGGCATGCTATTGATATAAATATTAGGCTCTATAGACTGAACCAGAACTTGTTTAAATGCTCATATGGCCATGAGCAACATCACCCAGGATGTATTTCTATGGTATTTAGTGACTGTCATTATTTCACATACTATGAAAAACCCTGTCTAGAAGCAGGATTCCAAGTGAAGGAAACTATCTCTGCCAGGGATCTCTTTGTCCCCCCATGTTTCATCCATCACTGGAGATAAGCGTGAGATGAAGTGGACCAGTGAGGGGAAAAAGAAACAGGCTGGGGTTTCTTGCTGCTCCTTTTGAAATCACCAGTGTAACTCCTGTCATCTTCAGCAGGGTTTGGCCAGGCTCTGTGCAGAAGTGGCTTTGAAGATTTTGCTAAGGCTCAAGGCCTTGATCATAGCAATATTTACACCTGTGAGTAACTCTGTGTAGATGAGCACTTCCAGTGCACACAGTGGGACGCTGCAGATGAGACTTTGCAGGACCGGTCTTAAGCAGTAAGTGCTTAAGAGGAACATTCTGCTTGTCATGCTTGTCATCCTTGACCACATCAAATGGAATGCCTTGGCAGTTCTGGGAGAGCGATTTTGCATTGAAAACCCACAGCTCTTACAAGCAGTGCATTAATTATTTTATTAATTTGCTCTTTTTACATTATGGGAAACATTCATCTATTTACATTTTCCTGTCCACACACAAACCAGACAGATAAGCCTATGGAAACCCAAATCATTAAGCCATAAAACCACTCTCCTCTATCTAAAGGCTTTCACATTTGTCTTTTGTTTCAAATCAAAAACATTTTTAAAATCACATTTGGGAATGCAGGTAGGTCAGTGATTTACATTCCAGTTACTTAAAATATGCATTTGACCATTTTCCTTAAAAAAAAACCCAAACAAACAAAAAACCCAATAAATTCACAAAGATAGTTTAAATTAAAGTGATAGTGCACATAAAAGCATTAAGGGAACACCAATAAATAAACTGAAATATATTACAAATAAATTATTTCTATTTACCTTTTCAAATATTAAAAATCTTTAATCCATTTCTTCATCTTTCTTTACAAAAAGATTATGAGAATTTTATGGAAACATCTGCAAAAAATATAATAAATACTTTTTTTTTTTCTTTTTAAACTTTTGAAGCAGGAGACAGAAACAACCTTTTGTAAAATTTCCCCCAAGGAAAAAAAAAAAGCAATATTTTAGTCCCAAAGTGAAACAGAATATAGGCATTTTTAATATACACTGGGCAGGTTAGACTAAAAACAAATAGTTACAAATTATACTAAAACAGATGATAGAGCAAATATACTAGCATTAGAGTCAGTAAATGAGTCAAGTGGTTAACTAGTGGCATTCTAGGGGCAGAATTATTCTATTTTATACTTTCTGATCTTGGCTCTACTTTTAATATTTTGCTAAAAAACTAAGCAAGCATTATAATAACCTCTCCAGTGCCAAATGAACTAACAAGTATCCTGCTAAGAATAAATCCATTTAAATTAGACATGAAAAATATTCTGTGACATACAAATACAGTAATTTGTAATGTACAGGACTAGATAGTCTTTGCTTTTCTGCATTTTTAGGTGGGAACTTGCTGGATATAAATTTCTGTAGCCACTTGTCAACCAGAGTCTTAACTCATCTTTCATAAAACGTTCACAAAACTAAGTTAAGTCTGCAACACAGTTGTGAATGTGGACTCTCACCTGGATACTGCTTTGAATATTTCAGTACAAATGAGTTCCAAATAGTTAATACTTCCTATGACTATATATGCTCAAAAGTGGCAGTTGGCACTATTACATACTGCAAACACGGTGATGTTTCATTGCTGCTAAAAGTTAAACGCAGTGTTTCAAAACTAGCAAATACACTGCTATTCAAACACCTAGAGGGTCAAACCATTTGAAGCTCCTGTAACACAAAGCACTCTAGGGTTACACTGGATTTCTGATTACTCTAGTTAAAAGTCATTTATATATTAAATTATTAGCCCTTATCTTGTAAACCACAGCAGTAAATATTTGTGCCCTGTTTATAAAGACATAGCTCAGATATCAATGGCTTTGAGAGGTAGCAAATTCTCTAGTGGTTTTAATATGCTCTCATGAAAATACTTGGTGCCAGAACCTATTACCTCTCTTATTTTCTTGAATAAAATTAAATTAGCACCTGGCTGTGATGTTGTAGGAAAAGAAGCTGTCTGCCATGATCTCAATGGATAGTTTTAGCAAGACCTTAAGTTTTTGATGATGATTTTGAATGCTTTTTAAGTGCAAGCTGCAGAATTACAACACCCCGTGCAGTGGGATTTTTCATGGGTCGGATCATCTGTACAACAGTTAATGGGCACAGACAGACAGTGCTGGCACCCTGTGCGCCTCCATGGGGGCTTGTCCCTCTGCCTGTTCCCATCAGGAATGGAAAGCAGCCTGCCTTCCTCTCCCATGTAGCCCTGCCCTGGCAGCTGGGGCAAAAACCTCACAGGGACCAGTGGAGAGGTCCAAAAAGCATCACCATGGGGCTGCACGCAACACCAGGGGCCACACAGTGTTCATCTGCCCTGGACCAGCCCTGTCATCCAAACCAGATCACAGTAATTCTGCTTTCAGCAGCACGTGCCAGCTAGGCACACATATGCACGCACACACTCAAACTCACACTCACATGCACGCACACAACTTGCTTTCAGCAACATGCCTGACATAACTTGCCTAATGTTGGCACAAGAGATCCTGGTAGCGTCATGGTCAGCACCGCTCCACATCAGAGGAGCTGGAGGACAAGCTCCTGCCTCAGCCAGGGTGACTTGGGGGAACAGACATGCAGGGGGCTGACCTCTCAGGCTCCTCTCCAGCCCTATTGTCTGCCAGTTACCCCCACTATTAATGAGCTACTTGGGATGCATATTTTTCGTGATTGCAAAACAATGGCAGAAGCCATTGGGAGGAAGGCTTGTTGTGAAAAAAATTAAGTTCATATTGATCCCATAACTTGTGAAAAATACTTTATTGTTCTTGTTCAAATGGGTATTTTATACTGTTCTTGTTCAAATGGGTATTTTATACAGGAGTCTGAGTGAGAAATTTACTCCTAGATATGGACTGTTTGGTGATAAGCAGTCTGAACTGTAGCATACAACTGGCTGTGGATAGAGCAAAGCAAGCCTGGTCTGGAAAAGCATCAGAGGCTCCATGTACAGCAATTCGTCTACAGGTGTCTGTGTGTGGCTGCATGGACGTGTGAGAGCGGATGGTCCCACCGAGATTAAGACATCAACAAAACCAAACTTCTTTTTTTCTTTTTTTTTTTTTTTTTTAACCAATATAATCCATACAATACAATACAAGAGGAATTGACAATACAGTACAATTTTAAAAATTCTTAATACTTGGACAAGAAAATCCTTCTTTTATATTATCTCTTCAACTGTCATTGCTTCTTATCTCCTTCCTTTTCACTCTTTTATTGCCTTTCAAAATAGATTATTTCCCTGGAAGATCGAATTTACAATCTTCTGCTGATTGAAATGTTTAAGTAGTGATTGATGAAATAAAAATGAGGCAGTTTGTGCAGCTGTGAGTGTGCAGGTATCTTTCCACAGGAACTTTTCTATCCCTCGCCATCTCACCTGCGGGATATACTTTCACTTTTTCACCTTGCAGAGCTCTGTTTTATTTTCCCCCCCACTTCCCTATGCCCACCCCAGCCCCCTCCCCGTATGTGACTCCTTAAATTCAGGTGAGAAGGTGTGATTCAGAGGTTTAAAGTGCGCCATCTGCTTTTAAAAAAACAGTAATAAAAAGAAGGGAATCCGAGTCTTAGTTCCGTTCATCTTTTGTGAGGAAGACGGCAGAGTCCAAAAGGATCACCCTGCATGACTGATATTTCCAAAGTCCCCTACAGTTTGATATTGCTGTACACTGGGTAACAGACTAGCTTTAGGTCAACTAAAGATCATGAGTAAGTTAAACGGAGCATCTACTGTACAGGTGGCGGGCGTGTGGAAGTCTGAGCGCTGCGTTTATTTGTTTCAAACAGAAACTAAAAAATAAAGACGGATTGTACTCGTTTACATGAGGCAAACTGGCAGCATCAGTACATGTGACAAAGCATCGTGATGGCATGGGCGAACCTTCAGAAAGCAAGGGTGATTAGAGGACATCTCTTGGAGGACCGACAACTACGCCACGGCAGTGGAGTTCACTGGGAGCATCGGGGTGGCTGTATATAGAGAGAGGGGAGGGGGAGAGGAGAGGGCAGAGAGCGAGAGAGAGAGAGGAGGAGGTACAAATACTTTGTGGTGACCTTGAGCAGGAGCCTAGAGGGGCAGATTATACATGAGGCTTGTCTTGCCAGAGAGAGTCCTCCTGGTTGGATCCCTTCATAGCCTGGTCTGGGCTTCAGGGATGTATATCTCAATGCTTTCGGCGCTCTCGGTAGCTGAGTTCTGGCGGACCGATGCAGCGCGCTTGGCAGCCATCAGCCGTTTCCGGGCCTCTTGACGCTGCGAGCTTTCCAGAGAGCGTTCTCGTATGAGTGGCACCTGACCTTTCGATGGCTTCTTTGGCACTGGAGGAGGGACCCTTCTCTCCTGATCAAAGCAGAAGGTTAATGGCATTATACAGCTTCTCAGGGAAAGGTGGGAAAAACTAGGATATGTCAGTAGTTAGAACACACATTTTACCTAAGGTCTGTTAGCTCTTATCTGACTTTCTGTCTTCAGTGAACTGGCTTTTGTGCTCAAGGTTTCATAAACACAGGGCAAGGGCAAAGGGCTACTTCTCCTCGGGGCCGAGGCCCCCACCGCTAACCGCTTAGTGCGGCTCCCCGGGGCAGGGGGGATCCAGGCGTCTCCTCCTGGTGCCAGGGGCTAGAAAGGAGAGCATCAGACGCGGCCTCCCGCCACCAGCACAGTCGTGAGCGGCTGGGGAGCGAGCGCCACTCTCAGCAGAGGAGCTCTGGAGAGCCCCAACTCCTGAGCCACCCTCTTCTATACGTGCATAACACACCAGGTGCTCTTGCAACACGGAGATACCGTGGATTTGGTGTTCCCAAATGCAGATGGGAACTAGCTGCCTGCAGCTGGTGCATCGGAGTAAGTGCTGTTAAGAAACACCATATATTTATGTATATATTTTGTAGTGGCTTCATGACTGCTCAAAAATCCCGCACTTTGGGGCTCACTGTGCAAACTCTAGCCTCCTGCTAAATAGACATGACAAGCTACAGTCAGATAGAAACAGAAAAAAAAAATTGGTAGGAAAAGCTTAAGAACCATTAAGAGAACATGCATTAATCATCACGGTGGCAGCTAGCTCCAGATATGCGATCAACAAGGAGGACTTTTATGCGTATCCTGGTGCATGTACACACACACACAAAAACCCAACAAAAAACCCCCCTCAGAGAAGGATCTCTCCCAAAAAAGAAAAGTGTATTCAGGTCTGAATTTCAGGCGGCCACAAAGACTTTGTCAAGTTAATTAGATTGTCTTTTAAGTTACATCCCCTTCCAACTGTGAACATGGTCTCTGAGCGAAGGGATTTTATCGCACTACAAAGGTCCCATTCTGCCCTTTCGTTTTCTCTCATGCTGCTCACAGCTTCCATGGCTCGAAATATAAAGGTGCTTAGTTACACTTATTCATACTTCGCTTTTTCTCTCCATCCAAGGATTAATCTGTGCTGCTTAAAAAGGGACCAGTGGCAAAGGCCAAAGGCAACTGCAAATATCAATTCCACAGAAAGTGTTTTCTTCTTTCTTTTTTTTTAATCCTTTTTAAGATAGATGATCTGTTTCATCTAAAAATCATAGACAAATGCTGTTGAAACAGGAACACAGTGCAATTCGTTAAAATCTTTTACCTTCCTACTGTAGGTCCCTTTCTTCAGTGCTACTTAACTTCCTTTAACCCATTATAGTCTTCTTTTTGTTGGAAACTCTTTGAAGTGTTTTTTTCAGAAGCAAAGAAAAGGCATGGGTTTGTTGTTTTTGTTTTTTTTTTTTTTTAAGGAAAGCTCTCATTTCTCACTGCAATTGCAAACACTCGGCCTACCCGCTTTACTGTAAAAGTTAATAAAAGACCAGATACCAGTGTTTCTGTGCATGCATGTCTGACGGTATTAACTTCCTTTTTTTTATAGAAACTGGAAAAAAAAAAAAGAAGATAAGAAAATGACTTGCCTTCAGTACCTTGGGCTAGGAAAACACATTCCCATTCATTCCCCTACAAAACACACTAGGTATGCATGTGCTCCTAAGTCAGGAATGACTATTTAGTCTTGATTGGAGGAGGAAGGAGAGTGCTACCAGCACTGCCTTTGCAAGCTTCCCGCTGCAAGATTAATGGGGTTTGATATAATTAAGGTTATTTGTCCAAAAGAAAACATCCCTTTGGTCATCAGCAGCCAGCTGATCACCAGTTGGGGCAGCCCGGACTCCTGTCTGAGCCACTGTACCTGTACGCCACGTTCCCCCTCCTTCTGATGACCCTACCTGTCGGCTGTATTCACTCCTATCAGAGCAGCCATGGTGGAAATTCAGCCATCAAATTACATACCTATAGGAGTGCGACATTAGACTGTTGATTCCTCTAGGAATGGGTCTGGCTTTTAAGGATTTTTTTGAAACATTTGTGTATTTTGGCTCACCCAAGTGCTGTTTGTCTTGATACAGATAGTGAGAGGAAAAATAAGGCAATGGTGCCAAATGAGAATGGAAAGTGAAATGGGGCTTACAGTTGGAAATGGTAGTTTTTCATGGTGACAGAAGACAACTACATTTAAAAAAAGTAAAAGAAGACCAAAACTCCAGATGATTTTTATGCTACTTTGGGTAAACAACACTGCCAGCAAAGTGAACCTGTTTATTAAAAAAAAACAACCAAACCAAAATAAACTGAAAAATGAAACAAATGGACAAAAAAAAAAAAAAAAAGTAGCTCTTTCATGTGACATTTTGGAAGGCATATTTTTGATATTGCTTTGTTTGCAATCTGGTTACCAAAGTCAGTGATGGTTACAGTGCTTTCCTATTTTTTTCAGTAACACAACCTAGAACTCTTACTATATGCAATAATATGGACCGTAAATGTGATTTATTTAATTTTAAGAATAAATATATAAGGCAGTTCCTTCCAACGATTGATCGTCTAATATGATTAAATGTAAAGCTTAACAAAGTACCACATTCCCATTATCCGATTCACAAAGACAGATTTGGTTTAAAAATATGCCTGAAACATATTACAGATAATATCCCAGATGATTATTATGTAAACATTGTTAATACAATGAAATTAATTTGATATGAGCTTCATTTCACATTTTAAACGTCAACGCTGTAACACAGAGGCCTATTTAATCTGTCCAGTATTTGTGCAGGGTTTTAAATGAAGCATACAAAATCTACAGTGTTCTACCTTCTTGTCATGAGGATCCATCTGTTTCCAATTATTGGCCTTTAACTGATGAAGTTCATCAAATTTCATACTAATATTTTCTATGGACAACTGCAGCATATCCCAAAACCCTGCTAAATCCTGGGAGGTCGGCCGTGGATGTGCATTAGGATTCTGTGCAATAGAAAAAAGAAAAACACATTGGCTTTAGTATGCCTTAATGTAAAGCATTTGTGTGAATGGTTAGGAATCTTGCTAGCAAAGCAGTTTCAGCAGATCCAAGCAATTGGTGAGACACAGGGAGAGAAGCAATATGGAGCACTACTTACTGGCAGGGGTTTTTCAAGGAGTCTGGCTGGGTGTTGAGCTGCTGTGCCCCCACAAATCCCCGCTCACTGAAGGCAGTGGTTACCCCCTGTGGACCATGGGGAAAGGGCATGTGGCAGGTCTCCTGTGGCAGGATCTGCCTAGGGATGTTCCTGGGCACAACTGGTTATATCCTAACCCCAGTGAAATGAATCTCCAGCCTCATCTTCACTTTCGTGAGGAAGGGTTCCCTGCCATGTTCACACTTGTAAAAAAGACTGATACCTGTGCATATGTACATTTGCTGCGTGTGCAAAGAGTGATGTATCAATGCGTGAATACCCTTTCTACATTCTGAGAACCTAAGGTTTAACCAAGAATAACTTCTGCAGGGTGAAAAGCCCACAGGGGAACATGCAGAATAGTGCTTTGGATACAAGGTGTAAAATGTATTTTTATTTACCAACAGGAATATAATTCTTTGCCCTTTTAACCTTCTGGAAAATTATTTCTCTCTTTTTTCACTTATTGGGGTTGTGAAACATGAAGTACCAATTTTCAGTGGCTGACTTTCTTGTATTTCTATCTTGTTTGGTTCAGTGGTTGACTTTCTTGTATTTCTATCTTGTTTAGTACAGATTACATGGGAAAGCCCCACTCATGAGACTTCTGGTCCACCTTGAAAGACTTTAAGTTTTTTTACCCAAACATTTCTGTGCCCGTGCAAACTGAACTCAGAGAGCAAGGGACACGTCCTTACTCTTCTGAAGTCAGCCTCAGCTCTGCTTTTTGCTTGTTGCTATCTTACGGCTCTAAAGCTGTTGTGAAGCTCATGCTGACACTGCTAAGTTTCACAGAGATACTCCCAAATTCATATCAAGGCCTTTACAAGAAAAACTACCATATTAATCAGAAAATCTGTCTAGTCTAGGGTTAGTAAAAGGCATACAATGTCTAGCAGAAAACTTACATACCAGGTTTTCTTCGCAAAGTTCTCTGAACTGGTAAAATTTCTGGGCCATGAGAAGCTGGGCACTGCCCACTGCAGTTCGAATTTTCCCTAGAACTGAGAGGAGAAGAAATGTAAGTCACAATGCTTTCTGTGCGGCAGGCAACTGAAAGCCTATAAAAAGAGAGGAGAAAGCTGTGCAGTACTCATCTCTGGCTTTCAAAAAGTATGTTACCTCTTATTCATGGATTAGAAAGAAGCTGATAAATCTAAGGCCAAATCTGCAGTAGGCAAAAATACTAATCTGCTGCTGCATCTTACTCATGCCTCCCATGAGACCAGCTATAACCAGCAAAGAGCACTTCCATGGCAGTATAAATATGGCTAACTAAAAGCTTTTGCAACCTGCATAGAAAGCTCACCAGAAATGACACCTCTCATCATCACTGTGACCCAGGCCCAGGCTTTGAATACAAGCCAGTTCCCTGAACAAGGACACATAGCTTTCAATCCCCTTGATGCCTTCTACGCTGTATCTACCAGCATTTCTGCCACCTTGCTTAGCAACTCAGCCTTGTTTTCAGGTTTAGCCGAGTGTTGTTCAGTCAGAGCCCCAGAAAGGGAATGGTGATTTTAATGCACACCAATGAATCTCAGTTGCACCCTCTGAGTATTTTCCAGTGAGCATAATCTTGAGGCGGCTTCTGCCTTTGAATGCAGATACTGAGGCATACTTCAGGGAGCCATCACATCCTGGCCTCTTGTCCTTGCTGGTGACCTGGAAGGAGATGTCAAAGAGTCCTAGCCCAGCTCCAGTGCTGTTTGGGGACTCCTTTGTACAGACAGCTGGGTACTTATGGTGGCTTTGGACTGACTGCACGCTGTGAAGGACTGCAGTGAACCAGAAGAGAGCCCATAGTGAATGCCTCTGAATAAAACAGGAGCTCATACTGTTTTGATTGCATTCAACCTCACTGAAATGGTGGGGTTTTACTGCTGCAAGGGGTAGTTGGGAATACACTACTTAAAACAAGTGGCAAAACTGGTGCATTCAGAGACCTGCATTTCCCTAGAGCTTTTGCTGAGTTCTGGTCCAGGGGGAGTATGTGTGTGTGTAAATTTGTGTGTATATGTGATAAAAGAAGCAAGCAAAGCAGAAACAGAGCAGAAAGACAGACAACTGGTGTTAGGACAGAGAATCGAAAGAAGAGAGTGTGATTTTTGGGACTGCTGGTTGAAAGAAAATTGATGCTGTGAGCAAGAAAGTAGCTACCAGTTTGTTGAGACTTTCAGTGCTCAGGAAAAAGAACCAAACAACTCTGCTATATGAACAGTCTTTAAATAAACAGGCTGGCACTGTGGATGTATCTGGCTCAAGCATTAATTTTCCCTTTTGGCTGAAACAACTTATTATCCCCCAATTCTCTCTTTAAATATTGACTTAATAATTTAAATTAGTTAAAAAATGTTGACACTTCATTAGTGAAAAACATGAACGGCAGCCACTGTGCCACAGTTTTCACTAGCACTTCTATTCATGGGTATTTGCATTGTTCTAGCCCTCAGATAAACACAGCAACTTTTCCATGACAAATTCACACTCTGGATATATAAGGCAGGCAAGGGAGAAGCAGGAAAACCAAAGAGATTAAGTGGCCTGCTCAAGGTGAGTGAATTGTTGGCAGAGCCTAAAAGATATATTAGTCCTAAACTGCCATTCTCTGTACCATCCCTTGGGCAGTCGCTTTTTGTGTAAAACCTAACACTACAGTAGCAGAGCTCCACTGGGAAAATACTGCTAAGTATTTTGACTTACCGCAATGAAAAAAATCAATAAACAGATAAATAAAGAAATAAATAGAACTATGCTGTAGCCCCTTCTGACAACTTTTTTAGGGCCTCAGGGTCCTGTGACAGGCTACAGTGCATATCTGTGGCTTGTGCCCATAATGCCACCATGCATTCTCCCACGGATTCACTTGCGTAGCCACACGGTAACAAATATAATGAAGTCTGTGTTCTGCTCCTTCAAGACATATAGCTTTTCCTTCAGCAGCCTTCAAGTTCGCTTGTTAAGGCTGCTGAAGAAAAAGTGGGATGCAGAGTTAGTTCATTTATACTTCCGACATAGAAAGGGGAAATGGGAGAAGGAGTCTTTACACGTTTTCTTTCCAGAAACTATAGAAGAGAGATCTGTGAACACACACAGAGCCCAGACTTTCATTTTGTTCCCAGAACTCAGCTCAGCACTGCCAGGAAACAGCCGTGAGCTGGAAGATTCACCAAGCAGAATATTTTCAGCATATTGCGCAGGGAGTTTTGCACACAAGTCTCATTATTGTTAGCAAGGCTTGCGTGTCTAATTCTGTGCGCACAGTGCTGAAAATGGACCCCTTGGTGTGTCTACTCATTTATGCAACCCAATATGCAAACCACTCAACTGAAAGGACTTTTCAATAGTGGGAGGAGCTACTCCAGGAGCTTTCATGTGGTTACCATTGTTATGAAAACTCTTCCCACTGAGTGTATTTCGGAACAGCTGCCTCATCTGGAGCTCGGCCACTCTGACGCTTCCCAAGACTTGAGGAGGAGAGAAGAAACAGTCTCTCAACTTCTTGGGACAAAAAAACAAGATGAGGGGAGCTCGTCCTGGAAACCTGCGCCACCCAAGCTGGAAATTACATCCCAAGCACGAAGGAATGTAAATACACCTTGTTGGTGATGGATGGGAATGTGCCCCTTTCTTTGAGGGAAGAAGAGCTTAAAATTCAGAGATCTCAGCAGAGGGAAAAGGAAGTCCTTGTCCTTGGCTGCCTAGCGACTGGCTATTTGCCTAAAAACCATCATCTCAGCTGACTGTGGGATGCATGCTGATGCTGTTCTCTATTGTTGCCACTTCTGCTGTAGCTGTGGCTGTATCTAGTCAAGTGTCACTGATTCCTTGCTCCTCAAAAGCAAGTGGTCTGTTAATGTGGAACCCGTCAACAACCAACTCTGTCACGGAAGTTAGGGAAAAAAAAAAGACAAAGCATGCAAAAGACTGAAAGGAATCTCTCCAGAAGGCACAAAGCCTTATCAATAGCCTTAAGTTTTGCTTCCAAACGCACATTGCTTTGGTGTTTCAAGGCAGAGTGCTCGTTTTGCTTACTCAGTCAAAACCTTGGATGTCAAAGAGAAAGGCCAAGGTATAGTAAAAAAACCTAAAAGTGAAAATAGACTGATATTTTCTTAGGTGAAAAGCCTGCAATGTTTGAAGTACCAAGAAAATAAATGGAATTGCAGAGATAATAGTCAAAACATATCAGAAAAGAATCAGGAGAAAAACATATAAACATTCAAATTGATGCGTTCAGTTAATAGGATGCAAACAGAATGTATAAAACCAAGCAACAACAAAAAATACCGACCCATCAAGATACAATCATAATGGATTTAAACACCTATATAATGTTATTCATGCCTGCTTTCTATTCCATACAGGGTTATACAGCACACTCAGCACTGTTGGATCTGAATGCCTTCCAGTAATGCATTAAGCAACATTATTAACATCCATCATATGCTTTGCTGTCACCCCTTCCCCAGGGGGAGAAGTGTGTGTACTGCAGTGTTTTGTTTTGATAGTTTGAATTTTTCCTTACCCCCCTCCTTGCTTTGACCTCTGTTCCTTGCATATCCAGTTTTCTCCTGTGATGACTTTTAAGAAATAGACATGCCTATTCTGGAAAAACTGATTTCATATAGGTAGTTTGATATAACTCAGGTACTGTGGAGTGCCTCTTCACTATTACTGTTCTTCACCAGGGAACACAGAATGTTATTCCAAGGTAGACACATACCAGTGGATTTTCTTGTGTGTCCATCTCCCCAACCCATTCTCCTTTTAAAATGTTCTTAAATACAGACTTAGATTAGCACTGTTCAAACAGTAAGTTCTTGCTTCTTGTGGTTCTAAGAACTGCATGGGATTTACTTTGGGATTGTAAAGCTCTGTGTATCTCCCCCTTCCATGTCTTCATGGGAAAAGAAATGAAAAAAAAAAAAACCCAAAAAAGGAATTGCAAACACAAGCAAAAAATGGTGATACTGTCATCTTGGAAAAAGATTGTGTGTGACAAGGATATCAAAATACAAGAAAACAAGAACAAAAATCGCCTGCAATGAAAAGTCATCACACAGAAGCCATGGAAGTTTTGAGAAGCAGCAGCATTACTTGGCCCTAAACACCAACCAATCTCTTTGCATTTCAACTTTGACAGGCTCCAGGGTCTAACAAGTGAGGAGGGAGGCACTTAAGGACTGTGACTATCAAATGTCCTTAATGTACAAGCAGCTGATTGGTAGCAGGGCCCAAGCTAGGGAACAGAAAACCAGCGACTTGCTCATTGCCCCAGGAGCAAGTGGTAGGAACAATAGCCGAAATTACAGGGACACAGCCTGACATTTGCGTTGCAGATGTTGGCTGGGCACAATGCATATGAAGCAATCCTGCCATAGAGCTGTCACAATCCATTTCCAAGCCAGGATGGACCAGCATTTTAGCCTATTCATGTTGACAGACCTACATTTAAATAACACCAAACATGACAAAAGCCAGGAAATTCAAAGTTAAAACTAGTGTTCAGGTCTTAAGCTGGACTATTAAGGAAAAAACATTCAAATGGAGCAAAGCCTGAAGGAGCAGTCCTTGCTTTGAGTCATATATGTACTTATAGGAGTGATCTCATTGGAATTAATAGGGCTGTCTGCATGAGTAAATGCTGTTCACTGGGAATAAAGCAGTTTCCATGTGTTCTCTGACTTACTTGGCATTTATTACCACACTTCATGTTTTTTTTTTCACTAACTAGATTGTTTCCTTGCTTGTGGATTTCTCTTTTTTCCCTTGCTAGCCTTTGGACACTGGCAGGGCTTCCAGCCAGGAGCTGACTTTCCTTGGAGAAACCCTTGTGTATGGAGAAGTCCCTTCTGGGGAGAAAAGAAAACCAGACCAAGAAAAGGATGCCTCGGGCATACGGCCAGAGGAATGTAGCCAGGGGGATTCCAGCAGGACTCTGGCCACATGTCAGTCTGGTGACTGTCCCTTTGCAAGTCTGCATCAGCCCACTGCAGGATGAGGATGCCTTACTCCTCCAAGCGGCAGGGACCAGGAAGCCTGGGGAAGCCCTGCAGAGGACTTGGCAAATGGTTTTCCTTGCTTGTGGCTGAGAGTGGTCTCATGGGTCCCCTTTTCTTTTGCCACGCACAACTATTACAAAAATTACATCTTTTCCTTTCTTCTTTTTTTTGTTTAGCCTTCACTCTTTAAGTTTTCTTTTGAAACAAACAAAACACACTAAACCAGCACAAAGTGTGCAAGTATTGCATAATTTGCCAGACCTGGCTGAATTTGCAGAGACTCTGGTCCTGAGCAGCAAGGTTATTTCACATTTGAGGTCAGCCTTTGCTCACAGACTAGCCCAGAGGAGTGTAGTATACACACGAGACAGTTATAATGACATGTCTTGTCAGAGACGTGGTTTTCTATTTTAGTTTTTTACTTGATTGGCTTGACTTATCTTGCCACTAAACCCACATTACACCTGGCTTGTGGTGAATCAGGCCCACTGTTTGCTTATCTTCACATCAAAGCCACATTACAACCCCAGTGAAAGAGAAACATTTCTGAAGCAGGGGGGAAATCAAATTCTCTGGTTTTTCCAGAAGGGTTGATGCTTCATGTGAAATAAAACAACAGCAAAAAATCTAGCAAAAGCCAGGCTGATGCCATAGGTGTATGTTCCCATGTCTACTGCCACTGGGAAATAAAATGATTAGAGGCTGCTCACTAACATCAGTATGCTGGCAGCCAGGCCTGTTGCTGCTAATTCTGTGTGTAAATGGTTACTCCAGAGTCCTGAGCCAAAAGTCACCACCAGTCATGAAGCTCTGACTCTGAAATTTTGCAAGTTTGAGGCAAGAGGTAAGAGAAAACAAAAGAAGGTAAACAACTGATTACAGTTGAGGCCTGATCCAAAGTGTCAATCATTTGTCACAAGGGATTCAGCCTCATATATCTAAGGTATTTTTTTTAATATATATAAATATATAAATACATAAATATTCTTAAAGAATATTTATGAGAGCCCTACAGTTTGTAGCCAATGTCCTGGTAACAGCAAAATACATGGAAACGATTTCAAGTATCCTACCTTAAAGTGTGAGTGGTGTTCATTTGCCTGTTACACACTCCACAGCTCTATCCAAAAATGATTTCAGATAAAACCAGAATATATTATACAATACATAATTCATGGCTGAAGGGGAGCCACATTTCTCTATATATTGGCATTTCATCGTGCAGCCACTGAACCACATCTTGTTTTTATACACAGCAGCAGACTCCATTTCCCAGCTAGAAACATTCAATCCCATCTGGTAGATTCATTCCCAGCTAGATAATACCCAACGTATCTCTGTAACATACAAGCTACTGTCAAACAGCAGCGAGCCGTCTCCTCGAGACAGCTGTTCCGCACAAGGGCCGCATTGTCTGGAGGAAGCACAGATCATTTTTCGCGGAGCGCCGGGGGGATGAGCCCTCTGTCAGCTGCCATGGCATCGAGAAAACCTCGCTCATCACACGTCCTCGTTATTTTGTTATCTGGCCAAACACACGCTGGGGATGTCAGGTTGAAAACAAAGGATGAGTTCCCTGCTCTGGTTGTATTTTGTTAGGAAAACCAAAGAGAACACACCTTGTCTACGCTTTTCCTCCTTCTCTTTGAAGTTTATAAGCATACTAAAACAGACATATTTTGGGGCAGGATTTGTAACAGCCAGGCTTTTGTTTTGGGCACTGCTGAGTAGGGAGAGCAGCTCTGGCCATATGCTTTTCCTTGGCACCAGGTAGAGTGGGGCGTGCTGAGCAGCAGCAGAAAGCCCCGTGCAGCTTCTATGGGAGGCAGCTGCCACATGCTGGAGTGGCTGGTGTCATCACACCAAAATCAGTATCTCACTGCTGACCACAAAATCCGGGTGACTCCTTCCCCCTTCCCATTGCCAGTGATCACAAAAAGTGCCAGTCAGAAAAATGAAGAGGAGGAATATCCCAAAGGACACATGCCGTGTGTGCTGTAAGGAGGCATTTGGAATAGCCTGCTGAACCACTCATTTATCTTTCCCATAACTGACTTCTCCCACAAACTGCTCAAAAGAAGGGCCCTTTAAAACTATCGTATCTCAAAGACACCAAGACACTGACAGAAAATTCTGTACGCTTTAGGTATGTATCAGCCTTGTGAAAATTCACTTCATGTTTTTTCCCAAAGTGAACAACTACTTTGGTGTACAAATAAAATATTTGTAGTTTTTTTTCCCATTATTATGAGCTCATAGAATCACAGACTCTCAGAATGGTTTAGTTCCAACCCCCTGCCGTGGGCAGGGACACCTTCCACTAGACCAGGTTGCTCAAAGCCCCATTCAACCTGGCCTTGAACACTGCCAGGGATGGGGCAGACACAACTTCTCTGGGCAGCCTCTCCCAGGATCTCACCACCCTCATCATAGAAAATGTCTTCCTTATATCCAGTCTAAGTTGTTGTGGGAAAAAGAAAGTAAGTGGGCTTTGTTGATTGGACTTACAAATGTTGCATGCTTCCTATTATTTGTTATGTGTTCACACTTGTTTTTCAGACTAAAATCTCTTACTTCATGAAGCTTATTTCTTGCATACTAACAACAGAAAGCATTTCTGTTCTGATACATGTTCAAAGAGATTTTTGAATGTACTGATGTAAATTAAAAATGAGGTTCAAATACTCTAAAACTTGGGGAATCTGGATTTGCTTTGAGGGCCTACCCTTCTGTATTATTGCCTCGGAAGAAACTGTTAGCCTGTTATATAACAGAAATTTTGTAGTAATAGAAAACCTTAATATACCTCGATGTTCTCTCGTACTTTCCATTAGATGTCAATTTCCAGTTGCTTACAATAGTATCTATCTAGATCAAACTTCTCTATGGTTATTTATTTCATTGGCTTGAATGGAAAGTTCCATCAGAAACAGCTTATGCATTTCTAAGTATTTTAAAAAATATCAATTTTGCCAGTGTTATTTCTTTTTCTTCCATAAATCAAAACCTTCACATCAGAGCAATGCACCCCAACAGTGAGGAAGCCAGGCAAAAATGCCAGGGGGCCTGCACAGGCAAATAAGGAGCTCCTGTACAAATTCAAACACAAAAAGGAAGCCTACAGAGGGTAGAAGTAAGGAGAGGTAGCCCAGGAGGAATAGAGAAATTGTCAGAGCAACCAGATTAGGAAAACTAAAGCCCTGGGAGAATTAAATCCAGCCAGGGATGTCAAGGGAAACAAGCAAAGTTTTTGTAGATACATTGGTGATAAAAGGAAGACAGGAAAATGTGGACCCTTCTCTGGAAGGAAATGGGAGACCTGATTACCTTGGATATGGAAAAGGCTGAGGTATTCAATGACTTTTTTGATTTGGTCTTCACCAGCAAGTGCTCCAGCCATGCTGCCCAAGGCACAGAAGGCAAAGGCAGGGACTGGGAGAATGAAGAACTAACTGCCTTCTGTAGAGGGTAAAGGTCGAGAACATCTAAGGAAGCTGAAGGTCACAAGTCCATGGGGCCTGAAGAGATGCATCCATGGGTCCTGAGGGAAAGGGGGAAATGAAGTGGCTAAGCCACTATCTATCATATTTGAGAAGCTGTGGCAGTCTGGTGAAGTTACCACTGACTGACCTCCATTTTTAAAAAGAAGGAAAAAGCACAACCTGGGGAACTAAATTCTGGTCAGGGAGGCATGTGTTTAGCTTTTCTTCCCTAAGTAGATTGAATGAATAAGACCAAACCCTTCTTCCTAATGAAGCCTTACTATACATTTCCATTACCTTACAGGTGGGGTAATAATTCTGGCAGTGGTGACAGCTGAGATGTAGTTTGCATGTGTGTGGTTTTTATCACAGAATATGGAAAGCTTCTTTTACCAGGAAGATCAAAGAGGAATGAGAACTGCAAGGGAGATGATTGGAGGCTGGAGAGAAGAAGAGAGGGCGAACAATTTGGAAGCCCCACTGAAATCTCTTTCAGCTGGGAGAAGCATCTTGAATACCCTGCTGCCAATCGCCATCTAAGAAGGCAACTAAAAATATGAATTTAATGAAAAGGAACTAGTGTCTGTTCAATTATATTCTGAGGTTATGAAAAGAGATTTCAAATGAAAGAGTTAAGAAACATTAATACTACAAGATCCCTAACCATGCTCTCCTAATTAGCTCTTGAACTACGCAATCCCAAAAGCTAATACCTCTGCAGCTTCGGAAGTGCCGAACGTTTGCATTCCCTGTCAACTTTAATGAGGATTATTATATACATACATATAGTCCTTTTGAGAATCACTTCCATAGCTTCATTAGCTAAATAAGAAAGGGCATGATACAGAATCCACTGGAGTAAATTTGACCTATATTAAATACTTCTTTGTAGTTGCAATATTATTGTACATAGTTACTTACTGTCCTCAGGTAAGTTGTTTTCCCGTTCTTCTCTCTCCATCTGTTGGCACCAGCCCTCCATACGATCTCTCTCTGCCTGTAGTAGCTTCAGAAACCAGTGGCCGTCTCGTGGGCACACTGACCTTTGAACAGCTTCCAGGTGATCTTCAGTAATAGAGTCAATCCAGGGGTCAGGAGGAGGTAAAATTGATGGGTCAAAATCTGTATCAAAGTCATCATCCACTGCACATGCATGGTAATGGTTTCCTGACCCTTGTATGCTAACGGTGGAGGTGCTTGCATCTCGGGAAAATTGTCTTGATATTTGTCCAGAACACGTATTGTCCTCTTGAGGGTCGATTATTTCAAAGTTCTCATGGAAATCCAGGTCTGCTTGCACAGCTGTTGTTACACTATTAGATCGTGTAAACCTGCGAAAGCTTTGGAGACCACAAACATAAAATGTTTAGAAAGCTTTTTCTAGGTAACTCAGTAAGAAAAGACTTTCTGAGATTCTGCCACTCCTCCTAAGACTGGCAGTCATACTGGGGTGCTTTTTCTTGAAATATCAGCATAAACTTCTTTTCTCATTACAAGTCAACAAGCAAGCCTCCCTTTTTTTCCATGCAGGCTTACTGTTTATTGAAGGAAGTACCCTTAATTATTGTGTGGCTTAACAAAACCAGAGGCTAGCCCAAGAGACAGCTAATGGTGTCAGTAGCTCAGTATTTTAGGTTAATGATTGATGAAGTTAAAGGGGCCTAATTTTAAGAAGTGGCTTATCTTTCAACTTGTAAAACTTACACCCCTTTGAAGTTACACACCCAAACTCACAAGTCACATTCAAAAATCATACATGTGAGACTGATAAGATAGTAATACTAATGAGTCCACTATCTACAAAATGCTATACATTCCATTTATAAAGAAGTATTTTTAACCTAGATAAGCATTTCGTATTGCTTCTTCATAACTGCTCTTCATAATTACATACCTGCTAATACCCCTGCATCTCTCACAGTTTCAGTGCCCATACCCAGTGTTCAGGCATTTTGTTTTTCACATTCAACCTTGTTTCAAAACAATATTCTTTTTTACACCAAAGATATCATTCGCAGTCACTGCCTGTGTTGCCGTCATTGGGATGGCTGCCACCCTGAGGGTAGCTTCCTTTCACCTTGCATAGTTTCCCTATGTTAGATCCTCTGAGGGCAGAGAGTAAACCTCGAGGGTAAAGGCAAAAGCGGGGGAGAGAAGAGGTTTGGGGCTTTGGGTCTGAGTGGGTGTTCTTTATGTAAACACACTCCAAATTGTGCGGTCCTAGGCATCTGAGGTGAAGAGGCTGATGGGGAAGGAGCAGAGGGAAGCGTAAGGAGTAAGACACATCTCATGCTGTTGCAGGGAGTGGTAGTGAGCAGATACAACAAGCAGTAAATTGTGGAGGGAATGAGTGGGAAATATGCAGGCAAATAATCACGGAGTTGAGGTAACTCTAGAAACTGATGCACTGAGGAACACAGGAAAACAAAGCAAATCAGACATTTGTCTTGCCCCATGATAGAAGATAGAATTGTAAAGTAATTAACATAGATGTTACTTACATTAGTAATATTTAGGCTTCAGAATTAACATAGTTTTCAACTGAACAGGGACAGATTCCCACTCCTTCTTAGTAATCCAGGATGCCTGTGCACTCATGCAGCAGGTAGTTCACGTCTAATTTGTTCACTATCTCACATTTACTCTTGAAACCAGTAGTATGACTTATTTCCCTCTGATATTTTGGCTGTTTTGCTTTTACCAGTTCTATTTTTAGTTTAAGCTCAAGAAGCATGGAAAATGCTGAGGAGACAGTGGAGCTGGGTGCTGGGCACCATTTCACTCCATTTATATTCCACCTTCCACTGAAGAGCAATAGCTGATTAGATAAGTGCAACTAACAGCAAAACTTCATCAGCTGTATTTAGTCTGCAGCTGGGGAGTGAGCAGATGGAAGGATGCTGAGGGAGAATTTCATGTCCTATATACTTGATGCACCTAGATACCTCAGGAGGAGTGCCACTGACTTCAAGAAGGACTGTACTAGGTCATGCTGATAGAGGAAGTTAGTGGCTGTTGATCTGGGGCTTTGAAAGGAGCAAAGCAAACCAAGAGTTAAGAAGGATTATCCAATTAAAAAAAGAAATGGCCAATTCCTACACAGAAGAAAGCTTAAATTAACTTTTCAGTCACATCGACCCCTAGAAAATGTTAATAATAGACTGTATGCATATTTTTTATAATGGCCTAGAATGCAAACATTTTCAGTAGTGCCTGATGCTTGCAATTCTTTTGAAACAGGTGTTGTTAAAGGATGGAAAATCCACCTGTAGTTTCGCATGATATGCACCAGCAAACTGAAAAAAATGAGCAAGAACTCTTCAGCTTGGCAATATTTATCCTTTGGTAAGCAGTGCAAAGCATTTTGCTACGCATTGATACAGCAGGAAAAGTTCAAAAGTGAGGACAAGGATCATTGGAGATATGGTACAGCTTCCACAGAATGAAAGACATTTCTTCATTGAGAAAACAGGTAGCTGAGGAGAGATATGAGAGACCTATGAAATACCAACTAGGTGATGTTTCAGCATTTCTGAGAGTGCAAGAACTGTGAGGAGGAAGGCAGACAGTTGCATGGCTTAGAAGTCTAAAGATTTACATCTATCAAAAGGAAGCATTTCTTCACACAATGTGTAATTAAATTGCCACAGGATCTTGGGAAAACCAAAAGTAAAAACAGGTTCAAAGAGAACCTAATCAGATTCACAGGAGATAGGTCCAGGAAGAGCTATTACACAGATGCCATATCTGGCTTAGGAAGTCCCTGAACAACAGACTGCTAAATTGGGAATGTCCACTGGGAGAAGTAGTACTTTATACACACCCTTTATACTTTTCCTTTATACACTCTCCCAAGTATTTTCTACTGTCCCTTGGCAGAGAAGAGCTGTTAGACTGTTATTAGTTGTTAGAAAGACTTTAGCTTTAGGCTGACATTACAATGAATATCTTTCAGTTCAATTTATTTAGTTTTTTAAAAAAATTGCTTTAATTTGGCCACCAACCTGACAAATGAGTTTATCTGTGATGAAGTGTGTGCATGCATACACACACACAGAGAAATCCCTGTGTGCCTTCACAAGCACATGCTCACAGAGGGTTTTCTTTTAGTCATTTAGTCAGGGTTCACCAAGAGCCAAGGCATTAGTACACAGTGTACTTACTCTTCCACACCTTCCACGGTACAGAGAGAAAAGCAAATGCCTTAAGCCAGGCTCGTTCTTCACTGTGCCCGTACCTAAACGTCACAGCCGCCTTCTGCTTGCCCCAGTGCCCTAGAACTCTGATATACTTGTTTCAGTTAACACCCTGGCTTTTCAGTGTGCACCAAATCCCAAATGTGAAAACATTAAGGTCTTCTTGCCAAGAGGATGTATTGCTGGAGACACAACGCTTCAAAGCTCTCAGGAGTGTATTTTTACTGGGTTTCCTATGAGCTGCAACCACCAAAACCAGACTGCTCAAAAAATTAAACAGAATGACCTGATTTTTTTTTGCCTTTGTTTTATCTATAAAATGGTATGCTGCAGGCTGGCTTGACAGATTCTTGGCACCAGCTTGTGTAACCTATCTGTCTTCAAAAGAAAAACAACTTGGCAATAGAATATAGCATCAGTTCAAAATTAAAAAAATACTCCCAAGGAAATGTATGTTGAATGAAATGGAAATGCAGGAAGGCACCCACTACCTGCCTGCCTCCAGCACATCTATATCAAATGCCTAATAGATGGTAATTTTAGTCTCTGACATTGCTTCCTCACTCACTTCCAGGATGTTTTTCTGTTACAAAATACCGTTTGTGTCCCCCATGAGCCTTTTTTGTTTTGCTGTCAGTTAAAGCTCCATACCACAGGAGAGCGGATGAAGCTGTTGCCTAAGTTTTCACTGTTTTTACACCTACAAAACATTCACAGGTCTACATAAAAAAAAAAAAAAAGGAAAAAAAGTTTTCAGAAATTGTTTGTATTTGCTAAACTGAGATTTGCTTCTTCCTTTGCTTTCAGGCCTGGCCCTTTCGTACTCAGTTGTGCCCTGCAGGCACAAGGCAAAATAATTACAGCTTCAGAGAACTGCAGTAGATACGTGGCCTAAGGTGCAGAAAGCCATGAAACCTCAGACTGGATAAACCAGTATGAAGAACAACTGCGTGATGTGTTTTGAACAGCAACAACAGGGTCACTTGCTAGCATTCAACTCTCTGCTTCTAAGTCATCTCTCGCTTTCTTTTGAAAAACATGTTTTCATCTCAACTCAGAGAACTTCTTTCTCTCCTAAAAAGAGACCCAACCCAAACCCCAGAAAAGATCTAGGTTTCAAAGCAACTGATGCATAGTGAGCTTCAGAGGCACTTACATTAAATTCAGCCTGACTCACTTTAGCCATTGGCTGTACTGTGGCTTGTTTGTGGGCTTCTCTGCTAAAGTTGCAGCCACTGTCAGCAGAACAAAACAAACTGCAGGAGCTAGGAGATACAGTACTATGTCTTCTAACGGCAGGATCCTCAGCCATGTATCTTCAAACTGTACAATCTTGTGTGCTTTGCTCTATCCCTCTCCTCTGATTCACATATCTTTTCATCACTAAGAGTCTTAGCAGAGAAACTAATCCTTTATGGCAATTTTAGAATAGACTATTTCAGTTAGAAGGGACCTACAATGATCGACCAGCTCTCCAGGAAGCCTATTCCAGTGTTTGACCACCTTCTTGGTAATAAATGCTTCCTAATGTCCAGACTAAACTTTCCCTAGTGCATCTTTGAACCATTCCCACATGTTCTGTGACTGGATTACCAGAGAAAAGAGATCATCACCTCCCTCTCCACTTCCCCTCCTCAAGAACCTGTAGAAAGCAATGAGGTCTCCCTCAGCTTCCTTTTCCCCAAGCTGGACAAGCCCAAAGTCCTCAGCCACTCCTCACAGGACATTCCCTCCAGCCCATTCACCAGTTCTGTTGTCCTCCTCTGGACACATTTGGGACCTTCACATCATTAAACTGTGGGGCCCAGCACTGCACACAGCACTCAAGGTGAGGTCCCACCAGCACTGAGTACAGTAGGACAATCACCTCTTTTGAGTGGCTGGTGATGCTGTATGTGATGCACCCCAGGGTGCAGTATGCCCTCTGGGCTGCCAGGGCTCACTACTAATTCCTATTGATCCTGCTGCGACCAGCACCCCAAGGTCTCTTTCTGCAGAGCCTCTCACCAGCCACTCCTCTCCCAGTTTATACTTATGCTTGGCATAAGTGGAAATATTAGCTCCACCACCACTCTAAGTTCTTTCAGTTTATACCACACCAAGAGGTATGGTGTGGTAAGCCACACTTTATATCACAGCAAGAGGTGCAGGCACCTACCCTGGCCACACAGAAGCCAAAGAAAATGGTGAAGGACCATCTGTCTATGGTTTTAGTCTCTCATGGCAGTGTTCTTACTTCAGAAACTACCATTGTTTCAGCACTCATAAGTTCTTGTGATGGCAAACCAAGTAAAGTTACCAGCTGATGGTGTGACTAGAGCAATAAGCAAGACAATTTTGGGGGAGAATGTCTTAAGGCGGACAACATAAAGAAGCAAGAGAAACTAAAAATGAGAGCCCCTTGTTCAATAAGCATGTGTGATAATCAGCCTGGCACAGTATAACTTCTTTTCTAGTTCAGTAACTTCCAACAACTCAATTATCTTCTGTAAGTGAGGAATGGAAGGTGCTCCCTTGAGGTCAAAAAGTTGCAGGTAGAGAGAAAGGACAAACAGAAATGGATGGAAATGGAAGTGCCCCGCGATTGAACTGATCAGCTTCAGTAGATAAATGTTTTGAAAAAGCCCTGGAAAGGGTGGGTCATGTGAGGAAAGGGGAGGAAGATTTGGCTTGGGTTTTGTTAGCATCATGGGGGAGATCAGGTGAGAAATAAGAAAGTAACAGCAGGAAGATCATGAGGTTGAAATGAATGCATACCATTTTTTTTCCTACAAGAAGGATTGGACAGAGGTCCTCTATAAATGCCAGAAATTGTAGAGCTGCACTAAGGGAATGGGTGCGTAAAATATTATAGAGAGCGGGCAGCATAAAGGACTGAGGATAATATGAATAGCTGTGATGGATCTAGTTGTAAAATAGTCAGGTAGTGGTAGGAACATTTATTCTTTGAGCTGTACAAGAGGAGGAGCAGAACTCAGATCTTGGCAGGAAGCCCAGGTTACAGAGAGTGAAGGACTAATGAAAGGTCTGAGTCGAGATGGAAGATGGAAGAGATAGAGCTGTCCTCAGAAGATGCTTGGTTCTTGAGCTACCTTAGATCAAGAAATGGAAGCAAAATCTTTTGCTTATTTGGTCCAAGCGCAGAAGCAGGAATATTTAAAAGAACATGAGGAGGTAAGACTCCTTAGTGTGAGAATGACAGTCATTTGAGGTGAGGGAAAGGGGGCAGGAAAGAGCAGGAAGCAAAGAGGACTGAAACAAATTTTGTATGGTAGGCTTTTGGTGCATTAAGCAGAGAGCTTTCTTTTATAACACTGCACTTAGTAGCTTAAACTGACAAGGAAACATGATCAATTTACTGTACTTATTCTCTTTGCTGTGTCATTCTTCTCTTCTTGTTTTATATTTATGTAATATTTCTGAAGCCTGAAAGATTATTAAAAAAAAACCATTCGTCAAAGATTCAACTCAAAAGGGTTTTTCTTCAGAGCTGCAGATGTTATGGTGCAGGGACAGGGAAGAATGCACTGTATTTACAATTCTATTTCTGTAACAGATAATCAATACATTGTGCTCTGCTGTGTTTAAAGCAAAAAAAGGAATATGGTGCCAAACTGTGATTATAAACCCTTTGTGTCTTGAGTGCACTCATTTTCTGGAGATTAGGGGCTGTTCTTTATCAGCCAGTTCACTTCTGAGAGTCCATGATAGATTGCTGCTTGCCCGTCTGCTCCAAGCAGCAGCGACCTCAACTTTATCAGCAAGGAAACCCCCAAACACATCTGTCAGGAGAGGAGGTAAAGCAGAAATACTGCTTTCTCAGGGCAGACCCTCACAGGCAAATCTTACCTTTTTATCTGGAGCAATAAAAACTGCAATCGAAAGTAGACTTTGGAAGTAAGGTATTTACAAACAGCCATTTCTTTCTTTCATCATTTTAATGTGTTTTGGTTTGAATTCGTTTTGGTCTTTTTGAGGGGAGGGGGAAGGTTGGGCTTTTGGGGTACTAACTTCCTTTGTGCTCAGGCTGAAGGGAAATAGTCCTTCAGCATCTATTTATCTATTCTAATGTGTTCATTTATACAGTGCTGGAAGAGTTGTGGGTAAATGGGGATAAGGTCTAACGCATAAAGAAATGTTTGTTCAGCAAGAGGCGTTTTAGCAGGTTAATGAGGAACTTGCTAACAGCCTAGTAAGGTCATTGCAAAATCATGTTTCTTTTTGCTGAAATCACTTCAGCCTTTTAAAACCACAGGAAAATACTCTGCTACTTCATGGGGAGATTTTGGTGGATTGAAAATAGTGTAGGTAACGTGGGTTTTTTAGGCTATTTTTAGCAGAGGTAGTCAGAAAACCAGTGTGAAATGGACATTTCTACTCACTACTGCAGTTGGTGGGCCAGAGGAGGGCAGAGGACCCCAGTTTTGTCAGTTTAGATTTACTGTGACTAGGTTTTCTCTGGAAAGATTGCAAGGGTGGCTCTTCCCTCAGTGACAAACCCTGAGGCTTCTCCCACGATACAGTACAAGGAGCAAAATGGCTCCAGAATCCATCAGCAAAATGGCTACAGAAGCCAAAAGTTATGCTGCTGCCAAACAAAATGAAAAACAAACAGACTTGGGTGTGTGCTTGCAGCCACAGCATCATTGGGCAGGCCTGCATGCTCGGAGGTGAGGGGAGAGTCCAGTTTTTCTTCAGCCATCAAGTCCAGTTTTGGGCAGGAATTAAGAATTACAGTTGTGGTCAAGCACTCAGAAACTTTACGTGTCTGGGAAATGCTATGCACGCTTATGCTTCCCTACAACTTAATTGCAATTTGTCACCAAAAAGAAATACAACCCTTAAAGGCAACAACTGAAGCATATGTGTTTGCTAATTCAGGTTGCACTGCAGACTGGAGAGACAACTGAGTTTTACAAGCTTGCTTTTAAATCTCAACATTTTTTCACAAGGAAGCAGTTGTAATGCAGAGATGTCTGGGTGAGATACCCGAGCAAAAGCAATCAGTTTGGCTCTGCCACTGCACTGCTCCACATGGCTGGAATTATTCTGCTGAAAAACAAGGTAAACTTCCCTGTCAACTCCATGCTGCTGCAGCTGCCCCAAGACTAATATTCCATCTGCATCACCTTTTGCTGTTTAGGATGTTTTTCTGGGGAAAAAGAGCCTATTAAAAGTACATTGACCTTTAAAATATGTGGCACTTTTCTTCCACTTCTGCCAGTGGTCTGGAAAAATCCCCTCTGAGAAATAAGAGCTACAGCATTTATAAGACTCATCTTTTCAGTTGGGTGATCTAACAATTCATCCAGGAAGCAGGTTAATATGGTCATGTGCGCAGGAACTAGGGCTCTTAAAAATTAGTTGTGGCATAATTATTTACTTTAGAAAAACATTATTAACTTTTACTCACCACTTTTCCTCCTCTACTTGAACTCCTATGGACTGGAACTTACTGGTTGCTTTATTTTCAACTGATTTATTGGACTCTTCAGCACCATCAACCTTAAAAAAAAAAATCCAGCTAATTATAATGTATTTTAACAGAGGTATAGCCCAGCTGCTTACAATTTCTATGCAAAATAAGTGTCTGCACATATAACTTGTACTGTAAGTACCTTCATCTAGTCAGATAGTTTACCTGTGCTGTGCCCATTTCTGATGTTATTAGTGGATATTCATTATTCTTGTTGATCTACAAATCATTTCTGGTAAGACAACATTCAGCCTGCAAAATGCAAATGGATTTTATCCAATGTTTTCTGGAGTCTGGATATTCCCGTTTGCCTGAGCAAATCTCTGAGCAGCTGTAACTCCGCTTACTGTGCTCTGTTTGTTTGATTTTACCTGTTAGTCTGTATATGTGTACATACATGAACTCATGTCAAAATTATGTGTTTATTTTCAGTGTTTATATCAGAGCACTGTACAGATAAGACTTAAAGAAAACAGATGCTGCTTTTGGATGCATTTTCTTTACTGCTTCATTATGCAAACAGGTGGTCCCCAGGAGCAGAGGCAAGAACTTTGTACCACCTCCCAATCTCTTTGAGGAGATATATACCAATTGTGTAAAGTTGTTAATTGTCAATGCTATATATGAGATTAGTAGTCATACAAGAAAAACAATTTCTGGCACACAGAATTTTTGGAGCACAGCAGGGTTACAAAGTGACCTGTGGATTCACCATGATTCTGGGTGTACCTTCTGTTGTAGTTAGCATCTCTTCCACCAGTAAATAAGCTTGTTGAGAGCTACTTGAACAGCCTATGCAGAAAATGTGCTCAAGGAGGGATGAAAAGTTACAGACCTGCTCAAAGAATTGAGGTACTTACCTGGTACTGAGGCTTTTGGGGAGATACCTATGCCTTAAATCCTATAACTGAGAGAAAGAGCCTTTTGATGGAAGGGGTCTTTTTTTGCTTTACTTTGTGTTTTGCTAAACAGATTTACAGCAAAGGCTTGGGGTACAGCCCCAAGTGCCCAAAAATGACTGAGGGGTGCAGAGGACACACATGGAGGTTCATCATGAATACACATTAGCTTTGTTTGTTAGAGGAGGTAGCAAACCAAGACTATACCTCTTCAGCTTGCCTTGCTCTACAATGATGGGCCAAGCTACAATTAAGGTTCATGCCTGGTCTGAGTATAAGCCTAACCTAGGTTCTCTTCATAGTCAGTGGAGAGAGACTGACTCCACACTGCCAGTCTGAGGGCTGACAGCATCCCTACCTATTTTAGGGCAGTTGTTTCTAAAATAAGTAATTTCTAGCAGCAACAGCTGTTTTATGGTACTTCCACTCCCACACTACCTCTTCAGCTGTACCACCATCATGACTGCTTGTGCAATGATGCTGCAAAATGGACCAGACAGCAGACTAGCAAAGTAGTTTTATTTGTGAAGCCTGTCTGACTCTAAAAATCTCACTGATGGGCACAACTGGGAGGTGGAATGGTGCATGGGCAGGAATCCTGTAAGACTGTATCACTGCTGAAGGCTTTGCTTCATGTAATCCCAGTTTTTGGCATCTCCATTGGTTTGTACACAAAAATTACCCTGGCAGAGCCTCATGACAATCCCCAGGCAGCTTTCACATATGATTATGCTGGTCATCTGTAAATTTCAAAGTTTCAAAGACTTGAACATCATTTGGGGCTCTATTTGCCTCAGATCTCAAGAAACTGAGTCCCCTATACTTCCAAAAGCAGCATTTGTTACTTGCAGAAACACTACCTGAAGAAGAGACATCAGGGAGGTGGTGTCTCAAGAGCCAAGAACACATTACTGTTGTTCATTTTGGCTTCTGCAAACATGGAAATGATTTCTTTCTGCAGGGTGTTTGCCTGCTAAGGCAAAAATATCATTTTGCAGGGTGTTTGCCTGCTAAGGAGTCTTTGTTGCCTTGCTCAGTGAAATGAGGAATTACAACATTAAACTTGGCTGAGAATGTGAATAAGGAATAGAAGAGCTTTCCCTATACCTGTCCCACCTGGATCATGCACCTGTGTTTAAAAATGAACATCAGCCCTTCTATCAGAATATATCCCAAACAAATGTCTGTGAAGCAGAAAAAGGCTACAACCAAGGCAGAGAACCAAACCCACAGGCAATAGCCGCACACAAAGAGTTGTGGTCAATGGCTCAATGTCCAGCTGGAGACCAGTAATGAGTGGTGTCCCTCAGGGATCGGTGTTGGGACCAGTCTTGTTTAACATCTTTGTCGCTGACATGGACAGTGGGATTGAGTGCGCCCTCAGCAAGTTTGCCGATGACACCAATCTGTGTGGTTCGGTTGATACGCTGGAGGGAAGGAATGCCATCCAGAGGGACCTTGACACACTTGTGAGGTGGGCTGATGCCAAACTCATGAAGTTTAATCATGACAAGTGCAAGGTCCTACACCTGGGTTGGAGCAATCCCAGACACAGCTACAGGCTGGGCAGAGAAGAGATTCAGAGCAGCCCTGCGGAGAAGGACTTGGGGGTGTTGGTCGATGAGAAAATGAACATGAGCCAGCTTCAGTGTGCACTTGCAGCCCAGAAAGCCCACCGTATCCTGGGCTGCATCAAAAGGAGTGTGACCAGCAGGTTGAAGAAGCTGATCCTGCCACTTTATTCTGCTCTCGTGAGACCTCACTTGGAGTATTGTGTGCAGTTCTGGTGTCCTCAACATAAAAAAGACATGGAACTGTTGGAACAAGTCCAGAGGAGGGCCAAGAGGATGATCAGGGGACTGGAGCACCTCCCATATGAAGATAGGCTGAGAAAGTGGGGGCTGTTCAGCCTGGAGAAGAGAAGGCTGTGTGGAGACCTCATAGCAGCCTTCCAGTATCTGAAAGGGGCCTATAGTGATGCTGGGGAGGGACTATTCATTAGGGACTGTAGTGATAGGACAAGGGGTAATGGGTTAAAACTTAAACAGGGGAAGTTTAGATTGGATATAAGGAGGAAATTCTTTCCTGTTAGGGTGGTGAGGCACTGGAATAGATTGTCCAGGGAGGTTGTGAATGCTCCATCCCTGGCAGTGTTCAAGGCCAGTTCGGACGAGGCCTTGGGTGATATGGTTTAGAGCGAGGTGTCCCTGCCCATGGCAGGGGGGTTGGAACCTGATGATCTTAAGGTCCTTTCCAACCCTAACTATTCTATGATTCTATGATTCTATGATTCTAATAGTAATTACTGCCCTTCCAAGAATAAATAAGAGAAAAGTCACAGCTACCCCAGAGCTGCCCCTGGTATGGCATACTTCGACACAGCACCTCTCATCAGGCTGATGCAGAGATTTCATGGTAAATTCTTAGGCTTTGCTAATCAGACAAGCCTGTCCAGGCACAAAGTGCTGTGCATACCAACCTCCATCTGCAAGAAAAACATCATGTCTTCAGGCTGGTAAGCTGTGGATTGATATTCTATTTGCTTGGGGTTCATCTCCCATCAAAACCCATGTTGAGTCTCAGTTTATTGTAAGTTCAAGCGCTTCATTGTAAATGTTAATCTCACAGGCAGATAGCTGGAGTCCTATGCATGTTCTTATTTTCTTTATTTTTTTTTATTTTTTGGCTCTTTTTTGGGGTACAGGAAAGATTAAGAAAGCAGATTACATTGGTTTGGTTTATTTGTTCTTCTTCATTCTGTAAATAGGAGTGAACTTTGGCAGGGTTAGTTTTCTTGTTTTCTTACAATAGAGGTAACAAAATGTAATTTTCTTTCACAAGGGCAACTTGGAAGAAACTTACCCTCTGCTCTTGAGATTCAGATAGGAACAACGCTGCCTCATTCAAGTGGCTACCAGTCATTATGAAATGCATGAATAAGCAGTGACAATTAATTCACTGAGGCTGGACGAAAATATTTTTTGGGTGATAGTGTAATGTAAATCATTGTTTTACACATTCCCTTTCAGTGATTTAATTCATGCCTTTCTGACCCCCGCTGTGTTATGATTCATAGATTAGTGCTCATGTGTGTAATTTAACAAAGCTGAATAACAAGCAGCAAGGAGACTTAAACAAATCATTGCATCTGATGTTTTTACGATAAATTAGGAAAACATCATTAGTACCATGCAGAATGATTATGCTGCTGCAATTTCTACATAGGTACCTGCCAGGAAAACAAGAAAAATACACAAAACATTGCATAACAAGCAGTAAACCAGAAGTAGAGATCCAAAACAATGGCAGGCAATAATCCATGTACTGTACTATACCTGTATTCCAATAGACAAGCATCTGTTTTTCTTGAAGTGGTCCTTCTTTCTATCTTCTACTGCAACGGTGGCAATAGTTGTGGTGGTGGTTACGGTGGCAGTGTTGTTCCCTACATGTTGACTTGCAGGGCCATGGATCTGTGCATTGGCAGCTTCAATAGCAGCTGTCAGAGCCTTCATACTGTCCAAGCTCTCCGTGGAGTTGCTAAGTCCAGACTGACTGATGATATCTCCCCTCTGTCCATGGCCATCCATATATGCATCTTGGGCAGATTCTGTGCTGCTCTGGGCTGTGATAGAAATAAATGGTTTTGTGGTAGTTCTTGGTGGGACTGGAGGCGGTGTCTTCTTATAGGTCGTAATGCAGGATGACACTGGAAAAAAACATATGAGAGTTCTTGATTTATCAAGGCTGCCAGGAAAATGGATGCAGATAGGATTACAAAGCATCGGTGCGCATGGAAAGAGCAGATGTAAGAAGCACACTGTTAGCCACAGAACCCCCAAAAGCTCCAATATAAGGGCCATAAAAATACCTTGCTTATTGGTGTCCTCTGTTCCTACTAATGTGAGTGGCAGAATTGCCAGTAGAGGGAAACAAATTATCTATTTGCCAAGTTCCTCCTTAGTCTCTTTAGGATTGCTTTCCTCAGTATATTGTCTAGTAACTGTTCTAAGTCCCATGGGAAGAAGTTCTTGCATCAAAATGTTTGTTCTGCTCATGGCTTCCAAATGAGATTCACAAGAATGATGAGTCTCTCACCACTTATCCTAGCTGAACTGTACTTCACACAGCCTTATTGCAATTGTTTTCTTTCTGTCTCTACCCTGTCCTACTGTATTTATGAAGCTTATTTGGAATTTTATACTACATTTCTCTGCTTAGAGATGGACCCTTAAACCTGTGTATTTCTTGCTATGAAACATCTCACTTGTTGCACAGACCTCAAATACTTTGAAATGCTCTGTAAGCCTCTGAAGATATTGAAAACAGCACTTTGCCACACCTGAATTTCTCACTATAAATAGAAGATATCAGTTCTGGAGAAAAACTGCTTGATTTTATACACAGAGAGTTAGTGTAATAAAGTCAATAGCTAAAGCCTGGAAGTGAGTGGGACTACTTAAAGGAAAGCGTAAGTATAAATGCTTATAACAAGAAGCTTTAATAGAAGTCGGGCCCACTGTAGGAGAGGAACTGGTTCAAGGCCATCTTAAAAATCTGAACATGCACAAGTTCATGGGACCTGATGAAATCCATCCACGGGTCCTGAAGGAGCTGACAAATGAAGACGCTGACCATCATATTTGAGAAACCATGGCAGTCAGGTGAAGTTCTGGATAACTGGAAAAAGGGAAATATAACCCCCATTTTCAAGAAGGGGAAAATGGATGACCCAAGGAATAACAGACCAGTCAGTCTCACCTCTGTGCCTGGCAAAATCTTCGAGCAGATTCTCCTAGAAGGCATGCTAAAGCACATGAAAAACAACCAGGTGCCTGGTGACAGCCAGCATGGCTTCACTAAGGGGAAATCCTGCCTGACCAATTTGGTGGCCTTCTATGATGGGGCTACAGAACTCATGGACAGGGGCAGAGCAGTTGATGTCATCTACCTGGATTTGTGCAAAGCGTTCGACACTGTCCCACACGACATCCTTGTCTCTAAATTGGAGAGACATCAATCTGATGGATGGACCACTCGCTGGATAAAGAACTGGCTGGATGGCTGCACACAAAGAGTTGTGGTCAATGGCTCAATGTCCAGCTGGAGACCAGTTACGAGTGGTGTCTCTCAGGGATTGGTGTTGGGACCAGTCTTGTTTAACATCTTTGTCGCTGACATGGACAGTGGGATTGAGTGCGCCCTCAGCAAGTTTGCGGATGACACCAATCTGTGTGGTTCGGTTGATACGCTGGAGGGAAGGAATGCCATCCAGAGGGACCTTGACACACTTGTGAGGTGGGCTGATGCCAACCTCATGAAGTTTAACCATGCCAAGTGCAAGTTCCTACACCTGGGTCGGAGCAATCCCAGACACAGCTACAGGTTGGGCAGAGAAGAGATTCGGAGCAGCCCTGTGGAGAAGGACTTGGGGGTGTTGGCTGATGAGAAAATGAACATGAGCTGGTTTCAGTGTGCGCTTGCAGCCCAGAAAGCCAACCGTATCCTGGGCTGCATCAAAATGAGCGTGACCAGCAGGTCGAAGGAGGTGATCCTGTCTCTTTACTCTGCTCTCGTAAGACCTCACTTGGAGTCTTGTGTGCAGTTCTGGTGTCCTCAACATAAAAAGGACATGGAACTGTTGGAACAAGTCCAGAGGAGGGCCACGAGGATGATCAGGGGACTGGAGCACCTCCTGTATGAAGACAGGCTGAGAAAGTTGGGGCTGTTCAGCCTGGAGAAGAGAAGGCTGCATGGAGACCTCATAGCAGCCTTTCAGTATCTGAAGGGGGCCTATAGAGATGCTGGGAGGGACTCCTCATTAGGGACTGTAGTGATAGGACAAGGGGTAATGGGTTAAAACTTAAACAGTGGAAGTTTAGATTGGATATAAGGAGGAAGTTCTTTACTGTAAGGGTGGTGAGGCACTGGAATGAGTTACCCAGGGAGGTTGTGAATGCTCCATCCCTGGCAGTGTTGAAGACCAGGTTGGATGAAGCCTTGGGTGATATGGTTTAGAGCGAGGTGTCCCTGCCCATGGCAGGGGGGTTGGAACTGGATGATATTAAGGTCCTTTCCAACCCTAACTGTTCTATGATTCTATGATTCTAAGTTTTTGAGAACTCCTCTTTTTCTGTTTTGAAGGCTGTGGTCTCTTTTTAAGTGCTGGTATATGGATTTAAAGGCTTAGCTTGACATTCCCAGGTTAAAACCTATTGGCGTCTATATATAGAATCACATGGAGAAAGCACTACATGGAGATGGAAACATCTTCCTTTAAGGGATAGTTGGCGTCTCTGCATTACTGAAGTCTTGGAATGCTTTCAAATGAAGAAAGAAAAGTCCATTAAGAACAAAAAAACAGCTATGATAAACTCTATTCTTTAAGAAAATAAATGCAGGAATGAACCTGTGCAAAGTTCAGACACAAACATGTTAACATAAATTCCTATTAACAGTAATCATATGGCAAGAAATGAATCATCAGATCATTTTAATTGGCAGATGTCTATGCCACCCACATAAAAGGTAACTCTACTACAGCTGTTCTGCTTTCTGTTTGTACTGTACATGTTTGTTGAGCCAGAAGCCATTATGGAATTACTTTGACTAGCTCAGATCCATATGCCTCATCTCCAGATAGCTGTAGGAATAGTTACAATATAAAAGGTGTTTCCAGGGCATGAAATCACACAGGAGTTTTTTTAGGGATTGTAGTGTAAGTTTCTGATAACATGTCTGAACCCCTGTTAAACATGTTGAATGCTAACGGAAAAAGAGTGTTTCACTAAGGCAGTGAGGGTTTTGAAACTATGATTCACTTCTGAAAAATCAAACAGAAACCACAGCACCTTTGAGAGGAGAGATGGCTAAAAATGAACTTAACAAATTTTAACTGCGCGGAAGTGACTAGTGGATTAGGGGTTAAAAGTGTTTTTAAAGTGCTTATGACAAGATCAGTATCTGGAACTAACAAAAGGATGACAATTTTACAAAGGGGACTGTGGATTTTGTGCTGTTCTTTACTGGTTTTGATAGTGCCAAAAAGCATTCGGTGCATTCGGTGTGACTGTGCACATTCAGGTAAATCAGCTGCTTTTGCTGCAGCACAAGCTTTTACTCTGGGACTTACAGAGAGTTTTGGAGGCTGCTGCTTGGGTTATGATATCCCCAAAACAGCCCAGGGGGTTCATGGTCTGGAGAATGTTCTCTGAGTAGTGGAAATGCGAACTGAGATTCACTGCTGAAAATTCAAAGCACATACACATGCATATATCTGGGTAATGCTTTGGGAAGCTGGTGCCAAATTTGTCTAATAGAGATTGGTGTGCAGTGTTACTTTGCAATTCAGCAAAGTATAAATTGCACCATTTAAAATACGCTAGACAAGGTCATTGTGGAACTAGTGGGGACAAGCCAGCAATTTCAGGACATCCCAGCAAGGCACATAAGTATCATTTTTCCTACATAGCAGATAGGGAAATGATAATGAAACACACTCAGAAAGTGCTCTTAGGTAGCAGACAGAGCATCAAAACCAAAATGCAAGCCTTAACAAGACTTGTCCACACATCACTGGTCATCCCCCACTAGAAAGGGAGTCAATAGCAACTGTCTATCAACTGTTACCATGCACTCTGGACACAGCAGTACAAATACAGAAATGCCTGATTAAGATGTCTTTCATTCTGTTGGTAAATGTACTCAATGAGGAGTCTAATCCACACTGCAATGAAAGATGTTTGCACTCAGCTAATTAAATCTGAAGTTATTCTTAAGAGGGGGAGAGAATTGACAAGTCATATGGTGAAATTGTAAAGAGAAACGGCAAACGTTCTTTTAGCAAGTCAAAACAAATCCTCAGTTTCCTGGAGTCATGCAGCACATACTGTACAGCTCTGGAGAAGCAGAGTGTGCAAGTCATAAAAGAACCCCAGGCACTTCATTACTGGAAATGATGTAAGCTCCTGCCGCTCCTCTGCAGAAACGACAACAAAACAATGCTCGGGCCACCGTCGCTGTTGGAGGCAGCTGCGCTCTCAATGCTGTAGCTGGCTGAGCCCTCCAAACGGCTGAAGCACAGTGAGGGGAGGGATTGGGTGCATCAGTTTTTCTCCGGGTGCTTTCAAGAACCTGGCAACTTGCAACATGGCAACCTGAAGGATCTGCCCACTGTTCAAGTGGCTATGGTATTTTAAATGCCAAGCTGCTTGAAAAACAAAACAAGTACTCCCCAAGAAAAATGACAAAACCCTAGCGTTCTCCTTGTGCAGCCAAGAGAGCCTGAGTGCTCAGTCAGTGCTTGGGAAGAGCACATCACGTTGTGATCTGTCCCTGTGGGCAAAGGGGAAGCTCATCCATCCAGCTCTCCTGCAGCAGAGATGAACTGCCCAGCAGGACAACTCGGAGGGAGAAGATCACAAGATCAAGGGACACATGAAAAAGATGGAGAAATCTTCACTTCACACACAAGGAACTTTCAAGGGGTTTTGCACATGAAAGTCGTTTTAATTCGCATCAGGAAGTGAATTTAAACAGCTATATAAATTCCTTGATAAATATGTTCTTGGACATGGATCAAAGGGCGAAGTTCTGTATGGAAACTGATCTGACTGGAGAGTCAAGTCAAAGTAGTCTTGTTTTCCATTAAAATTGTTTAGACATGGAGTTTATCAGAAATATATTTTTGAATAGGAAATGTGTGTATAAACCCCCAGTTTGTCACAATATAGACTAGCTTTTCGTGGTGCTTAGAGCACACATGCTGCTGGAGCAAGTATGCATTCCTCTCCTAGGGCATATGCAAGGCTTAATCCAGAAACTAGTTAAGTCATGCACAAGAATCTTCCGACTCTCAAAGCACCTTGAACTGGCCCACCGTTTCCAGCTGTATCAATCTACCAAGTAAAGCCCTCGTTTTCCTTTTGATCTTTATCCTTCTTCTGTAGCCTTCCTTCTGGTTACAGTTTAATCCTAAATACCTAGTGAAAAAGCACTTTCTCCAGATTGAGAATAAAAAAACCCCAGTCATGGTGTTTGTCTTCCTAGCCAGTATTTCCAAACAACTAGCTCATGGGACAGGAATTTGGAACAGGGAGTGTCAACCACCCAGTTCAGAAGGAAGTCTAATGATGAAAAAAAATAATCCCAGATTGCATAATAATAAAGGTTTGAATTTGAATGTTTCATTGTAAGAGCACTTCAGTTGTTTAAACATGCTCACTAGGGAGATGAGCCCTCAGGAGCAAACATCAGCATGCAAACACAAAGTTTTAGCTCGGTGAATGAGTGCTCAGGAGAAGCCCAAGGCAGATTAATGTTTGTGAAGAGATCAAATTCATGCACTGCTTTGAACAGTTCAAGTGATGAGATATGTAAGCAATATCTTCCTAATTTGGCAGCCTCATATTAACTTGTTGACTTAGTTAACAAATACAGGAATAAATGAAAGTGCAAACGTAAACTTAATTAACATAATGGTGTTCCTCTTGAGAAAAAGGACTAATTCCACAGCTTGAAAGAAGCAGCAAAGGACAACTTGAGCACAAGTAAGTATTAAGGTACAAGACAGGAGTTCTTTTACTCCACACAGATGTGCTTCAGTCTTCCGATTCACTGTCTGTTAAACACGTGTGCAAACAGCAGTGCCCTTGCATCTCACACAACTGCAACACAAAACACAGGTGTAGGCACATCCAAGCAGATCTGAACCTCACAACTGCAGCCCCTGAGCTCCCCACACAGAGGTGCAGCGCTTGATTTGGCTCGGTAGAGTTGTTATTCTCTTTACCATGCACTTATTTCCTTACCTTATGGAGATTTGGGGGGGAATGTTTGGAAAGAGGGTTTCAGATCCTGTATTGTTATTTATACATGCAAAAACCCGGTATGTCCTTTCATGTGTTTTCCTAATAAAAACCTATTTTCATATAGCAGATGGCTTCTGAGGATGTAGAGATTTACTATTACAAAACTGAAATAAAGATTTTCATAAGAAGTTCTAAACCGCCCAAGGGAATAATACCACAGTGAGTTATGGGTATCATTATCCCAAATGAGAACTACTGAAATCTACGTACTACACCATCAGGACTTCTGCCAACAACATGATTTTTCCATACCCCCACCACTGCCAAGCCAGATACCTTATCCGACAAAAAACTAAGCTACACTGGGTTAAGAAACAGGCATAACTGCTAACTAAACTGCAGAAACCTACGCAGAATACCTAAACTATCTTCACTGCACACAGGAGCACCACAGATTTAACATTCCATGTACTCTGAGGTCTAAAAGCTGGTCCTGGTGACCTTTCATAAGTTTGGACATTTCTGTTTGCAAGTAGGGTGCCTCTAGCTGTTCAGCTGGGTACAAGTAAAAGATTTCCTGAAACCTAGGAGAGAGTTGAGACTAAAAATGGTTCACCGTGCACCTCAGATGGACTGAGTTAGAAAATCTGCACATGCAGTCAGTGGATAATAGGTGAATATTTCTCCAGCTGATGGAGACTGCTTATGCCAGTCAGAAGTTTAATTGCTATCCCAGGGAAGGTGAATTAGTGTACAGAGAACAGGTGAGATAGTCAAAGATTTCTGCTAGATGCAGTTTATGACTAGGATATCACCATAAATTATGGATGCACAGACAAACTCAGTGCAAATGCAAGCAAACAGGAGGCTTCCTATGAGACCTACTTCACTCCTTGTACTATATAGACATATCTGAACTTCTCTATACATAAGAATTACCAGTACGTTAGCAGCACACAACTAAGCAATTCAACTCATTTAGCCCGAAAACCAAGACATCTATAGACAACTGAAACTCTGGAAAAAAGATTTCACATAAACTGAAAGTCATTACCCAAAGTGGATTATTGCTAGGATGGTTTATAATAATTAACTACTGAAACCTCTGATTTTTACTGGTGTCAAGCAATTAGGACTTGGCTTTATCTTTCCTGAAGAGATAAAATAGGTAAGAATGGGACCATTTGCAAGCCCTAGACTTAATTCCAATTAATGCATGTGAAATGCCTTAATGAATGAAATGAATGCAAATGAAATACCTGAGTTAGTAGTTGGAGGTGACAGCAGTAGCATATGCTTCTGCCATTCGCTTGCTAGCAGCTGTCTCTATGAGCTTGAACTGCACTGTACCTGAGGATATGGTGCTTTACAGATGGGTTTGATCCTGTCCATTGGCCCATGGGACATGATGAAGCTATACACCCACAGACAATATATGAACAGCTGAAATTCAGTTGGGCTGAGTAGGAAGTCAGATGTGAGACTATTCTGGCCTTGCCCTTAAACTCTGGCTACCAACAAAATACCTGGATAAACACCACCAAGAACTGCAGGGATGAGGATGTGAGTCTCTTCTGGGCAGATGCTCCCCAAGAGTTCTGAAGGTTCAAACTGCTGTGGAAGGTATCTGATACAGAACATCAAACACAGTGGAAGGTATCTGATACAGAACATCAGCCTCTACATTCAATGAAGCATGTGGGAGAAGAATGAAAAGAAGAAAAAAAAACAATACAGCAATGTGGTCTTTTTTAGTTAGCAGGTGAATTATTTATCATGTCTTTTCATCTGTACAGCTTTTTTTTTTTTTCCTGAGAAAATCAGAGAAACAGTGGTTGATCTATAGTTTAAATCTAGTGAACCATTCAAATGCTTTCTTCATTTAAATAGTTCACGAAGTCCTTCACACTTCTGCCCCATTTTGGAGCAGTCGTGGATAACAAGAAACATTATAATTTCAGATAAAAAAAGGACACTTTAAAATACCATTTATTGTTCAGAATTTACATGTCTTAAAATCACCATGGTAAGAAATTGATGAGCTTTCTGAATATCAATACATGAATATTATAAAATACATTTATGGAAAACAGAGGAAACCTGGTAAAATATGGTAGTTTATCCTATTTAGACCAAAAATGTAAAAGTAAATAAATGTAATAATATCCAGGTTGATGAAATCAGACCCTTTTCCTATCTATTTTACAGGAAGCAACTTCACTGGCACTTTAACACATTTTTATGCGTTACTGCAGCACTCTCAAATTCCAGAATTTGCATCCTTTTCCATCTGACAATACTGTTAATAAAACAAAATGGGAATTTCTTTTTTTAATGTGGAGTTGTGCTAACCAAATAGGGACACATATATGTAAGCAGCTGTTTAAGTAAAAACACAGTGCAAGATCCAATGCCTGGATTTTCAGAAACACAAGGGGTTGAACTCTCTGCAAGTATCAAGCCACCTTAGCCAAGAAGATATATTTAAGTAGTTTCAAATCCAAAATATATACTCCAAAAAGATACTTATTTTTTTGGCTACTAAGGAAAGGTTGAATTTAAAGACTTTGCCTACGAAGGTACATTGCAAGTCCTTGGTGCTAATCACTTGAAAACCTCTTATTTACATTTCTGATCTCAATGTGGATTCTTGAAAAGCTGAACCATGAATACACAACCTAATTTCCAGACTATACCAGCAGCTCTTTCAACATGCCAAAAGCGAAGCCCACACTTGCCACTCTGTTTGGACACATTACCATAGGTGCTATTTCTCAAAATTATCATGTAACTGGTACTGGACATATTAATATACTCTTGTGTATATGGTTTGCCTTCAGTTGCAGATGGAATATTTAATATCTGAGCAGCCAATACATAGGAGTCTTGAACCCTATCAAACCTGAAGATATATTATCGCAGATGTGTGGTCAGAAATAAGGCCACATGTTACTAAAGCTCTCCTGCAGCAAGTACTGCGGGTTGTGCCCTCCTTCATTGTTCATTAAGAACTGCATTTTGTCCTTCCTGAGCCTGTGCTGCCAATCTGTCATCCTCCCTCAGTGCCAATGGAGTTAAGTGATGATAGAGCAAGTTTAGCCCTCAGTCATTTTAGGAGGAGTTTGTCAAGAATTTAATGGAGAAACTGCAGGTTGAAATAGTAGAGCTTTTGTCACATAGGAGGTTGGGCTAGAGAGTAATTAGGATTCTCCTCTTATAAATCTGTGAATCCCAGCAATTAACCTGTGAACCTAGAGGAGACTTAAGCAAGCCAATTAACTCTGAGTAATCTGATCATCTAGCCTTTAAGTTAGCTAGGTATTAATGCAGTTGGACATCACTTTTTTCAACATTAATGCAAGGATTTTATTTTTAAGCTTTTCACCACAACCAGCTTTCAAAAGGAAATACTTGGCTGGGCTATTGACACTTCAAAGTGTAATTTCTGTGTAAGAAAAACATAACTGTAAAAGTTGCTCCCTTTTCTTCAGTCTGGAAATGTACCTTTGTTTGCTGCTGATGTTGGAAAGAAAACAAGCTTCTACTGGTTTTTACTCCCAGTGGTTTTCTGAATACTTAATAAACTTAAGGTAGGGTAAGGAGAATTCTGTATCATTGCACACACTGGCATCAAGCTGGTGCCACCTAATTTGATTAGTGATGCATCTAAATTGGTTTAGAAATCAATTAGTTTAAATTGCTGCAAACCCACCCCTGATCTGGACACATTTAGAAGTGCATAATGACTGATAAGGTCTTTTTTATAACTGAAATGAAAATGCATTCATAAACGCATTCCATAAATGGAAATAAGAGTGATTCCCTTGAAGAGTTTATTCCAATTAACTGTATCAGTTCAGTGATTTTAAACTTACTTCCTTCTATGCCATGGTGTGCAAACAAGCTGTACATTGTTATCAATTACATCCATTTGAATCCACTGCAAACTGCAGGGATATAATTTAACTCAATGACAATTTGTGAAGATTAAGAGCACTTTTTAATTTTCTGGGTCATAATCAGTTCTCAGGGTTGCTCTTTTTTAGTTAGTTTGTGCTTACGTGGTTTGGTTACTTTTACATCTGTGATTTTTTAAAAGCTAAAATAAAACACAGAACACAGTGAGCAGCATTGTTACTAATGAACTTTTCAAAGCTGACCTGCACTGGAGAAGTTCTGTACTATGAGAAAGGTACACATGTACATATGTGACAGTTACATTCCTCCAGTCACCAGGGGACTGGTATACACAGCAAGTACGGAAATGTAGGTACCAGTTTTGCATGTTATTCAACCCTAAGGCTGTTCAGAAGCTTTTAAGCAATCAAGAAAGTCGTTGCTCTGATGCAGATCATTTAAATGTGTTTAACACAACCTATATGAGATAGAATTTCCTATTTTCAGTACAGTAGCCACCTACTGTACTAATCAAACTTCTTCATGATACTGATGAGTACAGGTTGTATTTCCTCACAGCAGAAAGCACTTTGTCACCTGATCCAATAAAGGACTCAAATCTTTTTAAATTCTTAAAAGAAAGTACAAACTCAAGCTTTTTTGCTCAGTCCCCAGTGGCATCAAGGCTTTACTGCTTTCACATCATCTCGAAAGTCTACCTTTCAGTTTATTTTGAGAATTTTATTTTATGCTATTTGATAGATTATATTAAATAGTTTGGCTAAGAGTTAAAAGTTATTCAAATCACAGCAATGATGAAGGCCTGCTCTGTTTTAACCAGATATATGTTGGGAAGAAACTGTACAAATACCAAAGACAAGAAAATGAAAGCCAACACAAACTTACTTAAAAAAGAATGTGATTGTTAAAAACAACATGAACAACTTTTTAGCTGCTACAAATTGCCATGAAGCACCACAAGAATTGATTTATATCATTTTACTATCAGTTTCAGTGCAGTTCCCTATAATTCAAATGAGTGCAACCACACACTGAATTATTCTCATATATAATTATTAATAAACATAAATGTACAAAGCCACCATTCCGGAAGGAAAGTATCATATGGGTATTGAGCAAGAACAGGGAAGTTCAGTTGGGGAAGTACTGACTTGTTTTTAAGCAGCCAGTACTGCATTTTTTAGCACACTTATCGCTTTTGGGCTGTTCCAGTCCAAGCAGGAATCTCTAAAATAAGCAAGTTATGCTCTTGTATTTCCTAAGAAAACAAACCCAAACCAAAACCAAAAGCAAGAGCTGCTTGCAGCAGGAAGAAGGAAGGGAATAAGGAAAATTATGACTAAATCCATGCTCCAGGCTGTCACCTGAGAGAGAGAATTACAGCCCCACTTAAAAGTTCTGCCTCCCCTCATAAGGTTATCAGATGACCTGTTAAAAGTCACCTGTCAGGGCAGATCCACTAGTGCTGTGGGGGAAAATCCAGTCCCCTCTCAAATGGGGAGGAAATGGAGACAAAGGGTTTACACAAGAAATTATACTTTGGCCTGAATTCAGGTAAAACTGCAAAACTGACTCAAGCTTGAGAACATTATCATTTTCAAAACCTAGAAAAAGTGGAATTTTTTGGTGAATGAGGCATATGAAAAATGTGAATGAAATATGTTTTGAGGTATTAAAATCTACACTGAAATCTGATTTCTATCTTCCCATTTTACATTCAAGTGAACAAGCTACATCCTTGCTCAGTGACAGGTTTGAGGTTGCTGTGAGTGACCTTATTCCTTTATCTATTTGCTTGTTATTATGACAAGAGTCCTACTTAATAATTCAACACATCAGCTGAAGATACTGGCTTGGCGTGAGAAATTCCTAATGATCATCCCGAGTGTCCTGAGCACAGAAAATACTGACATCTCATTTGCTGTCACCATAGTGTACAGATAAGAACATTTCAACAAATCGGAGCACAGAAGTCACTTCTTGCTGGGAGTCCTCAACTAGCAAGAGAACATCAACAGTTCCCAGAAGACATTTAGACAGAGAAAGATGGTAGCCCAGGTACACATGAAAGAGGACAGACCAGCCATGTTACATTTAAGCAAGATTTGAATGAAAGACATTCTCATTTATTTTCATATATTTCTCCATTTATTAAAGAAACGCCTGTAAGACAGGCCTTGAAGAGATTCAGATTCAGAGTTTGTAGGAGACATTAGACACAAACTCCCGTAACTTCCTTGGAGACATCAGCTGCATAGATGATAGTCTGAAAGCTTATTTTTAATTTTAATTTTTATTTTTGTTTGTTTATTTTGTTTCTATTTCACTTAAAATAACCCAGTTCACTAGAGGTAGAAATTTTAAAGCTTGCCAACAACATCATGAAACCCTGATGGCTGAATTCATGTCGTATCATTCCAGTAGCAAAAATCAGAGTTTTATTTCCACAAGGACCAGAAGTATTGTCATGGTAAGATCCAACTTTTCTTTCCCAAAACCACATAGTATTTATTTTCCACTAATATCTTTAGCCAGAGATTTTGGAATGAATGCTCATGGTCTCAGCCTGGGATAAACCTCCCTTTTCTCTAACCCGTAGACAGCAAGATAATATTAGCATTTCTCACTTTTGCATATTATAAAAATGAATAATACACTTTGTACTGGCTTAGTTAAAAGATAAATCCAGAGCTTTGTGCTGGCTAGAGTCAAAAGGTAGACCCAGGACATATAGTTACTACACAAAAACAGAAAGCAAACACACCCAAACAAATTTTGACACTTCAAAGTATCAGACTTTTTGAATCCCTAGACTATAGAAGTGCTTTATGAAGCTCATGTGGCCAATACAAACTCTCTGCCAATGCCAGAAAAGTGAATCCTACAGATCTGTACAATTTTACATGCACATGGAAATACTCCACACCTCCTTGTGCATGAGTTGCAGGAAAGATCAGGTTTTTAACCAAAGCTCCAATATTTCATTTTCTCCTACCATTTTTTGCCCCAGCCTGAAACTTCCTCTTCTTAGTCACTCCTCTAATAAGACCTTTTTCCTACTACTCCTCCAAACTTGGTGGTTTTTTTTGGAACAAAAATTTGTCTCTGAGACTTCACTGGTTCATGGTGAATCAGAAGGTAACCCAAACCTCTGACCAAAGATGCTCCCATGGGCAAACAAGAGATGAGAGAAAGGGGAAGAATCAGGTCTGGATCTTCTTGTCCAAATCAAACAGTTATAAATAAATAAATAAACAAATAAATAGATAAATAAACACACTAATACAGAGTACTGTGAATGTTTGTCAAAAAGGATGCTTATCAGAGCAACCCACAACGCAGTTCAATTTAGGCTGTTGCGTCTGGCTCTGCTTTGCTTGAAAACCTCCTTTATATGACTCTGATTTCTGTTTGCACAGATGTTTGAAGAATGTCCGTCTTAATACCAGCACCTTTATCATGATTTGCTATTGTCATCAAATTATGGAGTTTGAGCAGTATCACTGTCAAATGCCAATCACCCAGCACAAAAAGCAAATAATTAAAATGGACAGGTGATGAATAATCCACAAAGCATTTACGCTTTTCAGAAATTGTCTGTTAACAAACGATAAACAAATTCACGTGTAATCATGAGGACTGTTTGCAAACAACTTGGGAGCTAGGGAAAATTATAGATTCAAGATTAAAATCAGTTCCAGTGAGGAAGTCAGCTCTTGTTACCAGTAATATTAATATTGTTTACTTTTTATCACAGAGGATCTAAGAGGATATACAGACTGTGCATAGCTGTGGGTCACAGCAGCACCATTCATGGTTGCACTGCACCCAGCTGAGAGGACGGTTTGAAGCTAGTTGGATGTTTTCCAGAGGAGCTATTACTCTGGAGTAATTATAAAAGTGGTTTAAACTGAATCACTACACCCCCACTTTTTATTTGGGATTAAGGGTATCCATATGAAGAGTTATTCTGGAATAACCACAGTACTTTTGGAGAGCTTCCAGGGTTAGGGAGACTTTGCTGCAGAGAGGAGTGCAGCACACAGAGCCAGCAGTCTCCTCCCACGACCTTTGTTTTCTTCAGAATCTGTCAAAGTCCTGGCAGTTCTGATTCCCTTCAACTTTTAAAGATGAAAAAGGGCAATATTCAAGGTACTTTGCCTGACTTGGGTGAAGAAAACAGCAAGAAAGCGTGTGAATGAACTCTTCTCTACCTAAGATTTCTCAGGGCAGAGACTTCCCTACCTGCAGAATGATTAGAAAAAATGTGAACTATTAGAACTTAGTAATTTCAAAGGCAGCTTATTACATCCACAATGTCATTCCTTTGTGCATGAAATCGCTGTTTTATCCATGTACACCAGGAGTGAAATCTACTCATGAAATAAAAAGGAACTTTCTTAAGTTTTCCTGAATTTAATGCATAATACTGTGGATGAGTCATTTTTTCCATTCAGTTGACTTTTCTATACATGTCTTGAACGTGCTATGTATTAATAGCCAAGTAGGTCACCACAGCAGTTTTACTTGAGTTTGGGAACCTGCTGATTTGACCTGTTTATCAAGAGAAAAGTGTAATCTCAACAGGACAAGATTGTTTCATATTTTTCCTCCCTGTTTTCCTCTTGTGAGCAATTTCTTTTTAACTCCCTAAAGCCAAGTAAAAGGTCACTGGCCTAGAGGACTTTTTTCCCCCTTCTTCTTTTCTAACATCTGTACATAATTCAAGAAAAAAACCCCACAAAAAAAAAAAAAAACCCAAACAGTTCTCTTTATATAAAAGCTTAAATTGTAAAATTGGAAAAAGCATACACTTAGTGTTCTTTATATATGTCTGTGTGGAACCTCTTTGGGTATGTCTTAAGCACACGCAATAGAATTTAGAGTCTTAAAATGGAAAATAAATATCTATATTTATGAACAAACCTATAATGATAATGGGAAAAGTGCAAAACCTGTCATGACAGAAGTGAGAAGACAGTCGTTTCATACCTCACCATGTTCACACAACAGAATGGACTTGAGCTCTGCTGAGCATGTTTGAATCCTTCAGGATGGAAGGCTCTGTGCCCTCCAATTTAAGTTAGCATTACAAAGAGCTTTCAGTTTTTAAAATGTCCTAAGCTACTTTGAAATGTTCCAGAGCTTTGTTTTCCTAATTTCCACTGGTACAAGTTAAAAGTAAGATCTCCTAGATCATTGTATTAGCCTCACTAAGAACTGAGCCAATGATACTTCTCCTCCCACATAAATGATATGTCGTCAAAACAAAAATCGTGTTAAAAAGGCTACGTTTTTGCATTCTTCAGACTGCTGCATGCCACTTGGTCAAGAACTGAGCTTCTTGTGACCTTCCAGAGCCTGCCATGTGTGAAATTCCTCCAACGTGACAATTTTAACATCAGTTGCATTGTTAACACATGGTCCTGTCTGCACAATGCTTGTTTTGCACTTTGCCAGATGAGGCATATGCAAGATGAATTGTTAGTGTGCATGTGCAATTTTCTAATATAGGCATTATTATTCTTGGAAATGCATCCGGAAAATCTTTCTTTACATTGTATAATACACATTAGGGGGACAGGTAGGCAAGGAGCTGGAAGGGTATGTGAAGTTAGAAAGAGGAGTCCACAAGTATAGCAAATACCTGTGTGCACGTACTTCCCTGGACACACAAGTAGAGCCAGCCATGCACACACATACAAAATTAAATTCATCTTGAAATCTGCCTTAGAGTTTTGCTTTTGTTCTCATCTTATATGATGCAACAAATTTTGAGGTATGCTTTTGTCCTGAGCTTTGACTTGTATCTTTGGCTTCTTTCAGGATATTCATTTTGGGTAGCATTCTCAGCTTCTTCAGCATCTGACACTGGGAAGGATTATTTGGTCTATCCACAGCTTCCACACAATACTTGTTAAGTCCCAATGCATCTTGTAACACTAATCATTCTGACTAAAACCACAAACCACCCAAAACTTAAGTATAAACACATAGATCTTGCAGGAAAAACAGGCTAAAAACTATAAAGTAAAATCTACTGGAAGAGAGCAGAAGAGCTTCAAGGGCTCAACCAGTGTCATGGGCCTTTCTAGATGAGGGTGAAGCTTCCTAGGTGATCCTTATCTACAGGTAAACTACATTATTTGATACCACATACTGGAGTTAAGAGGTTGGTGTCCACAGCATTAACTGGTTTGGATCCAAATAGAACTTAGTTCCCCACCAGTTCTTCATAGAACACCCTTTGAAGAGATACTCAGAAATCAGTTTTCTGGAAACAGTTTTCTTCAGCTTTAAGGTAAGTATATGTGCATGTGCATGTATTTGTATAAAGGTGTTACTGGGACATGGAGTGAATTATAGTTAATAGCACCAGATGTCCTATGGCTTTGTGTCAAAGACAAAAAACTTGCAGCTTGGTTGCTCACACAGCCTGCTTGCTATGGGCTAAAAAAATTCTGCTTATGAGCAAAATAACACACGTTATTTCACTGCTCATTCTAGCACCAGGCCTATAATTACTGCATTCTCAACTATCTTCCACATTTCCCTTGAGCTGTGAATTACAAGCTTTCAGCATATTGGATACTAGTACTGTGGCATGATTAGATTACCATTTCCACAGGTTGCCAAAGCAGAAGAATAGCTCATCTAAGTATGAATAGGTTCATTTACTTGAAGAGAATTTTCTTTACCTTTCAGACTAATCATCTGTGTCTAACACAAGGTAAAAAGAACAGAATTTTTTTGCAGGTTAGCTTCTTTCACAAAATAAAATTTAACCCCTAGTTTTCATATCCCAGCATTTCAAGGTATGCAGATTTGGGGGTTTTGTCTGGCTGCTCAGAAGAAAGGTGCTGCTTACAGAATGCAGATACAGACCTGTTTTCTATTGTAGACTGAATGCATTAGTCACTAAGGACGCTAGCGCAATAATGGAAAGTAGCCATTTTGTGTTCATTTTAGTGCACAGCCTTGGAGAGGAACAACACACATATCCCTGTCACTGTTGATGTACTGTTGAATAGAATACAAAGATTATAAGTATTTTATTAGTTGCTTATGTGTTAAAAAGGTAATATGCACAGAGTAAACATTTCCCTTTGGAACCATAACAGGTTTCAATTTGAAATAAGAACCAGCATTTGGGGATATTTGTTATTTGCAGGCTATTTATAGTGTGAACATTGAACTGCGTGTGTTCAGAAATACTCACTATGCTGTAATTCCAGCGCTTCCAAGCACCCATAAACCCAGCCTAATGGGCAGCACCTCTCAGCTTCACAGCTCTCTCATGCTGACAGAACTGCAGGCAAAGCAGGAAGGTGAGTCCACTCTCCTGTCCATTCGAGTATATAGGTAATAGAGCACATGCAAATGCTTGGCTTTTTTATGTGGAAGCTGATAAACCACACATGGTGAAGCATGTCAGAAGCAGCCCCAGTGGCTTGCTGTCTTCACTTGCCCAATGATGATGGAAATCTGGTTTTGCTCAAATGCATTCACTCCCTTGCCCTACACAATGGCATAAAGAAGGCAGCCCCACATGTTGCCTTCCCAGCCATTTGCAACTTACAAAAGGTTTTCGGTTGGTGCAAAAGCTGACTGACTCAGAACATGGGAGAAGTCAGTAAAGTCACTTCCACTGGTGAGCAGCCTTTGTGGCCCACCCCTTATGTCTGTAAATCAAGTCCCTGACACACATTTGTGGCCTGCTCGGCACTGTTATCACCTCTGTTTTAACTCTCTGGTTTATGATTTTATTATTTCAATACGGTCTCCAGACCATTTGCGAACCGCCTACAGTGCCTGGCAGCTGACACCATTTGGGAAATGTTGCCTTATGATACTCCTCTGCAGTAATTACATTAAAAGCTTGTTAAAAAGGCAAATTTAAACAACTTTGGAGATATTCGAGGAGAACCACAGATTTTTTTCTTGACATGCATCATTATGTAGTAAAAGAACATTCCGTGAAACACAAGGATATTTATTCAAGAGATTACACCCCACTACAGTTTAAGCTAGTTTGGGCAAAAAAGGACAGCACTAGTTAATGATGGTTTGCAAATTACATCCAGAGAGAAAATACCTGTGTTTCCAGTTTTTGTTAGCCTGCATGTGGCCACGTGAGTACCGCCCACAGAAACACTACTCCCTTCTTTGTTGCTCACACACACACGCACATCGTTCTCCTGACTTTGTCAGGACTTCATTAATGTTTTTCCATTCAAACAAGCATCTAGGCAAACAAAAACATGCCGCCTATAGGAAATGTCCTTTACCTGGAAAGGTCCGTGTCTATTTCTCCATAGGACAAACATTCACTGTGTTTTCTGCTGTGGCTGCTTCCCAAGCTTTCCACACCTACCTCAGCCCTCCCTCACACTGCATCTTTTTGGATGCTCTTCCCAAGTCTCACTGCTTCTCACAAACCAGTGTGATTACAGCTGAATTCTTCTCTCTTTACAGACTCCCAGGACATTGTATTTTTGCTCGGTAGTTCAAAGCATCATGCCTATAGTTCATAGCATGGCCTATAGTGCATCTGCTGTTCTGCTTTCTAGGACGATGCAGTAAATGTTACATTCTTTGTGCAGAAGGATAAAGTTCCGGTGTAAGTACCTGCTCACTGCACAGTGCATGTGCAAAATGTCTCAAGTTTTCCAGCATGCTGTTTATGTCCTGTTGAGGCACTGTCTTTCTGTAAATTCCAGTTATGACCCGACTCCTGTACACCGGGTAATTTCAACCTGGCCATTTTCACCTCCCTGCTGTGAAGGAAATCCAAAGCAAATTCAAAGCACACTCACAATCCACTTATCAAACATTTCCAGAAAACAAAAAGAGGAAAAATATGGAAGAACCTGTATAAATGGCTATAAACGCCTAAAAAACACAGGCACTCTGGGAAAGTAACTTACCCTACCTTCCTTACAACTACTGTGTTTGAAGGTGATGAACTGCCCTTTAGCAGTGTTTGCCCCCCTCCCTGTACTGAATGGCAGGCCCAGATGACTAATTTTGGATGGCTAATTAGGCAACAGGAATCCCAATGCTAAACAATTCCAGCACTTTGCTTCACAAAGTTGCCCCTAATTGTATTTAGTGCATTTTCTCCATTTTTGTTAAGCTCCAAGATGAAAATCTGGAGACAAAGAGGCACTATTCTAGCTGCAGAGTTTATCTGTCTCAGACACAGTGCTTGCAAATGTGCAGAAGGGCTCCACTTTGCTGTTTGTGTAGTGCTGTGCAGTGGAAATCGGCAGTTTGTAGGCAGCTCTTTCAAAGATCAGCAAGAACAAACACTCTATCTTCTCTGATTTCCCCCTAGTTAACAACAGATATTGACCTTATAGAATCACTGTAGCACACTGTGAATCACGTATGAAATGCAGTTTCCTCATCTGCTGTGAACAAGTTTAGCTGTGCTGTTTTTAGTACCCATTGTCAGAGGGCTCACAGTATCTTCAGAGACACAGCTAAGACAACCTAACTCACCCAAAATAAACTGTTAATTTTCAATAAAAAATACCTCCTTTTTAATTTCTAAAATCCTCCCAGCAAGCAGCTTGTTGTAAGTCCTGTCCCACTTCCTAACACAGTTTAAAATCTTTTAAAAGTCCACGTTTTATTCTCCCAAGGGTTCAACATGTGCTTAAAGGTAAAATGTAATGAGAACACAACATTTCAGATGGGAGGATCCTACAAACAATCATTTAGTACAACTGCCTGACCACTTCCAGGATGACCAAAAGTAAAAGCATGTTATTTAATCAGACAAAAGGAAAGTGCCTCAAGCTTCACCAGGAGAGTTTCAGACTGGGTATTGGGAAAAATTTCCTCACTGAAAGGGCAGTCAGGGATTGGGACAGGCTGCCCAGAGCAGTGGTGGAATCACTCTCCCTGGAAGTGTCCAAAACCAGTCCCTTAGTGACATGATTTAGTGGTGGACTCAGCAGTACTAGGATAACAGTTGGACTTGATCTTGAAGGTCTTTTCCAACCTAGTTGAGTCTATGATTACTCAGGGCACTGTCCAAATGCCTCTTAAACACTGACAGGCTTGGGGCATCAGCTACCTCCCTAGGAAGCCGGTTTAAAAAAACATCCAAGGGAGATTCAGAAGTATGGGCAGATGCCTTACTAGCAAGCCTAGGGTCAAGAAATCAACAACTGTTATTGAGTACCTATTCTTTTTCCCATCCAGCAAAACTTACTTCAGTAAACATCTCCCAGATTGCATCAGAAGAGTGATCTCATATAACAAGTGCCATACAGAGAAAACCTAACTTGTGCTGGTTCCCTGCTCAGCGCATTTCTTGTGCCTTCTTATTCAATCATCAGAGACCTTCTGTGAGCTTTATTCATGTGACTAGTCTCAGGGATTAAAGTGGAATTTGAACTATCTTAGTATGGCTCTGGAAGTTTTGAGGCCCACAAGTAAATCAGAAAGAATCATCTGATTTCTCAGTGGAAAGATGTATTCTTAAAATCCTAATCAGAACATTTCTCTGTAGCTGGGTTAAGAATTTGGAACCTGACCACATTTTTATGGCATTATTCATTTTCCCTTCCTTTTGTTGCATTCAGTTGTAAAGCTTCTAATCAGTGTTTTTCCCTCATCCAACTTTTATTATCATCCTAGAAACAAAATATCTTTTAACATTTTAACACTTATTAACAATATATAAAAGCCATAGAAGATGACTGAATTACTGGAGTAATTACAAGGAAATTTCAACTAGGTTTTTTTTTTTTTCTTTCCCCTTGTGAAGCCCCATTAACAATGCATAGTGTGTATGTTAACAATGTATACAATGTGTAATGGGGTAGGAGTCTAGCAGAAGCCCCCTAGCAACACAGGAACAGCATCTAGCGGCACTGCTGGTTTTCTGAGACTCAGATTTATTTTGGGACATACAAACTACACTCACACTTGAGCTACTGACATAAGTAGAGGCAGAAAATGTAAGCAAGCTACCTTTAACTGGTGATCACATGGATGCTCAAGTACAGCAAGTAGATTTGCATCAACAGTTCATTCTGCTGATACAAGGGCTGTCCTGTAAGCTGCACCCAAATGCAAGCAGAGTTGTCTTGGAATGTTCACTTCCAAAAATGAATCATAAAATGTGTTATTTTAAATGCACAAAATCCAAATTTCCATATGAGCATGTATAATTTGCACTCATGGAAACTGTAGGAGCCTTCTTTTCTCCTGCTCTCAAGTAATCAAAAGTGAAACTGTTTCAGCTATTTGCATGCAATTAATTTGCTGTTGCCTCACTTACACTGCTATGTCCTGTTATACATTACACATCTAAGGACTGTACACTTTATACACATAATTGCATTTGATCCTGTGGTGGAAATAAATTTTATAAGCCAGCCAAACTTCTCCTAACCACGTATACATCTGCTGTCTCCCTGAAGCTCTCTGACAGTTAATTCCCTTCACATCTCCTGCACAAGAGGTACTGTTCCCAGTGCCCTTGTGAGGTTACAGCCTGCTCCCACCCCACATGACTAAATCAAAGCATTCCAAAAAACCAAAGGGACGGTCAAGTCTCTGGAATTTCAAAGCAAACATTTTCTGTATGTCTGGTGCTTCAACCCCTGCCAAGTCATTTCTCCTGTTAATCATGTGTTTTGTTTAGCACACCAGCCCAGCTCCTGACTCCCATTTCCCTGACAGAGCAGAGGCTTTGATTCTGGCCTGATACACACCTGGATAAATTCTTCAAGGTCAACAGAACAACACAGGTATAAATTGGAAAGAAACAGGTCCAGAACTGTCTTTGTGTATGTGGATATCATATAGTAAGAAGGCAAAACATACCTGTTGTAATTTACATGTCATAAATATACATGTTGTATATTTGCATGTTGTAAAACATAGTTCAGCATGTTCAAGAGCGCACACCCACAGGGAACAACAGCCACACCAACACATGTGCAGGTACTCTGCTGGGAATGGAAGGTCACCGTGGCAAGACAGTAGGCATCTTGTGATGGATGACACACCTATTTTAACTGAGGACAACTCAAATATGGATTTTTCAAGCCTAACCAAAGAATGCTAGAGCTCTAGGAGAATGACAGGCCTATATAACATGACTTAAATCAACATTTAACTTACAAACAGCAAAGTCTCTGAAAAGCATTGTATGTACATTGTATGTACATACACTGTATGTAGGGTGATCTAATATGGGACTGTGCTACACCATAATGCAGAGCTGCTAGCTTGTTACACTCCACTGACTCAAGGCCATGCTGGCTGGAACAGAAAGTCAGATCCAAAGCTGCAAGGGTTAAACAGTGTGGTTTGTTCAGCCCTGCCTAAGGGTGAGCTTCGTGGGAGCTGTTATCTATGAAGAGTAGTAAACACTGATCATAGCCAGTGTCAGATGCTTCTGAATCAATTGCACACTCTCCTGGGCCACTTGTGCGATGGCATTAAACTGTAATGGGCATGGGGTGGAGATGCATCAACAGAGTTCCCCTTCTGGGTGTGGTAATACAGTCTCCCTCTGTGGACAACTGTTGGCATCTAGAGATAGCTAGGAAGTGCTGGTAGCTCTAGATGTGCCTGGTCTGAGTGGATTTCCAAAGCAATGGCTCTATGGCACCTCCCTTGCCTTCCTGGGAGAAGGAGCCATCTACCACTCCCCTGGGTCAGCCCAGATTAACAGCAGCCATTTATTCTCTGCTGCCACTGCCCCAAACAGAGCCTTTCAATTAAGAGTCCCTTTCTGTTAATGGATATAAACCTAACAAGCTTCCATACTAATCAATGCAATTTTTTATCTAAATACAGAATCTGCATGTGAGAGGATTGAGAAGCAGAAGAGAAGAAAGGAAGCAAAGCAAGCAGATCCAGACCAAATACTGGGCTCCACTCACTGAAAAGCTAAGGACAGGTATAATTCTTCCAGTTTTACTCATGTAAAAAGCTCTCTCTCCCGCACACTGCTCCCTCATGCTCTTTGTTTCTCATACTAACACTCTCAAAGATTTGTGTCTTTACACAGTCATCCTTGCTTGAAATTTCTTTAAACTGCAGTAGGATAATGCCCCTGGCTCTGGGGGAACCCCTTGCCTGAGGGATTCCTAGGGATGTCACTTCTATCTTATGAAACTGAGAGTAGCTAAATTGCCGAAGGACTGACTAAAGATACAGTTCTTTCCTTGTAGCAGAAAACTCCTTTTACTAGCAAATATTTTAAAGGAATCCTATAGCATAATACATATGCCTCTGTATTTTATTTTCTATCAACTAAGATGCTGAATTTCTGAATATTGTGATCTGTGTGTCTCATTTGAAATTTGGACCTTAGCCTGTGCTTCTACTACCCTCGACCTTAGACATCCTCTTTGGCACCATTTGAGCTGATTTCCCCACACCCATTTCATTTTTTCACTCTCTTTGCATGTACATGTGGCTTTTAATCACACGCAAAAGCTTACAAGAACACACAGACAACCCTGCAGTGAACATAAAGAGGGAAGTGCTTTATTCCTTTGGTTTCTCTCTCTGCCCTGAGCTGTGCCCCACAGTCTTACTGCTTTAAAGACTAACTCCCAAAATACTTTTCAGGAACTTCGTTAATCTGGTATTACTTATGGTTCTAATATTTCAAGGAAGACCTTGAATGACATTAGCCAACAGGCAGTGTGTAGCTATGGACATAATTATTTCTGAGGTAAAGACCTTGAGATGAATGTGCATACGGTTTACATTTGTTTTTTAAGGGAAGTCCCTAATGAAGCACATTCCCTATCCCACAAAGGCATAACAGTCTGCAAAAATGGTGGAGATGAAGTCTTCCCATTAAAAATTAAAGCCTTTGTTGCCTCCACAGTGGTGAGCATTAGGCAATTACCTTTAGTCTTTAGAACTATTTGTTCAGATAGGTTTGTAAATAAATCCCTGCCTTCACAGATCTGTCACATTAAAAATAAATAATAAAAATAGCAAGCTACCTCCTGTTCCAGAAGATGCCAAGGATTTCTGCAAGTGTAACGCTTTTCGCCCCAACCACTGTATGCATTTTGTCTGCACTTTGTTCACAATCTTCTAGCTATTTATCAGTAAGAAGCAGAAAGCAAAACCACTACTTTTGCTGATTTCAAAATTAGTAACAGCACATTTCTGAGGAAGTATATAGATTCTGGGCCAATGAAAGTTGTTGTTAAGGTCACTGCTGTCAAATACATGGAGCACTCGGGATCCGTTCTGTGCTTGACAAGTCTAGTTTGTGTGTCTCAGGGCATACGTTGTACTGCTAACACAACCTTTCCAACAGCCACGTACAAAACTCAGTGTTGTGACCTCATATATGAGGGACCCAGACAAAAGAGGCAGAGCTCAGGCACAGGTATTTTTGGGATGCTCTTCCTACTGCCATGAAAGGGGGTATGATGGGTGGGACTTGACTGCTCCTAGACAGGAATCTTCAACAAACAGGGCTATTGGCCTGCTGATGCTGCCTCTTCCTTCAGTGGCAGCATCCCTAGCAAGTCTTGCTTCCCAGGACCCCAGGCAAGTTGGGGCTTACAAGCTTCCATGCAAATGCTTGGCACACATACAATTTAGACTCTCACCTTGCCTCAACGCCCGCCTTCCACTTCCACACCAAAGTTCAGCTATGAGAACTGGAAGTTTGAAGGTGTGCTGTTTTCTTGCCACAGGTTTTCAGACACCAGTAACATGTTTGAGGTCCTGCCACTTTTTCCTTCCTTTCTGCTTGCTGTTCAAAACACATTTTTGTGGTAAGGAAGAATGAGGATGGCTTTACATTTTGGAATGAGAGCTGTGACTGTGCCAGTGAAACTATATTAAGAAGCTTGGGCTATATAACCAATTATGAATGTAGCCATTCCTTTTCCTACTCACACACCTTGCAAAAAGTTATTTGGTAATTTTTGTTATGCAGAGTCATTCTATGACACCTCTTATGGATTTAGCTCAGGTTTTAGCACTTGTTTATAAACAACTTCAACTGTATCTTAGCATGTTCAGTGTTTATGGTGTGTGGCTGAGCAATTTTCATCACACCTGACTGTTACTGTTCTCTGTTAATGGAAACTTCTGTAAAGGGCAGAAAGACTGGTAAAAATGCCAGCAAAACCAATCCACATATCTGAAAAATGAAACGTGCTCTTTGAACTTTCCATGAAAAATACCTGGAAAGCGCAAAGGATACTGTTCAAAAAGACTTTACATTACTTTCCAGACAAAAAGTACAAAAGGCAGTTTGGGTTAAAAGTCCTTATTGCCAGGTCAGAATTAAAAACATGGAATGCTCTAGTACCTATTCCTGCACCAAACATATACAAGGTGGAATTCAACGGCAAAGTTAAATATAAAATAAATCCAACAAGATTGTAGAAGGGCACCATAACCCTGTCCCTGCAGTGACCCATGTAATAGCTCTATGCTGGTGCTTGTGATGACATGTCAGCAATCCCGCATTAAATGTACTTTAAAGGCACATTAGCTTCTCCTCTTCTTTGTGCTTCCAGAGGCTTCCTTCACTCCTTTATGAACACATTTCAGTGCCTTCTTCCCTCTCCTCCTTACCCCCAAGTTAGCTGCAAACAGTGTTAACCTTGTTCTTTCCTGACCTTCCTCCTCAGCAGATTGCTGCAGTGAGGAAAGTATTTTGAGACACCAGCTCATTTTTTTTCTCTTCTGTTTTTAGCAGAAATTCCTTCACAGCAGCATGTTCAAAACAGCTGCTGTGTGTGAGTGCTTTTGCAGCTACATTTGCTTTAATTCTGGCAAACAGCTAACATTGTCTTTGTGAAACATGGAGGTAAAAGAGGCACATGTGGGTCTGGAGCAGCAGGGGCAGGCACAGAAATGAGTAAAGACACAAGGAGCAGATTTGTGTACCAGGTAATACTCTCTGGGGCTAGGGGAATTGGATTTTCTTGATGAACTGGAGGATGGACAGATATGGGGGGATATTTAAATATCATGTTTCACACTTGTGAAATTACATGTTAGCTAGCTTTTAATATAGGCCTTTGTAATTTGATTTTAATTAGCTCTGCCAGAAAATTAGACCTAAAATTGTAAGTTTTGGAGACCTTAAAACACAACAGTTGCTCCACAGATGTTGTGGGTAGGCAGAGAGAGCTCATCTGTATGAAAAAAAACACAAACTTATTCTGAGGCCACAATTACAACCTCCAAGTTTGAGGGCTGCCACAGGTAAGGTGCTGTCTCCATCTCCCCTTTGCCAAGTGCCCTGTTGCTTCACCTATTTTTGGTATCTGGCTCACATGCCTTGGGAGCTGCCAGGCTTGCCATGCAAACCTGAGTTTCCTGCCTTTCCTACCCTGCCACTGATGTTCACAAAACCCACCAGAATGTACGCAATCCTGAGCACTGCTCCTTACTTAAATTTAGTTGAAATGGAACAACAGGTTAAAAAATTATTCAAGGGGGCATGGGTTATTTGCCTCTGCTCACCTGCAGGCAGAGGAGGTTGTTCCTTTTGAAAGGAACAACTTTATTCAGTAGTAGCCAATTCATAATCTTGCTGTGAGATGACAATGATGTGAAGCCTGAAACATCTGGAGGTAGCACTGTGTCATTAACACTGCTTATGATAGAAGTATTGGACATAGTCAGCTCTGGAAGTACTCGCTTCTTATGAACTGTTATCCCTGAACTGTCTTTGCTTGTGCATTGTCAGAAAATCATTCCTATTCAAGCAGTAAGTTTTGTAATGGCAGTCAGGACACACACTTTTTCATTCATGAGAATACAAGGATATATTCTTGCAAAACTCACTGCTAGGAGCTACCTTGAGGAACTGCATCAGTCACCTGAGGCTTACATTTTAATAAACATTAGCAACTACCACCATTTGGATCTTGCAGTGAAATGTGGCTAATTAGACATGTTGGATGTAGGACTTTCACTAAAATCCACCAATTCACATTATGTGCAAACAACAGTGAAAAAAAGCTGTATTCCATTTGTATGTGTATCTAGTTTCTTTGTGCAGGTACTTTTCATTTACACAAAACTTTTTAAACACATGTTTCTGTTTCTCTTGCTGAAAAATAATAAATATTTTGTTAAAATACCTTTCTCAAAGCACTGGCTCTCAAATTAGGAGAATATTCCTGTAATAAATCAATTGTACCTGAACGGTTTGAAAATCGAATATAAGTAGAAATATGTTTTTGTTTTTTACATGTCATTATATTTAGGTACTCATCATACTTCCAGTTTCGGAGTTGATGCTGCAGAAATGACAGTGACTGGTTTGTGAGGAAAAACCTCATAACTGGTGAACACAAGTTAAAATGTGTCCTTCCAGAAGTTATGTGTGGTGATCCCAGGTTTTCTGGGAGCCATTTATGGCAGGGAGAATAGAACTCACACCATTCTTGCTTTTCTTTTTTTCCTCTTAATATTTTAAAATCCAAGCCTTTCGAACCGCACTTTTGCTCTAAGCTACCGAAGTCAAACAGAACAACTTACAGGGGAAAAAAAACCCACCCAAATCACTTTATGCTTCATTTTGCTTATTCAAAAGAGAAAAGATGTAGCACATTATGACCTCACACTGTGGCACTACTTGGAGTTTTGTATTGGGATCACAGAAATAAACCACAAAAGCAAGGTTAAATGAGCAATGAATAGCCTTATAGTCCTCAACAGTTCACTGAATACTTTTTTTCAGAAAAGGGAAGCTTTCCAGTTCTCCCACTATCAGGCAGGGGCCTGTACCACCCTGGTATTACAACCTCTATTTTTTTAGGTCCGGAAAGCATAAACACAGACTAATATTACTTTTGGCAGACTCTGCCTAGTATAGTTTGTGTGGGAGTTTTTTGAAAGTTTGCCCTAATAAATGATTTACCAGGACAGTAAAAAGATCAAGAAAGCGCCGAGCTGGCCTCTCAAGACAAAATACTTTCTTCACCCACTCCTTGAAATCCTTTAAGAGCTTCTTGTAATGATTAATTTTCCAGAATTCTAAAAGCTATTGAAGATCAGGGCCCATGACTACTGCCCACCTCTCCTGGGATAAAGACACAGCATGGTCTTGGATTAAATCCTGTCTGATGCATCCCCACATTTGCGTTGGGTATCCATTTGTCATATTTGCGACCTGAATTTTCCTACAAAGTCATCAGAGTTTCAATATTTTCTAATGTGCACATTTTTCTACTAAACAAAGCACAAGAGAGTGTTTTGCCCTCCTTTTTTATATTAATTTTGTCAAAATAATTTGTTTCAGTTGTAGCAAAGACAAAAGCAGACTCACAGGGTGGAAGGAAAAGGCAGGTGGGAAGATGCCAATAAAGGCAGAAAAGAGAGATAAGGGAGAAAGAAAGAAATGACTGTACATACTCTGGGGGCTCCCTTGTCTTTCTGCGACAGCAGTGCCTCACTGGGACCCCTGAGGAGTTTTCCAATACACATAATAAAGAAGCAGCGTTAGAAGACACGTGGAGAAGAACAATTAAGAACAACAATGAGAAAAAAAATATTACAGGCATAATTGTGCCTCGTTAGAGGTACTTTATGATAATAAACAATGATATGTATTTCTGGTGATAATGATCCTGCAGTTACTCTCTCCACGTATTCTAATTCCCCCTGCAGTGCCACTGCTGTCTAACATATTTATGCAAAAGATGTGTTAGAAAATTAGACTCCGTTATTATAGTATCATGTACAATAAGCAAAGCTATGGAAAATATCCTCTCTCTTCCTTTACTGCTTCTGCATCTGTCATTTCCAACGGTTTCCACCACCCTCCCATAGACATTACACATTTTAAAAGCATCACTAATTCTCATGTTCTCTTCGTTTTACTGAAGGAGAAACTGAGGCATAGAATAACTTGCCTACAGATAGGGACCTACCAAGCAGCTGGGCTAGGCACTGGGCCAGTTCACAGTCACATGCTTTTAACTATTTCTGATGCTTCCATAAAGAATATTATTAATTACTGGCAATTTGTAGTAGGCAAACCCATATGAAGGCCTTATTAGCAGTGTGAGAACATAGGGAGAAGAGCTTCTGCTCCCCAGAGGAGCTCCCGAAAGGCTCACAGCTTTAATAGCCCTTAGAAGCTCACATTGGGAACAAAGATCTTTTAAAACATTGCTCCCACAGTAGTTTTCATTAGGGCAGATCATTAGTCAGCAAACCCATGCTTGGGGACTTCTTATTGAGCAAGGAAAACCTCATATCCACAGCTGCAGCTGGGACAGTAAGCTGGAGTGCCTTGCAGTGCTAACAAAAGCAATTACACAAGCATTTTCAGGACTTTAGCAGACCCAGGCAAGACAGTTTATTCAACTATCACTACTAGTCAGATGGACTTGTAAAACCAGGGAGGAGGAAAGGTGCTGGTGATGCAGATGCCTGGAGAGCAGCCAAGGGTCAGGTCATCTCCCCCTTTTTAGCAGTAACTTGGTAGCTAAGAGCTGTGTGTGCCTTTGAAGCACAGTGCAGTTATTTTTAAAGGCTCCCATCAACCAGCCCATTGTGTAACTTTGGAAGAAATGGCATCTTAATAGCAGACATAATATTCTTCTTGCAGAGTCTGCAGTTCTCCCACATGTCCGCTTGACTCTCCCAGCGGACAAACCTCCTGGCAGGAACCAGTTAACAGGGACAGCGATGAGCAGCACTGACAAGCAGCAGCTCTGGAGGAAGGCAGTCATGTATTTAAAAAAGAAAAAATCACCACCAAGAAGCCCACAAAAAAGCCACATTATTTATTTTTCTGGGAGGTGAGTGGGAAGACTTTCAAAGCGTGGATGTTACGCTGTTCTGGCACAAAAAGTACTTTTCCAAATTGAAATCTTCCATTGGGCTGGCCTGGAAAACAGCATGTGGTTTATAGCCACGGCTTGCTCTTCTCAGCTTTGCCTCCTCTTCCATGTCAAAGTCAGCAACTGTGAGCATCTCTGGGAGGAGGGAGGAGTCTGTAAGAACCACAGCATCCCCAGCGCGTTTCCACTGTCTGACCCTGGGATCTGCAGGTAGTAAACACAAGCGCTCTCCCTAAAAGGACCTTGCTTGGCAGGATACCGAGGGAAAAAAATGAGACTATTTCCAAGGTGGGGAGCAAAAAGAAGTTGTTATTTGCTGGCACAGGGGAAAGGAACGAAGGATGCTGAAAGGGTACTGGGCAGCTGCTTTTCCGGCTGCTCTGGGAGCCAAGGGAAGAGCCTTTGATCTGCTGAGCAGGCCTGGGCTTGCCGCCAGGACCTATATCCTTTCTCCAGCAGTGACAGCAGGCTTCCTCTCTAGTTTCTCTCTGACTGCCGAGTCAAAAAACAAGTGACGTAACTCGTTTAGGGACCTCACTAAAATGTTTCTATTATCACCAGCTCTGCAGAAAACATATGCTACAGATGCCTCAGTCTGAAATTATCTTCTTGTCCAAGGTGGGAAAAAAAAATAAGAAAGAAACCATGAGGTCCGCTGGATTACATCTTGCAAAGCCTCATAAAAACCCCTCTAAGTGTACTGCTGAATTAAACTAACACACTACCTCTACAGATGAACTATTATGTCTGCATAGCACCCTGGCCAAGCAAACAGTCTCTCAGATCTTGATGTGATCTTACCTGTTGTGGTTGGGAGATTCAAATAGCAATACGGCTTCCAGAACTATATACCTCAAACGATGTCAAGATAGCACTTACTAAAGAATGAGCTGTTTCAAAATAATTGCCAACAATTTTTAGTATAAATTTAGTCATGTAAGGGTCGGCCTGCTTGATTTGTTCTGTTGCCCAAGAAAGTGGAACATTGAAGGCAGCTGTGCTGCTCAGTTCTGATACCAGAACAACCAGAGTATAACAGAATTTCCTCCAGCACCAGCACGCTTTGAGTACTTATCACCATAACATGCTATTGCCATCAGTGCAGGTAAATTCTGCTTGGATGCGATCCAGGCTTACATCTTACCCCAGAACCAGACAGGATTTAAAAGTCTCATTACCTAAAGCACAGAAACATGCTATGTTCTATTTCTAATGAAGCTAAATCATACATTTTTTAATGACATAACCAAAAATTCACTTTACCTTCCTTGCAGCACAACATCTTTTGCACCATCGTGTTCCCTTCCTTTTAATGTTTACCCTTACTACTGAGAATACAACCTTGAAAGATGCTGAGTACTGGCTCAGGAGTTTGGATGGTCCCACATTTAACTCATCCAAGCACTTTTATTCTCTTAGTACACTTCCATTTTGCTTTCAGGTACTTGCTGCTCTTTATCAATGTTATATGCACAGTGGTGGCAGCTTCTCTCAGGTGTGTCCCCTGCAAGATGCACTGGCTGGCTCTGCATTAGCTCTCTTTCGCAGGTCAGACCTTAACACTGCGAACTAACAATTGTACCAGGTCTTCTGTTTTCACCATGTTCAGCTCTTCTGAAGTCAACTGGAGCCTTGATATTTTGGTCAGGTCCTGTCTCCAGCCATTATCATACTGACTTCAACTTGGTCTTGATGAAACCGTTAGTCCCTGCTGCCACTTGGGGCACCAGTTTCAATCTGTGATGCTGTCTGCTGACTTTCATGCGGACAGAATCTGCAAAGATTTTGTGTTTTTTTCCCCCCACCATCTGCTAAGTTTTGCTGAACCTACCAGGCATTGCTACACATAAGAAAACATTTTAAACACAAAGTTGTTGACGAAGTTGGGTGTATTGAGGAAAGGATAAACCACAGAGTATGAGGAACAAGTTTTGAAATCATTGGCTAAGTTTTGCCTTCTAGCACACACAATTAACTTTTATAGTGTTCTTTTTGAACCTATGCATCTGAAACCTGATTTTTTTCCACCTGAGACACAGTCTCAGTTGTATGCAATTACTTGAAAGTAAGGCAAAACACATTGGTAGAATCTTAGCTGGAGTAAACCTGTGTTATAATTAGAATTTCTATTAACTTTAAGAAGTTATTTTGTTCACTTAAACTCTGCAACAGCATCCAAACCTCCACCTCATTACAGGCATCTTGGACAGTGGCTAAGGCAGGCCGCTCAAGAGAAGAATAAGGCAAAGTAACGTTCTCTCTCCAAGCCACTCTCCCAGGTGCAGTGATTTGTAGTCCAGCAATTTCCCTAGCCCAATGTCCTATCCTTCACAATCTCTTAGTGGATGTTATTTAACTTCTTTGTACAGTTGCTTCTTGAACCCATTCGGTAACAACAAAACATCTGAATAGTTTTGCATGTTTCATAAAAGCAGTGATTTTTTTTCCCTACCCATATGCAGTATCAGCTTCTATGGCACACTTGTATCAATATGTCAGGTGTGTGATTTCCTCGTTGCTTTTCTCTACCTGTAATTGTTTACTTTACTGCTGATAACATTCATTGATGCAGACAGAGGTGCAGAAAGGGGACATTTGTAGATGTGGAAACACTTAAAAATAAAATCTCTTGTCAAATGGAAAAGAGCAACACTAATCAGGAAAGAAATTATGTTTTCCATCTTCCAACTGTACATTGTAAAAGATGCAGTTTGTTAAAAAGGACACCTTTGAAAAAGCAGTTGGGCCATTAATTTTTAAGTGAACAATGAGATTTTCTGCTACATAAATATTTGAAGCTTCATTTTTAATTTGTCATCACTAACAAACACAGAAGTGCAGACATGTCAGCTGGGTTTATAGGAACTTAACACTAACATAACTAGAGATAACATTGCAGAACAACTGGAAGCATACAGCAGCTAAGCCCTCTTCACTCTCTGTCTACAGCTGCATAGACACAAGTCATCTGAGGGACTTGTCAGAATTCGTATATAACAATGTATTAATAAGCTGGAATTTGGCCCAACGAGATGACACAAAAGCCATTTAACCAGTTTTCTGTAACAGATTTTGCTTGCCATTGGCGTTTTGAAACTGAAGGCCCATGATGACTTGGTTTTTCCTATAGCTGGGAAACAGGTGGCCATGGCCTGCAACAGCCCTGTCACTCACCTTCTTGATGTAGCATCAACAAGAACTATTAGCGCCTTCCTTCTGGAATTCGGCACCAGAGCCCAAATCTGGAGATCAGGAGGGAGAGCTAATGCCAGCAATTCTTCAGCTAGTAGCTCTTCTTCCCATCCTTTTCCCATGCCTGTGACTCTGGCAAATGACTCAAGCCACTTAAAGGGCACCGCATACTTAGACAGCTTCCTAAATTGGTACCAGCCAGATCTTACTTAGTGTAGCAGGCTCCTGGGATGGAGAGCTGGGACTCAGCCTGTTGGAAAACCAGTTTAGGCTACATGCTTTTGCAATCTGGTGGTAATAAAAACCAGCAGTATATCGCCTAAGCCTCTTCTTCAGACGGCTGACAATTCTATGTGTCTAGTATGTAACTGGCATCAGACAAAGGGAGGTAAGCCTATAGAGTCAGAAACAAAAAACATTCACTGAACCAGATGTATTCCAGCTATCATAGTTTCCACTTATTTTTGCACATCTTTAATAATTGCCAACCTGAAATGGGACCAGCTGACTGGCAGTAATATATAACAAATATGCTCATGTTTATGTATGTCCCTGATTTCCTTCCCCACATGTACACGTTTGAAAAGCCTCATGCTTTGCAGCCTTCACCCAACCATCTGCAATCATTTATGGAACAGAACAGTCTGCCATCTCAGCCTAGGCTTTTCAGTTCACACTACAACCGATGTCATTTTGGCATTTTGGATTTTCAAATGAAACAAATAGGTTTCCAGGCAAACCACATCACAGAACATGCCATGGTTATCAGTTCAAAGAGTCTCATTGGCTCAGCAGCTAGTGCTGTGTTTCATCTAGTCTTCCTGAGGTCAGGCAGGGAAATGCTATCCTAGGAATACACATCTGTGTGCACACAGTTTCAGTCTCCAGTTGTTCTCTCCTTGACTGCTCCATGAAATAATACTCTGCAAAGCATAAGAACTGTCAAGTACAGGCTTGGCCAAGGGTAGACTTTCATATGAATCATGCTACATTCTGGAGCGTGGGTGTTTTGTTATGTCATTTTAGGGATGAAGGAAAACAGACTGACTAAAATGGAGATCGTTACTGCGATATCCCATCACCTTACTATGAAAAGGTCCCTCAAACTTATTTACATAAGTACATACTGCTTACATTTTGTTTTTTCTCTAGCCCACACCAGAGCTAGGGTGAGAAAGAAACTCCCTAGTGATCCCAGACAGTGGAAGTAAGAGTGGATTCAGGATGTACTGCTTAGACATTCACTTTTCTAATTTGGCAAGAGGAGCTAGACAGTTTTGGGTTCCCAAGAGGACCCAGCATAGATCCAGGCTCCAGTGAGTGACAGATTAGACTGAACACAGCAGAGGCAAAGCAAAATTACCTCTGGGGCTGTTCCTGGCTAACCTGAACATGGTTTCAGTTAGTAAGCTTGGACAAATCCTGAGCTGGCGCCTATGCAACTTGTCTGAAGAAAACTCAGCTGAATAAATGAAACTAAGATGTTGTAGCAAGGGAGATAAGAGCATGCTAACAGCTCAGTATTGCTAGGTATTGATGAAATGCTTCGCTGACTAATCCTGACAGAATACCAGTGATAAAATTACATCCAGCTCCAAAGACACCCAGTAAACTTATTCAACAAATATCCTTTACTAAAATTAGAGGGATAAACTGTTCAGGGGACTCAAAGGAGTGATGAGTTTTTTAATATGTAAACTCTTTGGAATCAGACATTACACTACCTTGGTAAATGAGTTTGGGCGTAGATGAGCTAGGAAAAATTTTATGTAGGCACGGTATTTCAGATGAGGTGGAAGGGCTACAGTTTCAGAATACCACAAACACCAAATGAAGTGTCCTAATACCTTGATGTAAAAAGTTCAGATAGAAATGGAGAAAATTAAAAGATGGGTGTAAGAGTGATATATGAATTTCACTCTTGGAGACTAGTCCCTGTGTTCTCACTGAGACTACTGTCCAGTGCCTCTTCCCTGTTTGCAGGCACACACTGCTGTGATTAAGAATAATTTAATTGTAGGTTTCATGTCCTCATGACAGGGCCCCGAAGGGTGACTGTTGTTCACAGTAGGCATTTAAAAGAACAGGTTTCTAAAAATGTTATTAAAGAAGAACTGTATGAGCATTGCAAGTCATATTTTCCCAAGGGCAAGCTGACCTTTTTTCCTTTGTTCTTATCCCTGAGGTATGGGATTTCTTTTCACAGACACAGATCCTCAAAGATCCTGGTGAGAAATGATTCTTCATGTTACAAATGCCTCCTCTGCTGTCCCTACATGCTTTGCCTGGCAAACCCTTCTGAGCTTTAAGGTATCATCGCAATGTTTGCTTACTGCAAATTTTAACTGTTTGTGGTGCTCTGATTTTACACAAATAGAATATTTCCAGTAGTTTAGAGGAGTTGTCCTTTCCTTAGGTATGCTTATCTGATGAATAAATTTAACATTCATAAGCATGTGATGTGTCTTCAGGTCTGCCTTGTCCAGCAACATGGTACTGCTATTCCTTTTTGACTTGAGATGCCAATCAAATTTCGATTAGATGGTTGCTATTGCTAGGAAAGGACAGTGGTGATGGAGTAAGCATCAATCTTTGAATCTCTGTTAATAAAGAATAAAGGGATTCTGACTTCAACTCTGGAAGCATCAGAGACATGTGAGATGTCTTGCAAATCTAAGCTGCTATCAGCACATACTTTAACCAGAAATAGTCACTCCATTTTCCTGCCCACCCCTAGTGCCATGTCCTGAGGTTTTCTGTGGTGTATCTAGCCTTTTTCATGTACCCATGTGAATTTCTGTTGTTTCTGTCATGCACCAGTAAGTACAGCTCAAAAATCAATGCCCCAGCTCCTGTGTTTGCTACAGCACTTTGGTCTTATGAGATATTTACCATGTTTTCATGTTTTGGGTGATGACAGCATTTGCTTCAGGACTATAAAATAGCTTGTTTTGTGTTCCTGCAGTCAGTGGAGGACAGGTGGTAGACCCACAGGCTCATGTGCAGATTCTCCCTATTCCCCAGCAAGTCAATGTTCTCCAGACCAACCAGCAGGATTCATCATAAAAGCTACTTAACAAAAAATGTTATTTCCCTTCACCTCAGTTCTACAATACTGTTGCAGGAGAAACAACTGCACTACTCAGGAGTTGTGGGCAAGTCACACAGAAATGTTTTAGCCTCACAGAAGTGTTGCAAGGAAATGTTTGGAAGTCTGTAATGAAAATGCCACCTGTGAATGAACTGTTCACAAAGGATCATTTCAGCTCCTTTCAGAGCATGTGTTAAGGACACGGTTTGGTGGCAGTTGTCTTCAGTGGCAGTACCAATGCAGATGACTTAGCCTTCTAGATGACTAGATGACTGTCAATTCTGCATCACTACATCCTCACCTGTACTAAAACACATCAGTTGAATGGTGCTGTCAACCAGATCAGGTACATGATACACAACACTGCTTTTACATTCAATTTATCTATTTATTTATAAAAAAAGTATTAAAATACAAGCAGCCAGATTTACAGGACAGTTTCAGAGAACAGCCATATTAACAGAGTTGGGGGGAACAAGAAACTGGGAAATAGGGACAGAGATGCTGCACGACAATATCACTTATGAAGACAGTGTGCTATCACTGCAGCCTAATTTTAGATGTATGGAGGAGCCCCTGTCTTTACCCTGACTGTGAGAACAGCCTAGGAAGAGTTATTTTCCTGAGATGAAGTTGGCCTTTATATATAACCTTTACTTCTCTCCATATTGCAGGAAGACTCAAATTTGTACACAGATTTTTAGCATCAAAATGAGGAGGAGCAATGTATTACCTTCCAGCCAAGGAATCAGAGCTGAAGTTACAGAAATACTAATATTTAATCATTTACAAAACCAAACTTACTTAAACACCTGATCTGCATACGGGTTTCTGTAAATTTAACTATGAGCCTATCCACATTATTAAATACGTAACTACTTTTTACCTCTTCTACATTCGCATTGATGTAATTAAGATGAGCATTTGATTCTCAGGTTTCTTCTTTACCTACTGAAAGAAAAAGTTTACTGTCTGGATAATTCATGTATGGATATGATTTAATGAATCAACACTTAAACACCCACCTCTAATAACGCCCAGATCTTTTAAAAGATCTCTACAATACAAGTCATCCACCTGAATGTATGAAGCGTCTCCTATGTTCACCACTATAACAATGCCAAGATTCTCTTTTTGTGCTGGTGAGCTCTGTAAAGCTGACACACCTAAGAAGAGAATAGTCTCATCTCCATTTGATCTTACACACCTGCAATAAAACTATTAAGAAAAATAAAATAGTGTTGTTGCAGAATCCCTCACCTTGGCACACTGTGAAAGCCAGGGTGTACGATTTAACATTTGGCTTAGCCTGGATTTACTTTGATATTTGCCAATGAAAGGGTGATATTTACAGAATACCCCTCTGAGAATAGAAGAGAACTTTGAAGTCCTGCTGAAAAGACAGCTGAATTGTGTAATGAGCTGATCTTTGCTTCATATTCCACAGGTGAAACTCAGTGTAATGGCTGTGGAAAGTTAAGCACCATGTCAATAATAGAAACTAAAAGCAGCCAGTGCAGAAGCAATAATTACAAGTCCAGATAAAGCACAGAGTGAGTCTCCACTACAGTCTATTGTCTCAAACATTCAGCGGTAAACTGGAGAAGCTTCCCACCTGCTCCAGCATTGTGTGAACTATAATGCTGTTGGGTCAGTTTGTTCTACTGGCATAGACTCACCTTGGGACTGATGGTGTGTTTTCTTTCTATCAGTTACTGCAAACGAAGCAGTTGAGAGAGCCTCTCTATGGAGAGCCCAGTGGATTCAATGTTCCCAGTCCAGGCCAGATGTAACTTTGTGGGCAGAAGGACAGACTTTTAGCGGGCACAAAATACAAGTATAGCTGCTGAAAGAGCAGCTCATTTTCAGTGAGTAGATAACCCAATCACTTCTTTCCTATCTGTGTACCCAGATGTGCTTCCATGGAACACCAAGGCACCTGGGGAGATGATTGCATCCTGGTCCCTTTCCAGCATGCAGCACACTTGGGGACCAGGACTCTGAGAGTTCAAGGACTTTAACCATTCAGACACAGGCACTCTGATAGAGGGACAGCATGTGTGGATGGACCAGAAGAAAAGACTCAATAAACAGGTGAATAAACTTATTTTTTATTTCCTGCTCATCTGGCTCTGGACACTGAGCTGCAAGCCTCTAGTGTTGTTAACACATCTTAGTGGACAGTAGGTGAGTGTTATGCAGCAACTCCTTGGTACAAAGAATCAATACCCTGGAGTCAGCACTGAAAAATGGCAAAAAACACAAACTCTTTCAAACTTTACCAGAATTAATCGTTTCACTATTTATGTTTCTGTACAGTCACGTCATCTCAACTTCATTCTTTGGTTAGAAACCTCACTCACGCTATTACAAGTCCTGTATCCCGAGGCTTTCCTTTCCCAGATCTCCAGTAGAACAATAACTCCCTCTGGTGTTTGCCTGCTATTGTTACTGCCTTAGCCACAGCCCTGCCTGATGATGTTTGTACTATAAACTCTCATTCCTTGGTCGATGGTATTTTCGGCTTTGGACAGAAAGGGCAGCATGCACCCATCGGGCAGACGCCGGTCTCGGAGGATTCATGTCTGCAGGTGAATGGACATTTCGCACCATGAAAAGTGGATTGCCAAACTCTGCTGCTGTTGAGTGACTCGTGGTGCCAAAGGCTCATTAAGATGCTCCCTGCATTTATTTAATTACACGACCAGTAGGCTGGTCTGGGTGCTTTATTTGATGACTACTGGAATTTACCAGTACAGCCTAGTCCTGAGAGGCTCAGGATGCATATAGGCTATGTCAATCTGGATGATAGTTAATGAATTGCAGAGCTCTGCTCTTGGGACAAAAAATGTGGAACTGTCATTCAGCTGCAAACTTACAGGAATGCTGTCACAGCTGTAAGGCTCAAATCTGACCTACAAGTCAATTTCAAGCTATCTTTGCAGGCAGAGGAAGCAAAATGAGATGCACAAGGATTAAGCTCCTGTCCTTCTGGCTAGACCTTGCCTATCTGTTGCCATAGTAATGCTGATTGTTAATTTCTTTAATCTGAAATTTACAAAAAAATCTAAACTTTTTAATGCTAAATATATATCACATAATAATTTATAAGTAAACACCCAATAATTTTTTTTTTCATTTTTTTGCTGTAACCAGATGACAAAAACAAATCTGCAAGATAAGATGAAGGAAACTAAATGTTTGAGATAGTCATTTTGCTAAAGAGAAGAGGCTATTTTGCTGGGCCGCTGAATAGAAATTCCTTGCAAAGAATCGTGCAATCATTCAGCTGAGTGTTCTCTCCAAACAGCCCACAGGCTTTTTATATTTGACCTAAATGTCTGGAGTTCGTTGGTGGCTTGGTTTTTTTTTCCCTTCAGCATATCACAGAACAGGAATCTGTAAGCTGATTATTATTGTCATTAATTCACTTCTGAATGCAAACATCTTTGTGTATTTCAAACACTGGTGTATAGAGCTGAAATCAGAGAAGTTAAAAGAGCCTGAAAGCTCATAGTAAATCCTGACTGCCTGGCTCCTTGGCCAATGCTTCATATTATACAAAGTGTGTAACCATACTGCACCTTTGATGTAAACCAACTCCCCTTTAATGTGCTGTAATCTTTTATGCCCTTTGTCTCTCAAATAATAATCCTCTTGCATATGGTAATCCTCAAAATCACATATGCTTTTTAGAGCCTTTCCTTTGGAAATTGTTGATATCCATTTTCTGGGTACTTGCAACTAGATATTACAGAAAACCTGATTCTTCCGCAGCCTGAATTTTTCAGATTCCACATTCACTGCTTGGTTGGAACTGGATTAACAAAATGAGTAAACAATTTTCAGCTGTCCAGCAGAACAGCAGCATGCCTCCTTTTTGTTTGGTCAAGGCAGAGGCACAACATGTCTGAGAGAGTCAACAAGTAAGATGACATTTTCTATTTGGGTTGTAAAACAGAAAGAGAATCAGATTTAGCTGCCTCGAACAATTAAAAAATATCTCCTCGTGGACTACTAAAACAAGCTGGTAAAAGAAAAATTCCCACCTCAACAGTAATAATCAAGCCCCCTAACACTGGCACCTGGACATTTCCAACTGTGCTACCAGTTACTCGAAATTTCATTGCTGCAGGATTAAATGTTTTTAGATATTGCCATCTCACGTCAGAGGTAGAGGCTGAGACTAGAATTACTTCATCAGATCAGCTTATTTATTTAAATGATCCAATCATGACAACTGATGATGACTTTAATGTGGGTCTCATCAGGTCAAATGTGTCACAAGCTGCATTAATTGCAGGACTTGATGAATATTAGCCTAAGAGTTAAAAAAGAATTGTATTTGCTGACAAATGTGCATATTGTCGTAAGGAATTTGTGGCAAGCTAGGAGTGCTGAGGTACAGCTTCCAGTGATACAACAGCACAACCTGCTGATGAGACCATTTCATCTTGCCTGTCTAAGCCCAGCCAGCTTGCTTCACTCCCTCACTCCCTGGAAAATGAAGTGCAGAAATTTCTCCTGGTTTGTTTTTTTTATGGAGGACAGGGTCTGCTGAGGTTTAGGGGCATTTTATTCCTCTTCCCCACCACCCCTGGGCGTGGGGATCACCCATCCACAACCCTTCTGCTTTGGTCTGTCCAACACAGCAAGTGGGCTCTGGGTCAGCTGCTGACTCATGGCAGCTGCCCTAGAGATGGTGGATAAATAGACCTGAGCTAAACAGCACAGCTCTCTGGAATTCCGAGTTAACATTTCACAGTGTTTTTAATTTAATCTTGTGACTACAAGAGTCTTAGAGTTTCTCCTGGAGCTCTGTGAAACTCTCATCCTTGTACAAAATCAAAATTACTTTGCATTTAATTCATTTAGATTATAGCCTATACCTCATGAGTCACAAACTGAAAATGCAAACTCCCCCATTTTGAGAGTTTGAGGGATGGGATCTTGATGGTCTCTCAGCCTAAGCAGCTTTGAACCTTGTTGGAGGTTTAGGAATGCCCTGCAGGCCTGCAGGTCCCTCTTTCCAGTGAACTGTGTAGTAGCACATGTGCCATAGCTCAAAGACTGCCACCCAATCATAACAAGAACAATAAGCAGTACTGATAAACACTCCAAGCTGAAGTAGGCTGCATGTGGGAATCAGGCAGTACTATTTCTAAAAGAAAGGCAGGAAATTAAGCTCTCTTATGCCATTTCAGATGTTTACAGTAAATCAGCAAAATTAATGGTTCTAGCAGGGAGAAACTCTACTCTCACTGAGAAATTTGCTGTACTCCAAGCAAAATAGCCAAATATTAATTTCTTTACAGCTGTTTTTGCCATTTCCCTGCTTTGCCAAAATTAAGTCAGCTGAATTTTCTCATGACTGCAAACATTCGTGCTGGAAAAAAAAAAGAAAAAAGAAAGAAACTCAAGGATTTAATCCATTTTTAGGAAATAAAGTTAACTTATCAACTCTAAGTGCTAATCTTCCCATCCCACATGAAAGTCTACAAACTCCACGTAGATCTAAAACTTGGTAACTTGACTGGAAGAAGATTTAAACTCTAATCATTGGAGGCAAATATCTATCAAAAGGAACCAGTTTTAATTTGGTGAGCAGAAAAAATGATCTTGAGCTGCAAGGTTACATGAAAGACCCCTAAGAAGATGCTAAACAAAATTTTTCACGTGAACGCATGAATTCATATAAAAGAGGAAGTAACCTCATCTCCATTCCTCTCCCTAAGGAGGATTAGAAGTCCAGCTGTCACAGGGATCATGCTTTCTTGTCTTTATCTAGGTGATAACAGCAACTTCAGTTTGCCAAAGCTTAATTAAGTAATCACTTTGCCAAACTTTGTTATCAGTGTATTGATTAGAAAACCACAACTTTTCAATTATGAAATATGTTGCCTTGGTTGGTTTCTGAATTTTTAAAATCAGCTTAATCACTCCTAAAACACTGCTTTAGTATTTGTTATTGCAAAACAAATTATTGAGGTAAGAGCTAATAGTTATAATTAATACTATTTTTCTATAATCTTGATTCTTAATTGAAATGAGATTAAATGAAACAGGAATTACAAGAGGAAGCTAGTGGAAACCCACTGCATATGTGTTCTTACCAAAAGAAAAAGAAAACTTCAGTATTCAGATAAGAAGATCAATGTTATCAGCATTCACAGGACTGGAATAAAAATATCCAGTTTAAAATTCAGGCTCTAATTCACTTTTCATTTAGCTTTCTCATCAGTAATAAGTGGCTAACAATCCTTACTTTTCTTATTCATAGATTGTTTCAAGGATGAAAAATATAGTGTCAATGTTGAGCATTGCCATAAGTTGTTTTAAAAGTGTGAATGAAATAATGAAGATGTATCATAAGCTTAAAGATATAGAGAATTTGAAACCATAAATGCACCACACTGAGTATGTCAAGAAATAGTAACAGTCTGATGAGAAAAAGAAATGAATAATTCTTTCTTATTGGCAAGGAAACGAAATTCCAGAAATCACCATATGACTTTTTTTTCCCATGTATTTCCCACTAAAGAGGTTCATTCAGAAGTTTTTTGAGAGCTAAAACTATTACAGGTGTAACTATCTTTTGATGTATGCATGGGTACAGTCTAAGATTTTCACGTTATAGAAGAGTGGTTGTACAAAGAACAGGAGTAGGGAACTAGTAAAATATAGTTCAATGGATTCCAAAACACCTAGTGATACAAAAAAAAAAAAAAAAAAAAAGAAGAAAAGAGAAACTACAAAGCCCAGTTCAATAACCCAACTGTATTTAAAGAAAATTAACCCTCCCACTTGGAGAATTCATGGAGAACATAAATAGCATAATGGTGTGACTAACTATAGAAGGGGGGAAAAAAAATCTCATTAAAATATTCAAATTAATGCCACCAGAGTTTAAGATAGCACATGACAAGCATAATTGGCTTATCACTTTTCCAGGCAGTCAGTAGAACAAGATGGATGACAAACGTTACAAGTTACAGGAATTGATCAGTTGCTTGTAAACTAGTTTAGCTATACTGCCTTAAAAGGTGTGTTGCTGTACATCAGATACACTCTGACTCCCTTCCCAACATCATGGGCACCACCTGGTTACTTCTTCCCTGCAGTGGATTCTCAGGGCTTACTCCACTGATAAATGTGGGAGTGAAATGCTTTGGAAAATTTGCCCTTTAACTTTTTTACTCCTAATCTTAGTAAAATTTCACACCAACAAGCACCTGCTTATCAATCAAAACAATGTTATTTAGTGGACACTGGCATGTTTCCTGTCAGAATAGGCAGTCAAAACTCAAGTCTCACATTTACATTTCTGACCGAAACACAGAAATTCCAACCCAATTCATGCTTCTAGGCAGTTCTATATCAATACAAAGGCTTAGGCTCCAATGTAATTTTTGGTAAAAATTCATTCGTTTGGGTTGCAGGACCAGGAACTGATTCAGTTATTTTTCAAACCCAAACTCAAAGTCATCTCACTCTCCTTTCTAAAAAAACTGAAGGAGCAATTAAGTGAATCAGGAATAGAACACAGATAACCTACAGCAAGGTGTATGTAAAGGTCTACCTTGCCACATTGTTACTTGGTATGGAGAAGAGTCAGTACTTTTTATGACCTGAGGATACATCTCTATACTGTATACTGTTTAATCTTAATATGAGACCCAAATGACAAGTTTTAGAAGTGACTGTAAACCTATTATATTTTGCATGCTGACACCCTTACCTTCATGGTGCTACACCATTCTGTTCTGACTGAATACAATCTAGAATAATTTTAAAGTGAACCAACACAACATCAAAAGTACAACACTACAATATCATAAACATGCTTTGTTTTTCTGCAGAAAATGAATACTTTATTAATTGCATTCATGGTTAATATGATGGTTATATAAAGAAAAATAGTTTAATGATAGCTGTTGGTCTAGATATACAATTTCCACAGAAAAACGAGGAAGAATGTAATATCATTTGGCTGTCATAAAATCATAGATTTGTTTAAGTTAGAAAAGACCTTGAAAATCATTGAGTTCAACCATTAACCCAGCACTGCCAAGTCCACCACTAAATCATGTCCCTCAGTGACACATCTACGCATCTTTTAAATACCTCCAGGGATGGTGACTCAACCATTTCCCTGGGCAGCCTGTTCCAGGCTTGACAACCCTTTCAGGGAAGAAACTTTCCCAAATATCCAGTCTAAGCTTCTCCTGGTGCAACTTGAGGCCATTTCCTCCCATCCTGTCACTTCTTCCTTGGGAGAAGAGACTGACTCCCACGTCCCCACAAACTCCTTTCAGGTAGTTGTAGGCAGCAATAAGGTCTCCCCTGAGACTGATTCCTTTCCTCCAGACTAAACAACCCCAATTCCCTCAGCTGCTCCTCACAAGATTTGTGCTCTAGACCCTACACCAGCTTTGTTGCTTTTCTTTGGACACACTCCAGCACTTCTCTCTTGTAGTGAGGGGCCCAGAACTGAACACAGCATTCAAGGTCCAGCTTTACCAGTGCCAAGTACAGGGGGACAATCGCTTCCCTAATCCTGCTGGCCACAGTTTCTGATATAAGCCAGGATGCTGCTGACCTTCTTCACCACCTGGGCTCACTGCTAGGACATATTCATACTGCTGACCAACACCTCCACCTCTTCCTCAGGCCTGTAGTGTTGCATGGGGTTGATGCAGCCCAGGTGCAGGATGTGGCACTTTGCCTTGTTGAACCTCATACCATTGGCCTTGGCACATCGACCAAGGCTGTGCAGGTTCCTCTGCTGAGCCTTCCTACCCTCCAGCACATCAACACTGCCATGCAACTCCCCATGAGTTTTCTGCAAACTTACTGAGGGTGCACTCAATCCCCTTGTCCAGGTCATTGATAATCAACAGAACTGCCCCCATTACTAAGCCCTGGGGAATACCACTTGTGGCTGACAACCAACTGGATTCAACTCTGTTCACCACCACTCCTTGGGCCCATCAGCCAGGCAGATTTTTACCCAACAAACAGTATGCCCGCCCAAGCCATGGGCAGCCAGTTTCTCCAGGGAATGCTGTGATAAATCACAGAATCACAGAATGGTATCAAAGGCTTCACTTAAGTCTGGGTGGACAATATCCACAGCCTTTCCTTACCCCATGCTGACTGGGCCTAATCACTTGGTTGCCATGTGATGGCATTCAAGATGATTTGTTCCATAGTCTTCCCGAGTTCTGAGGTCAGGCTGACAGGCCAGGAGCTACCTGGATCCTCCTTCTGGCACTGCTTGTAGATGGGAATCACATTTGCTTATTTCCATTCAGCTGGGACCTCCCCAGTTAGCCAGGACTGCTGAGAAATGATGGAAAGCAGCTCAGTGAGCCCTTCTGCCAGCTCCCTCAGTACCCTTGGGTGGATCCCATCTAGCCCCATAGAGTTTTGTATGTCTGTGTTGTAGCAGGTCACTGACCATTTCCCCTTGGATTGTGGAGCTTCCTTCTGCTCCCTGTCCCTGTGTTCCAGCTCAGGGGGCTGGGTACCCCGAGAGCAACTGGTCTTACTACTAAAGACTGAGGCATTAAGTACCTTAGCCTTTACCTCATCCATGGATTTCCTCATCATCCTTTGTAATTTCAAAGTAGCTTTAAAATCTTCAGTTAAGACATGCAGGCATATCATTATGTCAAATCCCAAGCTTTTAACACCAAACATAATTAGTTTTGTCAGATTTATCAAAACTCAGCAACTTTGGCAGATACTAAATACAGTAGCACCAACTTGGTAGCTGGTAGCTGGTTGGCTCTAGCAGAGCCCGCAGCAGGACCAGGTCAGGCTGCCTCTCTGGGAGGGCTCCAGGGTTCCCTGTCCCTCTGTAACTGAAGTCCCCTGGGGTGACCTTATAAGCTTTCAGCCTCCCTAAAACTCTGTGTGAGCCTGAACACAAGGCAAGCTTTCTCGATGATGGATGGACAGTGAAAGGATTTAACAGGTGGCTAGCTGCTTGACTTTCTGTTTAATTGACCATCTTAATGGTGCTGAGATCAAATTATATGTTTACAGTGTGCTATGAAACACTACTTTGGATGGGGTATTTTTCATTATTACTGAAATCACGTAACTGAATGCGAAGGGCAGCTGTGCAAGAAACATATTTTGTAGCCAACACCGTATTGTATTACATTATACTACCAAAAGCACACAATGAGTGTTAGAGGGTGTAAGTTTTCACTGGCTCGTCTTCTGTAGCTGAGTCTTTCCTGAATGAAGACCTATTATGAGAACAACTGAAAAATATTTTAGAGTTTCAGTTTTCAAAGAATGAGTTCTTATATAGTTATTCTGTGCCCAATTCTATATGGCTCACACTTTGAAATCATAAAACCAAATATATGTATAAAACTTATGAAAGCTTTTCATGCCAGAAATTGATAATTTCAACTTTGATACATCAGGTCCTTACAGGATTTGAAAGAAGCAGCTGCACAGAACAATTAGGCAGCTGGAGATCAACCTTCTGCAGTGACATAAAGCTCCAGTTTCTGAGCCTGCAGGGATATGAGATATCAGATTTTAAGTAGTGACGTCTTAACATGCAAAAGAGCTGTCACTGCCGTTTTTTGTTTCAAGAAAGGAAATTATTTCTGGGGGTAAAGCCAGATTTAAAGAGGAAACATTCTGGGGCTGTATTAAGGCTAATGCTGGAAACTCTCTGAAATGGCAAGCATGTTTGAGACAGCATAGTAGACATCTTCCTTTTAAGCATTAATTATCGTTACCTTTAACTTTTCTGAAATACTTGATTTTTAGCCTTGTTTACACTGTGTTCTAGTGTATTTGTGTGCAATGACTCTTAAAACCCAAAGGCAAAATGGTAACAGGCTCTGGGATCACTTTTTTCTAGCATTTTTCAGTCTCTGCAAATTTATTTTTAAAAATAGACTTTATTAAATTTGTAGATTTTTAAAGATAATTCATCAGATCTGTAGACACTTAAATACTGCACAGGGAGCATACAGAATTGCTCTACATCCACTGACACTGAATTCTGCAAAAACTGGGGGAACCTCTCTCAGAGGTGCTATAGGATCCCCAGCAATGCTTAGTTCCATTTGCACCTTCTGTCTATAGAATAACTCCATATGATAGCTGAAATAACTTAAGAATATTGTGAACATGAATGGTTACAAAAAAACATATATTGGAGATCCCAGGGGAAAGCACACAAAAGGGCATAAGCTACTATTTAAACTAGATTGAAGCTGGGGAGAAATCAGAGGACAGAAGATTAGTTATAACACATATATTATACTTTTTTTCTATATAATCAATATAGCCATACACCTACACATAACACATAAGGCTTTCCTAGACAGTGCTGCAAGAATGTTCTGCCTATTGCTCTGTGCTAAAAACGTAAAAATTGACAGCCTTTATAAGGCTTATCTTAGCCCTGTTGGCTGTTCCTTCACAAAATAGCTACTAATTCAGTGCACAGAAAAAGCTGTCCTCATGTGCATTGGGTTTTCTTTCTTGTTCAATGTGCAGTCCTAACATAGGTTTACTAAACACACCTCATACTACACCCAGAAGACAGAATTACTGTTTTCCTTGGTGGCTAACCTTTGCTTGTAGAAAATAATTATTTATTTAAAATCACCCTTCTGAGGAAATGAGAGGTTAATTATTCCCATTTCAGAGGTGAGGACATGAGGAGAACAGTCAAATTTTAGACTGCCTACAATTCTGAGTGCCCAAGATGAGATGCTAATTTTCCGATTGCACCACCTCCTACATGCAAGGGAGAGCACCCTGTGACTTCAGTTCTAAGTCAGCACTTCCACCCATCAAGTCTGTATCTCCAGCCAGAGAGGCAGAGGAGTTGGGAACTAGCTGATCTCTAAAAGTCCTTTCCAACCCAATCCATTCTGTGATTCTGTGATCTGCAGGAAATTACTTATTTGACATTACAGAGGAGCTTTGTGTCAGAAGCTGGGCAGAATCCAGCTCTCCGTGTCAGCTTTCCATGAATTTAACTGTGATCCTATCTTTTTTATCTCTGCAGTTCCCTGGTCTCGTTTGGTACAGACTGTGCTTCTCCAACAGATGAATCTTGGGTTCAGAGAAGAACAGTTTCCCTTATTTATTATTCCTAGACAAACCTGGATAATCTCCTGAGCAGAGTCCAGTCTGTTGCCCACAGGAGTCAGGCAGACACCTTCAGGAAAACACCCTTGTTATTAAGGATTGTGTCATACAATAGGTGTTCAATGGAGCCAAAATAAGACTGTGCATGGAGGCTGAAGACTAAGATTTTCTACTTTATGGATGTTTCACTTGATGACTAAGCATGCTCTTTTAAAGCAAATTTTGGGTGTATAATTCCCATGTTTATAGAAAAGCAACAAGAAAACAAAGTAAAAGAGAAATTCCCATTGTGAAGCATTATATTGAAAATCATGAGCATTACTAAATGAGACCGAAAGCCATCTCACTGCTGGCTGAAGAACCAGGCTCATTGTCCATCTCAGAGTCATCAGTAGTTTATAGGTATCCTAAGAGATGATTGCTTCATCTCCTGACATTTACTCTTGCAGCTCCCCAAGAGGGTTTGCTTAGGCAGACACTTGGCCTTGGGGTTGAACATCTGTCTTCCTAAGTTTTGTGTGAAAATGTCAACACATTTGTTTTTTTAAACAGAATACAGTGCCATGGTGTGGTGCTTGAGGATTTTTTTCCCCTCAGCATGTGAGAAAGCTTTAGCTTTGGAAAAATATGTCTTGTTGAACATGTTATGCATTATCTTTCTTTTTAACAATGACTATAGCAGATTGTAAGTGTTTCCATTCTGCTTTAATCTCTATTAGGAAGCAATGCTTGCTACAAAATGACTTCAAGGGAATGAGGCATCCATACATTAAGTGAAGATCTCTGGAAGAAATCATTAGCTATTTGCTTTATGTGATTCCCTTTGTTCCAACAAGAGAATATATGCATAAGTAAAAACAGTTGTTTTCAGGTCTTGCAAAAGTGATTTCCATCTGTGCAAATGTGAAAGGCCAGAGAGCTGCAGCACGGCTCAGTAGGGCTTACTGCTGATGCTAACGAAGAATAATCACGTCAGAGAAGGAAACAGCCACATCTCATTTTTGTCATCAGTCTGTTAGAAAGCTAAGACCCACATTTGCAGTTGCCCTCAAGAAACTTCTCATTTATTAATTTTCAGTTTGAAATGATCCTTTGTCAAAAGCATAAGCAGGTGTCTTTCAGTGGAATGTGAATTCATACTGCAACTCTCTGCCTGGGACCAATTTGTACCCTAAATTAGGGGTAGAAGCAATGGAACTTACTCACAAAAGTAACGTAAACAGGAAAATCCACTTAAAAATCTTTCAAGATTGAATAAAGCTGACAAACTAAAAATTAACAAAACCGAGGCACAACAGCAGCTTTCAAAAAATAAGCATTGTTTAGTAATAAACCTCTGCAACAGAATGGGAACATTTCAAATAGGCCACCTGTTGCACTGTTTTATTAGCCTTCCAAATCAAAAACGTCATTTCTCATTCCTTGTTTCCAGGATCAGATGTCAGTCTCCTTGGAAGCAAGAGGTGAAGCAGATGATGCCCTCTGTTATATTTTTGTCAGTGCTCGCTAGCTGTTACTTTCCAAGGATGCATTTTTGTTTTTCTAAATGTTGTGAGAACAGTTTTCACTTTTGCAAATGCGGGGAATGATGGTGTCATGGCAGTTGCACTATTTCCAGAAAAGGGAAAGACGAAGGGCACCCTGGAGAGGTTTGTGCTGTGCTGCAGTTTGCACCTACATGAACTTTACTCCTCGGAACTGTCTGTCCTCAGCACTCGCTGCAGCTGTGAAATTCAAAGCTGAGCCTCGGCTGCTGCTAGCTACAGCATAGCACGGTCACACATCACAGCCCGTAAAGCACTCAGGCTACAAAGGAACTAGCATTAAGCACACCTGCACAACTTACTGTGCTTTCACAGATATCCTCAGCTGCTCAAATTCGAAAGACACAAAATAATGGATTTACTTCTGATATCCACTGAGGATAATCTAGGATGTTTTTATTTCAGGGCAAAATTGACTTTGGCTATGGAAACAGTACTGCCTTCAATGTTCAGGAAGAGCTTTAAATGTTTCAATTTGGTTACAGAAGAAGCAAAAAGGGATTAGCTCAGAATGTTTTAGTTATCAGAAATAGGCTTAATTCATACTACTGCTGTTACTACCACCTAATTTTTTTGTAAAGGGAGTTGTATTTAGTTTAAACCTAGCTAAGAGTTTTGCAGAGAAGATCCTTATGGCCTGTTTTGATCCATTAATGAGAAAAAGACTCCCTAAAAGCACCAAATGCGGTAAATCAGCATATGTATATGCCGTTATTAAAATCTTGACCCTGTACCACACAGTCCATGCATCTGAATGAAATACAGGCCTTACTTTTGCTCATAAATTTTACAGTTTTTAATCTATAAATTGAAGGAACACAATATATTGTATTGTACTGGTTTTGTAACAACTTGTTCAAAAAGAGATTTCTGTAAAAGAACAGTCATGAAGTGGAATTGAGCCAGTCAGATTACTGGCAAAGCTTCCTGCTGAATATGATTAGGATAAAGGGAAAACGGAGACTGGAGAAAATTTGATCCTCTCAGCAGAATTTGCCATAATTATACGCAGGATGAGAAATTATCTATTATTCTACTGTTAAATTCCTCAAGTGGCCAGAAGGAACATTCTTGCATAATCTGATTTTTAGATCTAGTCAACGTAAAATGAAGATCCTGTTAAGAAAAATGGAGGTGTGGTTGACCAAGTTCTATAAACCTGGCAATTTTTCTCCCTAAAGGTTAGACAGTGAAAGGATGTATTGGGATTGCTTTACAAGCACTTCTCCAATAGCCCACTAGCTTCTGTTTAACAGAAGTTTTCATTTCAAGAATTAAAATGACTGAATTTCACCCATGCATTCATCCCTGGCAAGCTGCAATGCAAAAAGCTTCTATATCTCAAATGTTGTTCTTGCAAGGCAGACTTTGTAAGGGTTCATTGCTAGCATGACCTGAACTCTGCCCTGTAACCAAAGCAATAACATTGTCGCTAATCAAATTCTTGTGTTTTTATTAATACAAAAGGAGTTTTCTGATTGCAAGCTTCTGTTTATGCAAGAAAACCATGGCTTGGAGCACAGCTTTCTTGTTGCTACCTAATTCAAGCAGAGATAGTACTAGTAACATGAAATGATAATCTGGAGAAGATAGAAATGACTCATTAACACAAGCAGGGAATAGACTATGTAGCCCAATGAGGAGGGAGAACAGCCCTTAATGTTACTGAGTGCAGTGAAATAGCAACAATGAAATTGTGACAGGTTGGCATTGCTGGCCCCTGGGCAAACAGCTGAGTTAGGTAGCAGAGGAACAGTGAGAACAGCTATAGAAGTGGCAAACTTCTCTCTTTCTAAAAATAAAAAAAATAAAAAAATAAAATCAGAAACTGTTACATAATTATTCAAATTAGCAACATGAAACAGAATCCAAGAAAAAGAAAACAAAAGCAAGAAGCTATGAAAAGGGACAGCTTGTCTGAAAGATAATATATACTGCTAAAAAGAGTAAGAAACACTGTGTAATATCCCTCTAGATGAGCAATGATCTTCTCTTAAATGCAGTCTGCTCTGCTAATTCTCCCCACTTCTTTTATTACAGATGTTGCAAGAGCAATGGTTTTATAGTTCATGACTGGGTGGTGTGATCTTAGCTGCAATGTTGCTATAAGCCACTCATATCCAGTCTGCTGACATGGCCTCACTATAATTCTAACTGCTAAAATAATTGCTAATTAAAACAGAAAAAGGAAAAGAAGGAAAAGGAAAATCAGATTTACGAGTAGGGACCCGGAAAAATCTCTCAAGTTGTCAGAGCTATAACACTGTCATGTCTGCTTCCTGCAGCCTCGCGTGTAACCTATTCCCTTTCTTTAGCCGGGAATGACACTTGTCTGCTGGAGCTGCCGGGTTTGTCCAAAAGCACTTTTGACTGCGAATGCAGAGAGTTCCACTTCATGCTAACCAGAAGGGTGCAACTGGGAAAAACCAGAACATTAACATATAGGCAAATTTTAGAGGAAATGACTGTTACAGCATTGAGTGATTAATATGTATTTGCACAGTAGGGAGAGCTGCAGGCCAGTAACATATGCTTTTAGCAGATATAAAACACGGCTTTAATGGATACTATTCCAGAGAAAGCAGGTGTATTCAAGAGGTGTTTGTAGAGGTGGAATTTCAATTAAAGGCCTCAGACAGCACCAGCTCTAGCTATATATATAACATAACTGATGGGCAAAGGACATCTGGGAAACTGGGAGTTCTTCCCTACAAACTCCTTCATTTATTCTGTACACACCACCAGCTCAGACGCAGCAAATACTTTTATGCCACGTAATTTTTAGATATTCTTATTGTCCTGGGTTCAGCAGTAGCAGTCATTTTTCTCCTTCTTAGTAGCTGGTGCAGTGCTGTGGTTTTGACTTTTGGCCTGGGAACAGTGCTGATAACACCAATGTTTCAAAGAACTGCTGTGGTTTAAGCCCAGCCAGCAACTCAGAACCACACAGCCACTCGCTCACTCCCCTGACTCCTCACACCACATCTTTAACATGGAGGCAGATAACAGGACATCTTTCGTTTGTCTCACAATATATAGTTATGCACTACGGGATAGTACTTCCTCAGTTTTTGTGAAAATGTCAACTGAAAAGTCTGTTGACTCACTGCTGGAAGTGTTGCTGGCTGACAAACCAGCTACATTTTTCATAGGCAGGAAAAGGTGAAAGATAAAAATCTATGGGATAAAAGTAAGTACGGATACATCTTTTTTTTTTTCTCCAAAGCAGTATCACAAAATGGCTGGAGAGCAGTTATCTGTGAAAAATGGTGACTGACATGAGTGTCATGAGGTCATCAGATACAGTTTAATAAATGACAGTTTTTATGGAATAAATGAGCTATCCCATTAGCTTCAACTTGTCTCCAAACAAATCCTCATTAACTAACCACTTCATGGCAAACAGCTGAGGCTTGATTTTTGTGGGGAGTCATCAGGGACTGAGCCAGAGAAATCACTGTGTAAATGCAAGTCTAGAAGAAGACATGCCAGTTGCCTTCAATATCATCAAGTATTAAAATATGGATTTATTGGAGATAGAATAGGAAATCTGTAGTAAGCATGAAGATGAACCAAAGTGCATGAAATTAGAAGTTCTTTATTAAAAAAACCAAAAACAACTAACATCTTAAGAAGACAAACCAATAAGAATCAACAAACCCACTGAAGTGAATAGTGGAAAGCTGACTGGCAGATGACTTGTGCATTAGCAGCACACAAAGCATTTGCAGTCCTTGTTCTACAGAACTAGTTAATGACATTACTACTTTTGCAATGTGAACTTCTTTTCATTTAAGCTATTTTGAGTAATGAAACTTCCTCCGATTTGGTGAAAAGCCATGACTTTGTCACTTACTGCACTTTAAGGAAGACGTATGCTAATTTCAATTTTGCAAAATCTCTACAAACTGCCTCTGTAGAAAGACACCCACTTATTCCTGCTACATTATCAAAAAGCAAACATGCACTGGTTTTATTTTACAAGTGAAATGTTTTTCATAACAATATGAATGAGCTAGATATTGCTGACAGCTTGAATTAATAATTTCCCTAGGCTTCTTTCTCTCTCCTAAGAAGCATAATGTCATGCTCCAATAACAATAATGGAATCTTCAGGAGAAAAAAAATCAGATGTAAAAGATGATGCCAGATGCTGCCAATGCAGCCAGTGCACTGCAGTAGCAGAAGCTGACAATGCCCCTGCATTGAAAGTGAGAAAAAGAAGTGTGTTTTTTTGAAACAGGAAGTCTATACCAGGTGGGTATACCTAATCTTGCACCCATGATTAATGTCACATGTTGCAAATTACCACACTGATGTTCTACAACCACAATGTTTATTTTTGGAGATTAGTAACAGTAATTGGCAACATTCTGTAATTACACAGGTTCTGGTGTGGGATAAAAAGATTTTCTTCCTTGCGCTTCTGCATAGGCACTGGCCAGAATGTAACCCTAGGAGAGTCCCTGACTCCTCTCCATGCCTGCTGAAGAGGCAGCTGTTTGAAGATGGAGTAAGGATTTCTTACTCAGCAGTAGGTGGTAGAGTTAGTGTTTTGCCACTTCTTTAAAGGTGACACTGCAAAGGACACACATGTACCAAACTTATGTGCTGAGGAGAAGAAAACACAGATGGTTTGCGGGAAGTAAACATGACTGCAGTGCAAATAGAAATAATCTCTTTAATGGAGTCATACCAATTTTGCAATGGGTGGTCTTCTTTTAATCAATGTTTAGCAAATGTATATGAAATACAGTGCCAGTGGTCAATTCACATTATGATGTTATAGACAACAGATGTGAGGCACCCAGTATTGCTCCATCTAAATCTGCTGAGCATGATCTCATTGCTAATTGTGAGGGTCAAAAGAAAGATACAGCCACCCATTCTGCCTCTTCCATTTATGAATGTGACAGAGAAAAACTTGACATTGGGTACAAATCTTTTTTTCTTGTGCAAATTTGTCTGATACTACAGCATAGGGAAAGTGTAAATATTTACTCCACTGACATTTTCCAGGATCTCATCTTTTCTAGCAGCAGAATGGAAAAAAAAACCCATCATTTGAAAAGTTTCCCCCAGAAATTATGTTTTGCAAGCCATTTCTGTATTATTCCCCAGGATTTGGTTGCATGATTTAAGCTTCCAACAGAAAACGGATAAGAAAATCTTAAATTTATATCTTTTTAAAAATACCATAAACTGGATTCCAACAGATTCGTGCTCCTGACCCAGACTCTTCTGGTTGTAAAGGCACCTGCAGTGAAACAAGGGAGCCAGATGTTTTTGTGACAGCAAGCATATGGAAATTTTGAGCTGATTTTGATGCTGGCAGCTGAGGACACTCAGCACCTTTTACAATTAGACCCTCGATGAGCAAAGTCTGCAGGAAAAGAAAGATCTGTCTCATTTCTGCAGCTCAACAGACTGCTCCGATCTGCAATATTGTACTTAAAATATTAAAAAATGTATCTGAAAAACAGATGGGGGAAAGCGTTACTCTTCACTTGATGAAATTCCAACACTGCTGCTGCAGTCCCACAAATTCCCAAAGCTATTTAAACTTTCTATCTATTACCTACCCTTATCAGTCATGTTCATTATTTTCCATTCACTAGTTTTGCCAGCCTTTTGAATGCAATAAAGGGATTCTGGATGTCATTAATTTGATGACCACCTCATATCCTTCTATATCTATATGCCTGCAGGGAAACTGGAGACTCTTCACAACCACAAAACAGGTTCTAAAATATGTGTCAAAATCTGGCTACACTGGGGAATCAAATCGCATCAACAGAATGTGCTAGATAGCACACCAAGTCATATGTGATGGAGGAATAAAGAGAAGACAAAGCATTTTGGAAACACTCAGGTTAAAAGCTCCACGCATCTGTTTCTTACCATCACCTATTCACACAGCGAAAGGTGTTACTGATTCTACATTTTGTTGAAATTAATGATTTTTGAAGTGGAGGGCACATTTATGTTTTATGAAACTATTCTGGACCCACTTTGCTCCTTAAAATCAGTTTCTTTCTTGTCCTTCTCCTTTTCCTTTTGTCACTTCTCACTTTTTTTTTCTTAACCATCAAACTCTTTGCCCTTCAATGAAAGGATGTATGTTGAACTAGGGAAAGAAGTATATTATTAAGAGTAAAAACTGCTTTAACTTCTATTTTTTCCTTTTACAGATACATGTTTTTTCCATTGGTGCATGGTGGCATGCACCAATGGAGAACACATGTATCAACCCACATGCTTTGAATCAGATTCAGTACTGCTTCACCCTACAGCTATTACTTAACCATCCCACTCAAGCTCACAGGATGTAAAACCAATCTTTGTACCCAGCATGAGTCTTCTTAACTAACCTGGTTGTACATACTCTGTAAGAGACACACATCCATTCTCAGTAAGCACTGACAGAAACAGAAAAAGGGTCTCAGGACCGCAGCACACATTTGAAGTCCTGAAAGGATGATGACTGGGAAGATAAATCACATTTTGGGAGGGTGTTCTTATTCATAATGCCATGTGTAATCTGTTGAAGTACATGACACCAGAACAGATGTGATGCGCTGAAGGCTGCATAGACTGCACAGACAAGTTGAACCTAACCTGCATTAGCCCAGCAAGTAGCTGATGTGAGATGATTAAACACAACCACTCATTTACACAAAATAACACTGTACACTTTTAGGTGAACATGATACAGCTTTTTGAGTGGGGATAAAGTCCTAGAGGAAGATTTGGGAAGGGTGAATGTTGGTACTGGAAAACTTAACTAACAACTTCTTGCCCTTATTTATCTCCCCTTTTCTGAAAGAGAATAAGCATTTCAGTCTTAGCAGTGCATTAGCATCACTTTTAACAGGATCTGACTTCCCCCATAACAACATCCCAAAGAGGGAAAGAGATGGCATAAAGCAATATGTGTAGGGACAGAGCCCGCTCTCTCTGAAATACATAACCAGACAGTAACTCACTTCACCTAGATGAGAGCATGCAGCCTTGCAAACTTCACCATCAGGGCTTGCAACACAGATGCAATTCTTCCTTTCACCCCCATCTCTCTGAATACCTTCTTCCCATGTTTTTTTAAAAAAATAATATATATAATTATATAATATTTATATATAAAAATATTAAAAAGAGGCAAATGTTAAAACATCACATAAGAATTCAGGTAACTGTGTGACATAAGACAGAGTAAGGTCATGGCACCAGGTGACTAATTTTGCCACTTGGGTGTAAATTACCGTTCATGCAAAATAGAAAGCAGCAGATTTTCTCAAAGAGTTCCTGAGGCAGTCAGATTGGGGCTAGTAGTTCATGGATGGGTTGGGTTTTATTCATTGCTTGTATATTTTTGGTCTACTAAGACCCTGGCTTTTTTCTGCCACAGGTGTACATCATTTTATTTGACTCTTAACAAAGTTCAGGAGAAGAGAATTAAATTGAGAAAAAGGAATTTCAAAACAGAAATAGCCTGCTTTATTTAAACAAAGATTCTGCCAGCATTTATTTTGTTATACTATTACGATGTTCTGACTTCCATTTAAACCTTTCCAGAGGGATTCAGATCTACATTTTACGTCAGTTAAAGACATAATTAATTTAAAAATCATTATAGGAAGGAGAACAGTTATCAAGCTGCCATCATCTTAACTGTGCAGAGACAAAAAGTAGGTGTCTTTCTCAACAGAACAAGCAAGAGATCTGTCACAATAGAGGGTTATGTGATATTATTTATCTTTTTTTTTTTTTTTTATCCCTCCTGTGATAGCTTAGCTCAAATCCTTGATCAAAGCAACTAGGAACTGCTCTGCTCAGATGGCTTACTGCATTTTAAGTGGAATGCAATTTAGTGCTCTCCCGTCTGACCAAAGCCAAATTCAGCAAGGGAAAACAATTTCCAAAGAGCAACACATCCATTTCCCCCTTGAGAGGCCAGACAAAGGTTGTGGCATTAGAACAGATTACGAGCATCTGCCTACAGTGTGCTTCTGATAAAAAGTAAGACTGTGATGGCAGCTAGACTGTCCCTCTCTGCAAAATAAAATTAGGTGTTTTTCAGATTCCAGTATTTGACTTGCATTGTGCTTTGTTATTGAGCATTGTAAAGAGCAGTGCAGTGAGACTGGTGTAATATAAAGAAATAAAGGGTAAATCACATTTATGTGTATACTTCAGAGCTTCTGTAATTTTTTTTTTTAATCTACAGATGTCTTTGCTACTACATTTCCATTGGGTTTGTCTGTGGCATTACTAGAGAAAAAAGGCAGTCTCTGTTTCAAGAAGTGGTTAAAAATATATGCACCTCATAGTCTACCATAGCTTCAAAGAGCCAATTACTGTTAGACCATTGCATAAACACACATTTAGGAAGCATGAAAATATGTAATTATTTACTGGATCCAGTACCTAATACATCATGTCTGAGCTCTGAAATGGGAATTACTGACATGATGAAATATAACAGCTCTGAACAAATTGCTGCAGTGCAAGAAGGACCCTGCAGAGCTGTACTCATTAAACCCACTTATTAAAAATTCTCACTTAGTTTTTTATTTTTAAATCCAAAATCACAGTCACTTAAAAAGCCCATCATCACCAATTACCTTATCTGTAACTTCTTGGAATATACTATGGTTCAAGAGAGCTTTGTAATTATTGTATCCAAGAACAACCAAAATATTCAGGTTTGTCATAAAGGAATGACGTAGAATTTAATGCAGGTGGGTGGCAGCACGCTGTAGAGACTGGACAGTAGCATACTGTAAAAAGAAAAACCCAAGTTATTTTCACAAGCTGGATGTATTAATTAGTCGCAGCCCCTTCAGGAAAGAGGCCTAAGTCTTCCTTCCCAAAAGATAACTGTAGTTAAAAGCCACCACATTAGTCTATTTTAGGAAAATGGCAGGAATTATTACTGAAAATGTGATTGCATTATATAAATTGGGGCATGTCTTCAGCTTACTGATTCAGCTTATTTCTGTCACCACCATCACAAAACCACTGCATTGGAAATAAGCCAGAACAAAGAAAAGATTCACGTCTGTTGTATTTCTTCATAATATGAAAATTGAATTATTTGCCCTTCATTTGTTATTGGCATCTCAGCTAAAGAATAATGTATCCCTAATGATGAGAGTTCTGTTGCTTTAGAGATATGACCACTCCTTGAGAACAACATTCTGGATAAAGGGTATGCTGTCCTCCCACAGTTTGAAAGTGGAAGCAGACCACGGTTTTATTTTATATTCTGCTCCACATCCCACCCATTATTTTGCAATTATAAGCTGGTGCTGCTATGAGAAACCTGCTTCCTTGCAATGTGATTGCAAGCATATTTCAAAAGGGGTTGGTTCCTACTCCTGCCTGAAATCAGAAAACATTGTCCTCAGAAACGCAGATAAAGAAGGCTGCTGAACCAGAGCTGTTGAAGTCACAAAAGGTAACAAAAAGGTAGACTTGCTTGCAGCAATGAGCATTAGTATACCAGCAGTCTCCACCTAACTGGGTCCCTGGACACTCCTACAACAATGTGCAGGTAGTGGTGCATTCGAAAACACACATGCCTAGTCTGGACCAAAAACATAGTGCAACTCCAAACATGATCCTTTAGGGAGAACTATGTAAGTCTGAAATGATTATCACTTTAGTTTGTGCAGTATAATCAAAGGAAATGAATTAATGGCTGACTGTATTTAAGCACATTCCATACATATATATGCAAAAGGTTTCATCTCCATAAAGAAATTAAGAGACTAACTAATAATGAAACATTACATTTTATGTAACTAATCATTGCATCCTCTGTATTTGTGCTGCCACTAGATGAGCAATCTACTTAAAAGTTCTTTTCATAGAATGTTATAGATTTCTGTTAAAGATCAGCTTCTCCTGAAAAGTCATGTTATTTCCTGTTCCATTTCAGAGTGTCAAATTTACAGCTCTAATGGCCATCCTATTCCCAGCATCAGAAAAGGCCTGTGGGGTCGTGCAGAGCAGCAGGCTGAGCAGCAGTCAGCAGTGTACTGTGGCACTGAAGACTGCTGACTGCATGCCAGCCAGTCTCTGCCAAAGCACAGCTGGCAGTTTAAGGCAAGTGTATTTCTGGTAGGACCACATCTCCAGTCTGTGTCCAGAGTGCCAATCCCAGCATGGGAGACACATGGACATTGACAGAGTTAGTAGAGCTAGAGTGTGATGTACCCATATTTAGTCTTGGAAATGTCCAAATCATTTGGACGGCTGGTGAAGCCAAACACACAAGTGCTGTGTGAACAAAACAGTGGAATTGTTCTGTTCTAGAAATATTAACAAAGTAACACAACACATTCCTTCAAAATATTTTAAAAACACAGTTTTGAATGATTAAGAGCTTTCTCATATTCTTACCTCACTAAGAGTCTCGGTCCAAAAATTTAGAAGCATATCAAGCAAATGAAGAATGAGAATAGTAACCAAAGATCGAATACCAAGGGGTATTACAAGTCTTTAATTTCCTGCTTTTGAAAAACATTTATAACTTTGGTGACCACTTTTAACTCCAAGCTTTACTTTCTTAGAGGTAGAAATAAAAAAATAGGCCATACCCTACAAAACAAAGTCCTTGTCTCATCTCTTCTCCTTAGAAAGTTCTGAGCTTTCACTGTGCTCAGCAACTCACCTCGAGCCTTACCTGAAATTGCAAGGGCTGAGCACTTTCCTGGCGTGCTGTGAGGGAAAATGGGCTTGTCATAAAGAAATAAAAATCACCAAGCTCCAGGCTGAATTCCACAGGTTGTCTCTCTCCAGATCTGAGCAGTGTCTCAGATAGGAACAAATAGTTTAAATTCAATATTCATAATCACACAGAGAAAGAAAAGTAGTACCAGGGAAGATGACAAAAAAATTGGTGTGATATATTTCACTTAAGTTGTGAATCAGCTGTAACTACCAAGTATTCTTAAGGTAGGGTCTCTGTAATATTATATAGAATCATAGAATGGTTTGGGTTGGGGAAGGGACCTTAAAAATCATCTAGCTCCAATGCCCTGCCGTGGGCAGGGACACCTTCTACTAGACCAACCTGATTCAGACTGGCCTTGAACACTTCTGGGGATGGGGCATTTCTTCCAGCAATCACTGTCTTTCAGGCCACAGAGTTCCACATGTCTTCAGGACGTAGAGACTTTACATCCAAAAGGTAAAATAGAATTTATCAAACATTTCAATTCCTGTTCTCAGTTGGCATAAACTATACCACACGTAAATGAACCTGATGCAACCCACCAAATGTCTGGGTAGCCTTTCCATGTCCAACTCTTTCTCACACCTGAGTCCTGCACCTGACCCACTCGCAGCCATTTCCATGAGTGCCTTGCATCATGCTTTAAGTCCAAAATGTTCCAGCAAGATCTCTGTTGTGAATTTCTCTCATTAAAAACTTCCTCTGGCTTCATAAACATGTTTTTCATTTTGTGTGTGATGTGGATCTTAACATTCATAGTCAAAGCTGACTTCTGGGATAGACAAGGCGAAACTTGTTTTAACTACAGTCAGATGCCTCTGAAATTGGAAACAGTGTTCTCCAAGGTCAGCTCCTCATTAGTAAAGCAAAACATTTTTAACTGCTGGCTTAAGCAATTTGAAAGCAGATCCAAAGCCGGACTACATTTCAGGATTACTCAAGGAAACAGAGGAAATGAACCATGTAAATTCTTTGTCAAACATTTTTTTTACACTCTTCAATTCTATTTTAAGGTTCAACATCTGCATGGAAGCCTTAACTTGGTTATGTTTCTTCAGATCTTCTGCGGAAATATAATAATTTTGGTACAGGTCCAGAAACCAACCCTAGCTTCAACAGGAAATCAAATTTGAAATCCTAATTACTTGTTTCTTTTTGGACAGAGCAGTCACTGAAAGGACAGCTCTGAGGAGTTCAAAAGAGCTTAGACGCAGCTGGCATACAGTCAGCTACAGCTTCCCCTTCTCTGCAGTATTTGATTTTATTTTTGAATTCTGCCAGGCACGAGTCTATTTTTAAAGCTGTTTGCGTTTTCTTTCCTCCTCCTTTAAGAGATACATATATATTGGCTAGGCAGCCCCTTAGAGATTTTCCATAAAATAATACCTGACCTCTCTCAGTCAGATGTTCCAGCAAACAGAAGGAAAAGAGCTTGCTCAGCAGAAGAACCATAATTAGCATATACTGTGATAACCCTCAGCCCTTCTCTAACCTGCTGGCTACACAGCACGATTTCCTTGGGATTTTTGTTTGGTTTGCTTTTAGGCAGAAGTGTAATATTACTGAGAATCACCAGATGGCATTGCTGCAGATAACTTTGATATTTCTGTTTACCTGACTGTACAGAGGATAGATACGGAGAAAATACTGAAATCCAGTGCAAAGTTTTTACTGATGTTACTACTCAAGTTCTTTTACAGAGATGCCATTTTCAAATTAAACATATCCAACCTCAGTTATACATTTGTATTGCATATGCTAATAATGCCCGAGTCCTCATAATGTGATAAGGTTTGTTTGCAGCAAATGCGCATGGCCACACAGATATGGTTTAGAAACACAGACGCAAGAAATGTAGGAGAAATGTTCTTTAGACTACATTAAAATTTCATTTCTTCCTAATTACTGTGTTAAGTTCATTGAAATTATTTACAGACTTCTAAAATTGTTAAAAGGCTACCTGTTTAGTGACTGAATCTGTTGATCGAAGCATTTCAGCTATAATGGTTGCATCTGTAAATAACCTGGAATCACATCATGTAATAACTCACAGCTCACTAAATTCCTCTGAAGATACCAAATGACATGGGTGGTAATTTTTAGTGCAGACTGTGGTATGTAACATATGTCAGCACTTCAGAGCTTCTGTAGCTCACAGCCTGCACAGCCTGCTCCAAGGAATGAGCTCTGGCCAGTGCAGGCTGCATCTGCCTCTGAAGGTACGATGCTGAGTGAGCAAATACAAGGCGGAATGTAACTTCAATTGCTTAGCTTTCAAGTCATGATGAAATTGTGACATAGCACTTAATTTCTATTTCTATATGAAGTGGTAAGATAGTATTTTCTCTCCTTCGTTTCAAACTTCTTCATTTTAAAAGATGATAAAACATGATTTCACATGCAAGATTGCCTAAATACCTTCCAGCTACAGGCAGAAATGTCACTTTGGTGAGGTTAGGATTTTTCTCCCCACTCAGTATAACATTTTATCCCATTGATCACAACAGGTTTGTGCCTACAACCCCAATTTTATACTCGGGCTTGGTTTCAGCCATATGCCAAGGTCACCAGTTGGGCAATCATCCGTGGCTGAGCTCTGTGCCACAGCTACTATATTAGCACTGGATTTATAGTTATATTGAGAACATTCCCAGCTATGCCACTAGAGATGTATCCTAATTTCAGAATCAAACCCCCAAAACTATGTGGCAAAAAGGAAATTAAAACCTGAGGCTGTGACTACTGTAGCATAGGCTGACAGGCAGAGGTAAGCGTGATGTTTCTCCATAGTCGGTGATTAATATTTTTACCCAGATGCCTTGGAAAGCTGTGGGTCATTGCTCTGGAGGAATAATTCGGAATCCAGTGGTCAGGCAGCTGTCTTGTCTTTTCCATCATCATCAAGTTGGCATTTTCCTGGGCTTCTAGCCCAGGTCAAAGAAATTCCCAGTATCAGTGTATGATCACAGATTTCTACATTAGTGAATGAAAAGGCAAATCACAGAGGGAATTGCTAATGTTTATGAAAGGAATCTTGCTTGGTTAAAAAGTCAAAGGTGTTTTTGGAGCAGGAGAACAGTTCTCTCATTTGGGGATATTAAATCCACAGTTTAGATCATAACTGCCTTTATGTCTCCCATGAAACATTTGAAATACCACCTCAGTGGAGAGGAGTATGATATACCGTTCTCCTGTCTACACATCTTCCTAGCTGTTGTGCCGTTTCCAATTTTATTGAAGCAGATATTAACAGAAACCATCAATGATACCTTTCATGTTTCTCTTCTGTGAGCCAGCCAGAGCCAACAGCAAGGTAGACATATAGATGCTTTTGGATGGAGTTAATTCAGCTTTAATCCCCATTAAATGGATACTGGTATGTAAGTTAGGTAGTAAAAGAGACAAGCTGCCTGAAACTCTAACAGTGTAAGAGATAGGCCCTTGGGAGCCTGAGAATTAAAAAATGAGAAAGATAATTCTGTAAAATTCCCATGGCAGAAAATATATACCTACAGCAGTCTTTAAATGCCTCTATGGATGTCCAAAGAGAGGGCTGCAAATTGCTTTGCTATCTGCATTTTATATAGGGGACATATATATAGGAACAGTAACCCAAGACAGACCCACTGGATTACACTATTGAATAACATAGCTTTGTTCATATGATTTTTTAATAAAGCCAGCAATCCAGAGAAGAGATCAGGCCTCTGTTTGTGGTTGTACTACAAAAAAGGAACATAAACATGAGACAGTTTACAATAATGATTTTCCTCTTCTTAGTTTTCCAGTGGTTTGGGTTGATACACAGAGCCAACCTTCTCTATTTATACATCATCATCCCCAAACACAGGCATAATTTTTCTGAGTGTCAGAAACAACATCTCATATGAAAATAAGAAAAAAATCTCTCTTCTGTATTAATTAATTAAAGATTAAAGTTATTTTTATAAAGGAAAAGTGTTAACAAATCCATTCTCATAGAACTGATAAACCACTCTGAGATACCCAAATTGATCTAACAAAGGTCAATGCACACTGAAAAACCCCTGAGAATTCCCATCCTTCAGCTTTTGCCTCAGAATACGTTTGACACAAGCTAATACCATACATGAAGCAATATATACCTCATTTAAATCCTGTCTTTGTGGTGTGGTGCAAACCCTGCATGCACTCAAGAACTACTTTTGTAGCAGAAATGTTGTCATATGAATACTGTTTCTTAAAGGTTAGTGATTTTGATGAGAACTGCTCTGCATCATTTTTTGAAAAAGCTTTGATGTTTGTGATGTACTTGACAACGTATTTCTAACAGTACTTAAACATGTTACTTTTAGAAAAATCATGACTTAAGCTGAACATTTTTAGTGAAAGGACTGAAAGTGTCCTTTGATGACATAAAGCAACTGACAAGCATCTTTAGAAAAGACTGGAGTGAGAGATGAGAACTTACAAGGTATAAACAACTGCACCTCTGAGATAACACACAAAAAGGTGAAAGTTTTTAGTGTATAGAAAACAGAAATTAAAGAAGCAACTGGGAAAAGAAATAGTAGGTGTAGTGAAATACTTATACTAGTTAATATTAGTCATGAATATGGATAGTACATGAATAGTCAATGAAACTTGTGTAAAGAAGTAGAATGGATGCAGAGAAGTCAAAAGAAAGAGGCTCTTTCTCATCCTCCCACAGGGAAAAGCACGCACATGTAATGGTTCCTGCCTCTTGCTTTCCTGAATGACAAGGCAGATTTGGATTTTGGTTTCCGACTTGGTTTTCCTCCCCCTTAAGCACTGCTTTTGGTGACAGAATCTGTAATTCATTATGGTGATTTCCAAAAGAAAAGCAACCTCAAACATTAAAAGGAAGGTTTCTAAGTCTCATATTTAGAGCAAAACCTCTCTGTCTTGCAAGGCTTGAGTAATTTCAACTGCAGAAAGAGTAACAGCAGGAGGTGAACATGCAGCTTTTGACCTCCAGACCTCTTCTTCCCTTCCTCATTCTCACCTCTGAGATATGGCCTAAAGAGCTGTAACAGTCTCTTTGAGACATTAAACAACACATTCGATAACTTGTAATTTTTAGAAAAGACAAAGATCACCTCATCTTTGTAGGAAAACACAGCAGAGGGACCTGTACTCTGGTAAGAGCCATCAGAGACGCTAACCCAGAACCTTCTTGTTCAGCCTTGTCGAATTGTGATTGCTCTTTTGGGGAGGAGAACAAGAGGAGACGTGACCTTGGACTTCCCTTCTGTATGCTTTTAGCTTAGAATAAATAAGATGGGATGTAGGAGGCACCAGAATTGCATCAGACTTGATCAGTGCATAGTTTTAGGCTGATTAGTCTGTCCAGTTCCCTAGTGAAAAACAGACTCTCTTGTGGGCTTGGTGTCTGATAGAGAGGAGATAACTGTTGATCTGATGGAACTTCACAGAAAGGTACCTTCCCCTTCCACCACCCCTCTGGTTCCTTTTGTTACTCACCAGTACTGCTCTGGATGGTCCTCACCGTGGTGGTTGTACGTGGGGGAGATGAGGACCGCAGTGATATACACTCGTCATCCTGAGAACAGCCCTTCTCAATGGCCCTGACGTAGCTGTGGCTCCTCATGCGGAAGCAGCCCGGCATGGGCAGATCCAGTGCCTCCACTGCCTGAGACTCGAGTTCACTGAACACCGACTCACAGACGGATTCAAACTGACCGTTCACCTCCATCTCACTCACCTGCAGGCAAACACAGAGCAGGTTCAGTACATCTCATACTCTCACAAGCTATGGTGGCACAATGGCAAGCATCAGCTAGAAGATCCCTTCACACATGAAGAAACGGTGAATGCCACATCCCATTCTACAAAGCAACAATAGTTAGGGGGGAAAAAAAGAGGAGACAAAGGTGTTAGGCAGAGATTCAGCAGACTTCAGGCTCTTGGTTTCTCCTGAGACTGGTGGGTATCTGGGATTCCTCATGAAGAGTGTCTGATGAGCAGCATCTGGTTTGTTACCCTAGGACCACAGCAATGGTTGAACCTTTGGCCATTATGATCATTACATTGAAAAAAAAATAATCATTCATACTTTCTTTGAGGAATGAGGAAAAAACCCCAAAGGTCAGTTTAACCAGTACACAATCAATGCAACCCACAGGCAATCACAGTGACAAACCTGAAGGCCTGGGAAACTCAAGGGTAAAAGTGACAACAGACAGTTGGGAAAGGAAGGCTGAGAAGGGACCAAGTTTGCTGCAAGGGCAAAATGTGTAATTACATCTCTAACTGAAAGCAAGAGATGCAAGGGAATCCTTAGACCCTTTGGAGCAGACAGTAGGTGGTGACAAAGACTTGCACTCACGCAAGTTACAAAACATTCAAAAGCATGTGGCCTTGCTGCATGTCTTACAATCCTGGAAACCATTTACCTCAGCTTCACTGGTAATGGATGCGCATGTTTCTAAACTGAGCTTGGCATGAAAGCACAATAATTATCACTATATGAAATGTGCATACAGAAACCACTACTTGAGGATTTTGTTAGTTTTCAAGCATGCCAAAGGCCAAGACAGCAGAAGATAAGGCTATGTTACAGTGGTAGAAAAAAACTTAGAAATTCTTTTCCCAGATTAACTTTATCAAGAAAAATGTTATGCTGAGCATTTGCAAGCATAACTGAAAAGAGAAGTCTCAGGGTAGAGCACAGTTTTTAAAGGGACTCTACTTAAAAGAGCATGGAAAAGTAATAGCATATCATACAGAACAATCTTACCATGGTGCAGAATAGCCATATCCCCAAATAAACATCTCTGAATTAATGCTTTTTTTAAAAAAACAAACCCAAACAACAAACTTCTTCACATTGTCAAATGATGCTCAGTCTTTGGCAGACAGCTTTGTCTAAGTGTTAGGTGTAAACTAAGTAGGTCACCTAACTTAATGTTCATATAGTTGCCTTGAAGACTTGAATTTCATTGGTCTTCCTCTTAGATACATCTTGACCCTCTTTCTAGAGCATCACCCCATAGCCTATGCAAAGTGCCTCACTATAAAATACACAGGTGAATATTCTGAAGTTTCAGTGTCCAAATATAGAATACTGCAGAAATTCAAACTACAGATCCATTCTGAATGGCACATATATTTGCTATGGCTATAGCTAAAGTCCTGGCATCAAAGATGCCACACACTTTTTTTGACATTGTAGTGACTTGAGATGCCAATAATAAGGGGGCAGTATCTGGCATCACAAATCCTGCCTGCTGTACTTCTGGACTAGTGAAAGAAAGTACTTTTATCCAAATGATTAATCCAAATGATCCACTTGAGGAAACTCATACCAGGGAGCTACAGAATTTAGCAAATTAACTACTGGCCCACTGCCCTGTGGAGTGCTTCTGCATTTCTTCCTGATCCAGATTCCTGCCCAACTCGATTGTACAAACATCTATGCAAGGACAGGCTATTTTATGGTGCTAAAGCTCATAAACTGAATGTGTTACAAGCTCATAAACTGAATGTGTCACAGCAGGCTTATTTTTTCCTCTAGTTTAGAATTAACATGAAGAGGTCTCATAGGATTTCAGAGCAAAAAATACGAACAGATCGTTGCACTTTATATACTGCAACATTTGTACTATACAGGTGAAAAGTTCAGAGGTGCCCAAGGTTAAGAATGCACACAATAGCATAAAGAAAGCTCTAAAATGTCTAATGAAATACTAATAGAATTGTGAAATACAGAATACTACAGACGTAATTTTTCTTCAGCTTGTGAACTGGGCTTTTGGGAGGCATTCCAAAAAAAGTGATTTGAAGTACCAGGCACAAGACCCTTAAAAGAACCCTGTTTAAAGACACTGTTGATGAACACCTGCTTTGGATAAAGAAAAATAAAAAATTACACTGCTCCTTCAAAGAAACTGCATGCTGTGCCACTCATCTATTTGCAAAGGGCAGGTTATGGCATTATCAAATGTTACCCTCTCACAAACAAGACTGTGTGAATACACTCCTGATTTCTTCAATACATTATGAAAATGTGTGGCATGGAATGGCCTTGTTCCACATTAAGCAAAATCGAGTTTCTCTTATTGCAAAGGCTTGGTCAGTAGCTGCTCTCCAGGCCACAGTGGGTGCCTGTCACTCACCTGACTGATGGTGCTCATGGCTCTCATGTAGCTCTCGTTGCGGGAGCGGAACTTGGGGGATGTCAGCAGCCCTGCTGGGTCCAGGCTGTCCAGGCTCCTGTTGATGGAGACTTCACTCACTGCTCTCAGGTAACTGTGGCTCCGGATCTGAAGCTTCGGCGAGTGTTCACTGGATATCCTGGGAGATGTGGGGAAGGAGATAGAAAAAAGGTATTTCATGAAATCCAAATGGCCTCACCAGGAGCAAGAATAACCAGGTATTTTTCACTGGATCAGCAAGACCTGAACAAGTCATTACACAGTCTCTGTATATTTACAAAGTAAGGATAATGTCAGTGCTGTTATTTGTATTGCCACACCTGTTTATTTGGTGGGAGGAAGAGAAAAGGAAGGAAAGGACTTACTTTTTGTAAACCTTGTTTTTGGTAAACTGTGCCTAAGGAGAATGGCAAAATAACTTCCATTTTATTTAGAAACAGCTGCATGGAAAATTTTTACACTGTACTGACAGTAGCAGCAATCAGGTGCAGCAACGCCCCTCACTGTGTGGGACTTTCGAAATGACAACACTGAAATGATTTCACGTGTTGGTTTTAAAAGAATAAACAGAGCCACTGAGGTGAGTGCAGTGGAGGAAAGCCCTCTGTCCTTAGAGAGTTGAATGTAGCAACCACCAAAACAGCTGGGAGGCGGGTAAAGAAAGAAGCCTGGTACTAATACTGGCTGAGTGATTCCAAAGACATCAGCTGAACATCCATGTCTTGCAGTGCAGTTGGTGGGAACGGTAGGGGCTCTATTCCTCTAAGGGGTTATTTCTCTGAGGAAACCTGGCGCTGAACAGACCTGATGGTGCTGTGACTCTGACGCCCATGTACGTACCAATCTCATGGGAATGCTTCTTAGGGAGCTTTCAAGAGTGTACGGGCCAATAGGGTAGGCAGGTTATACACAACATGCAAAATGCACTTGTAGAACATTTTAACCTGGGAAACCACTCCAAGAACTTGGGGCATCTGGTGAGGTTTGACGTGCTCTAAAATTTTATTCCTGCTTAAGCTGTAAGTTGAGAAAATGTAAGCTGGGGAAGTAGCTTTACAACGCTGATGTCAAATTAGAAGTTTAAAAACCACAGTGGTGTGTCTGAAGTGATTACTTTCTCCATCTTTACAACACAACTGACAGATAAAATGTACAAGTAGTCCCAAACAAACCAACCTCCCACATAGGTGAGGTGTACAAACTGCACTGCTCCTGCCATATATGCTTAGAGTCAGCTAGCAAAGGCTGTAATGTGTAGAAACAATCCTCCACCTGTGGGATGGTTTATCACCTGAAAGTGCTGGCTAGGTGCTGTCTTCATAGTCACAGGCATCCTATAAAGATGTGTCACAAAAAGTGATCCACGTCATGCCTTTTATGCAATACAATTAATTTTGGGGACATTCTTTTTGAAGCAATTAAACAGTGGATAAAGTATTGAAAGGGTGGTTCTTCAATATATTTAATGAAATATCCTTAATATTCTCTAAATATTATAAAGCAAATATTTAAAATATTAACTAAATTTTCCATTTTAAAATGTAGATCTTATAGATGTTTGTTGGTATATGAAAGAAAAACCTGTAACCTAATTTCAAGCCTAATCTTGGTCCCCTAGTTTTAGCAATACATACACAGATGACCTGAAAGAAGAGAATTCATTTTACGTCTAATTCCTCAAGCATTTGCAGACATCTTGTATTCAAGTAGCTAATGATGGTAATTAGTATGAGCAATTTCCCAGTGGCATGCACAATTCTGGTAATTGTCAATGTATTTTAGGAGGACAATTCCATTGTGTAATTGCACACCTAAGTAGTTCAGAAACTGGGTCTGTTTCTGAATGGTACAATATGGTAATAAAATCTAGGCCATCTCTACAATACCAATCATACAATACTCTGGCTCCTAATTATCTGCCTAATAAAAATATGTAAACTTATGCTGATTACTTGATATTCTTGTCACAAGATGAAGACAGAGCCTTTTCCTGCCATTTTCACTACGTGTACGGTGCAATACTCACAACAGCCATATTCATACACTCGGACTCCTTATGCCATTTGATTCCACATGACAAAAGTAGGTTTTTAGATATCATTATTAGCAGTGTTCCAAACAACTCAAAAAAAAAGGAAGAGAAAGTGATGAAAAAGTGACCATTAATAATGGTTAGCTACAACCTTTTGGTAACTAGCATTAACCATGAAACTCTTTGAAAAAACCCCAAACTTCTTGTCTGTTATTGGATAAAAATATACAGAAAAAAATAAAAAAGAAAATAGAATGAATAATTCAAAAGACATAATGTTGCAGATGCACGCAAGCAACTTCACCACCCTGCAGATCTGTAAACTGATAAGCATTGACTGAAATGCATTTCTTGAATTAATTCAAAATGTATTTTATGAATATGATCTAAACAGTTTGCTGCCAGTATGTGACATACAAAATTCACATATGCTTGATAAGCAGCCAGTCAAATACATCACCTGGGGCTTGTTGCTGTTCACTGATTAGCTGAGCTCACAAGGAGAATGCAGCACATCATGAAATTCAGTGCACAGATATTGCCAGACAGAAATTTGCAAGTGCTGAGGCAGGCACCTTTTAAATACTGGAACCAGTATAATAAGCTGCAGCTACCCATAGCAGCAAGATTTTGCTGTAGCAGCCAGAGTACAGATCAGATGCTCTGTCATAGGAAGCCAACAAAAAAGGTATAAAAATTCATTTCAATATGCATTAGTGTTGCACAACTTTTTCCCAACTCTGGAAACAAGGGCCTCCACCCATGAGGGCAAATGTTTCCCTCTTGTTACAGACATGAGTGGTCAGCACAGCTGCCTTCTTTTTCTTTATGCTTGTGACTGTACAACTGTCCAGCTTGGCACACATCTAGAACCACATTTTACAGGTGTCCACTTGTCTTAGCTTCCCATCCATTGTATAAAACTGACTACGATATTGGCAGCTGTTGGAGGAGGTGGCTCCTTGCTTACTGATTGCTACAATCCCTGTTTCACTGGAAGTAATGATGGGGAAAAAAAAGAAAAGAAAAGAAAAGAGAAAAGAAAAAGATTTTAAAGCTTAGACAATGAAATACTCGAAGTTTGGCATTTATACTACTGCTTTTATAGCTGTGTAATAAATTGTCACTGTGTGCTCCAGTATACCTCAATGAACAGCTGTAATGCCACTGGAAATTTTTAAAACATTCAGCTTAGGAATAAATCTGACTATGTATGACAGGGAAGAGCTGAATGTCTAATTTATTTTCTCAGAGTTGCTATTACCATTAACCTGTACATGAAAATATTCTTTTCTTCCTTAAGGGTTTAACTACATCTTCCTATCCTGCATTACTTAAATTTCTTTTTGTGCCATCATGATTTCCACAACTAAATACAACAGGGGACTGAAAGTTTGAGACAGTGCTTTGGCTAATCCAAAATGATCTGTTAGCTCCACTCACTGCACTGGATACGTTAACTGGCAGGAGGATGCATATTATTAAAGATCTTGAACAAACTCCTCAAGCATACTGCATCATTTCTGTGCTGCAGTGCCTGACAGTGTGACATGCGATGAGTACTGTAGGGTAGTCCTGAGCTCAGTGCCAGAGCTCCTTCAGAGAAGCTTATACATAGCTCATCCTTACTGCTATAAGAGAGATTTTGTTTGGGATGTATAACAGTTAGTCCCTTGTGGGGTACATAATGTTGGTTGAAGCAGCATTCATGGAGCTTGCAGCAGGCATGGGAAGCCAAGTGTGCTTTGGGGCTGGGATGTCCCAAAAGGTAGCACGCTGCATTTACAAGAGTTGTGTCCCCAAACCAGCTGCACCATCCTTTTCCCCATATTGCTGCTGCCCTTGTCCCAGGCCTCACCCCAGAGTAGGACAGCATAGCCACAACAGCAACACGTTGATAATGCATGGGGCTAGATGTGATTCCCAAAAACCACAGGCAAGAGTCACGGCAAGAGAAGATGAGGCCTTTAGGTTTCTGCCACTCTTGAGGCCAATCCCCTCAGGCAAATCCAAGGGGATTTACCAGAAAAGGAGCCAGAGGTGAGATTGGTTGAAAAGGCATCTGCCGAGACCCAGCAGAGAGATAACAGCTCTGCTGGTAAAGAAAGGCAACTGCCTCTGATACACACTGTGCCTCAGGGCAGTTTGAGGTACCCTTTTGGACCAGACACAGTATAAAAAAGTGTTACAGTGAAAAGTAGTCCAAAGACAGTATTGTCTTCTGTGAGTTCAGCATTCAGACTCATAGTACAAAGCCCAGTGTTGTGCCAGATGGGCACTATGCCCTGCCAAAGGAAAATGACAAAGCAGAATAAAGTGAAAGTCCAGAAACATGTCCTGAATACTCCCGTAAGCCAGTAGAGGGATATGCTAAAATTTGCCTTCAAACAAACAGGAAGAATCCAACAGCACACCACACAAAACTCAAACCCAAGACAAAATAAACCTCAAAACCACCACTGTTGCTAAATATTTCAGCTCTCACTTCAGTAGCCTACAACGGACAGCTTAGTTCCCTGGGGCTTAATTATCCTTGGCTGAATGCCCCACCTCCAGCATGGCTGGTGGGCAACATTTCTGTGCTTAATTTTATTTGCATTTTCGTGTTGCTAGAAGCCAGGACAGTCTGTCACAAGGAAAACACTGAAGGACATCAGAGAGGAATACATATAGAACAAAGTCATTCAAGTGCATCTGTCTGATCCTGGTCATGATATGGGTCACCGGGCTTGGGTAATTTGATCATGCTGGCACATGCTTTTTCAGTGCAATGAACATAAAGCTGTCGTGCTACTGACACACAGGGCAGCACATCAACAGTTTTGAGCATTCTTCCCACTCATTAGGGATTTTTCTGGGTTTTGAAGATCTCCTTTTCTGGTTTTGTTTACAATCAAATGAACTTCCTCATGGGGTTTTCCTATCTTAAAGCTAAAAAAAATATATAATAAAACATCTCTTCAAGCCCTTAATGTGCTGCTAGAGTCGAGTCAGAGAAAGAAACATCCAAAACTTGGAGACAGCCAGAAAAAGCTCAACTTCTGAAGAGCAATTAGTTATTATTAATATAATAATAATCAGCAAAACATTGATATTTGCTTCCTTTTGCATTGTAAAAGATACAACTATCAGACTATAAATTGTCTTCACTGCACGGACCAGCCAACACACACACAATGAAACTGTATGGGGCATGCCTGTGTCACAGGGTTTGCCATGCAGTGAGAAGAGGCAGTACGGTGTATTTTTCAGATTCTGGTAGGGCTGGAGAGCAAAGCACTTAAAAAAATATATAAATCCAGAAGCCTGCACAGTTTGGTGTCACGCAGCTCCCTAAAGTGTCTATCTCCAGCTGTTGTGGGCTTTTTGAGTAAGCACCATGTGTCCTGCCAGAAAGCTCCTGTTAGTTTGATAGAGGGCAGCAGGAACTGGTTTAACGTTTCCAGTAGTAAATGCTTCAAAAAATCCCACTCCCTTTTAAAACTCTCCACGTCTGGTTGCTGCGAGCTTCAGAATCTGCCATGAAACCTCCTCTTTGGGATTTTATTACAAACCTGCTTTCCTCTCGAGGGACACAGAAGCTTGGAGTTGATTGTTTTCTTTCTTTATTTTTTTCCTTTGGGCTGTGGAGGTGTTGAGGTTATATGACCCAATTGTAAGCGCAGTCTCTAGTTGTTAAAGTGTCAGCAAAGATGACTACTGCACAAAAACCGACATATACATTAAAACAAAGCCTCCCCTTTATCTCAAAGATCCCCTCAGGTGCTGTGCGTAATCAAAAACCACAGGCTAATGAACTGAAGGAACACTTTCCTTGCCCCTGACATGCCACATCTTCCACCTGCTTTCTAGACATGGTGAAAGAACAGAGCACAGTATGGAAGGGGCACATAATGCCGTATGAAATTGAGTTGGTAAGAGAAACAGATGGGAGATGATGCAGACAGACATTATACAATTCTCTTTAGTCAGAAATCTGGTCTACATGCTGGTGCTGATTCCTATGTGGGGGTGTGTGTGTGGGGAATAGTTGTGAGCGCTCTTCTGTTCCACCCTGGAGAGTGAAAAGAGATGCTGAAACATAGAAGCAGTTCAACCCAGATGAACCAGCTCAACCTGGTGATGCCAGGTAAGCTGTTTCTGCAGAAAACCACACATTTTTTGTTTATGCTAGAAGAGAAATCCATCCTTTCTTGTCACACCTAGCACTGTCGAGAGCGCCCAGCTTGAGAAAAGTAGCTTTCCTTTCAGAAGACCCTCTGAGGAAAGCTGTGGGCCTTAATGTCCCCCCTCTCTATTGCCAATCCTACTAAGTACATACTCCAATGGGTTTTTGCAGGTCCTTGCTGAGGAAAATATATCTGAACCTAGATCAAATGTGTAACACACTCCAAGCATTTTCATGTGCCAGCCAACTGTATGCGTTTGAGGGTAAGCCCCCTGAGAAGGAGGGAAGGAGATGCCTCCAGGTCTGCTCAGGCACAGGGGCTGCTTCACCACCACTTCCAGTTGCTGCTATTATAACAAGTGAATCAAATCACATTTTCCTCCTCTCAGGTCTCTGGTAACATACTCAAAACATTCTCTTGCACACCTGCAGATCTGCACTTCCTGATGCATTCATGGTGAGAACTTAAGAGACTCAGTCTATGTTATTAAGCTTAATCCTACTCAGAATATTGACATCAGGGTATCTGGCATCAAGATAGTCCCCATTGCAGTCCTTATGCTATTCTACTAAAAAAATCACAGTCCAACAACCTCGGACCTCACCTGCTTGGTTTAATTTTCAGGTCTACCCCATTCATACATATTCTGTCGGTGGGAAGAACCAAGAGTCACAGCTCTCTGCCAAACTGCAGGAGGAAAGCAGTTACTTTTCAGGAATGTCACCTGGCCATGTGCTGAGCTGGCTGCACAACCAGCTCTCCCTGCTTAGCACTGTGATTTATGCAGGAGCTCTGGCTTGCTCCCGGGAGTGGGAGGATAGCACTATAGCTCAGCTAAACAGCATCTTCTGGGCAGGCTTCCCATAACTTAAGGTCCTTCTGTGCTATTCCAAGTTACAATATTGGGCAGTATTTATCTACAAATCATGTTTTCTAGGTAAATATTAAAACTGTATTTGCTGTTTAATGTCACTGAAGTGTTTAAAAGCAATTTTTCCTGACAATTCGCAATCCATTTTCAGTGATCACATGGAACTGAAACCAGGTGATGGTCACTCACATACTGCATGGCCATGAGCCTGCAATCCTGCCACATGCCTGTTTCTGACTCACCTGGTTCACAAAGACATTTCCAGCCCTCCAGGCAATGTCTATATAAGCATCTCACAGTGAATTAGGAACACATCTTCAGTTTTGCAAATCAACACCATTACTCCAAAACCTTCACATAGATAAGCAGCCACCTGCATTTTCCAAAAATGAATTTTATATATGCAGCATTTTTTCACTTCCTATTCAGTCTTCTACCATTTCAAAAATTTGTTACCTACTTAAAAAAAAAAGCAGATTCAACATCTGTATAGATGTGCAACACAACCCAAACTACTGCAGAAACTCTGAAAAGCAAGTACATTTTAAAGCAATGAGGACGGAACACTAGTAACTCTGCAAGGAAGAAGGGAAAAATACCATATCCAACTAAGCTAAAGGGGCTGAGCTCCTGTTTTTCTCTCTCTGAGTAACAGCACTGATTCCAGATGAATGTTTGAAAAAGCGAGAGTCAATACATTGCTACCTGACAAATATTGTGAATATCCCCTCACCCACTGTGGGCACACATTATTTCTTGATAACAACTGCAAATTGTTGACCTGGACATTACAATACATGCTGATAGCGACTGCGGATTTTCTTTCCTCTCTCCTGATGGGTTCATTTTGAAACATCATCTGTGCACTCTTTACTAAGTGGCTATTTCAGTATTCTCTATTTTAGCTGGTTTATATTTGAAGACTGCTAAGCAGTTTAAAATCCCTGAAGGGAAGATTGCTTTTTCTTCTAGTCTAAGCAAGTACTTCTAACTTTCTACATTTTGTTTTCCTGTGGACACCTGGGAACCGGTGATTTGCAATGGGATCCAGCTCCTCCTGCTGGCACAGAGGGTTGAGAGGGAGGTGATAAGACACAGTAATGACCTGGATAGCTCTACAGCCAGTTTCTCAAGCTGTGTCTGGGTAAGTATAGCTTGGAGCTCAGATATGACTTGCAGCTGTCTCTTCCTGATAAAAATGAAAGATTCTAGGGGAAACAGTTCAACTGGGATTTATCACTGACTAAGATAAAAACCCTGCAAATTCTCCTGTACTACAAAAGAAGTTGGAAATAACTTCTTTTTCCTATATTTTTACTTAAAGTAATGTCTAGAATATAAGTAAATTGAAAACTAATGGTGTGCAGTAGGGTTTCTGGCAAATATTTTAGTGATTCTCTGGACAGCAATCTGCTGCTCTGGGGGAATTTCTTTTTTATCACTGATCTTGCACAGCAAAAGTGATACTCAGGGACAGGAAGACATTCCCTCCATGTAACTTTACCAGAGTTATTCCTCAGAAAAAAAGGAGCTGCTACCACTTTCCCTTTAGCTGCTTTTACATCAAAGGGAATCCTCAAAACAAATCTAGTTAATTCCCCAAACCTAGTTGTCTGTGTGTATTTTATAGTTCTCTCTTTCCACTCCAAAGTTTTTCCAGTCTTATTTTCTCTCCTGTACTGAGACACAGCATGAAGTGATAATCTGTCATTTCAGGTGTATATGTATATGTATTGTAATATGGGCAAGTTGCCTTGGCAATGCTTTTTATAAAAGCACGGGCAAAAGCAGAGAATACCTTAAGGTGGAAGCCTGCACTTGATTTCCATTATGAAAACTTTTCTGATAAATACAAGTTTGTGCAGAAGATATAAAATTATGCTTAACACACATTTTTTAGATTTTTTTTTCCTTTTTTAAAAACACTCATTCTGTGTTACAGGCTATCCCTGGGCATAACTTATACAGAATGAATCCTCATAAAGCAGAACTAATTATATTTTGAAGTACAAGAGAATAAAGAAAAACATCTCTTAAGAACCCTGGATAATAATACAAAATCCTGCTGGGGACTAAAAGGGAAGTTTTATTGCAATTATTTTAAACAGGTAACTTTTAATCCCATGGAACAGAAATACCCTGAAACATTTATTTGGGTCTGGGAGTAAGGGAATGGACAACCAGTTGACATTTCTGAAGAGTAGATACTCTTCAGGGTTGAGGATCTTCAAATAGGCTGTGCACCTCATTTTAAAGGAAGAAAGCTTTAACTCCTAAAGATTTTCCAAATATTTATTTGAATTTCATTATCATACTCAGAATTAAAGCGTGTGGTTTACAGAACTGGGACACTTCTCTTGTCCAGTGAAAATTAAAGCAAAAAAAAAAATATCCATCAAGGTCAGATAAAAAAGATAAAATGCCCAAATGTCTGTGTTTGCATATTTAAAGGAATAAATCTAGTTCCTTATAGAAGGCTGATTAATAGTGTGCTGTCTAGCCCATATAAATCACAAAACCACCAACCACTTGTGAATGAATTAAGAAAACCTCCACTCCTTTTCAGAATATAAATACAGGATACATGGTGAAACAGAAAATGGCCTTCTGGCTTACTGGGAAAATCAAAATATCTGGATACCCATGCTTTTGCTTAAAACACCATAACGGGGGGGTGGGGGTGGTGGTGGTGGTGATGGTGAGGGAAGCTCTAAGTTTTTCTGGATAAATAATGTCTACCTGGCATTTAAAACCACAGGAAATGGACTGTGGCTCATGGGTTTGGATTTCATTGTTGACAGAAATTTGCTGTGTGACCTATAGAAGTCATATAAACTCTCAGGCTCAGAAAACAGGTATGTTAATACTTCTCTACACCACTGCTCAGGTGGCTTTGTGGTGATGAGTTCAAGTTAGCAAACATGACTGAGGTTCTTTGATGGAAGAGAACGTATTTTTGTTATGTTATTGGAGGCAAAGGTGACAGGATGACTGAAATAATAAACTTCAGCCCCAGGGACAGTTCTTGTGCATAAAGTGCGATATCTGGTTAATAAAGACTAATAAATGTTTGGTGTGATGATCAAAAGGCACTTCAGAAAAAATGCATTATTCGATTAAAACCATTATTGACTATAGATGGAGATTTATGATACCATCTCAAGTCAGTGGTTTTACTGAAGTAAGACAAAACTCCTTGCAATGATCTCCAGCCTAATAAAACTTCAGTGAGCTATGGAAAAGTTTAATGCCTAAATGTCAATTTTAAGCATAATGAAACCTAAACTACTTTCTTGAGCCTCACAGCATTTACTGGGGGGGGGAAGGGGCCTGCAGTTTTGCCCTGAAGTTACATAATTTAATTGTTTTGTATTAGTAAGTACCCTCTTCCTTAGATGACCTTTTCCTTAAATGGCTGTTGTACCTATACGTATATACTGGCTATTTTATTGCTCAGATTTTTTTACTGCTCAGATTTTTTGTCACCTTGATTAGGAAAAAAGCAACATTATGATAATCTATTAATCTACTTCTTATTGTCATGTATTGTACATGACTAGGCAAACTAAGCTGACTCAAATTCATCACTTTTTCAGTTTAGCACACACATCAGAGATCAGCTGTGATGTATTACCTGGATTTGTTGTAATGTGTGATGAGGAAGCACAGAAACAAAACAGAAATGGGGCAACCTTCTTTACATGACAGCGGCTGGGAATCATGTACTATAATGTACAAAAGAGACTGGGAAAGCTTGAGAACACTGTAGAGAGGTGGCCTTGAAAAACTGGAAGGCTGGTCCCATAGAATCATAACATAGTCACTTATGTGTACACAGAGGCACCAGGGATTACCAAGCAGGCAGGAGGTGAAGGATGCTGGAGGATGCTAGCCTGATAAAAGTAAGTTTCTAGTAGCTAAACTAATGGAATAATTCCTTGAGATGTTAATAATGAGCTCCATTTATTCTCACTGGAGCCACCAGCCACTAGAGGGAGGAAGAATCTAGTGCTTCCAATCACTGCTATTTATTACGCATCTACAATGTATTAAGTTTTTCCCAAAGCTCACCTCATGAGGCTTGCACGACCTTTCCAGTTAAAGGAAACAAACCTTGAGTTTACACAATTGGCGAAGAATGCACATAAGGACAAACTGCAAGGACTCAAAAAAAGGTGCTGCACACCTATTGTATTTTAGAATATATTCTGATCTGTACTGCCCAGATGAATTATGGACCTGATTTCCAATTAATCAGCATTCATAAGGCAATTTGCTTTCATAGCATTCAGCATATCATTACAAAAATTGTAGGATTTAAAGCTTTTTTATGTGCTTTAAATGAACGAAAGTATTTTTCTTGGTGACTAGAAAGGGCAGGTCAGCACTTTGGTGTTGATAAAGTTTCTGTACAGAAACTAGTAACATGCTAAAAATGTTACTTCTATATTCTTTAAGACTAAAGCTATTTGAAAGTAGAAACCAAAGAAAAAGCCAACATAATAATAAACTCTCAATGGTTGCATTACCATGCTCTTTTCACCATGGATAACTATGCTAACTAGCAGGAAAGAAGCAATTTGGGAAAGTGAAGGTAGCTTTTTGTGTGTAGTAGTATTCACTACTCACTGAGGAGAAGATTTTCAGTAACAGGAAAATAAATAAAATTATAAAGTTGTTTTTATCTGAAGATAAGCAAGTAGTTCATTAGGTAATTGCTAGATGTTTAGCAGGTCAAATCTTGGAGTTTTGCTGAGGGTCTATCAATCGTCATAGAATGGTAGAATGGTCTGGGCTGGAAGGGATCTTAAATTGACTGGAAATTCTGAGTCATGTTTCTTCCTTCAACAAATTCTGCTTAAGTTAACAGGCCCAGTACTGCCTTTCCAAACAGGAAGAAACCAAGCTTAAGCTCAGCAGAAGAAAATGGATTAATATTCTTCACAAAAAGAATGTAGAAAGGTCATGAATAATCTCTGTCGTGAGTATACTAAGGACTTGGGATATAAGGAGAAAACCTCCCCTCCACTAGGTCTTGTAGGTTTTACTGTCCCTGGCAGCACCATGCTTTTAATGGGTGACTAGGCCGCCATCAGTACAGGACCACGGGTGCTGCTGTCTACCCTCTCCAAAGGAGAGAAATAAGGAGACAATAACAGACAAATGTTTCTTGCAGCCCTCCAAATGGCTTTTCATCAGAAAATTCACAGGTTTTCCAAGAATAGGCACAGAGCATACAGTGGGAACCCCCTCACTCAACCAAACTGTGATTTTCAGTGTGTGTGGTGTGTTTGCCTCTCTGTGCAGCACATACCATGGCAGCTCAGGCTCTGAGATGTATTAAAATATCTTTTCCTAGCTCTATAGTCCTTCCCTATGGGGGAAAAAAAAAAGCATTTTGAGAATCCCTTCTGCTATAGTGTGAAGGGTAACAAATACAAAGAAAATTTATAGAGATGTGAGTGGGAAGCCATGCGTTAGTGTATGTAGGCAGGTCATAGAGGGAAGAGGGGATGTAGGAATAGCTGAAGGGAAGCATGCCTATCTATCATTTACCCCCTCTGAAAGTATCTGAACCACCTCTAGGACATATGTTAGCAATGGGTGTGGGCTGCATGGCAGTAAGAGAGGGGGAGATGCGTCAAGTTATGATATATCATACCTATGAATTTCAACAGACACAGCAAAATGCAACATGAGTTACTGTTACTCCTAGGAGTAGTATGCTTCCCTGCGGGCTTTCACACATGACAGGGTGAGCAAATACATACAGCAGGTGGAAAGAGAGAAGAGAGTATGCCGGCAGCAGGATGCATGTGGGAAGCACAGTCGAGGAGGAACTGCAGGAACTGACCCTTTTATCTCTGCTGAGGTCTTGCAAGCCTCTGAAGCGTTCCCTCCAGCACGGAAGTCTGAGGATGATTTAACTTCTTCCCCACACTGTGCCTTGCTGCTCATGCAGTACAGTGGGGCTCTTCCCAAGCATCTCAATGAGCACCAGGAAATGCTGCTGCAAGCCTTGCTTCAGGAGTACAAAGCAGGAGCTAAAAGCAAGGGGTCAGTGACTAACGGTGGTATAAGTATTTCTGCAACCTCTTTAGAAGGCTCAAGGATTGCTGCACTAACTGTAATCAATCAATCCTTGTGACATTCTGATGTGCAGGAGGTGAGCATTATAATCCCCTTTTTACCCAGAACTGGAGGCACACCATTAGCTGTGACAGATAAGGGGCTAGGCAGGGAGCAGCAGTGGTGGGGTGCCCAGCACTCCTTCCTTGTACCCTACTTCCGAGGCCACAGTTTACCTGCCATGGGGGCATAGCATGTAGATGTGGGGGCCAGATCCGCCCCCCCTCCCCTGCTTCCCCCTGCTACAAGAAAGGGGTAGTAGAGCTGAGGGTTTTGCAATTCAGTCCTTCATTTTAATTGCTTGACTGATCCTCCTCCTCCCTATGGGAACAACGCAAGCCAGGCACTCATTCCAGGTGCACCTCTTTATGCTCCTTTTAGACCTGAGAAACACAGAGCAGCCAAATCATACCTTAGAGTGCTCCTGAACTGTAATTAACCTCAGTATATCATTTTATGGAAGAGAAAGCTGTTAAATTTATCTGAATTCAAAAGAACTTGGAAGAACAGTGGCAAGATAAAGTTTTTAACAAGCAGCTTGATTAATTCATGGCAGAGGTTATCATCCCATTGTGCTGGGTAGAAGGCCAACATTTAAAACTTAGTATGTACTTTGTCAGGGGGAAGAAAAAATTTCCACAGCTCAAATTTTAAATGCTACACTTGAGACTTGTAAACAACCCACTGCAGAATCCAGTGGTGAGGACCCAAATCCCAATTGCATAGTATTCCCGAGGACTTTAAGAGAAACGGTTTACAATCATTTTTCTCTGCCTTATTCCCACTAAGTCTCATGCCTTAGTGAAAAACCCCAGTGTTGATTTCAAGTAGAGCGCATACCTCCCCATGGAGCGGAACGCCCTCCCAATGGCTATATCAGGCCTGTACTGGGTGCAGTGGGTAATCCAGGGAGCAGGGCAGGGGATTTACATTAACCTCAGATCTAAACTGGATCAGATCCAAACTTCCCATTCTGGCTGGCTTCAGTGCTGTCGATGACAGAAATACTGGGAGGGTAATGGCGAAATATAATATAGCATGATAAAACTGTAAGATTCAACTCAGAAGCAAGCTTTTACCTTGCTGGGTTTGGGGTTTTTTTTGGCTACAAAAGAGACTAATTTTACTTTTCTTCTCTAGAAATATTCTGAGAAGGGATCATATATTCTTTTAATTTTGAAAAATTTGTAAAACAAACTTGCAAATAATCAAGATGCTCTAAAATCAATGTTTTAAGTATTACTTTACATGTCCATTTTACTTTTAAAATATTCCTTAGAAATAAGGATTTTTTCTGTATGTATCATTTATTGACTATTATGCACATCATTTAAAGAAGGTACATGAAATAAAACAGATAATCTGAAAACATACTCAAAAGATGAAGAATCTTTGTGACATCAATGTCAAGCTACAGCCCTGGTTTTAGACAGCTGTTCAGGTGATTCATTATTTGTATGAATGTCAAATGGATTATTTTATTATTCTTTGAGCTGTTGCCCTTAAGGGAACAAGTTACATTAAATAACAAGCTATCATTGTATGGACATACTGATTCTGAGAACAGGGGAAGGAAATATAGTCATAACATGCAATTTCAATAGAAAATGAGGGCTTGTCAATCTTCTGCCAGAGGCAAAACAGGCAGATACTGCAGTCATGACAGAGACATAATGAATCTGATTAACTTCCCTGGAGAAGGGACAATTAGAGCTGATAGTATAAAGCCACTTTGGGTTGCATGCATGTTTGGCATGGGGAGCAGTGCACAAAGGCTGCATGACCACTGGTTGATGGCAAGGGCACCTTGGCTGTTGGGCTGTGATTGTGAGCTGCCCCGGCAACTCCTGTTGGGAAAACTGGAACAGGGAGCACACCCAGTTGCCCACGAAATCACTCCAAAAATAGCTTGAAGCATGACCGGGTGCAACTAACCATCACATGTATGGAGGTGGCAATGGAGAACCAAAACGAAGGAAGGCATAGCCACTTTCCAACACAAGCTGCATGCCTCCCCCACGAGGAAAGAGAAGGATCCAGGAGCAACAGAGCAGCTCTAGCTGGGAGTAGGAACTGTGTGATAAAAGAACTCTGAAAGACTCACAAGGGTGAAATTAATAACAGGACTAGTGAAAAATGTTAATAATTATATCACCACTGATGAAAATCTTAAGAGTGTGTTAGGATCAGGACTGTAATAAATGGAAGCAGACGATAATGCTACATACTCATTATTTTCACAGGTGTGAAATTCATTGAAACAGGAAATAAAATAAGCACTAGGGAGGTGGAAATATACAAATAGTTGATAGTCAGAAGGTCATTCTGTCACTTTCGCAAATCTTGACCCCTATAATGGAGAAACGATGTTTAGCTAAGCACTGAGGATTATCTGGGACACACAAGAAGGATGTGGACCTGCTTGAGTGAGTCCAGAGGAGGGACATGAAGATGTTCAGAGGCTGGAGCACCTCTTTTATGAAGAGAGTCTGAGAGATGGGCTTGCTCAGACTGGAGCAGAGAAGGCTCCAGGGATACCTGACTTTAAAGTGAGAGAGGGTAGATTTAGATTAGATATTAGGAAGAAATTCTTCACTGTGAGGATGGTGAGACACTGGAACAGGTTGCCCAGAGAAGTTGTGGATGCCCCATCCCTGGAAGTGTTCAAGTCCAGGTTGGACGGGGCTTTGAGAAACCTGGTCTAGTGGAAGGTGTCCCTGTCCATGGCAGGGGGTTGGAACTACATAAATTTAAGGTCCCTCCCAGCCCAAGCCATTCTATGATTCTCTGATTACTGATTAATATTAAGAAATCACTAAAAAAAAGAAAAAGAAAGAGAAAAGAGAAACGGACAACAGAAATAGTGACATAGTGCTGACATTCATACCAGCCACTGTCAGTCTAACATCTTTTTTGAATAAGGCATCATCCATGCTCTCTCAATTCACATTTTTTCATCATAGGTAACCAGCAATTAATTTGTGCCCCAAATAAGATGATCTCTAAGGGAAAGGGGGGAGGGGTGGGAGTGGGGGAAGTAGTAATAGACAGAGAGTGACTGCTCTGCCAGAAATGACATTATACCCAACAGTAAACGACTGAACAACTGCAGTGGCACAGCCTGACTCACTAGCGTTTCAAACAACTCTAAGCAACAAATCTCTGCCAAAGCCCTGTTGTCTCACAGCTCTTACAGGCACATGACTGAGATGAGTCCAACAGATCCTGCAGCAGTCTGAAATCCATGGCTAGACATTTAGATTGGACCCTATTGACTAGACAGTGCCAAGGTTTCTGAGATTTGAACATTTTTGTCTGCAACTTCACAAAGATGGTTGAATGACGTTGGTTGCATCCCACCAGAATAATGAAAAGAGACCTTTTCAAAGTCAGAAACTGCCCCCTCCCTCAATCCAGCTTTTATAAATGTAATTTCTACCACTGCTATAAACATAAATATTATGAGATGAAGTCATGACTCGGTGCTGTCATTGACACCATTTCACTCAGAGTGGTTGTAAGCTTTCTGCATTATGTATGTATCCTAGATTTTGAGATTTATGCAAAGTTCAGGACCAAATTGTTTATCTAATGTGATAAAAACCAAGTAGCAGTTTTAAGTTTTGTAAAAGAGTAAAAGTACTAAATTATGGAAGAACCGTGCATTCTAGCACATTTTCCAATTTTTGTTATGCAGGCAGTAATAAATATTGGTTATTACAAGGAAGAGTATTAATAAATGTCAATACTATGCCTATTTAGGTTTGATAAATTAAGAAGTAATAACTGTGAACATTTTTAGGACTAGCTCAAGGAGGACTACCTTCCGAAAGAAGTTTTTCAATGTTTCCTTTCAAGTGTAACGAAGGTTTAGCACAGATTTGCAATAGCCATTGTCAGATATGAAACGGGAGATTTATATACTAGTCCTGAAAGATCCAGAGCTTGCCTTCAGCATGATACATCACTGTCACAGTGCAGAGCTGCACAGACACAGCTCAAGCATGGCTGCCATCCCAACGACACCTAAAGAAAGGGAAGGATTTGGGTGCTCTGTATGTGGCTGCTGGCATTTGGGGATGACAAAACCAGTTACTGCTTTTTGCAGCTCCTGAGCTTGCTGCAGGGCAGCCAGGGCAGAGGCTGGTCAGGCAGCACAGCCTTTTGAAGGGGAATGGGAAATTGCCATGCAACTCAGCTTCAGATGCAACCACAGAAATGTCTCACAGGAACTCGGTAGCTGCAGCAAAGGTGCTTTAAACAAAAATATTTTTTTTCCACACCAGCAAATAATACAAGCAATTGTACAATACTTCTCTTATCTTTGTGGTATACAATGAACAAGAATACAGGCACAATGTAAATGTAAAAAAGTCTTTAAGGATTTTCCCTAGTTTCTCCCCTCCTGAACAGATTCATGACTTCTTTAGATGAGAGGAGATTTTAAGAAGTCAGGTCTGATTGGATGAAGTTCCATCCATGTGTATCACTGGGAACAGGGTGGTGTTTGATGCTGCCCTATTTCAGCACCTCTGCCACCAGGGGCCTTACACTTTATTTGTTTCCCCCTGCCCCTAACCTTTATCTCATACTGCAGCCAAGCCATCAGAGAATTACTAAAATAAGTTGAAAGTCAGTCCATCTTAGCAGTAATACAGACACAAGAAAATGCAAGAAAATAATAAATGTGCATCAACATGACTTGGATATTAAAAGTATCTTTTTGTAAGGACAGAACAATTACTTTCATGTCTCTCTCTCTCCACTTTGACATGATATAAATTAACAGAAGATCCCAAAGCATGTCTACAGAAAGTGTCCTGTAATTCACATTAAATCTAAAGCAAAATACAGTTTTTTTTTTTCATTTTTAATCTAAAAGGGATCCAGCATTTCACAGTGAAAGAATACTGCACTCCTAGCTGATCAGCACAGAAAATTGCTGTGAATAATGAACTTAATTATTGCTGCCTGTTTGCTTGTCTTGTTACGCTGGACATTAAGGACTCCAGACTGAATTTTGTGCAAATGCACATCTCTTTTTATGCCCATGAATTTTCTGCATGGCAGATTTAATACATCAACTCAGCTCCCCTTAGCAAACTAAACCAGATAGTACAAGATCATGTACCAAGAGTCAAGCATGGTATTGCTGGCAGAAGCCAGAACATAATTTCAAAATGCTAGCAATGAAATAACATTTCAAACACATGAGAGAACTGTGCAGCAGTGCTGTGGGTGGGATATCTATAGTTACTATTCAACATTAGGCCTTCAGGAATAATTCGGTCCTGATGAGAATTTTATTTTTGTATTTAAAAAATAAGAAAAGGATGTAAGAACAGTGATAGTGGGTATTTTCAATAGCCTGAGAAAGACAGGGAATCATAAAAAATAGGTCTGGAGGGGTCTTTCTGAGGTCATTTGTTCCCTCCTCCTCCCCTAAAGCAGGATCAGCAATACCTAAATTTGTCCTGACAGATGTTTTCTACCCTTTTCTTGAAAATGTCCAGTGAAGTGATTTCTCTTGGCAATCCACTCCCACACGTAACTATCATTACCATTAGGAAATTTTCCCTAACATATAGACTGTGTATGTCCTTGCAGTCTAAGGCAGTATTTCTTCTCCTGTCCCCACTGGATGTTATTAACTTCCTTTCTGAGGCAGCCTTTTAAGTAGGTAGGCAGAAATAGGGCTAAAAATAAACAAGACCAGTTTTGCACACAAGCATGCAGGTTGGCTGTGTAAAAACTATACCCTGAAAGAGATGGCTAAAAACCACATCTTGGTTCAGTGATTATAATTGTTTCTTAAAGCAAACCCTGGAAGTGCCCCTTACAGCAATAAACCTTGCTTTTTAAATCAGACAATGGGATGGACTTGAATTCACCAAAGTAATTTGCTGCAAAATGAATAAATGTTTAGAGAATTTTACCGAAAGAAGTTAAAAAGTTAGAAATCCTCCCTTTTATCTGTAGCTATGTTTAACATAAAGCTAGATCTTACACCAAGTTGGGGCAGATGACTAAATACAGGACAAGGGGTCATGTATCTAGCAATTTCAGCAGGTCAGCCAATAATCTAAATGAGGTTGCAGCTTTTCATTAACAAACTATCAACTTCCAAAACTCTCCTCCAGTATTACCAAAGAATCACACTAGCAAAAAGTGTTTTTTTTCGGCTGATGTTTTTTCATGTGTAAGTTAATTGTAACAGTTTAATTGCATTAAATTTCAGTAAGTAAAAGTACAAGTGAGGCAACAACAGTAGTATAGGTCACATGTCACAACACAATTCTGATATCTTAGAGAAACAAAAAATAATATTATTTATACAAATGTGACAATAGCAGCATAACAGGGCATAAGGGCACATGGACCTAGGTGTGGATTGACACAAGGGTGAATTTTATGATAGGATAAGCAATGTCTGCTAGCAGTGAGATTGTAATAGCTCAGGCATCTCAATTTCACTGCAAGACAAACTGGTGAGCATCACTCTATTCTATGATTCTATCACAGAAGTAGAGAGGAGGGGTGCCTGTCCAACCTATGTACTATGCAGTGAACTGTAAGAATGCTTTCTCCACAGAGGATTGTGCAGTGAGATAAGTGGGTTCATTTCTGTGCTGCGAACTATACATATCTTTGTGTGAGGGGACATGAAGCCCAGAAGGGAAGCTGCAATGGGGCACAAGCTTTCTCACATAACCGTCAGTGACATTAAGCATTAACTGACTGAACATGCTTTATATATCCATCACTGGAAAGCTGCAACTGTTTTGAAAACCCCAAGATCTAAGTTCCTTTAAAAAAATCAATACCCCCTACTCCTTAAGTATCATCTACAGAAAACAGATGTCAGCTGCCATAAAGAAACCATTGACTCCAGATGTATGACCACCTACTACCTCAAAATAAATATATTTTTTATTGTCTTGCCTTTCAAATTTTCTTCTGACTTACAACTTATTCACTGAACTTAATCATACCCGACATATGAGCCTGAAAAGTGAGAAACCTGTCCAACAGTTTCTCCCTAGCTTTCAGAGAGAAGAGAGAAGGGATTAGAGTAATATAAAGCTAAGTAATATATCACACATCAGTGACTGCAGGCTGGGAAAGTTATCACCCAAGCCAACAGTTGTTCCAGAATACTATTCCTTCATCTGCACGTCCAAAGCTCAGGGTGATGCTCTAGTCTCTTTCATGGGAAATTCAAAAACCTCACTCTTCAAACAAACAAACAAACAACACCTAAGGAAAATGGAAATAACTGTTTCAGTAGCTAAAGATTTGATGAAAATGAAAGAGACTGTAACATGAAACAGGGAAACACTGTACTGGAAACATACTGTAAAACACAAATAGAAGATTAATCAATCTTATTGCTTTTGTACTAATTAGGAAAATCATTGTTCCCTAATTGGAAGCCACTCAACAGGAAAAAGAAATTATCAAGCTTCCCTGCATGTGTCTAAAAATATTCACCAGAAGGAAGATGAGGTATTGCATCACCTTGTAGCTTCCCTCTCCCTTCCCCTTATCTGTGATCTGGGCCAGTGAAGTTAATGGGACATTTTCATTAATTTTAGCAGAATGAGGACAAAAAAATATGCTTTTGTTTAAATGACACCTTTTGGAGTTCTTTTGAAGCATGTTTTCATAATACAGAAAAACCTTAAAGTAAATAGGACCTCATTCCTAAGACCAAGATGGCTTTCATACCTAAGGATGTATGCTAGTGCACTGTAAGGATATCAGCCTCAACTGCTCAAATGCCAGAAGAGTCTAGCCAGTCTGTGAGGCTACAATTATCATTACATACCTTACCATTTACTTCAGTGCAGATATTTCCCAAGAAGAACATTTCAGAAAAGCTGAGAAAGTGGGAGAACCATCTCCAGAGTTTATATTGTTCCGTAGTTTTCTGAGAGCTGCATATTTCAGTTTGGTGACCCATGAAGATTTGTGCATACACAAAGAAATGTGTGTTTCATTACTATAGGAAAATCAAAGCTATAATGATCTCCAGTTTTGCACTTAATGTTTACCAACCTCCTTGCCATATGACATTTAATTTGCTGTGTGTTTACTGTAAAAAGCTTTTGGACCTTTGCTCATCCTTTCATTCACATCAGTCCCAGTGTCATGTTTGAAAACAGACAGTATGCAATTTTGCCATTAATTTCACCATTAATGCCCCATGGAAGTGCTCAATCCAAGTGGGATGGGGCTTTGAGCAACCTGGTCTAGTGGAAGGTGTCCCTGACCACAGCAAGGGGTTTGAAACTACATGATTTTTAAGATACCTTCCAACCTAGACTATTCTGTGATTCTATGATTAATTCACTCAGTCCAGATGATGCACTTTACCTTCCTAACAGTCTATATGGATGTCCCCATGTGTGCATATCGCTTTTCCCCTGATCACCACAAGTTACCACCAGACAAAACTATTTGGGAGCTTTGCAGACTAAAAGAACTATTTTGATCATAATTTCTTTAACTTTTGCAAGGATTAGGGGATTTCTATCTGAATCACAATGCAACAATGGGGTAGTTGGATTTTTTTGGCAGTCATCCTACCAGAGCTGGTCCTGCAACTCTGTCAAGCTTTGATTTGTAATATAGGTTGACCCTAGCTTGAAGGCTTGTCCGCCATGAACTGACCTGATCAATTCTCAAACAGGTGATGGAATGTTGGAATTCAGGACAGATAAATCAGATCTACCTCCTTCTTCTTGCTTTTGTCACTATTGTTAAGTTTCCTGCCAGATTCTGCCACTTAATTGAGCTTGATTATTTACTGTCATTTTATAGAATATTGAGAAAAATGGCACAGAGTTTTCCAAAACAATAATATCTTTAGATTCCCATAAATATACAAGTAGAAAGTACTTATGTTATTTCTGTTAGCACATAAAATATGTAAGCCTGAGTGTACACAAATAACATGCATAACTTTTGAGATATTATTGTTGGAATATCTCCAATAAAGTTAGGAACTGATTGCAAGTATTACTCACCTATGCAATAAATGACAGGAATACACACAGCTATGATGAGAATACCTTGAAAATAAAGATTTTTAAAGAAAAAAAAACTAATTTCTGTTCTCCCTTCTCTTCTTTTTACATGAATTCCATCAGTGCATCTCCAAAGTATCAAGATCATTGAAACTGTCAATACACTGGTGATCAGAGACAACAACTCTGAAAAAGGTTTACATAATGAAATATGAGTTCAAAGGTACAATACTACAACTGCATATACCCCCAAATCCATGTAAAATGTCCACAAATGGAATACTGTACTTCACTACTGTAATATTTTAGGAAAAATAAAAATAGAACTGCAGAAGACTGAAGTGGCTGAGCCCCCAAAGTAGAAGCAATATTGAGTTAGGAACCATAATCTGAACCTGTATTTTAGGCAATGAGTGTGGATGTAGTGAGAAGAGGAAAGGGATAGAACAAAGTAGGAAAGCTATGATAACAGGATCTTAGACCTCTTGTCCTCCACAGATATTTTTAGTCCTTTCAACATTCCTCATCTTTCAGGCTGGGAAAATGCTGCCATCAAGTAATATCTTGTGCTGATTCACCAGCTACTTTGCCCACTTCAAAGGACTGTAAGGGACAGCTACAGATCCTTCTCTGCCTTGCCCAGAGAGATCTTCATAACGTTTGCTGGAACTTCGTATCTTTCAGACTTAATTCGCTCTAGCAAACTTAGTTAAAGCTGGCCAACAAATTCAAAAGTTACAGGTTGGTGTGTGGACAGGCAATGTAATTGCATACTGAAAATCAGGCTAAACATAACCAGGGAACATACAGATAGTGAAGGGATATGTCCTGAACCAAGCTGAGCTGTAATGGAAATGTCAGTTATCTGTTGCCTGCACCTTCTTCAGAAGTTAGCTAACCTATTTTCCATCTGCTTATAAGTGCAAGATGAACTTTTGCCACTTTTCAGGAATGTGCAAGAAAACACCACATTTTTTTTATTTTTTTTTTTTTCCCCAGCTGGGTCAGTTTATCTGGACTGTGAAAGATTAAACACCAAGAGGATACTGCCAGCAAAGACAGAAAAAGCTGCTTACTTCCTGGTAGAATAATGAGAGCGGAGCAGCGGAGGTGTGCATTTCAAGATCACAACAAGATGTGCTTTGTTCAGAATGGTACCACAGCATTTGACACATGTGCTGTAACCACATGGAAACCGTGGCATGGGAGGAATGTTGTAGGAGGGAGATTGTAAGGTATAGCAAGAAAAATACCTCAGCAAAACCAGGAAAATAAATTTGCATTACATAAAGGAGATATGACACAGTTGTGCTGTTCAAAAATTATTCCTTATATAAAAAGAAACATTGGCAGTAATGAAAATCCTGCCTTAGAACAGTAGGCGCATGAGCAATTGTAGGTAGGTAGGTGGGAGGAACAGCGTGGGTTGTGAGACCAATATTAGACTTAAAGTACTCAGAGAGGAAAAGTCCCATAAGATGAAAAATCCTTTCAAAAACAGTGAAAGCAAAGGGGAACTTGTTTTTAAGTTGTTTGCTCTGCCAAAGATGAAAGTGAAGCCAACTAGAGACTGCATATAGAAAACAGAAAGAATAGCAGAAGAAGTGCAGGAGATTCCTGACAATTACTACTGAAGAAACATCACTTTCAAAGGTGCCTTGCTCTTCAGTGACAGAAAAAAATATGATTAAAGGGGTGAAATATCACTCAGCTTTAAGGTGTTAATAATGTCCCACAAGGACAGCTAGGAAGTCCACTAGTGTCACTAAAAGGCTGCTTGCTGACGAGAGTGGCTGTTGGCTCATTTCCAGGAAGCTCTTATTCAGGTGCAAATTGAACTCAAGTCAATAGTAAGCTAAGGATATAATTTGTTATCACACATTACACAATTGCTTGACGACCTATATTCAGTGAGTTGGGGGCCCTAATTTAGACTCTGGCTGACATGCCAGCAAAACTGTATCTCAGCTCACTCTCAGAGTAATCAAGGTAGCCCTGGGATGAACAAGCAATGTCATGGTCAAGGTCAATTCATGCAACTAAGGAAGTATGAAGAAGTCTGCAAAAAAGAATGAGCTTAACAGAAGCCTTCAATTCCCAGAGCAAGTACTTGGCTAGTTCTCACCAAAAAAACCCCAAATTACAATGTTCATCAGAAAAGAATAAAATCAATGCATAATTATATATTATACAATTTGTCTCTGAAAGTGGAAAGGTTTCCGAGGAAGAAATATTTCCACGAAGTATCATCATGGATTAAAACAAATACTTCTACTTCATCCCAATTCTTGATGAAAAGTCATTAAAAAAGAAAAGTTATCTCATATTTTGTCCTCTTTTGTGTTTTGCTACCATTTATCATTTTTCTCCTTCCTTCCCCTACCCAGTGATTTACATTCTACTTCTGCATAGCTTCAAAACGTACATGAATTTTACAGAGCACAGCTTAAAATCAAACACATTCCTAAGAGCTTTCCCAATAGGAAGGAATTAAAAAAAAATATATAAAATGAAGTATTTGTACAAGCACTTTGATGAATAACAATGACTTCAAAGCCAAACTCAAAAAGCTTCTGCTGCCAAAGCCCTCTGATCTAGCATCCTCTGTGGGTGAACAGTGACATGCAGGACTTTTTATTTTCAATAATAATTTGATATTCTTTTGAAAATATTATTTTTACAGAGAACAGGAATGACCAAGAGCAAATAAACTCACTGCGATAGATTGTACTTCACATATCTATTACAGAAATACGGAACATATGTTTCTAAAGTCTCAGAAAGAATAAACTCTGTGCCTGACAGTGTGTCCATGCATAAAGTGTGGCTTTATGGAGTTTGTGATGGTACATAACATTCATGTTCACCTTGCAGAGGATGTAATAACTGATCTCAGAGGAGGAGTTTTGGCTCAGGAAAGGATGCAGTAAAGTCTGCTGGATGATGAGAGGAATCATTGGATCCCTTGAGCAAGCACCATCTAGCTTATGAAAATCCCTGTAGAAAATGAGACTGCCCTCTCCTTTGGACACTAATGGAAAGACAGAACAGAAACAATTTATAGCTTCCCCTGAGACAAAGTCAAGCAGGCTGTTATGGGGAGTTGCAATAAGTCTGCTTTTTTTTTCTCCTGCTGGTCTATTCATCACTGATGTCAACAGCATGACATTCTTTACAAGGATCAAACACTTCTCTCTAAAATCTATTTTTCAGATAAGATATCTGGGAAAAAATGGGGTAGAGAAGGACAAGGAAGGAAGGAGAGGAAATTAATGAGGGTAATGCATAAGGAATTTTTTGTCACTAATCACACATACTAGAAGAGAGATACAGCGCCTTTTTATTTTTTCTTCATTTTAAAACTATAGCCTTAGGCAAGTTATACTAAAATCAAGTTATTTTTGGTTCTGTGAACTATGATTCACTATTATAGCTATGAATTTTGCAGAAGACAGACAGAAACAACCACTGATTTAAATTCACACTACTTTCTTTTATGGATATAATTTATTCTTTTGCTATAGGGGACCTCTCCATTTTAGAGTCAGAGTACAACACTAAAACCAAAATTATCCATTTGTGTAACTTTCATGAGAATTCAGGTGGCTCTTTTAAAAGGCCCAAATAAAACCAACACAAACTGACATTTAAAAAAAAAAACAACAAAAAAACCCAACCATAATTCCTCTTAACTTCCATACGTGATTTGCTCCTTCTCCTCCCAGTTTTGGTTCTATTTCTCCACAAAATACATGGCAACTGAGTGAAGTAAAGAGTGGAAATGATGGATTTGCTTGTTTACAGACAGTCATTGTTCTTTTAAATTAAATGTCAGATGTTCTTTGTTGAGTTGCAAAGACTAGTTTAGGGCTAATTTCACATGTTGTATATAAATAAATACACAATCATGCAAAGCTTTTGCAGGTCAAAACTATAATTCAGCAAAATATTTAAAGAACAGATCTATTGTACATACCTGAATACTCACATAACACTGGAAGGTTGAAATACTTTGCAAATTCAAAGCACAGGTAGTAGGGTCTCTCTTCAGAATAACATTGAAATGCATTCCTAAATCTACTCTTGCTCAGAAAAAAAAAAAATCCCAACCGAAAATAAGCATGATCAAACATTCTTAAGTAAATACTTTCCTTAATTGGTACCCAGAAGCAAAGAATAGAAACAAATAGCAACAGAAACTGCACGTCTTAATGGAGAACTCTATATGACGTAGTAGAGCACTGACTTACTTGAGGGTGGTGAGCTCTGTGAGGGATGGCTGGGTGGCCTTGAGATAGCTCTCTCTCCGTGCAGCGATCTTTGGAGATGGCTTTGGACTTGTGTCTGAGTCTCCACTGTCATCATCCCCCATGGCTTTGATGTAACTGCCACTACGCATTCGTCGGCAGGGAATCTCATCATCTTTCCCTCGTGGAGTGTATCCAGTCCATTCATCTTGAGGGACCTAAAGTGATAAACACAATTCTCTTATTAATACGTCCCTCCCTGATGTAATTGCACAGCAAGATTTGAACGTGCTAAGCCACAACAGAGACATAACAAAACCTCTCATGGCCAAGGGTCTATTCTTAACCCCATTTGGCCATGGGTTGCTCCTTGCAGTGGAGGCCCACTTCTCCCCCTGCATAGTCACAAGCATCTCCGGAGTTATTTGCTATTTTCCGCTACTTATCTGGGAAGTTCTAGCTAACGTGCCAACACAGAAGCCTCAGTTAGGTCTAATACCGTGCTGGACAAACCTGTTTTTTTAGTGGTTTTCATTAGAAGTATTTGCAAACCAGATCAGGGTATTTAGTTTAGCTTAACAAATCAAACACCTCTGGTGAGGCAGAAAAGATTAAATACAAACCTCTATATCATAGTTTTTTCAAACAGAGTGTGCACTGCTACACAGACCAAGATGACTTTGGTTCAAGACAGATTAGTGGAGCTATGCACTAATCATCACAAAAGTAGGTTTGCAAGTGTGAAATTATACTATTATTGCTTCTATAGCATAATTAGCACCACCGAACACCTCCCAGCTTGCAGGGATCCTCCTTTTGAATTATGTTAGCCTGAGTGTCTGAGTCATACAACTCTATTCCCTTCTTTTTCTTCTTGATGTACATTATTTCTCTTGATCTGAAGTAAGTGCTATACATTCCTTGCACCAGAAATCTAGAACACTGGGAATGTGCGTTCATGAGATTTTGGTACATAGCAAGAGGACAGCCCAAGAGCACAGTGCTCTTGCCTACCCACCCTCTCCTCTCCTCTGCTCTTGGAGCTTCTGGCCATTGTAAACGAACACCCTTCTCCTTCATGTAACAGCAGAAACAACATGCAGTGGAGAAGGGTCCTTGAGGGAGTTGTTCTAAAGTTATTTTTCAGAAAGCATATTTTTATAACAAAGGTGAAACTGCAAAAAAGCTTTTTAGTTACACATATTTTGTGTTTGATTTAAATAAAAGTAGTTGAGAACTTTCAGATTGCTATTTTTCTGATTTTTAGTGAATCACTCTCCAAAGCAAGCTGTAGCTACAATGCTCAAAAACCCGTACAAGCCATATTAAAAAAGGAGTCTCATATCTAAGTTGCTCAAATTTGTCCTGCAGCGTATGAATAATATCATCTACAAGAATAATTATGGAGTGCCTCTTTTCTATGGAAATTTTGTTCTTCAACAACATCTATCTTCTGCTGAATATCTTGTGTATCCAATGCTTCACAGACTACAGCCATAGTATTTACATGCCAGCTTGTTTACAGAACCAAAACTGAAACACTGGATTGTTTGCTAACAGCTTAGCTGTTGATTCCCACTACAAACTTTAGTCCAGATGCTTTAAGGCCTTTCAAACGTTACTGTCAATGTAGGTCAAATTTTTATGGCATTTTATCCATCTACAATGATATAAACTGTAATCCAAAAACTCACTGTGCTACACAAATGAAATAGAGATATTTAATGGTTCTAAGCATTCATGGACTTATTGTTAATCACAATTAATTAACCAAACTATTCATAAATCATGTCACTGTTTTGTTTCCCGCTGATTTCAAACCCAAGACCTTGCCAACTTTCTTCTTTCATTTACTCTTCTTTTTACTGCATCATGATTTAGATCCTTCCTTGAACTTCATGGCTCAAGCAAGTAGTTTGCTCTTGTACTCAGTCTAAGTCCTCTCTCTTGGTTAAGTCTGGGTTTGGTAAACTCACTTGAAGCTTTGGCATTTTCCTCAGAGGACTCAAGATTTAGTCCTGGCATTGTATTCTACTTCATGTATCTATAGAAAGTAATTGAAGAAATACACTTAAAACACTTAAAATTTTCTTCTAGAAAAGGTTAGGACTCTAAGAACTGCATTATTACAGACTGAGAGTAATAACAGAACCCACTGAATATGGGACTCTGACAAACTTCTGTGTGCAATAAAGAAAATAATGAACGAACAAACAAACAAGCAAACAAAAAGCAGCTCCAATTCCATGGTTTCTAAGTTTATGCTTAGACCTCAGATCTGGAAAGTTAATGCTTTCTTGGTGTGTATACGTCTGTATACAAATGAAGATAGTATTTGGTAGTGGGTTTGATTCCATTTGTGACATAGAAGAGTATGGAGAATTTTATACTCCTCCTGTAGCCATTTATGACAGAGGATAATACTTTTTTCATCTTTCATCCTTGCAATGGCTCTAGGCCAACAGCATCATCAAACAGTGGAAATACAATTCTATATTCATACCACTTCTCACACATATTTTGGAACCTACAGCTCCTGCTTCTCAGCTTTAAAACCTCAACTTTTCAAATCACTGACATACAAAAAAGAAGTTAACACACGCTTAGTAAAATCAAGCTCTGATGACATTTTGATGACATGCTCAGGCCTTTGGTCAGGAGTTTAAAACTCCTTAAAAAGTGTATTTGCAATAAGTTTTCAGGCAGATACTAGACAGCTAAGTCGTATTATGTAGGAAACCTGTAAATTCTCTGAGGACATGCACTATAATCTGTTTAATATTTTATTCATCATACTTTAACTAGTTAAAGATCGGTGCTTTTTCTCATGAAAATAAATTAGTGAATTATTTTTTTTCATGCACTAAATCGGATATGTTAGTATAATGTTAAAGTTGGTGTCTTTGAGAAAAAGTTAAGGGTGTTAAAGTTACAATGCTCATACAGCACCTATAGTTCGGTCAAGTTGAACACTTGTGATTTGACAAAATAACAGACATACTGTCAGATGTAATGCTGTAGTTTATAGGTGACAAGTGATGAGCTATAGTTGCTGTAGGCACCAAACCCCTGGAATTCTTAAGTTCTGTTATGAGTAAGTCCACACATAAGTACAACACCTTTTTTATCCCAGAACTTCTCAAAATAATTTAGATACAATAGGCTAGTTTTTTAAATCTGGTTGCAATGAATTTTGCACAAAACTTCCTATTTATTCACACAAACACTGTGTGCCATGATACGCTTTGTATGCATCGCTCTAGCTTCACGACATAAGATGCGATTGGAAGAAAATTTCCAGTTTGAGCTCTGCTCTGTCCATGAAATGAGCAACCACTGAAAACCAGCATGCTAACTTCTTAGCAGTTCTTCCACCTTTTAAACACTCTAGAAGAAATAGAAAGCTGGTCACATACACACCAGGAACAAAGCAGTCTCAGGGAGTGCCACAAACCTACTGGGTGTTTTTTTGTGCTGGAAGTTACTTTCATGCCCAAACTCAAAGGAAATAATATAAATGCAATCCAAGTTCCATTACCATATTATGGTTTTAAGGGTAAACCCTGTACAAGCCAAAGAGAAAAGGATGTCTACGGTTATGGTTAGGAAAAACATCCAGATTCAGAGACCTGACTAAAATATCAACCCAGATATGCTTCTACTTTCAGTTACCACTTTGAGGAAGTCAGAGTGCTTGTACGAATTCTCTTGGCTGCCTAGACATAGCTGAACTGGAAGAACATAATGGATATTTGTTAAAAGGCTATTTTAGTTAAACAATTTGACCAGTTTTCTTGCAGATATTTAAGGCTGAGTGGGACTCCTTTTTTTTTTTTTTCCCCTCTCCTTTTTCTTTTCAGGAAGGTTTCAGTATTTAAGAGAATAGTAGGGAAAGAAATTTGGGTCCAGTTCCCTTTTATCTTACTTCATTTTTAGAAGAGTCATAAACCCTGATTTAAGAAATTGGAGTAGGAGAGATCAGTAAGACATCATGTAACTTGTAGACAGCAATTGCAGCACTACTTTAGAAGTAGTATATTTTTGCTTTGGCTATTAACAGTTGTAATACTTTTCACAAAAGGATCTCAGGGCACTGTCTGTATTATCTGAGTAAGACAAACAAGTCTTAGGGCTTAGCATTTCCTTTCATTGTACCTATTTTGCTGTTTTAAAAGTACAGCCAGATACAATAATGTCTACATTTTAATATTTCTGTGCCTAGAGTCAAATACCTCAAGCAATATCTACTAAAAGAAGTGACCTGATTTTCAGAGAGCTTTCTCTGGTTCCTAAAAGAAATGGCTGAAACAACTCATGCAGACAATGCAATTTACTGTCACATACAGTGCTTCCTATCATGGAAAAAAAATAAAACATAAAGCCTTCTCAAAACCACAAACTGTGAAAATAAAATTGATCGCATTATTTCATGCAGTCATTTTCTATACATACGGTACTGAACACTCTGTAGTGTGTTTCCTTCTGTTGGTTTGGAAAATGCTGGGAAAAAGGTCTATGTGAACCTCCATCTCTCTATTTTTTTCAGTCAGGAGGTCTGCACAGATTTTCCCCACAAGCTATTATTTTGTTTGAATCACCACTATTATGTCTTGCAGGATCACGTACTATACTGCACTCAAGTGCATATGTACAGTATCTGCTGCCTTAGAGGATTAATGGCATTAAGACGGACATACCTGAGATAAAGCTGTTTCATGCTTTTAAGAAAATCATATTATCCAATTACTTTAGCAATACCATTGTATCAGTATCAGATCATCAAGCAGGAACATCACATGCCTGATTGTTTTTACTCTCAAGAAAAAAAGGGAAGAGCTAAACTCAGATCTAACAATGACCTTTTTTTTTCTTTTCATTAAAATAGAGCTATTATTATTCACACTATTGGAATAATAGAGATCCTGGAAATATTTCATTCTGCAAATGATCTTTAAGATCATGTACAATTCTTTACAAGCATAAAAATCAAGAGTGCACTTCACTTACACACAAAAGCACAGTGAAATAGAACACATTATTACTTGAAAATACACACAAAAAAAAAAACAACTCAGCAAAGGCCCCTGAGCCAGGCAATTTACTGAAACTTGAGACTTCAGCATACACATTAGTAAACTGTTTGTTACAAGTATGAAAGCTAAGCTTGACTAGTTTCTTTCTTCTGATTACACGGTAGATACAGGATTCTTTTGCAAACAGAACAGGCTATACAGATAACACACTGCCACCAGCCAACATTTTATCTAGATTCAGGTTCATTTAGTGTATAGATTATCTGTCCTAACTTTTAAATTTATGTTGCTCTGGAAGTGTTCGCACTTCATCATTATCCAGGCTAGAGTGTCTTGTCAATTCCTTTAATACATTTTTTGATATGAAGGAACTGGGTTTTTCTAATAGATAGTCTAGGTCCCCAAATAAAGAAACTAAGTAAACAGGCATACTGTCTCCCCACTTTTCAAACATTCATTTCAAAAGCTCACACATAGTGGCATGTAAAATACACCCAGAATGTAAAGACAAAGGTAAACTCCCATTTTTTATTCCATTTCTAAACAATAAAATTAGAATATCTAGTTTCCTTCTTTCCCCCCCCCCCCCAAATTGTTTAACTTACTTACCTTACTGGATGAAATAGCAAACAGACTGTCTCTATAGCAAATTAAGTTCATTACTGATCTCTAGTTTGATTTGGTTTATTGCAGCTGAAATCATTAAAGCTTCTCCCTGTGCTTTGCCAAAGCAATGTGGATGACTACAGAAGTAAACACAAGGACTGGAAGGAGTGGCTAACCATCGCTCACAGCAGTAGACTTGTAACTTTAGCTTTCTATTAGTATGCAAATACTTAATGAAATGAAATCACACAACTGAAGAACAATGCTTAATGACTGCTCAGTGCAGATTTTCAAACCCATGTAATTTGGTTTTCTTAGCCGTTATTATGCCTCTTCTGCGTGCTGTTAAGGAAGTTTCAATTGCCATCTTCCACTCACCAAGCCTATTCCTAGCACTCATGAATACTGAATTAATCAGACCAATAAAGATGAGCAGCATTTCATTCTATCAGTGTGCATGTGTTAAGAATCATTGAAGTATGCAAAAAAGGGCAAGCCTTAGAAATCTTAAAGAACTATATGTTTAATAAACCTCATGAGTTTGCAAAAAGGCAGATAGGAAGGTTGCTTCTATTTAGGACAAACTTAATATGCTTAGTATCTGCAGCCCCACTTGTTTTACCTTTTTTTTTAGCTATTTCAGCAATCAAGTTGTATTATAAATTAATTTCATTTAGCTGACTCTATATTTTTTACACATGAACAGCATTAACAGCCAAAAGACCCTTTCCAAGATGGAACATTATTTCCTCAATTCTAAATGCCTGCATCTTGCATCATACCTGAACAAGCAGTTCGAAGAACTACAATCTTCCTTCACATAACAGGAGTTTGGAAAGTCTGCTAAAACAGTATGAATTATCATATAGCAACTCAATAGACAAAAATTCTTCAAATAGTGCTCCAGTTTATGACTTTCATTCACCAAAAGGTGCCCTGACCACTAGCTTGGCAATCTGATTCACATCTTGTTTTACGAAGAGGAATGTGCATCTCCTACACAAAACAACCACATCTTGATTCCAGCTAAATTTTCTCCTGCTTTACGCATAAAAGTCCAGACCAACCATAAAAAGGACCACATGGATACAATGATTCCAGCCAAGGGCCTTGCAAGTTTGCCACCCCCAAACGCATTCCACAGAAAGGAAGCCAAACAGCAATTACCACATCTATTAGCTGAAGGAAACATAACTGAAGGTCATATAGTAGCAGGACTCTCGGTCAGGACCTCAAACTAGAACTGCTTCAGTAATACTCATGGATGATCTCTCTGTGGCAGAGGGCAGACATTTATTCTCATCTTTCTCAATTCCATTGAAGCTTTCAGTGCAGAGGACTATAATGAGATATGGCTCTTTGCCCAAGTAAGGATGACAGGATGACTGTTAACATGAATACCAATCCTTGAAAGGACACTTTCAATCACTAGCATTGGAGAAATGTTCCCTCACTTCTAGGTACCTTATTTTGGGGTGAATCAGTTCTCTCCCTAATCACTTCAGCAGCTGTATACAGTGACTAGTTAGCATCACATCCCAGTATTGATAAATAAGATGTCATTTTAACTTTCTTTCACTACACATGACGATAAGCCCATTATCAATCAGCCAGCAGGAAACTGGCTTGTGGATGGAGAACCTAGCATCCTTGGGAGAAAATGGATGTTTTTGATGGTGGGGAGAGCATTCTGAGAAACAGCCCTTATACTGTTTCTGTTGGTTGACTGTAACTGGATGATCTCTGGTGCTTTCCTAATGTTGTGCTCTCACAGACAGCAGCTGTAAGTAATGCAGTTAAGTTACCACTTCCAGCTGGCTATTAGCTTCTGTCAAATTTATTGGACAGTGGACAGACTTCACTGAAACTTCCACAATGCTTTCTTTTGGAATAGTCAAATTTATTGGACAGCAGACAGACTTCACTGAAAGTTCCACAATGCTTTCTTTTGGAATAGTCAAATTTATTGGACAGTGGACAGACTTCACTGAAAGTTCCACAATGCTTTCCTTTGGAATACAACAATGAAATACACCTGTGTGAGAAGCTTTCATTCAGTCCAAAGGAAACTTTCCTGGTTTCAGAACATTATAGCATGCCTTCTCAGTGATTCCAAATTGTTAGGTCTGCTCCACAGTAGTGTCCCACTGGATATCAAATCAAGGTTATGGTCTTGCCTCTCATCTGCTGGAAACTGAATTGCTAGAGACCAGGAAATCTCACAGATTTCCTACCAGGGTGATTGACAGGCTGGGGTTATGTCACTAAAGCAAAATTAAACATGAATTTATTTGCATAGAACACTCAGAGATAATTCAGAGACTGTCTCTGGAAGCCCTCCACCAGAACTGTCACAGTGTCTTATCCAACTGCAATGCACATTGCTTAGCCTTTGATGAGAGAAATACGTTATACATCAGAAGCCCAAATGAGATAGTCCATTGCACAGCCTGAAAGGACAAACAGTACACAATAAATTCATGTTCTTGTTGCTTAATTCACTAGTGACAGAAGCTCAGCTGTGCAAAAAGCAAAGCACAAGAGCATTTGTAAGGCAGAACAGAAAGTGTGGGCAGCTGCCCCCGGCTCAAACCTCTCTTCCGGCACTGTAGTATGTCCCCACTCAAGATCTGTACTGCAAATTCCATCCTTGAAACAAAAGCAAACAAACAAACAAAACCAACCCAATAACTGGATATAGGGGAAACACTACTTGTGACTTTGTGCTGACTGAGGAAAATATATCACCGCTCAGTATTTTTTTTGCCACCTACTTTGCATATCTCCACAATAAAAGTTAAGGATTTCAGCCTTGGATACAGACTGAAATCATCCTCTTTGCTGGGCTTGATTTGCCTTGAAGATTTATTTTTTTTTTCCCAGTGAAATTACTGAAAAGCGTAACATTAGAGCACTCCAGATACTTAAGGCTATAGAAAGGAGTCAGATCTAGGACTGAGTCAAATCTAATCCATAAAGGAACTGAAATCTATACCAAATTATGTGCAGTCATAATTTTCATAAACATTTCTGATATACAGTATATGTAGCATTGTGTCACCTAAGTATGTTGCTGGATCCTATATGTGGATTTGTACGCTAGCTGCCAGAATTAGGTTCATTAATGGATGCACTATTAGAATGTAGGGATGTTAACATAATGAACCAACAGGAATTCAAGTTAATCCAAAAAACTAAAAAAATTAGTGCTGGTATACTCAATACTAAGAAGTTACAGAATGGTTATAAAACTAAAGCATAGAAAGTTATTACCTAAGGAATACGGGCAGACAAAATTGCAGCTAAATGTTAAGTACTGCCACTGCTGTAGAACAGCTCTTAGTGCTTAGGTGGCCCGCATTACCGCATTACTCAGACACCAAAGGTCAGTCCAGGTTTCAACTAAGTGAATGAGAAAACAGTGAAATACATGGCAAGATCATGCTCACCAATTCAGCCGACAATTCCTTTTTTATAAAAAAAAAGGAAATCAAAGGACTGCAAAGATGAGGAGAGTGGCTATATGGAAATACTCTCCCACATATCTGTCTTATATATCAAGGGTAGGATTCTTAATATAGCAATGGGTAGATTTGCAGGCAGGATAAATAACCAAGATGTAGGTTCAATGGAATTATTTGTTATTAATCTATTTTTTGTAAATAAGCTATTTTGTGTTTCATTTCTATTTTCCAAGTGCACAAACATTTCGTAACTTTATTCATTATTCATATTACTCGTCTTGCAATTTTAAAGCTGAAGTAAGCTGCTTTCTGCGAATGACACTTTTTCAATGTTCTTAGACATTAGTTTATTTTAAAATTAATGAAAATTTACAAATTTCAAAATATTTTTAGGATTATTCCATACCTGGAAGCTGGCCTAGAATACATTTTAACATTTGACATTTTATTTCACAATTGTTCAAATTGGTTCACTAGCTTTACTGAGAAGTATGTTTCATATGAGCTCAGTAAATTAATGTTAAACTTTTACTTCAATATACTTTGTAGTTCTGACTAGAAAAAATAAGGTAAAATAATGTATGCTTCATTCAATTGCAATTCATAATGGAATTTCATAAGAGGAAAACAAGGCAGGTCCTTTGGTATATGAAAAATGGAAGATCAATATTAATGAATATTAAAATACAACTTATATATAAATACATATACATGGAGATACTGAAAATCTAATATGAATATGGTAGTTGTGACAGAAATGCAAACACTACAAACGAGGAAAAAGTAAAGATAAACTGAAAATGCAGATAGGCTTGCATACATAAGCCCAGGATAACTGATCTAACATAAATTGCTGTGCCATAAACTTTGTAATTGCCATACTGTGTTTAAAACAATCATATGACAGATACTGGTCCTTATTAGCACTCTGACACAGGGTGATGCCCTCTATTTGTCTGTCCATGGACACAGGCAACAGAAAGAGGTTAGGGTTGAGCAGTATCTCCTCAGAACCTGTGGACATGCCTTGTCTTCAGAGTGGAAAACAAGACACTTGAACTGTTGTGTCTCTTAACACTACACATTATACAGTAATGCGCATTACAGACAATCTTTACACAGGAAACTGAGCACAGTATGAACAGAGCCCTTCTCCACCAGAAAATGTTTATTACACCTGGAAACTTGGCTTATATATTTTTTTATAGTATTTCTCAGTCTCCCATCAACAGACAAGTAATGGAAATATGGAACCCTCACCTACTGCTCTTCTGTTTTCAGAAGTAAAATCTCAGCCTTTCATCCTCTGACACAATTGACTTGAGCCTCATCAGATGGGATCAAAAGAAAACATATGACTGACCCACATAAGAAGAAAAGAAGAATAATACAAAAAAAGTCATCATTTTATTTTTATCCATTTTTTAAACAAATTGACCAAGGACAATCAGAATAGTAATTATCAGGGAACACTGAATGGCAGAACTATAATTGCAATCAAAATTGCAGTGTATTGGATACTCTATTAGCTTCAACAGTCATGAATTCATAGAAAACAAGTGTCAAAAATATCTACCTGTGTATTAGACCTAATTGTTTGCAGAAAAAGACTGCATTTTGTCTTCAATAGTTTTGTTTCATTTTATTTTCTTCCAGAGAAGATACCAGAGAAAGAGGCTGTCCACTGCTTCATAAATTATTCTCTCAAGGGACTGAAACCATTTTGAAGAATTTTAAGAAAACACAAACAATTCCTTCTCACTTTCCTTCAAATTAGTCCAACTGTAAACCTGAATAAACTAAAAGAACTTTCCTGAAGAAAGAAGCAGCTCAAAACTAAGGACTTTATCTTTCTACTATGCAGCTCCTCATTCTTGAAAGTAGAAATACAAGAAAAAAGAAAAAATACAACTTCATTCCCAAAACGCAGATAGGAGGAAAAGGTTTGCTTGACAGTCTTTAGACTAGTTTGGTAGCTAATATTTCTTTCTAGAGATGCACAGTGTCGAGACAAGCCTCCCCTAGACCGCCAAGGACAGACACTGTGCCTCAGCACCCAAGCTGGAAATGGAGCCTGCCAGGGTAAAGGAAGACTGTGCAATGCAGGAGGGCTCTGCAGTCAATCCAAATTCCAAACTATGAGAAATAAGCCCATCTGTAACACAGACTACTGCCAACTCCTTCCACAGAACAGTTATGTGGAAAATACCACACTGAGATAATTGTTTGTTATTTCTATGTCTTTACACTGAGAATTCATCCAGTTACTTTGGTGATAAAAGCCTTTACAAGCAAATGTGAAGTCAATGTCGCCTGTGATCTCTGACAGATCTACCATGATAAAGAAAATTCCCTGAATACCCAGAGTTGAAAGAAAGTCACTCCTTCGTTGAATTCAGATACTATAACAAGAAGAGTTTCGCATTAGCAAAATAGCTGCTCCTTTCAAGGATCAGAGAGTTTTTTGTTCTGGACTATAAACAACAGCTTAAATTAAAAGTGAGTTGATAAAAGCATCTATTTAACAATTAGTGAGTTAAATAAAGTAACAAAGCAGCATCATAACAACAAAATTAAATTATTAGAGTTGTCCAGTTTTGTCAAGAATTTGAAGCTTTAATTTCATTTAGTGCATTTCTAATGGTTCTAACATAGGACACCAGCTTTTTGGTACAATGATGAGAAGGTCATCAGGAAAATAACAGATATACAGAATACTTCTGCAGCCTACTAATGGAGTAATACTCTGCTGCAGTTAATATATAATCATACTGCAGGACAGCCAAAAGGCCTCAGTTAGGTTCTGAGCCCCATTGTGCTAGGCACTGTGAAAACACAAAAGGGAACAAAGTCCAAGCCCCAAAGGGCTTGTAGTGTAAAAAGATTAGTGATACAGTGAAGAGAAAGGCAGTCCGATGCTTTCAGAATAGACTGACTTTTAATATCTATATCCATGTGTCATTCTTTCAAGCTGCCAATAGAGAAGAATAATCCTGACCTGCTTTCTCAAATCTACCCTACCATGAATATTATTTCCAATGTTAATCAAAGTCTGGCTAAGGTTTTCCTTTTATTTATTTATTTATTTTTTAAATTTATTAATGATTTCAAAACAGTTATATTTCTCTGGCTTTTACAAACAAGCATATAGTTAGAAAAAAAGAAATTAAATTAAATGAAGCCCAAAATAGAACTACCAGGGAGAATGGAAAACACAGCGAGAATTTAGTTATTTGAATTCCTGCCCTTCTCAATTGTTGGACATATTTTCACATAGACACAGATAATGTCCTCTAATTCCACTTCAGGAGTCTATTCCTGTCAGTTAAACATTATCTAAAAGTCCCTATGGAGGTGTTCATTTAAAGCTGATGCTGGCACAGTTTTTAGCGCTTTTCTAGCCATCTGGTCACATACTGAATTGTCAGCTATTTTCTCTAAACCTGAGAGGAAGCCTGAAAGAGTAAACAAAAACATCAACAAAAAGCAATCTCAGGGTCTAAAGTAACCACAACAATCAAGGCTAAATTGCAATTTCGTCTGACTCACAAATTTCAGACAAAAGAAACTAAAGAGAAAAAAACCTCCCAAAACTCAAAAGGTTGCAACCCGAAGCTATTTTGACACCCCCCACCCCGAGTCCACCTGCCCAGCTGCAAACACATCCAAGCATTCATATTGCCCCCTCTCCCCCTAACCCGTTCTCTATTAAGAAAATACAGAGATCCATTTCTTTACATTTAAAACTTAGAAACCAGGGGCTGGCATTCAAAACTATTTTGCATGCCACTCAATAAAACCTTTTAACATCAATTTTTAAATGAGGATGCTTCAGTCCTACGCTTTCTCTGCATACTGACTTAAACAACAGAATGTGGAAGCTGACTGCCTCATTTAAGCACCCATTATGAGAAAACTTGCTACAATTTCTATACAAATAGACAAGAGTCCCACTACATTAAAATGAAACCAAATCATATTAGCAAACCTCTTTTTTCCTCATGGTCTTCTCTCTTCTCTGAGCAACGTTGTTCCATCTTACACACACACTTAGATGTGCCATGAGTGCTTCGTTTAAAGTGCATAAAAGCTATTCACAGCTCTCCTAAGAATGAAACAGTTTTAAAATTTTCTGATCCATGTTCCTGCCACAAACATTCACCGGCAGTATGATAGCTCCAAGAGCAGACATCTGATTCTTGACATTTAAAGATACAATACTGGTGAAAATAGTGACGCTGTATTAACTGCAAACAGCTTGTGAGGGAGTAGGTGATGTACTCCTAAAATGTATAATCAGAACAAGTAATAATTTCAACCTTTTGATTTTTTATTTTTGACTCAAAGCCATGAGAAAGAGGAATAGCCAGACAAACAAATCTGGACACGTTACAATAACTGTTTTATGAGAATTTATATTCTATGGCAAAAAGGAAAGTAGGTTGTTTTCCTGATGGAGAAAGTATTAAGGTACATCAAAATTTCTCAAAAGGGTCTCAAAAGCTTTCAGAATGAAATAAGCAGTAAATGAAGGCAAATCTTGAAATTACAGAAATCAAAGAATTTGTATCCTAGTTACATTCAGTTAATTGACATTGTAATGCTAAGCACAAGCACTACAACATCAAATTTCCTATACCCCTACTGTGACTGCCTTATAAAGTCAAAAGGTACGCAGAAAGGTCTTATTTTTCCCACAGGAAAAAATTATAAGCCTGTTCCAACATGAACTGTTTCTTTGAAATAGTGAATGCTTGGGGGGAAAAAAAAGAAAAAAAGGAAAGAAGAAGCAGGTTTATTTTTAATTTCAGCAGCTTTACCCCTTGTCTGATGATCAGTGACCTCTTGGGAAAGCTGAAATATCAGAGTAAACCCCCATCCCCCACAAACACCTTAGACAAGGCAGAGCACACTTAACAGTAATCAGTTCTCCACACTGTACCTGGAGGTACTGACATGACCGTTCCTGTTGACACGTCTCTGCTTTCACCACTGTCTGGTCCATGTTAACTGATGCTTTCTGGTAAACTTCACGGGCTCTGCTCACTGTTAATGTAGAGGACCAAGAGCTTTTCTTCATTAACTGGGAGTCCAAATTCACAGGCAGGTTTGCACAGGTAGAGCATTTGACATCATTATTGCTTCTGGATGACTTCACAGTATGTTCGCTAATAGTGTTATAGGCTTCCATAAAGTATTGGGAAGAAGAACGATCAGGGCATCTTCCCATGGTCATGACCCCACTGGGACCATGATAAATACAAACATCATTGTCCAAGTTGTCATCTGAACTCCACCATCCTGATGCATTGGATCTGGGCTTACCTTCTGATCTCCTTTCTTTACTCTTGCTGCGCTTCCCATACCTCATCGTCTGCGACTCCTCTGGACTTGCTTTGCTCCCATTGACACTCCCCTTGGATGGTCCCTCCAGTGAATGTGACTTAGTAAAGAGCTTTTGGACAGAATGAACCAGATGCCTGATCCTCCCTGGGCTGTCACTGCGGTGCTCCATGGCAGTCCGCTTGTACTGCAGAGTGTGGTAGCCATCCCGATTCAGAGGCAGCTGCCGCTCAAACTGGTCCAAAAGGTTGGCAGGAATGCGGTTTGTCTTGTTGGCAGTTCCATGGGGAACCAGAGCACACTCATCCTTGAGTTCATGGTGGGAACTATAATGCCTCCGGGGAAACGTGCTGCTGGCAATCTGATCATTGTAGGGCACCATGCACTCTGCCTGAAAAGAGTTCCTTTGAGTGTAGTAAGGGTGATCTGCAGGATGGGGGTCCACCGGATTTAACAAATATGGCTTCCTGTCTGGGTGGTGTGGCAGACTGTCACACGGAGGGTCACAGGCAACCCCATGATGATGACTACGGCTGCTAGATAATCCCTTCATCGCTGATGAAAAGCAAGTCCCAAAGTCATCTAATATGTATGGCTATGCAACAGGCAGATCTCAGAGAAAGGCCTAAAAAAATGAAATACAACAGAAGCCATAAGATATTCGAGATAAGAGGAAAATCAGCATGTGCATGTTTAGCATTGTTTCTTACTGTACTTATAATTGTAATAATCATCCTCTGACTATTTTTATCCCTTAATATTTGCCATGTCCATCATAGTGATAGGGGATACCTAAGCAATACACAGGAAAAATATTTTTTTCACCAGCTGGAAAACATGCAAGAAAATTTTCTGATACGAAATTCACTATCGTTCATGAATTCACAACGAGGTAAGTATCACCACCTATACTATAAAACTTCAGTCCTGAAAACATTCATGGGCGGGGACCTCCCAGGAAGCCTTAACTGCTCATCTGCATGTTTTCAGAACCAAATAAATGCATTAAAAAAGATCATGCCCCTAACGGATCACTTCCTGGGTTACTCTGGACCAAATACTAAGTGTGGTTCAGTTAAGGTAAAACTGTTCCTTGTCTTAAATCCACATCTGTTCATGATAAAAGTGCAATTTACTTGATCTCCATGTTGTCTGCCTAGACCCCAAGCATCTCAAGACTCTATGAAAACATTATTTCTGTAAGCTTTTCTCAAATTAAGAATAAAATAATAATACATGGCACTAACTGTCAAAATTAAACCAAACAAACAGTTTAATAACCTATATAATCAGGGTTGTTGTAGTTACTGTTTATTATTCTGATAATGCATGGCTTGGTTTAATTTTACATAAATTTTCAGAGTATCAAGTAGTGTTTAAACATCCCTACCTACTCCTGCTACCATTAGGGGAATTAGTATAGCCAAAACTTGCACACTGCTGTAACAGTGTAAGGGATTTCAACACTCAACACTTGATTGCAGTTATTTGGCCTTGAAGTGACTCACAGTGTTATGGACTAATGGTTGCAACAATTTGAAAATGAAATCTTCACCGTAAGTGATATAACCACCACTCTGTTTGAGGCCAGATGTCCTCATTTCAGCTCTCATCATTAGCAAAAGTCTGGATACAACTGCTACTGCAACCTCTGAGATGTTAATGCGTAAATTATGCAGTTTTACATGTGGCAAAACATTCCCATGGTGCTGTCTCAGCTCCTGATGGGGAGAAGACCCCTTAGAGGATGATCTCTTATGCTGCACACAACTGAAATGGAAGTCACTCAACTACTTTATTTCTTTCCAGCGTGGATAGTTGCCTAATACTTTTGGAAATGAGATCTTTTTTTTGAATATGAATAGACATGTATCCACAGTTTTCCACTATGTTCCTCCAGTGTTCTCTCAGATAAAGTTCATGTTTTAACAGGTTGTGGACGATGTACATGCTGGCAAATTGGGAAAAATGAAGTTTTCTGAAATAGCACTAAGTTAATGTCACTCTGGAAAAACAAGCTCTGCATTTGATCACAACAGGTTTTATATTTTCTTCTGAATCTGTGATGAGCTGAAATGGAGGGTTTTTTTTTTTTAAATACACCTCAAAGCTACTTTGGATGTCCTGCATTTCATTCTCCCTCACTGGATCCCAGCAATGCAGAAAACGTTCATTCTCAGGAGACTCTGAATTCCAAAAGAAAAGTTTTCAAAATACCACAAAAGGCACTTGAAATATTCCAAATGGATGAGCTCCCTGGTTTACCTGAAGAATGGCCAAAGGCACTTTTAAAAGCACAAAAATAATATATTTAAAGAGCTGATTTTTCAGTTATACTGTAGTGACAATCCTTATCATTTCTAAAGAGCATTTTACATCCCTACAAACTCCTTTAAAAGTATGATCTATTAGACTGTGTAACAGCAAAAAACCCAAAGGGATGTAGATCTATTACTTAAATCATCGAAAATGTGATTTGACCAACAATATCCCATCAAGAGGAATACCAGTAAAGGGTATAATGACCAAATAAAAATACTTGTGTCTCTGGTGTCTATGAATATCCTTCACACCTAAAAGGTTTGTGGAAACAAACCTTCAGCCAGTTAATTTTCATTTAAATGTATTTAAATCCATAATCAAGCAATAGTCCACAAGATGGTTGATAAATTATCTTAGGACTAACCATAGATTAGTGCACCATGTAAGATAAAAACAGTAAAACCTTGCCCCTTAGATACGAGAAAGACATGGAGAAGTACAATACAGTGGGACATGCACAGAACCAGTGATTTATTTTCATTTTTTTAATTATCTGAATGGCTATGAAGTTTTTATTTTAGCATACTGCGGAAAAAGAGTATATGTAGACAGACAAAGAACTGAAAGGACCAAGCATATACAGAATAATGAGGTCATAACACGCACAGGGGACGACATGGAATTATTAAGAATATTCAGTCTTAATATACTGTTAGAGCAGAATGGCTTGAATGAGGAAACACTTGATCTGACTTCATAGCAGCCTTCCAGTATCTGAAGGGGGCCCAAAAGGATTGTGGGGAGGGACTCTTCATTAGAGACTGTAGTGGTAGGACAAGGGGTAATGGGTTAAAACGTAAACAGGGGAAGTTCAGGTTGGATATAAGGAAGAAGTTCTTTACTGTGAGGATGGTGAGGCACTGGAATGGGTTGCCCAAGGAAGCTGTGAATGCACCATTCCTGGTGGTGGTCAAGGCTGGGCTGGACAGAACCTTGTGTGACATAGTTTAGCGGGAGGTGTTCCTGCCCATGGCAGGGGGGTTGGAACTTGATAATCTTAAGGTCTTTTCCTTAAGATTCCATGATTCTATGATTCTATGACAGATAGTCTGGAACAGAATAGTGTGGAACATTTAGAAGACAAAGTTGAGCTTAAAAGGTACAGGTATGGTTTGACCAATGACAACAGCAATGTCACCAGCTGTGTTTTGGATGGACTGGCAATAGAGATGCTAAAGAGAATGCGCAAGTAGTCTTAAAAAGTGGTAAAGCATATGAAAAGTGTCATTTGTCTGTACAGAGAGAAAGGCACACGTTTTCCATAAATTGTGGAGGAAGACTGGTTAAGCACTCCTATATGAGCTTGAATGGCAAGTAGGATGGTGGTAATGTTTAGGAGAAAAGATAACATTTAGTTCTACACCCATTTTGAGTCTGAGCTGTCAAGAAATCTTCCATGAGGAAGTACTGGAGAAAAAAGCAGAAAATAGGTTGATCTGCCTGAGAGGAATCAGATGAGCAGATACAGAGAGTAACAGAAAAAAACATTCTTGTGAGAGCAAAAGATCACAGTCACAAAAAGATGATGATAAATCTTTGCAGGAGCAGCAGATTTGAAAGAGGAGGGAAAAAAGAAGTAGCAAAGACCAGAAAATTACAGAAAAACCCAAAACAAAAGGGAGCAACCACCTGTGTAACAAAAAGGAGTAATAGTAAAGGCTCTAAAACCTGTGAGAGATTGAAGTTCAGAGTAAATAAATGTTTATTCACAACTCTCAGACTTCTGTATGCATTACAGGTTTGGTTTTTTTTTTTGCTGCAAGAGCATTGAAAACATTTATCATATGTCAATTGTGATAAAAGTCATGAGTATTAACGATCATATAGCTTCATTTTACCTTAATTATATTACTGCTGCTACATTATTGAAAGCATAATGGGTTAGAAAAAATCCCCAAGAATGTGCCATACTGCACCCTCCAGGAATGGAAGAATAAGTATAATATGTGCTCACTAAAGAAAGGGGTGGTGTTTTTCTTAAATATTTAGTGGACAATTCTGCACAAAAAAACCCAGTGCAATTCCTAGGTCACTTTCACACCTCAGTCCTGCTTTAATATGTTCATATATGTCTAGAAAAAAACCCCAACACACCAACCTACACAGCATCTAGTTCCATCAGTATGTTTTTTTAATATGCGTTTTTTTTTACCATGATTGTGTTGGCTGAACCTATCAGTGTTTAGTGATGAACTATCAATGTTTAGTGCAATTAACAGCTGGAGACAGGGCTATCTGATCATGCAATGAATAGCTTAGAGGAAGACAGTTAAGATTTTTATTGCACTGATATTTTTTGGCCATACTAGGAACATTTGATTACTCATGGAATAAGGCAAGATAATTGATGAACATACTGCCTATTAATAAACAGTGGAATTAGCAATTCTGTGGATAGCAGACGAAACCCACTTGATGCAATAGGAATGAGATGTTAAATAGACACAGCATTATTAGGCTGAAGAATTCTTATTACTTTCAACATTCATGTTGCATTTGCTTTTTTGTTTTTGAGGATGCCCTGAAGGATATGAATATACTCATCCTTGCTGCTAACGTGGTGTCCTTAATGCACAACAATTTGCTGAAATAATTTAGTGGTTAGAAAAATGTGTAATTAAATCTTACGTAATTAAAGTCAAAATGCATGCAAAATAACAAACCTGAATGCATAAATTACCTACACTTTACAAGCTCGTTTTCCCTATATTGTCTACTCATGTGTTCCAAATTTATTCATAAAACACATATCCAAGAAATATATTCTTTCTCTCAGATATATGTGAAAACTTCTCTCTTATAAAAGATGTACTGATATGCAACATAGCCCCTCCATTTTTATTTTACAAGACTGCAGAATTAAGTTTTTTATGTTTTTACAGGAAGCTGTGAAAAAGAATTAGTTAACAAATGCTTTCAAGAAAATAATGCATACATAGGAATACAGAGAATAAGCAAATAATACAGGAGAATGTAGCAGGTAGAACAAAATGGATAATTAATAACTCAGAATGACTAATAAAATAAAAATAGCTTATGGCCATTAGTGACTTACAAACCTTCATAACTGAAGTGTCTTATGGGATCAGTATGAAGAGTCAACATTCATAATTTTCTCTTTTTTTCAATAATCTGGTTATGTTGTAGAAGTACAATATTCAGAGCAATGCAAAAAGCACAATACAATGTGTAATAATGTGGAGTGTAAGGTAAATAACTGCTAAGATAAATGACAGGATGGCCATGATATCTATGCCAAGGTGTGCAGCTTAACTATAAAAATGCAAGTAAGGCATATATGAGAAACAGCCAAACATGTGCTTGGAATTCATATTAGATGTATACAGAAGGAAGGCAATGCAATTACATTATGTGTAGTTACCAACAGAGACGCTGTAATACCCAATCCTAACCCTAACAGAGATGCCGTAATTAAGCATTGTCAGGACTACAGCACCTTAAGTCTAATATCCATGTCTGTTCATAAAAAAGGAGTGAATTATGTTGACTTTTTGTTTTCATTTGGTGAACACGGTTCCATTCAGTGAGTTAAGAGGATACTTCTGAGTCCTTGGTTTTGTGCCAGGACCACAAACTGCAGGGCTGGCACACAGGTGAAAGGCAATGTAAAGACAAGATGCCATGTATGTACAGCTTTGAGACAGGAAGGCATTTAATCATGCACACAAACTGAAAGACACATTTGGACCATACTGGTACTTACATCTCAGATCACAGTAGTCTTTTCAAAGAAATGCTGTGTTACTGTTTGAAGTGAGAGGACATAAATTGAGCTTTCTGGAAGTACTATTTCTGGTTGTGCTACCATTTATGCTCAGTGGTAAACAAAGAGAGGTTCTAATTCCCATACTGAACACCAAAGATTCTCAGCGTTTGCTTATTTATTTACTCACCCACTATGTAAAGTTGCCAGGGAAATTCCTTTCCTCGAATCTCAGACTTTACAAACACATGGAAGGTGCATTGATGCTGAGAATCAAGCTTCCAAACGCTCCTCATGCAGCACATTGCTTTATCCCAAAGGTCTTGATATTTTACAGTCATTCTGTGTGGCCTTTTCCATTAATAAAAATCTTGACATTGATAAAAGGATACATATTCTAAAATGCCTGTCTCCATATAATTTATTAAAGGTGTTCAGTCTCAAATTATGATCATAAAAAAAGAAGTCTCAAATTATATTCCTAATCTGTTTTGGCATGTAATGTGAGAGATACGGTGCCTTGGGTAAAACTCTCAAGGGAATGTCTGGCTTTTGCTTCCATGTCAGCAATCACACCAGGCAGGTGACACTTACAATATAATTTAATCTTGAACAGTGGATGGGGATTCATAAAAGAAATGTTTTGGCCACTAACATAAACTCACTCCAGGGTCATGGGCAGATCAATAAGGGGGAGTAACTGGGGAAAAAAAGGAATTAAACTCAAGAGGAGTCCCTTGTGAATGGTATGCATACAGAAAAAAACAAGAAGAGAGGCATCCCACCCACAGTGTCATAAAAATGGATGAGGGGTGTTTTTTTTTGGGGGGGGGGTGTTTCTTTTTTTTTGATCTGCATCCAACATTCTTTAGTTTGCATATACGTGTGGTGGCAAGTTTCACATTTACATTCAACTACTATTTTCATCCACATGCTTTTGGTGAACAACTGTGGTGGTCAGTGCCAGGGTAATATGTGCCTTGAGGGTTTGGGCTTGGATTTATTTTCTTCATCTCTGTGGCTAATAGCAAGTTGATTCTTCGCTAGGAGTGTCACTAAAAATGTAGTCACTAAAGGAACCTGACATGTAATTAATCTCTGAGTCATATCTATCTACATTACAAGGTCTGCAAGAATTCTAGCAGTAATATGTCTGCAAGATTTTGACACAGTCTGATTTTTTCAATCCGGTTAGGAATGTGGCTGGCAATACAAAGGATTGCATGCAAAAATCTTGGCTCTGCAAGTACAAATACAAAATTGTGATCATCTGTTCATCCACTCTCCTCATCTGCACACACAATTAACAGTCAACTTTTAAAAAATTCTGATCTGCTCCAGTGATTAATAATATACTGTGTGATTAGACTGCTCATGCCTTTTCTGTGGGACAGAACACAGACTGTCTCTGATTTGATGAGGTACAGCACATCAGCTGGAGAGCCTGTTGTGAATTTCACTGCAAATTCCGAACCATCAATCAACATCTTCTCCCAGAAAGAAAACAGCCAGGAGGTTATATCTGTATAATGTGCATGTAAGAGAATATATTAAATTGATTCCTTTGATAAATGTTGTATAGTCAGTATTTAAGCACATACCTCATATACAGGTATAGATGTTGCATTTTATCCTTCTAAGTGTGTAGGGTGATGAACTTTATGACCTTAAATTTTTTATTTTTTTATTTATTTTTTTTTTTTTTAGCAGTACTTACAGTTTGTTTCTAGAATGCTGTTTGGGCCGGAAGAACAGTGAAAGGGGATGAAAAGAAAGTTCCAAAATTTGGAACAAGGTTAACACATACTTAGCTCATTTGCTCTCTTTTGGGTACCCTACAGCGACACCCAAGTCTGCCACTCTGGAGACTTTTTACTTGCTTTTCTCACAGAAGATTTCTTAAAATTAAAGGATTACAGTCACTACTTTCTAACAATTACAGCTAATCAATGTAATTTAGACTGCTTATATTACTCAGGATTACAAAAGGAAGCACGTATTAGGGACAGGCCACACTTCAGTGTAGCAGCGACATTTCATAAAAACATAGGGACTAACATAGTGGTGTAAAACATATAGCATTAAATGACTAATAGAATATGGAAATTTCAGGTATGTACATATAGATTCCTATAAGCCAGTCAGTTATGAATGTCAAAGGCTTATTTTTCTAGTAAGAATGAGATGTTCAAAAGATAAAACCTACATTCAGTGTGTGCACTGTACTTTTCCTGTGAAAGTCAAGTAAATTCATGATCTGCAATGTGGTCACATTGTGGAAATGGACATCCTTGTACTAAAAGAAGCACTTTATTCTCACTGCAAGCATAATAATGTGACCAAGCCAAGGAGCCACTATCACATATAGTGACTGTGTGACAGTGACCTAATAGAAGCTGTTAATCTGAGTCAGACATTGCACTATTACATAATCCTCAGCTGCATGGATCACTAACTTTTTTCAACCAGTTCTTTAAGTGCTCTGCAATTAGGCAGCATGGTACTTTTGCGACAGGAATCAGTTAAATTATTACCTGAGCTAAAGGCTTTCATGATCTCAGGAGGTTTTCTACACATATCTTGAAATAACAATATACACTGTCAAGCCAGGCAACTGGCTTTTCTTAGCCCTATGCACTACAGTCCAGTCAAGGCACACCATAAGACAGAATCCATACTTTTTATTTCTGTGATGGTAGTGACAGTCTGATTATGTAACTTTGCTGGTCTTGACCAGCAATTTTCACCAAACTGCCTCTAAGCTTTTTATTCCTTACTGTTTAGAAATTAAGATAAACATTATTTCAAATATTTCTTTCTCCACAAAAGCCACTCAACTCATTTTAATAAAACATAGTTTTACATGACTCTTTCTACAGCTTACTCACAGACCTTGACCTCATTTAGCAGAAACAGAGATTGATTTCCTTGGAAAATGTTCTTCCAAGTACACTGTGATCTTTTAAGTCCAAGCAAAAGTGATAGATACAAAAAATATAAGCATCAGTCTCTATGCTTGCAGATGGTCTCCCATCTTGGCTTTCAAGTAGTAGCTCTATTTGAATGGTGTTACCCTCAAAATCTGCTGTCACCCCCAGGAACTAATGAAAATGAAGAAAGAAATTACAAATGTTTTAATGGAGAAACTTCATGGAAACCTTAGTGGAACATTGTGAAGATATTAGTTCATGGAAACCTTACAGGAGCATTGTGAAGATGCTAGTTTTGACAGGATGACACTACAGGGCTTATTGATCTTCACAGCCCATATGCTACCCACACTAGCCCCACAAGAAAGCAAAAAAGCCTTAGTGAAAATATCCTATATTGTAACTACAAGTAAGAACTTCCTGGAAAATCCACTTCATATTCTTAGTGGTATTATGGAATTTTGACTGTATAAACAAATACCACCACTATGATCACCCCGTGTGGTCATGGATATGTTTCAAATCCTGTGTACTCAAGCCAGGTTTCTCCAGTGATGGAGTAGGAAAAGATATGAGGCAAGCAGTGGCAAGAATGTTCTGCTCATATCCAAGGACAATGAACTTCTGCATGGGAGAAAACTAATTCTTGGAAGAAACAAAAACCCTCTCTGAAGGTATGAAATAAAAATGCTTAGCAAGCAAGTTGGAAAGGTCATTGGGTTGAAGACAACAGTCATGCTTAGATCAAAACTTAACCTTAGTAATTTTAACCTGTTCCTTCCAGCTCAATCTAAAAGTAAAAATCAGCAAACATAAGCTTGGTTTGGCATAGACCATGAAGCATCCTATTTAAAAGGCAGAGAATAACAGAACTTTTATAGCTCTACCCTAAAACAGTGCTGTAACTTCGAACTTTCTGAGTTCAAGGTTACAAAAAAGAAACCCCAAACATAAAAACTAAACCAAAACCTCATCTATGCTGTGGTATATAAATACAGGTTAAGAAATTTATTCACCTTACTTTTGACAGCTGTAGAAACTGATCAATATTTGTTGTCACATAGTAGATGGAACAGAAATAATTTCTGGTTTTATAGCAATGCTATAAAATTGAGTTAGATTTGGTGGAAGTCTTAACCACTTGTTAAAATCAACTTGTCTCACCTTACCTTTACTGGTATAAAAATAATAAAGAGAAAAAAATGTCTTTTAAAGGGAAAACATTTACTAGAAATATTTTTCATGCATCTCTGGTTATGAAGAAATTGAAATAGGATCAATTTTGAAAATGGACTATTTTTCACAGAATTCCATGAAAAATGTTTGTTGCTATAGAGTATTTGGGAAATAAACCTGAATTTATGAAGAATGTCTGAAAAAATGACTGGTACTTCCAAAAAGCTACCTAAATTTATCGAGTGTCTCACAGAGTACAATGTGACAGCAAAAGTAAGTGCAGAAGTCTGTGAGAAAAAGGTTCTTCCCCAAGCAAGGCACAGGATAGTGGCTGCGTCTCCTCTGGGAGGGTACTCTGCCCTTGAGCAGAGGCCACAGCTTCTCAATTTCTGCTTTGAGGCTTCATTCAATTCCACCTAAATGACAGAACCACTAGCTACATCTAACCTATAAATTTACAACAGCAATAATTTAAAAGCTTTTACAAAAACCCCATAACAGTAACTTTGAATTTATTTGGATATGATTTTGATTGAAAATATAAATAATAAAAAAGAGTATCTCAGATTTTTCTGCTATTATTTATACACATGTGATTCATTGCCACTGTGTTCATGTGCTCTTTTTTTTTTTTTCTCCATGCATTATTCAGAAAATAGATAAATATATTCAGTGGTCTGCTTATACCTAGAAATAAGTAAATTTAAAGATTAAAAAATACTTTTGCAAAGTCTATTTTGAACTTTCTCATGTATGTTGAGGTATACAGACAAATGGCAATATGCCAAGAATCTGATTGTTACAATTATGCTTATCCTATTAAGAACCAGAAAATAATTCTATTAACATGAAGGTAAAAATCAAAAGAAAGCTCTATTACTGAATATGAATACTTCGAATGAACCCCTGCTAATACATTAAAAACTATTCATAGAAATAAATTTTTCAGAACACTGAACATGCTTTAAACATTTCAGAAATGGCTTTCAGAATAGCTTTTAAATCAGGAAGAGGCAAAAATAACTGAAAAAAACACCATTAAACTACTCATTGCGAATAATAGTCTGTCTGATGCTGGACAGCTGAAAAGGAAAAATGAATAAATATGCTGATAGCTTGAGTTGCCCAGGTCAGCTTTGTAGTGTCATGGAATTTAACTGTGATTTATACTTGACTGACTGATTGATCTCTGCTTCCACAGTCTGATCTTTTATCACTTTGGTGAGGTCACACTGGATTCACTCTGAGGCTGTGACACATGGTGGTGGCACCCTCACATTAGATGGCACCTAAAATGCATGCATGTAGTTCATGTGCATGTTAGAAATTCAGATCTGAAGATGATTTCTTGTTCACTGTATGCATTCTGTACAGAAGCTCATCACAAATCATTGTGCTGAGATACATAAAATAGTAAATGAAAGCCTTACTGTTGAAAGATGACTGACTTAATCAGCACATCAGGCATTTATGCACTTCACATTTCACTCTTTGGGGCTCAAAGGGAATATCAAAGCACCAGATTCTCTTATTTTATACTGGCCTTGACACAATGTTGCACACTGCTGACATTAAACACTATAAAATAGAATAAAAAATAGAACTAAAATGTTTCTTTCTATATAGAATCAAGAAGTCATAATCAAGTAAGATATAGAAAAGAATGTTTCTGATTCACTTGAACTTTGCTGAAACAGGAAAATCCGAGTGTTGGAAGGAAAGAGTGGAATAAAAAGGACTAAATGAAAAGAAGGAAAAGGAAGTATGTGTTTATTTTTTTTGTGTGTTACTATTTCTAGCAGTGCCCCAATTGCTACAACTTCATAGATCTCAACGGAATTACTCCTGAGTGAGACCAGCATGAATATCATGAAAGTGAACAGAATTAATTTAATCTCTGCTTTTAATACTTGCTAGTTTAAAGTAATGGTAAAGAAAAAGTATATTCCATTATATTTAGTAGGTACAGTTTCAAAACCATTAATAATATACTGTAGAAGAGAATGGTATTAGTAACTCATTGTTTCATCACATAAAACTACCATAAATGAAATACAGTTCAATGATCTGAAATTTATTTTACAATTAATGGCAAATGATAAAGTGTACAATGTACTGGTATAACATACATTAAGGTAAAATGCTTTATTTCTATGTTCTACTGCAAAGCATCTTGCCATGAGTATTTTAAAAGATCACTTAAGTAATTGATTCTACATTATTTTTTATTAAATTAAGCTCTAACATTCTGTTGAAACTGCTAGCAGAGTAATAATGCAAATGTGCATTAAACATATCCATAGCATTGAAAATACTTCAGGAAAATGGCTCTTTAAAAGAAAAACACCATAAGCAGACTACTATATATATCAACCTGGTGATATATGCAGAACATCCTGATAATTCTTTGTTACTTCCTCCTAATTTAATTTCATGTCAGGGTGAAGGGTGAGTGGATTCACACAACCTACTTCAATTTGTGAACTAAAAAAAAAGCCATAATCCCTTAAATTTGAATGAAAAGTACACAGCCTTTTCATTTTATTACATCTTAGCTATTCAACAGAAATCTCATCTTTCTTTGCAAACCACGAGGTTCATCACACGTTAAATGTCAGCATTATTGTGTAAGCTCAGGAGGAGCCATGGTCGCTACACTGTTTATCCTCCTACATAATATGAAGGTTATAAAAAATATTCAAAACTGCTACTGTGGAGCTGCAATTTTTTGTTGACATAAGAGTACACCTAGTAGAAAGATAGTAATTCCAATTTCAAAGATACTAAGTAACAGAATCTGCCACATTTCCAAGCAAATTTTTCTGGTAATTAGCTGCTGATACATAGCTGCATCTAAATGCATATGGTATGCATTTCCACCTAATAGCTCTGGAGTTTTTCAAATGTTTTTTTTTCAGAAAGCCTTACAAGGAGCCATGTTCCCTCATGCTGCTATAAAATGGAGTTATTTTATGCCCTTGTCCAATAAACTAAATTGACTGGGTTTCTTCAAATGCATTTGAAGTCAGGTTTTCAGGCTTCTAGTAACTGCTGAAGCTGCCTTCCATGCAGCCTTTAGTTACTTTATAAAATACAGTTCTTATCAGATATGTAATAATGCTGTTATGCTTTATCAATTAATACAGATTTATTCTTGTGAATTCCTTGTCTAGACAGAACTTGACTGAAAATGTTGAGTAAACTTGTCATAGCTGGGTTTGGGGCTTTCCCTGCTTTTTTCCCAGTTTGGACTGCAAATACAGGACAACATACAACACACAAGACATTTATTCACAGCTGCCTTCAATTCATATAATATAGTGGGGTTTTTTTTGGTTTCGATTTGGTGTGTCAAATGAAAACAACAACTTTCAAATTCTTGAATTCATGCTCACATAGACAGATTCACATTTTACCAATAATTAGATAAATTAATAGCATTTCTATTGAGATTAGTCACATTAACCTTTGTGAGTATTTTCATAAATGTAACTCAGAGTCACACCCAATGTTCGGGTAAACTACTTTTATTTGTCTTTCATATTTTCAACCATTAGTATTTACCAACGTTAAATCTGTACTGCATGGAGAAAAGGAAACCAAATGATGTTAGCCCTATAAAACAGTAGCTGAGCTACAATTTCATGTTTACCATCTTTCTTGGGAAGTTCACAGTAAAGTCAAACCTAGTGATCGTTACTGACTGTGACAGTCAGGCTAACCCCTGCTGAAACAGCAGTGCCCATAACCACTAGCAAGGAAACAGGACATATCACTGTTAGAAAACTTGAACTACTGCAACTATAATTTCCAGTGTTATTTTCAGAGTTCACTATTTAAGGCATTGCAGAGAAGATCTAAGGAAGGAACTCTGGATGACATGGCTGGCTGTTTTCAGAAATGTATGATTTCTGTAGTAATATTTTCCAGAAGATAAATGAAGGGCACTGGTTTCAGTAACTATTCATTTTGAAACTTACTTAAAAATAAAGAAATATTCTATAAAAAAAGGTAAATAAATTACTTTTCTTAGATTGCAGGTGACAATTGCTGAAAGGATATTAGTAAACTAATTGTATTATTTTTAATCCAATTATAATATTTATGCATTGATATTATGTACCTATTTAAAGAACTTCTAGCCAATGAATAGGGTGGACTTTAGTTGTGCAAGGGGTTATAAAATCCCTCATTGTTATCTGAATTACTGAAGGTGAACAGCTGCAGAACACAAGTGAATGAAGACATAGATTGAGTCCTGTGTTGTAAATTGGTGGAGTTCTGGGATCTGCAACACTACATCCACAGATAATTCAGCATTTGCAGTTTAAATTATTTTGTTTCCATCCTGGAACAGCTGTATGGAATAAGATGGGCTCCAGGAATACTGGGATATATATTTCTTTTAACCAGTATCCTCCTTACATTTTATTTTAGGTTTAAGAACAGATGTGGTTAAGGTGAGATGAGAGGAAGGCCCATCATTTTATTTCACCATCTTCTACAACATGATTTTGTAGAGCAGTGTGAAACAGAAGACAAAACAAAACATGTATACTCCACAAAATCACTGAAAACACACCAAATAAGAGCACACAAGTAGATCTGGCAAATGCTGTTATTTTATTTTGCATGAGTGAATATATAGAATGTTAAAAAGTGATGATAAGTACTTTACTGGCTGCTGCTAAGGCTGTGTTCAGAAAAGACCTGCATACTTAAAAAAAAAAAAAAGTCATTCCTCTCTTTTCCTAAATGGAAAGAGACTGGTAGGTCAAGAACACACACAGAGGAAGTTCAGAATAAAACCCTGGAAACAGTATGAAGAGGTCTGTGATCTCTCGTACCCTAAGTGAAAAGGGAAAGAAAAAACAATCCTACTAAAGCTCTTAACACTGGTTTAGTTTCAGAAGATTGCGATTTAATGGGAAATTTTTATGGTTTTAATACAGTGTTAAGTGTGATCTCAGACAACTACAGTACACCTTTGTAGTCCATGGTATAGATGGTGGACAGAAATAAAAATAATCTGTTAGGCATTATTTGCCAGGTTTCCTGAGGTAATAAAGTCTATACAATCCCCTTATCTGTGTACTTGCATCCATTCTTCCACCCGCTGCCCAACCTCCTGCCCTGCCTTAGTACTTCAAATTTAAACTGTCAGGGGCTGAAATACAAGATCTGTACAACCCTGAATGTTAGCAAAGAGAGGCAAATCCCACCTATTTCTTGACAGTGGGAAGAACCATAAAGGCACCTGAATCTCAGAGATTAGAACTGTAGAGAATATTAGAGAATCTTAGACTGCTACTTTTGGACTTGGGCTCCAGTGGTACATGGCATCAGGAACACCATCCAGAGACAGACCCTTTCCAAGATTCACAGCATTGGAAATGGTGACGTCTTAGAACCAAAGAATATGAGCAAAAGGTACACAGGGCATCATGCATCCTTCAAGCTCTCCCTTCTTTTTCCTTCAGAAAGCACTGGTCCAACTACACTGCTTGGTAAGCCAGGAAAGCCATGGACTCCACGGACTGGCTAGGGATATTAAGGATAACAGGAAGGGATTCTACAGGTACATAGCAAATAAAAAACAGATTAGGGAGAACGTAGGCTCCCTCAGGAAGCTCTCAGGTGAACTAGCTACACAGAATTCGGAGAAGGCTGAGGTTCTGAATGACTTCTTTGCCTCGGTCTTCCCTAGCAAAGGCTTTGACCGCACCACACAAGTCTTGGAAGCCAGACACAGGGACTGTGAGAATGAAGACTTTGGGCCTACTGTAGGAGAGGAATTGGTTCGAGACCATCTTAAAAATCTGAACATGCATGAGTCCAAGGGACCTGATGAAATCCATCCGTGGGTCCTGAAGGAGCTGGCGAATGAAGTTGCTAAGCCACTGGCCATCATATTTGAAAAACTACGGCAGTCAGGTGAAGTTCCTGACAACTGGAAAAAGGGAAATATAACCCCCATTTTCAAGAAGGGGAAAATGGATGACCCGAGGAATTACAGACCAGTCAGTCTCACCTCTGTGCCTGACAAAATCTTGGAGCAGATTCTCCTGGAAGGCATGCTAAGGCACATGAAAAACAACAAGGTGCTTGGTGACAGCCAGCATGGCTTCACTAAGGGGAAATCGTGCCTGAGCAATTTGGTGGCCTTCTATGATGGGGCTACAGAACTGATGGAGAGCAGTAGAGCAGTTGATGTCATCTACCTGGATTTGTGTAAAGCATTCAACACTGTCCCACATGACATCCTTGTCTCTAAATTGGAGAGACATCAATTTGATGAATGGACCACTTGGTAGATAAAGACCTAGCTGGATGGCCGCACACAAAGAGTTGTGGTCAATGGCTCAGTGTCCGCCTGGAGACCAGTTATGAGTGGTGTCCCTCAGGGGTCGGTGTTGGGACCGGTCTTGTTTAACATCTTCGCTGCTGACAAGGACAAGGGGATTGAGTGCGCCCTCAGCAAGTTTGCCGATGACACCAAGCTGTGTGGTTCGGTTGATACGCTGGAGGGAAGGAATGCCATCCAGAGGGACCTTGACATGCTTGTGAGGTGGGCTGATGCCAACCTCATGAAGTTTAACCATGCCAAGTGCAAGTTCCTACACCTGGGTCAGAGCTATCCCAGGCACAGCTACAGGCTGTGCAGAGAAGAGATTCAGAGCAGCCCTGCAGAGAAGGACTTGGGGGTGCTGGTCAATGAGAAAATGAACATGAGCCAGCAGTGTGCGCTCACAGCCCAGAAAGCCAACCATATCCTGGGCTGCATCAAAAGGAGTATGACCATCAGGTCAAAGGAGGTGATCCTGCCCCTTTATTCTGCCCTTGTGAGACCTCACTTGGAGTATTGTGTCCAGTTCTGGTGTCCTCAACATAAAAAGGACATGGAACTGCTGGAACAAGTCCAAAGGAGGGCCACGAGAATGATCAGGGGACTGGAGCACCTCCCATACGAAGAGACGCTGAGAAAGTTGGGACTGTTCAGCCTGGAGAAGAGAAGGCTGCGTGGAGACCTCATAACAGCCTTCCAGTATCTGAAGGGGGCCTGTAGGGATGCTGAGGAGGGACTTTTCATTAGGGACTGTAGTGATAGGACAAGGGGTAATGGGTTAAAACTTAAACAGGGGAAGTTTAGATTGGATATAAGGAGGAAATTCTTTCATGTTAGGGTGGTGAGGCACTGGAATAGGTTGCCCAGGGAGGTTGTGAATGCTCCATCCCTGGCAGTGTTCAAGGCCAGGTTGGACGAGGCCCTGGGTGATATGGTTTAGAGCGAAGTGTCCCTGCCCATGGCAGGGGGGTTGGAACTTGATGATCTTCAGGTCCTTTTCAACCCTAACTATTCTATGATTCTATGATTCTATGACTGATTTCTCCTTGGGTTTCCTACAATCAGCCCTTAAGCTCTGCTTTATGCAGGAGCTGCTGTCAGGTTCAAATGTGGGTGGCTAATTAATTTTCCTTGGTTCTGCAGTTTGACTCCTCTGAGCTGACTTTGCACCTTTTATTCTACTGCTCATTCTTACAGCAGACCTGCAAAGTTTCCTCCATGTGATGAGGTTGACCTGTCTTCTGTTAATTCTCCTATCACTTGGAAACATGCAAAAGAACATTTTTTCCCTTTAGTTCTGAAGGGTTATGTGACAATTTGGACTCAATGCACAGCTGTGTTTTCTGCCATTTTCTCATAAAATTTTCAACTCAAATCTTGCTGAGGCAACCATAGTGCATGTAAAGATTGTAACACTCTTCCAGGTCTCATAAAATATAGGAACTCACACACTGTTTGAACATTTACAAGTTCACTTCACATAGCTTTTTATTCCTGTGTCTGTTGTTGAAGAAAACAACCTGACTGCCACTGCCAAAAAAAGATATGGGAAAAGGCTAAAGATACATATGGAGTAACTAAAACACCACCATGATTCAATTAACTATATAGTCAGCTGACACACACAAAGCTACAGAAAGCCACATTACCCAGACATGCTTTACTAACACAGCTACTTGATTTATGTTATGATAATGAACATACTACTATCAGCATCTCTAATGTTTTTATCTCCTAGACTTTTGAAAGGCTCAACATCTATTAATAACCAAGTAAAAAGCCACCCTCTTTTTCACACAACTTCCAAGCAAGTCAGAAAACTTTGAGAAAAAAAGTAGATTTTCCAGGTATTTTAATACTATTTTAAAGTCTGGATTGGGAAAAGTAGTTGAAGTGTATAAGATTTAATATTTTTTAAATGCAATGATGGTGACATGAAAGGATTTTACCACCTACCAGTCCAAAAGATGAAGCAATCAATTTCATATGTATTTGTTCTGGTGCTTTACATCGAATTTGGACACATAGGGCATTGTTGTGAAAATAACAAGACAGAATGATAAATAGAGAATTTGACTTTAATTATGACAATTAATTCAGTTATGGAATTGGATATTTCAAGTTTAATTTTCTTTAGAAAAACATTAAGCCTAAGCCAATGTAAAAAGCATCATGTCTGTCTCCTTTTCTTGACAGTTTTTTTTTTCCTAGACAGGGGCTCAATAAACTAGAATGGGATGCAGTACCAACGTTTTTAGATTTGCATTCAGCAGTAATGGTTTTCTAATGGATGCTCTAAATCTGTAATGGTACTAATAGAGACACTTTTATTAACCTGAAAAAAGCTTAATTATTATAGCAAGTCTGGATGTCCTAGACACGCAGGTAGCAAAAAAACCCGTTCTTTATACCTTCAATTCCATCACACCCATATTCTCATAAGTAGCTAAAACAATCCATAGCATCTGGAAAAACTAACCATCAAAATTTATCAGTCCACTTTCCACACACTTTGAACCTTAGCCACAATGAGTATTTATGAAAGTTGTGGTATTCTCTTCCTGGGATTAGGCTCAAGTGATTGTGTTCTTGGTAATGCCTGTGTTTCACAGCACAAGCCTGATCCTCCTCCTGGAAGATATGCTACCCCTTTATCATGCTGCAGTATTCTGCTCTGGTTAGTTGGGTGCGGCTGCACTCACTCTCAGTATGCAACCTTAGATAATCACAGGCTACTACCTAGTGCTTCTCACACAACCAATGAACCTCTATTCTTACCAGACTTTTTGGTCCCCATTCTCCCATGGCCTGAAGTCCCCAACAATAGTTTGTGCTGTTTTCCTCAAAACTAGTTGTGATTAGAAAACAGGATGAGGGTAAGAATGGAGTTTTGTTTAAAATAGACTGTAAAATAAGGTTATGTTTATTTCCCTAAGCTGCCAATTTTCATGTCATTAGTCATGAACAGTGTGGCTAAACCCAAGATGTTATGGATGAAATTTACCTGGAATGCAAAACCACTGTAGGAACACTCAAAAACTAAGGTCCCTGTTTCAAAGCTCTTCTAATGACCAACTAGATCCCCCTTTTGAAGCTAGAAGAATTGGCAAATGAGTTTCTACTTATCAGTAAACTTTTAATGATATGACTTCTCAAGCTGGCTGCAGTCCTAAATGAACTCCACAAGCAGTAGGTTTTTCTTTTCTGATGCAAGGAATATAATTCTTCACTAGCTTCCATGGATAATTTCAGCATACGGCTGACATCCCTTTGCTTTAAGATGATTTGCCCTCAGAAGTGCAAGCTCAGGGAGACATAAGCAGCATTATGGTTCTAAAGAGCAATATTCTGGTTGAAAGAGAAGATGAAACGAAGTATGATAAGAAACATAAAGAGGAGAGAGAGGAACATGAAATGCTCCATGGCTAAGAGAGCTTGGCTGCTTTACAGATAGAGGAGATAATAATAAGCAAAATTGGCTGGCAGTGTTAAACTACTAGCCAGAGAAAACCTTTTCTCTTCCACCTCCTGGTCGGTTATATCTCATGGTACATATTTCTTCACCTCTTGGATTTTGGGGTTTGTAATGGCGTTCTCTGTGAAGCATGTAGAAACAGAATGTACACAGCTTCCCAGAACATCATATGATACTGAAGAGATGAAGTGAAATAGGAATGTCTCAGTGACACCCACAGGAACAGTCACCACTGCCAAATTGTCAGCATGCCTCAGCAATGCCAGACCACATTGAGCATATGGATAGTTTAGGCTTTCTGCCATTAGACTAGATCAGCAAAGCACACGGTTCATGCATATCTAGGCTAACTCTGTGTCAGTGGAAAAAAATATTTCCGGTACAAGTAGCCTCCTGGACTTAGAGAAGAAGGGCTAGTTCTTGGGCAACTTCCATAGAAAAGCCTACTGCTGCCTTCTGCATCTGTCAAATTCTGTGGTACCTTCCCAGAGAAACTCTTCATGTGATCTGTGATTACACGTCAAAGACCATGAACCAAGGTGTGAAGCTCTTTCCTTCTGTTGACTAAATGTGACTGACAGTTCTGCAAAATCCCTTCAACAGATGATACTACCAGGGATTTTCATTCTGTTATAACTCACGCAGGCTGTACAGCAGCCATTTGTGCAAAGCCTGCTCTCCATGATCTCCCCAGGCAAGAGTGATTTACTGGAAGATATACACTGTGCAGAGCCTTATGTGAAAAAATGCTGTGTATCATTTGGAATAGAAAACTTCAAATATGGTGGAATTGGATGCTTCAAGTTCCATTTTCTTTAGAGAAACATAGAGCCTAAATCATAAAAACCTCAGAGACTGAACAGCACAACATACAACCTAACTTTGGCCTCTCTAGAAACAAATTCTGGTATAATCTGCAGTGCCATCGTCTATATTGCAAAATGACCAAGCCATTTATCACATTTTAATGTATTTTCCTTATGGACGAGTATGCCAGCAGAAATTTCATGTTAAAATTTAAAGTATATTGATAAAACTAGAAAATCAGAATATACTATCCTGTATTGCAGCTGACTAAGTAGCTAGCTTTTATAGAATTATAGAATCATAGAATAGTTAGGGTTGGAAAGGACCTTAGGATCATCAAGGTCCAACCCCCCTGCCATAGGCAGGGACACCTCACACTAAACCATATCACCCAAGGCCTCGTCCACTGCCAGGGATGGAGCAATGAATGCCATGAATGGACTAAAAATATGATTATATAAAATGTTCCTCCTTTTGAAGCTGACCGGGCTATTTATACCCCAGCACATAACCCATATTACTATCCTGAGGCCTAGAAAGGCTTACAACTAATATGCTAGAGATACAGTAGTAGGAATCATATACCTGTACGTTTATTCCATTTCAAAAAGAAGCAGCATATAGAATAGGAAAAAAGTTAAATAGTACGTTAAATACTGGTTAACATATACATCCATCATTCTGGAAACATCCATGATTAATTATAATTGAATAATCCTATGCAAATTAATCTCTTTGCAAATAAAAATACATAATATTAAATATTTGTGGAATAGAGAACAAAATGTTAATGCTAAACTCACAGTTGAATACAGTGTTTAAAATATTCCTTTAGTGCTTGTCTTCCATTTTTTTGGCATATTAATTGAATTCTCTTTTGCCCTGGCAGCATACAGGAATGGTTTGATCAAGAACTGTTTAAATATTAACAGTGAGCCAGAGGAGTCTCAGAGGAAAGAATCTTGTTAGTTGCAATGTAAATGCAAACATATGCAATGTTTATTTCTGGCATACTACTATTGTGATCTATCCTATAGGCCAAAAAATTTATTACCCATTTAGCAATTTACCCAGTAATCAGACATTGTTGCAATTAATATAGAGAAATGTCCTTTTAAACCAAATTAGTCTTCATGTCAGATACCACTGTATTTTTTCTTCATACTTAAAGGTTCTCTAAAATGAAAATAATTATTAGCCAGATAAAATTTAAACAAAGGAGCACTTCTAACTATCTCTTTTCCCTTATAAACTTTAAAAATACAACTTCAGGCAAGAGCTAAAAAAGAAACTATACATTCACTATATAGGCTTGCTCTTCAGAAAAAAAGTCATGTACAGCATTCTGCAAGACTGATCACATTCTTTGCTGAAATTATCATTCAATACTGACAACTATTAGTAGTTCTGTATCATATATTCCATATTCTATATCTATATTCCAAGTAAAATATCTTTAAAATATATAATTATATAAAATATATAATTATCATCTACAAATCAGAAAATAAAAATTCAGGATTTAACATATTAATTATAGGAATCTAACTGTTCTGGCAAATCTTCACATCCCTCCTGTTCCTACACACAAAAGATAGTCACTGATTCCACAAGGAAATATTGGAATGAGGATCACTCTAGCCTAAGTACACAAAAATAGGTATGTTTAAATAGGTCATAGAAAGATGCTGTTGGTAGAGACTAGGCAAATACTTTCAAAAAACCCCTCTGACTTTGTACACACGTATTTTCCTAACAGCTCTTAGCTATGCTGAGTGTCATGTTCTCAAGCATAATTTTGTCATTTATAACAACAGTGCTTCCATGCAGCTCCACTGGTGAAACCAGACCTTGGAATGAACATGAGTTATAGTGCCAACTTCAAGGTTCATTTACACTAATCTTCAGGTGTACTGGATGAAGGTGTAAGCCTATAAAAGAACATGTCACTGATGCCTCTGGAAGTTTTACAATGTCTAAGAAGTATATACTATTACTGTAAAACTATTCTTGAACACCTAACAACAATTATCAAACTAAGAATGTACGCATATACTGCATTTCCATGTGACAGAGGTATTTGTGGTTTATGGATTATCTTGAAAAAATCTGCTTGCCACATTCATGATAATTAAACATAGTAACATGTGTTCTTATTCATTCTCTTCATGAATATTCATTTACCCATCTGATTTGGAAGTACAGGTCTTCTAAATATCAGATAATCCTTCAGAGAATTTTGCATTCTGCAATGGAAATAGTCTTTTTCCCCTGGACAGCTGTCAGTGACCAGAATAAAAGGGAAACTAGCAACTTCATCCTTCATAGAAGTTCTTTACTGTGAGGGTGGTGAGGTACTGGAGCAGGTTGTCCAAAGAAGTGGTAAATCCTCCATCCCTGGCAGTGTTCAAGGCCAGGCTGGACAGAGCCTTGGGTAACATTGTCTAGTGTGAGGTGTTCCTGTCCATGGCAGGCGGGTGGGAACTAGACGATCGTTAGGTCCTTTCCAACCCTAACCAGTCTATGCTTCTATGATTCAAGACCACCATAATCTATGCATAAAAACAATGAAATGAAACAGGAGCTCAGTATTTTCTTATGGCTATTCATAATTCCTTGAAGTGTTATTCTATGTTTACGGAAGATTTTTCTTTTAGTAAGGACTTACCACTCCACTAATTTCTGTCCTAAATCCAGAATTATAAAATACCAGATTCTTTCACTGGATTAAGAGATACCAAAGGGACTTGAAGGTATTTACAGATAGGATGCAGACCAAAATGATGATTAACAGTTTCTCACTTGCTGTTCATTGCATTCCTTGCTGCCCATCTGTCCTCCTCCTAACCTTGACATAGCAATTTTCAAACAGCAGTGGTGCAGTTCAACGAGGAACTCCATAAGGCCTCCTGTGAATGAACTCTTGACACAGGGGAACATCCTCATTAGAAGAAGGCTATTAGGAATTGGCAGCTAGTATTTTGAAAGGCAGCATTAAAATTCCCATTCCTTGTACTGCAAGGAAAAAAAAACCCACCTCTTAGAAGATATATATTGTTCAGTTATGGCTACTTGTTCAGTAAAATGTGCCATTGCCTGTAATGTACTATTGCATTTCAATAATTGGAATGTGCAATAAGAAAGAATTTGCAACAGAAAAAGTCAGATGTAAAATAAGAAGGGGAAAAGGAATTGCTTTCTGGTCTTTACAGTCTCTGGAGATTACACTTAATGTGGTTTTGGGAAGGAATTCGTTGAAAAATTCTTTGTCTGTGTAAAAGAAAAAAAAAAAGAACCTCTTCCTGCCAAGTGAGGCAACAAAACATTTTTATTGCAGAACACTTATATCACAAAAATTTTTGTATCATCGTTATGAGATTAGGCTAAAAATTAATCTATTCATCATTTTATAATACTGTAGAAAACCGTTTGCATGCAAATTGCTGCAACATCCTACAGAAAAATGCCAGACTTCCACAGGCATATTTGTAATGCCTATAACCAGGTTACTGTTTTCTAAAGAAACCAAGGGCAAAATCAATACAAACAGTCAGCATAAAACCATCTGTGTGCTTCTGGTTGGTTTTGCTTTTTTGTTTGTTTGGGGATTTTTTTTGTTTCTTTTATTTTTCAGCAGTTCAGTGAATTCCACAAACTAAAGCTGAAAGGCTCAGCAGGCCCAAACCCCTTCTTTTACCATCTCATGCTGCAGATTCAAGTTCTCCTCTTTTGGCCAAATTCATGTGAGGTCCAGAGAAGAATTCTTGCAAGCCGTGCTGCCCTTAAGATTTTATATTCACATTGGCCACACTCATGTCTGGTCTTCAAATACCTCAAGCTTCCCTTTTTACTTTATCTTACAAGCACATTCACCAACAAGCTCCGTGTCCAAGAAGAGGGCAATTTCTTTTTGTAAAACCCTAAGCACTCACACATAAATCAGAATTTGAATGCAGCAAAGTAGATAAGGGCAGGATTCAGAGATAGCACAGAACCATCTATGGTTTGCCATTGGCATCAGCAGTGCAACAGGAAAAGATTTTGATACGTTATCAGCTGCAGCTGAGGAATAAAAAAGGAAGAAGTGAACTGTGACAGATGACAACAGCAGGCTGCTGAATTTTTCAGTTACTTGAAGACTGCTCGTGGGAAGAGTTCGAGGCAATGCGCTCTCATCTGTGCCCCATATGCACAGTGGTGAAATTTGTGAAGCACTCCCATATTTACAAAGATAAAGACACATATTCAAGTTCAGGCTTTGCATCATGTCATTTTTGTCAGATCCTACAGCTATATATAGGTAGGTAATATGAGGGAAACTACATGATATTTAATATGGTATCAGATAAATATGCAAATGTTTCTATAAACATGCATCCAAATCTCCAGATAAACCAACAAATTGTTGTTCTGATTTTTTTTTCCTAAAGCACTATCAGACTATTCAAGTTCCTTATTATACAGTATACGTTAATAACATTTTTCTGGTATTGAAAGATGATTATCAGGCTACACAGCCAAATTCCAGTTCCACATTGCCAACTTCAGCACACAGCAGGTTCTCAGTGTTCAAAATCTTGCCAGAGATTGCATCACAGAGGTATTTTTTATATATGAGACTAGTGGCACCACTTCATATGAAGACTATCAAATACCTTACGACACTTCCTTACCAGCTGTTAATACCCTTAACGCATCTTCGTGAATACGAGTTGATATTTTCCATCACTGGGAGTATTGAATATCATAGAATCATAGAATAGTTAGGGTTGAAAAGGACCTTAAGACCATCAAGTTCCAACCCCCCTGCCATGGGCAGGGACACCTTGCTCTAAACCATATCACCCAAGGCCTCGTCCAACCTGGCCTTGAACACTGCCAGGGATGGAGCATTTGCAACCTCCTTGGGCAACCTATTCCAGGGCCTCACCACCCTAACAGGAAAGCATTTCTTCCTTATATCCAATCTAAACTTCCCCTGTTTAAGTTTTAACCCATTACCCCTTGTCCTATCACTACAGTCCCTAATGAAGAGTCCATCCCCAGCATCCCTATATGCCCCCTTCAGATATCCATTAGGAAAAAAAAAAAAAGGGATGTTTGAAAATTATGTACACCTGCTCCTTTGTATTTTAAAACAATGATATAAAATTTGCCAGACACTTCTTGTCTATTCTTGTATTTGCCCAGACTTGAAAGAAACTGGTGAGAGTTAGGTTTTAGCAACTTAATTTGCACAGTTTCTCAACCCCAGAGCTTACTTATGTATGCAATTCTAGCTCTGAAAAGTTATTTCTTGAACATATGGATGTGCGGTATACATAGTAGAACTTTCTCACATTGCACAACTTGTCTGATGCAGTACTGTTTAAAAAATGGTCTATTCATACACATGAAAATGCATCTCAGGGACTATGCTGTGTTACCAGGAGAAAGAATTTGGCTACCAGTTTATAAAAAAGATGCACTTCAGAAAAGACACAGTCAAAGTGATTAGTATTTTACTGTGTTACAGGTTCTGGGAAGTATTTGGAAGCCAATCAGCCCTGACAATTCTGTAAATATTTCAATAAATCCATTCAGCGTTAGCAATGTAAGGATGAAATGACTATAATAGAAATGATGGAAAGGCACTGAACAAGTGTGCTGTATCTACACAGAGTTAAGAGGGCAATAAATAAATGTGATGGCTTAACATTGGTCAACTGTCTGGTGCACACGAAGCTGCTTTCTCACTTCCCCTACTCCACAGGACATGACACCAATTACTGTCACAGGCAAAACAGACCCAGCCTGAAGAAATAATTTAATTTACTGGTAATTAATAACAGAGTAGACAGTGAGAAATGAAAACAAAACTAAAACCACTTTCTCCCCACTTGCCTTCTACTAATCTTCTACTGTAAATCTATTCTATTCTGCCTTGGAGGCTCAACTTCAATTTCAGTCCCAACTCTTCTACTTGCCCACCAGCAGCTCAGGGGAAAAGGGAATGGGGGCTGTGGTTGGTTTGTTAACGCTTTTCTCTGCCACTCCTTCCTTCTCACAGTCTTCCCCTGCTCCAGTGTGGGTCCTTCCTAAGGCTGCAGTTCTACAAGAACTACTCCAGCATGGGTCCTTTCCACAGGGTACAGTCCTTCAGGAACAGACTGCTCCAGAAAACCTGCTCCTGCGTGGGCTCCTCTCCATGGGCTGCAGCTCCTGCCAGGAGCCTGCTCCAGTGTGGGATCTCCGTGGTCTGCAGATTCCCTCAGAGCATGTTCATGTGCTCTGGTGCGGGGTCCTCCCCGGGCTGCAGGCAGATAGATGCACTGTGGTCCTCTGTAGGCTGCAGAAGGCAACCTCCCTCACAGTGGTCTTTCACCATGAGCTGCAAGGGACTCTCTGATCCAGTGGCTGGAGCACGTCCTCCCCCTCCTCTTCTCTGACACTGCTGTCTGCAGGGCTGTTCCTCTCACATTTTTCTCATTACTACCAAAATGCTAACAGTGTTTTTTGGAGAAGGGGAGGGAAAGGGGAGTGCGCTTGTGTTTGATCTTCATCTTTCTTAGTCAATATGCTCTCAGTCATCGTGTACTCAAGAGGTGTTTCTAGAGGGCAGTACACAGTGAACTCTATTATTGGGTAATTTTAGTCACTGATAGAATGTGTGCATGCAAGATCTGGCCCTGGTTTCTCTCTAGCTTTCCCTTTCTTTATGCAGTTTATTAATTTAACCCTACATGTTTCCCAGAACACAGCTTTCAACCCCATGAATATCTGGATATTCTCACGTTTGCCATCTTTTGACATAAAGACTAAATGAAATAAATAGGCAAAACCCTGCTGTGACACCACCTAATACATTTTTCATGCTGTGTATTGAGAAACACCCTCCCCAGTTTCTCAGTATCTAAGACAACAGTCGCTGGAGCCAGATTCTCTGATCCATTGTGCAGATTCAATTGAGTTTGTGTTCGAATTCAGTTGTACTGGCAACTGTACCTAAACTGTGAAGTAATTCAGGCTATGCTGGAAGCAGAACTTTATTGTATTTAACCTCCGTAACATCCTGTGAAGAAGGAGGGTTCATATGGTACCTGTAGGTTTTCTAATTATGCATCACAAGAACCTCAAATTATCTAATAGCAAAAGGATTTCAGTTTCTCCATTTCTTTGCAATAGGACCATGTTTCTTGGGTTTTGTTTTTGTTTGTTTTTGTTTGTTTTCTTAGCAAAAACACAGGTAACAGCTTGTCCTCTACTACAGTGAAGAAGGCTGTCCTGCGACCAAAAGGGCTGTGCTCACTTCCTTCATTTATATAACTGAATAGATTGTAAAGCTGATCAATTCACTAAAAAGGGAATTGAACTCCCATTGCAATTGTTCTCTTTTTAATCCTGGCTTCTTTCTCAGTTTTCCCACATAATAACACCCTACGCTCTGTTAGAATGTCATCCTCATTTCTTAGCCACTCCACTGAGGAGCCCAGTTGGGATAATGTTCTAATTACTAGTGGTGAAAATGTCCACGTGGACTTGGATATATGCAATACATTTACACACTTACTAATCCCAGCTCATTCTAATAATGCTTAGATGCTTTAAGTTTTCATTTTTTAAAAGACTGAATTGATGGAATTTTCTTTCTTAACAGTCACAAAACCAGTGTAAGCACGAATACTTCTAGGAAGCACATTTTTAGAATGTGAGCAGATGGCAATATGCATTGAAACTGGTGTATTTTACTTAGTGACTGAGACACAGAAGCACCTGAAACTTCAGCTTATTTTTACCTAATGGCAACTGAAAGATACCACATGCCTAAGAACTTGGCTCACGATTTATTTTCTCTTTTCTTTAAAGCCAAATGAAACATTTGATAACAATTCACCTCAGTGGCTGCTCTTGGCATTCTCACCATTTCATGAAAGTGAGTGGGCTGTAATGGGCTGTAAAATTTTCTTTGGGGATATGTGGTAATGGATATATTTAATAGAATTACACTGTTGGAGCTGATCACTTCTAATTTGGCCAGGCACTGATAGTGCTAAATGCATTATTGTGGTTGTCTTGGCATGGGGTGGGGAGGAAAGAAGCGTAAAGTGAAGTATCAAAACCTAAGTTACGATATTAAAACACAGTAATCTTCCTCTTTCCACCCAAGTTACAAAAATAGTATTTCTTTCTCATTTCCTAAAGTACAGCACTGTTCCCACAGTCCTACACAGAGCATTGCATTTATTTTTTTTTTTCCCACAACTGAATGAGCATTCCTCTTTCATTCAGCCTTCTAACACAAACGGTCATAAAAAACTAATGTGAACTGGCAGAGAAACTCAAGAACAGGCACAGAACCTGAAAATAATTTAGTTATTTTTCCCCCTAAATTTACTAAATTTTAAATGCCCTCTTATGTCCTTTATTTTATTGCCAAAGCATTACTAGAAGGCCACCAATGGGCAGTTTTGCTTTTTTGCACAATTTCCAAGTTAATTCTTTGTTCTCAAAAAGAAATGTCGTTATTTCTTTCCCATAGGGAAAAAAAATCACAATATGAGGGGTGAGATGATAGGGATAATTAGACTAAATGGTGGTATAGAACACAATGGGAAAAATATCTTTTATGAAGACCACCTGTCTACTCATTTTTGTAGACTAAACGATGTTTTATTTTGTTCAGGGAAACAAATTCACTTAATAAAATCCAAAACACAGATGCCAGCTGCTAGAAAAAAACAATACAATATTTTGTTGCAAAGCTTATAGAAGTGATCTGAGCTCTGAATGGAAGAAAGAAAATTTTCCTCTCTCTCTGTCAATGGTGCTGTTTTCCAAGAGCTCTCACTCATGCAGTCTGGGATTTAGTTAGAGCAGCAATTCTAATTCTGAGTGTAGAAATAAGGCTTTCTTTCATGTCATTCTAAGCTGTTCCTTATATTCTTTTCATGCACCTTCATCGTATTGTAAATGATTTGAAAAATAAAGCTTGAATCTACATAGTATTTATTCAGGTGAGGTTGAGATGGATCAGGAGAAAATTTCATTCTTCTCACAAGTTCAAAAGCATCTATTAATGTAAAAATAGATAATAGTTTAAGAAAATATAGCCGATTCTCTTTTTTCAGATGTTACTGTCCTCTACAAGAATAAGTTTGTATCTCAGTTTAAATTCAGATCTACGGCAAATGTTAACTTCCTCATTTGGCCAAAACACATACCATGAGCTATCTACAAATCACAGTAAAAGGAAGAGTTACTCAAAGACTGATTTTAAAAGAATATATATTTACATATTCACAATGCCTTCTTGGAAAGTCCACAAAACCAAAAAAATTGATTTGTTATGAATTCAGTCTGCTCCTACTCAGGACTTTAGGAAGACAAGGTCTTAATTTAAGGCATTTCTAGATAGCAGGTCAGAAGCACATGAGGTACCTCAGTCTGATTTCAGTCTGGCCTAAGTCAAGTCCTTCACACACGTTTACTTTAATATGCAACTTAAGTGGGAGGACAAAATAAGGACTATGAACAGCCAGAAGAAATTTTATGGTTTAGATACCAAAATAATCTTCCTCTAAAGAGGATTATCTTTCAAGGAGTGAAAATCTAAGTAATATTGGGGCCCACATGACCATTTTCGCTTAGAAAGGGACCCTCTCCCATGGGAATCTTACCTGTCCTTAGAGAGGAGAGCAGATGCTTACAGCACCGCTATTCCTCCAGAAAAGCAGGACTTCACTCAGAGACACCAAGTAGCATAAAGGCTAGTGCAGACATCTGATACCACATAGTGAAGTTCTCCAGTAAATAAAACAGCAGTACAACAATCTCTGAATAGATTAATTTTTCTGTAGCAAGTCTTTGGACAAGACAAGTGTCTGGCAGATGGACATGTTAGTGCTGGTACAGCTTGTGGAAGTGGTTGGTCTGGAAGATTCACTTGACTAGAAAATTCTCTATTTGCTCACCTATCGTGTGTGTATATATATATATATATATATATGTTGAAAAAAGCCCCAAACCCCATACAAAACCTGTTTTCCTCTTAGAATAACTTTCCCATAAAGATTTACTTACATTTCCTTACCACATTATCAAAAGGAGAGTATCATAACAAGATGCAGATGTGTTAAGATTTTGGTTACCTCATTCTGAGGCATTCATTATTCTAAGTGCTGGTCATAACAATAAAACATAAAATCATTTGGCATTGAAAAAAAAAAAAGGTGGAATCCACACCAGGAATCTTGCCACTGAAACCATATAAACCACCAACATTTTTCTTGTAAGTCAGCATAACTGGATTGTAAACCACTGCTTAACATGAGTAAAGCAGGGTAGGTAATAAGCAACTTTAAAATAAATTGACATTCATCACACAAAGCTCAGTTCCTGTTTGGAAGCTTTTTTATGCCACTCTGGCAGGAAATCCACTGTGGAAACATGAGAATATAGCCTCAGTGAGTATAGACTTGCCGGATTTCATTGCCAATGTACGCTCCAATCGTATCTATTACATGCATTGAGGGCCTTAACTGTTCACTTCTGGGAGAAGGAAAAGGTTATAGAAATAGGTATTTCTTCAGGATAACTATAAGGAATTTCTAGCAGACACATGGTAAAACATGTTTTGTCTTAATTCTGTAAATGACAAATCTCAGCAAATTAAGCACAAATTTTAAAATAACCTCCACTGAAACTTGAATGAAAGCTCCACAAAGTATTAAATGATTAATTTTTACCTCCTTCCAAATCTTTTACTGAAAAGCAGACTTGTGGGTGACACTAAAGTGGAAGCAGGGAGACTTAAGCCAGAGAGGAGTTACCACACAAAAACATGTCAAACAGCTGGAATACTGAGACAAGATTTGTATGAGGTGTAACAAAGATAAATGTAAACTCCTGCATCCTGAATAACTGCACACAGAAGTATGAGCTGGGCTCTGACTGTGAGGTGAAAAATGTGTGGAGGTGTGACTGTGGAAAAGGCCCTGGGGGTCCTGGTGCACAGCAAGCTGAACATGAACCAGCAGGCAAATGTGTTCTAGGATGCATCAACAGAAGTAGAGCCAGCATATTGGATGTCGGATTGTCTCAACTGCTCAGTACTTGTTAGGCCAAACCTGAAACACTGTATCTCTTCTGCTCTACCAGCTCCTGGTCTCCCCATTTCAGGAAAGATACGGAAAATTGGAGAGAGTCCACTGGAGAGCCACCAAGATGATCAGAGGTTTGGAGAACTTTACATAGGAAGAAAGGTTGCTGGAATTGGTTGTGTTCAGCCTAGACAAGAGACAGTCTTGCAATGCCTAAAAAGTAGTCATAGAGCAGATGGAGGCACTCTCTTCACAAGGATGCCCAGTGACAAGGGGCACAGGGCACAAGCTGCTTCAGGGTAAATCCCATCTGAACATATGTAAAGAAATTATTCATTTCAAGAATAATTAAACACTGCAACTGGTTGCCCAGAGAGGTGGAATCTCCTTCACTGCAAACATTCAGGACACTTGACTTGGCCTTGCACAGTCTAATCCAAGCCTTACTCTGGTTCCAACCCAGCAGGCTGGACCAGATAATCTACAGAGGTTCCTTCCAACCTTGACTTCTCTGTGATTCTGCATGTGAATGAAGTAATAGAGTGATTCAAGGATTACACATGCATAATAGTTACTGTGGATTTTTCACTCTGTATGAAAAGTTTAATTAAATTGGCTCATGAGCAACCAAGCCATGTCTGAGATACACTGTACATTCCAAGTAAGTGTGTACAAAGACTCCCAAATCATATCTCAAATGCACAAGTTTGGTGTCATATTTACTGTGAAAGGGCATATTTACTGTGTTTATGACATTTTCTAAAATCTTTACTTGACTTTTCCTCTAAGCATATTTGTAGGTTCTGTATCTTGCTGTAAACGTAACACTGGGGGATTGAGACAGACTGAAGTAGAAATATGTAATTCACAAAACAGCCAAAATCCATCATAATCTAAAGTGATATATCAGGTATTTCCTTGCAGTAATGCAAATGTTTCTGAGACTGTAATTATCAACCTTGAGGTAACAAAGAAGATCAATAAACTACAAGATCCTGTCCACTGAACTGAGACTAAATACTGTCCATTTTGGAACCTATGTTATAGCAAATGTAGGGAGCAAAAGGAAGCAAAGGCAGTTTTCTATGAACTGAAAATAAGAGACAGCTGCTACCTGACTGTGCTCAGAATCTTGGAAATATGTAAACAGCTGGAGTAAAGCTGCAACAGAGGGCAACGCACACTCTCCTTTACATACTGTTGCTGCAGATATAATGTGTTATATGAAGGATAAGGCTTTCTACATGAAAACATCCTCACAAGCAATGAAGTATCATGGGTCAAGTTAACTGAGGTATTCAACAGTTCAGTTTACCCTTTCTAAAAAATTGCCCTTTTCTCTTTTTTTTTTTTTTTTCACTAGACTTAACCAAGTATAGCTTTAGCCATAGCCTAGATTCTTCTCTGGTGGCTGGTCATCCCCCCTTTCTGTCTGAGTAGCATAAGTCCCTGTCCTATGAGGTCAATGTACCAATCTACTTTTTCCTCTGAGGATCAACACCTGTTAACAGACTGAAACAATAAATGCAATTCTGCCACAGTGTCACAGACTACAGCACTACTCTGTGTTTTCAGTTTTTAAAGGCCTATAAGAGAGAAGGAATTCCTTATGTTTCGAGTCACAAGAGAGCACACACATCTTCTCACTATTACACGGAAGGGAACAGGTACTCTCATCAAACGCAAAAAAGCATTTGCATGTGTAATTTCCCAAAATGGTGCACAGCCATTTTACTTACGCAAAACAAAATGAAAATCTAGGGTTATAAATAAGTCAGTACAAGTACACAGATGTTACTTGAAAACTTTTTAATAAAGTCTTATGTTCCATAAAGGTTACTCTCCTGCTGAAATAGTGCCGTTGCTTCATATTTGAAAGAAACATCCAAAGAGACTGCTTGAAGCTACAGATAAATAATAGATAATGCTCCTCCCAATGGAAAAGCAGTAAGTGCTTTAAAAGCACAGCAAAATGAAGAAATCTGTGCAAAGGAGTTCAATGCAGCTAGCATTTAACATGAAAGGAAAGTGCTATTCTCTTTACATTTGTAAATTATCACTGGGTTTCTGGGTCAGTGCCCATTCCTGAGTTAGAACAACTTTTAACACATTCTAAAGTGTTACTCGTGCTACTTCAAAGAGAATAAAGGAAAAACAAAGAGAGTTTTCAGTACAAAAATCCCTAATGACTTTCTCTAGCAAAATGATTAAGTTGTGAAAGACATGGTAACTTAGTATTAACAGGTTAGACTTTACTCCATTGCAGAGGAAAGTATTTATTCCCTGGTTCATTTTTAAATAAAGTCACAAAATGCAGTAATTATTCTCCTGAATCTAGGAAAGATTTTCTTCCCAAGCATAAGAGAAAAAAATCTGTATTAATTCAGTCTAGGCGATAAATGAGGTCCTGAAACGTATGGATGTCATGAATAAGAGCAATTTTGTTTTGGTTTGTTTTTTACTGCTTTCAATATTGATTTGCATTCAAGAGCAAAAAGCTGAGAAGCATAGGTTTGAGTCAGGTAAGGAATGACAAAGGATTCCAATTACTTGGCATTTCCTTGTGTATAAGCCAGAAAGTCTTGGTTTTCATCAGACCACTGCTGTGAAAAGCCCAAGTCAGCAACTTGCTGAAAAAAACCCTAACTGGAAAGGGATCATTTTGTAAGAAATCCTCTTCTCTCACAGCAAAGGAACTCTCTCTGAGCACAGAGTATACTTTCTTATCACCAAGAATGATAACACTAAGCTGAGAGAGAACAGCATCATGCTGAAAGAGCAATTTCTAAAGAGTCATGGGCACATCTTGTCCAGTTCCTCTTAAGACAATTTCCAAACAGGGAGCCAAAGGCTGTATCCATAATATCTCACAGATTTTGAGAAGTTTTTTATGCTTCTGAGAAGTTCTGTCCCAGTCTAAGATTTCACTTAGAAATGTTGTCTCATAAAGTTAATTAGGGACATATCTAAGGGAGGCTTAGAGTAGGCTAGTCAGATAGATCCCCATAAGAAACTTTATTACTACACACATGCACACACTCTTCACACTGATAGGCTTCATAAGGATGTGTTTTCTTGTGCACAAGAAAACAACAGGAATTAGAAGCTCATTCTTCATATATACAACATCATTCCTATTCCTATCACACACACTTTGTTGTCTTCACCAGAAAGCACATCATGTGGGAGATGTGTATAGGCTCAAGAGCTCAACCATGTCAGAATCTACCTGGCCTGTCCCCATAATATGCCACAGCCACAATTCTCTGTGAAGCAACACCACTGAATCTGTGAAGCACAACATACAGTTTAGCTCCTGACAGCGCTCATCTGAGCCAGTATTTTTGTTCTTAGCATATGCTTGTTCATGGCACTTTTAACATTTAGTTAGGGTTAGGGTTAGGATTCTCTTCAGAGACTAGGGGCATCTAACAGTATTCAGATAACTGACATTTAGACAATTGAACTTAAACTGTAGTGACAAGTGTTCAAAGAGAATTCTTTCACTGTAACCACTGAAAAAATTGGGTGCAAACTCCAGAACCTATATTCTCCCTTTCAAAATATGTGCCAGCTGGGAACCCAAATTCCTTCTTTTCTGTCCCCTTCCTCAAAATCTGCATACTTGATTGCATAGCAACCTTGTAAGCTCAGAAGTGGGAACAGGAAGTTCTGGGCAGTCAGGATACTCAATACACGCAGTGGGCCTTAAAGGAAGTCCAGAATCCAAGTACCATCTCTCTGAAGTGAATACTCTAATAAGGCTCCTAGGTAGAAACTTGTATCACCTCCCAAACCACCACCATTACCTTCCTCTCTGGGCATGTTTTTTTTTTTTTTTTTAATATCTTAGCCCTGCCTGTTCCAAGCATGCTCTGGGTCTACCTATCAGGTCAGGACCTTCAGAAGATGCTTAGTTTGTGGATTCCATTCTTGGTCCAGCCAAGACCCTAACTGTAAAAGTATGACACCGGTTTAGACCTGTGAAAAAAATTGAGAAACTGAGGACACATGTGGTGTTGCAGCATTTTACTGCCCATTTGTGCTATTCCTTTCTAGAGCTTTGACTACTTTTGCTTCAGTTTAAGGGCCTGAGGACCATCTTGCATCTTACATTTTGTCTAGAATTGTTCTTAGAACACAAAACTTTGAGTATCTGATCTCTTCACTGAGATTGGATTACAGAATACCAAGAAACTGTACTAGACTTAAATGAGTACTGAAATTTATGGACAATAATTATTTTCATCTCAGTACCACAGCTGTTGCCACATAACTTTGTAATTCATTTTCATGACACTTTAAGTGAGCTCTAGATGTTTGCTACTGTTTTCACATACAGTTGTATGCATGCATCATTAGAAACAGGTTAACAACAATTCAGGATATGAATTGATCAGAAAATGGAAAACATTCTTAAGTTTACCTACATATTGAAATGTATTCATTTAAAACAAGGTTTCTAACTCACGCCACAGAATACAGATTTTTCATTATATATTTAGTAATAAAGGTATAGTTATAATTAACAGTACACAGGTAATGACACATAAACCTTAGATTTTATACACTGTATTTTACATCAGATAGAAGCCATTTAGTGAAAAAATACTTTGGCCGAACCCTCAAATAACATTATACTGAAATACTGCTGCAACAGGACTCTGCATTGCAAAACTTTCTCCTACGATAATACAGCAAGTGCTTATCCTCATCAAAGAATTAAATCATAATTAAATCTATGTGCAAATGAATCAGATACATTTTAATTTGCAATCAGGAAAATTATCACAGTTGGAAAGATTAAAAATTTGGTTTCAGTGTGAAATCCCTATCTTGCTAGATTTCAGTGTTCTATTCTGGGAACTTTTAAAGCAGAAAGACTATTCTTAAAGATGCAGTACAAGTGTAATTGTAATAGTCCTCTTCCTCAGGCACTTGAAAAGCTACAGATTGCAAAACTGCATATTCAGTGACCAGATTATATTGCCCACTAATCTGACAAAAAGTGTAATTGTGGTGTTAAGATGGCATGGAGTTTTTTGTTTTTTTTTTTGAGAATTTAGAAGGTTTTCACTTCTGCCAAAGGCTGATCTAACCCTCATCCTTGTAAAACTAGGATCTACTTGGAAGTTCACTTAATAACACTGTTTTAAATGTGCAAAGCTGCCCATGACAGAGAACAGATCTTTGAAGTAACAGAGCAATCACACCAAAAGAATACCGAAAGCATAGATGTCTTGGTATGCTTGCACCTTGTGGGTCAGGTATATTACCACTCCAGCATGTTTTAATGCTGAAATACTTTGCGCAGAGGAAAATCTTGCCATCAATTTCCAGTTTCCTATTGGCTGCTAAACTGCCTTAATCCCTTTAATTTAGAGACATAGCTGACCAAAGACCAGAGCATATAATTAGCACCTTTGGCTCAATGCTTGCGGTTGAATTAAGTCCTCAAATGAATTTTTGCTGTGCTTTAATAAGATACATGAAGTAAAATACTGCAGTCTGTTAATGATCAGAAATTAAAGCCCTTGTATAGTGAAGAACCTTGAGCTACATTTTTTTGTAACAATGATATGAGCAACGACTTAAAGAGTTTGGATCTCCATTGAGACTGACTTCTGCAAGTGGGATGAGCTTTCAGCTGAACTGCCTTGATGCTGCAAGGAAGAAAACAGCTCCAAAATGAGCTGCTTCACTATTTCCAATAAAGCCGTAACTGTAAAAGTGGCCTCATCCCCTCTGCTACTTTTGCAATCCCAGCACCTATCCACTGTATAGATTTGTCTACTGCATCTTCTCCAATTCCCACTACAGAGGTGTTCAAAGGAAGATACTTGTCTTCAAAAGATAAATAGTATTTCAAGTTTTGCTAGAAAGGAGCCCTTTTTTGCTTGAATCTGGAATAAAAAGCGCTCAAGCAAAAATATTGCATTGCTGGTATAAACCCACAGTATTCCTCTGTATTGCTACTTCTTGCAATGATTCATTTCACTCCTGCAAAGTCTGCAGTTTTGATAAGACAGGTGAAAAATACTAATGAAGAAGAATCCTGAGAAGTCAGTTGCTGTTATGAACCCAACAGATGTTAGTATTCTATACTCCCTGAGGCTAAAAAAAAATAAATTACTTATAGAATGTAAGATTTAAATTGACAGGTATCTCAATTTGAGACTTTGAAAAGTCCCAGATCTTATTTTACTTCTGTATTTACTGCACTAAAGGCAAACCTGTTTAGATTGAAATGCAGATGGAAATTTCACTTTTCATTTGAAACAGGCCCTTCCTGATGGAGCATGTAAGGAATCAAAATCTGGCCTTATGGTCAGCTCCATGTAAGCCTGATAAGTTTCTAGCTGCACAAGTCATCATAACAGGAGAAATGAGATGGCTTGGATCTGCACTATTTTGCTGATGGAACTTAAGTTACACTTGAGAACCCATCAGATTAATTCTGCTGTTTTGTCTCTTGAAGTCAAAGGACATTTTGCTGTCAACTTCAGTGGAGCCAGACACTATCAAGTGTTCAGTTTGATGATATATGATTAAAAAGGGCTCTCAAAAACTTTTGAGTGGAGTTGGAGAGGGACACCCATTAATACTTAAGAGATGCAAAACAGCTTAAGGAATAAGAAAACAACATTGTGTGGAGTCCAAAAGTGCAATTTTCTTGTCTTGGCAGAACAGATTTCATAAATAATTTAAGAAAAAATATGTGCAAGAAGACAAACATCTCGTAATCTAAATTCATATTTCTTTGCATAACAAGCGACCACTTAGAAAAATACCACACATAAGTTTGAGTAATGCTTTTAGCACTGTTCAGTGTGTTGACAAGGCAAAAAGAAAGGCATCCTTTGCAGATTTGAAATTTTTGTTGAGGAATCAGAAAAAGTCAAGATGCTTGGGCTAAAGCATTTAACCTCTCAGCTTTAAAAAACTGTAGATTTGTATCAAAGATGCATTTTATTTGGAAACAATCTATTTTCTTTCTTGGCATGAAGTTCTACTTGTATCATCTGGAGCCTTGTGCAAAGCCATAATGTAAAATAAACCCTAAGTTTTTCCCCCAAGATATATGGCTGAATGGAATCACACATTTAGAAACATTAAAATTACATTTCAGTGGAGAATGAATATTTTTTTCCAGACTATTTTTTTAGGTCAGACACAAGGAATAAGCTCACACAATCTGAATTTACCAGGTCACCAGAGCTATTATTAATACAAAATTATGTAAGATCACAAAATCATAGAATCACCAAATGGTTTGGGTTAGAAGGACCCTTCAAGATCATGGAGTTCCAACCCCTCTGCCATGGGCTGGGACATCTTCCACCACATACAGAATACATGCATACAGAACTGCTAACAGAAAAAAGTCTCATGAATAAACTGACAGCTACCTCGAATTTGACATCAGTTTATATACTAAGACATAAAGAGAAGCACAAATTGAATACATATTATCTGTGCAAATGAACACACCTCTAAACAGAAAGAACCACCACAAGAAAAGATAACCTTGGCAAAACTGCCAAGAGTTTATTTTAAAAGGCTAGATGCTTATCCATGCTTTGGATGGTTTTGCACCTAACTGAAAGAAACTTGGCTTGGTAAACAGACAAGAAGTACAGCACTGAGGAAGAGAAATCATGTCCTGGCAAGACTGAAGTAACAGAGCTGGCTTCTGCTGGCTTCTCTGTGATATGCCAATGTTTTAATAAGCTGATACTAGTCCCCCACCAAAAGTGGGCTAAAAGTTCCTCCTGCGTATAGGGCATGAGAAAAAACAGACACTAGTATTTGTGTTTATTTCATCAAGACTAAGTTTAATTCCATTGAGATTTAGCATTTTCATGGATGTGGGACTATTTTCATGCTGCCCAATCCACCAGCTGTTTCAGGAACTAGGAGATGCTTTTATTCTTTGCCAAAATTATGGCCTCATAGGTGTGAGTTTTAAACTTATGAAGAAGACACAACTAGACTAGGTTAGGAAGAATTTACCTGCTTTCTTTTCCTGTCTCTCTCAGATAGGTAAGGACTTTTCTGGGTTTAAAGTGATTATACTGTGTTTGACTAGGATTTGCACTCAACTTGCTCTTCTGAGTCGAGAGTATGTGGAGTCACCTCACAGTACCTCTTGAACTGTTCTTGCATTATGTATTCATATAAATTGTGTTTTGCTCCAGTTGCGTAAGCTGTACTTGGCCCTCAGTAGCACTTAAGCTATGTCTACTGTTCCTTGCTATGAGAGTTCTGAATAAAATGAAATTTCTGCGACCTTCATATGGCGAAAAACCCAACCTATTTCCTAAAAAGAAAACTAAAATTTTCATGTAATAGAAATGTTACTGTGGAAAACAAGTGGTTATTAAAAAAGACCTACCTACCACCATGTTCTAGACCACCGAGCATCTGAGCTATACGGGAAGTTCATATTCTCCCTTTAGAAACAACCGTTAACGTTTCTGGCACATATTAAATGTTGACATTGGTGAAAAAAGTATAGCCAGCAAGAGCATTACCTGAACACTTCAACAATGGATTCACAGCTAAAGAAGCTGAAACAACTCATACTTAAAAAAGACTTCAAGGATGTGTTCTTGGAGATTTTCCCACAATGATGTCAAGTGACACTATGCCACTTGTTTTCTGCTAGCGTAAATAAAAACCCCAAGATACACTACTATTTTGATTTTAGTGATAAATAAGGTTATTTCTCTGCTGATTTCTTAGGAATTCAGCTTGTGACTTTATACAGTTCTGGTGAAACCCAGTGGGCAAAAGACCTCTCAGAGGTAATGGTTGCTAATTTTAACAAGATGAAATTTCTGATGGGGGAGTCAATTTTTAATTGTTAGCTTGTCTTATTAACACAGATTTTCTGGGAAAAATATAGGAAAATTTGAATGCCTGCAGTATGTGCTTCCAGTATTTCACAAATGATCAGTACAGTGATAAAATAACTTATTGAAGTTAACGTTGAATATGGTAGTGGAAAAAGGGCATCATTATTTACTTATAAATAGAATCACAGTATAGTTAGGGTTGGAAAGGACCTTAAGATCATCCAGTTCCAGCCCCCCTGCCATGAGCAAGGACTAAATCATGTCACACAAGGCTCTGTCCAACCAAGACTTGAACACTGCCAGGGATGGAGCATTCACAACTTCCCTGGGCAACCCATTCCAGTGCCTCACCACCCTCATAGTGAAAAACTTCTTCCTTATATCTAATCTGAACTTCCCCTGTTTAACTTTACACCCATTACTACTTGTCCTATCACTACAGTCCCTAATGAAGAGTCCCTCCCCAGCATCCTTACAGGTCCCCTTCAGATTCTCAACAACTTAAGGATTCTCTGCATGCCATGTGGATTTAGGTGTGTCCTAAGTTAATTTTATATACAAATATATAAAAAAGAATATCTAAGGCAACATCTTGTTTTTAAAAGGCGTGGCTTAAAAACCACTGAATTCAGCAATGAATTTGATTTTTAAATATGTTGTATTAGCTTCTTATATAGTCCTCTTTTGGAGGTGTAAAGACAGCATTTCAAAATTCAGTTAGAAAATTACCAACAGGCTAATTTGGCCCCAAAGCAAACTCTAATGGGATTTGTTCTTATTTCTTTCAGACTACATGCTACACAAGGACAAGGGTGCATTATGTGCTACACAAGCAGATACTGCTTATACTTCGCAAGAAGAAAAAGCCATGTGTTTTGTTACACATGCATGGGACTTGGTACCTTCATAAACACTTCCAACTATTGCCAAATGGATAAAACGTGCACATATAAATATGTGCATATTTATATATAAAATATATATGCACATATAAATACATATACATACACACACTGTACACAGACAAAACACATTCTAATCGTATCAGATGTTAACCATGTAGACTCCCAAACAGTATGCAGTAGGCATCTAAAATCTAATCTGTGGAAACCAAACATTCCAAACCTAATTAGGCACTTACCTTGCACTGGACCATATGCTGGTAGCTTTTTTTGTTGTTGTTGTTGTTTTTGTGGGTTCTTTTCTTTTCTTCTTCTTTTTTTTTTTTTTTTTTTTGGTGTTGGGTTGCTTTTTTTTTCTCCCCTAAGGGAATTTAATTTCGAAAATAGAGACTTAGGAACTATAAAAACTTTGAAGATCTCAGCTTAAGCCTACAACTATAAATCTAGAATTATTAAAACAGACAGCACTCATAAAATTCTGGAGGACGTGAATGCCCATGACAAAACAGCCTCTTGGTCTGTAGCACATCCTAAATGCAGTCATTTACTGTTTTTAAAGTGCACTTGCAGTTTAGCTATCAAAAGAAACACCTTCCTGTACACAGCCTTTGCATGACACGAATACTTACACATAAGCTTATACTCCCTCCCACCTAAGTATATTTTTCTTTTTACAAAGCAGTACCGGTAAACATGACACATATAATGACATACATTCGCAGAATGTGAGCAGCAGAGAATCTAAGTGTAGCCATATCTTAAGGTCCCTATTTAGCTGAAAATGCTAGTGACCTTTTAGGCTGATAGATCTTGGCCCAGTGTGAATCCAGCCTATTCAGCAGAAAGGTCAGCAACTAATTTCTCACCCTCCCCAGAGCCTGGGTTCAGAACTCTTTTAGTTCTTGCTTCCCACTGTTTGCTCTTGAACAAAAAGGAATTACTCACTTCATTATGTCTAATGCTTATAGAAATAATTCTCTTCCACAGTCCAATATGCATGACTGGGAGAAGTATCGGCTACTTGCTGACAGCTGCAAAATCATTTATTTTCTCAGGCTGACACTTCAGGTATAATGGGAAAAAAAGATAAATTATTTAAAATTAGATAAAATTGAGGTTTATTCAGCAAGAGATTGCCAAACTGACTGTTTATTTTAAAAGGAGGAAACCAGGTTTATTTGTAGAACCATTTACGTTGGAAAAGACCTGCAGAAGCACACAATGAACACCTATATCTAAATTGCACAAAACTCACCTGCTTTTCCTATCACAAATGTAAAGAAGGATGACATGGAAAACAGTGGAAGCCAATATTCCATTTGAAGTACATAGAGCAGAGTTAAAGAGAAAAAAATAATTTATTTCTTTACCATTCAAGCCATGGGGATGAAACACGTATCCCTGTGCCACTTTAATAACTCACCAAGAAGTTTATGCTTACAGAGTTTTATGAAGTCAAGCTATCAGCCACGTACTTCAGCTAAAGTAAATCATGCAGTCTTCCTGGAACTCTGGGCAATAGCTTGAAACTGTGTTAAACCATTTATTCCCTAGAGTTACTTTGTAGGTCCATCAGGGAAAAGCAAATGAAACTACTCCTGTTATGCATTTCCAATTTCTGCAAGCAGACAGAGGTAATATTGCCACTTCTCCTGAAGCTTTCCTTGTGGAAGAGCCATTTCATGTTATCACACTTTCCAAGTAGCTACACGTGGCAAAGGTACTGAAAAAATAGTGGCAACCCCAGCTCCATTGGTTTCTGGCAATATAGTGGTTTCTCTGCAATGATTAACTGGTGTCTCCCTAGAGCCTCTTTGAGTGAAGTGGAACTGTACCTTCTTTCCACTGCAAATGACCGCAAGAGCAAACCGTTGAAACTGTCTATGTGCTCTCTAGCCAAGTGTAGCATTAACAGTCTATGAAAATTCACATTGGTAATTAGCAGCATTCAAGCTGGGTTTTGGAAAACTTTCTTTCTATGAGAAATCTTGCCACCTATGAGCAGAAATGTCTCCTCTACAGACTGCTTTGAGGTGTTACAGAATTTGGGCAGGAGTGGTAGCTGCCTGTTAGCAGTCTTCTTGCTGTTTTGTGGTGGCATGATGCAGATTGAATGCATATGCATTAAGAAAAAAACTGTCAGTTCATTATATTGGGAATCTCTGCCAAGGAAATGAAATAATGCCCTGTGATTTGTATATTGTTGTTGATCCTTTATACCTCTGGATGACAGATACATAAATACAGTTGGTTGCCTTCTGCCTGCCCTATACCAGCAATGGTATATTTAGCAAACCTAGTGTACCAGTAACTACTGAAGTGATCAATATTTAATTAATCTTAGTCTATAGATAAATAAACACCTCAGTGTAGACGAGCTACTCCTCTGATCTAGTGGTGGAAGACTGTATTTCTTGAAATCCAAGACATTATGTTTGGTCTGACTTGAAATCACTCAGTTTTCACTGTACTGCTTCTCAATTAAGCAACTTCACTGAAGATTGGTAAATTCATAGAATTTTTCTACTAAGTGAGAGTTATGAAATTGCAGATTTAAAAAAATAGATTTAGAATTTGGCTTTTGTTTAATTTTTGTGGGAAATACTGAAGCTTGATAGAGAAAGCAAGCTAGTAGAATTCTCATGATCTCTGTACATTCAATCTGGCCATTATCCCCTTTTACTTCGGATCTTGTTCAGGTTTTAGAAGCTATTTATTAACGTAAGATATATTTGAACGCTGAATAACAGGACTCTTCTCCAGCTCATTCTCATCACCTCTGTATGAGTAAAACAGAACCAGAATCTGTCTTCTGTTTGTGTTTGGATATCAACATGCTTATTCTTTCAAAAATTGAAAATAGGTTTAGTTGCTGAATAGATGCTTTCAGTTCACCTCATCAATACATGAACAATTATAGACTCAGAATCACAGAATAGTTAGGGCTGGAAAGGACCTTAAGATCATCTAGTTCCAACCCCCCTGCCATGGGCAAGGACACCTCACACTAAACCATGTCACACAAGGCTCTGTCCAACATGGCCTTGAACACTACCAGGGATGGAGCATTCACAGCTTCCCTGGGCAAACCATTCCAGTGCCTCACCACCCTAACAGGAAAGAACTTCCTCCTTATATGCAATCTAAACTTCCCCTGTTTAAGTTTTAACCCATTACCCCTTGTCCTGTCACTACAGTCCCTAATGAAGAGTCCATCCCCAGCATCCCTATAGGCCCCCTTCAGACACTCGAAGGCTGCTATGAGGTCTCCACGCAGCCTTCTCTTCTCCAGGCTGAACAGCCCCAACTTTCTCAGCCTATCTTCATACGGGAGGTGCTCCAGTCCCCTGATCATCCTTGTGTCCCTCCTCTGGACTTGTTCCAACAGTTCCATGCCCTTTTTATGTTGAGGACACCAGAACGGTACACAATACTCCAAGTGAGGTCTCACGAGAGCAGAATAAAGGGGCAGGATCACCTCCTTCGACCTGCTGGTCACGCTCCTTTTGATGCAGCCCAGGATACGGTTGGCTTTCCGGGCTGCAAGCACACACTGAAGCTGGCTCATGTTGATTTTCTCATCAGCCAACACCCCCAAGTCCTTCTCCGCAGGGCTGCTCTGAATCTCTTCTCTGCCCAGCCTGTAGCTGTGCCTGGGATTGCCCCGACGCAGGTGTAGGACTTGTGACTCTGTCACTTTGAACAGCTCTATAGATTAGCCATCCAGCAGAATACTGTTCTATTGGTTGGCTATGGTCACTCACCATATGGTTCTATATGGTCGGCTATGGTTGCTCACCTAACCATATTTCAAATAGATTTTATTTTGGTTTTCTTTTTTCAGTTCAAATACTGCTCAACTTGTGGCAATCTGCCAAGCCAATTAACTTTCAGAGGGATGAGACAGCAACTATGTACTAAACAGTCTTGCATTTTATAAGAGGCTTTCATGGTTTTAAACTGGTCTTTTTTTATTACCTTTCTTTAAGGTTGCTGAAATCTTGCTTTATATAGAACACACTTTATATTTCAAATACAACACAGAATAGCCATGTCAACAGCTGTAAAATCTCACTAAGGGAATTGTTCCAAAGCTGTTGAGAGGTGAAGAGTGCTAAAAAGTGAAATCTTAAAATACTCTCAAGCTGGGGAGGTCATTCTGCCTCTGAAGACTAGTAGTTTAGCTCAGAGGTTTATCTTGAGAATAGCATATGCTTTTCCAATCTTTTGCTGCCTTTTTCCTTTCTATTTAGGAAATCAGGATAGTCCTTTTATATGCCAAGGTAATTAAATGTAACACAGTGAACTATGATTGCCATTTATAGAACAAGTAGTAAAATGGGTGATAAAAGAGTAACAAACCTCCAATTCTGCTGTACAAATCTGGGCTTTACATGCTTTTCCATTCCATCTTGGTATACCTCCTGTTTCCAAACTGTACTGAAATACATTTTTCCAGATTAGGCACAGAGAGCACAATGACAAAGCATGGTAAAGCAGTTCCAATTTATCTCGGGTTGGACAGACTGGTTTAAAATCCCTTGATGGTTACTATTGACTCTCCAAACAGCAACAAATTTAGTTTAAAATATTTTTTTGAAGACTAAAATAAACTACTGAACATATCATGCTGTCCATGAATCCACACTTACAAAACACTGAACCACTCATCCTCCTCTTTAAAGATGTAATAAGTATTTGAGAGAGTACCTATCCTCCAAGGATTCTATTCTTCTTCTTAAAGAGTATTTCTCAGATTTTCTACTACATTCTGATTACACAAAGGAAATGTCTTTTCTCTTTCCCTCAAAGAAAACAAAACAAACCCTAAATCCAGATTTTGTGGTAGAATGTACATATGCCACTTTTAGAAACCCAGATTCCCCTCGTTTATATGTGCAGACTAAGGACTTTCAAAATAACTAAAACCTGTGTATTTTAGCCAACAGCTTTTATAAAACGATTTCAGAAGAATTTGAAAGCAGGATGCAGGAATACCACAAAGAAAGAAAGAAAGAAAAGAAACTACCTGCTTAATTCACCCAGCAATGATATGGAACTTCATACTCAGAACTCGGTATAGCCTCAGATATCTTAAATTAGCACTACCCAGTTTTAAAAGAGAATGAGAGTGAGAACACAAAAAAATGTTCTTTTATATTTTCCCTTTGTTCAGAACAGGTTTTGTATTGTACCTGAGCTATGGTTGAGTGACCTGGGCACGTAGAAAAGCATGCACTAAAGCAGGCAGAAGAGATGACAGGAACTGTGGAAGAGTGGGGGAGATACAGTAGACAAATGCCAGGAAAACAGAAGTGGAGGGAAGAGAGGAGAAAAACCAACCCATTTCCAAAATACCAAGATGATGTCTTTAGTTCTGATAAAACCAGCTCATGAGGAAAAGCATGTGCACAAAGTATTCTTCATGGGGTACACCCTAAGTATTCAGACCAAAGGAAGACCAAATGAAGCACTGTAGACATTTTGCTGCAGTAATGGTATTTTAAAATTGAATCTGCATGATATTCATAGGGATTTACATTTTCCAATTTGTAACTGGACTACTTTATATATGTTTATTTTGCAATATAAAGTAAAAAACCACACAAAACAACCCCTCTCAAATAAAACCCCAAAACCCCTAACAAATGGGCCTTAGCCAATTTGCAAATTCCTGTACTCTGAGTATTGAGACTATGCAAACCATAAACTTCAAGGCCTCTTCAAGTGAAGTCTGATAATTGATTTTAAATATTCAGCTCACACGAATACTGTAAATAAAGTATTCTGAATATTTTCTTTACAGAAATATTCATTTTGAAAAATATTATCTGGGCTTACTTATCAGTAAGTAGCTTTTGGAGAAAAATGTCATGAAATGAAAGCAGCAGCCAGTTTTCACAGCATTTGTCATGGTTGTAGAACCATAAACATCTGCCTTTGTGTTTTTTTTTTTTTCTTCCCAAGTTTCTCCAGGCTTGAAAAATAGATATGCACCATAAATATCACTCTATGAGTCATTTACTTAAGTGAACAGCTGCCTGCTAATTAGCCAAATGCTCTCCATTTTAAATCATACAGTTAAATGAACACATTGCAACAGGCACAAGAATGAAGCGCAGGAACTTTACTAAAATGATGAAATGGCAGAAACTTGCTATCTCCATAGCAGCAAACAGAGGTAATTTCCTTACGCTGTAACTATGGACTGAGACATAACGATCATTTGCAGTAGGCTGTGGTTCTGAATATAGAAAACCAGGCAAACATGACAGATTCTTGGTTAAATATATGAAATGATACAGCTTTTTGACACCAATATGCTATTTCTACTAATATAATAATACTAGCTTTGATTTTTCCCACAGGACTGCTGAAGAGTGCTAACATCTGAAGAGCCAGGTTAGTTGGCTTTTGCCAGGATGGCTGCTCCTATTTACTGGAAAACCTTTCTTTTCTCCAGTGAATAAGAAAGCTAATAAAATCTAGAAAAAAAAGACAAGGTAGGCATGCCTTCCTGGAAGAAGCCAAACCAAAACAAGTGAAAATAGAACACCTTTTTCACATGACTGTTCTTATCCATCACTCAAATCTTGCTTTTTTAATTTATTTTTTATTATGAGCATAATTATTGGCCATAGAAAAGAACTGTAGAAGTCAGGACTTCTCTCTGAGTCTCACATCCCACTTTCTCACAGAAATTCTTTTCATCTTAAATACAATAAAAACCTAACACAGATTCACAACTGTCATATGAAACTGAAGAAATACCCCCGCATGCATAATGAGAACAAAGCATCTGATCTATCTGATGGTAACTAATGCTATGCCGGTCCATCTTTTAAAGTCACTACACCTTGGGCATGCTTTTTTAAAGTTACTTTAGCACAGATTTTAAAGAGTTTTTCATCATATATTTGAACTTTTAAGCAATCAAGAAAAGTCAGTTGACACAGGAGCTAAGAAAGTCAAAGCCACAGGATCCAAGAAATCAGTATTTGAAATCCCTACTTTAAGTACATTTTTCATTAAATTCTCAATCAGGTTAAACCTGACACTGAAAAAAAACCCACCCCAGAACCCAACAACCCACAAAACAAACAAACAAATGAAAAAAAAATATTACTCAGGTAATTATTTTTTCCTGAGAAACTGTTTTTCACAGAAAACTGGCAAAGCTTAGAGAGAAGACTACTGTGCATGGTTGGACATATTCTGACCTGATTTTCATGAGGAAGAATAATGAACATATTCCTTCTTGTTCTCTATTCATTAAAACTGAGACATATGCTTAAACAATTAACCAGGTCTACAACATCATTACAACAGTGACCTCCAGTGAAAGATAAGGATAAAATGAATCACCCACTGACAGGACAGATGTAGTAAGAGGCTTTAAAAATTAAAATTGCTTTATAATATTTGCCATAGTTCTATTTTCTTTCAGAGACATTCAAAGACAGAGAAGCTATGAGTACTTTATGAACAGAGTTCCAGAAGTGCAGTGCTCTACACCTTTGCTTACATTATCAAAATAATTTCTGAAATGATATGTGATACATTTAATACAGAATTGTGTGACATGATTGTTTGCAGTAGAAAAGGACTTGAATTGACTACCCTCCAAAATCCTTTCAAGTCCTATATTCATAATGATAATCAATACAGAAAAAATCCAGGAACTACAGGTACTTTCTGCTATTTTAGTATTTAGTTACTTTTTTTTCTTAATTATTATTTTTTCATCAGTGCATGAAAGTTTGGGGCTTAAAGTTTCACACAACCAAATATACCTACCTTACTGATGGTTTATCAGTTCTATAGTGATCCATCCACTCATACATTCCCACAGTCCTGTGAAATCTGTCCAGTAAAACTAGGCAAAACTAAAATAAAAAATCCACTACCCACACATACAGGCTGGAAATAAGTGTCCACAGATCCTGCTGAATTCTGTTTCAAATGCAGCTATGAACTTTTGAATTTTGGGTTTATAGTTTCTGTTTTGTTCTTTCGTAAGGTGTAAATGACTTCTTGAGGTTTGGAGCCTATGAAAGGAAATGACAAATGGACAAACAACTTCTGTTCTAATCTGTTCTGCTGCTCAGGAATCAATTATTTTAAGGAAGGTGCTTTGCAACATGCTCCTTTTGTTCTGCTTTCCTCTGTAATTGCAAGAAGAGTGAATAAACTGCAGTAGCTAAAAAAATTTTATCTCAAAACAATGAATAGTCACAAATTGAAAAGCTTTGCACAGAACTTCAATTGTTTTATCAAGGAGGTAGAGGGCAAAATTTGTTATTAAAAGATGCAGATGCCATCTGTTCATTGGGAAAATAAACTACATTGTTCACCTAGTATATCTCTCATTCGTGCCAATATCTATGATTCAAATACAAGTCACATATTTTTGCAAAAATTATTCATATTGCATATGGAGTACGACCACTTTTTAAGCACATCCCGTCTTCATACCAACAGCTTTCAAGAAGGCTCCCTGAAAAAAACCCCATGACTGAATCCTCATAAACCATATCCGAATCAAGCTCTCACCTGGCCAGCAATCCCCTGCTCTACTGACAGCACCATGTGACAAACATGCAAATTCTTTTAGGAGCGCAACAGCTGCAGGTATAGCTGGGGCAGGATTTGAGTACTATTATGTAAAGATTCACTATTAGGGCTCTATCTTGTAAAGGGATTGAGCCCAACTGCAAGGAAAAGAATAGCAGAAAGGAGCACAAAGAACAAGAAACTTTTCAGGAAAGGGAAGAGGACCACACGTTTGGGTTGCAAAGACAAAAAGACAGAACGAATTTGCATAAACAAATGTTCATGTTTATGAAGCCTGCCTCAGCTGTGGGTCAGGAGTTTGGGCACAGCCAAATGACTTCTTAGATTAAGCTGGCTATGACTGTGGGCACACACAGAAAACGCATAACAATGCCCATGAAGACACACCAAATCCAAAAGATTGCAGTCCATTTTTTAAAAGTGACCATCAAAACCCACGGCAATAACAACAAAAAATTGCCAACCACAGTCAGAGCTTCTTAGCTTAAGTCAACACAGGTTCTACAGCAATGACTTCCCTTTCTCATTCTCACTCTCATTTTCTTACTCTCCACCTGATACACGTATATATAAGCACAGGGCATTTTCATATCTATATTAAACTTACAGTGCTACTTGCCTCAAATAAGACAGACATGCATTTTACTGGTAGCCTTAGCTGGAGGTCAAAAGTCTACGTACAACTGAGCCTTCATAGCACGACCAGCATGAGACCATGCACTGTGTGCCCAGAGACAGATCAATACCCAAAGACTTTTTCATCTACCCACACAATTACAAAAGCAGAGTTCACAAACTTGCAGTCTGCACCTTTGTATTTCTTCAGTGTGTTTTAACATGCATATTGGATTAGCTGTCACAAAAGAATGGAACTAATCTAGAACCTTTTATGTGTTGTCTCACTAGTACAGGTAAATTAAACTCATATGGCAGAGAACAGTTACCATCCTCAGCTGTTTGCTCTGCTTCTCTCCAACTGATTACCATCAACACTGCATGGATGGGCAAACCACATATGAAGCATATCCTGAAACCATAACAGTTAACAGCCTAATGCTTTCAGGCAAACCAAAACTGATTCTGGGCTGTAAATTGCAGCAGGAGATGCTTAAGAAAAAGCTCAGTAGTTTACACAGCGTGAGTATGGCAGACTGCTCAGGAGAGCTGCTTAATCAAATACTCAAAATACTGCCCCTTCTCAACTGCAACACTCAAAATAGAGCTAAGCAGCTTGATACTTTGAAATCATGCAAATGCTAAACATGCTTTTTTGCAGCAACACTCTTGCATATTTACTTTTGCAGGTAACACAGGTATTTCTGTTGATCTTTGGGTTTGTGAACCCAGTCTGCCAGGGTGGCTTCTGTTAAGAGCCTACTGAGAGTGTGCAGCTCCTCCAGGGAGTGATTTATCCTTCTCTAAGACAGTTCGCTGACATGGAATTGCTTTCTCAAGTCTCACCATTCCTTGATCCCAAACCAAGATGAAGTGATGCTCTCAGATAACACACCTAACTATTAAGCATTCAGTTGAATGTCTCCTATCCTGAGCAAAAGCCTTTTCTGATTCAGATTTCTCCTTACCATGTATTTCCTCTTTTGTCATATAGCAGAAAAAAAAGAAATAAATAAAAGAGAAACAGAAAGCCATTTCAGGCACTTTGCACACTAGATTACTATCTGTCTACTGAATTTCGACATTAGAATGATTCTCTTAATGCTCAGCCTTAGATTTTTCCTCCTTCAATGCTATCATGCATTCTTGATTACACTCCTACTTTCTTCTGTATTAAATAGATCCACTGTTACTATTTATGGAATTTAGAAGAGATATTTCCAAGTCTATGAACAGTAAAAAGAGCTTGCTCTTGCATTTGATAAATTAGTAGATACTGTATCAGAATAAAAGGAAATAACACACATCTGAAGACACAGTTGGCTTTGCCTTGTCAAATCATCCACATGACTCATTTAAATCTCTTATTCTTTGTGGGACTGGCAGGATACCATACACATCTGAAGTTGAGGTAATACTAAACCTTCATAGGCAGTCTTTTCAGCTTGAGAATTCTTACTGCTCTGCATGCATTACGTATTTCCTGTGGAAACTGGAATTTGTGGTTTCTTTTTAACAACAGCAAGAATGTCAAGTGAAAATATCACTTGAAACATCAAAATATTTTTTTTTTCAGGCAAATCTGTACTCAAATTCTAGCTTGAACATTTCAAATAAATTATTAGTTAAATTATCTCTAAAACTAAGTATTGAAGTAGGAAGATGATTTATGTTTGGTGAGGACTTCACACTTTCTTTGAAAAGATTTTGCTCTAAAATTCTATTTCTCATAACATAACCTTTTTATGACAAGAATAAGAGGAAGTTGCCATTCAACTTGAATTAGATAATTTCAGATTTCTAGGCAGACAACATTGCTTTCTCCTCACCTATAAATACTTCACTAGGTGCCAGTATCCTAAGATCATGTTACATATACCTGAGAAACTAAAAGTTCTCCTGAGAAACTTCAGTTTGGAATAAGCCTACAAAATAAAAGTAACTTTTTGGCTCCTCCTGTTCCATAATGTCATTTTCTTTTAACACTAAAACTTCATGGAGTCATTATGATTCGGAAAACATATGAGGCAAAGTTTATCTAGTAGAGAGTCAACAAGAATACAAAATATCATGAAATTTACCGTGGGAAGGAAAACAAATTAGAAATAATAATTGACAAAGAGTTGTGGTCAATGGCTCAATGTCCAGCTGGAGACCAGTACGAGTGGTGTTCCTCAGGGATCGGTGTTGGGACTGGTCTTGTTTAACATCTTTGTCGCTGACATGGACAGTGGGATTGAGTGTGCCCTCAGCATGTTTGCCGATGACACCAAGCTGTGTGGTTCGGTTGATACGCTGGAGGGAAGGAATGCCACCCAGAGGGACCTCGACATGCTTGTGAGGTGGGCTGATGCCAACCACATGAAGTCTAACCATGCCAAGTGCAAGGTCCTACACCTGGGTCAGAGCAATCCCAAGCACAGCTACAGGTTGGGCAGAGAAAAGATTCAGAGCAGCCCTGCAGAGAAGGATTTGGGGGTGCTGGTCGATGAGAAAATGAACATGAGCCGGCTTCAGTGTGTGCTCGCAGCCCAGAAAGCCAACCGTATCCTGGGCTGCATCAAAAGCAGCGTGACCAGCAGGTTGAAAGAGGTGATCCTGCCCCTCTACTCTGCTCTCGTGAATCCTCGCTTGGAGCATTGTGTGCAGTTCTGGTGTCCTCAACATAAAAAGGACATGGAACTGTTGGAACAAGTCCAGAGGAGGGCCACAAGGATGATCAGGCGACTGGAGCACCTCCCATATGAAGATAGGCTGAGAAAATTGGGGCTGTTCAGCCTGGAGAAGAGAAGGCTGTGTGGAGACCTCATAGCAGCCTTCGAGTATCTGAAGGGGGCCTATAGGGATGCTGGGGATGGACTCTTCATTGGGGACTGTAGTGACAGGACAAGGGGTAATGGGTTAAAACGTAAACAGGGGAAGTTTAGATTTGCTATAAGGAGGAAGTTCTTTATTGTAAGGGTGGTGAGGCACTGGAATGGGTTGCCCAGGAAGGTTGTGAATGCTCCATCCCTGGTGGTGTTCAAGGCCAGTTTGGACGAGGCCTTGGGTGATATGGTTTAGAGCGAGGTGTCCCTGCCCATGGCAGGGGGGTTGGAACTTGATGATCTTAAGGTCCTTTATGACCCTAACTATTCTATGATTCTATGATTCTATGAAGAAGACCAAGTAAGATTTGATATTTTATGTAAAAAAAAAAGTTCCAGAGTGGTTTGTGGACATGATAGATGCATAATGAAAAGTCACATGAAATCCGTGGAAGAAAAATGGTACTGATTTATAAAGGTAACATAACAGAAAACTTTGTTAAGTAAACTAATGATGGAAGCAAGTTATGCTGATGCATTTCCTGTTAGCATGTGGTTTTGAATGAAGTGCACTTTTAATTTATGCAAAAACCCTGTATTTTTTTGATAGTGTGCATATATGCTCCTAGGTTAATTTATTACTCTTATTTTCTAAATTTTAAGGTCTTTGCATTAGAGGCATTTGTAAAGTCTGTATGTTTTTGCAGGAGCGTGTATGATGAAGACCTGATTTACGAAGGTGTTTAGGTACTCTAAAATAAACTGATAAATAGGTATCAATGAAATATTCTTAGAAAAGTTAAGACTGGTTTTGTTTGTTGTTTTTTTTTTTTTTTTAATCTTCTGCAGATAGTGCATCTGCCTTTTTTGTGAAGGGAGAAAAAATAATGTCCAAGAATGTTTTTAGCCACTTAACATCATAATTTGCAATATTAACTCAATTTGAAAGCAAGTTCGGCACCTCAGACATCCAAAATATCGTCAGTTACTTCATTAAAATTCATGAGAGTTCTTTAAAATTTCATGGATTTTTTGACCGATTTTGAGAAATGAGAGTGAAAAATTCATGCTAAGTATACAGAAACACACAATGCGATTTATGAGCAGGTTTTCAATCTGGAAAAGAGGGAGAAATAAGAGGCAGCAAAAAATTGAATGAGACAGAGATTTAATTACACTATAATGTACATTATTATTGTACTTCTCAGCCTTAAAGTGAGGAAGATAACAGTCTACCAGAAAACACAGCATATACTGTGACAAATTAGGTTTTAAATCACACAAGGGAAAAAAAGCCTCAAACATGCATCATTTGTAAGGGTTTCTTCTCCTTAATTACAGATATTTGATGTGACATTAAATGATTAAGAGGACCAGATTGTCAGTTTTCATCAGCAGACACTTAAATAACAAGTAGCTTTGAAGAAATAGTTGTGAGAAGGGGCGTCTTTACAAGAAACCCCTTGCTATTGCAATATGGAAGTTCTCCTCTGAAATCAAAGGTCAATGCTGAACAGTAGCACTTCAGTGAGATGAGAAAAATATCAAGAAAAAGGCGAAGATGGACATATGAGCACACAGTGGGCATTTAGTCTGGCAGTCCACAAGGACTTGAGTGGGAAATTCAGGGACCCACATTTCTCAGGTATCTTGTCTTCAGGGGAATTCACGCGATCAGCTATTTTCAGAAGTATCTACTTTTACATCTTGATTTTGATGCCTAATCTGTGACAGAGCCTGGTATCTAAGGAAACTGAAGGTAGATATTATGAAAATCTAGGATCTGAATTTTTTTCCTCTATTTCAATGTTCTGTATCAATGAGGCATGTAGAGTTGTATGAGGATCAGAGAGCCAAGTGTTGGTGAAACACCTTGTATAAGTGAAGTCAAATTCAAAAGCTGAAATACTGGCTTACAGGGCCCAAGCAGCCTTACTGAGCTGGCTTTACCACACCAGATGATGCTGGTTTTACAGCACCTGCATTCAGGCTGGGCTTTATATGGTGGAAAACAACCTTACAATGTCATCCCTCAGATCAGCTTCTGAATCTTGAAGTCTCCACTGCTGGACACAGCGTCTCTTGATCTTAAAATCTGTCCTTGAAGTGTATTAATGGCAGGTTCTTTGCTTGTCTGATTCACCTACTGAAAGAAAACTACCTGCAAAAAGGATTCGACTATACTTATTTGCATTAAGACTTTGTAACTCTGTGTCAGTCCTACAGTATCACTCCCATGGATTTTGCTCATCATCCTCAAAGTAGTGATTCAAGAATTGCTTTTGCAATAAATGCCTTTTTATCTTATTAATGAATTCTGGCAAAGATAATTTTAAACGTTAGTTTCCTCAATTAAGGTGTTAAGCAAGAAAAAGCATTCTACTTCATGTATTAAATGGCATACCAAATAATTGGTTTAGTTAAAACTTATCATGCTTTGAAGAAGATGGAGTATTTTTGTTCACCTGCAGTATTTTGGTTCACCTGCAGTGCTTGCTCTAGCTTTTTCAGTTTTCAGAATTAAAAAGATCATGCTGTCAGCTTTGAACACTGTGGATGCTTGCCAGATTTCACTCCTCCCTGGAATATAAACTTTAAAGTTAACTTAGATTAATTGCATTTAGTCATAACGCCTTGGCAATTTCTCTACCAGCCAAAATAGACAATTTAGGCAGCATGTAATATTTAAATCCTTTATGCTTGCTTCACTTTTTCCAAAGGAGGCCTCTCCCTCATGTATTGGAGCAGTCATTTTAAATAGTGCTTCCTAATGAGAAGGCTCTATGGTAGTAATCTCTGCTCTATGGAGAGATGCAGTTTCAATCAAAGATAAAAGAGATTATTTGCTGTAAGATTTTGTCTGAGTGACAAGGACATTTAGACATTCAAGACTGAAGAAGATAGCATGGTCCTAGCATTTTTACCTGAATATCCTAGGTTTTTTTCCTTAAAATTAATTACCTATACATGTTGCAGCTAATGTGGATTATATGTTCTGGAATTTAATACAAATCTTAAAAAGGGGAAGAAAGGTAACTCCCCCCCCCCCCCCCCCATACCTCCAAACTAGGAGTCATTCCTTGATATTCATCTAGCAGTTTTCCAGTTTTCATCCCCTTCGTAGTCCAAGCAACACATCTCACTTGTAGTTATTTACATCTTTTAAGTTCTGCAATACATGATTGACTATGTTGCTACTTACTTACATGGACAGCATATCAGTTCTCACAAACACAAATGAGATTATCTTCAAATCAGCAAAGAAACTTTGTCAGACTCAGAGGTTTGCTCACTGTCACCCAGGAAATCTTACAGAGCAAGAAAAGAAACCCAAAACTTTCATCTAAATCCTTGGTGTCATTTTCAGAATAAAGTGTTCAAAACTAAACACAAGGAATGCCACAGCTGGAAGACCCCATGTCCTGATGGAACCCTGTGAAATATGGATTCTGCATGCTTCCTTCTCTTTTGGCTGTGGTTGGGATGTTTTTGATAATGCTATGTGTAAGAAGGACTGAGCACAGACTAACACAGCAGGCACTAAGAGTGGCAGGAGAAAGCTGAGAAGCAGCATGGCTTCTAATTTGTGCAGCAGTTCCATCCACACAAGTACGTTTCCTTGTAAAGACCCCCTGACTAGAAAATGTTCTGCACAGTTTTGGAAAACAACGTTCAGTGCTTGTGATGAATACTTGTAAACCAGGAGCTTGTCAGTCTAAGGAAAGAGCATTGCTGAAGGTGAGCTACTGCAGCTTAATGTTATTGTGTGCATCATTATCACCCACACAAACCTTTTGATGGATGGATGAATAATTCCTGTGTGGGGGAAAGTAACACCAAGTGATGGATTTCACCAGCATAAATATCACTAGTAATTAGTTGGAACAGTTAAAAAAAAAAAAAGAAGAAGACAGTACAGACAACACTTCAATTTGGAAACATTAATTTTTAGATAAGTAATTCTAATTGAAAGTTTTATACATCATGAGATAAGGGAGCCTTCAGAATGGGATAAAGTTTGTTCTCCGTCTCCCTTTACTATCCTTGCAATAGGGATGTATAAGTGGTGAAACATCATTTAAAGGACATGGAAGAATATCTTCAGATTAATTTTTCATCTGTTTTGATAATACAGGATATGAATACTCTTGCATAATATGATCTCCATATAGGCAGTCCCTCACAAATGATACAATGAAATTCTCCATACCAAGTATCTGGCCAGGAAATGTTTAACATTACTGTGGGTGAAATTAGTTTTGCTCATAACCAACATAGTAGATGATAGCTAGAATACAGGACAGTCCAATACCTGCCAACCACATGCAGAAGGCCTCTTATTTGAGATGAACAGCCACTGATATTCTTGCCTAACAACTGAACTATACCTAGTTTTCTTTAAAAATAGATTCAAGAGGGCTAAGACATACACTACTGCTGTTCACTGCTAATTCAAGTCACTCAAACTCTTCTTCTTGGAATGTATCACACTTTCTAAGAAATATCAGATTAATTTATGCAGTGTTTCTTAGATTTGCCAGTATGTTCTAGGCTCATCTGCATCCTGTAGCATAAAATATGCCTGTAAATCACTTGTCTCTCTACCAAGAATTGCTCTAACTTACAGTTACTAGAAAATGACAAAATGAGTGGCCAGAAAATGGAAGCAGAAAACTGAAAGTGCTGATGGAGCATCTCTCTGTCTCTGAAGCACAAGACTGATTCTGAAGACAGAACACTGAAGGAGTGGTAAATCATGAACAAGACCGGAAGAAGTCTCCTACACTGGATATTAAGTAGAGCCTGCAATCAAGGGCTAAATGATAAAGCATCACAGTAGACCAAACTGGCTTAAGGAGGACTTTAAAAGCCTTTATTTGAAGGATGGAACAGCCTTTAAAGACATGCAATTCTGTATCAGTATATGCACATATAAGTGACAGAAAGAAGAAAACAAAATAGATCTTAGATTCCTGATGTAAAATTAAAGCAATAGAAATGCCTGAACCACAGTTCTGCAGCTTCATGTCTTTTAAAGGTCTTATTTTGGTCTGAAATCAGAGTATTGGAGCAACAAATCAAATATTAGGAACTTCACAGAGTTAAACTGACTGATGTTAAATGGCATATATGCCTAAATAATTGCCAGAAGTTTATGAATAAATAAATAAAAAAATAAATAGGAGCATCGTGTCCCTGCTTAGGTTGTAAAAGTACTCTATTCCATTTGATCCTATCCTATCCAATTCTATCCCATTCTGCTCTAAGATTAAACATTCCCCATTGGCTTAATGCTCCCTTCAATGCAATCTATGTAGCACCCATGTCCTTTGTGAAAAACAACAATAACAACAAGAACAAACCCAAACCCAAAACCAAACACACACAAGAACACTTCTGGGGCAGCAACTAGGCTATTTTCATGCGCGTGACAATGTACGTGTAAGACATTACATAATTATATATATGCTTCCTTGGTCTTATACTGAGTACATATATTAACTGAAAGTTTAAATGGCATGAGGTATCGCATTGTTTTATGAGTCTTGGGAATCCATTAAGAGATGCACTGAAAATTATGAACTGTGTTTAGCAGAGCATAGGGCCACGTAGGAGGGACTGTACATGCAGCTTCTTGTTGTCCAGATGGCTGTAACACACTGCCTTCTGGGAAAAGGTGTTTAAAGCTACTGTTTTCACAAGCATTAGGTATTGACTTCTCTAGTTATAATTTCTTTCTTGATTCGGTTCCTGCTGTGGCACTTCCAAATTCCTTACATAATTTTTGGAAATCCTAACACTCCAGCCCTAGTTAATTTCTTGTTTCTTAGACACATCTCTTGCACTTATTTGCTGACTTTAAAACTGTGAAGGCCCTTGAGTTCAAGGCAAATGGCAAGGCCTGTTTAGTTACCAAATATTCTTCTGAGAAGGCAAACTCAGCTAGTGAAGGGGGATCACATACAGCTAGACCTAGTTTTTAACAGGTTATTGAATCCATAGAAAACACTATGTCAAACCATACCTTATAGAAGTTATGAGCAAGGGGAGAGAAAGCAATCTCTAATCACGTATTATAAATGTTACAACTTGAATCATCTGAAAGAAGGTGGATATATTCAAGAATAAGAAATGAAAGTTCCATTTTTCCATTTCGGATTAGCAGAACTGCGTTTGCTGTTGTAGGTGTGCTTTTTGAAGCTTCAGTTATAATAAAAAATGCAGTATGGGACAGAAAATATGTATAAACACATATGCTCTCTTATATTATATACTCATACAGTATGTGACAAGCAGTAGAAGCAATACATAAATACATACAGTACAAAGCAAACAACTGAAGCACAGCTTAAGACTGACAGCGAATAGTATCTCCATTTGTTTTGAGATTTGTGTTCTAATGATTCCTGTATTCTGTTAATTTCCTTTTGGCCATTAGGTGTCTTTCTTTCCTTTTTTTTCTTTTTCCATTGCATTTATGTTTTCTCCTTTCTCTCTTAGGTGCAGAAGCACTTTCCCTCTCTATTTTGGGTCAGTTCCCCACAGCTATATACACTAATGTTACATTTTAATGATGTTATCCCTACAGTATTTAAGCTCCAGTATAAAATATTTATATGAAATATCTTTGTTGATCAGTAATTCTGTCCTGCATCCACACAACAGATGATTGGCTTTAACCTTAAAAGGCAGTTTGGGGCAAAGCTAGTTTTTCCATACTCCTCATGGACCTCATCATAGAAGCTAAAAAGCAGCTACCTATACATAACACCTCTACTTTAGAGTTTAGGTGGTTATTGCTGGACATCTGGGATTTCCTGTGCAATTCCTCAGACCCAGATATACAGTATTTCAAATGCCAGACTCTGTCTTACATGTTTTCAAAGCTATTAAATTAAATCTGATTGAGCTGATGGAATTGCAACCACTGCATCAACTAGCTGACTGTTGTCTTCTTCAGGACAAAATTATCTTAGTTTCATTAAGAGGAAAATGTGTTAGTACTAAACTAAAATGAAGATGGAAAGGAAAAGTTGGTGTCTATATACAGATTCTTCATTAGGTTAATGAAATTGACTTTAAAACAAAACAAGTTAGGGAAAAACTCTCCTTTTGGAGACAAAATTAAATCAAGTTCATCATTACGGTACACAGTAAAGATAGAAATATCAATCCATCTTGTTACGACAGATGGTTTCACTGTCATTTTCCACATTTTGCTTCCAAGCAAAAAATTGCAGGAAAAAAAATGAATGAAATATAAGATTATGCATCCTTTTGATAGAATTACACAATTGAAATTCCAGTCTCTCCATTGACTTTCCTCAACTGGAAATGCCCTGAAGGACAGAGGAAGATATTCTGGCATTATCTGCCAGCTCATTCCAGAGGAAGCAGACTAAATGCATTTCAACCTAGGCTGAGCTGCCAGGTTGCTATGTGACCCTGAGTGCATTCCCTGTGATGCCCGTGTCTCAATTTACTGACCTTTTACCAATGGAATAATTACCCTAATGCACCCACTTAAGGGTCTCCAAGGAAAATTATTTATTGCTTTGATTATCCTACAGTCCTGTTGAGATTTCTAATTCCCTTTCAGAAGCACAGTTTTTTAAAATCAAATCTGACAGTTAAATTTCACATCACATTTTGACTGAGTCTTAAAAAATAATGAAGAGAATGGCTTAAAGCAGGAAAAATAGAAAAGCAAGCTAAAGAAACAATCTAGGCAGTGACTTCAGTGGGTTAGCTGATGATTCAAATTAGCTTGGTAAAGGAATTTGAAATAGACAATCAATGCTTTGATGTTTTTTATTTACAGTAAACAGTAATCATATCTCTGGTTGTATTGTTGAAAGGAAGCCTTGGGGAAGTTAGACCACCGGGCCCATCAAAGCACTGGGAAGAAAAACATTTTGAAATCCCTTTAGAGGAACAACTTGGACTACATTAATAGGCAGAATTAATTTCTGCTACGCATTTCACAAATGGAAAGGCTACCCTGGTCTATGCTGCTGATGTATCTCATCTGAAAATGACAATATATCATGCTCTAATACCCTTTCCTCTTGCTTCAGAGGTTGACAGGCTGATAAGTTGACTGTCACTGGCAATTCTGCACAGGGAAATTTCCCTGCAAATAAGCCAAAATTAACTTCCAAAACTCTTCATTCCTTAATACAGATTTGCAAGAACTGGGTGGTCTTCCAATAAATTTCAGTGGTTTTAATAATGAAGTCCTCGGAACAAAATACTGTAGCCTTCAAAAAATACTTCAGGAAGCTGATCTTTACCTGATGTCTCCTTCATTCTGTCAGAGGTTACTTTATTATTTTGAAATTCAGACCTAAGCATTGTCTCTCTTGTTTCTTTAGCTCCCACAAAAATCCTCTCCACAGAATCCAATGACAACCTCACCTTAGGGATTCTTGAGCTGCTGGCTGAAGTACAGCTGAAATTTTCACAGTGAGGATGTAGAACAAGTCAAGTGAGCACAGTAGGCTTCCTACTGCCTTTATCTGATTTACTTCTCTCTGGCTAGAAGAAAAATCAAGTTCTACACTTCACTACAAAGAAAAACAAATACATAAATAAATGCAGCTGCTCAGCTTAACAAAACAGTAAGACCCAAAATATACTGTGCAGTACACTACATACTTTGGTATGTGCAGCCCAAGGAGGATGAAGTGGCTTAGGCAGGGCTTTTCCAATGTTTCCAATATTCTTAAGTCAGTTAACTCAGTGGCTCACACTCAAATGTAATTCAGTGAACACACACAGGGTAGTTAAGTTGCTGCTAACCTGAGGCAAAAGAGAACCAAAATTGGAGATCCATCAAATATGAGAGCTCTTTAGAGGGAAGACACAAATCATGACCTCACTCCAGAACATGTTCTTTATCTGTGTCTCCTATAAGTACAAGAAAGGGCTTTCCAGAAGACATTCAGAGAAGAATTCAGTGTGTCATACCATTAATACACATAATCTTGTAACAAATTTAATACTTTCTTCTCGAAGTAGAAAGTAATTGGAGATACTTCCTGAACTGAGCATAACCTTTAGGGATGGCAAACATTTAAGTGGGAATCCCATATAATGACATACCACAGGAAAAATAAAAGATGTAGGGTATAGTTACCCTAAAGGTTTTCTTTCCATTCTGGGGAAGAAAGACTTGCTCTTCTCATTAATGCTCTCTCAGTGATTTATGGTAAGAATTGAAGGATCATACCATCTTGTCCTTCATAGCCCACAGGAAAGAGAAGGATGGACTGATGAAGACACAAAGGTAAGACAAATACTGGAGAAGATACATAAAGTATAGACAAGGGTGGCAGGTAAAGAGAAGACAACTGACTGAGGATTCAGGACAACAAATGAACTGTTGCAAAGGGTTTATAGTAAGGTAGAAACTGAAAGAAAGCTACTACATTCTGCATTTTTGCATGCATGCATTTCTCAGTGATATTACCATCCCTGAATGATGTTAACCATACAAATCCATATTAACATGGGTTTTGTTAAATTCCTATAGTAAGGGACACTCACTGGTGATTTGGTGGCAGTTGCTGCAGGTTTTGATGCACATGTATGCACACAGCTACACTCTGCTCACAAGCACCACTAATAAAACATTAAGAGCATTCCAATATTATAACTATAATTTAATTTCCTTTTGGGACAAAAGTGTAAAGTGATGTGACTTCTACTCAGAAGTTGGAAGAAGTAATAAAAAAGGCAATTTAGATTTTTCAACATAAATAACTTATACCTATAAAATTAAAGAGTAGATTCTTGTAAATACTGCCTAGAAGTTAGCAATACTACTATTTTAAATGAGTAAACAACAACAATATTTTTGAAGTTACCTTCCTTTTTTAAAAGTCTTGTTTATTATTGCCTAGCAATCAATTTTGATGTTTTAGTAATTGAATTTGTTGACATGCATTTCAATCTCTTTGACCCTTATCCAAAGTCTGTTGAAATGAATTTGAGTCCTCCCAGGAACTCTTATTAATTTGGGAGGGTGCAAAAGTTCAATGACTGATTATTTCTTTATTCATAACTTAAACCAGATATAAATAGCAAGATCTCAAATTATTATATATTGTTTTGATGGAGGTTCTTGAACATTAAATTTATCAGCATCTGTCAAGCCCGCAGCTGCTGAGAGTCAGATACAAAATTCTAAACATGTACTCACTGGAGGCATTAAAAAAAAAAATAAAAAAAAAAAGAGGTGTTAACAAAACCAAGTTGCACTGATTTTTTTTTTCTGACAAACTGAGCAGCAAGTTCGAAATGCATCTTGTGTCTTCTAATGTAACTCTCATGGCAAAACTGCTTTCCAAGTCTTCTGGCATCCGTATGGTTCCATACTTTTGGCTGCCTTTCTCCACATTGATAGTATTTCATTTTTTCAAGCTGAACATCTCATAGTTCACCTAGACTGAGAAACACATTTAGGTCTGTTTATTTGTTTCTTCTCGAGGTGCTTGCAACATCTTTTTAATTAATAAATTCTGCATATTTCATCAGCATACACTTTTATTTCCTCAACACACACTTGAATGCCAATGAAACTGAATCTAACCTGATCTCTAGGTTTTCACCTACATACTGATTGTTGTAATTTACTAATTTGTTTTCAGTTTCAGGGCATGGTATTTTATTCAATATGCTGTAGGTAATTAGAGTAGATATCACATGTCCTATTCTAAACCAGCAGTATTGAACTGAATGCTCTATTGGTTTCCACTTCCCTGCCAGCCTCTGTGAATAACTGGAGCTGCAGATCACAGTCAAGTCACTCAGTGGAAAAACTGTCCTGGCTATGTGTATTTAAACCAGAGCATTTTATATCACTGAAAATCTTGTCGGCTGTGAGCATAATTTGGCATACACTTATCCTAGTATAGAATATCCTTAGGGATTCACTTCCACTACTTTATACATATGAGCTGTAATTACATCCTGCTAGTATCACAGCATACAAACCTTCCATGCAAGAGCCTCTAATTACAATGCTGGGAAACTTCTGTTCAGTACTACAAATTCCCATTGAACATCTTGGTGCAAGTCAGTAGACAAAATCATTGGTACAGGCAAAGTAAGGAGAAACACAGGTGGCTTTACATTACCTTTACACTTAACCCTTGCAGACATCCCAGTTGCCCCACATTATTACATGATTATGGCCGTCGTAAGCCCGGGTAGAAATTATGAGCCACAGTGAGTATGAGAAAGCAATTACAGAGATTATTTTTGTGACAAACATACGTCACACACGGTTTTGTCAATGTTAAGCTTCCTTTGCTGCAAGGTCTCCAAAACAGTGTTCAATGTACTCCCTACCCTAGCAACAGGAAGACCATGCTTCATTTTAGCAATAGCACTTTGACAGCAAAGAATATACGAAGGAAGTTCCTACAGCTAGAAAAAAACTTGGTGAAGTCACAACACAGACTGGAAAAGAAATCACCACTGATAAACAGAGTGCCTTGGGTGGGAAAAACAAAAGCAAAGCAAAACAAAACCGTGCTGCTGTATCCAAGCTTAGACTTGCTTAAGCTCCAGACAATAACTCCAGAAGGGGGACACACACCAGGCATTACATCAAATGCTGAATGCAGGTGACCTGGACACAATTCAAAGAATATCCCAACTTGAAAAGAAACCAGTTGTATACAGAAGACTTCACCACTTCCAGTGGTGAGGCACTGGAACAGGCTGTCCAGGGACGTTGTGAATGCTCCGCCCCTGGCAGTGTTCAAGGTCAGGTTAGAGGAGGCCTTGGGTAATATGGTTTAGAGCGAGGAGCCCCTGCCCATGGAAGGGGGGGTGAAACTTGATGATCTTAAGGTCCTTTCCAACCCTAACTATTCTATGATTCTATGATTCTACGACTTTTATGGTGAGCATAGCCTTACTACCTGATATTTTAATGAAAAGTGGCAGTATGTTCAGAACTGTCTTTTCAATCTTCCCTAAGCAGAGATTCAATGAACTTTCAGAAAAGTCAGAAAAGGCAACATGGGACTAATTTTAGATGGGTGACAGTGTTTCATGTTCCAGTGCAAACATCTTCTAGATCTGTCCCAAGTGTGCTTTCTTATGAATGCCATGGGAATAGAGTAGCATACACATAATTTTCAGAGACTTAAGTCACATAAATTTCCCAACACTAATAAATTCTTCAGTCTGCTATGTTAGGTAGTGAATACTTTCAGCTAGTGGCATACAGTTTAAGTTGTTCGCAGAAGGAGGAAGAAACTGGTGGGTTTGACCTTGGATGACTCCCTAGCACTCACCCAGCCACTCTCTCACTCCCCCCTCAGCAGGAAAGGGGAACAAAATAAGATGAAAAGTTTGAGACAAAGGCAGGGGCATCTTTCACCAATTTCCATCATGGGCAAAACCAACTCGACCTGGGAAAGCCAACCGTATCCTGGGCTGCATCAAAAGCAGCGTGACCAGTAGGTCGAAGGAGGTGATCCTGCCCCTTTATTCTGCCCTTGTGAGACCTCACTTGGAGTATTGTGTGCAGTTCTGGTGTCCTCAACATAAAAAGGACATGGAACTGTTGGAACAAGTCCAGATGAGGGCCATGAGAATGATCAGGGGACTGGAGCATCCCCCATATGAAGATTGGCTGAGAAAGTTGGGGCTGTTCAGCCTGGAGAAGAGAAGGCTGCGTGAAGACCTCATAGCAGCCTTCCAGTATCTGAAGGGGGCCTATAGGGATGCTGAGGAGGGACTCTTCATTAGGGACTATAGTGGTAGGACAAGGGGTAATGGGTTAAAACTTAAACAGGGGAAGTTTAGACTGGATATAAGGAGGAAATTCTTTCCTGTTAGGGTGGTGAGGCACTGGAATAGGTTGCCCAGGGAGGTTGTGAATGCTCCATCCCTGGCAGTGTTCAAGGCCAGGGTGGACGAGGCCTTGGGTAATATGGTTTAGAGCGAGGTGTCCCTGCCCATGGCAGGGGGGTTGGAACTTGATGATCTTAAGGTCCTTTCCAACCCTAACTATTCTATGATTCTATGAAACTAATATAATTTATAGCCAAATAAAAATAGAGTAGGACGGTGAGAAACAAAGACCTGGAAATACTTCCTCCCTACCTTTTTTCCCAGGGTCAACTTCACTCCTTCATTACTGACCCTTTAATGTGCCAACCAGTGACTAATCAGGATGGGGAATGGGGGCAATAATACATCCATAATGCTTCACCTCTGCTGCTCTTTCCTCCTCACACTGTTCTCTGTCTTCAGTGTAGGATCCCTCCACTAGGATACAACCCTTCATAGAATCATAGAATAGCTTGGGTTGGAAAGGACCTTAAGATCATTAAGTTCCAACCCCCACGCCATGGGCAGGGACACCTCACACAAGGCTCTGTCCAACCTGGCCTTGAACACCACCAGGGAGGGATCATCCACAACTTCCTTGGGCAACTCATTCCAGTGCCTCACCACCCTTACAATAAAGAACTTCCTCCTTATAGCCAATCTAAACTTCCCCTGTTTAAGTTTGAACCTGTTACCCCTTTTTCTATCACTACAGTCCCTAATGAAAAGTCCATCCCCAGTATCCTTATAGGCCCCCCTCAGATACTAGAAGGCTGCTATGAGGTCTCCATGCAGCTTTCTGTTCTCCAGGCTGAACAGCCCCAACTTTCTCAGCCTGTCTTCATACATGAGGTGCTCCAGCCCCTTGATCATCCTCGTGGCCCTCCTCTGGACTTGTTCTAGCAGTTCCATGTCCTTGTTATGTTGAAGATACTAGAACTGCGCACAATACTCCAAGTGAGGTCTCACGAGAGCAGAGTAGAAGGGCAGGATCACCTCCTTTGACCTGCTGGTCACGCTGCTTTTGATGCAGCCCAGGATACGGTTGGCTTTCTGGGCTGCGAGCGCACACTGAAGCTGGTTCATGTTCATTTTCTGATCGACCAACACCCCCAAGTCCTTCTCCACAGGGCTGCTCTGAATCTCTTCTCTGCCCAACCTGCAGCTGTGCCTGGGCTTGCTCTGACCCAGGTGTAGGACCTTGCACTTGGAATGGTTCCTTGCACTTGGCATCATTCATGAACTCCTTCAATGTGGGTCCTTCCCATGGGCTGAAGTTCTACAAGAACTGCTTCAACATGGGTCCTATCGATGGAGTATAGTCTTTCAGGAAGACTGCTCCAGCACGGATCCCCTATGTACCACAGGTCCTGTGGGAAACCTGGTCCTGCGTGGGCTCTCCATGAGCTGCAGTTGCCTTCAGGGCACATACATTTGCTCCAGTGGGAGGTCCTCCACAGGTTGTAGTGTGACTGACTGCTCCACTGTGGTTCTCCATGGGTTGCAGAGGGACAATCTGCGTCACCATGGTCTTCAACATGGACTGCAGAGGAATCTCTGCTCCAGCACCTGGAGAACCTCCTCCTCCTTTTTATCTGACCTTCATGTCTGCAGGGTTGTTTCTAACATTTTTCTCACACCTCTTTCTCACACCTGCTGAACAGCTTTTTTTAATCCTTTATTAAACATGTTTTTACAGAGGTACCACCAGTGTCACTGCTGGGCTCAGCTGTGCCCTGCAGTAGATTTCTTGGAATCATCTGTGTCCATCACAGAGCAGCCCCTGCTTCTCCTCACACAGACTGTCTCAGCATCCACAACCCCTCCCCCCCCAAGCCAGTACCTGGGCACGGACACCCAGCACAGAAATAAAAAGAGCAAAGGTATAAAGAGGTATGACATAAAGAAGGCTTTAATTAAAAAAAAAAAAAAAAAGCAGCTCTTTTCTCTTGTCAAAACAATAGTTCGAAGGTTCAGCTTAAGAACATTCATGGTGACTCAACTGGCTGCTTTACTTTCCTCATTAAAATGTCATTCCACTTAGAAATAAATAGAGATACTTGATTATCGATTCCAAAAAAATTAAATAAAACAAAGAATTTGAGAGAAAACAGGCAGGCTTAAGGTGTATAGTTTATAATGTCTACATCCACTCCTTTATGTTAAATGGTGTGTTATGATGACATCCCATTAGGTGGTACCATAAGCTCAGGATTTCACTTGAATGTCAGAGAAAAAAAGGGATCAAGAATTACAGCATGTATAAAAAAGAACAAAATCTAGTTAAAAAGCTCTTAAGCATACACTTGAGTATAAAATTAACTTTATAACACTTTCAATGCTTTTAACTTATGCAAAGCAAGCTGAAAGCCACAACTAATGTAGTCTTTCCATCAAAGGGCTATTTCATTTATTCTCTACTGAGGTCTATGGCAAATGACTAAAATCAACAGGTATTGAAACAGAATATTATAACAGTGAATTAGCGACTGGCAGGAGCTATACGTAGTGTAACTGGAACATAATTCCAGAAAGTAAAATTAATTTTCTAGTAAGATTAAAATAAATTGGAGAAAGACCAATGTGTCTAAGGCAAAAGTATGCTCCTCATGTTAGACATCTTCTTCCTCTGAGTACTGTTTTAATAATGTCAATTAATGTGGCAGTAATGGGACTTGGTTTTGTTTTTGTATTCTTTATTAAAGTAAAATGAAAGCCAAAGTAGCACTTGTTTGTCACACTCAGCAGATCAGATTTACATTTGTTTATTTTGTTTATGTTCTATAAACATACTATTTTCTCCCTTAGTTTCTTGGGTTTACCACTAGTAATCCTGGTTTGTGATCCTTAGACTTTCTTACAGTGATGCTGAGATAAATCCTAAATACTAATAAAAATAAGCAAAATCTTTCTTGTTGTTTTAAATATCTCTAACGTGCAAAGTACAAGGTTAACTTCTATTCTGAGTAGTTTTATGGATAATTTTCAGTACTACACTCATTGTTATTTTATAACTCAAGAATGTTGCATGTAAGACTGAATCACCTGAGGCAAAAAGGAAGTGATGTTACCTCATCCCATTTGAAAGATATTAATACTCTTTTCAGACATATAGAGAGGATATTTAGAAAACATGTAAACAACTTGCTTTATTTCAAGAAGGAAACTCCTTAGGTCTAGGCAACATCAACCTGATAACTACCATTTGGAAAAATGCAGTAATTGTATAGATTGGTCAGGCAAAAGATCATTTATCAGGTCTAAATAGACTTTTTTACCACAATCCGGTCTATTTCGAGCTACAATAGTGGAAATTGTGTCATTGAAACTTACTGTGATCCTTGGCCCACTGCTGATGATACAACCCATAACTGTACAGCACAAGATTTAAAGGAAATGTTATACCAAAAATGCATGGTGCCTGTTGTAAAGTACAGAAAAATAAGTACAGAGGCCAATCTCCTGGTCAATAATCTGGTTTCTTTCTCAGTCTCCTGTAGAGCTTAAATAAACCCCCAGGTTATAATGCACAAAATTTAAAGTAACTCTGACTTTGCTCTGTGCTGAGTGCTTAATCATATAATCACCGCACAGTTTGGATCAGATCACCTGGTCCAATCCTCACCCTGCCAAGGGCACTAGACGAGGCTGCTCAAAGGCCTGCCCAGCCTGACCTTGAATACTTCCAGGGATGGGGCATCTGTAACTTCTCTGGGGAACCTGTTCCAGTGTCGCACCACCCTCCTCATAAAAAGTTCTTTATATCCAACCTAAATCTATTCTCTTTCAGTTCAAAACCTTTGCCTTTTGTGCTGTTACTACATGCCTTGGTAAAAGTGTTTCTCCATCTTTCTTATAAGCACTCTTGTGGGAAAATGGGGGAAATCAGAGACCGCCTCTCCCCAGTCCCCAAAGTTTATAACAATAAGGAAACCTTGGGATAAAATGCAACTGCTGCTTTCAGGATGGGATGTGGTTGGCATACACAGCATCTATCTGGTAATAGTTCTCCAGGCAACTCTGCAACCTTGGCATATGCTAACAGAAACTGAACAGAGGGTGGAGTGGAGCAAAGGGCCCAAGGCCTGTGTTGTGATTTAAGCCCAGCCTGTAACTCAGAACCACGTAGCCGTTCCCTCAAATCACCCCTCCCCTCCCCCCTGTCCCCCCCACTCCTGGAGGGATGGGGAGGAGAATCGAAAGAATGTAACTCCCATGGGCTGGGATAAGAACAGTCCAGGAACTAAGGTATAACACAAACCACTACTGCTACCACCAATAATAATAATGATAAGGGAAATAACAAGGGAAGAGAATACAACACCTCAGCACCCGCCAACCGATACCCAGCCTGACCAAGCAGTTGATCTAACCCTTCCAGGTAACTGCCCCCAGTTTATATAGTGGGTATGACGTGCTGTGGTATGGAACACCTCATTGGTCAGTTTGGGTCAGGTGTCCTGTCTCTCCTTCCTCCTGGCTTCCCCTCTCCCTGGCAGAGCATGAGGCTCCCAAAGTCCTTGGTCAGAGTAAACATTACTGAGCAGCAACTAAAAACATCGGTGTTATCAGCACTGTTCCCAGGCTGAAAGTCAAAACCAAAGCACTGCACCAGCTACTAAGAAGGAGAAAAATGACTGCTACTGCTGAACCCAGGGCAGCCTGTCTCTCTTATACTCCCTGCAGAGGTGGAAACTTGAAGCCACCACACTTTCTAGGCACCGCACAGCAGCTGTCAAAGAAGGAAACTATTTGCATTTTTAAAAGCAAAGCGAGAGGATTTTACACCCATTAGTAACGAAGTATGAGTAGAGTCCTTCAAGCTCCATAGGCACATAGTTAAAAAGTGGAAACCTGTGTTACTATGGAGAAGCGTGGAGGGATACAAGGGCCTTGTACAAGGGCAGGATGAACAACGCTGATGAACAAAGAACTGATAGCGGGAGAGGAGGCTTTGCCCTTGTGTAGGTGGACTGAGAAACAGAGCTAATGAATCTAATCAGGGGAGACTATCCCTGAAGCCCAGACCATACTGGGAGCACATGGACATTGTCAACCTATGGTTTCATGAGTCAGCAAAACATGACTAGGGTGTTCTTTACATGAAAATGATGTAACCTGACAGAAATTAACTGACCACTCCATACATGATGGGAGGGTTATGGGGAGGGACTAACCTGAATCAAATTGTACAAATATGTGAAATTAGGAAAGTTGAAATGGGGAAGACTCCATTGTAACTTCTGTGATCAGTTGACAGGCTCAACCTATCTTCCCCATAGGGATGGATGTCTACTGGGTAATAACTTTATCTTATGCATGCTAAATAACTAACTCACGTTAGCTGTTTATAGTTATTATAGCCTGGTTGTGTACTGCTTCAAGCTTGTTTTTGCAGATGGTCCCTATCACTGGTAATCTCTGAACCTTAATTTGTCACAATTTTATATTAATAAAGAGTGTTATTTCATAAACTGCCAGCCCTTTGTGGGCGCTAGCAGTAGCAAGCAACGACTAATTGAATAAAGTGGGAAAACCCGCTGAGGGGTCCCCCATAGGCTGCTGACATATTTCCCTGAACTAGTCAGTTGAATTGCCCTCTGATCCAGCAGGACTGTTGGGTGAAGGATCCCTATAATGGAATGTTGACAGACTGGTTGGGCACAAGGCTCTCAGCTTTCCTGGGGTGCTGATAGACAGATCAACCCCTAGGGCTGAGCAAATCTCCCCATCTTTCACATGACAACCTTTTATGTATTGAAAGGCAGTAATAAGATTCCCTCAAACCTTCTGTTCTCCAGGATGAACAATTCCAACTCTCTAAGCCTGTCTTTGTAGGAGACATGCTCTGGCCCTCTGATCATCTTTGTGGCTCTTCTCTGGACTCGCTCCAGCAGGTTTATGTCCTTCTTTGTCCAAAACCAAACCAACAGCAAAACCACCCTAATCAAATCCTCTCTGAGAGAAATAAAAAAAAAGTAGATTTTAAAAGTATGCAGGTGCAGATGGAGATTCCATCTTTTTATTTTTCTAGACCAGCTGACAGAGTGGAAGGAAACCAGGGACACTCACAGGCACAGAAGGTCTTTTTCAGCTCTAAATTATTAAATGCCTTTGTGCACTTATCCTAGTCAAAATGTAATTTCACCTTTCCCAAGCAAAAAAGAAGTATAAGAAATCCCTGAATTACTCTTCAACCAGTACTACAGAAGTGCACATGGTCACCAGGGAGACCAAAAGGTCTAAGTATGTGAGGCTGAATTAGTTATGATTTCCAACTGCAGTTTTCAAACACCTTTGTCAGAACTGATTTATATAAATATGATAATTACCTCAGCAGCTCCAGAGGAACAAGCAGAATCCTCATGAAATATAAAAAGTATTTGTACCTAAATGGGTCTAAGCCTGCACTCTACAGAAACTGATTTGGGGTGAGATGGGTGAGGGATGCTGCACAGCAAATTCTGGCATCATTGGACTTTGCAATCCAGAGACTAATAGTCAGCAATGCAAACAATGAAACTAATATATAGAAGTTCAGTCTCAGCCAAGATCTACAGAGGTTGAAAAGAAAACTCATTTAAAGCTATTTTTGTGGGGTTTGGCCTAAATATAATTCAAGAGAAAATAAATGGAAGGTCTAAACAAATTGGCTTGTTCAGGTACTGCACACCTTTGAAGAAAAACAGCAATAAGGCTTCAAGCTTCAATTTTAGATACCTAGTAGAGCTGACAGACCTGGAATCTGAAATGCATCATTTTATGAAAAGGTGAAGGACAGCAGGGAACATAAATGGTGAAATGCTTACACAGGTTTCTTTAGAGAGTTATTTTCTTCAGACCAGAATGACATTGTGCACTATTTTACATTACTGAAATATTATCTTTGAAAAAGCAAGCAAGCTTATAATGAAAGACCAATGACCACTAGAAAAAACATCCAATCCTTTTCCATAGTCAGCTGCTATCGAAGTAATAACTTGATCAAATTCCTAAGCAGTTCTGTGCTGCTGTCTTACTAGGTATCAGGCTAATTACTCACCTACCTTAAAAATGGAAGATTAGTCCTTGAAAAGCCACAACATTTACTGGGGTGCACAATAAAAGCCCTCAGTCTGGTGGAAAGGCCCAGATCATTATTATTTTTGACGATATGTATCAATATAGATAATGACATCAACAGATCTGCATCATGCCTCTTTGCTGTCTTCAGGTATGTAATCCAGCTGCTTGCAGCAACCCTCATGGCAGGGTTTAGTGAACTGCAAATAGCCCACCTTTCCTAGTCACACTCATGATGCCAAGTACAACATCTGCATCCCATTCCTAGGCTACTGCCACTCTCCTTCTACTGAATGATGTCTTATTTCATTTATGACTTTACAATATGCTGTCCTTGCCTAGGGAGATAGAAAAGGCTGCAGATAATCTGAAAAAGATACTGTTATAGCAAAATTATTCTTTTCACAAGTTTTAGCTGAAAACGAAAGAGAAAAGTTGATCAAATGTAGGATCACCCTGCTTTCTTTCAGCTGTGTGCTCGTCTTCTGGAACTGAATCTCATCTGTTCAATTAAAACTATTTTGAAATGTAAAAATAACATTTAATGCAAAAGGGCTGAAGGCCTTCCTTCATCTTGTTTTCGCAGTTCTCAGTCTTTAGGATAAAAGTAATGAGATTCCTCTGAATTAAAAATGTAAACTGTTTGCCCCAGAAAGACAAAAACTGTGTCTCTGGGTGCTGTGTTAGTGGGATATTGATAGTTTATGGTAATATGGACAGCTCGGGAACTGCTTATCATCAAAGGATACTTACACCAGGCTGCTTAGCATGAAACACTCTACTGAACACTATGTTCTACCATTCATGCATTAACCTTCATTCCAGCGCTCCCACATACCATCCTCCCGCACTGTGGGCTAAAGACATTTTCACAGCTTGTCATATTGCCATCACACCACTGACTTACTTGACACTATAAAAGATGCTAATGGCTATGTCTAGGGATTTGAAAGTTTTACCCCTTAATTATCAAAGGACTAGTTAAGTTTGTCTGTCAGCTTTGTGGAAAGTTGGGGGAGGCAGACGCTTCTCTCATGGTCATGGAGTGGCAGCCACAATTACAGTGTTCAGACTGCAGACATTGCATGACTGCCTGAGAGATGCTGCAGAAAGTCCTGCTCAGCTGAAGTGTTTTCATCTACACCTTCCTTTGCTTATCTCAACCCATATACAGCCCAAAGTGTAATGAGCCTTGCACTGAGCTGAGAACCACAAAGCACAAGGCTCCATGTTCTACCTCCTTTCTTTTCTAACGCAGGGACCACAGTTATCAGCAGAACAGAAGCAGCTGGGTTTCTCTTCAAGAGAAATTAAGAAGCCTGAGCTATTCAAGCATCTTTTTATTTATTTATTTATTTATATATAGTTTTTAGGACAAAGTCTATGAGGATGAACTTTTTCTTGCACAGCTACTTTAGCTGAAGCTGGTCGCTTGGTGACTCCTGGCTGCAGTGGGAAGGGCTAACCAAATTCTGTGGCTAAGTGCTGCAGGTTGAAGTGGAAGGTTTCCTTCACACAGTCTCTGACAGAAAAGCTTCTTAGCAATCCATCCAAACAATGAACAACTTCCTCCAGCAATTTAAAATTAATATGGCAGTCTTGTGTGACGGGGAAATATGTAATTTATGTATTTCTGAATACAGTTTATTTAGTAAATGATACCCTTACTAGCGAAAGGACCACAATCAGACGTATTCACACTTTTTTAGAGAGCTTATTTTTTTCTTTTCTCTCCCTTACAGGAACTCAGGCTCCATCAGGAAGCCATGGCATGTTATTATTTGTAAGGACGAACACAGCAGTTTCTGCCTCTTATTACGTACACTTACTTAAAACAGTAGGATGGCTCTCTACTGCCTCATTATGTGATACAGACATGGACTGCACACTGCTTTTAGACGTACAATGAAGGCTGGGTTTAGTCCATCTTTCTGTGGGCTGAATTCTGTTTGGGATCTGTCCCAGAGCCTTAAATGGTCTTTAACCTGCACTGACAACTTACCTGGTCTGCAGTTCCTCTAGGCTAGTCCACACTGCACAGCTGCCTAACCATGACCTTGTATCATGTTAGATCTCTTCCCTTTCACTCAAATACTGCCCAAGACCACCCTCAGCACCAGGTCTTACACAGAAGTCTACAGAGGACAACACGGTGGCTGCCTTTCTTTACCGCAGGTAGAAATTCTAACACCAATTGTTTTAACAAACCAGTCAGACAGTTCTGGACAGGAATCAAACACTGATCTCTACTTAATAAACAAGCAAAAACTAACCTGCAAATAAGAAGCTGAAATTAAGAAAATGCCTAAGTATTCTGCTGAATTTGGATTTTAATGAAATATCTTAAGCTAGAAACATCTTTTAAAGGATATGACAATGTCTCCATTAGTGAGAAAAATCTTTTTTAAAACCTGAAACATTACTTAGGAGTAAACACCAATTTAAATAGCATTTCCTACATTAACAGTCTGAGTTTGTATTTTATATTAATGAAATACTATCAAATGTAATCTAAACAATTTAATGGTTGGCTGGGTTAATTAGCATTTTTCAAACACTGATAATTAATATCTTTTAACCTCAAGGTCGCAGCTCAGACCCAAGATCTTACTAATTACAGCATTGACAATAATGAGGAAGGCAAATGTAGCATTTTCATGGGAAGATCTTCAGATCTTCTGCACCTATTCCCTCGAAATACCTACAAGCTAAGTGGCAATGTTTAAGGCTCGTGTGACAAAGACGTAGGCTGAGACACTGACATAAATCAACATTTTCTTCAATCATCATAGTAGAATGCAGGCAAAAGGTTTTGCATGCAGGCTGGTAAACTGGCTTGACAACTTTGCAAGGCTGATAAAAATATATGTCCTTTTTTATCCTCTTCCAAAATGGAAGTATCACTGTTGAGCTGAAACAAACAGTGTTAACAAATACATAAAAATGCTTTCAGTGAAGATAGTAAGGGTCAAAATACTCGGAATGACTAAGACCACTGAGCATTTCCTTTATTTAATTAAAACTTCGCTTTACTAGAAATTAATATATTAATTAAGTCCAAGATTGCCCGCATAGTACTCAGCAATACGAAAGCACTTTCCATAAAATGTATTTGATTTACTATTCCTAACACTGTTAATAATCAGCACACATAACTCCTACATACTGTGTATTAACATTTATAGCTTAGGGCACTTTAGGTCCCAAGAGCTTCATCTACAAATATCAGAACAAACAATTCCTTTCCCAAACGGTTTATCAGCTTTTCACTCATTCACTGCTATTCTTACTGTGGCAACAGAGGTGCCCACTTGAAATCAGAGCTAAGCTGTGGTATGTGCTAGCGCAAGATCTTTCCACAAGAACCTTCCAGTTGAATTAGCCAAGACAGATGAACAGCAGGAACAAGGAAATAATAGGTCCCTTCATGAAATTGGAGCAAATCCTCCAAACCTGAATCCAACCACTGTTTGATTCATGCCTGAGACAGAAAAGAGTCTCCAGTATTTTAAACAGGAAAAGCTCAGGAATCTGCATCTTTTGATTTTGTTTTATATTGAGCTACAGATGCAAAAAGTGGTGCAAAGTCAGGAAGCTGCCAGAATCAGGTCATCATGCAAAAAAAGCTGTAAACATAATGCAGTGTTAATGATTCAACTCGAGTTTCCTGGTTTTATTCTACAGACTGCTTACCTATTACAATCACCTCCTCAACTCATTATTTTACAAAGAAATCATCATTAATAAAGATGTGGGTTTGGGGTTTTTTGTTTGGTTGGTTTTGTTGTTTTTTTTTTTATGAAATTTAATAAAAAAAAAAGCACAAACTTCTCTTTATAATCATATAGTTTCGTAGAAAATATGGTGCAATGTGCCACGCATTACATTTTTCAGGTTTATCTCTTTCTTATTAAACCAATTTAAAAGATCTGTGAATAAAAGCATGAAGTAAATGAGGCATAAACAGGTAATATCCCCAGGTAATGACAACTTCTGCACATGCACCTCTTCTAAATTCCCTTAAACATATTGTGCTCTATACCACATGGGATGCGTAATTCTTACACTAATTTTCACTTCTTCTTCTGTTGGTTTCAGGGCATCCAGAAAAGTCTGGTTTTTGCTACAAAGTCTAAGAGGCACATTTATTCTCTGATCATAAGGAACCTACATAAACACTTCACAGCATTAAAAAAAAATAAAATAAATCAATTACATCCTAGGACTAAAAAGAACAAAATTCCATCTCACAATAATTGCAAAACACTAAAAAGTGCAGACAGTGCAATTTTGCATATATACACATGCATGCGTGTATATTTGTCGATATATTTGCAACGTGTATATCTGTCTATATATTTGCAATGGAGCTCGAATCCAAATCTCCCTGTTTGACACTGCAAGATATTTGGAGTGGAAATCAAAGATTGTGCTGCTTTAGAAAGCAGAGGTACTTTAAGAAATCTTGATGCATCAAGCAGACAGGCCCTGCTTTTCTGGGAAAGGGCCTTAAATCATCCTTCTGCTGACAGATGTGCTCAGAGAGAAAGCAGTGTTGTTTACCTTAATGTCTTATGTATTTTCTGCAGCCTATTCACACTAAATGCAACAAAGCGTCTGGAAAAACATGCTACTGACGTAATTCTGTGCTGTGGCTGAATAACATTAAACAAAATTTATCTAGCCTTTGAAGTGCAAGCTTTTTATTCTCTGTTCTAAATAGTAAAATAAGTAAAAATTGAGGCTTTCACATTAGCTGCACTATCCTTATCTCCCTTTTCTCCAGCAAACACAAAGCAAACGCAGTGAAAGCTGGACTAACAATCAGACAGAAATGTACCACAGAGAACTACATATCTGTTGCAACATTTGGTGGCATAATAGAAAAAGAAATCAGAACCTCACAAAACCATTTATGTAAGTTTTACCTACACTAGCATTTTATTTTTTTCCTGAAGGCTATGGGCTAAAATCTGTGGCTGTTTATACTGTCTATGGCAGCTCAGAACAGAGTCCTGCTTCTCACTGCAATGAATTATTTGACACCAGATGCCCATGCGTGAACACTGGAAGTATATTCAATTTTCCTGAATTTTTTTTAAGCCCTTACCTGTATTGACATAAGTATGCTGCCATGTTGTATTTGAACATAGCAAAGCACTCCTCATGAACATGATGAATATTCCTGGTTAATATCACCATAACGCAGTACAAAACAGATGTGTAATAGCCTAACACAGATTAACACAAATGACTCATCTTTTATTAATATATGCATTTAAAATTGCCTAAATGCCTTTTGGCTTCCAGACTTAGCTATTTTTGCTAGGTGTTTTAAAAGAATTTGTCAAAGTACTTTCAAACAGAAAGATCAAAGTTCCTATGATGAATTCAGACATTGACTTTTCAAATTCAGTTCTTTGTTGTAGTGGGAGCCAAAAAATAATGCCTGTACCACAGAGTTGATCATATCACAGGAGCAGCAGAAGGGTGCTGTGGCTCAGCTGATGTGTGCTGCTCCCAACCACACTTAGCAAAAAGCCTTGAGAGCCCAGCATGCGCTCCAGGGTAGGCAAGGTAGAGATGTACTGTACAACAGCAGCTCCGGTTTGGCTGCTGCACAGCTACACTCTGCCAATGCAGACAGCTTCAGGTGACAGCCCTAAAATAATCTAGGCTGGCAGAGGCTTCTGAAAGTCATTTGGTCCAACCCTATGGTCAAAGCAAGAAGTTCAAATTTAAAGCTAAATTCAAAGTAAGATCATGTTGTTCAGGGCCATGTCCAGTCAAGTTCTGATTACCTCCAAGGATGGAGCTGCCCCAGACTCTCTCAGAGATCTGCTCCAGTGCTTGATCACCCAACCTGATAAGTATTTTCCCCAGTATCAATCTGGAATTTGTTAAGTGGTAGATATGAACACAGCAATATATTCCTACCCTCTTCTGAGCAGCACTGAGCAAATACAACCTCTCCATGTTGCAACCCTTTAATTGTCTTTATGACCCTCCTCACTTGTATTGTGCTAATTTTACTCCTCTCTTGTTTTGAAGCTTCCTATCTGCAGTGGGCTCTTGTGAAAGGGAAAGAACTATTTTGTAATGAAAAATGGCCTGGGCCTCAGAGTATATTTGAGCTCTACCTCTCTTCCCTGTGATTTTCTTGTGTGAATATGGGAAAGTCACCTCCTTGGGTTTGGTTCCAGTAGGAACTGTTGAGCTCTACAACTTGAACTAAACCCACCTAATTTTAGTTCTCTAGTATACAAAACCAATGCTTGTCCATAGTGACATGAGAAACAGGACAGTTGGACCCTGAAACAGCCATTTCTGTAAACTGTTAAAGGTAATTTGAAAGATGGATTAGGGTTAATGTAATACAAAAAGGGAATTATATGAGATTGAGCTAAATCTGGCTGTGGTGTAACAAATGTGTATGTTATTAATGGCATCAACTTTGAACCTAATCACTTTTGAACCTAATCACTTTTTGTGTGTGCTTTTTTAACAGAAGAGTTACTAAACCCAAGAATCAAGAGTTTAGGCAAAAAAATAATGAAGGCTTTCAAGAAGGTCAGGCCAGATTTCTTGTATCTATTTTATAATTCTCCACCTCATTTCAGATATAAGTATAGTAATAATAACTTTGCCAGTCCTTGCAAATGCACAGTCAATTTAGTATGTCTCCAGGGGCATGAGCTCTTCCTAGGGAATCAGGATCCCATTGAGCTGGGCCATGAACCCAGCAAATGCTAAGGGATGCTGCTGCACTGAAGAGCTAACAAAGCTGCTTGGACAGTGAACTGGAACACAGATTCACCAAAACTTCATTGCATAGAGATGCTAAGCACAGAAATAGCACTTAAAACCCACTGAGCTATGCAGGATTCAAGCTGGACCTGGAAGGGAATGGCTTCATGCATGACTAGAAATAGCTTGAGACATCCTATGTCCTTAAAGAACTTAGGTTACGTCTTTCAGAATGAGCTGAAAGACAAGGTTATTAACTCAAATTTTAACATTTTTATAGTTTACATCAGCAGATGTCCCACTTATAAGAAATGGGCAAAAACACAGAATCATAGAATCATAGAATGGTTAGGGTTGGAAAGGACCTTAAAGATCAAGTTCCAAACCCCCTGCCATGGGCAGGGTCACCTCGCTCTAAACCAGGCTCTGAGTATACACATTTAGATGAATACAAAACTGTTTTCAGAGGAATAGTTTTCCTCAGTTGAAAACATAAAAATGAACATTATCCTACCAACTAAATTCAGTTCTAAGTGCAAATGTTTTGCAATATAAAAATTATTTTCCATAATCCTGTTGAAAGACTGGCAAAGCATATGAGTCTTGATGCCAATGTAACAGAAATCTGAAGTCTGTTACCAGCTCTACTTAGTGACCTTGAAGAAGCTGTCCAATATTTTATTTGTGAAAATGAACCACTGATACTGTCAGAGTCAGAAATATGAACCATGTGCAATGCGAAGGAAATAGAAATATTAGCAGCAATTAGGAGGAGAGTTGGAACTGAAATTTATGGTTTCTGGGCTTCCTATCAAATGTATCTTTGTACATAGTAACAGGGATATTAATAGGGCCTGTCTGTGTCTCTTCTGCAGTTCTTCTGGTTCAGATAAAGTCATATGCCCTGGTTGTTGTGTTTATCTTAATGTTGTATATGAAATAAATGCCAGTAACTGAGAAGATTAAATGATGGAAATCTGGAGTTCCAAGCCAGAATGAATGGCACGCATTACTTCTTTTCCCCAAAGCAGAACGGTTTGATTTTCCCTTTTGTAACTACGAAATATTTTCAAGGGAGATTCAAAATATATTTCTTCAGTTTAAAAATAAATCAGTTTACAATTTCACTGAAGATATTTTTCTAATCTTAAATAATCAGAAACACTCAGAGAAAAATACATAATTGTACCCATAGTGATACATGCTTCTCCCTTCTCCTAGAAGGGATCTCACCAGAAAAAAAGGATAAACAGCAGGCTTGCATTGCCTAAATGAACCATTATTCCTGGTGCAAAACTCAACCACTAATGATAATAACTGGGAAGTAGATAAACCCGACTTGATTCTCAATAAATAAAGTGAGGTTTCAACACTCAATTGTTTTTTATTTACAAAATGAACACTTGAGACACTGGGACATGGACCACCACAAAGCTACTTTCTCTGCTATTTTGAGGGTAAAGCTAGACCTGAAAATACTGGTGTAGACTTCTTATAGTATTAGGATAATGGCAGCTGAAATGTGTTTAGATTTTGTTTCCACCAGAATATGGAAATATGACAGTTGTCAAGCTATCTGCAGTTTCTTCAGACATATAAACTATATACTTTATATCAGCATGATATTTCATTATAGGATGAGATTTAAGTCTTGTGATACTGAAACAGTTTAAAAATTTTATATGGAAATAAACTTGCTAATAGAGAATTTTATGTCAGTATCATGCTAAGTCTATAATCAACAATAATCATGTTTAGGAGCATGTCCTAAGAGACTTAACAGGGATGTTTAGTTAAAAGAAATCACAAGCATTGAGAGTACTAAATTGGACTTTTGAGTTGTAATTTTCTGAGGGTAGTTTAAAGAAAGCTAATACACATCAAAGTGATCAGTCATGTCAGCTCTGAATGGAATTCTCCAGGCCTTTTTCTGTCAACTTTGTGTGCCTTAAGAGTATCATCAGACATGATCGCCTATTCTCCCACTTGCAGGCAGTTAAGTCAGAAGCAGCTTGCAGGCCTGACAGGAACAACTTTGATATAAAGAGAAGAAGATAACTGGATCCAATCTTTGTAAAATCCCCAACAGTGTAATTATTTGTTTGCTTATCTTGTTAGATAAGTAGAGGGATCGTTAACACTCAACTAATGTTTTCAAAGAGCCTGGGGAAACGGAAAAAAAATGGACTACTCTTTGTAAACGTAAAAGACAGCAGCCCTACTTTTCAGACCCTTCTGATTTTAAATTGGGAGTCTAATTTTTCCAATTTGCCTTTTCATCAGTAACTATTTTTTTCCTATGATATGAAAGGTTCATGCTGTTGTTTGATGATATATCAAATCCCCCATTTCTGCCTACAGAAATGTCCTATATATACACCTCTGTATGTATAAAAATATTGTATCTGCTGCCTGCATGGATGTGGCCTGGAGTGAAGAAACTTTTCCCTAAGCAATTTCTAAATTTTAAGCTTTTTTCTTCCTTTTCAGTAGTGAATCACTCCCCTGCCTACTTCTCAATATCACATTTCAATGTTTTCTGCTGGACAAACTGGGAAAATACTGTTTTTCCAGATATCTACAATGACCTGCTTTTTAGAGAAGGTGGCCCTGTAAAAATTCTTATAAAGAGTTCATTAAGATTTTTTTTTTTTTACTTTAGAAGCAAAATATATACAGTCTATTAATTTTCTGAAGGGCTTCTGAAAAGCTTAAAAAAATCTGTATAAAGGGGAAGTAAGTAATTTACTTTTTTAAGAGAAACATCATTCTACATCTACTGCTAATGCATCTGTCATCCCCTTTTATGAATCAAGCCACTGGCTCCAAGACATCTTTGGATGAGCTATAAATTAACTATACTACAAGATTATGTTTCATTTACTAGGCATATACAACTTCCTTAACCAGTACCACCTTGGCACACCCAGAAGCAGCTCTGGTCTGCATTAGCAGTACAGTTATATTTTATAGTATGTGACAAAGAATGTGAGAAACTTACTCTGCATTAAAAATAAAGTAAGTTTCTAAATCTCAGCTGTGTGAAAACAAGATCCAAGGGACTTCTAAAAACTTAGGAACCAGCAGATGAATAAAAAGAAACATAAGGATTTCTGGAGCTTGATAGATGTTTTTGAACATCTGGACTTGACATTGTTGACTTACACATTTAAACTACAGTAGATCCACTGTGACTATCTTGTATTGTGTCTAAAGCTTAAGTAGTTGCCTGGAACAATCTTGACTAGGGAGTTAACAGTTAGAATATTCATTTCTACTTTGAATGAGCAGCAAAACTAAGTTGGAAGATGTATTTTACTTCCTCGTTTTTTTTGGTAGTAAAAGAACTGACTTTTTTCCTGCTCCAATACATGGTAGAGACATCTACCTTTACTATCTTTTTTCCTTAATGTTTCCAGTATTTTAAACACTGTGCATATTCAGAACATACAACAGTGCAATTGTTGTAAGTAACCTGTGAGTGCAGTGGTAATGGTAGGATTTCACTATACTTTTTTTTTATAGCATTACTTTGCCATATTATGCATTCATAATTATCGCAATGTAACAGAAATTAAGGAACAAATCTAGCACGTGAGTTCAGGGGATTGAAGACGTTTTAACACCATTTACTCCTGTGCCCCTCTGTGATTTGCTTTCAAGCATCCCATGCAGGCTTGAGATGAATCTATAGCATTCAAAATGGTGCATGGGAAATTGATTTTGCACTTGTCCTCAGATTCTAAGTTACCCTCAAAAGGTACAAAATTATGCAAATACATGCCCTTGTCCTTTTTTGCTTTCTTACAGGAAATCCAGAATGTCAGCTACCATGAAACAGTAATGTATCATTCAAATTCACTGAAGGAAACCATATGGAGACTCTCAAAGCGTGTCCTTTGGTCCCACAAAAGTACGGCCAAAACATCAGACTTATTTTTGTTTTCTCTAAAATGAGCACACACCCTTCCACCCCCAACCATATCATTATGGAAACGCCTACAAGGTCAGACTGAAAAGATTGAAAGTTAGCCATTTTTACAGACTGGCATGAGATACTTCTGTTTCAGTAAAGACTTTTTTATGTTACAGGTTCAAATAAAAGTTTATATATAAAGTCGCATGGGCACTAAAAGTGAGTTATGCTGTTACAATTTCTTAATGCATTGTGTTCAGAGATGCCTGTAACACTTTGACTGCTTTTATTCTATCAAACAATAAAATGCAATATTTTGTACCTGAGTGTGCACAGAAATTTTATCTAAATTAGAACATGATTACTATTAGTGGAAGCAGTTTCAGTAGGTCTTGTCTCTTTCTCCCTGGGGAGAAAACCAATGGCTGGAGAATGCCGTATGTAGTGTAGCATCTTCCTACAATTATCAGAGAGATTGCTAATGTTAGGTGCATTTATTTCCTAACTTTGTGGGAAGAAGGTTAACACAATCTCTTTTTGAAAACCCTGCTGTGCCAGCATTATCTGTGCTCTAATATTTTCTAACAGCCTTACCAAGGTATAAATGAGATGTCAAATCTAAATTAACACTGGAAACATGACCTGCCCTTCTCTTCTTCTGCAAACTGACAGCTCAGATGCACATGTCAAATGTGAATCACCCTCCAGTTAGCTAGAGACTCAGGACTGGCATATCGCTGAACTGTAAAACTTACTAACAGAAGATTACCATAAAGAATAAGAAATCCCAAACAATTCTACACTGTCATTTGGATTCTGCATTGCCCCTTCCTTCTTCATGATCATAGAAAAAAAAGCCTGGGATAAAATACAGATTGTCACTTTATCAACCCTGGTAGCAAAACTGAATACACGTGTATAATTTTGCATCTTTGTTTCTGAGAACCAGGCCTGTTAGCTTTCATCGTATCCTTTACAGAATGGAAATATAAATCCCTTTCCTCTTTTTGGTAGCTTCCTGGTTAAGTAAAGGTTATAGTATCTCCTTTTCATGTGTTTTTTTTCCTAAGCAACTGTCATTAATGAAGCCTTTCCTCTCAATAACTGGTTTCCTAGATTTATATAACTTTAATTGCTTTCTCCTGAACTCTATTCTACAGGTCCTTAATCTTTCCTGAAGCACAGGGCCTATAAGCAGAACCAGTACTTCAGCTGAAACCCTCCAATTACAGCTTTTTTTCCCCTTCTGTTAAAAGTTCCACAAAAATTTTTCCAATACAGCAAATAAATCAAAACAATTAATATAAAAATAGATAATACAAGTAGAAAAAAAATGTGGTAAAACCTGTGTGTCTTAATTTACCAAACTTTGCTTATTTTGAGATCGCCACAAAAGAGGTTTCTAGTTCATAAGGGCTAAAAAAGATCTGAGAAACTTTGAAGACTTGTAAAAGCTTAACATTTCATGCCAGATAAAAGTGGGGATGAAAAACTCCTATTCCTTTTCATGCAAATGATAAAACTGTATTCTCCCTGGACCCCAAAAAAATCCATAAAAAAATGATCAAAAACATTAAAGACTGGCAATAAAATAAGATGTTCTATTTTATCATGTTGATTTTCATTACCATATCTTCCAATATCAACTCACCAGTCATAGCTATGTATAGTTTATGTTATGGCACTGAAGTACCTTTTAGGTACTTAGCACCTCAGATTTCAGTACATTTCCAATTCAGTGGCCAGCTTCTCCTTCTCCTCTGCCATTTTGCTTTACCTCTCTACTTTTCAAAATAGGGCTTCTGCATACACATACCACTGAATCTTTGCTGATTCTCTTTATCAACAGCATCCTTATTTCACACAGGCAAGCCAACACCATTACTTATTCTCACCTAAAAAGGATCTATTTTGCCACAGATTTTGCAGGACATAGGCCATTGGTGCTGGTTCCTGAACAAAAGCTGAGGGCAAGAAACAGGAGTAGAAAGGGTGGGTAGAAATATTCCTAATTCGCAGCATTGGGAATTGCAGATTGCCCTTTTATCCACAGTGCTTTTAAGGCTGTTCTAGGAGCTGCCACAGCCTGGTGGCAGAAGGAGCAGTAGTACTTCAGCATATGGTTACACAATGAGTATGTATAGGAGTCAACACTATTTCTAGGTGAAGTGGAAGATTCAGTATTAAATCAACTGTGCTCTACCTCAGGAATAAAACCAGATAACAGCTATATAGGAGGCAGCCATTTCCTGAGAGGCTAATTAGAACACTTCTCACAATTAATTAGAATAACCATTAATGTAATTATTCATTTTGATGCCAGTCACTTTGCCTTCTCAGGGTACATTCATGTACGTTAGAGGTGGCAAGCACAGTTGAACAAACATCATACCGCACCTGCAATTACTGAAAAACAAAAAAATGAAGACGGTATATTGATGGTCCTAGGACAGTAATACAAAGTCATTACTGACAGACAACAAACTGGATGCTGTCATATGTCAAAGTCCAAGGCACCCTTTTGAAAGATATGCATATTGTATATGCAAACTGCAATTATATGTGTAGATAATAAATGTATCAGTCATATGGCTTCAAATATCTCGTTCACGTACAAATAAGTGAATGCCCACTAACTGATTACATATACAGAACAGCCAGACCAAAGGGATACATAGAATCATAGAATCATAGAATGGTTAGGGTTGGAAGGTACCTTAAAGATCATCGATTTCACGCCCCTCTGCCCATGGGCAGGGACACCTACCAGTAGACCAGGTTGTTCAAAGCTTCATCCAACCTGGCCTTGAACACTGCCAGGGATGAGGCAGCCACAACTACTCCGGGAAACCTGGTCCAGTGCCTTACTACCCTCACAATAAAAAAACCTTCTTGGTAATGTCTCATCTAAAGCTACTCTCCTTCAGCTTAAAGCCATTCCCCCTTGTCCTATCACTACTACTAGCTGTTTGGACATCCATACGTTTGAACTTACATATTTGAACTACTTCAAATATTCACAGTTGCACTACTTGATTTCCATTCCATATTTCTGACATGTGTAAGGTTTATTAACAAATACAAAGATGAAAGTTATCTCCATGTTTAAAGTCCTAGAATTCAGCAAGTCAGCAGTGTGGGAAAAACCATTCACTGGACTACGCATTCATTGAACTACTCCAGGAACAGCTTTTGAGTATTTGAGTGATCAGGTGTTTCTACCACAGCTGTTTGTTGCTCTATGAAAAGCTGATTTTGCTTTAACTTCCTACAGCTAAGTACCATGCATGAAGTGAATTCCATCAATAAGCTTTCTATGCTAAACATTTGGGGTTTGTGTACGCAAGGTCAACATTATAAATTAAATGGTTTTTCACCATTGGAATATTTAAGATTTTACACCCACTCCCCATACAAGTATAAACATATACAGCACTACCTGTAAGAACTGGTTGTTGATAAACATCAACTTCAAATCTCAATTACTCAAGGATTTGAACAAAGCAATATACGAAAAAATGCACCTGAATTCTAGGATGCAAAATGTGATATGATCCCACAAAACCATTACAGAGTAAGTAAGAAAAGCAACAGAAATATTTTTATGATAAAGAACAGGTTATAATAAATATTTCTTACAAGTCTTTTATCATTTCTCCTTTGACAATGTAACTGCCAAACAGTTGCATATCATCAGTAGACCCACATAAAACAAACATGTCATGTCAACAGATGACAGCCACCCACCAACAAATGCTGTGATAGATCAGAAATAATACAAGAGTAGGATGAATCCCTGTGGCATTCCCAAATTAAATTCATAAAATACTGACTGGGAGCAATTTGGAACAACCACCTGGCCTCATTACATCAAGATTTTAAATTCTGATCGTAACTGATCTAAATCAGTGCAATGTTATATTTTGCAGGTGTAGCCATATTCCATAAATATACTTGAAAAGAGATATAGTAATTCCTAATGAAAGCTTTCGTGGCGTTGGGAAAAAACAGCAGTAAACAGTAAACACATTTGAAATCATCTTTGCCCTCTTCTTTTCAGATAAGATTTTTAATATATTCTTACATGAAGACAATTCACTAATACATTGTAACAGAGTACATATTTTGATATCAGACAAAAGATATTGAAGTCTGAGCTCAATATGACTTCAGTTTCTAAAACTTCTTTGACTCATCTGGAAATATCTCCCGTAACTTAATTGACTGAAACCTTTTGAACATACTTGGACCAAAGCCAGTACATGTGATTTGATCCAAATAATAATGATAAGGAGAGGAGGAGGAAAGAAACAGTATTTTCCACTTAAAACTACTACACATTATTTGATGATCCTTAATCATACAACTAAAAAGTAAAGGACCATCTTTTACTTCAAGAACTGAAGTCCTAATTTGTCCTGTCTTGAAAGCCCCATTAGTCTCTTAGGTCCCATGCAGGAGATTACCTGAACAAGATACTGGCTGCTGAGAAGTGTTACAATATCTGAGAAGTTCACATCTTTTTTGAACAAAGCATATATTTGCCTTTTCCCATAGCAAGCTCCAGTGGCAGTCACCTGAGATGCAAGAAGTGGACAAAAAAGCGCTCTGGGCATTTTTTACTCTTGTATGGAGAGGAAGAGCACTCCGTTGAGCTTCCTACAGACCATGAAGCACATTTCTAACAAAAAAATGCCAGCTATCAGATGAGGAGGGCATCCCTCACCAGCAATAATGAGCATTTCTCACAAGGTGTTTTGGGCATAAGGGAACAGATTTCCGAGAGAAGGAAATTAGGAGGTCAAAACAGTACTCGGCCTCACTCCCATGCCCATCCAACACTTTCACAGACTGCAAGGAGGAGAAAGGGACGTGGGCTAGAAAAGAGGCTCACTGGCTCTCAGTGCCCAAGCCAAAGAAGGTGACAGTGTCAACAATGCTGTATCTCAAAAGCAGAGTGTCATCATTTCACTTCACAGAGGCATGCTGTATTTTAAGGCAATACATGAAAGCATTCTTGAGATGGCACTTGGTTAATATTTGTGATTTTTCTGAAGTTTTTATTTAGTTACTTAAAATAAAGCTCTCTTCATACCCTGCTCAAGCTGCTATATGAATGAGTGAGTATGCCATCAGGTTTTTTCTGCCAGTCATGAATTACTTTTTTAAATCCTCATGGTGGTATGGAAAGAAGAGCCTGCTCCCAAGTCTCTGAGAGGGGGCTCTCTGCTCCCTCTTTGCTGTCACAAGCCTTCAAACTGACCCTGGTTTTCCCTTTGGAGTTGAAAACATTCCTCCGTCATGTGACAGGCTACTAAGGTCGCCTGGGGTGCTGTGAGGAGCTGACAAAAAGAACCAAGCTTATCAACTGGCTATGTTTCCTCTTTCCCACTAAATTTGTTGTGAATTCACACATCGAACTCTGTCTGAAAAGCACGGAATGTGCAAATCTGCAAAGCTTCACAGGAAAGAGACCTGAATGCTGGAGATCCATGTACAGCCACAAAATATACTTTTAACAATACAACAACTCACACCCTATGTGAAGTCCTCCCATTAGCAATCCAGTGAACGCTTATTGCAGCAGTTCCACTTGATCACAATTAATATCTAATTCCATAAATTTGCAGTTTAAACATTTTTAAGTGCTGAAGCTAGAGACATTTTATGTGTGGGTGTGCCTTTTTGACACTGACACTTCTGCTTCATTTCTGCAAAATAGTATCCTGCAGCCTATACTGTTTTTCATCCTCTTCTATCTCCCAGTGACTGTTTCTGTCCCATCAGCCATATTTTAAGATGAGCCATTGCATCTTCTGCTTGAATCAACATTAATTATGTAGTTTCTTTCTCCTTCTTTAGGCACTGCCAACTCCAGAATAGAGTATTCAGAGGCATCTTTTATACATTTAGCTATTTATGTTGATTGCAACATGGCCAAACCATGCTGTGTACTGTATCCATCACTACACATTGCTGAACTAATAGAATTTTGTTGGTTTTGGTTTTCTTGGGACTAAACTTTGATGTCTGGTTTTACAGATACACCATGAATGCTCATCTTCAAAGCATTAAAATAATTTTTGTGTTTTGAAAGAAAGTAATAGAAATTCGGCAGATGTTCTCATTATGTCTGTTTTATGCTTCCAATTATTTCTGGTGAGCAATAGAGTATCTTTGTCTTTTGTTTGGTCCTCAAATCCTGTATGTTGCTGAAGAAATCAGGTAGTACTTTCAAGTCTGTTATTATCATATCGTAAAATTAACAGGTGTGCAATGATGTCAATATAAACTGTGTAAAAACCTAGTTGCTTATTTTTCCTTATTTGTAGACTTGTGTAATACAAGCTACAGAACTGGGACTTCAAAAATATTCTGAATTTATGACAAAAAAACCTGTAATAAATGGCCACAAGAAAAGACTGAGATATTATTTGTTGGAAAATCTGTAAACAATGTACTGAATGTTGAAACTACTGAAAAACAGTCAGGATCTCTGCAGCCTTTAATTTGCCCAAAGATCTAGTTCTGAGGAAAAACTATCTTGGCTGCAGCTTTTTTCTTACAATGGAATCAGAGGTTGGTCATCTCCAAATGGATATATCTTTTAATCCAAATTAAACAACTGGTGCTGAATCTTCCCCGCCCAGAATAGGTATATTTACACAAGAATATTATTTAATTAATTTCTGTAATATTTTTTATCCCATTCTCCATTCTGTCACACCATGCCACCACATTCTGTTTTCTTTCAAAAGAACTATTCTGAATGTCGATGCTTTCTGGATTGTCCATCTCAAAAGGTACTTGAAAACACTGTGTTTTTTTTAATTTGCTCACTGGAACAAATGAACAGTAATCTTTTAATGGTTCATACTTGATATGCAGCAGAATTATTGACTTAATGGAAACATTTCCTACAATGGAAAGGGCCAGCATAGATGATTTTAATATTTTTAAAACCCCACTCTAATGAATTTCTTCTAGGCAGAATTAAAGTGGCAAGTACTGTAAATATAAACTGAAAGATAAAGTGAAAGCTTCTTCTAGGCTGACATCTCTAACCAGGACAATTACAAGTACAGAAGAATGGAGTGAAAAATCAATCGACCTTAAGAATAGAAAAGTTTATTTGAGAATGCAAATGCAGAGGAAAGACTGCTGCAGAAAAATAGGCTCCTAGCTCACAAAAACATAAAGAGGTTATGGCTAGAAAAGCAAGCGGGGAAATCTTTCTACAGGGGCATTATAGTGTATTCGCCATGTAAGAACATGGTTTAGTGGCGCTTTTGGCTGTCCTGAGCTAAAGGTTGGACTTGATGATCTTAAAGATCTTTTCCAACCTAGTTGATTCTATGATTCTATGATTCTAAAGCATGTTATTACACCAGGTACAAAGAAATCCACAATGGTACAATTGTGCTGAGATCTGCAAAGATGGCTTAAGAACACTACTAATTAAAAATTATGTTCAACACATGTCTTCACCATCAAAAGTAACTAGAGGAAACTTCTAGGCACCAAGATGCTGAAGTTTTGACTGTACTATAAGTTACTATTGATTCAGTTTGCTTGGATTGTATTTGCTCTTGATCTTTACATAAATGTTGGGTTTAACAGTCAACTAATGTAAATAAATTTGATCATAACTATGCAATTTCTGTTTCCTTTTTTTTTCTTAATATGAGATACCAGCAGATAATGTTAAAAAGATAGTAGCCCAGACTTCAAACACGAGAAACTAAATTTGATTCTAAATCATTAAACTGCTCTGGTTCTTCAATGCAAGCCAAACCCAGTCTTAAATCAAGTTACCCTAAATGTTTACAGCTGCTAAAAATTAATCTCCAGAGTTTATTTTGCTTATGGATACCTTCTAACTATTGCTAAATACAGTTATTCTTTACAAGGATAAGCTCAGTTACGTATATTGGATAAGGAAAAATAATGCACAATTTCTCTCCTGATTTCAAAGTTAGATGTATAAAATATATCATAGAGACATTTTCCTAATCAGAATATGACACGGGATCAAAAAATGGCTGTCATCTGTTTAAGCCAGAATAAGACAGTCTTAACTACTTATTCTAAATGATACTAGACTTTCTTATAAAAGTAGTTTATATTTTTCGTGTAGTAAGCTCTACATGATTTGTACTGTTTAATTATTGCAATTTCCTTCTCTTAAATGAACTTCTTTATTTCACTCATTGTTTTAATACTACCAGTGATTTATGAGATGCCAGTTCAATAAACAAACTCTATAATTTTAGTATCATAAATCTCCCAAGAACTAGTTTTTGACAGCATGGTATCCTACTAAAATATTCATCATGCTAAATTCTGTTATTTCATTAAAAATGTTTTATAGCCTCTAGTCAAATAGCATAGCATCTTGATTATCAGAAATGTGATGTCATTTAACAAGGTTTGTTCAGCTCAGGTTCAGAGCTACGTTTTAAGCCTCTAAAATAACCAAAATACTGCACTATCTTATCGGGTTAAATTTAAAACCAATAAAACATTCATAAGAGTAAGGTGTAAGATCTTTTTTTGATATTCTATATCATTATGCTGGGCAGTCCAAGGCTCTAAAACAACACTGAGAACTGACTACAGATATTATTAGCTAAGGTCACATTTCGTAAAATTGAAATGGAAGATCCTTTTGATTTGCTAGGCAGTTCATTCACTGCATCCAGATATTTATCAAACCACTATCTGTAAGTTGGTGAAAAAATAGTGTATTCTGAGAACAGTTTTTCACCCATGATTTTTACCAAATGCTATTACAAACACATTTATAAAATCCAGGGAGGAAATGTACTTCCTAACTTACGATCTAGAAAATCTTTATTAAAAATGTATGGGGATAAAAAGGAAGAAAAGAAAAGACAGCTTCCTTTATGAAATCTACTTTGGCTTCAGTCACTTGATACTTGTTTGCTCTCTGCTGCACAAAATTACTGAAGCACACAGAAATGACACTTTGCCCTTGGGTGCAATGGAATGACAGATTGAGTAAATGGAAGACTTGAAGCTTCCTCCAAAAGGAAAAAAGAAGTTACTTAAATAATTTCAAAGCCTTTTGAAACGTCAGGGGTTTGTTTTTTTTTTTTCTTCCCCCCCACCCCCCCCCCCCAATCAACTAAATCAAGAGAGTAATTATTTAGTGAACCAACTTGAGTCTCTTAAAAAAGCAGGGAGCATGAGGGAAATGGGTGGGACATGGAATTTTATTATCTGACTGACAGATGTGACAGTCTTCATAAACACCTGATTTTAACCTAAAGCTGCATAAGTCTCTTGCTTAGGTAAGGAAAGACTAGTTGCATCATCAGTTGATGCATACTAATGCTTCTTTCTGTTACATCACAAATGAAATCACTAACTGTGCTTCACCTCCAGAAACTAAGCACATTTTATAATATATTTTGCACTTCACAGTAACTTAAGGGACCCTTAATAAAGCACAGTAAAAGAAGAGTGACATTTCAATTAAATCACAGCAGAGGCTCATATCAATTTACAATTTCTATAGAATTTAAAGACAAATTGCAATAGCACAATACTATTACAAGGGTTTGTTGCAGTTAAATACCTACCTAATAATCAGTAGCAATGGCGCTGAGCACAGACTCAGTCTATTATCCTTGAATTAGAGAAGTTCCTTTGAGCAACTTCAATATTTCACAAGGGATGCTTTACAACATCTGAGTGCTTCCCAGTTTCAATTATGTAATTTTTTTTTCTGTTTTCTCTTAGGTTACATTTTAAAGATATTTGTTACTGAAGAGGAATATTTTGCTCTCTTGCCAATTTATATATTGCATGCCTTTGATCAAAACAAATAAAAAATTTAAACCCTTACCTCTGGGAATAAAGTGACAAACTCAGACTTAGGATGCATCAGAAATATTAATTTATTGAGCTTATTGATGAAATGAGAAAAATCAAGGAAACAGGTAAGCACCACTTGCCTGTAATCTTCTGGTTTCATTTTAAGCAGCTATTTTAAAAAGAAAGCAGATGATTATGTCAAGGCTAACAAGACTCATGAAAGAACTCAACTTTTTTTAAAGGAAGTATATAGACATCCTTTTGTATAGCACAATAAAATAAAGAAATGGTCTCATTGAAAAATGCTGACACCTGTTAAGGACAATTTAGAGCTGACCACAGACTCTTCTGAAGCAGACAGATTTGACCTCCCCTGTGGAGAACGGCTGAGAAAACTGGAGTTGGTCAGCAGGGCCAGAAGTGACAGGAAAAGAAGCAACCTCTTTCTTTAAACTGAAAGAGGGTAGGCTGAAATGGGATATAAGGAAGAAATTTTTCATGACTATGGTGGTGAGGCACCAGAAAAGTTTGCCCAGAGAGTTGTGGATGCCCCATCCCTGGCAGTGTTCCAGGACAGGCTGGGCACAGCTTTGACCTAATGGAAGGTGTCGTTGCCCCCAGCTGTGGGGGTTGGTGTACATGATGTTTAAAGGTCCCTTCCAACTCAAATAATTCTAGGAGTCGGTGATTGTATGATAGCTTTCTGTTTTCCTAAGTTGAGACTAAGTAGATGCCCCAGTGAAAGTCTAGTATGGAGCCGCCGATGGGAAGTCAACAGCTGTTTATTGCTGAGGCACCAACACAACTACTAGATTCCTAGGGGTTGGAATGGTTTCTTTGGGAGGGTAATATGCAGGCTACATTGCTAAGTTGGTTGCAGCTTGTATGTAATGGAGGTTTATCAAATCTGAAAAAGCATGAAGAGGATCAACAGATAATGACTGATTACTGTCTTTTCTGAATCATACGAGTCATCAGATTAAAGCAGTATTTAATAGGTACAAAACTGAAACACTCCTGTACAATGTTGAAGATACTAAAAGCCCATACTGCTTCAATAGAGAACTAGGCACACCTGCAGAACAAAGATTAACTATAGGCTAGTCAACATGAATATGAAAGTTATTGCTCACCAAGTCTCTGATCCGTAAACTGTTAGACACTGAGGGATTCTGGAGCAGTATCTCTCACTGCATGCTTTATCCTTAAAAGACTTCACAACTGTAACCACCCTACTCCTCTTAGTCTGTGTCACAGTGAAGACAACTTTCATTACAATGAAACAACTGGCTCTGCATGTTGAGGTGTGCAGAAAACCCTTTAACTACTCTGTTACAGAACACCTTATATTATGAAACCATACTTTTTGAATTTGCCAGCAACCAAAAGCCAAGGAACATGAAGCAGGAAACTAGGGGAGAAGTGCAAATATGCGTCCTTGTACAGGGGTTAAAAAATAAACCCATGGTACACAGGACAGGCTGAAAAGGCAGCAATTCCATTTCAGGCAAGGAATTTGCCTGATGTTTGTTCTTCCTCCATTCAGAAAAACATGCTTTCTGTACCCTCTTTCTTAATAAATGGAAGATTCTTTAAAGTGATAGTTGACTCTTATAGTCCATTTCACTTTCAAGTATAAGCAGCTTGGCAAGAGTCAAAATACTGGCCTGAGTAATTTTGCCATGAGACAGCAGAACTTTCCAGAACATAAACAATGATTCAGATACAGTGCCTCATTGGAAGCAAGGCAGAAAAAAAAACCAACAAAACAGTGAATAATCATATCATAAAGCAAATAAATAAAAGTAACTAAATAATCAGCATCTTAATTTTTTGTTTTTCCTCCTAATTTTTAGACTTGCTGTTTTCAGCAGTTCTCTGTGCTTCAGATCTTTCTTGGAAGAGTATGGTGCTTCATACAGTAAATAGCCTGCTGGCATAAAGCCTATTTTCCATAGTTTTCTTTCCCAGACCTCTTTGGAGTTGTCTATTGACTGTGAGAACCTAACAATCATAGGTTTAGAAAGTCTTGGAAACAGAAGACCGGTTGATTGACTTCCATCAGGCAGTGAATTATCAGAGACAGAAAAACAGCTAATACTACACAATCTATCTCAATTTATGTTGATTAGATTTGATTCTGTCAATTCTCAGATTTGTTGTTCAACTGCTGATGGAAAAGGCCACAGGCAAAACAGAAGACACAATTCTGGCAATCTTGTTTCATCACAATTATCTAATCAAATCTTTGCTCATTCACTCATCAATATTTTTCATATTATAATGAAGGCACTGCTAAAATAGTATACCCAGAAGCTTTCTCATTCTACCTACTATAATAATAATTAAAAAAGACACAACAAAAACAAAGCCCAAAACAAACCAAGATTATTATTGGTTTGAACTTCGGCTGTGTCACACTGAAAACTACAGCACAGTGTAATAATGTAATATTTCCTGTACTTAAGGTTGACTAGTCTATAAAATATGTATTTTTAGAAAAGTTGCTAAGAAAGATTGCAAGCTTTGAAATATTGGTATTTTTGGTCTGATATGCAAGATACATCCTGTGTATAAGTATGATTTGGGCACATTAGAATATACTCAGAAATAATAAATGTATGCATTTCCATCCATAACAGCAGTATATAATGCTCACGAGCATATATATTGCTACAAGCTTTCAGGAAGAGGGAGGCTTGTAAATTCAGAACCATTACATGGATAGAAAATTAAGAACACTTCCCACCTCTAAGCACCAGACCCTAAGTGGGACACTAAGCTCTGGATTTCAAAATGAGAAAAAAATAAACACTGTGGGGTGATTATGAGGCACTACTACTTGAAGAGAATAAAATCCATATTAGCTACTGAAAGAAAAAAATAAAACTAAAAATGAAGAATTCAATATTATGTCTTGTCTTTGAGAAGTATGTCCCAATACAAGCCAGCTACAAATATATAACTACATAGGTATATCTGTTCAGCATGGAAGTTACACTAACACAGGTAACAGAATTTACTTCCATTCACATCAATATCAACCTCTGACAAGGTACAATTCACCGGAAGTACAGGATCAATATGAATCTTTAAGAAACCTATTGCATGAATAAGAACAAAAGCATTCTACTTTGATGTTCCCATAGGTCAGAATATGAAATGCAGACAGACATTCTAGGATATACACTTTTGGCAAAAGCTTAGTTCTAATATCACAGAGGAAGCTTCAAGTGAATATATGGGTCCCTAATTCGGTCTTACAGTAGGTAACTTGAGAGGCTTTACAATTTATTTTTTGTTTTATTTGGTAGAATCTGGCAGTCTTCCTTTGCTGTATTGATTAATTTGTGAATCACTGTAGGTTTCAATACCTGTCACTGTTTCAAAGATCCTTAAATGTACCAACAAAGTATTTTACACTTATTTCTTATACATGGTATCATAAAAAGGTAAAAAGGGAAAACTAGAGCTAGCATGAAAAGTAAAGAAATTAAAGATACATCAAACTGGTGATATGTGGCATATGTTCAAGGAAAGTGACTTAAAATACTAGGCTGATCTCTCAAAGAATTGATAACTTTAATATCCTAAGAGTTGGGAAAAGAAGATGGTACACTTATGGTACCAGTATTTTTCTAAACTAAAGGAAATTTGTCCGCAGCTTCATGTTCACAGAGCTCAGCAGAAAGAAAGACAGTTTCATAAGGAGAACCAGGGGAAATAAAAAGACATGAGTTCTTTATTAGAACTTACAGCTAAAGACAGGACCTCTGTCACACCACCTGCACTGCTGATTAGTAGGAATGTGCCCTGGTGCACAGAATAATGACTCATGAAAGGCAAGCAAACTTGCCTAGAGCTCACCAGACCATCAAGAGTAGAGAAGATAATAGGAAAGTCTATGGTGCTCTCTTCAAAAGAGTGAAGCTTCAGCCCCACACAGTACTAGTTTTCAGGTAGGTCAGACAGACCAGAGCAAAAGATATGCCCAGAGGTGTTGATGGAGGCAGATGGAGGTCAGCCACCACAGAACAAGATCTGTGCAGATCCGCTAACATGGGCCTGACTTTCAGATAGGAAGGATGATGGGAAGAAAGGATACATCCCCTGGGCCCAGCTTGGCATAAGAAGAGCTCCTCATACTGTAGGTTACAAGCACCAGCTCTAGGGCTCTGGTGTAATGATTCCTGCACCATTCATTTGATATTTGCTAGTATTTCTTTTAACACACAGGGGCCTCTATTTTTTATTATTTAGGGGTAGAAAAGGATGTAGCAAAGAGTGGAAGAGTAACAGTAAAAAAATAGCTATTACATTATTATAAAATTTTCACTGAATTTCTAATTTCTGCCAGGTTTTCTTGTCTTTCATAAAAAAAAAAAGAAAAAAAGAAGAAAAAAAAAACCCCAAGAAAGAAAAGTAACTTAAAATGGTTAATGGTTTTCAGTTCTGCATTTTTGAAACCAAAACTCTTTAAACAAGATTTTATTCATTTATTTTTCTCTATCACTTTTACGGCTGTAGTGGTTAAGCACCTCAAGAGCAAGCACAAAACCACTCATAGTATTTAAAAGTTTTTCATGAGCATTTCTCAAACTATTTCTCATTGCAGTTTAAATATATAGTATTAGTGCCATAAGCACTGATACTCTGGTATTAGTCAACAGTACAACTGCATGGGCACAGCAGGCAATGGCAACTGTACTGTCTGATGGTCATTTCTTTTCAGAGCAATGAAACATTTAAATCTTATACTAAAGAAAATGCAATGTGCAGGGAGATGAGATTAAACCTGTAAAGACCAGGTGGCCTTTTTTCATAAATTGTAAGATCACAGGAACATCTACCTCAGGCTCCAATGGACAGGTACAGAACAGCTTTCACTGTCCATCCCTAAGTCAGCCAACCTCAGAAAAAACAGACTGCAGTTCAGGGATTTGGCCAAAAAGTTTCTTGTGAAGTTTCCACAGCTTTCAATCTTGATACACAACCATTAAAGTTGTGTCAAAAAAATCTTTGTGTGAGAATGACCATTGAATTAGCTGTCTCCAGCACTGTTTCAAAACTGTGCATCTAAAGCTATACACCAGAGAAGAGAAGAGTCAGTCACTCCTTGCATATAGGTGTTTCTTTTCACATTTGTAGCAGGCAGCTGCCTGTGGAATGCTCAAGGGAACTAATTTGATTTCCTGCCTTTCCATATCTTCACTGGACATCACCTCAGCTCCTTAGTCAAAGCCCCACTCCTGAGACTAATAAGTAGTTGAAGGATCTGTGCTATGTTTGTAAAAATACTCAATACTACGTATGTAGAATTCTTAGTGCACCACCCCAGCCCTTCCCCAGACTGCCAAAATTCTTAGCCTGAAGTAACTGAACAAGATACTCCAGGAAACACAGACACACTCCAGCATCTCAATGTCATTCTTATGTGGGATATAAGACTTCCCAATAGCTGGGCAACTAGCTGACAACCCTTAATATTCAAATTTAAGGTCCTGACCACAAATATAACTATTAATAAAAATATCTGTGGATTTGTACTGCTGCTGTTGTATCAGTGTTTTTCAAATATAAAAGACAGAAATACCCTATTTGCATTATCAATTGTTGTACTGCATGTTTAATATTTAAATCAAAGTTCTTTTTTTATGTGTTTCTGTAAGAAAATATTTTGTTGGCATTTTCTTTTTTTCTGGGGCAGATTCCTAAAATTCATAGGTTTGCAGGTCAAGCCTGGACGTTAATGCAGATGACACCTGCAAGTACACTAATTTTATGTGACTCTCACATGAGAAAATTTAATTATGGTAAATTCTATAAACAATTTCTTTCATTTTCTTCCTTACTTTACTAGCTCTCAGTCAGAAACAAACTGAATATTTGCACTGTGGAATTCAAGCATCCTACTGTTATTGTTTAAGAAACAATACAAAAATGTTCAGAGTTTTAAGATGCCCAGGATTTCTTACATTTTTAGTGCCTCTGTTCCTTCTTTCTGATAGACATTTTCCTCCTGAGAAATATCAAAGATACACTAAATTTATCATGGCCTTCACTTACTCTTTGATTTTTAAGCCGTCCAATTATAGGGGAAAAAAAAGAAAAAAAAAAGAATTAGCGACATGGAATGACATTTATGCCCTAGCAGAATGTCAGCACAGGGCTTTTTTTAATGTTTAAAAAAGAGGGATTGCTGCTTAAGAACAAATTCTCTTTCATTTGGTGGCAGTGAAATTATTAAACCATGGAGACTGACTATTTTAATCAATACTTCTGACAAGGGCTTCTGTTAATCAGTGTTCAGCCCACATTACATTTGTTATGATTCTGCCATTCTCCTTTTACATGAGGATCTGAGACTGTTTTCTCATATTCCAGGCATTAAGATCCTACAGTACCTGATCTAGGAAATGGGCTATCCCAATCTGTTTTCAGTTTGCAAAGATGTGCTACCAAGGAACAAACACTCTAGTTAAGAATTGCCACCTAAATTGTATTTAAAGGAACATTTAAAGTAACCTTGCTTATTTCAACCTTAAACAGTTACTGACTCCAAACAATTTGCTCTGTTACCATATGTTAGTATGATCCACCTATCAAACTCATTAAACAAGGCACTTCTTACAAAAACAGAAGTTGCGTGCCCACTGAGGACAAAAAGTTATAAGCCAAATTGTTAATAAGGCAAGAAGTTTTCTTTTCTTGTTTTTAATTTTCCTACCTGTCCAGAGTGTTCTTTGTTCCCAGTCTATGGCAGCATAGTATAACTCCCCCAACTCTATTTTTACTGACTGTACATTCCAAATTATGTTTTTCTAATGCATGGTAATTTGAAGTTGCAAAGTAACATTATTAATTAGTAATTATCCATCTTAGAAGTTATTTATCTAATACTTTCATGACTGATTAACCACGATGTAAGTTTTACTGTGAAGTGTAAACTAAGTAGTTATGCTTTGAAAAAGCTCCCTGATCATTCTTATAAAGCAAGACAGTCTTTGCTCATATAAACTTTCTTGCTTATTAACTTGCATGACACCCGCAAAAACATCCTTGCTTTGCATGATTCAGTGACAGTGAATTTTATTAGTCCCTTTAGGTAGAACCACTGTAAAGAAATCAATTTAAGAAGCAAAATAAAAGTCAGTGAACAATGGTAGAACTCAAGGAATTACATCTGATACTTCAATTGACAGATTTTTCTCAGAAACCTGCAGTGTATAAAGACTATGCATTCAATCAAGAATTTATTCTTGATACGAAGTCTGCAAAACATCTCCCCAAAATCAAAAGTTATTATAGAATAATCTTTAAAATATTTGTGACTTTTGAAAGAACACTGATAAAATAACAGTAACAATTTACTCAGAATTTACATTTACATTTGTTAGAAGGCTTTACCCTGCAAGCTGTCCAACTAATTCCTTAAAGACAATCAAAGCGTATCATTAATTGTGTGAAACAGTTAAAAGTAGATTCTTCAGTGGAAATGGAGCAGACAAACAATAAAGGTCATGTACTTAAATCCTAATCTGACAGAAAGTAAGTATGAAAAAGCTCTGTGTGATTCTTACTCCTCATTCACTTTATTCACGGTAGTTATCCAGTAATTATTTTCACCTGATTTTTTTTTTTAAATAAACACATTCTATAACTATGCATTTAATTCAGGACTTGAGAAAAGGCCTAAATATAGTAGCAGGCGTGTTGCCTGGTTGCACGCTGCAGAAGCGCAACATTTGGTATCCAAACTGAGATAATATGGAAAATAGGAAGGAGAGAATGGATTAGAAAGGATTAGGCACTGCAACTTAAGTAGGACACTATACATAATAACCTGCATATGTTACAGGTTTAAATTATGTAGTACATGTAAATCCTTTCCCCTTGCGTTTCTGCAGTTAGGACTTTACAAAAATAATCTGATTTTGAGTTGCTCTTAAAAAATAGATACAAACAAAGTAAATATCAAGATAAAAATTAAAAAGCAGGATGCTTTTACCTATGCAGAAATGATTATTTTGAGATGGTTGGTCTAGAGTTACAGTAGTTACTAAGTGTGGACACAAACTGTTGAGGTGTTCTGGTTTTAGGCCAAAATTCTAAATTGTTTTGTTTTGAGTATTGATATGTGACAGGTTTTGTATGTTACCACGCAAGTTTTGCTCTATAATGGAAACAGAAAAAGCACTGGTAAGAAAAATCCCAGTTTAAAAATATTAATAATGAAATCCTAACTCTACAGAACTAATTTTCCAAGACACATGTAAATTGCTCCCTGACAATGACAAAATACCTTGTATGAATATTCTGTTTTTCTTGTTGGAAAGTCCAGGAAAAAAAAGGAATCTTCTAAGTGCAAGCAGAATGAACTTCACAGCCCTGCTCAGCCTCCTGCAGATCCATCTCAAGTCCTGTTAAGCACTGAGGTCCCACTTCAGCTGTAATTTGCATAATACATCCTGTCAAGCTATGCAATTTTCAGAACAAATCATACAACGCGTATCTGGTAGTAATATTTCCTACTGGAAAACTTAGTGGTTTGTAAACTCAGTTACACAGCTATTATGAAAAATACATGTAACGGTTTTTTCAGTCTGAGATAACAGTAATTTGAAAGGTGAAATTATGAATTATGTCATTTTAACAATCAGAAGAGGGATGATTACAAACGACCAGAAGAACACACTCTGCCTTGTAGGTTCTTTGGCCTGTTAATATTCTCTGTTAAGAAACAGTTCATTGCAATTCTGAAAACTGTTGGACTTGCACTTCTGTCCAGTAAGTTGTATTTTATGAAGAAGGATATTAAAAAATACTTGAGAGTCTTTCCATTTATCCAGACTATAAAAAGATGACTCTGAATTCTGTAATGTAATGGACTGAAGCAACAGCAAATGCTCTGGACTTCAGCAAACCCATTTCTCCTGTCCCTATGATGTAGGCCAGGATACCTTCCTGATGTTAGGTTTGCTTACAGGATAAATTTCATATCCCAATCAATCCTTTTCTAGGGGAATCATCATCCCTACTGGGATGAAGTGCAAAGTGAGCAGCAAAAAGCATTTGCTACTAGACACAAGAAGTTCAAGAAGATTCTCCTGTGAACAGAAAGAGCTGGAGTGACTGCTAGCACTTAGTCCATACTCCTGAACTCCTGAAAAGGCAGGAGGACAAAAAGAAGAAAGAATGCAGATCAGGTAAATATTTTAGAGACCTTCAGGTGAAGGAGAAAGTACATAAATAAAATGCCTACTAAACACTTTCCTGTCCTCAAAAGCACTAAAAAACAAACATTGGAGAGGTACCTCATTAGAGAACCCCCCTGTTGTTTAAACTACAGAGACATGAAAGAAGACATTTTAAGAATATTTTCTAGATGTTGACATCTAATGTCACAAACCAGGGTTCACAAATGTACATCAGATACTAGGATACAAATCTTCTAGTACTTCATACAGACTAAAAATGTTTTGAGAAATATAAATATTGAAAAAATAAATAAGATACATTCTTAATAAAATTTCTATTCTAAAGAACATATAGGGTGCAATACATAAATGCTGCAGGCATGTTTTTGTTTCTTTTTTAAATTGTGTTTTGAGAACAACCAAAGGGAATGAAAGACAGATTTCTTTTACCAAGCAGGACCATTTGCAGGTAATTTCTCATGCTGTTGTATTTCTTTATTCATTCAAGAATATATGGAAGACAAAATTATACACTGTATCTCACTTGAAAGCCACAGAGAGCCAGAAATAAGTTCTGGGCTTAAATAAATGTTCTCCTTTCAGCTGCTCAAAAAAAAAAAAAAAAAAAAAGGTCTATAATTAAATAACAGTGATTTAAAAGATTTCCAGTGGGATTACTTTTTTAAAAAATCAGTCACCTAGCCTAGCTCCAGCTCTTTGCAAGTGGTTCCTGTAGAGCTGTAGAGAGAGAAAGGAACACCTGGGGTAGAGGAGGGTAACCCATCCTCACCACTTAGGGATTTGGTCAAGAACATTCTTTGCTGGTGCTTTTCCCACTGCCTAAAGACATGACCCTAGACTATTGAAACAGTAATTTGGACTGGTCACCTTGGGTGAGGTGTACTCATCTATAGCATGCTAACACCACTTGTGAGAAGCATCTGACAATGAGAATTAGGAATGGAAAGTAAAATAAGAAATTTATTAGACAACATCCATAACACGACAAAAGAAACTCATGACTGATATTAGTCATTTCACAATTGGTGGAATAGGTAATACTGTTATGTTTTACAAAAAAAAAAATAACACATTTATAAGAAAAGGTAAACATTATATGCATTGAAGAAAGATATTTATAGATGTGATTATTATGTTCCCATCAATGACAATCTCTGCGTAGCTGTACATAATTTAAATTGCCAAATAACAATGTGCTATGCTAAGCAATAACATTCATCAAGTACATTGCTGATTTTTCTAGCCCAATTTAACACTCACTCACCCTTAGATAAATAGATCATCCTTGGCTGACCAATGGATGATAGTTTCTGTGCTAACAACCTTCCCCGTGAGTACACACCTCTGCCAGCCTTTACATCATACTCCCAAGCAGTTCAGCTATCAGAGTTGATAACATTAGTGCTGACACAAGCTATTTGTGGGTTAAGTGACAATGGCAGGTGAAAATTAATGGTGCTCTGCAATAGATTTATTTCCCAGAGAATCCTACTAACTGTAGAGCAATCCCTCTTTATCAAATAAAAGACTTACTCAACCGTTAACCCACAGTAACAGCATGGGAGTAAAGCATGCCAACAGAAATCAGCTATAGCAAAAACAGTGTATTAGCTGGGTGTTGTCAAACACCTGGATTTAAGGCATCAATGGTAATAATCAAAACCTGCTGGTGGCCCAGTAAATTCTCCCAGTTCCCTAGAGAGTAACCAGTGCAAATCCAAGTTCATTGCCCAGAGGTGTTTCAAACACTGTAGACTTGCATCTTCCCTGACACCAAAGAGACACTGGTCACTCAAGCACCGAATACATCATCCCCAACAAAACTGCCTTCCTGAGACACCTACCTGCCCTCTAAAATTGCATAAACAGTACATCTCCTCCTGGAGATCCCTTTATTTCACAGCCCTCGGATCATAGAATCATAGAATCATAGAATAGTTAGGGTTGGAAAGGACCTTAAGATCATCAACTTCCAACCCCCCTGCCATGGGCAGGGACACCTCGCTCTAAACCATATTACCCAAGGCCTTGTCCAACCTGGCCTTGAACACTGCCAGGGATGGAGCATTCACAACTTCCCTGAGCAACCTATTCCAGTGCCTCACCACCCTTACAGGAAAGAATTTCCTCTTTATATCCAATCTAAACTTCCCCTGTGTAAGTTTTAACCCATTACCCCTTCTCTTATCACTACAGTCCCTAATGAAGAGTCCATCCCCAGCATCCCTATAGGCCCCCTTCAGATACTGGAAGGCTGCTATGAGGTCTTCACGCAGCCTTCTCTTCTCCAGGCTGAACAGCCCCAACTTTCTCAGCCTATCTTCATATGGGAGGTGCTCCAGTCCCCTGATCATCCTTGTGGCCCTCCTCTGGACTTGTTCCAATAGATCCATGTCCTTTTTATGTTGAGGACACCAGAACTGCACACTATACTACAAGTGAGGTCTCACGAGAGCAGAATAAAGGGGCAGGATCACCTCCTTCGACCTGCTGGTCACGCTCCTTTTGATGCAGCCCAGGATACCATTGGCTTTCTGGGCTACAAGAGCACACTGAAGCTGGCTCATGTTCATTTTCTCATCGAACAACACCCCCAAGTCCTTCTCCGCAGGGCTGCTCTGAATCTCTTCTCTGCCCAACCTGTAGTTGTGCCTGGGATTGCTCCGACCCAGCTGTAGGACCTTGCACTTGTCATGGTTAAACTTCATGAGGTTGGCATCAGCCCACCTCACAAGCATGTCAAGGTCCCTCTGGATGGCATTCCTTCCCTCCAGTGTATCAACCGAACCACACAGCTTGGTGTCATTGGCAAACTTGCTGAGGGCACACTCAATCCCACTATCCATGTCAGTGATGAAGATGTTAAAAAAGACTGGTCCCAACACTGATCCCTGAGGGACACCATTCGCTACTGGTCTCCAGCCGGACATTGAGCCATTGACCACAACTCTTTGTGTGCGGCCATCCAGACAGTTCTTTATCCACTGAGTGGTCCATTCATCAAATTGATGTCTCGCCAATTTAAAGACAAGAATGTTGTGTGGGACAGTGTTGAATGTTTTACACAAATCCAGGTATATGATATCAACTGCTTTTCTGCTGTCCATCAGTTCTGTAGCCCCATCATAAAAGGCCACCAAATTGGTCAGGCAGGATTTCCCCTTATTACTCACACTATAGGAATAATGTGTGTCAGGATACCAGGTGTTATCACGAAGAACAGAAAAGTGTAATTAACAGTTTAAATAGGTTCTGCACAGAAACAATGCCGTGTTTTCCTAGCTGTAAAGAGATACTTTTTTTTTAATGACTAAAAAAGAAATATATACCAATATAGCTAGAGAGATTTTGGGATCTAAGTAATATTTATTTAGACTGGGATCGGAAAGTCCCAGCTTTCAAAGATTTGAGGGGAGCCAGGAGGATTACTAAAAACTTCAGGCATACTGTTGGAGAAATTAAGAAAATTCATATAAGTTTAATCAGGATTCGCCATACTAATGTTTGCTATATAAATAATTCAAGTTTGAAAAATATGCCACAAATTTGCATTCTGTTTCCCTGAAAGAAGACAACATAGCATTTGAACCTCATACATCTTCCCTTGTTGTAGTGCTGCTGTAGCTATGGCTAAGACCATAAGCTAATAATATGCATTTAGAAGGATAACCAAAACTAGTAATATTTAAAAATAATTTTTTTTCCTCCTTTTGCACAGAGTTCCAGCTCTCCATGGAAGGCATTTAATTTTGTGAAGTTATAAAAGAACACTATATTGCATGTCTGCAAAAAACAAAGCATTAAATTTATTCAAGATTTCTTCAAAGAATATAAATAGGTTTTAATTTCTCAAACATACATGAAATGAGTCAGATAGACTGTGTAGCAGTAAAAACTACCAGTAACTATGACACAAATTATTCCAACAACCCTTTTCAATCATTCTACCCAAGAAGGATCTCTGATGAAGAACCACAATGTAATTATATTTTGCATACAATTATCAAATCAACTCGAACTGCATTGGAGACAGAACAGCTGTAACACAGGAAAATAATGATCAACTGATTCAATAAACTGCATTTGTCATTCCCAATTTGTTTTACCATTTGGATTTTAATTACATATCAAGCACCTAGGATAAGATGAAACCAGATAAATTCATTTTATGCCAGGTACGTATTTCCAGAAAATAAGCAATCTAACATTTTAGAAAAAGGAAGAAAAAGGTTTTCTTCTAGTTCATCATTGAATTGAATTGATCAGTCACCCAGGTAAGCAGTTCCTGTGCTGGCACAATACACAGTGGAATTCTCTGGTGTGGTGCACAGGGGGAATGCCCTGACCCAGAGGAACCTCAAGGGGAGCCAAGAGAGCCACCACGAGCCTGCGGCTTGCATGACAGCAGTTGATGGGACCTGCATGGGCCAGGAGCACTAGCGGCCAGGCCCCCCTACATGTATAAAAGAAGCCCTTAGGGTGCACCAGTGATCATGAGTGCTGACAACAAGAAGAGCAAACAAGACACAGCACATCAGCACGGCCGTGGTGGGGCAGTTTGCGTGGAAGGGTGTGCAGGAGAGGCGCTGAAGCCCTGCCAGCTTCACAAAGGAGCCATGTATCCACCTGGCAGAGAGCCATGGCCTCTCTGAGCTCTGCACCCACTATGGTTGACACAGGTGCCCAAAGTTAGTTCTGCTGAGAATACACTTCAGGCTGTGGGCTGTTCCCAGCTCTTGTGCCAGTATGGGACAGCAGCAATGAGCATACCTGTGGGGAGTGCGTTCAGACAGAGGAACTCCTCCACTTAGTGATGGAGCTCTTGGAGGAGGAGAGTAGGTTTAGGAGTACTGGGGAGAGTGAGTGAGAAATAAACTACTAGAATTGCCTTCCCTGAGACACTGCCAACAGGCAGACAGCATGCATGGTAATGGAGGATTCCCTGTCTCTCTCCTCCTGCCTGAACAAAGTGACTTAAGGGACTGGGGGAAATGGCAGCAAGTTATTGCTCTGTGCAGCAGGTACATCTACTTTGTGACTACCCCAGCTGCTCACATGCCTGTGAGTAATAATAGGTTCTGCAAGTGGAACCAAACAATGACGACATCAATGGTTCGTCTAGCATGGAGGTGCCACCAAGGTTATGGCAGCTTATTTAAAAAGACATGTAGATGAGGCACTTTAGGGACATGGTTTAGTGGTGGACTCAGCAGTGTTAGGTCAACAGTTGGACTTGATGATCTTAAAGGACTTTTCTAACCTAAATGATATGCTGATTCTCTTATTATTTTGTATAAATATGAGGAAGCCACTGAGAAAATAAATACAATCAAAATAAAATAGCTGTATGTGAGAGCTATGTAACGTAAGAGGCATTTGATTCAGAATTTAAGAGCTAAAAACTATTGGTATTATTGCATTTTTATCGTTCCTTGACTGCTAACCATTTACTCAGATAATACATGCTACAAGCACACAATCTTACCATAATATCATATGCAGTAAAGTTTAGTAATTGAAAATAAAAATCCACCATGTAATTGAAGGCTACAATAGTCAGGCAATGCAGGATGAATAAATTATTGTAGTAGGTATCAGGATACAGCATTTTCTGTTTTCTCAGATATTCAAGCTACTGCTACCTCAACAAGAGATCAATTTATTACTCAGTCTCAAGGTATTAATTTGTCTACCCCAAAACTAGATGGTCTGTCAAATAAGGTGATTTCTAAAACTATGCCATGTTATATCTGGTTCTGTCATGCTTCCCCTACAGCACGTGCTTTGCTTACTGTTGCTTTAAGGCACAAGTCATGATAAGTCTTGTCATGATACTTTAAGAAAACTGACTGGTGTCACCAACTATTAAAGAGCCAAAGTCAGAACAGAAATCTTGCTGCAGGACAAAGCTCATTCTTGTTACAAATTTCCACTGAAAACCAGAATGATTTGACAACAGTTCAATAGCATCTGCATGGAGCTCACTTATTTCTGGTGAATTAAAATAGCTGCATCTCCTATAAAGTTGCTTAGATGTACCTGGATTGCTCCTGATCATAAATCTAAGAAGCCCTATAGTTACTTAAAGTAATATTTCAACCCAGTGGGGCTATTTCTTTTTTGATGTCACACCTGTCATAACTGATATCATACCTAATGCCTTCAATCCTGCCTACTGCTATTTTGCTTTTGGACAGATTCCACATCACATATGAAAGAAAGTATGTTTGGACTTCATCAGTCCAATTTGTACCTCCTGGGACAGCTAGGTTACCTCATATCCTTGAATACACTTTCTGAGTTACATTCTCAAATCAGAGAAAGAAAAAATTACATTTATTTGATATTTTTTACAAAATGCTTTAGGAAATTAGATATACATGTATGTATAAACACACATATATGTAATGTAAAGAAATGTGGTATAATAATTACACAACTTAATCTGTGCAAGCATTTCTTAAACTCATTTGGCCAAAGCAATGAGTGAACTTAGTTTATCATAAAGCAGCACAACTTGGTTTTTGCTGTGTTCAAAACCTAATTTTAACAAGGTCTTTCCATCAGGAAGCATTGCGCTGTCCAGACTAGAGGGCATCTTTATGCAGTGCTTTGAAGCTAAAATCCCAATAGCCTTACAGGAAAGCACAGGAGCAATTTAATGTATATCGCTTGAATAGCTGCATTATAAAACAACTGAAGTTAACAAGGATATATATTGCTTTTTGGTTCACATTACATTATTAGTTGCTCACTTACAGAAACAAAAAATCCCAAACTGCTAACACCTGCACTTCAATTTTCTCAATCACCAACATAATCAACTGCATGGACATTGGGCACCTTCAGCTCAAGTACCTGTCTGGGCTGTCTTGATCTTGAAAATATAATAGATTTTAAAATTAGCTTACACTTAATTCTTTTTCCAGCACTGGACAACACGTAGCTGCTTTTTAGCTTTAACTTTTATATAGCTGCACAAAAAAACACACAGCAGTTGTCAGCAATAATTTGTCTGAAATACATACTGCTTCATCTCCTTGTTGGAGTTATAGACCACATGGAAGAGCTACATGATAATGATGAGAAATGCAGCAATCAGTGTAACTTTTATTCTGATAATGATATATAGTTCATAAAGATGACAAATAGCTTTCATATACTGATACAGCCCCAAGAACCTAATATTATAACCTTGTTGTCACACTGATGTCTTGGGTAAACGAATTTCCAAAATATCTACGATATATCAACCAGTACAAAACCACTTATTTCTCTTTGTACTTTATATTCAACTCAATTCACTTTTATACAAATTATAATAATTTGTACCCAAAGTCTTCAACACAGTTGAGTTATGCCCGTTTTGTTATGCAACAAAAGATAACTTAAAAAACCTGTTGAGTGGGACATACAAGTTTTAATTTCATTGTGTTAACAGCCACAGACACTGTCAGTTTTCTACATTAACTGTTTCCATGTTGTTAATTTATGCATTCTTAAAAAAAAAAAGGCAACAAAACAAAACAAACAACCTCAATGTTCTAGATTACTGCACTATATTTAGTAGCTATCAGGCAGAATTTGTATTTCCAGAGCCTCGCAAAATTCAGCTTTGTGTGTAAGCCAAACCCAGGAGAGAATCCAGCTGCTGATTCAAGGGGCACAGTGATTGTTCCCTCCCATAGGTGAGCTTTACTTGATCATCCTGTGACCATCCAGTTTCAGACACATATCTCAGAAAAGTAAGCTGAGGAAATTGGCTTCCAAAAAGTATTCGTACTGATTACAGATCTGGTTTACAGGACAGGTAGCTTAGCCATGCAGACCCTAATCAGTGAAGTGTAAAAAAGAAAGAAAATAAGTAATTTCTACAGTAGGGGCTGCAGTGTCCAGAGACAGCAAAATTAATGATTGTACTGGTGCACAACTGGATGCTTAATACATCTATGTAGCCCCTAACTCAATGTAACTCTCACACAGACAAAAGCAAGCCAACCAGACTCACTCACTTAAGATCAAAGTTTTTCCTGGTGAGATACAATGGTCTGAAGTGAATTCTTTATGTAGACAATATTACAGAAAACCAAGAAAAACTTAGTTAATAAATCTATCTAGCCGTATTTCAGGACCTACTCTGGTCAACACACAGATCACAGAGGAGGTCCTGAGACGTGACTGACTGTTTCTGCTTCAGCTATCAAATCAGCTCCTGAAAGACTACGAGAAACAAAGCTGTTGCTCAGCGGTTCCATGCCATCTATATACATCTCCTTGTCTTTCAGTCTTTTCACTACAAGCAGCAGCAGAATGAAAGTGAAATAGCAACCTACTGTAACATGAGTGAATCACAGACATCTTAAACAGAGGGGGTGTAAGTACTTCAACAGTTATCTCAAGTAGCTCCTATTAGGTCAGAGCATTTTTTTGCTGTTCTCAGGTACAAATAAACAAACACACTGACTCTGTGAACAAAATAAGCCACTGGAACAGTTTGACCTGCTGTGCAACATATCAGAGACCATCTACACAGCACTCCAAGCCAAATTTGTGAATCAAACGCAGCACACTGCTTTTAGCTTTACTGAATTTCTAGAAGAGCCCAAGAGATCTTGATGAATTTAATGAGTACACTTCAAGGATGTCTGAGCACCTAATTCCCTAAATTGCTTCAGCAATCTTAGCCTTAATTCCAAATGAAATCTTGTAAGCTACAAGAATCCACAACACTGCTTGGTAAATTGCTTCAATGTGTAGTTACTTCTGCTTAAAAACGCACAATTTGTTTCCATTTCTAGGTTTAACTTCCATGTACTGGATCATTTTTTTTTTTTTTGGCATCACTTCTGAGTGTCAGAAGTTCAGTATTTTGTTGCCTTCTACAGTGAGAAAATTTTTTTCCAACACCCCCCACCCCTGAACCCTAATCCAAACTGGCCAGGTTTCTTTAGTCTCACTTGAACCTATCCTGTGCTGTCTCCCAAAGTCTCTCCAGTTTTCAACAACTTTTTAAAACGTGAGTACCTTAATAAAGTCTGCCCTGGAGTGGCCATATTTGGAATAGAAAGCTGTAAGCCCAGCTAGTGGACCTGGCACCTGCAGGATCCTGTTGCACTGTAAACATACCACGCTCTCAAATACTTTTCGGAATTTTCTCCCGGTCCTTGAAATCATCCCTATTCCCAGGATTTTCAAAATACGAATTTCAGTCGTTGAAAGAACTTCCTAGTGAGCTCATAAGAGGGCAAATTATTTCATTGTACTGATTTTATAACACTGAAATATTTCTTCCATTTTTAAAATAACAACAATACGATGAGTATTTGCAGGAAGTTTCCAGGCTACTTAGACTTCAATGCGCTCAGATAAATTCATGCTTTAAGAGCAAAGGCAATTTAGAAAGCTTCAATAATATACATGATTATACATTTTGTTCTTGATGAATGGTAATTTGTTAAACCATTTTCCTTGGCTTTGTTTCCTTTGCTCTTGAAAACAGTCACTGCATCCAACCATGAGTGTGGTCTCTCTTGAGCATTCAAGTCCTGAATACCAGAATTCCTTGGTATGTCCCCACTGTGACCCACTGCTATCCTGCTCCTTCTCCAAAACATTAGCCAGATTTTTAAACTGTGCCTGCAGCAGGTAGAAAGAAGCAAGAAGAGCTGACAGGAAAGGGCAACAAACCAATAGATAAGTAGAAATTGTACAATAGAAATAAAACAGATTGCAGAAACAGTTTAAAGTAATAACCATATGGCAGAAAGAATTTCATATAGAGTAAGGCTTCCAGAAGAACATAATTTTGTATTACCCAATGAGTTGGAAGAGGTTACTAATGTACCTTCACCAGACTTTCACTATTCTATAAAGACAAATGTATCTTTCTATTTTGCACAGTGCAGGTTCCATCTCTGCAAAGTGAACTTAAAAGAGCACCCAAATCAGATTTTTATGATGTTACTTCTTTAATTGTTATAAAGAGATAAAAATATAAAGATAGACCATATAAGGACAAATGTGTTTCCTATACTCTTTCCAGTGTTAGGATAAATGTGGGCCCCTTATTACACAAAACCGTAAGGAGATGGTATCATTGTGCCTATGCCTACTTATTATGTGCAATGCAAACATAAGAAAGACATCTCTCCCTGCATTAGCAGCCTAAAACCAATGCCAGTTCCACAGATCAGTTTCTTTTTAAGATAGGTGAATTATTTCAGGGATATGATTTTATACCATGGGAATAAATAGGATTTTCCACTGTGCTCAGTTTGATTTTTTTTGCTTGAAGATAATGATGGGAATACAAGCAATACTCCCTTTCTCAGAGTTAATGGTGTTACTACTTTTGTCCTACCATGCAGCCTTCTTACACGCATCCATTTCCAGTAGCGTGTGCACTTACAGAAATTGCCACACTGGGTGAATTCAAAGACCCATTGAGCCACTGTCATAAACAATGGTGGCAATAGGTGCCTAAAGAAAAGTATAAAGAAACATAAGAAAGTTGAAGAATTCTGATATTTCCTGAGCTACAGATGACCTCTTCTTAGGCTTGAGAGACCTTACAAGAGTTTTACCTATTTCTAATATTAATGTCCCCTGTCCTCAGGGCTTCCACTCAACAGTCATGCACTCACAGGCAAGTTTATTTTGGCTGTGACTTTCACTATAAGAAAGTCACAAGGAAAGGCATTTTAAAATTAAATAACCATTTAGCATTACCACTTAATCCCATTTAATTGGGATTAATTTAAATAGGAAGAAAAGGTGTAATAAATAACAAGGGACTAGATGCTAAGTATTTAGCATCACTTCCTTATCTATCTTCTACAACCTCATACATACCAAGGCAAAGGGAGGTTGGCTGGGAAACATCCTTCAGGTTACTAGCTTTCTTTTCCTGAAACTGTTTCTCTGAGTTTACCAACCTGTTTACTCTCTTAGTTAAATAAAATGAAATGAAAAAAATAAATAAACCATACTGATTTTAAAATTGGATAGAAGATTCTGTTTTGGTACCTTGAAATACTTTATACAATATCATAAATAGGCACATTTCGTTACTACTTTCTGATAAAATCTAGCAGGTGTAATGTAATTATGCTTTAAAGACAGTGTAATAAAATAATTGATCTGAAGTTTACAAAATTTCTCACTTTTTACAGAAGTTCAGAGCAGAACTTCTGTAAAAGTTCTGACCTGTAGAACTTCTACAGAAGGCTGTAGGAAACAATTTATCAATTTCATGTCTTCCACAAAACCAACCAAACAACAACAACAAAAAAAAAAAAGAAAAACAATCTGGATGGTGAAGGAAGAAGGACCACATCTTCTAGAATGCAGCCAATACATATCTGGATTATATCAACTGTCAAAACACAGGAGATCAAAGGTACATTTGGAAATAATTTTTGATACAAAGTTGATCGTAGCTGTGAGGAATTATCTGTTTCTGCTAGATGTGATGAAGTGATTTTTTGTTTTAGACTGATAGAGGAAAAAATTATGGCCTTAGCTGTACTGAATATCAACCTTCCTGTTTATTTTGTTCTTTTTTGTTCCCAGTTACATTCAACTCTTGTAAGCAAATTCATCACTTTTTTTTTTTTACTCAAAGATAAGCTTCTATAGTTTCTAGCTATTAATGATTGTTTCCTTATTTATCAGTAGAAAGGAAACTTTTGATACAGTATTTTACTCCATACCTCAGTACCGCTCTCTGCAGGTTTTGATCTTTTGTCCACCTACATACTACAACTCCATTTTCCGTTAGGCCTTCACAGATGGTGACTTTTCAGAGTTATAGCATTACTGTTGTCACTATGGCACTCAAATCTAAGGAATTCCCAGGAGTAATTTCAGCATCCAAGCTCATCCCAAAACATTATGGATATTCCCTGGACTTCCAATTTGCCACTGGATGTAAAAATGCATTTAGCTCTGAACATCTCATCAGGCTGATGCTGACATACTGTTGCTTAAAAGAGTTATCCACATCTTTTATTTTGATCTTGGTTTTCCCGTAAGTACAGAAGGAAGTAGAATATATGAAATATATTTTTATTTGAAACTTTTTTTTTAATCTAATACAGAATTCAACTATTTCACTGCCATTTTAGTTTCTTTTTCCTATTTATAGGTTTTGTATACCCAATCAGGGAATTAGCATTCAAACTCTAACATAAAGTCTTGCCTTTTAAAAAAAGTTTAAAAAACCCCAAGCAAGCCATGATTAGTTTTCAATTAGCGCCTGAAAGCTGTTTTCTTTTTATATTTGATTACACTACCTTTTTCTCATCTAAGCTTTTGTGTCTTTTCAGTGTACTTTACCTGAGGCAATACTTCTAATTTTTCTCATTACAGTTACCTTCACCCCAGCATTATTAGTAAAATACCTTACACTTCCTCTTGTACTGCATCAAAGATCATTGTATCTTTTAACTGATAATTTGTTCTCTGTGTCTTGTGTTCTTTCTAAGAAACAATATTTTGAAGAGCACGAGACCGCTGCCTAATTAGACCACACAAAAGCATTCACCATCCTATTTCCCTATCCTATTTCTCCACTAAGACAGGGAGACCGCAAGGTTTAAATTTCTTTCATTCTCCCTGCAGAGAATTAATTATATTCCTTTTGTTTGGTCTCATTAAAGTTCAATTTCTTCTGTGTCCCTAACACATTTCATATAGATTCTCCTTATCTGACTTTTCCAAAGTGTAGTAATCTTCTCTCTGCTGATAAACATATCTTGATTTAATGGCATATTGGAGTTCCATCTGCATGTCCCTTAAACAAAATCCACAACGCATACATTCCTTATTGAAACAAATGGACCGCACCCTGTTCTTTCTAATAAGTGTATCATTAATCGAAATACCTTCTTCAGTAACATAATGTTTTCTTTTGCATTCTTCATTAAGGGGTTTCTTACGGCCCTACTTCGCATTTTTGCACCAAGCAAAAAGTCCCCTTTACAGGAAGGGCAATAAACAAATAGGAAGTCTAACAGAAACAGTGTTCTTTCATTGTCCATTCAAATTATTTTAAAAAGTATGATTTTTTTTTTGTGTAGTTCTAACAATGAATTTACAATTAAAAAAAAAAAAACAACAAATCACCTCCTTCTGCATCGTTCAATACAATCCTCTATATTGAAAGAATTCCCTGACACCTCTTCCAGCACTCGGTGAAAAAAGTCTCTATTTTGCCTGCAAGTGGTGATGCTTTTGCTTCTTGCGAGTAAGCAGAGGGTTGCTTTATTAGGACTGTCTGTGTCAGTATATATATATATATATACACACAAATCCCCTATTCAAAATCTTAAGTACCCTATCTAAAACTGGGTAGATCAACTCAATAGGTGGACTCTATAAAATGTCCTAAAAAGAGTGAAATTTAATGATATAATTACATCACAAATTTACTTCTTAACCATTAAAAAAGGAAACCACCAATACCCAGGTGAACTTCAAGTAAAATTAGAGGCAAAAAATTATACATGAGATTGTTGTTGGAAAGTATCTCTTGTGATACGTGTTAACTACAACATGCATTTTGGTATTTCCTAAATTGTGCAGAGATGACTTAATAGATTACTATTAAGATAGCATTCTTACTATATCATTCTTAATTTCTTTGACTCTTTTAAAAGACACATCCCCAGATCCAGGTGCATAAAACAGCCAAAGTTAAGTGCAGCTGTAAGAAACTGAATGCTGGGAATGATGGATAGAGTTGTTTTACCAAAACCACAGAGAACTGAGGGGATAGATTTTTTTTGAGAATGAAAGCACACAATAATTGAAATAAATGTATGTAAATGATAGGTAAATGTATTACTGTGAAAATGAAACACATGCTAGTTCCAAGTCCTATTCTGCAAAGAAAATGCACCACTTTATTTAATGTGCATGTCCTTGGAAACATATACTTGCAACGTATAAGGATGTATATGTATGCTATATAAGTAATATATGGATTCATGTATATATATATATTACATATAATACATCATCATAGACACAGTTTTATGGCTATGAAAAAGTTGAAGCAGCATTGCCATTTTCTCCGCTGCTAGTATGTTTTCTAAAATAAAAAGCAATTGTTATTGCTGGATAATTACATAACATCCTTATTGCAAGAAATTAAATTTTTGAGTTATCCATGGATATATTTTACATAAAAGAGAAAACAATTAATAAGGATCACTCTTGAGTAATACAAAGATTATTCCAGAGATGTAAAACATTTAATTCAATATCTTAAACTTATGCACAGTGAAATTTACAAGTTCAAGTCAAGTACCACACCTAACTAATCCTGATATACTAATTTTATAATGAACATATTAATTTAACAATATAGCTAAATTGATTGTTAGTGAGCTATAGAGTTGAATATGGCATACTTCTAAGAATTAGTTTTAAAATCGTATAAAATCATAAGCAGCATGACCACCTTTTAAAAAAGAAATATAAATTAGAAATACTTTACCTGCTCCTAGAGCAGTTATATTTAAGTCTGCCATGTGGTAACAAAGAAACAGAATATGGAACTGTTGATTTTAATTTGTTTCAATATGATTAACTTTGTGAAAAACCTGTAATTCACTATACATAGATATTTCACCACTATTCAGTTTGCGTTCAAGAAGCTAGAGCTGCTCTAGGTTAAGGTCAGTTTATCTTCTGTATGTGCACCAAGTCATTAAAGTCATGCCTTTTTTGCAATTCTTAGTGTAAAAAAAAATGTGGATGCTGTGGAAAAGAAGTTGTTTCCCTACCAGAGCTTCTCCAAGTAATTTCAATGTTGCTTCTATCATTCTGTCATTTTTGTCTCTGATATTCCTTATTTATATAATCCTCCAGGCCAAATCAGTCCTCTCCTCTCATATTGTCTACACTTGCTCCATACCTATGTCACGTTTAGCCATATGAGGATCTACTCAACATTTAAGTTTGTGTGCTACATTTTTATGTTCATATCAGACTCACAATGTTAAGAGACACCTGATACTAACACTGTCTGCAGCCTGCAGATCTAGATAAGTACAAAGATGAGTTGTTACATATATGATTTTCTAAGCCAAAATAGTAAGTGATCAGGCTACCTTCATTTCCATTAGAGCAGTTCAGAATTTGCAATCATTTGGCTTCCTGCCTATTAGAAGTAAATCTGGGAAAAAAAATAATGAACGAAAGTGATGCAGAAACAGATCAAGGAGAACAATCAGAGAATAAGAAGAAAGGACTCACCTCCTTTAGTCAGTTTTCCATTTTAGATGTTTCAATAGTTAAAGTGGGAAGAGGTTTTTTTGCACACTTAATTCAGATGTCAGTTCCAATATTGGATGCTTGACTGTTCTGAAATGGAATGAAAGTGTAGCAGTTAAAACTACTAGCCTGAAACAAGGAAAAAATATTAACATGGCAAGCAAATATTTATTAATTAAAAGCACAGCAATATTGATTGATAGTCTTTATATCAATGGTCCATGGCAAAATTTTCACATGGTACCACGCTCTCTTCCCTGCAAGAAAAAAAGGACAAAATCCCCAAATATTTAGATTGTATAATGTTGCATTTATGATGCCATCTCACATGTTTTACTCTCCCTGCACAACACAGAAAGAGTTTGTCAGTTCTTTTACAAAAAGATATGTAGACTAGACTAGTTACACGTGATTGCCTCAGTAAATCTACTGACTCTCTGCAAGCTCACCTCTCCACCAACCTCATCATCCTACAGCCTTTTCTCACACTACATAAGCACCATACAGTCCTGCTGCCTCTGGTGAAGCAACTGGAAATGGTGATAAACTTGACCCACCACCCAGATGTATACATGGTGCTTCCTCACCAGCATTCAATTGCTGATGGACAAAACTGCAAGTGCAAATCACTGCACATTTAAATATATGAATTTTTTAAATTATATGAACTGAAAATAGTTATTTCCAAGTAATTTTATTTCTCTGGTAAGGAAAATGATATACAAGTTTCTCCCTTTTAGTTCTCCAGTTCTACTTACTGAGACTAATGAAAATGGCTTTCCTCTGTGCTCTGTATTTGAGCTGTATGAGTCATCTCACTATTTCAGGTTTTGTTTCTTACCACTTAAAGGTCTAGCCTATTTTATTCTGGATTTTTTTTCCCTGTTTTTATGTTTGCGGCTCTTTTTCCCCTCTTGTGAACAATTAATAAGTACAAGCGAGAACAAGTGCAAATATTTGTCTTATAAATGCAGTTAACAGCTCCAATCAAACTTTCTCTGAAAAGAATTAAAAGAGAGGAAAAGGCATATGGCTAAGTGAGCTTTGACACTAGCCTCAAATTATACTGAAGTACAATCAGTACAATAACTTGTTTAATGTGTTGAAAATTCCTACATTATTTTACAGCCTTGATGTTTATTCAAAGAAACACCTTTACACAGACCACAGCTAACTATTGGGCACTAGTTGTCAGAAACTGCAAGTAAAAATGTTCAGAGCAAAAATAGCCTTATTGCAAATATTACAAACCCATGTTTATAAAGGCAGAAGAGAACCCAATCAGAGAGTCTGATGTCTCACTTCCAATAGGCTAAATTAACTCCTTTGGAAATGGGATGCACATTTTAGTAACACATCAAGCTTTGGATTGAAGTTTTTCCAAATAACCACAAAGAGGACAGGGATAGCCTCCATACACAAGACAGGTTTATTTCTGGGAATTCCTTAACCTCAGAAGCAGTCAAATTCATGAAGCTGCAGCCTGCCTTTTGTTAACTATCTTTTCATTTATTTTGAGACCTGTTTCCAACACAAACTAAATTCTGCCATTCAGAGTCTCTGGAATCAGTGTCAGAACAGAAACACCTTCCACTAGTTCTGCAATTACAGCACTTTGCGCATAGCTGGCATTGATGGCTGACTCTTCCCTGAGGTATATAACCACCCCTGAGTTATATATGCTGAAGTCTTAAACTAACTTTCTAATTCTTTCTGTAGAGTTGGTCTTTAAATCACTTTTCTTTCTTGGTTGTGAAGGTTTTTCTGTCAGAAGGGGGAGAAATGTAAGTTTAAAGCTGGAAACGTGATGGTAAAACCATCAGACAGGTGCTGGGAACAAGAGAGGGGTGCAGAACCAGAAATTACTTTTAAATAATTTCAGAAATGCAGAGATTTCCAGTTAACAGGATGCCTTTTGAGAGAGGCCTTAATTTGATTACTATATTGGCTACATCATAACTATTTCAGATTTTCCTTGAGAGTATAAAATCGACAAATTACACTTAATGGTATCAAGTAAACTGGATTGATTTGTTCATACAAGATTCCTTTAGGGAGCTTTCAAAGATAAATCTCTAAAGGATCAAACTGGACAGGTCATTACACAGCGCCTTTAGTTGTAAGGACTTCTCTGAACCAAACCGAAACTCTCAACTTTGAAGGTTTGCTTGAGAACCTTGCAAAAGTTGGGCTCAAATAGGTTTTTCTTAGCTGACAGCATTCACTTTAACAAGAGAAATTTTAACTTGTTAGATTTAGTGATGACAGAGACACTGAGCCCAGGCAATGTAAAGGTATTACCTTCACTGCACAAGTGTTAAGCACACTGTAAACCACTGCCTAAAATGTAAAAAGGGAAAGAAAATTTGACAGGAACTTTCTGCAAAAATATATTATAAATTTATATAATACAGTTTTCAGGGATAGTCACGGATTAGTGTACTTTATGCTCTGTACTACATAGGGCATTATCCACATCAACAGCCCAAAAGCAATATTGGTTTAACACTTTTAAGATTTGCTTATTTCTTCATCCCTTTTTGCTTCTGGTCCTTCTTACTCGTGAATGTCCATGCATGCTAGCCTTCTCTGACCACTTTTTCTATTTTTTATTTAATCAGGGAGATACAATCAGAAAAAGTTCACAGAACAGTGAGATGATGATGGAAGGTACAGAATGATTTCTGCATGAGGAACAAATGAACAGGCTAAGAGTCTTTGGTCCATGAAGAGTCTTTTGGTCCATGAACATTATGAAAACATGACCGGCATAGACAGGGTTAGCAAAACAATTTTTTTCACTGCCTCATTCTTCCCAATGCAAGAACTAGAGGACATCAAATGAAGCTGGTTAAGAACCAGAGTCATAGAACGAAAGAAAGCATAAGAAATGAGGAAAGGGAAGTGGCTCTTTCTGCAAAGTGTAGTTGTGCTGTGGAACTCGCTGCCACAGGAGGTCACCAACATCAAACCAGGCCTTCAAGACAAGTCTGGGCAGCTGTGGGAAAGGATATTAAATCTCCTGAATGTGGCTAACTGTAAATGTTCAGAAACATAAAGCTCAGAAAGACCTAAAGTTCAAGAAACCTGGAGGCTAAGAGCATTTGTTTGCCATGTTCTTATATTATTTCTTTTGGTCTCTGATGCATGAAACAGGACGTGGGACAAAAGGACTTCTGACCTTGACACTGAAGCAATTTTTATGATCTTTTTATGGCACAACCAACAAGTAGTGTGCATTCACATCCCCATATGGCATTCAGGAAAAAGAGGGCAATTAAATAGAAGGTAGAGAGGATTCAAGTGTTGCTTTTTTAGACTGATACATTTACAACACTTTGACATTTAAGGGAAGTACAAAAGTACAAACTGTAGGGTATCAGGTCCCTTTGATTAGTTTCAGACTGTTGCTTTTTATGAAATAAGATGACATTAGGACTTTTCTCTCAACAGACTGACCTGAAACTGCTTCACAGCCAGTACTCACGAACACAGCAGGAGTCACACTTATCTTAAACCCCCAGTTTCCAGTTCAGTTTTAGCACAGAACAGTGACTCAAATTACCCAGGTATTGTATGGAAGATCATTTACAAAAAGCAGTCTCTAAACCCATCTTTTAGGTGGGAAATGGTAACTTAACTAGCCACTATGTGTTTCTAGCTGGATTTGGTCAGAAAGACACCTGGAAAAAGTGTGGTGAAGAACAGGAACAAAGAATAATCTGGAACAGATGCCCAGGCAGGCTGTGGTATCCCCCTCTGGGGAGATACTGAACACTCAGGTGAACAAGACTGAGACTCGTTCAAGTCTCATCTTGTATTCAGCAACTTGATGTAATTTTAACATTAGCCCTGCTTCAGCAGGGCTTTAACTAGATGACCACCTCCAATTCCTTTCTACATTTCTGTAATTCTAAGAAACAGACTCTAATCACATCTGTACCACTCCTGCACAGAACACCAATTCACAGCATGAGCATTACCATTAAACTAAGTTTCAATGCAAAAGTGAAAGGCAAGTGTTTTACTACTTAGTAAGCCACTTGATTTCTCTTCTACATGATGTATTTTTACACATCTCTGGTTCTGCCATCCCGCAGATTTAGCAAAGATACAGTGTAAACGAGATGAATCAAATTTTTACCTGACTTTTTTTTTTCCCATGGTTATGTTTCTTCCCTTTCCCCCCACCATATTTTTATTACGTAAAAAGTAACTCTTAGTGAAAGAGCATGACTATCCATTTTTCTGTAAGCAGTATCAGGACACTGACCTACTTTAACAGCTCAAGCCTGATTCATTAGAAATGCATACTTAGAGGGGCTTTATATTTAGTGAACCCTTTCTATGAAGGTGCCTAGGGGAGCAAACAGCAGATAACCTCAGATGTTCAGAAGAGGTCTCTTTCAGAATATGACTTAGTGCATTGTAAATCACTGTCCTTCTTAAGCACTGGGCAGGAACCTGATGTATTTGCTACCGAAATTACAGCAAAATAGTCATAAATACAGAAATGAGGACTACCTAGTAACTACTGGCAAATGAACTTCTAAAAATTTAATAAGACCCATACTGGTGCAGTAGTAAGGGGAATACCATAAAGCTTAGCAATGCGTACAAAACAACACCCTCTCCTATAAAGCCAGGACTGTAATATTACACATGCTTATTCCACCTCATTTGTAAAATTAACAGTCTCCCTCAGACAATTAAAAATCATGCTGAGTACTGAGCCACAGTAAATTACAAATATGATTAAGTAAATAATAAAAAAGACCAAGTCCCTACTTAAATACACTGCCAATTCAGCTAATCCAAGCACAGCAAATATTAATGCAATTCTTCAATGTCTACAGCTCAGCCAATCTACAGTAATAATATCACATTAAGATTTTGCCCATGGAGCAAACTGCTTATTTTCCCCAAGACAAGTGGATCACCAAGTTACCAATAATAAGCTGCTCATACCTTCCATCATCCTGCTGGGAAAGGTGGGAAGAGAAGACAAGCACTTTTAGCCTGATTGCATTTACAGCCAATTAGACAGACATGGTCTTTTGACTACTCTACTCTAAACTGAAAAGAAGCCAACCTGAAGCTATTTAATGATAAAGAAATTTAAATCAATGCAAACTAAAGGGCCCTGCAAAGTGTGATTTTTAATTATGTTACTTTAAGAAGTCACTAGACAATCAGTATTGGCATTCCCTTGTTTCTGCATTCAAATAGGAAGCAATTCATACCTTGAGAAAACCTGATTTCAGTAGCTAGCACGTCAGTAAGAAAGAGTTTAAAATTCTGGATCAGTAATAACTTCAGATAAATACTATGTAAGAAATGAAATATGTCTAAAATTATGCTGACAGCACATCACTTGCCAACAATGCACACTAGTACTGATATGCGTTGGTATCTATTTACTAGAGAAAGCTCACAGAGAAAGGATTAAGTACAATTTAATTCATTCAAATTTAAATATGTATTTATACCACTGTATAGCAGCATGTGAATGGCAGACATTTCACTGTCTCACGGGAGTTGTATTATTTTCAGCCCAACTTCATAAATATTAAATGGTTTTGAAACAGAGTTGTAAGTATGTATGTAACATACAGGAAAAATCCCAAGCACAGGCTTTCCTTCAACATTAATACACAGGAGGAATAAAGTATTCTCTATGAGATATTCCTGCATCAGCACCAGTGGGAAGTTCTGCAATCTGTTGTAGTTGGAGTTAAATGGTTTTAATTTGCTCTTCATTGTAAGTGAAAGAGTCAGTTATATAAAGATTTAATATCTCCAAAACTGTTCTGCAATAAAGAGAAGCTTTCACAGCTCCTCACCCAAGACTGCCCCACTGAGATTTTTCATGGCATGTGCATGAAGGACATGGCTCAAAAGAAGGCAGAAAACTAAGACAAATCAAAGGAAAAAACAATAAAATCATAAACCCACAGTCTTCTGTATCTACCACCACCCCAAGAACTCTGTATTTTAAACAGGAATAGTTGCAAACCACAAAACTAAAAACTGTCCTAAAGAGATGAGAGAAAGCAAAAAAAACCCACCTGAATGCAACAAGGGAGAAAGCAAGGAAAGACAGGCAACATGTGTGGTCATGCTCACTCCTCACAGACGCTGCATTACTCCTGTCAGTAACTCCTCACTCTGCCTTGCTCATGTCTTGTATATATGAGTCCTTCCAGCAAGGTGTAACTTGTCTCGCACTGACTGAGGAGGAAGAGTCAAGCAGCTAACCAAAACAGCATTGTGGCCGCAGTTCAAAAATGGCAAATGAAGTATGAGAGGTATCTAGATCTACCATCTAGGCAACTGGAACACATGCAAAATCATCCCACTTTCAACTGTGGTAATGACATGAGCAATGGAAGAAAATATATAAAACAGCCTCATGAAATTTGGAGAGCATAGTAACAGCTCAGGTCAGTGAGCCTGTCCCTTGCTTCTAAGGAAAGAAACAAAATAGGAAAACTAGCCCACATTTCCCTTTTACATTCGATTTAGAAAGAAAAGGGGGTCGGGGAGAGATTAGATAGATGATAGATAAGCTATTCATTTGCACCATATACAGGGTGGAAATTTCTGCATTGTAACTGCAGAGTCAAGTAAAATATTATAAAACCCCAACTACGATCTTTTTCTTCCACATACTATAATACATCCTATGCAATTGATGCCTAAAATATCTGTTACATCATAGAAGTGCTTCTAACACAACTGACAATTTTAAAAAACCCATGTACCTCAAGTTACATTTCCACAAATGTATAATGATCCTTTTCAAATTATGCTGGTCTTCATATTCCTCACAAAGCATTTACATTGCAGAGTTCACCCTCACGTCTGGGAACATGTACAGAAGCAAGTATATCAGTAGTACTGCAGGATTTACTGTGCTTTTAAACCACTCTAAGTTTTGATCCTCCTCTTCCTCAAAAAAGTATAAGCAGTAAAAAGTAGGAAATAGAACACAAGGTGTATTGTTTTTCACAGGACACAGTGAAAATAGACAGTTTGAAAGTATGTCTTCCAGAATATGCATGCAAATTTTAAACATGTCCAGCTCATGCTTTTATTGTATGAAGTCCTACTCCCAGAATCATTGAATTTCCCATTACTTTGCAATGCCAAAAATCTGTTTTCAGCCTAAATAGCAATCATGAGGCATTTAAGCAGTTTTTGAAATGGAACACGTTAAAAACCAGCATCCAGCTGTTGCAGGGAGAAATTCTCAATTACACAGTTGGTTGAAAATGTGCTGTGTAGTAAAGAACTCTACTCGTGCAGCACAATTAGGAATCTGCAAAAGGGAGTACTTTGATAATGTAGTTGTATCCTTCTCCTCCATCCCCAACCCCCCAAAAGATTACATTTCCAGTAACACCAGTCAATTTAACAGACCATCATTCAAAACATTTAAGAGCACTTCTATTTCTCTTTACCATATCCTGGTGAAAAAATGTCCTATTTTCTTTCAATATGGTCCATGTCATTCCACATTTGCTTTGAAGCCAAAGCTAAACATCACTTTGGATAAGTGACAGAGGCTATCACTGCAAATTTTCATGATTAAAACATCTGGCTAGGTAATGGCTTTCCCATACATTGTGCAAGATTTTTTGCTCAGTCATCATCCATTTGTTGTACTTAAACTCAAGCCTTCAAACTTGCCAAACACAACTCTGGATAATACACTGGATGGGGAAAAAAAAACAACAAAAAGAGCTGTCAACAGAAAAGTCATTATGTTTCCATAATGTTACACCAGGTGGTAAAAGTTTACCCCTGCATGAATCCCCACCAAACTAAGTAAATGTCTCAGTTAAACAAGGCACAATAAGGATCATGTGTTATGTCCTGCACAAATAAACATTCCTCTTTTGGCAGAGAAATTGAAGTTTTGGGGTTCTTTTTCCCCACCTCAGCAAATGAAAAATTCCAGTATGAAAGTTTTATCTTTATTAGCTATAAATTAGGGTTCGTTTACCTGTCTCTTAACCAAATAACAATATTTCCATGTTGACCCTAGCAAAGAATTTTCTTTTTATTTTGTGATAATAAGCAAGATGCATCAAGGAGTCATGAAAGTGACACCATAGTCACAGGATTTTGATGCTGGCCTACCTCTGCTCACACTGCCAATATTTCTGTTGATGTGAATGGGAAATTGAAGAAATCACCTCATCAGGAAAACTTTTAATATGTATTTCTTGATTGTAGACTTCAAAGCATACCAGTATGCAAGAAAATTGCACAAGGACAAAGAGAGCATACAACTCCTGTGACTGCATGTTGTTTTTGCTTAATTAGTTTATTAACTGCTTGATTAACTAGTTAGTGCAGTACTTAGGAAATGTAAAACACTAATAAGTGTTAATTAATCATTTATGTAACATTCAACTACAGCTGCAAATTGTACAAACGTAACAGAAAGATATGAACTGCATAACAGTGAAGAAAGAAGCCTACATTGCTGGTGAACTTAATTGGGAAAAACAGAACGGGAAAGCAGTTATAGGCAGCAAACAGTAGGCTAGAGATGCAAAAAGCCTGCTTCAGGGGGAATGACAGAAGCAAAAAACTGAGGTGAATAAATGATACTAAAAGCACTGCCCAACTGTTTCCATTAAGGAGAACATATGGTGGAAAAGAAGCAGAACTGCATGAAAGAAAAAATGATGATTTCAATGAATTGCAAATAAGAGGTAATAATTTCAACATCCACTGTAACATAATACTTCTGTGTGTTATCATAAGCTCTGGCGGATGCTGTCATAGACCAATTCACGAATTTTTTCATGATCATTTGATGCTTCAGCATTTAGTACAGTGAGGTTGGAGGTGGAAAGGTGCTCCTGCTAGCGTTTTCTGATGACCTAATGAACCTGCTCTAACTGGAACAGCAGTTTCTGCTGTCAGAATGACTTAAGAGTTGAGTGATAAAGGGGAGGCAGCATTTATCACTTCCAAGTTCAAAATCATGCATAAATGGATGAAGCAAATGGAACGGAGTACCTAGTGATGGTATAGCAGGATAAACGGTCTAGCAATATGAAACATACTGAAGAGACAGATCTGCTGCTCTAAGAATAAAGTCAATCTTTCTAATGAAACACCCAAAAAGAACAAGAAAAAGAAACTTCACACCATGTACATCAGAAGTTAACCACTTGACAGCAAACTTTTATAGAAGTTTATTTAAAAAAAAAAGCTAAAGTATCCTGCAAGTGAAAATAAAACCCTTCTAAAATATTTCTGCCATGACTTTCAATGCTAAAGCTATACATGATTAATAATGAGAATTTAAATGTACAGATAGATATTCAAAGGTAGAACTAATGGAACGTGATGAAAAATCAAATGAACATATTCATTATCATAGGTAAGAATACTCACAGTCTTAAGGACTACTATTATTTCTATTTATCAAAATTTTTCTGTATTATACTAAAGAAAGTTTTAATACAACTTCATGAAGAGGTGTCTTTCTGTTCCTTATTTTTTGATTGGGCTATTTTCTTGAGTCTGCCACTACATGTAAAACAGCCTACAGAGATCATTTAGTAACACAACATACAACCTCTTTTAGCATGGCTTTAAATATACAGAATGCTGAAAAACCTGATAGATGCATATCTTATGAGATAAAGAAGTGAAAAATATTTTGTGGCACTGTTGTTAAATTTGTCTAATGCGCAAGAAGTCCAGAGCCATTTGCAATTTTCAATTAATTTGCTCTGACTCATTATTAATCCTTTTATATATTATACTTTTATTAGTTTGGGGAATTAGCATTGCTTTCATTTTTTATTAAATTCTTGTTAAGATATAGTGCTTAAGATGAAAGTTGCTGGGTACTTTGTATTTTAATGCTGTTTGCCCAAATAAGGGGAAGCACCTGGGAATCAGAGTTGTATTATTCTGGAAGGCATTATGAGCACTCTTTCCTGGAGAACCCTATAGTGAGATGAGGCAGTTTTAACTGGAATGTAGGAAAAAATATTTAATAAAGTGGAAACCCCTCAGTGGAAGTGGCTGGCCCTCAGCACCAAGTGCTTCAGTGCACTGATCCCATCTTCTTGTGCTTTGATGGTTTCTGAAAAAAAATACTGCTTATGGCATCCATAGTCCAAAAGTCCCAGCCACCACTGTTTGCATTTTTGGTGCTTGCACTTTACTGACTGTCCTGGGTTTAGCAGTAGCAGTCATTTTTCTCTTTCTTGGTAGCTGGTGCAGTGCTGTGTTTTGACTTTCAGGCTGGGAACAGAGCTGATCAAAATGATGTTTTGGTTTGGCCAAGGACTCTGTGGGCCTCATGCTCTGCCAGGGAGGAGGGGAAGCCGGGAGGAAGCAGAGACAGGACACCTGACCCAAACTGACCAAAGAGGTATTCCATACCACAGCATGTCATACCCAGGGTGTAACTGGGAGTTACCCGGAAGGACAGGGGGTCTGCCGGGTCGGACTCGTTTTTCGGTGGGTGGTATTGTATTCCTTTCCCTTGTTATTTTCTCTTATCATTGTTGCTAGTGGTGGTAGCGGTGGTGATTTGTGTTGTACATTGGTTGCTGGACTGTTCTTATCTCAACCCATGGGAGTTGCATTCTTTCGATTCTCCTCCCCATCCCTCCGGGAGCGGGGAAGGGGGGGAGCCCCGAGGGGGGGACACGGGCCTCGACTGCTTCCAGCCCAGCACCACTCACTGGGAATGAGCGCACAAGCTGTCTGGCTGGGTTTAAACCACAACACTGACAAAAGCAACATACTTCCCATGTTATGATGACAATCAAGTCATATTTAGTAAGCCATGAACATGTAAGACTCTGAGTAAATCTTGCCACACTGGCAGAATAGAGGCCCACCCCAGACTCAGGCTGCTAACAGAAGACACACACTTTATTAGTGGCTGTGGCTGCTCCCTCTCTTCCTCCCAGATGTCACCTCCAAACCTGGGATACATCAGAATCTGCCTTATGCTGAGATTAGAAGTTTCTGCTGAAATGAGGCAAGAAGAGAGCTGAAGTTCACTCTAGGAGCCATTCTTCACCCGGCATATGTAAGCCCCCTTAAAAAACTGAGCATGCAAGGCTTAGCAGACCACACATGATCATATTTTGAGCATAAGGAAAATACTCTTTGGATGGTAGCTGACTGTAGCATTCCTAGGTAAATGCAGCTGAGCATTACCTCTAAAAGCTTTGGGATTATTTTTCTTTTGTTTGTGTTTCAGTATCCTTTCAGAAGATGATAACACTACACAGCAAAATGCTTTTCTCCAGTTTCTTCACACTTTAAAGCTCCATATTATTCAAGTTGGCACCTTTTTGCAGTTATTGCAAGTTTTGTAAATAGACTGTTATTGTGTATGTGAATGCCTTACTGAAAGGGAAAAAAAAAGTTTTTGTTTTGATTTTTTGTTTTTTTTCCTACCTTCTGGAAAAAGTCCACAGTCAACATCTTTTGTTTTGTTAGCTGAACATAACCACCTACACGTACTAAAACTCGATCATGTGGGATATGAACTGATCACCTTACGCACAAAGTGACATAGAAATTGCTCATCACATCATGCATTTTTGTGCCTCTACACAAACTAAAAAAAAAAGTCAGTACAGATTTTTCTACTAAATTTGCTCAGGAACAGCTGATTTTTGTGCCTCTGGGCTTGTAAATCTCATAGAAGTCCCACAGAACTCAGAAAACACCCCTGACACATGAATCTTCAGGGCATGCTAAAAAAAAAAATAAATTATTTATGCTTGTAATAACATGTTGGATGTTATGTGGTGCATGATCCACAGTCCTAATAAAGACTTTCAGTACTGACAGTACCCTAAGTATGGCCATCTTGGTTTTGATGGAGAAGTTAGTAAATTTTGCACTAACAGCAAATGACAACCTTTGGGTGGGAAACTGTTCCCAAAACATTGTTTCTTCAGATGACTCTTGCCTTTTTCAATTTTTTTAATATTTAACAAATTACAGTGACAGAGAAGACGACACGATAAAATTCCTTTCAACAAATTCTCTGAATGAGTACGGGTTTTTTTCTAGTTTAATTTTCCCAACCATGCAAACACACTCCCTAACTGTCTAGAAAAATTCTATTTGGAACTTCCTTACTTCTGATTTTTCAGGTTAACCATGTTTCTCTGAGTGCTATTTAAAATGTAGTAATATTCATTCAATAACATATTCAAAGATGGATAATTCAGAGATTTTTTTTAACATGAGCTCTTGAGGAAGTTATTAATAAACATTCTGGGAAAATATGTAATAAATGCCTCTGGCACCATCTCCATATAATGTTGGCTGAATGTTTAAACATGTTCACTTTGTTCTTTTGCTGTGCACTGTTGATTTGCAACACTGTCTGCTCTGTCTGCTAGATTACCAATGATGACACTGGATCAGAGATGCTTTCGTTCTAAGTTAGTGAATACAAAATACCAGAACAATATAATGCTTAGGTGCTTCAGCACTTGAATAACTTTCTGTTATAGCAGCCACTTGTAATACAAACTTTAAATTCACGTGCTTGCTTGCTTGCTTTTGGGAAATACATTCCTCGAAAAACTATCACTGTCGAGGTATTTAGCAGCTGACGGTCATGCAGAATCCATCACTGCATGATAGCTTTCAGTTAAATATGATGGCACTCAAAACTTCTCACAGTATGGTATATTATAGAGAAGGCTTGAGCAGAATGACTGTCCATTCATAAAACCTAGCCTGTGTTTTGCAAATAAATCTTCAGATGGGAGGAGTCTTCATTTTAAACTGATGTAGACTTGTCCATTGAAGTTCCTCTTACAGAAAGCCAAACACAAAGTGATGACTCAAGTGTAAAGACTCAAAGAAACAAAAGGTTCTTGTGAAAATTCAAATCACTACACTGCATGCTGGATTAATTATACTGAACTACTAATTGGGGCTCTTCAGCCTGGAGAAGAGAACGCTGTGTGGAGATCTCATAACAGCCTTCCAGTATCTGAAGGGGATCTACAAGGATGCCAGACAGGGACTCTTCATCATGGACTGTAGTGATAGGACAAAGGTCAATGGGCTCAAACTTAATCAGGGAAGATTTAGGTTGGATATAAGGAAGAAATTCTTTACTGTGAGAGTGGTGAGGCACTGGTACAGGCTGCCCAAGGAAGTTGTGAGTGCTCCATCCTGGCAGCATTCAAGGCCAGGTTAGACAGGGCTCTGAGCAACCTGGTCCAGTGAAAGGCATCGTTGCCCATAGCAGGTGGGTCAGAACAAGGTCATCTTAAGGTCCTTTCCAATCCTAACCATTTTGTGATATCATGATTTTATTTCACGTGGTACTTAAAAATGTTGTGGCAGCATTATAAGTGAAAGGTTTCCCTAAAAGAAGAAAATACTTGCTATTTTAAATGCTACCAGGATATCAAAACTTCAAGGAAAAAAAGCCTTGATTTTGCATGCAACTACAATGAATTCTGTTTTTCTGTTCAAGAAACAAGTGTGATTTAATGTTTTTTTTTAGTTTGAGTTTTTCTGAGTAGCCTGTGGCAGTAAAGTTGTGAGCCTGATTTCAATTTTACAACCAGAATGAGTCACAGCTGATGATTTTTAATGCACTTCTTGTATAAAACAAGGATGTGTCATGACATCACTGTGTATAATTTGCATGCATTATATGTCACTTTTGTAATGAAATAGCTACTACAATTGCACAAACTTGGTAAAATAGAATTTCACCAAATGACTTCACCATGATTTGCTTTCACCTTAGTGTACCCTAGTACCATATAGAATCATAGAATCATAGAATAGTTAGGGTTGGAAAGGACCTTAAGATCATTAAGTTCCAACCTCCCTGCCATGGGCAGGGACACCTCGCTCCAAACTGCATCACCCAAGGCCTCGTCCAACCTGGCCTTGAACACTGCCAGGGATGGAGCATTCACAACCTCCCTGGGCAACCTATTCCAGTGCCTCACCACTCTAACAGGAAAGAATGTCTTCCTTATATCTAATCTAAACTTACCCTGTTTAAGTTTCAAAGATAATCAAAGCCAATAAAGTCAAAGAAGATACACATCACAGAACAGCTACCATGTCCCTTGCAGTAGGAAGATGATTTACCTCAGTTCCCAAAAGTCCAGCTAAGGTAACACATGAGACTGAACTACTGACGTACAGCCAATCTACCCCATTTATGCAAACTGTTATCTTTCATACCTCTTCTTTGCTCTCTATCAACATTCAAAGCTCTTCTTCTATAGTCACATTTTCCACCAATGCTTTCTTCAATTTTTGAAGGCAGAAAAGATAGTGGTTGACAAATTTGCACTTGTGATGGCCAGAAAACTATTGAAAATGACTCAGTTTCTTGAGATCATCAACACTATTAAGACCGTAATCAAAAGCTGAGGGAATGATATACAATAACAAGGAGGATGGTGTTTATAGGTCTGGTGCTTACATCAGAAGTTGCTTATCAGCATGGCAAGCAAATGTACCACCTTTGTAACAAAATTGACAGAAATATTCTATGCATTTGTGGGTTAGGTCTCTCCCCAGTGCAGAAAAGAAGGAATTCCTGTTGTGTACTTGCTCAGTGTGATCTTGAAACTCTGTTATGCTTAATTATTGCCTACAACCATACTGACAAGGTTAAAACAGTTTTCAGATGAAATAAATCATGTTATAAGATACAGAAGTTATAAATCTGCCAACAAAAGTAACACTGTATATTTCATTTTTTTTTCCAAAAAAGCAAGCATCTATTACGCAAAATAACATTCACTTGAATTTTTCTGAAGCACAAAGATATTAGCAGTTTGTCTTTTTTTAACCACCCAGTTAAACACTGATTCTCTGAAATCTGATGTCAGCTGCAGGGCCCTCGTGTCCTCTATATCCTACAGAGCATCTGCACAACCTGTATCTCTCCAAATCACAGTTACTTAAATTCTACAAAGAATTTCTTTTGACTCCATTTTAACTGTCCTTTTAATATTTAAGTTAGTTACATACATGTATGACTCTGACCTTGAAATCTGTGTATTTGGAAAAACCACATTGCAGTTTTGCCTCTGCAAGGCTATACTGAGGGGATAGTGCCTCCTGTAGTAGGACAGTTCTGTGTTTCTCAGTTTATGTAGTCTTACATTAAGAAACTCTTCAGACTCAAGTGGTTTGCACCCCACCATCAGCAGAAGGAACAAATTTTTGCAGTGAAGGATGATTAATAATTTTCGTACTTTTCCCTTTCCCATGTTGCTTGTGTTTTCACAATTTGCAAATGTTACACAGTTTGACAATGACTCACTTTCTATGAGTATCAGACAGCCACACACAAGGAGGTTAGAAATTCTAATCTTACTGGTTACAAAACAATTACTCATTCATCTTACCTTCTTTTAACTATCCAGAGACCTGTACAGAACTGGCTGATGGGTCTATGTATTCATAAGATACATATTTTTGTCATGGGAGGCAGTTATGTGCTGGGTTTGGGGATGGGGGGAATGGACTGCAGCTCTTTAAGGATTCTGTTAATGACTTCATTTCTTTAACAATTCTCCATGGTCAAACCATCTTTTTTTATACAATGCCTGAAACAATAGGTCTCTGAATACTGATTGGACTTTCCACATACTGCAGTGACCTCTGCATTAAATAGCATCACCATAAGAGTGTTAGGAGTCTGTTTTGATAGCAATGTATTAACGAAACAAAACCCCAGTTCACAGTATAGGCATTTGAGAAAAGAAAGCCACAAAAAGAAGGGGAAAATGCTACTGAAGCAGGAAATGCTTTAATACCAGATGCAGCTGAGCTCTCCTAACAGAGCTCACTTTGACTGCAAGATGAAGGGATGGAGAAGAAATGGAATTCAGTCAGGTCTGAATCAGATTTGTAGGAATACTTGTCAGATATTTGCAGTTAATTTTGTTTTGCACAACCAAGCGATTGTCCTTGGTGGGTTAGATGATAGGGTTTTCACATAGATAATGGTGTATGGGTGTTTCTGTTTAAACTAAATTTCACTCAAAAAGGTCAAGAAAAATTGCATCGTTAGACCAAATCAGTACTTCAGAGTGTATTTTGTAAAATATTTCTTCATTATACACAGAATAGTACTTAGCTAGTTCTAAAAAAGAACAGTCCCCTTTTACTTTTAAAGCTCCATAAATGGCCAGCCTAAACAGAATATGGGCCAGAAGAAAGTCTTTGCCACTGAGATAGTTTGGAATTTCATAATGTTAACTTTCAGAATAGATCATGGTTTATAGGAATAGGGTTGTTTTTACCACGTCTTTATCCTCTTAGCAGAAAACCTAGATGCCAGCCTTTCAAAAAACCTAGAGAGGCCAATGCAAGACTAGTAGGATAAGATGTTCTACGATGTACCAAAAAGAGATGAAATGTTTATGTTCCACTTGACTTCAACTGAGATCACTGTTAGAAAGCTGCCTTATTTGAATGCTTAAAAAAGATATATGTTCTGATCTCTCCTCCCTACTTTTTTGGTTGCTTAAAAAAAAAACCCCAACCTTATCAGATGACATGACTCTCTAGGAACAAATGCAAGCTCTTTTTCTTTACCTAGAAAAACAGGTGGAATCTTTCTTAACCTTCTTACTATCGTTAGAGTATCCTGCCTGTCTACGCAGATTGTCATTCAGATAACCTAAACTCTTAACAAACATTAACACCTAACCACCACTTCATCCCTAGCTACACTTATTCTGGGAGTAAACGGAAACGTTGTTGAAAAATCACAAATGCCTTTTTACTTTGTCTTCTTTTACTGTGCAGTATTAGATAATTTAAGTGCTTTATGATGAATGTTACTCGCCTTCATGAATACTACTATCAATAGTTCAAATCGCACAGTTCCATCTTCTTCATTCTGCCTTTCCAGTTGAAAAGTAACTCTATTTTGCCTTTTAAAAATATTTAGTTACTGACAGAGCAACTCTGTTATCTGACAGCAGCTGGAGGAGCAGGTTTTACAATTTCCAGAGGAATATATAGCCAGAAAGAGTCATAAAGTGTATACACATGTGGAACCATATTGCCCAAAGCAAGGCTGTGAGATGTTTTGAGTGCTGTAACTGCCTATGCATGCCATTTGCTTTCATATACAAATATTTTCTTGTCACACACACAAAGAAACCTCCAACCTGAATCCATTTCCTAGAATACTCTCCTCCATTGGTCATTTTGCCAGTACACAGTCCAGTATGTCAATATTGGTGCAGAGAACAATATACAATGGAGTCTCTCAGTGGGAAAGCTTTGTGAGTTATTTCAGCTGAAAGAGCAGCAATGATGGGGACGAAATGGCAGTAGAAAGATAACTGGCTTAAAATAGGGCTTTGGGAGAAAGGCTGGAACTAAAAGAAGAATGAACACAATACCAGGAATACTGTGTGGTTCGGTTGATATGCTGGAGGGAAGGAATGCCATCAGGAGGAACCCTGACATGCTTGGGAGATGAGCTGATTTGAACCTTATGAAGTTTAATCATGACAAGTGCAAGGTCCTACACCTGGGTCGGAGCAAGCCCAGGCACAGCTACAGGCTGGGCAGGGAAGAGATTCAGAACAGCCCTGTGGAGAAGGATGTGGGGGTTGCTGGTCGATGAGAAAATGAAAATGAGTTGGCTTCAGTGTGTGCTTGCAGCCCAGAAAGCCAACCGTATCCTGGGCTGCATCAAAAGGAGCGTGACCAGCAGGTTGAAGGAGGTGATCCTGCCCCTCTACTCTGCTCTTGTGAGACCTCACTTGGAGTATTGTGTGCAGTTCTGGTGTCCTCAACAAAATAAGTACATGGAACTGTTAGAACAGGTCCAGAGAAGGGCCACGAGGATGATCAAGGGGCTGGGCACCTCATGTATGAAGACAGGCTGAGAAAATTGGGGCTGTTCAGCCTGGAGAAGAGAAAGCTGCATGGAGACCTCATAGCAGCCTTCCAGTATCTGAAGGGGGTTTGTAAGGATGCTGGGGAGGGACTCTTCATTAGGGACTGTAGTGATAGAACAAGGGGTAACGGGTTAAAACTTAAACAGGGGAAGTTTAGATTGGATAAAAGGAAGAAGTTCTTTACTGTAAGGGTGGTGAGGCACTGGAATGGGTTGCCCAGGGAAGTTGCGAATGCTCCATCCTTGGCAGTGTTCAAGGCCAGGCTGGACAGAGCCTTGGGTGACATGGTTTAGTGTGAGGTGTCCCTGCCCATGGCAGGGGGGTTGGAACTAAGTGATCTTAAGCTCCTTTCCAACCCCAATTGTTCTATGATTCTATGATTATTCAGTCAAGCAATCAAAAAAACCCACATTTTAACTCAGGAGATTAGAGCCTTGCTTAAAGTATCATTTACCAAGAGAAAATAACCTTAATTTAGGGTAAGCTCATATTTTCAGGACTGCTTAACACCAAAATTTCTAGATCTTGTATAAAAACTTGCTACTGTTTTTGTCTAGACTGCAGTCAGTACTACAGACTGTAATACAACCAAGGTATTTTTGAGCTAGTTTGGATACAATAAGCAGTTTACTCCTGGTAACACAAGATACAGCAAGACATGCTATGTTTCAAACTCTGTGCTGATAACATTTATTTATGTTAGTTCTTAAGCAGATGAGCATATATTTGCAGTTGGAGAAATTATACTGATGTTGGATGAGTTGCTTCAGGTTTAGTGAAGGAGCCCTAAAAAAATGTTAAGCACTTCAGAATTCCCCATGATAACAGGTAACAGCCTGCTCAGGAGAACCTTGCAGGAAAACAGAAAATGCTTTGCTGTAGCTCACTGACTAAAGGATGTTTTTTGTCAGATGCGAGCAGCAGGTGAATGAATGGAAGATTTTACTTTCCAACTTGTGCATGCTTTGTGATGTACCACCACATCCATACGTAGAAGGACCCTTCTACGGATACTATACATACTATTCATCAAGACAGGACAATCACAAAATCTTAATTTCATCAGAAACCAAAGCACCAGTAGATATGGTTTAGGAAAGACATGGGGAAGACAACCTGGTAAGTCTACATCATTCGTGTTCCAGAATTTCCAAGGCGGCCTTGCAGAGTAGGAAGCTGCCTGGGTCAGGAACTGCTCACTCAGATGTACTCATTTGTACCTTTCTTTAAGCTCAGAGCAGTGAGAAATAGATGTACCTTTCTTCCCTACCCACCCTCAGCAAAGGAATGCATGAATGTTACTATAGACTTCACTTTAAAGTCTTTCTATCCTTGCTATTTAAGAGATGATTCCTCAGTTAAGAACACAAATGAACATTCCAGCAGTAGCAATGTGGTTGAAGAGCTTTTCCACCTGCAGCTTCCCCTTAGCTGCATGTGAATACCTTTCTGTCAGACCTGCCAACTCAGTTGCACCTGTACCCACTCCCTAATCCTATCCACAAAATGCAGTTTAGCTTGAGCTCCTTTCTCTTTCTATTATTTCTTCATTGTTGACATTCTTCTTTTGTTTTTTAAAACAGGCCTTTTTGAGAGAAAAAGTCTGGGGAGCAGCCAAAATTCATAAGCATATTTGACTTTATTTTACTAAACACCATCCAAACTATACACTCTTCTGCATGACAAAGAAAACCTGCTATTTCAGAAAAAGAATTAGCTACTTGTTTTATCTTATAAGAAGCAATTACAGATAACATGATCTCTCAGCTAAGGTCTTCTTTTACGTATAGAATCTCTGAAGTATAAATAACTGAATTCATTGCCCCTTATGGTGTTTTGAAAAGTTTCTTTGAAATACTATGCTGTTTTTTCCTTGTATTGAACAGGTGTAACATTTTATAATGGCTGAACAAACTTACAGTCTACCATAGTAAAAATGGGTAATTTATAATTTATTAAACGGATAATTCACTGTCTCTTTATAATTTTGTAACATTTAGATTCTCTTGCACTTTGCATTGAAATCAATGTGCTTAAATAAATTCAGATTATCTTTCCATGATGAAGTAAATAAAAATTCATGCCTATTTTTACTGTATTCAAGCCCAGTGTCCCCTCTAAAGAAAATTATGTATGCACTAATGTTGACAATATTATTTTAAATATAATCGTATTAAAGATATGAATTTTAAAATTACAAATTTATAACTGCATGTACTGCTCATATTGAAATAAAATATCTGGGAAAAGTCAAGAAAAGGTAAAAATATAAATATGTAATGATTTCATAAATAGACCTTCTGGAGATGTTTCAGGATAATCATATCCTCTGGACATTATAGAATTAGTCAAGTGTTTTTTCTGACTATTTTGAGATACTTATATTCTCCTGAATTGTACCTCCAGTCAAGAGATGGCTGCTGCTTCCCAATTCCTAAATTGTTCTCTAGATAAACAAGTCGGTTAAACATCTTTTAAAAACTACTGTTGTTATTGCAATTTATGACCAATAGCTGAAAGATAATGAAAAGCAAAGGAATTTCATAAGAACCCCCAGAAGCCATCAGAAATTTAGTTTTTCTTATAATATAGCTGAATTGCCTGTTTATAACATAAAAAGCTGACACAACCACCAGTGAAAATGCAGCTATTCTTGAACTCCTTTTTAAATGAACAAATGAAACCTAACAGTCATTCACATTCACTGTTGGCACTTCAGGGAAGTATAATTTCCCTGAAAGTATAAAACTTAAATGGAAGGAGATCTTACCTCAGTAGCATCTGAATTTGAATTTATAAGGACTCTGTCAAGATTTCAACTTCCTTCATGTGAGAAAAAATGCCAATGCTCCCACATTCTAACAGATGATGAGGATACAGAGCTAAAAAGAGCACTACGATAGATTATCACAGCTGACACATTTAATGAGTTTTAACAAACAGCTCCTCCTTTTGCCAGTTTTAAAGAGACTGTCCTTGAAAGGGCAAACATTGGGCTTTTGGAGGGAAAAAAGACTACTGTAAATTGAGGTGAAGGAGCATATTCTTCCACAGACCATTTTTTCGTTTGGTGAAGAAAACAGGCCTCTTGCAAAGATTGTATGCTCCAATCTGTCCTATTTCAAAGCTTTATAAATATAGCAATTCAAAGGACTGTTGCTTATAGCAACAAATATAAGACAGTACAGATGGAGAGGGAAGTAACATTACTGCAAACCCCTCTTTGTGCTTAGCAAATGTACACCTCTGAAAGCAGACAGCATGTTGGGGTTTGATAAAGGAGGAAAAGGGCAGACATTAATTTTGTAGTAATGAGGAGTACACTTGTCAGTATTTACATATCCTAAGTCACTCTTAGGAGGCCTTCTGTAATTTAAACACAGACACTTATCTCTCAAAAGTGTGTCTCAAGTCTAAGAACTGATAAGGCACATTTTATTTAAACGGAGAGCGAATAAACTTGCTATCAACTAATTAGCTCAGCAGGTTTTGTTTTAGTTAGAAATAAGTATTTCCAGGAATAAAGTAATAAATACTACCCAGGAAAATAAAAATTTTCTGATAAAAGATCAGCCCTTAAGTAAAGCTGAATGGCTATGATGGGGACTATTCCTCAGGGACTGTAGTGATAGGACAAGGGTCAATGGGTTCAAACTTAATTAGGGGAGATTAAGGTTGGATACAAGGAAGAAACTCTTTCCTGTGAGAGTGGCAAGGCACTGGAACAGGATGCCCAAGGAAGCTGTGAATGCTCCATCCCTGGCGGTGTTCAAGGCCAGGTTGGACAGAGCCTTGGGTGACACAGTTTGGTGTGAGATGCTCCTACCTATGGCAGGGGAGTTGGAACTAGATGATCTTCCAACCCTAACCACTCTATGATTCTATAATTGTTGCAGCACATATTTGGCTGGCAAAAAATAATACAGTATATAATAAATGCTAAGAAAACATTACCTAAGAAAACACAAATTTTCAGTAGTTGCACAAGCATGTTTCCCTTTGATCTACTATGGTAGATAAGATTTTACTAACTACAGAAATGACCTGACCAAAGCATACTCATCTAATTTTTTGACATACAGCAACATTAAAGCATCGTAGTGCTACAAATCTCCACCTACTGGCAAGTGAACTGCAATTACACTTCCCTTTTCACCAGGAGCAATTTTTGCTGCTATTAGTTTTTGTTCTGGCAAATTCTTATGAAGATCTGAGTTTTTATTACAACTGCTATCACTGCCGTTGGTACATCTCTTCCCTGGGCAGCAATACAGGCACAGTAGCACTCCGTATTTATTCTTCTGCAGTGAAGACCAGTATAGATGATACTGGTTCCTTCTCCCACCACAACCATCAGTAACACAAATTGGATGCACACTTTACTAAGCCGTTAGGCTTTTCCTGTCTTGCTTATCACTATTAACCCTGTACATGTCAAGCAACTGCAAACAACTGACTTTGCTTTAATATGGTCTGTAGAGAACTCAGTCAACACAAAAGAGGGTGCATGTGAAGGAATCTACTGTCATTGCCTCTCCTAGCAACACTGGTTTAGACACGCCAGTGAAAATTAAGATCCTAATTTTGCACACAAAATCACATAGATACAAACCTGTTTTGTAAATAGCTCAATTTTTACACAATTACAGAGTAGAAGCCATTGCTAACACATTTTAACAGCAAAATCAGTGTGATGTGTCACACCGGGAACCTGGTGATAACACACAGATTGTGGACTGGCACAGACTATCATGCTACTGTTTGTGAAAGGGAAATTTCTGCATGTTTTCAGGAAGGCAGACTACTATGGAAGCATTGTGGACATAAAAAATGACTGGTTTCTCTCTGAAATACTTTCAGAGATGTAGGAACACGGAAATGTACAGCAAGGGGCATGGCCTTGGTACAGTGGCTGGAATATGGCACATACGAAATCAAATTTCAAAGGCTGCATGAGAATTTTTGCAGACCTGTGAAGACCTGAAGCAGTGAATGCAAAGATAAAGTATTGGGGAACAGCCAACACAGCTTTTGCAAAAGAAATTCACACTTCATTATGCAGCATGTGTTCTTTGAAGGGGTTTTACGACCATGTGGATAAGGATGATCCATTCATCTACTCTACTGAATTTCTACTTGGATTTCCAAAATGTTTCTGAAAATGTTTCTCACAAAAAAAAAAAGAAAAAAAAAAGCAGTAGCACAAAAAGGGAAGATACTTGCCCAGATACAGTATTGACTAAAAAAAAAGGAAAAGTTCTTGGATTGGAAAGAAACCACCCATAAAATCAAAGGTCTTTTCTATGAAAAATGCTCTTAAGGCAGACATTAATGCGTAACTTTGGTATCTGACAAGCCCTCCAGTATTCAGGCTCTGAAAAGAAGACTCATTTGAGTAAATCTGGCCTTCCAATTTAGGGCATTTCCTCACCTTCAATGTTACCATTTTGAATGAGTGATAGGAATTCTGTTCAGTAACACCTTCACAGCACACAAACATGTCACCATAAACATCAGATTTGTAGCCATGATGATGCAGCCTTGTTTCCAGGCTGGACTGAGAAAGCCTACTAGAGACTGGTTCCTGTGTGTCTTTTCCTCATTTGGCATTAACCCTTCAAAGGAAAAATTAAAATAAAAAATAAGCTTTCATTTAGAATAGTGGTGTGCTTTCTGTGGGAAGAAGAAACAGCTTCCACCCGCTTCTTACTCCAAGTCATTTTCACTGGTGTAAGCCAGCATTTTATTGGATGAGTTTGGAAAACTGTCTTGGTTCCATCTAAAAAAAGACAAAACCAAAATTCCATGTGAATTTCTGTAGAGAATCTTTAGAATTTGTTCGCCTCAGGAAGATTCTATTTTATTCTGCAGCTCAGCAACTTCAAAAATAATTGTTTTGTATCCATTTATATGGAATTTTGGATGGTACTCTTATTGTGACAAGATGTGGATTTTTCAGTACAAATAGAATCTTTTGTTAACATTTATATCCAATAATTCAGGAGCCACATGCTCCTTAAATAATATAAAATCATCTTTTACCATCTGAAAACCAAGTAATCTAATATTAATCTTGTGGATTAATCTCAGAGAATTTTATTCACCTTTGAAAGGCTACTAGCAGTTTGAGAGAAAAAGTCTATTTTCTAATCCTTCTCTATATAGTGTTTCCATCTTTAAAGGTTTTGGTATACAACGCATCTGCCCAAGTTTCCACATCTGACAGATCTAGTCTTGCAACATCCATTTACCATTCAAAGCTATTACAGCACAGGCACACATTAAAATGTTCTGTTAAACTATTTCATCAACAAATCACTGAAATAGCTCTTTTAAGGCTTCAATCCCAGGAGAAATGGCTAAACAATCATAAAAAAGAAGGTTGTTTTACACTTATTTTCCCTACTCTCTGTAAGATATCATTCAGTATGCTTCAGCCAGATTTTTGGTTCTCTCATTACCTTTCAATCTGTTAGAGGCCAGAGCCTAGGTAAAATATCTGAACAAATGACCAAACTTTCTGTAATACTCAAAGTACTTATCGTTAAAGAAGCTCAAGAAGAGTATTGTACTTGCTCTGACATAAAATTTGCCTGTCAAGGAAGACAAAGGAATATTAATAGCTTTTTGCTGTGTGCTTAATGAAATACTTCCCAGACTACTTGAAAGCTCCTTTATTAAGAGCAATAACCTTTTTCTTAAGATCAGTGACACAATTTTAATACAGAACACCTTATCAAGGGAAGTTTGTTCCATTTTTGTTACCCTAGACAATTAAAACTACAAAAAGCAGTGATTCAAATTTAAGCAATTTTTAGACACAAAATACAACTGCAGCCATCACTCAAACAAATTACCTCCAAATGCGCCAAGAATTACAAGCAATAATTCTTGGTCTGAAGAACACACCAGTATAAATTCATCATGATGCAGTGGAACCTTAAACAAAAAATGTTTAAGAAATGAGAAAAAGGACATCAACAACAACCAGGTCACAAGTTTCCTGGGAGAACTCTATGTCGGTATTAATATTTTTTTGTTTACCTATTTCTTCTTTTCCTTCTTATAGTCAGGAAAAAGGAAATGGGGGACAATTTATTCTCGTTTTACAAAATGTTTGGGAATGATCATATGGAAGAGTCTACACACACTGTGACCACGTTTCAGCTAGAAACAGGAAAAAAAAAGATTTATGGACAAAAAAGCATTAAACATGGGATTGAGGCTGGAAATAAGAGCAGAAAAGAGGAAAAATGCAAGGGCTTCATTTACAAAGAATTGTTTCTTATCCTTCATCAGCATTTTCTCTTACAGTACTCTTACAGTAAGAGTACTAGACTTTTCAGTGGATCTTGCATTTTTACTATCACATTTGCAGTGTCTCCTTAGTTAACAACCAGTAAGTATCATTGTATCAGCATACTACTGCACGACAACGTAGTTCAGCTGAACGGTCACCATAAAAGCTGTCCTAAAACTCTCTGTAAAATGGCTATCTGCAATAAACTACTTGCACAAAAGACCTTTACAACAGCTCCAGAGAATTTATATAAATGTTGAGAAAGCAATATGGGAGTATCTTTTCCTTCTTTTTCTGTATTATTAATAGTAGTAATGTGAAACTGTTTTAGTAAAGCCATTTGGCAGCTGCACTACTATTCTCAAACCTCTGCTATTAGGTACTTTTTTCTGTATTTAATTGCTTGCTGTTACCTAGCTTCTTTCTCAATGTCTTTCTTCCTCTAACTAAATTCATCTTTAAAGCTGAATGACTCACTTGCTTCACTGAAAAAAATTTGTGTTCCTGCCATACAACTTTTCTTGTAAAAATAAACTATGATGATAAATGTTTTTATGTAATACAAAGTTTCTTGAACTAGAAGGGTTTGACTGGACTAATGCCTTCCTCTCATTTAACAGGAAACTGTGTAATGTTTCTCATAATCTTGCCTCTTCCATCCCCAAAATTTCTGAATTTCAAATTACATTGAGAATTTACCTGTTGTTGCTAACAAGGCTGGTCACAAGCCAGGACCTTATTCACTGCACTCAGGGAATACAGATTAGTTCAGTCTGCCTACGCAGGCAAGCACTGGTCAAGACTTTCACTTAATCTCCTGTGACGTGAATGAAGAAACACACTAGATTAGCTGTGTGGAATGATTGGATCACTACAGTTGAATGATCAAATGCCAGCACAGAGCTGCCATAGAAGCTCAGGTCACTAATAAGACTTTTCTGCTTTACTGAATCAGTTCGTTTCAGGTCATTTTTTTAGCACTGTTCAGAAGAAGGAACTGTGTTCACCTGGAGAAAGAAGCCACACTATTTCTGTTTGCTGTCTTTTAAATTATATTCAATGTTTTTACAACAGGTACTAAGAGTCTGCTTTTCAACATGATTCAAACTGCATCAGAAAACTGCATCATTTGCTTTTAATCTACTGGTGCAGCTGCTTGTAAAGCTGCTTTTTAGTTTCACGTTGCCACAGAAGAAGCAGAACAAGCTGTTGCTTAATGTTAGCAAAGAATATAAGTAGTTGATAGTGCTTCTAGAGAAAGAAATTAGGATGCTAAAATAAGGACCATTAAATTCCCAATTTTAAAGATTTACATCAGGGTATAAAACTACAGAAATGAACAACTACAGTTTCCAAAATAAAGAAAGGATACACGTGAAATGCTGACAGTCTAGCCTAGAATCTCCTGATAAAAACCTGACAGTGGAGAATTTAGCGCAATTGGGTTATGCAAAAACTGAAACAACCCAAGAGTTTTAAACCCCTTTTAAAATAGTGGCAAATTTTACATTTGCCAGTCACCATGGAACTGCAGCCAAAAGGATCTAATTCCACTTGATCTAGCAATATCTGGGAGACAAATTGCTTATTTTACCTTCAAATTATCATAGATAGATTCATGAGTTCTTCACTGCGTTATTTCAAGTTGATATAGAATCATAGAATTACAGAATAGTTAGGGTGGGAAAGGACCTTAAGACCATCAAGTTCCAACCCCCCTGCCACAGGCAGGGAAACCTCACACTAAACCATGTCACCAAAGGCTCTGTCCAACCTGGCCTTGAACACCGCCAGGGATGGAGCATTCACAGCTTCCCTGGGGAACCCATTCCAGTGCCTCACCACCCTCACAGTAAAGAACTTCTTCCTTATATCCAATCTAAACTTCCTCTGTTTAAGTTTTAACCCATTACCCCTTGTCCTATCACTACAGTCCCTAATGAAAAGTCCCTCCTCAGCATCCCTACAGGCCCCCTTCAGATACTGGAAGGCTGCTATGAGGTCTCCATGCAGCGTTCTCTTCTCCAGGCTGAACAGCCCCAACTTTCTCAGCCGATCTTCATATGGGAGGTGCTCCAGTCCCCTGATCATCCTTGTGGCCCTCCTCTGGACTTGTTCCAACAGTTCAATGTCCTTTTTATGTTGAGGACACCAGAACTGCACACAATACTCCAAGTGAGGTCTCATGAGAGCAGAGGATCACCTCCTTCGACCTGCTGGTCATGCTCCTTTTGATGCAGCCCAGGATACGGTTGGCTTTCTGGGCTGCAAGCGCACACTGAAGCCGGCTCATGTTCATTTTCTCATCGACCACCACCCCCAAGTTCTTCTCCGCAGGACTGCTCTGAATCTCTTCTCTGCCCAACCTGTAGCTGTGCCTGGGATTGCTCCGACCCAGGTGTAGGACCTTGCACTTGGCATGGTTAAACTTCATAAGGTTGGCATTAGCCCACCTCACAAGTGTGTCAAGGTACTTCTGGATGGTGTTCCTTCCCTCCAGTGTATCAACCGAACCACACAGCTTGGTGTCATCAGCGAACTTGCTGAGGGTGCACTCAATCCCCTTGTCCATGTCAGCAACGAAGATGTTAAACAAGACTGGTCCCAACACCGACCCCTGAGGGACACCACTTGTTACTGGTCTCCAGCTGGACATTGAGCTATTGACCACAGCTCTTTGCGTGCAGCCATCCAGCCAGTTTATCCACCAATAAGCTTCCTCAGTAAATAACTCTCTCCCTTATGGGAGTTTAAGGGAAAAAGAGAGTGCTTCTCACTAAGGAACACAGATCAGGAGAAATTATGATGAGTTATGTGCTCATGATGCGGAAAGAAGATTTTATTGCCATCCTTAAGTATGTATCTGTGACTTTTAACAGAAGACTCAGAAACTTGGAAAACTTCATGCTTCAGAATGTGGGAATTTTAAATGATCCACTAAACCTCTTTCACCATTAGAAAGACCAGCACTTTAGTGACAATGAGCAAAACCTTAAATTTCTAATGAAACTCAGTTCAGTTTGAAACAGGGAAAATGGTATATACTAAAACATGGAAGCCCAAGTTGAACTTTGAAAGTCTTTAAATGCAACTGTGTTATTAGGTGTGCAATGGCACATGAATCTGATGAGGACTAGACTGCTTCATGGAAAGCAGGCTGAAGCAAATTTATATAATCAGATTGCAGTGTTTGTTTCAGATGAGCATGACAATTTCTATCTACTTTACTACTGATTAAGAGGCCCTTAGTGTAGTAATGCTCATGAACTCTGCTAGATTTAATTTCTATTTCCATTTGACAACAGGCAGGAAAGCACCCTGTCAGTCAGTTTTTAATAGCCATTACCTTCCACACTGCAAAAAGTCATTCTAGATTTTAATTTCTTTTCCAAGGCTATTTCAGGAAACTGGTAAGATGGAATTCATTAAACTAAGAGGAATAAACAGCCCTGAACTGCATATGAAGGTTTAGTATGGCAACAAAAGGGAACTGGCCAACAAAGGCATCAGTCATAGTTCCACTTTCATTGTGAAATGACTCAGAAGAGAATCTAGGAAGCAAAGTTCTAGCATGGTTGAACCCCAGATTTTCCCCATTTTGGGCTTCTGGTTACATTTGCTATTACCAGCAGTAATGTCTCCCATCTGACCTGATCATCCAAGAGGATTTCTTCCCATGGAAAGCAGGACATAGCAAGATGGGCAGGAGGAAAGATGCACTCCTTAGTCTCACCCAGCAGGATGCTTGGACACAGCTGAAATGCCTTCCCATATCTGGTAAACAAAGGAGCATTTCTACTACCAATTATAGCTCCTCACCTTCAAGCCACCACTACCACCTGAGCTGTACATTTCAGTATTTGTTCTTCAGTATGAATGACTTGTGCTCACCTTTTTCTTGGCAACAGACCATTACTGAACATAAGACTTGGCATGATAAACAGGAAATATAATCACAGCTTCCCAGAAACAAGATTCTCCAAAATTGATATGATTTTCTTATTCAACCTTAATGTTATATTCTCTGTAAGTCTTTAATATTTTTATTACCTAAATCAGTAAATAGCATAAATCTGGACAGCTTCATAGTAAGAAATATTACCCTGAGAAGCAGTTTCTGTTCTGATGACATCACTGTTGTAGTGATACAAGAACTTAGTGAAATATATAAGCATAACAGCTGCATACTGTGCTTTGATTAACACATGGAAAACATTGACCAGATGAAATTCAAGGCATCCAGTAGATATATTTTTACAACTCCATTTTGATTGATAACAATTGAGGTTTTGACCTAAAATATATAAGAATTATATGTGGCAAATGATTTTTTTTTTGTGGGGGTAAAAATAGTTTCAGTATAACGGACATGCTAAAAGGTGCAGTATTTTTAACTCAGATGTTCTATGTAAACAGCAGAGATAATGTAAAATGAAGGCTTTTTAGAATACACGAATGCCACCTAGAAAACTATGTTAGTTCAAGATTTCTCTGGATTTCTCTCTTTTGAACAACTTTTTAAGTATGACATCTGAATTCCCACAGTGCTTTCTCTCTTAATTGCTGCATGTTTCACATGAAGCTTTATATAAGTGGAGCCTATCAATGCTCAGTATTACTCTTTGCTTGTCTCTGGAATATTATTAAGCATACTAGTATATGCAAAAAATGAACTTAAGAACATAATAATATTTGCCAGAGACAAAAAAAGTAAATTGAACTTAAGTATTTTATCACAAATATTTTAAAAGTTTTATTAAAAAAAACAAACCTATACAAGTTTAATGCCTTTTAAAAGAGGAAATGCATTTAGTTGTTAAATTAGAAGAATGGAACTGACATAATCTGGGTTAATAGTCTATTTTTGTAAAGATCTTATTTTATATGAGTGTGCAAATTCTCACCTCTCTGCTCCACTTCTGCCCTCTATAAAATAGAGTGACAACCCCTTTTTTGAAAAATGAAAGTATTGAGCAGTAGTTCTTTCAAGATGCAAAAGCAGACATGGCCCTAAGATAAGAAAGATTCCTTTACAGCAAGTCCTTAACCACTTTTCTTTTTTTTTTTAATTTGAATGTATAAATGCTTTCCTAAACTATAACCTTGAAAGTCTTATGAGAAGAGATACTAATACTACTATGTGCACATTTAACTTTCTAAAAATACCAAATCATATTTATCTTCTTAGATCTTACAAGGGCAAAGAATCCAGCATCTTTTCAACATCAACCTATTTATGTAAAAGAATAAAATCTCTGCAGCTCAGACCTGTTTTGCCCAGTTTGTGGACCCCGCAGTACAAACCAATAGAAGTACATATTGAGAAGTATATGTAGCCACAGATGAAGGGCTCACACTGCTTATATAGGTGATGTGAGTTACCTGCCTGTGTATCTCACAAGAACAACAGTAACATAGAATCATAGAATATTTTGGGTTGAAAAGGACCTTTAAAATGTAATTTGGTCCAACCCTTCTGCAATGAGCAGGGACATCTACAACCAGATCAGGTTGCTCAGAACCACATCCAGCCTGTCTCTGAATTTTTCCAGGGATGGTACATCTGCCACCTCTCTGGGCAACCTGTTCTGGTATTTCACAACTCTCGTTGTAAAATCTCTCTTCATATAGCTAGTCTAAATTTACACTCTTTCAGTTTAAAAAATTACCCCATGTCCTGTCACAACAGACCCCACTAAAAAGTTTCTCATATTTCTTATAAGATCTTTTTAAGTACTGAAAGGCCTCAATAAGGTGTCCCCTGAGCCTTCTCTTTTCCAGGCTGAACAAACCAAGCTCTCTCGGCTTGTCAAGCTCCAGCCCTCTGATCATTTTTGTGGCTCTCCTCTGGACTCACTCCAACAGGTCCAGGTCCTTCCTATGTTGGGGGCCCCAGGACTGAATGCAGTACTGCAGCTGGGGTATCACCAGAATGGAGTAGAGGGGCAGAATCACATCCCCCAACCCGTTCCTTCTGATACAGACCAGCATACAGTTGGCTTTCTGTGCTGTGAGTGCACACTGCTGGCTCATGTCTAGCTTTTCATCCACCAGAACCAACTCTTCCTCTGCAGGGCTGCTCTCAATCCCCTCCTCTCCCAGCCCGTATTGATACCAGGGATTGCTCTGACCCAGGTGCAGCACCTTGCACTTGGCCTTGTTGAACATCATGAGGTTCACATGGGCTCGCTTCTTGAGCTTGTCAAGGTCCCTCTGGATAGCATTCCATCTCTCAGCCCTGTCAACCGCACCACTCAGCTTGGTGTCATCTGACATAGGAATGTCTGTAGAAGTAACAGTAAATACAAATGATAGGTCCTAACATAGTAGTTTTCCAATAATTCTGCATCATTCCTACGTCATCACATAAGTTAGCTCTCATCGCTGTCTTTGCTGACAAGTACATTTACTCAGAGTTACCTGCAGTATTTCATTTCTTCCTTATTCTGCACATTGACAAGTTTTACATACTTGAATAAAGATGCCACCTAATTCCATTCCTATACCTATTTTTTAATTTGTAGTTGTGCCCAGAGCTCTGGATTGCAGACTACAATACTAATATAGCTGTTGTACAAGCAGAATATGACAATTTTAGTATTTTAGTGACAACAATTACTCTTGAACCCTCACAAATACATGAACAATCCTGTTTCCCAAATAAGAAGGAAAACCAAATGATGCAACTCCAAATCCTACCATGACCTAAAAGAAGGGAATTCCTACCTCAGCCTGTCAAGCAGACTTACTGATAATTCTTAAATTTTTTATTGACTTCCATTATTCTTTTCCTCACTTCCCTCCCATATTAAGTACCTGAAGATCGCACGAATGTCCATAGTGGTCAAACCACAAGTTCACATAATTCACTTAGACTCCTGTCTTGTACCAGTATCTAGGAATACATGCTATTTGATACATTTTACTTTTGTGTTGCACCACTGCTATTGCTTATTTTATTTTCACTTTTAAAAGGGATTTTTAAATCACTTTAAAAAAGTGAATTTCATTTGCCTGTCTTTCTCATCTTCTATCTTATTGAGACTATAGGGCAAAACAGGTTTTGTGCTCAAAAAGCCTGGCTCAGGACTCAATGCTGTAGACTGTCAAGTGGGAGGTACACTAAAAGATTTATCTGGTCATCTCAAGAGAACCATAGAATGTGTCAGAATTACTGAAATCACTAATGTAATGTGACTGAATCATGATTTGTAATATTAGCAATTTTTTGCAAGCATATTTAGAAATTATGTTTAAATAACAGCATTTTTATATGCCTTTATACATCAAATCCAGAGAACCCTTGCATTAGCTCAAACTTATGCTCTAAGTAGATTTCCTACTGCCTGGAAATACATGTTCTGCTTGACTACACAGAATGGAAAATGGGGAAATATATCACTTCACCTTGTGACCAGGGAAGTAGGTGGGGTTCTGCACAGAAAAAAAAGAAAAGAAGATAAATACTGTGATAACATTACAGTGTATCTCAACCTCCTGGAGACATTCCATTAATTCATTTTGATCTATTCCATATAAACAGGGGTTGCCTAGAAAGGCTGTACAATATCCATTCTTGGAGACCCTTAAACCCTGCCTGTGCAAAGGCCTGAGCAACCTACTCAGTCTTGGAAATTGGCTCTATCTTTGAAGCTGACCTCATTTTGAGGGCCATGGTAATTGGACCAGATGACCTCTAGAGGTCCCTTCCTAGCTAACTTGTTTCTGGGATTCTGTGAATTTGCAATAAGGATTAGACCTTGAGGACACAATGGTACAAGACTGCAGTTGAGCAGCCACAAGACCATACTCTACAGAGACTAAAAATTCAGAATATTTTCTAGAATCTCAAGACTTCTGCAACCAAGTATCTACAAAACTTCGTGACAAAACACGTGTCTCATTCCCCCTCTAGTGGCTAGTTCACACAGGACAAGTCACTGCGAAAACCACTTTGTAAACTCTAGTGGCAAGTACTTGAGGAGTATAAAGTTTATTGCACATCTGGGTATCAATACATTCTGCATCATGGTATTAGTGGGGTTTGTTTTCAATTTTTTTCTTTGTTTTTTTTATTTTTATTTTTTTTTTAAGTTAGGAAATGGCATGACATATATTCCTACCATTTCAGATCTTCCTCTGCTCCTAAACTACTTTTTTCTTCTATTTTCAGATGATTTTTGCATGTTCTGTATTTATGCATACATGTGCATATGCAAATATATATGATTATTGCTCTGTATGTGCATAATTTTTGTGATTGTATATATATTTACATTTATGTGCATATTTTCTTAGTGGACTAAGTTGATAAAGCATTTCCAAGATCCACTTATTCAGACAAGGTCACCTAAAGTCACTTCTTACATCTATAAATGATTAAAATTGTCTAAGCTTTAAAAATACTTGCTCAATTACCAATGACATCAAAGAAGGTTATGTATTCAGATCAGAGAAAAATACATCATGCTTCCATGCCTAAGCATGAAAGGCTGTATGTACACTAAATATTTAGAAAAAAAAATAAGAAATGTAGTATAATCTACTGCAGCTTTAAGAGAAAATATAAATAAAACAATAAAATCAACATTAAATTTTGCTTTTAAGTGGGAATACTCTACAAGTATTTATTTACGCATCTACTGTTCATTGGTCATATTTGGCATGTCAAATATTGAAGGAAATATAGGAATACAATTGATGCCAATTATGCATATAGGACTCTTATAGCCAGAACAAATAAAGAAGCCAAAGTAAGATATATAAAATATTCTCAACTAAAAAAAAATATATGTTTAGCTACTGGGTTAAAGGATGTGAATTTTCATCTACATGAGAGAGCAAGAGGATGTTTTCCAAATATTTAAATGACAGTAAATCAAATTAAAAAATTAAAGTCCATAGAAAATTAGATTACTGAGAAAAGATGCAAGCAGTGATACTTTTTACCATAGTTCCAGTCTATGGTAACAGACAACCAACATTCTCAGACTGTTTGGCCTCTAGCACACCAAACTCATCTTTTTTTTGCATCTGGCCAGCAACAGTAAGACACCACCTACCATACAGCATATCAAATACCAGTTTTTCACTCAATAAGCTAGGCATGCCTTTGTGCAGCTTTTTTGTATAGGTAAGTGATATATAGGCTGCAGCTACCCAAAATAAATAGCACATGCAGAAGCTTAACAAGCCATTTCTGCAAGGGTTTTCTAACCACAATCTTATGTATTCACAATCAGGCAGTTTTAACTTAGGTAACAGTCTGTCAAATGGTTTTACATACAATGTCACTTTTAAGCACTAACTGATTTCAACAGGGCAAATCACCTGACTAAAGTAAATGTGTGCCAACCATGCGCAGAGTAGAGCCATAAACATTTCATTTGGTAGCAGAGAGAGACAACCTGTTACAACCAAGGGGACAGAAAGCAATTGTTCCAACAGCATGGAATGACAAAGCATCTTTGATGACCTGCCAGTGGTGATAGCCCTATTCTCCTACCTCCAACAGCTGCTACTAATATTTCACAGTACCAAAATACGTAAAAGGCATTATAGACAAAACAATACAAACTGCAGCCAGTGTCCTGAAATTTAAACATTTGCAAGTTTAAAACTTAACCCTAACTTCTCACTACAAATACTGACATTAAACAATAGTATGGAAAAAGACTACAGGTATATATGATTTATAAGAGTAGACTTATGGGGCAATGTCTATCAGGCTGTTTTTGAAACCGCATCCATTCACCAGATTCTATCTCCTATAGAGACATTGTAAGCTCAAATTAAATAAAACCTCCACTTCTATTTTCAGACATCAGACCTAGATATGGATATTGGATTAATCAAGATACAACTGTTTTAGAATCAGCTAAAAAAAAAAAAATAAGCTATGCTAGAAGGTAAGCCTTTTCACAATCATGTGAAAAGCCCCAAGCATATGAATCAATACTGTTTTAACAGCCATAACAGCATGCCAGAGCTGCAGCTACAGAAACTGATGGCAATTTAGTATGCAAATGCAATGCTGGTGATTGCCAAGGAAAGGGACACCTTTTTTATACTCCTTCAGGCACCAGGAAAAGAGATGGACTGGAAAAAAAGTAACAAAGGAATCTGGTGAATAATGACTAATTTAACCAGAATAAAACATATTCAGTGAACAATATGGTATCCTGAATATTGGCAAGTACCTCTGAAGATACAACACATGAAAGTAGTTTTTCAAGTGTGCTGATAAATGAAACAGAGCATCCTTAAGACAAAAAGTTTATGTAACTGGGCACAAACTGAGGAGTCACATTCCACAGAGAAGCACTTCCTCTAAGATTCATTCATTCTTCTTCTAAAATTGCACAATTTTCCTTAAATTTTACAGTTCCAGGATACATGAAACAAAATGATTCAGATGATAATTGGCTGAGTCACAGACTGTTAAATATTTGAGGATATAAAAAATAGTTCTTTTCCATAACAGATGATGGCCAATTTAAATACCATATTTTTAGGTTCTGAAATACAGCTCCACTAACAATCACTTACTGAAAAACAACTTGTACTGTTCCATGGACTGATCTTGACCATTTGTATTATTACATAGTTCAAGATCTGCTTGGACATCCTCAAGGCAAGATGTATTTCCTATACCAATCCCTTGCAGCCGGAACTTCTCCAGCTCTCACTGATATGGCTAATTAGTGCACTGGATGCTATTTATCAAGGCTTTCCGTAAGAGCAGCTTGCCTGATAAATGATATGAAATGAAAAACTGTGTGTGTGGTGAGTCACTACACTAAGTTGTCTAAAGTACTGGTTAGGAAATATAAGCAAAAAAGCAAATTACCTGTGAATTCATTTCCTCCATTTGGGAGGTTTCAAGAACACACCAGTGCTCCCAAATGACTTGTTGTTGAGATACATCAGTTTAGTGACCCAATAAGGGATTTAAAAATATGATGTGTAACTATCAGCATAATAACATCCTATTAAAAAGATAAACTAAAATGTGACGTTATCTGTGGTGAAAATGCCTCAAAGCAAACAGCGAAGGGCACAAACTGGGAAAGATAAGTCACTTCCAAGTATGACTCAATGAACAGAAATACTGAAAAGCATCTTTTTTAAAGAGTGAAATTTAAGCTAATGATAAGAAAAAATAAAGAAATTGGATTTCATTTTATGCTATTCCATATTGATGAACAATTCTCTGAGTTTCCCTTGTAGAAAAATGATACAATTCAAATAAAATGATTCATAGCACTAAACCATTTTCCTTAGCAAACACCATCTACAGGACTCCAGGACTAGCAGGACTTCTAGACGAACATTTCTTTGGAAGATTTATTATTGTGAGATTATGGTAAGATGATCTGATGGCTCAGTGTATGAAATCTTGTCATCCTGGCAGAAGTACTTTGTTCTTCCAAGAAGCAGACACACATTTGGAAGCAGGCAATAGAACCCGAAATCTGAAGCTGCTGAGACAGAGTCTGCACAGGCTCACACTGACTGCAATAGGGAGTAAAACAGCCTAAGTGTGAACCATTAACATGCTGGCATGAACTGTGGAAGAGGTCCACTTATTTGTTGAATTAAAGGAGGCACTGCAATAATGTATGTACAGGAGGGAAAGGGAAGGAAGTAAAGAATGAACTCTGTTATTTTTAGTGTGGTTGTTAGCGGTTTGTTTACTTACCAAAAAAATATTTTCCTATGAAAAGTATCAATATACCAGAAAATAACTAAAGGAAAAGTAATAATGGTGAGCAAATTGCACATATGGTGTAAAGCCCATGAACTTAAAAAAAATATTTTGTGGATCAGTTTAACGACCTTATGAAAATATTTCCTATCTGACTCCTTGAAACAAATGCATTAATACCCAAAGAACGTAAGCTATAGCTTAAATAGTATTTGTCAAAGCTGCAAAGGTAGTACAACTGACTACATGAAGTTACATATGTTGTTTTAGTTTAGGTTGCATCATTATAAAAAAACCCACCAACGAACCAACAACAAAACCCAAAACAAACCCAAAACATATCAGAAAACCCAGCAGGTGATAAATGTTTTTACATGACCTATGAGGCAAACCAGCTGGCCTACTAGCCAAAGTGGTTCACAGACACCAGCTCCTACCCTTCTCACCCCTTCTCTGCCTTGCTTTCCCCCTGAAGTCTCTGTATACAAAGCAGGATAGTGGGGAGCACAGTGCTGGGGCACAGCTTTCATGGAGTGCCTTTCTACCAGAGCTATTTTGACAGCAGGGTCACAGCACAAACAGCACAGCCTCCCTTCATCCTGGGAGCCTGCATGGCAGACCACAGACTAAGCTGAGCACCCTGCGCTAGCACACAAGCTCTCAGAGCTAGAGACTAGGTATGACTGCAGAAAAGCTGCACATATTGGAAGCACAGCTCCAGCTGCAGCCCTAAATCCATCTCCAAGCCTCCAAGTTCTTGGAGATAAGAGATTCTGAGCTGAAGGAGCTCTGCAAGGAGCTTACAGGTTGTAAGAGAAGTGCTTAGAGGCAGAGGGAGTTCGGGAGCATTCGCAACCCAGTATGAGTACAGCTTGTACAGCAGTGATGAGAAGCAGGGCAGGCAATACAGAGTCAGAGCAGCTGGAAGGTGGGAGGACATGGATTTGAAGAAGCAGAAATACGGAATGAGGGAGTGGGGACTTACAGCAAGAATAGCGGAAGATCCTATTTTGGATAGCTATAGGTAATCCATCAGGAAGCTGTGGCTCTCGAACATTTCATGGCATGGCTTCAAGTGCCAGAAAGTTTGGCAACCCTTAATCTGTATTTTCTACTATAAAATTATTCTTTTCTCTCAATGTCACTTCTTCCTGCATTAAACTGTTTTTCTGCTGTTCCACCCTGCTTCACATCCCACGCTTCCTCCCAACCCCACTACACTTATAAAAACTCTTAGTAATTCCCTAAAACTCAGGAATACACTCCCCGGGGGCTTACATACCGTATCTTTCTGTAAATAAAATGCAAAATTAAGTGTGCAAATTCAAACTGGACTTGTCAAAGTGGACAGGTGAAAGAATCAGGCTCTACAGGTATCCCCAGCACACCATGTGCTCATCATTATCCTGGCAGGGGAGCAACACACTAAAGCAAAATTGTAAACTTGGTTGACTTCACTCTGTGTCACGTATGTGCATCACATGGGCCCAAAATGTACAACCCTATCACACAATTTAATTAATTTCAATGGGATTTAAGTGAATATTGCTCATTAGTCTGTCAGCTGTGTTTCAGGAGTTACCAAGGTGTACCATATGGTAACAATAAAGCCCCAAATGCCAAGATGTTTAAATGACTGGTGCTATCTTAATTATTGGTATTAATGTCAGTGCAAGATCACAGTGGTAACCTTCCAGTATAGTTAAGAGAAACACAGGCTAAATCCCCAGTGCTCAGGCTTACTTTCTGTACCCGATGGGAGTAATGATTAAAACCCTTTTGAAGATCACCATCAAAGCCTATTTTGCTATTGATTTATACTGAATGTTAATAATTAAACAGCTGGCATATTTCTCAGCTTCCTCTCATTGAGACCCAATAAAAGGTAATCTATTTATATTCCACTCAAGATCTCTAGTGGTTCTTTACTACCTCAGTATTGAGTAAATACTCACTAAGCTTATTACATAGCAGGACTAATATTCCACTTGAACTGGGAGGAAAATGGCTTCTTTAGCTCCCAACAACAGCTGCTGCTGAAGTGGGACGGAATCTGCGTAACACGCAAAGAAGCTACCCAATCCCTTAAACAGCTTCCTTTAAACAGGAGTTGGACCTGATTCATGAAAAAAATGTGTATGTTCAGTGGGTGGTAACTTTGATGTAGTTTTTTATGTACATAAGGGTTAGCCAGAGTGTTTGAATAAAAAAGGAAGCCAATCTGCTTTTATTCAGACATAGTACCGTGTGGGCTGAATGTGAAAACCAGAAATGGTATATTAAATGCAATTCAGAGAAGAGATTCATTTTCTTGTTAGTACAAATTATGGGAATGGTAGCCCAGCTGATATGTGTAACACAGTGATATGAATCAGTGATGACTGTAAATGTGGGTCTCAGAACAAAACTTGTTTTTCCTATAGCTAAGGATTGCAGTGACATATTTGTTTCTACCATCCTTACCAGAGAGCTAGAAACACCTGATCCCCAGGATTATTGCAGCCCTTTCCATACTCCTCCTTCCTAATACTGGCATTGTATGGGTAAGATTGCTCTTTAAAGGGTCTGCAATAACTGTGGCAATAAAACCAAACCATGTTTGATATCAAAGGTACATTCCTCCTTTAGCCTGTATGCCCTTGTTTATCCCTATTCTGGGGCAGAATGCCAGGGAACCAATTGCAGTAGAAAAATAATGTACTTTTCCTAGACGAAATTTACATTTGTAACTCACTTCACATCTCATAAAAGGAACAGCTGTTTAAAACAGAAAATCAAAACATTGGTTTCTGCCAGATTAAAAAGAAAAAAAGAAAAGCAGCAATTTAAATCACATTTAAAGTTCACAGGGGTTACTGCATTTTATTAAAACATGTCCAGTGTGAAGCACGCTCATCATTAAAAATCCACTGCTGCAAAGGGGAGAATCTCCTTACAGTGATAAGATTTTAGAATAGCTTTGGGATCATTTTGCAACTGGACTTCTAGAAAAACACCACTGAAAGGGATACAAAAAACTTCAGAATTCTGTAAATTTTCTTTTTCTGTTTCATTGAAGAAGTGGAAGTGCAGACGACCACCATGAAGAAGTAGTACTCATAAACTGACATAAATATATCAACCCAGTATTGCCTAGAAAACTGAAGTTTTACAGAGTTTCTATCTTTCAAACCCCTTCAACAAGTCTTTGTGCCATTTTTAGCAAAGCAGCTGTATGACACAATCATTTGAAAAATAATGACACAGTAAATAATTTTACTATAATTCAGAAGGGGCAAAACCTTTGCAGGAAGCAGGTCAACAATTTATGGCTGTACAAATGGACTGCCACAGTATCACAAGCAGGATTTAAACTGACTGTTGCATAAAAGACTGATAGATCTGGGGTTAAATTTACAATTTGCAGACTATCCTGAAAACAAAATTGCAATCCAGTTCTACACTTTTCTTTCAGAAAGTTATCTCTTGATACTTTTACTTAAGCAAAAGCACAAGACATGAAGTCACATACTACTTGGGGGGGGGGGGGGTGTCTGTGATGGCCTGCAGTACATAAAAGCATACTCAGGCTAGTAATATTCTAAGTTTGATATTCAGCACATGTAATTTCATCTACCCACATTAAGACAAGATGTATCACCACTATTCCAATGGCTGGAACAGGCACCCAGACAGTAGCTCATCCTGGATGACCAGTTTTCAGACAGCTAAAATTTCCCAATCAAATGGTGAAATTAATCTTGTTTGCAATTACAAAGAGCACTGCACTCATTCATAGCCAAACAAGCTCTGCCACAGACTTTTCAAGACTACTCACTATTCTGAGTATCTACGAGGGGTCTCCACCCTGCATGGAAACTCACGATGTTCAAAGCTGTCACTTTACCTAGCTAGATCAATGTCATCTTGCACCTGCCTACATTGACAGCCACCCCATGTTTGACAGAAGAGTAGTTGTGCCTTTAAGAAGAGCTGTCAGATAGGCAAAACAGTGAAATTCATTTATTAACCCTTGGGTAAAGCTTCATTTTGAAAGATATCTGAAGTTGTTAGCCTCTGTTTTATTCCTCCCGTGTCTGCATTCAAATATGTATGTTCTTTCAGCACTCTAAACTAGTCAGTGATCCAAGACAAGACATATATTACTTATATAACTACAGTGTAAATGTAGCGAACTAAACTAAAGCCAAAACTAATACTGAGCTAAGGAGTGTCCCTATTGGAGTGAAAGAATTGAAGTTTATACATACCGACATCTTTGGTTTATTACTTTCCATCAGTTTTGCTTAAGGCCATTAAGTATGCCTTCTGGCCCAAACCAGACTGACTTATCATGTCACATAGGAATCTTCATGGTAATAATGACTCTACTGTCAGTATCTGGAACTCTGGTAAGCAGAAATATATGGGCTAAATAACTGTAACATGAAATTTGAGACCTATAAAGAAATACACAATATTATTCCACATCAAATTCCTCTACCCTTTTTTGACAGGTGGAAAACTATACTAGTGAAAGCACTTCTCCAAATCAACTAACATGGGTTACTCTACAAAAAACACAGGATGTTCTCTCTGTTTCATTAATACTTTTAACAGCTCCCTTAAAAGAATCCTGTTGGCATATAGTATTTTTGGGAAACAGGGTCACAGGAGAGGGAAAGTCTCCTCTTCTGAGCCCCATAAATCTCTCTCTCCCCCAAGATTTAAGTAGACCAAAGGCAATTATGGCTGTTTACATGGAAAGCCAATGCTTATGTATAGTCTCTTGGTTTCTATGGCAGCACAGCTCCTATAAAAACACAGCTCTCCAAGCTCACTGGCATCCCTGTGTACTCTCAGCCATTCCCATAACAGCAAACTGCCCCCCAAAACATGTCAGATCATATAAATTAATGCAGACCCCACCATCAGCAGAGCAAACAGCAAGGTGCTGAGAACACACTCAGTATGAATGGCCAGTGGTTACACCTGCTGCCTTCTGCCCTCCCCTCTGCCTCTTCCAGCATTATCACCGTGACCACTGAGCACCTGCCAGGGGAGCAGCAGGAAGTGAAAACCATGCTAAAGAGCACACTTCCCTCTTACGTCCTTCTGCCTTCCCCTCCTCCCCTGCATGGACTGAAAAAATCCATCACGCAGAAAATGAAGATGAGAAAGACTGAAACCACTACTGCCTAAGATAGCTGTTGCTAAGATTACGCAGTAGAAACATTCCCTAGATAATGGGATTTGTCAGCAACAGCTGAAAAAAATGCCTACTGTGCGATGTTATTAAGAAATCAACTACCCCTATAAACAGGAAGTGGCTGGCATTTTTTAGTTAATTAAATGCCTGAAGCAAAGCTGTATCTTATTGTTAACTATATAGATAACTGGAGTGCTTATACAGAGTTTATTGAAACTTAACATCACAGTTAGTGTCTGCTTTACGCAGACACCTGTTTAGTCCTCTCAATGCTACTTCACCCCATTACTAAAAAGTATTATAAGATTTTCGTATTACTACTGGAACACCTAATTGCAGCTAATAAAAGAGGTATCAGAAAGTATCCTGTATGTTTATGGAAAATTAAATGCATTATTAATGTATAAAAATACATTGCTTCAGTTGAAAGTCCAATGGGAAGGGTATTTTTATATGGTGAAAACAAAACAGAAAAATCTGCTTAGGACAAGAATACTCCCCACCAAAACCATTAAGAATTTATTTATGGAAGTTAAATATCACATCATTATGTGACAGTTTTCCCTTCTGATGCTGAGAGAGCCTTGGATTGGCAGGAGGCTTGGAAGTTTTGATTAACAACCCACTGGAGCTCTTGGCAACATGCCTGGGTGTTTCAGATTACTGCTGCTATAGAAACTCCCCTGGGTGACTGCGCTGCTTTTCTTCTTCTCACATTTCCAAAACATTGGTCTTCAATTTTATTTTTTCTTTTTTTGTCCTTTTGCAGTTTGCTCCACTTAGAGCAACTGCTGCACTACTGTTCTACTCTCAGTGAATGGTGCAGCTACACAAACAGCTATCATTCCAGATAACAGGCAACATAAAAAGAGTTTGCCGTATGCCTTGTCAGCTGGCCGAACTGATGATACAATTATTTTACAGCAGTCTGGGTAGATCATAGGAGGTATATATACATTTCAGCAAGTTGGCAATTCATTAGCATTTCTCTAAGTTAAGTACTAGTTAATATACTTTTAAGGGCCAATTAGATATGATCTTAATACTAGTTTAATTTTCATTTACTATTTAAAAACTGTAATTCAAATTTATCCAGAAGAGAATGAGGTACTGACTACAAAATCACACAGAAAGTAGTTTTTGTTTTTTGTTTTTTGTTTTTTTTTTTTTTTTTGTATGACATTCACTTTTCAATTATCTTTTCTTTCTTCCACTCTCAGGATAATCCAAATTATACCAGTATGGTGAATTGGCTATCTCTTTTTCCAGCACCACTGACAGACTTCAGTGGGAATAGAAGTCGAACCATGAGTACTTTCTATTGCTACTTAATGGAAAAGAATACAAAACAGTGAAGCAGCATAGAATGCAGTTGCCTCACTGCTACTCTGAGCATCTGATTAAACTGACTAAACACCAGTTACACTAAAAGCCTACTCAGGCCATCATCAGTGAAGTGACTACATCTTCTGTGCACATTAACACTCATTCACGCAGCTGCAATTGTGGTCCCAAGAAGCCCAGGGTTTAACAAGCACAGATGCAGATACTGTGCTAAGTCCAATCTGTGGGCACTGTACAACACATGCACTTGGGTTGCAGCACTTGCCATGAGAGGAGGGCAGCCACTGCTAGGCTAATCCCTGTCATTCATTCCTGGTGCTCTGCCTTCCAGAGGCTGCAAAGGGAACAGACTGCAACTGGGATAAGCTGGTTCAGCAGTGACAACGTATTTCTTGGCACCTTATTTGCGCACATACGGACAAAGTCTGATCTGATGGGGCATAGTAGGGCTGTACAGCTCCTGAGTTAGTGGATCAGTAGATGAGCTGCCTCCACCAGAATAGCTCATACAGCTCACACCTTGCTCTGAGGGCTACTGGGAAAAGATGGATACTGGGAGACTACAACAGGATGAATGAGCAGTGCAAACACCGTTCCCGAGAGGCCCAAACACAGTGAAAGCCCCACAGATGCAGATGACTAGTATGTGGCAATAAAGAAGCTATCTGTGTCAGATAGGTCACACTGGTATATGGAAATCCTTACTTGGGAGATTTTGTTAGCTGGATGGCTGCCCAATCTGTGTGGGCTCAAAGCAGGTGAACTGTTGAGCAGCTTCAGCTCTCAAGAAGGTCCTTGAAAGCAGCCTCCAGAGAGTAAACAACATTTTGCAAGTGGATTCAAAGCAAGTGAGGGATTTAAAATAAAGCTACAAAAAGTGTATTTTTTGCATTTGTCTTTCAAGTAATGCCATCAGAGATTGGATTACTCAGGGTCTCACCTCTTTAGAAAACTAGTAGCTTTTTATCTTGTCCTTCAGAACTTAAAATTACTTCAAGGAAAACAAGTTTCTAGAACCATGGCTCTGAAAAAAGCCTTCTAAATATTGCTATAGCCTTTCATATCCATTTCATATCTGCTAGGGCTTGCTGAGAGCCTGAAACAGAAACTTGAGACACAGATAAGTGTACATAATCTCTACTATTTACTGGCAGCATCCAAGTTTAAACCAAAGCAGAGTAATTCCAAAATTGATTTTATTATCTACTTCATTGATCAAAGCTTAAAAAGAAATAGGGCATTGGATCATTAAGGTCCTTATCAGTTGCTAGAGTTATTACAAGAAAAAAAGATTTACTGCTATGATTGCAACTCTAACATACAAAATACTGTAAACTTACCTTAAAATGAGAAATTATAGAAATGTCCTCAAGTAAGTTAAGGTAAAAGTAAGAGCTGTGTTTCATCAAAAAAAACCCAAGAAAATCTAACTCACAAACGTTCAAATAATTTTAACTAAGGATATGCCTCCTATGCTACATAGCTCCACTGGAAAATCAGTTTCTCTCTCTCTTATCCTTTCACTAGTATACACAAACCCAAGTAAGTTAGCAGCAATCTCTAGAGCTTGTATGGTCCAAGCACACGTCTCAAAACAAGTGCAGCCAAGTTCTGTGAACCCCCAAGGACAGAGATCCCACAGCCTCTCAGGACATGTGCTCTCTACCCCTACTTGTTAGTTGGAATTTCCAGTGTTTTGCTTTGTTGTAGTGGCATATGTTTTTTTCACTACACACCTCTAAAAAGGGTTTGGCTCTGTTTTCTCTGTATGCCTCAGGAACCTGAAGACAGCAGTAAGACCTCCCACCAGCCATCTCTTTTTAATGCTGAACAAACCCAGTTCTCAGTTGTGCTCTGCACAATCTCAAAAGTATTCCAGCCCCATAACTATTTTGGTAGTTCTCTGTTGGACTCAAACTCAGCGTGTATTTCTTCAACTGGGGAACCCCAAACAGGTGGTAGTTCTTCTAATGTGGTTCACAAGTGCCAAACAGAGGAGTAAGACCTGCTGGTTGTGCTTGCTAACATTGCCTGGGACATGACTTCACGTCTTTGCTTCAAGGGCACACAGCAGACTCACGCACAACATGATGTTCATAAATACTTCCAGCAGCATTTGCTTCTGTGATAAAACAAGAGGCAGTATTTACAGTCTTTGAGTTCCGTCTGGGTTATTTCAGCCTTCTCCAGACCACTCAGCTTTGAAGAGTATCATTTGATGTTGCCATCTATTCTTTTGCAGCATAGGAGAGAAAAATAGCCAAAAGAAACTAGGAACTTTTACTGCAATCACTAATACAAAATCTAGAGTTCCAAGTTCCAAACATATAACATAAAACAAAGCTGTAAACTTAAAGTAAAATAAAGAAATATAACACATTATTGTTAAAATATCTCACTGTGTTTTATTTATAGTTCAAACCTTAAAAAAAGGCAGCCTGTGTAACACCTGGCAACAGTACTTTCCAGGAAGAATATACTTAATTTTTAAAATGCTCAGGAAGAAAACATTTAAATTATTTTCATGAGGAAAAAAGCAACAGACATCAAGAGTGAATTCAGAGCATTTTTAGAGTCTCACATTTTCTGTTTTTCACCTTTCACATTTCTAGTACCCAAATGATATCATATCACAGCTCACTCCTGAATCAGAAAAAAAATGAGAGAATCCATCTCAGGACTCATAATATTCCTTCTATTGGGCTTGAGGTCTATCATTTGCCCTGCACAGTATCAGCATAAGCATGCCATTATTCCACAGCATCCACAAGATCTAAAATGTCATGATCAAGGAAAGAGGAACAAGAAGTATGAATCTGATCTGCACCAACATCTTTCACTGTGAAAAAATTAATCTTTCCTGATGATTGAACCACCTAGACTAGAACTATTTATGTGAGACCAGGAGTAACCAAGGTAATTGAGAGATAACATTATAGTGAATTACTAGAAACAGCAGTAGTCCAAAATTCAGGAGGTCTTTAAGAAAATTTATAAGACAACTGACCACAAGATATTAACATCTGTAGAACAGAACTGGAGATCCTGTGCTCCCCTTTCTCTCCTGCATATCTCCTAATGATTTTAAGTGCTGTGGTGTAGCACTGATGTCTCTGCTTCTCATTTGCAGTCACTATATACCACAAAACACTGTATTTTCACATACTCCTGATAAAATGCTTCCTCCCTGCTCCTCCTTGTAAGGGAATTGCAGCTACAGAATAACAATTTACCTCTCCATTTTTTTATTCCCTTTTCCCTCTTTTTCCTTCTACCCTCCAATCTAGTTATTTTTGGACTGCCAGTTGGGATTATTGCTCCTTTTCCCTGCTAAAATAAAAACAAACAACAGTTATACTTCAGATTCTTGGCTTAAGCATGAGATCTGTCTCCAAGATTAAACAGTCACATTTTTTTGCCTGAGGTGCAATGCTATCTCCTATGACACTGACTAAAGCAAGCCTTGTACTTAAAGGCAAATTCTGCTTCTGGATTCGCATGTGCAATTTTCTGACTTCTTCACGAACTACCTATCCACAATCCTGAGTAGAATTACACCCTGAGAATTCAGCACCAGCTGATATTAGCCTAGTCTTAGACCATGAAAAATTAGCCTTTCTGAGCTGAACTACAATAATTTAGAATACACATAAATTAGAATATTTATAACCTAAAGCACCCTTTCTGTTTGACACATCTTCATTTCAGACCACCTATTATTACATTTCGCTTTTTTCCAAGCACCTTGAAGCTTATTACTTACAGATCGTCCATTTGTAAGGAATTTAGCATTTACAAAATAACAGACAATGTGATAGTGTTGACTGTTATTTCAGAAAAATAACTGTTATTTTTTTTACTTTTTTAACAGCTATTAAAAATATATATAAAAAGCTGGGTTTTGTTTTGTTTTCCTTTGTTTTTTTGCTGTTATTTTAGATAAGAAAAAAATTCTCACCTCAAAATGAAGGTCTGAATTAGAAAAAACATGATGCTCTTGCAGGAAGCAATGACCAAGACTTTTCCCACCCCAATCTCCTAAGGTCACACATGGGGGTTGGAACTTGATGATCTTAAGGTCCTTTCCAACCCTAACTATTCTACGATTCTATGAAGCCCCAACTGAAATTAGCTTTAAAGTTTGCTAATGTATGCAACATCAGATTTTTCCCAAATTAAACCAAAATACCACCAGATGGCATTTCCCTTCTTTTTTTCTTCATCAAACTGTTTTCAACTATAAGAAGAGTTTCCCAGTACCTGAAAAAAAAATTATTTTATTGTGTAAAATTCAAAATGGCAAACAGCTGACAAGAACTGAAAGACGAGCCTAAGCATGTCAGTAAAAGTCATTGCTATCCCCCTCTGAACAAGAGGTAAATGTGTTTATACCTCAGTTTTCCTGCTTTTCCGTATGCTGGTTATAAAGGGATAAATTTGGTGTGGTTCTGAATAGTCCAAGAATGCAAACTGGTTGTGCTGGCTTCCCTTCTGCAGGGCAGAGCCACACTGTCCTTCAAATGTTATGGCATACTACCTGACAAAAATGCTTTTTTATATTCAAGATAGGAGGCAAAATGAAACCAATACACAAAAGATCTACAACAGTGTAAGTCTCCAGGGAGTCACAAGAATATACACAATTCCTTTTCACAGGCCTGTCAGTACCAGGCACTACCGTATCCGCTTGAAAGTAACATAACCTTTCTCATCGTACAAACATCATTTCAACAACTGCAATCTGACATATAATGGTATATAAATGAATGTTTGCAGATTTTTATTATGTTCTAAAACCTTTTGGATGCTCAATTTATTTATTCCTGGCATACAAGTACTGACCACTGGCCTAGTGACACTTGTCCTCTCCGTTGATAGCAGTTATGCTACAGTGAAGTCCACAGCCATTCTACACTGAAGAATTCAGCCCAACTATCTAGCTAAGTACAGTATTCCAGCTTGGTGCAAATGTAAATGTCAACTCTCCAGCTATGTTTTCAGAGGGCCAGTTAAATAAAAGGCCACACAGGCTTTATCGTATTTAAAGTTTATGAAAAGTTTGCATCTTCATCTGAACTGACACAAGAATTTTCATTCCTAGGTTTACAAACTGTTATCTACATATGGATATCTTCAACATGTCATAAATTCACCAGGTATTATCCCTTTCAACTTAGCCACTGCTATCAGAAAATTAAATTGATATTTATAACTAAAACTGAAGGCGTCTGTATCAGACCTCAGCTACAAATCCACAGAGCACAGCACTGTATATGCAATGGTTGAAGACTCTGGAAGCAGCCTAGCTGACCTGGTAGGACTTGTTAGCTTAGGCACGAAATCGCACTAAAGAAGTCATATACCACCATTTCCATTTTCAGTCAGGACAGTGTTAAGCATCTGCTCAGCCAGTGTTTGTAACTCTGCTCCAGAAAGTTTCATCATTTAGTCTCTGCTTTTCCTCCTACTTTCTTAACCCAGAGAGAGAATTGATTTAGCTTCAGATACTAAGGGGTTTGTTGTTTTGTTTTGCTTTTCTAGAATAGCAAGACAAAGAATTATTACCAACAAGTTCCTCATTCAAGAACCTGTAACATGAAAATGAGCTGGCAATACTGCCATGAACAAAAAAAGCAACATATATACCCATCACTGCAATAAAGGGCCCAAACTGAGGCATCAAAAATAAATCAAAAGCAAACATGGAGGCTACTGAGACTCATAAGTACTAGAACGCCCCCAAAATAACTTCAGAGAAATTAGTAAAACAAGGTCTGGAAAGGTACGAAACACCATTTTGTTGCTTCTGTAAGATTAATGTGTCCTCTATTGATCACTATAATACTCTCTACAGATACATGGACTCAGGTTTTTCCAACAACACTGTCTTGTTCATCACAGCCTGGGGATACTTAGTCAGTGAAATATAATTGCATAGACAAAGAGCATGATGTCTACAGTAACTCTTCTTTATGTTTTCTTGAGCTTGGAAAAATGGAGGATGGACAGGGCAAGAGATTACAGAAAAGCTTGTTTAATCATTAAAACCACCAAATACTCCACTCAAAAACCTGTATTTTTTCTAGCTACAGAATTCCTGCACGATTATCAAAATACAAATAAAATTAACCAAATTTTATAGGTGGTCACTACATTAGTGCTTCTCATGTCAAGAATATCCTGAACAAGACTTATGATATAATCTCTCAAAATGCTTAGAACTGAGGACACCATGGAACCAATGGCAGTATTGCTTTGACTACGCAAGGCTTAATAATCTGGAACACAATGGAGCTACAAAGCATTCACACATGCACTCCAGTATTGTTACAGACATACAAACACAACTGGATGCCTCAGGTCCACAGGTCTAAATACCACGTATTTGCATTGAAGTGGTCATATGTGATACTACACTTGATTTTTTTTTTCCCCTTAAAAGTGCTTTGGAAGGGAAATAGGGATCTGAACAGCTTTCCAAAGTATATTTCCACAGCTGTTTCCCTGGGGAAGTAAAGGAAGTGGAGTTTTACTTTCTTATACCACACTATCGTGAACACGATTGACTCCTGGTTGTGCTAAAAATAATACAGATTGAAGCAGATCACTTTCTAAGAGACTTTTGATAGTTACCTAATTGTTTCTGTGAGTTTTTCTACAGCTCAAAGGACCAACACCAACCTTCGATTTAGTTTCTTTCATGTTCAGTTAAGGTGGGCCTCTTTGTTCAGGCTTAACAACTACTACAAATTCAAGAGTCCTTATTCAGCTTCCCTCTAGAAACTCTGCTGGTTGTAGTCCGGATACAAACCACGATGACTGATACACCATAGAGGACTCCATTAATATGATACAAAAAGCTGCCTGAAAATCTCCATTACTCTTCTCAAACGTCTGTCCAGTATAAGGGTAGATCAGCCCATTATTACTAACACTCTGACATTTGAAGTTTTGTGAAAATTTCTCAGAAGTTACCTGCATACAAAGACATTCTCTATGCTGTTGAAGATGCCTTTCTTTGCTGTCATCCCGTGCTAAAGTTCCCTTTCGGATCTGCCTGTGTTGTAAAATGTCTTTCCACTGATGTCTTACATGCATGCCTTAACTTTTGCTGGAAGTTTCTCCACTTTGTGGTGTGGTGTTTTCTTCCATCTTCCACAGTTCCCAGTTATGAACTTAGGGTGTATTTGCCTTTATTGCTTTTTCATGAATGTCTCTCCAGGACTCTATTCTGTCTGATGCCATCATCTTGCAGCCATTTATTTACAGTTACATGAATCTTCAACTTTGTTACAGTATCTGCCGAGTTTAAATTACTCTGTGCTGATGATAAATGGTGTTTCTTTTGCCAGTTCCTGTTTCATATTAGTTTTTAATAATCAGATTTAATTTACATCCCTTCATAATGACACAAGCACTTAAACAAAATCTTCCTTTTTCCCAATAATTCTGGCCCTTTTAGATATATTGTGATTTTTGTCCCTATGAACATGCATTCAAATGTTTTTCTCACTTTGCTCAACAGACATTTTTTGTTATCATAGCTAATAAACTCCTTTCTCTAGAATTTCCCATTCAGCCTTTCTCATGACTACAAAACCAGAAACCCTATTATCACTCCGAAGCAAGAACACACAAGATGATGGAAGCACTTCTGCTGTCTCAAAAGCCTCAAACACTGCTACTATGCATGTAAGCATTAAAAGTGTGTGGATGCACTGCCAATTTTGGAAAAGCCTTACTCTTTCTCAAAATAGTTCCTCAAGCAATAGTTTACTGAACTAGAGCCGCTGAAGGGAGGGCTCACTGAAATGACAATAATACACACATTTCCAGAGTACAATTATTGTGATTTTCTTCACAAGGATTTTGAAATGGGCAGCAGAAATCTGAACACATAAAATGTACCACCTGATAAAAAGCAAAGTACTAAAATATCCAATTTTGGAATTAAGTATTTTAAATTAAATCGAAAGTCGTATAGGATTTGGAATATATGCCAAACTGTTATGGAGGTCGAACCACAGTTCTTCCGTCTCCGTCTGACTACCACCACAATGAAATGTTATTATCAAGAAAATTTCCAACTAAATTTATTTAGTTCAACCACATGTGTACGGGAATTAATAACTAGTAATTTTTAAACGTGCTCACCCATACCTTATGTTTAAATCGGAATTTGCACACAATGACTATGTTACCAGCGCAGCTTGTATGACCACATACAGATTTCAAAAGATCAGAAGTATTTGCACAAACTCCCAGTGTGAAAAGGTTTGAGGATAAACTGACCTGAATTCCCTCTAAATAATGCTAAACACACAGTAAAAAAAAAAAAAAAAATAAAATCTTAATTTGGAAACTTCAGGAGCTTACAAAATCATCCTGACAACCCTCATTGTGAAAATTAATTCATTATTTCCAAGTCTACAGTTGACAGCTTAGTTTTAAATGTATAACAGTGTCTTCTGTAAAATCATCTCTACACTGGGAATTCGTTCAATATGTATTCCAAACTACATTATGACACTTTAACCTAGAGAGAAATATCAGCCCTTTGGACACAGAAGTCGAGCACACTGTTCTCCTAATACTGTGATTAATGCTGTGAGCTACACCCTGCCTAGTCTTCCTAATCTCTGGGCTTTCTAATTTATAGCAGAGATGGATAGGCTATCAGTGGGGAATTATGAGGATTACGAGCTGTTTATCTCTCCTTTGCAGAGACACTTTGCTGCTTATGGAATTACCATAAACCCTCCAGATACAGCGCCACTTCTGTACTTATCTAGAAGTCTACCTACCTCTTGGATGCAGAATGTTTTGGTAGCCAAAGTATTAGAAAATGTTTGATTCAGTGGATGTATATTTTTTCTGCAAGTGACTTGAACATACTGTCAAGACTTGTCATGTTACTTCAGTGGTAATTTGTCTGCAGGTTATCTTGCGTTCCCTTGAAATCCAGTGCTGTGATCTTGTCTACACTAATTAGAGTTCAGCATTAAGGCTTGGAGATTGCCCTGAAGCATCACCACAGGGGAAACCATTAAACGTGTATGCCAAGCCATTTCTGCACTCTTAGCAAGTTATGTAAGCCATTTCAAAAGATTTCATCTTTATGGCCACCAGGACTGCTGCTTTCCCACTATCTGAAAATTAAGGGTTTCCTCAATGGCTCTACAGAAAGTCCTTATGCTATGGAGCGCAAGTTTCATTGCGGAGTGAAACTAATACAAGAGTCTGACAGGAAACAAGTATGTTTTTTCTTATAGTTTCCTGAAGACAGAAGACACAAAGGTATCCTAAACAATTTATTATTCAACTGACTTTAAAAACTCTGAATCTGTACAGAACAACTTTGGCCATTTCAAAAGAAATATAAGAATGAGAACCATCAGTAAGATAAATGTTAGCCATTTAAAATGTATTTTTAATAATTACAAGTGTCCTCCAACTGCATGTATAGCCAAGGTATTTATAGTCTGGGTACCTCTGTAGCCACAATTTAATTGTGTCACTAACTGAGCACTAACATTCAGCTAATTTGTATGTATTTCATATTGCTTAGATAAAAAATTTAGCCTACCTTATATAAGAATGCTCTTACTCAACTCTTCATCATCATTTTTGTTCAGCATCTTTATCGCTGACATGGACAGTGGGATTGAGTGAGCCCTCAGCAAGTTTGCGGATGACACCAAGATGTGTGATTCGGCTGAAACACTGGAGGGAACTGATGCCATCAAGAGGGACCTTAACACACTTGTGAGGTGAGCTGATGCCAGCCTCATGAAGTTTAACCATGACAAGTGCAAGGTCCTACAGCTGGGTTGGAGGAGTCCCAGGCACAGCTACAGGCTGGGCAAAGAAGAGATTCAGAGCAGCCCTGCAGAGAAGGACTTGGGGTGTTGGTCAATAGAAAGTGAACATGAGTCGCCTTCAGTGTGCGTTTGCAGGCCAGAAAGCCAACCATATCCTGGGCTGCATCAAAAGGAGCGTGACCAGCAGGTCGAAGGAGGTGATCCTGCCCCTCTACTCTGCTCTCGTAAGACCCCACTTGGAGCACTGTGTGCAGTTCTGGTGTCCTCAACTTAAAAAGGACATGGAACTGTTGGAACAAGTCCAGAGGAGGGCCACGAGAATGATAGGGGACTAGAGCACCTTCCGTATGAAGACAGGCTGAGAAAATTGGGGCTGTTCAGCCTGGAGAAGAGAAGGATGCATGGAGACCTCATAGCAGCCTTCCGGTATCTGAAGGGGGCTTGTAAAGATGCTGGGGATGGACTGTTCATTAGGTACTGTAGTGCCAGGACAAGGGGTAATGGGCTAAAACTTAAACAGGGGAAGTTTAGATTGGATATAAGGAGGAAGTTCTTTCCTGTTAGGGTGGTGAGGCACTGGAATAGGTTGCCCAAGGAAGTTGTGAATACTCCATCCCTAGCAGTGTTCAAGGCCAGGTTGGACGAAGCCTTGGGTGAAATGATTTAGTGTGAGGTGTCCCTGCCCATGGCAGGGCATTTGAATTAGATGATCTTAAGGTCCTTTCCAACCCTAAATATTCTATGATTCTATGATCTGCCATTGAGCTTAAACTTTTACTACCTAAGCAGCCTGCTACATAGGAAACCATAAGAACAGCTAATTAAAAAGTTCTGAGTATCTAATTCTATGCATCGAAACAGGTGCATGCATATTTATAAACATAATAAAAAGATGTACAACACAAAGATACTTGCATGCTCAAAGTCACAACACCCTGTCTTTGATTGTCATTGTACAGTCATTTGTATTTGTCTATGGTTACTTTATTTTCAGACTGTAACAAAACTGTTAAAAACATAATCATTGGTTAAAATAAGAACTCTTTTGTTCTCTACACTGTCTTCATTCACTTGTGTCTTATGCCTACACACATCTTTTGTAATACTTGATTGTTTAAGACTTAAAAGAACTCAACCAAAACCAAACTGCTTCATGAATGGATTTCTCTCAGAACATTTCTTTCAGAAGGAAGTGCAGCAGGAGGGCCAGGAGACCTCCTTGGATGGATAAGGAGCTGCTGAGGAAAATTCAAAGGAAAAAAGAGGCTTATAAAAGGTGGAAGCAAGGACAGGCGGCCTGGGAAGAATACAGGGATATTGCCTGGGAAAATAGGGACCAGGTTAGGAAAGCTAAGGCCCAGTTAGAATTAAACTTGGCTAAGGATATTAAGGATAACAGGAAGGGATTCTACAGGTACATACCAAATAAAAAACAGACTAGAGAGAATGTAGGCCCCCTCAGGAAGCTCTCGGGAGAACTAGGTACCCAGGATTTGGAGAAGGCTGAGGTTCTGAATGGCTTCTTTGCCTTGGTCTTCACTGGCAAAGGCTCTGACCGCACAACCCAAGACTTGGAAGCCAGATGCAGGGACAGTGAGAATGAAGACCTTGGGCCCACTGTAGGAGAGGATCTGGTTTGAGACCATCTTAAAAATCTGAATGTGTACAAGTCCATGGGTCCTGATGAAATCCATCCGCGGGTCCTGAAGGAGCTGGCAAATGAAGTTGCTAAGCTGCTGGCCATCATATTTGAAAAATCATGGCTGTCAGGTGAAGTTCCCGAGGACTGGAAAAAGGGAAATATAACCCTCATTTTCAAGAAGGGGAAAATGGATGACCCAGGGAATTACAGACCAGTCAGTCTCACCTCTGTGCCTGGCAAAATCTTGGAGCAGATTCTCCTGGAAGGCATGCTAAGGCACATGAAAAACAAGGTTCTTGGTGACAGCCAGCATGGCTTCACCAAGGGGAAATCCTGCCTGACCAATTTGGTGGCCTTTTATGATGGGGCTACAGAACTGATGGACAGCGGTAGAGCAGTTGATGTCATCTACCTGGATTTGTGTAAAGCGTTCAACACTGTCCCACACGACATCCTTGTCTATAATTGGAGAGACATCAATTTGATGAATGGGCCACTCGGTGGATAAAGAACTGGCTGGATGGTCGCACACAAAGAGTTGTGGTCAATGGCTCAATGTCCGGCTGGAGACCAGTAACGAGTGGTGTCCCTCAGGGATCGGTGTTGGGACCGATCTTGTTTAACATCTTCGTCGCTGACATGGACAGTGGGATTGAGTGCGCCCTCAGCAAGTTTGCCAATGACACCGAGCTGTGCGGTTCAGTTGATACACTGGAGGGAAGGAATGCCATCCAGAGGGACCTTGACACTCTTGTGAGGTGGGCTGATTCCAACCTCATGAAGTTTAACCATGACAAATGCAAGGTCCTACACCTGGGTCGGAGCAATCCCAGGCACAGCTACAGGTTGGGCAGAGAAGAGATTCAGAGCAGCCCTGTGGAGAAGGACTTGGGGGTGCTGGTTGATGAGAAAATGAACATGAGCCAGCTTCAGTGTGGGCTTACAGCCCAGAAAGCCAACTGTATCCTGGGCTGCATCAAAAGGAGCGTGACCAGCAGGTCGAAGGAGGTGATCCTGCCCCTCTACTCTGCTCTTGTGAGACCTCACTTGGAGTATAGTGTGCAGTTCTGGTGTCCTCAACATAAAAAGGACATGGAACTGTTGGAACAAGTCCAGAGGAGGGCCACGAGAATGTTCAGGGGACTGGAGCACCTCCCATATGAAGATCGGCTGAGAAAGTTGGGGCTGTTCAGCCTGGAGAAGAGAAGGCTGTGTGGAGACCTCATAGCAGCCTTCCAGTATCTGAAGGGGGCCTATAGGAAGGCTGGGGAGGGAGTCTTCATTAGGGACTGCAGTGATAGGACAAGGGGTAATGGGCTAAAACTTAAACAGGGGAAGTTTAGATTGGATATAAGGAGGAAGCTCTTTCCTGTTAGGGTGGTGAGGCACTGGAATAGGTTGCCCAAGGAAGTTGTGAATACTCCATCCCTGGCAGTGTTCAAGGCCAGTTTGGAGGGGGGTTGGAACTTGATGATCTTAAGGTCCTTTCCAACCCTAACTATTCTATGATGCTATGATTATAAAACGTCTCATCACACAAACCACACAGGTATAGCCATCCAGGTTCTTCATTTGATGTATCTCATCTTGTAATAAGAAATGAAAATACAATTACCAAAGGGAGAACCCCCACCTAGAACCAGATAGCCTGCCAGCCTAGTCTCAGCTCACATCTGTTCAATCCTGTCACGTCAGCTGCTGTGTTTTTCTCTCATCATTTAATCGCTTGTTAGCTTCTCAGTAAGCATAAACCAGCAGAGAGTCATTCCTACTTTCTTGGTTTTTTAGTACTTGCTCGGCCATCTCCTGCAGAATAGGACATCACTTGCCTACTTAGGATGACCTAGGCTTGTCCTAGCTAATTAATTCCCTACCAACACAGTGGCTTTGCACACTGAAAAGACTTTAATCTTTACTCTTCTCTGAATCCCAAGTTTAGTCTCTGAGGGAAGAAAATTATTTAGTCTGAAATAAGTCATTTGGCAGAAAGCAAGGGTATCTACTTGAAATTTAACAACATACAGAGACAGAAGATCATATTAATTGCCCAGTCCAGTCTCACACTCTATGAAAGCCTACTAACAAAAGGTGTAACCTAAGTTAGCCTATCCTCTGATTCATTGAGCCATGTTGAGCGTTAGTGTGCTGTTATATTCTATTAGCAGGATGCAATCACCTTATTTATATTCTTCTGTCCTGTGTTTGTTTGCTTTTCTGGCAGGGCATGCTAAAAACATACCAGATTGGTTGGATTTGTCAAGGCAAATTGGGCTATATACAGAAAGGCAGAATCAGGAACCTTTCCAACACGTTCTTGAGATCTAATAGCACATTTACATAAGATGTGAGGCTTTTACTTAAAAAATGGATCAGCTAAGTAAGTATGTGTTAATGGATGAAACATGGTTAAGTCATGTTATCAATACAACTCAAACATTTCTCAAGTATCCCACTAAAACTGTTCTTGGCAGTTCTGAGGTACATATCCCAGCACTTCTCATATTCCCCTGCTGACTGCTTCACACGAGACTGTATTCCAGGGAATAGCCTGTATTAGCATGGAACAGCATTCCTCCAACACTCAGAAACAAGCCACAATTCCTTTGTGCACAAGGACAGAAATTTGCTGCTTACAGCTTCAGTGTCCAGCCTCATTAGATCTGCTGCACTGGTGAGTACACAGGCAAGCGTGAAGCCATTCACATCCTTTCCAGATCACCTCTCTGCTGTGGGTAAGTGAGCACACACTGAATGCTTGTGTAGGAAGACTTAGCCGGTAGATAGTGAGGAGACAGATATAAGGCCGGCTAGTCAAGAATTTATGTCCACATTACTTGTTTGGTTTTGCTTTTATTAACTTTACTGTATACATTCCTGCAATTTAAAAGTACCTATTCTTAAGTGAAAAAACACATTAAATTACACAGACATTTAAGAAATATTGATACTACATCATATACCATTGAAACACTCTATGGAGTACATAATTTTAGAGGAAATATCAGGTATACTTTCCATTACTGCATTGGGAGACAGGGTGAATTTTAGCCCAGTACTATCCACCTATTTTACTCACATGTGGAATAGTAACACAGATCAAGTCTCCTGCAGTAGGGTGTGTCATTATTTTCTTTTTATGTAGCTTCCCTTTTACCTGTGAAAACTTGGCAGCCTAAGTTCTTGCTAGGGTATGTATCTAAAGAGTAAATTCTGATTACAGACAAGTGACCAGGAGGCCTATGAACGACCTAATTAATTTCTTCATATCATTCTGTAATTAGGACATGAGAGTTAAGTTCTGCTGATGGACAGTCCTGCTACCAACCTGTGTATAAGTGAATACAAAGTTTCTTTGCTTTGTCATTGTTTTATTGGAATTCTTCTTGGCAAAATGCAGTGAAGAGTGATGAAACCACTTGCACTCCCAACCAGGCAGAACAGTTCTTGCACTTACAACACAGTCACAATCTCTGACTGGTGTTAAGAAGGCTTGTGCAGTTTAAAGGGGACGTAGCATACTGCTAAGCTAGAAGAGTGGCACCACCTTTAAATCAGAAGAGTATAAAATATACCAAAAAGAAGATGGCTGAAATGTCTTTAAAAGGGTAAATTATTTACCTTAGATAGTGCCAGCAATTACTTATCTTGCTGCCCTAGAGTTAAATAATATTAGAAAAAAATTGATTTTTACACTTTTCTAATAATTTCTACTCTTATTACTATCACTCTAAATACAAACAGAGCAAGTTCATGCTGAATGTTCTTCAAGTTCACGCTCTTCATCTAAACTGAAGTTTTCTGTATAGCAATTATGAGCTACTATTCTGTCTTCACTAGCAATCAAACTAGTCATTGCGAAGTAATTCCCCCTGTATTTTGAAAACCCTATAAAAGTAAAAGAAGTATCCTTGGAAAAAAAAAAAAAAAAAAAAAACAAAAAAGAAGAGCTAGCTGTGATCAAGTAACAAAGTAGAGATGCTGTCCTGGCAGAAATACAACCACCTGTGGTTCTCTAATATATTTAGAAGCTTAATTCCATTATGAAAAATGACTACCATTACTAAGTTTTTCTCCTTATTTACACAAAATTGGAAATGAGGCACTGTCAATATGAAAGGAATTCAAAGGTAGCAGGATAACGTTCCTGTTATCCTGCTAGCCTACATCACAATTCTACCCATTTTATTTATTACTTCTCTGAGCCTGGCTCAGCAAGCTGACAGAATTCCCAAGAAAAAGTTGCCAAAATTATGGCAAATATTATTACAAACTAGTGCTTCTCATAAAACAGAGACATAAACCAGACTTCTTTTGACACGAGCTGCTCTGAAGATAAAGTTCATGCACCAATCCTTCCCCATGTAGCTGAGGCCTCCCTGTAGATATTCTTACCTTTGGATTAGCAACAAATGTTGGCATTCACGATGTCTTTCTAGAAGTATCTGCATTCTGCTAAAACACAACCACATCTTCTTCATGACTTATTCCTTCAACTCCTTTTCCTTCCCTTCGTCAACACCAACAGTCACTCCTCCTCCCCATGACTCCTCCCCTAACTCTTTTAGTTAAAATTGACAGAAAACAGGCAAAGTAAAATTTTATACTTAAAATGAAAGATTTACTGGTATACTGGTAAATGGTATCACAGACTTATAGTAGGAAGGAGGGGAGTTACATTTCCCCTTCACAGATACTCAGACCTTACAGATGAAAGCCAACGACTGAAAATGTAAATCTGAAAGACAATTCTGTCCAGCAAAGAGTGATATCGTGACAAATAAAGAAAAATATCATAAAAAATAAGCCACTGCTTGCTGAGAGATATTCAGGACAGTCAGGTTAAATGAGGTATAAACTGTAATCAAAATTGCAACCATCAAGCTGGAAAGACTAACAAAGAAAATGAAGACACGAGTGCTCTTCTGGGGTGAGAATAATGCACACTGAATACAGCAGCAGTGATAAAACTAAAACCTATCTAATGCAGATTATATAATGCTGTATAGTCAATCATAAAAAGAGAGCTTTCTTAAAGTTGGAAGCATTAGTGTTCAGGGCGCACTCAGCTGAAGCAGAAAAGCAAGCCCTTTGTTCCTCACAGGAGCTGCTTCATGGAATCTGCAGTGGTACCAGCTCCTGATGCCATCTGGAAATTGAGATGAGTAAGAGTCTTGGCAGGAAATGGAAAAAGCACCTGCAAGATTAAGACTAGAAAGCTTTTACTTTACTTGAGCTCTCAGCTATGCTTGGTATCACACACCAACGTGGTAAAGGTGCAAAAAGTAAAAAAACACATTCTCTGAAGTTGCTGTGCAGCTTTATCCTCATGTTAAAGGATATGAAGATTTTTGTGCCACTGCAGATTCCTTTATAGTCTCAAAAGTATTTTTATCAGTGAAAAAAAATAATCATTAGTCTCAGAATGATAAATTATCAGATTTTACTTGCCTTACTTGCAACCAGGTATGAATGGCAGCTAATAAGAATATCAGCTACTGATGCAGCTCATGTTGACTTCACGCTCAGCAAGTCAGCTGTCTTCGATTAAGGCCAAAGAACACACAAAATACAACAAATGGCTGTCAACATAATTTCCTTTTCTTTTTGAAAACCTGCTCAAATTTTACTCTTTTATGTATACAAACAATGGTAACAAAAGGCAGCCTATATTTTACTTCATCTTCCCAAAAGACAATTAAAAGCAATAGTATAAAGTATGCAAATGACACATTGTAATAGACTATGCACGTACCGTGGGGACACACTTTGCAGTTCCTGTGATATTCATGTTTCTCCATAACTTGATTTATCCATTAGCAGATAAATAGGAACTTTCAATACTCAGGAAGCTGGAGTGGCCTAGGCTGCTCTGTTTCATTAACAGAGAAAGTATGTACGCCTCTTTTTACACCCCAGCCTACAGAGAATGACTTCTTTGCACTAAGGCTGCTCTATGCTGTTATAGCAGCAAACTCCTCCCTTAATTCAATTATGCAATAACTCAGAATTACTCTGGCCAGGGGAAAATAAAACAACAACATAAACCAGGGACAATGAAACGGCCCCTGCTCTCCTGCCTCCTGAGCTCCTAGAGCTTAGTGAATCACTTCTGGGAACTTGTATACTGTGCCAAATGACCAAGTACCTACAGGAAGAGCAGAGACAGGCCCTCGTGCTTCTCTGGCGTGTCACATGGGATTTGGCTGATGTTTGGCAGCTCAGAGTCACAGAATCACTATATTGGCTTATACCCGTTATTACACTGTTCACTCAAAAGTTTAAGGTTTTTAAAAAAAAAAAAAAAAAGCTGATCTGGAAGATTCTTCATATATAATACTCTTCTAATTTCCAAAGAGCTTCAGATTCTCCATACATCAGGAAGATGTTGAATCAGCATAAAGATTTCAATAGCAGAGAAGCATACAGCTTTGCATGAATATTAAGGCAGCTGTTGTGTACATTTGATACATGAACAGATCTGGGGAAAAGAAAGATGGAGGCTTTAATCCTAAAGACTTTGTATTCCTGCAAATTCCCCTACAGTTCACATGGGAAGATTTTATTGTATGTTTTAGAAAAGGCTTATTTGGAAACTGCCAGCTTTACAGGAAGGTTGGCAGAACTGGAGAACTAAATACTTATGATTCTGGCCTTTAAAATGCTCTTCTACAGACTCAATTAGACAAGAAATATGAAATTATTTCTGGCCCATGTATACAATGGCTTCAACACAGCAGTCATTTTCTCTTTAATGACAAATTGCTTAAGTTTCCCATTTCATGTGGTTATTTTGCACCGTTATTCCTGTAAATAAAAAAGGAAATCAGTCTTCACACGAGCCTGTAACTCTTTACTGTTAAGAACAGTCTGAGTATGAAATGCATCTGTATAAACTCAGAAGACTGTAATTTTCTTAGCCATAAGTAAGAACTTCCCATACTAATTCTGTAGGATTGATTAATACTGTTACGATCTATCTGTGCATTTTGTACTTTTTATAAGTTTTCTTTCAGTGCTTTTTCTTCTGTGAGATTAATTTGCTTGCCATTGCTAATTTCTAGTGAGTATTACATTACAATATTCTTAAAGCTAGGAAAATGTGTAGAAATAATCTGGGATTATCTGCAACAGATGCTCAAATGCAATTCAGCTTTCTAGAACTGTGCAATCTGTCAAGAGCATTAAGGCACTCTAACATGGAAAGGAGGAATTACAAGCAGGCACATTATCAAGAAAGATCTGAGGTACCCTAACAATAATTAACACCAAAACTCAGCATCAGACTCCTGAGCTGGAATTTTAGTGGCATGCAGGAATAAATCTGAATCCTCCCAAAAATACAGAGGTAGTACAGATTTTTATTTTACGTATGTTCTCTTTATCTTATCATATATGCTCACTGCTTTCCCACTGCATTACTTGCTCAAAGACAGCGCTACAGGCAGTAGAAGCGTATCCAGTGGAGTAGAAAATCACTTAGTTTAAATTATTAAAAAAAAGAATTTTATATGTCACATAATAATTCCTTTGAAATTATGTATGTGCACTATACATTATGCATTTTTTATGGAACTAATGTTTTCATGAGCTACCAGAAAGTGTGACTCTTAAAATACAAGTTTCAGCTACCTCACAGATGCAAATAATAAAGCATTCAGCCTCAACTTTGCATAGTTCAAGGCATCCGCAGTATATTAGTTCATGGTCGTAATTCTATCTGCTGAACTGAAAAGACGATAATAGCCACTTTTGATATTCATATTTCCTCTGAAGAGTAAAATATCTAGTCATCAGAAAAATTAAAATTATTTTCCATCATCATGCATTACATCGAGGACTGGGTTATTTACAACGACTACAATTCATATCATGTGATTTTCATAACTCTATTGCTTTCCAAGGAAATGCCCTTTTTCCTCCCCCAAACTCCTTTCCCACCTTACTGTCGCAAAGCCACAGAGATACTGAAAACCAGGAGAAGCAAAGAATCCTAAGAAGGAGCAGGTGATCAACAACGATGCTTGATATCAAAAGCTTGCTCAGAATAAAAAGGATAAACTGTTCATAGTTTATGGTGCCACAGAATAATAGAAATTTAATAGTAGGAGTTGTTAGCAGCCAAGATCAAGCAAATTCATAAAAGGAAGATGTTTTTAACAGTAGGGATAATTTACCAAGTACTGTCCATAGCTGTTCCATTCATTAATATGTTAAAAATCCCAGGATATAAACTTTCGGAGTTGACCTGCCCATCTAAACTCAAGACCTCAGCTACTGTAAACCATGCAGGTGAGCCTTCCAGTATTACTCTGGGTTTTTATTGTAAACTGTCCAAACATTTTTAAACTTACATCAAATTGTAAGAATTTTAAGTTACATTACAGTATCAGAATTTTTAATAATATGTTGCAACTGTAAATGGACTGCAAACTGCTCTCAGCTCTGAGTCATCTTCATTTCTAAAAAATACTTAATGCCTCATAAAACACATACAACATCATCCAATCAAGTAAATATTAGAGACAGACTTACAGGCAAAAGAAAGGTTTGTCAACAAAATTTAGGTATTTATTGAATCTGGAATAGAACTGCTTGGAATATTTCAATGACTTGGTAAGTTTTGGTCAAAAGACATGTAACCAGAAAAACTTTTTCTTTAAGTGACATATTTTGGATGGAAGTATGAATCTCAACATATTTCAACAAACAAAAATGATTTCCTCTGAGCCTGCCAGTCCACAAGAGTTCCCATGTGACATGGAAACCAAACTATCAAATTCCAGTTTGCCTTCTAGTCTTTAAGCTTTTTGTACCTCAATGATTTTAATATGGTTAGGCAACCCTTTCTCCCAGAAACCACCAGTGCATTTCAAAAAGGTCAGAGCTCTATCCCCAAAGCACAACCAAGGTTCAAATTCATTTCACTATGAAGAGAGCTTATGCTATTAAAGCAGCTCTGATGACACTCATTTGTTAAACAAGGTAAAGGTTCCACCAGAGGTCAGTCTCAAAAGAGAGGTTATTTGGAATAAATGAATATAAAGGAAGAAAAAAATCTATTTAACTACTACTGAACATAACACAGAGCTGTTAATCTCCTTTCAATTTCTATTAGCTCATTATATTCCTTTTAGTTTCAATACTTGAATACAGAGGTACATAATGTTTCATTAATACAGGTGACTGAGGAAGCTGAGGTGACTTCATTTAGGAATTATAAACAAGGTGCTGAATGCAAGAACAGATAGTGTGTAAAATAAACCTGAATAGTTTATCAGGTACCTTTAACAGAGGCATGGTAACATTAGATTTTTATTATTTTAACTTACTAATCATAAATTGTGACCTGTACACATGCACTCATGCATTTGCATATTGTGTATATAATTCTGCCTCAGATATGAGCCTTACACATTCTCCTGCAATGTTAGTAGCTACATGAGTTCATCTCAACTTTATTGTGACTACTTTGTAAAACTGAATTCATACCTCCAATAAATAGCTAGCAGTCTATGCGTCTATAAAACTGGAATTTCCAGATAGTGATTTATGTTGAGCATTAGCTGCAAATGCTAAAGTAAAATACTTGAGTGTTATTTTTTATAATATGAGAAAAAAAACACAACAAAAACCCAACACAAAACAAAACACACACAAATAAAAAAACAAACAAACAAAACAACACACATATACAAAAAAATATCAAAACCAAAACAAACCAAACAAAAAAGCTCAAGCCCTCTCCCAAAAAAAAGTCAGGACATACGTAATTTTCCTTTTCTCACTTTCTAAAATCTGGTTGACTTTCAGGAGTAGCTTCCAATGCAGAACAACGTTTGAGAAAAGCAGCCCATCTGTTTTAGCAAAAATGTTCTCCCTACATGAAAAAAACAAAACAAAACAAAACAAAAAAAAACAACAAGAAGTTGCAGGTGATAAAAAAAAAAACAAAACAACAAACACAAAACCACCAAAAAACCCAAACATAATCCACAATCAACTTTGTGAAAGACGGTATCTGCGTGAACATGAAAAAGGGAAAGACTCACCTTCTTTATCTCTACTGTATTTTTTGTCAGCAGAGCGCTGATGTCCAGGTTCATGATGTTCCTACCATTGCAAACTGCTGTTCTGAAAGAATGACTCAAAACTACTCCACAGAATGACAGCCCTAATCAGACCTAAATCCTAACTGCTTTTATTTTGAGATGCCCCAGAGAAGTCAGTCCTGTAGCATACTTGCAATGTTAGGAAAAAAAAAAAATTTAAAAAGGAAGAAAATACTATCAATTGATCATTTCTTTCCTTATTAAGCTATACACTGCAGTTCTTTGGACTGAAGTTCTCTTAAGCTCAAAAAAAGCACAACATAGGAAAAAAAATCTTTATGTTCTTACTCATGTACTGCAACATTGACTGTCAAACCCCTTATTTTAGAATATAAGGAAGGATTAGTTTCTTTGAATTTGTAGTCGTTAACTTAAGCTTAACTGCACTTAAGCTGCCTAGAAAAGAGATATTCCATTTGCAATGGATATAGTTCCTGAAACAGATAATAATCCGTCAGCATGGTAAAATCATTAAATAATTTAATTCAAGCTTCCTAAATCCTATTATCATATTGTAACTTATACGATACTGACCTTAGGCAAGGTCAACCATATTGACCTTGCAACCATATTGATAGCAACCCATTTATGCCATAATGCTTTGTGAAACCCTTGTACCTCTCACTCATACACTTACATATGTGTTCTATCCTTTCATGGTTCTTTTAGTGATGCAGTGGGGTTTTTTTAGTCTAAATGTTACTCCAAGATTAAAACTGTGAGTTACTACAATTTTAACTCTCTGATACTTAAATTACTTTTTAAATTTCATTATGTTTTGCACTGATCACTGACTCAAAGGTACTATTAATTCCAGAGGTGATATAGCAAGTTACAAGTGTATCTTTTTCACATTCAGCAAGAATAAATCTCATCACTTTACTGTTTTTCAAGACATCACCACTCCTAAAGACAAAATGATTTAGTGACTTTGCTAACCTATATTTTATCTAAAAATTTAGAACCATCAGAAATATTTAATGACTTGATTTAAAGTGCTGAAATGGGAGCACGCCAAAAGCATATTAAAAAGCTGTATTTTCCCCAAGAATTAACACCTGTCAAATTAATAGATTTTGAAGTGGAAGACCTCATGTCCATTTCAACTTGCAACTTTGCACGTAAACACTGTAAGAAGAATGTCTTCTTTCTAAAAAAAGCACGAAAGCACCATGTCCCTTTCTGACTGAAAAATTTGCCAGCAGTGAGACTTCACTATGGAAACTCTATAGTCTTTTTACTTCAAAAGCTGTTCCATATGAGTATTAACCCCTTTTCTTTGGAAACTCATGCTCATAATTTAGAGAGATGCAAAAGGTAATTCTGAAACTGATTAAGCTATTACAGCACAAAAAAAAAAAAACAACACAAACCAAACCCAAACCCCACAACCCAAACCCCAAACCCAAGCTTACAGTCTTTGCCATACCATTTCCAACCAAGAAGCCAAATGCTAACAGCACTTTTCCAGGTACATTATACAAAAATAGCTCTGTTGTGCAGCTAAGGTACATACCACACCTTCAGTATCATAACACAAATCACAATGCAAATGTTGTACCTAAGATACTTTGCCTCGTGAAACGTGATGCAAGTACCAACAAAATTATTTTTTATTTCCAAAAATCAAATTTTTTGAACAGGAATTCAAAATACATGCTTATAATACCACTCTCATTAGGATGGTATCTTCTCTAGGCAGCACAGCCACAACTGACCAGTTTTAGCCTACCCTTGGGGGAAAAAAAAACCCAGAAAAAAGAACCCCCCAAAACTACCACTGATTTATTTTTAAATATACAACTCTCTAGTCTAGTCTAGGTTATTTGCTATGACGATAAACCATATAAGATTCAAAGGTAATGTGTTTGTAAATATCTGAGGAATGTCAGCAATGTTTCTATTGAAGAACGTTTCAAGCAAATGTGAAAATGCATTAGAGGAAAGAAAAATAAAACTAGGTGAAAGATGCAGTGAAGGAAGAAATAAAATAGAAATAATTTTATTGTATAAATAAGTGTGTGTATATAAATATATATATGTTCATATAAATAAAACCTCCAGCTAGAACTAATGATTGTGTATAATGAAACTTTTAAGCTCAGAAATAATGACCCTAACTCACTAGACATGTCAATAAATAATTCCTTTATTTATTAAACTATTTATAAGCACATGAAATGTCTTCTGAGTGCATGTATGCATTCTTCAGAGCCTATATAACGATGCGTACATTTATGTCAGTTTATGCTATTGACAACGTATTCAATTGCATCAAGGTTCAATCACAACAAACTTAAGAGGTGGTAGCCTGAAAATAACAGAACTGAAAAAAAAAATTAAAAAAATAATCTTGCTAAGAACATTGGAGTCAGATATGTAAGCAGCAAAATAAAATATATCTTGTTACAAAATTTTAGTGATCACCAGTTTCACACATCTTGCTTTACTACTAAAGGGAAAAAAAACTTGAAGCATTAAATAATAAGGATGCTGGGGAGGGACTCTTCATTAGGGACTGCAGTGATAGGACAAGAGGTAAAGGTTAAAACTTAAACAGGGGAAGTTTAGATTGGATATAAGGAAGTTCTTTACTGTTAGGGTTGTGAGGCACTGGAATGGGGTGCCCAGGGAAGTTGTGAATGCTCCATCCCTGGCAGTGTTCAAGGTCAGGTTGGACAGCGCCTTGGGTGACATGGTTTAGTGTGAGGTGTCCCTGCCCATGGCAGGGGGTTGGAACGTGATGATCTTAAGGTCCCTTCCAACCCTAAGTATTCTATGATTCTATGAGTCTATAATAGCACTGCTGTAATCAAATGTTTATGAACTATAATGGCATGTTTCTCATAATCTAGCATAAGGTGATGGGGCAGCAATTAAAAGACCAACAGTGTAAGTATGAAAATAATTTTGGGACATTGACAATGACACCAAAAAAACTCATTCTGACATTAATACCAACTGCCCTGTATTTTCCTGAATGTGTGATTGAAAATAGTTTTCTTGTAGACAGCATTTTAGTTTTTGATGCAACTAAATTCCTTTGTTAGTTATTTGATACCTGTCCTGGTCATACTTCACTAGAATTATATTTTTTCTAAGTGCAGGAAATGAACTGTGGCATTATGAGCACACCCTAAATTGTTTGTGGCTGTTCTTGAAGCACCACAAGCTCTAGCATCCCATCTAATCTTGCTGCACATCAGGCTTTTTTAGGAAAGAGGTCACCAGCAGAGCAGTACATGACCTCTGGTACATATAAGAGCTATCATAACTCAAACACTCAAAGCCAGCTTTCTAAACCACTTTTCTATACCTTTCTATGCAACTGCTTATACTAAATAACAAAGCAAGATCACAGTTCCTGTGTTCCAGAGCCTGCTCACAGGATTAATACAAAATACATCAAACTTACTGTTAATTTTATTATTGTTCTGTGATAATTACTGTATTTATTTTCAAAGTTGGGTTGGGTTTCTTTCTTTGAAAACACGATTTTTGCCTAAAAAGTGACTATAATAAAGATTCTCTATTTATGTACCATTTTCTGTACTTTTGAAACATCCTTTCTTTTTCTCACAGGTCAGGGAAATTGAGATTTTCTACTTTCCTTTTAATTTTTACCAGCTATTTTATACTACTGGCAAAGGCAAAAAGTAGTTCAGCATCTTTTTGCATACTGAAGCTCTCATCCTATGCAAATGTGTCATAATTCAAAATTAAGTAATTATTTTTGCATAGGCAAAGCTAGCAGCATATGCAGGTTACATGTAATATGTATCTTATGATTAAAGAAATAAAGTATAGCTTTAATTAGGGAGGTAAGAAAAGCTATTTCAATGTTTCCTTAAATATGTATAGGGAAGTTCTTGCTCCACTGAGATGGGAAGATAAGAGAAAAAAAATACAAGAATAACTTGAAATTTCTATTTTTTCAGCTTTTATAATTTCAAAGAAATGCTAAATACCTAGTTGCAAGTTTAACTGTTGGATTCTCTTTCTGCTTTCTGTGTGTTGCTTTATTTCACTTATAAAGAAATAGGATTTATTTTTTTAGAAAAATATTCTCACCTTTTCAGAGCAAAAAGGCACAATATTAAAAAACAAACCAGAAAAATCCCTACCATAATCCTTCTGCTGGTTTTTTTTAATGTTTTTGTGACTTCACAATTTTTTAACGCTGATTGTAACAACAGGATTTCACAAACCATTTTAATTCCAACCTTTACATTGTACAACAGGGTTAATTCAATTAATTATGTGTCTATATTCATTCCCACCAGAAAAGAAAAATTACTGTCCTTGTACCTTCAGATAAGGGGAAATAGTTCTTTTGTCTTTGTCTAATTGGGCTTGAACAGAGAAGACACAGGCTTCATTTCCTGAAATAATATTATTTTAAGATTACAGGAAAATTTACGTAAGAAGGGACATCAGGCAGTTTCTAGTCGAAACCCCTGCTCCAAACAGGGCCAGCTGTGAGATCAGGCTTGGTTGCTCAGGGCTTTGTCCAGTTGGGTCTAGAATGCTTCAGAGAACAGAGCCAGCACAGTATCTTTGGGCAACCTGATGCAGCACCTGGCTGTCCTTCAGAGTGAAAATGTTTCTTATATCCAGTCTAAACCTGGTGTTTCTGTTTGTGCCCATTAACCTGAGTTCCCATCTCTGCATATCAGTCTGCCACAAAGTTTGCAGTGGCAGCTGTTCCAGCTGCTTGAAGCCAAAGTTTCATGGGCCTACCCTTGAAAGCTTCTCTTTCTAATACAATAATGTCAGACTCCAATGTGGGACTGCAAACAAGACAAAACCGGGATAACTCTCCTTACTCTATTTCTTACCATGATTTCCACTCAGTGAGGCTGTTTTCAGAAAATACAGTAAAGACATAGTTACACATAGTGGAGTTCAGTTTTGGATTAACACAACACAACATCTGTTGTCTACATGTAAGAATGATGCTTACATCTGCCGTTACCAAGATACCTAAGGCCCATTTCAGTTGCCCTCAGAGGCCTTGGGTAATATGGTTTAGAGCGAGGTGTCCCTGCCCGTGGCAGGGGGGTTGGAACTTGATGATCTTAAGGTCCTTTCCAACCCTAACTATTCTATGATTCTATGATTCTATACCCTTGAATATTCCTTCCTGGCCTCCACCTATCATTTCAGGAGGGAGGCTGCAGGTCATGTGTCATATTTATCTATTCCATGTGGATGTCTCATGTACACTGCCACATTTCAAATGATATAAGCAGCATATACTATCAACCTATGCTGTCAACCTTATTTTCCCTGGCTTCTTTGCAAGCTGAAATGATACAAAACCCAAACATCCAAACTACGCAGAAGTGCAAGCTGAGGTTGAGGTATTGCTTTGATAGTACAGGAAAAACTGAAAGAATTGTAAAGATAGTCAGCAGATGCCTTGATTAAATTCCTTTAAATGAATGTTCATTAATTATTCACTCAACTAAAAGTGCAACGATTCATTTGAACGATATAATGAAATTATTTTAATAAACTATTTTATGGCATTACTCGCATTACCTTTGGCTACAAGTATTCTGAAGCCTTTTAATGAATTCCTAGATGCCCTCCTAGATTACCTTAAACATTTCTCTGTGAAAAATTTTGTTCATTTGTCACTAAAAGGTAGTATTATATTATATTTCTGATAATTGTGGGGTCTTACAGACCTAAAAGAATCTCTACTGCTCAAAAACAAACCCATCATCTTCCTATGACAAATGCAGTTTGCCCTAAAGTACCTGCACAAATTAATACTGTGTAGGGAATACAACGAGCAACACTGTTGGGATACACGTATTTGAGGAAGTCTTCATTTCATAAACGAATGCTGCCATTTTCCTTTCTGATATTTCGCAAAATGCATGTTTATGGCAAACTGTCATTTGTGTTCAGATTTAGAACCTAGAAACTACAGCGATGGTGCCTTGGAAATGCTTAAAATAGATAAGATGGATTGACTGATTGCATATTCCTTTGAATTATTGTGGAAGCACCAGATCTATCTAAATCATGCCGTGAAAAAAGTGGAGTTAGAAGTTATGTAACTTCAAGTTGCTATAAATTGCTTCTCGTTGAAAGCTATATAAAACATTTTCATATCTGTCATGTTCCACCCCTTCTGCTTAAAAAAACAACTCAACCCCAAACTAAGCGAAAACATCCAGGAAAGGTATGAATCAAGCTAATGTTGTTAAGTTGGAGCAAAAGTTGCGCCAAATGAAGACTGCACATTCTTCCATTATTAAATACAAGAATTTGGACCATTTTTATGTCCAGAATTTATTTATTACAGTAAAGCATGTTTTATTATGTTGGCTGTAACAATGCATCTAATTCAGCAACAAAACAAGCTCAGACATACTTCTTTTCTCATGGACACAGTTACTTTCATCAAAGTTAATTCCTTGAATGGTCATATTTAGCTTCTTTCTGCTGCTGCTATTTCCTTGTGCCCTCAGAACATGCTATCTGACAAAGCAACCAGGAAAACACATTTTCTGCTTCTCCTCCCACAGCAGCATTCAGGATGACTGCAGAGCCACACCATCCTACATGTACACACTACAACATCTGTTCTAATCTTTGCAAGAAAACAGTCTCAAGCCTGTCTGACCACAAAGCAGGAGGAATGGAGTATTCACAGTAAGAGAACATGAAGGAGCCAGAAACTGCTTTATTTGTAGTGATGGGAACTGAAGAAATTAGCACAGTAGGCTGCAGAAGATAATACAGAGATAAAAGCTTTGAGTAACACCTGAAGTTTGCTTTTGGTAGTCCTGAGATTAACCACCATAGCCACTAGGACCTGTAAAACTAGTGACAGTCAGATGAATGTCATGTCCTTTACTACCCTGAAATATGCTATCTATATTTAGAAAGGAACTCCTTTTTCCTTTCATGGCTTTTTAAATATCTATGTACACACATACACACACTCATTTTACAACAGCTATTTCGATTTTTTTGACTGGCAGTAAATTTTGAAAGCCTTTGAAAGCCTTTAAAAGGCTTGTAACAGTTGCACTGGGACCATAGAGCAAAACTACTACCAAATGAGGTTTTGAAAAAGAACAGTCGAAAGAAAGCACTCAGCATTTTCAGGACAGAATACCCCTCTGAGAAAAAGCTTTTTCCTTACCAGCTCAGGTGCTTTCCTCATTAGAACACTTGGGCTGGCAAAGCAAAATAACAAGGGTTGTGGCAGCACTGCATTTGACGTGTTGGAAATGTGTATCACTCAGCACTGAGTACTATTCTATGATTATATCCTATTTTGTACTCTGAAAAACAACAGCCTCCTACAGCAACAATTATAAGACAGTTACCATTTATCCCAGAAAAGCTCATTGCTACTTAGAAAAATACTAAAAAGGAAAAACAACCGCTTGCTAGTAAAATTAGCTGAAATTAGGTCCTTTGAATATCTGTTCTTTAAATTGGGAAGGAAAGAAGGGGGGCTGTATTTTTTTTTTTTTTTTTTTTTTTTTGTTCAGCATGGTTTATTTTTAGACTGGCAAAGAGACAATGGTAAACAGAACTGAAGCTCTGTGGGCACCTTCTGAGGTTAAATTACCTTTCATGCCATTTGCACAGAAGACTGTTCTCAACCAGCTTGAGCAGATGGTTGGGACACCATTGTCCGTTTACTTGTATCCACAAAGATAAATGATGGCTCTTCAAAATCCTGCACAATAGGACCCTTGTGATGCTTCAGGCTGCCAAGAAAAAAGCAACAAAAAAAAACCCCAAAATCCAAATATAGGTAGCTGAAGAGGAGAAAAGAGTTTTCATTAATGAAATTTCATTTTAAATTACTAAAATCACCTCTTCAATAAATGTATATATCTGTGATCTGGAATCATTTTGCTAAAAGAAACTAGTATGTTCCAGAATACTTAACAAAGTAGGAGATGCAGGTAAAACAAATCCTACCTAGTAACTCTTAAGAGTCTGCCACCTCTACACAATCTGTACTACATGTAGCATTCGGTGGGCATGCTGCCAAATGACCAGTTCTGCCTACTGGGCCACAGAGATGGTCAGAGATTTCCAGGACCAAGCCAGATGAGACAAACTGCCAGGGCACAGCTATCCACGAACCCAGCTAAGTAATGACAGAGAAAATCAAAAAAGTGGGAAAACATGCTGTATGTTTCTTAGTCAGAACTTTATAAAGTTCTTTGAGAGCAGCTCTGGTCAAAAATCTGCAACGTGAGCATTTTGCCAACAGGCAACTTGCTAAAAAGTACTTTCATTGAAATAAGTTACTAGTAACAAAAATGAATTTAAAGGACTGGAGACAATGTGGACAGCTATGAAGAAAACCCAGAACTTTTCAGAGTGAAGTAAGCAGGTATTAGTCTTTGGACTTGCAACTAGTAATTGCATAACCTGTCATGCTTAAAAGTTCCCAAAAGAAAAAGAAAAGCGAGGTTGCTGAATATGGAGAGAATCACACAGACTCAGTAAAGGGACCCAGACACTGTGTTCAATACATACAGTAAAGTAAGACAGAATTGGGTTTAGAAAATAACAGTGAAATTAGGAAACTATGACTCACCAGCTACTCAATGTCCTAAAGCCAGCAGGTACCGCAAAACATTTAATTAACTTAAAGTTATGTATAAAGATGGATAGTTGTTTCTGCAACAAATGCTTGTTTAAAGAATGACACAACCAATAAATGCATATCCTCTATCTAATACCACATATTCCACAGCAACGGCAGGTAAACAGTGGATGTATTACCCCCTCTCTCATTTCAATGATCAATTGATATTTTTAAATCTCTTTTTGTTGTGCTGTTGGCATAGTCAACATGCCTTAGAACAAATGTACAATTTAGACATTAAAGATTCTTGTCAGGTTTTTAGCAATTGTTAACTCTCATTGAAGTAATGAAAAGAAGAAAAAGTCATGTTTTGATAAATGTCAACCAATGGCATCCAGCAACTCAAAGTAATATTCTTTGATAATGGAGGAGTAATTATAGCTCACATAAGAGGAAATAAGTGTGAAGTAATGTAAATACGAATGGGAACTCAATAAAAAAATACTGTTAAAAAATCAGGGAAACAGAACTATTTATGTTCATATAAGATTACAAGAGAAAGCCCAGATGGGAAGATTTTTCCTAATTCTCCTCTCTGTCTCAGAAAAATAAGGGAAGACCCAAAAGTACGCCTGTTCAAAATATCAGTGTCTCATGCTAACTTTCATGCTAATGCCATTTTCATTAAAAATAAGTAAATAACTGAATTCAAGGCCTTTCTTTCCAGAAGGGAGCATTCTCTCTGCTTAGTTCCTCACATTTTTCACAAAATTAAATGTAGGACCACTGTCCCTCCACTTGCTTGTCTCCACTCCACAATATCTTTACACAAAAAGAAGTGATACAGTCATCTGTGAGGAACATGATTAAAAAATGCCCCTGAGCTCAAAACCAAAACATTTTCACTGCAAACAGCAGAGTATACATTTTGGTTTTCCAGTAAACACAAAGGACCATTGAATGAGGCAGCTGCATTATGATCAGATACCCTGTTTCAATAATACCAGTGATAAAGAATGTGACATTTATAGGAAATATGGCAAAGAAGCATTACGCACAAATGTGTATTTGAAATGTGCTGTAAGCAACTTCCATGGAAATGAATTGCAGCATCCAAAAATGTTTTAGCTCTCTGCTCACCTCTTTCCAGTCATGAAACTGCCCAAAAGCATAATCAATAAAATGAATTGGAAACTGCTACTATTCAGCAAATCAAATGACATTTCACTTTGTTTTGTTCTCTTACCAGTACATAAGGAGCATCATGAAGAGTGGGCAGGTAAGAGCAATACACACACAGAGAAGCAAGTGCACATATGAAGAGATGGACAAACTAATTTCCAAGGAAGTGAGGATGAAAACCCAGGCACAGAAATGTTGGTAATTAAAACAACTGCTTATTCTTCCTTGGTAAAGCAGTAACAGTTCCCTCCACATATATCATTTCCTAGATCCTCCTGTAAACTAGGCCACAACTAGTGCATGGTAGAATTAGGCTGCCTTTTTCATTGTATAACTGGGCATTAATACACCTTCTGATGACAAAACAGGTTCCTTCCTGCAGTGTAAAAGGCTCCAGTGAGAAGATCAGAATTCCGTCTTCCCACCTCTCCATTATGCAGGAAGTTGAATTGATCATTGTGTCCAGAGAGGGAGTATACTGCACACTCTCAGGAATAAGACTCAATAAAAGCAAAGAGATGAAGAACAGCTTCAGTTTTAACAGTGTGGTGCAGCAGCTGATTCCAGAAGGAATTTCTCAGTACTTAACTCCTTTTCAACTGCACCTCATTTGCGAGTCCACATAAATATAGTAGAATACAGTGAGATTACTGAAATCCAACGTCTCTTCTAAGGAGCTGAAGATACAGCATATATTATTCCATAATCACAGAAGGGAGATAACAAAATGCAAAAGCTGTCTTTTTCTCACTATTATAAGTAACCAGCCTGGAACATGTTTTCAACAGACAGATATTCTGAATGAGGTGCATTTGAAGAATTTAGTGGAAAAATGCCAATCAGGAAATTGATTAAGTGACAATTTGGTGATGAAATTATTAAAACTTGCCTTTTAAATCTTGCAGAAAATGGTTTATTAAGTTTGTGGTTAAGATATCTACAGATTCAACCTCATTTTAACAAACGTGCACTAGGAAGAAAAGACTACTTGAAACTGCATATTCTGTAACTGTAGTTATTTTTTATTTCCTCAGTCTTTGTTTCACTAAATGTAACACTACCAGAATGTCAATCTCCACTGTAAAAGCAGAGAAAGAACAGATATCCATATTAATAATCTCATAAATCAACATAAGAAAGGATGAGCTCCATAATGACATGGACTGACACAAAGCATGCCATTAAGACCAAATAGAAACCTCTCCCTGAGCAACCAGTGCTGTGGCTGCTAATAACATTGGCTCCTGACTTGCTCAAGTAGCAGACCAAGAATTTACAGACTGCTTGACACATGATTTTACAGTGGTATAAGAAATGGAAGCTTTTAAGTATAATACACATTACTAAGGACAGAAACATTTGTGCCTTTAAGTAAAAATTAATACCATGACAACATTTCTTCCCTTGAACATGCACATCTTCCAGATACTTGGGAGAAATCGTGCCCAAAGACTACTTTTCCCCATACGAACCACAGGAATATCCAGAAGACAAGGTAGGAATTTGATTTGCTCTACTTCAGGCACTTTCCAAGTAGAACTGAAGCTGAGCCAGGGAGTTCCAAATCATCTGAATTGCTATGCAATGGCCATAGGAGAATAGCACCTCAGCTTTATGTTTCATAAAGACAGTAGCTGCTCCACTGATATAAAATCCTTCATTCCCAGCTCATGCTTCAATACTGATACCAAAATTGCTAGAAGGCAAAAATGGCCATATAGTTATCTGCCACATCTGGGTTTTCCTCTGAGGTCTCCCATCTCACTAATGATGAAGCTACTTGGCTTTGCATATGAGATTTAGCAAAGAAACAGCCTGTGGTGATACTGAAGTGGAAAACAAAGCAAATTAAATTGGTTGTTTTCCTATTTTACAACCAACTGCAATTACCATACTGGGTATATGGCATCCAAAGAAAACACTGAACCACACAAACAGGAACCATTTCATTAGCATGCACAGACTGAACCTTTCCACAGGTGAAATTTAAGGAGCCCTTAAAATACGCAATTCTACCTACTACCTTGAGTCCTCAATTGCTTCCAACTGTAATTCTAGTTTCCCTCTACATGAAATCCTGCAGTTAAATCTACTTTCAGGATGACTGCCCTGATTAATAACTCTATAATGTCTGTACTCTCTGTTGGATAAAGCATTTCTTTGTTCAAAAGTAATCCTTTTCCTCTGAACACTGGCAATTTCAGTGCTGAGGGAATGAATCATCACCGCTTGGTGCTGCCATTCATACCGCTGGGATGTGTAGTTATGTGAAGTCATTCTGAGCCGTAACTTCTTACCCTTCTCAGTCAACTGTTGATTATGTTCATTCCAGTGGATGGACTGATGCAAGTAAATGGAGTTACTACGCAAGTAATTCATAACTCACAGGTCATCCAACATGTCCATCAAAAAGACCAGAGCAACTTCACAGACACTGGATGAATTCTGAATACCACAATTTTTTTTTAAATTCTGACTGCTAATTTTGTGAAATCAGCAGTTTTTTATATTATATTTATATTATTAAATTTTAAATCTAGATTTAGATTATTAAATCCTTCTTGTAGACAAACTAACGCTTATGGTCTTAGACATTTCATAAACTTAGCACCTAAAATCTTTTTCATCTGACTTTGAATGGTATCTTAACAACTTAATACCAGCTCACACTGAAAATCTGATTAGCAGAGACAGGTGACAATAGCAATGAATTCTAGCGTGTGTGGGACCATTACTATGCTGTTAAAATACAAAAGGAAACTATTACCTCCTACAACTCTTGCTTTTGAATTTGAGGAAAAGCCCATGCAAAGATGTTTTATATGGAATCCAGCTTGATCACCTATCCATCAGCTACAGTGTGCACCTGGATCAAATGAATGAAAACTTTTCACTTCCCCAGTGTATGGCCTAAATCACTATTCCATTACCATTACAAATGAGTGTATTCTGAACCTTAAATATGCACAAACAGCATTCTTCTGAACAAGAAGATCCAGTAAACTTCTACCTACCAAAGAAAAGGCCTGGTATAGCTACATAATGTAAAATTTAAATACTGCCTCTTAAAAGAGCCTCGATTTGATTGTTAATTTTAAACTGTGCCACTACTCTTGAGAAAATAATGCATGTATTGCAGGATATTGTTCTGCATTTTGAGGAAGTTCTTCAGGAGTATTGAAAAGAGGCATTATAGAATTTACATTAGTACTACTCTGCACACTATAAAATACTAATGCAGGATTTTTTTGTGAACAAAAGGAACTGATTATAAGGAGTTACAAACTGAAGAGCATCAGCCTGTCCTTTCCTTGGATGTTGATGACAAACAGCTGTTGGTAATACTGGTATTAAAACTCTATGAAGGATAGACTTTTGGACTCTACTTTCACTATTTAATATCATGCTGCCCTAATAACAGGAAAAAATAGTACCCAGATGTTTACATGGAAGTTTTAAATTGAGTTACTTTGCAACAGTAAATAAGAATGCCTATTCCCTATTTAATACCTGACAAAAACAGCGTACAGAGCCATTGTATGTCATCCAGGATGACAATTTATGACTAACTATGAAAGAGTATCCTCATGTAAAAACAGGATTCTTCACATTTTTATGCTGTCTATGTCTGCTAGATCATGATGCTACCTATATGCTTTATATTGCACAAATACTGTCAATTAAATTATAATTGTATTTTTCATTGCTATTCCCTCTACATGCATGCTATGCCTCAAGTCATTATCACACTCATTAAAACACAGCAGTACTGTATCCCATGTCAGCATTTAAATGAAGTATGAGGATATATAACAATACAATTAACAGAAGTATTCCCAATGAATGGGCCTTGAAAAACAAAGAGAAGCCTTGACGGGAATGATTCTGCACTTGAGGCCTATACACAGCAATCACTAGGGCTTTTCATGGTTCTTTTTTAAGGAGAATTGACAAGCCTGATGGAAGAGGAAAGAGAGAGAAACTACAATTTTGAAGCTTCATTTTTATTCAAGACATAGCACAAGGACATCCAGAGGCAGCCCAGGAAACACAAGATACAGTCAGAAATGAAGCCAGATTTAGTAGCTGAATTTATTCTTTCTGAGGTCCTGAGCAGCATCTGACACAAGAGCCTCTCTCCTGACTCATGTCTTTCAGGACATTGCAAACAAAAATAGCATGTTCCTCTGAACAAGAGAGACCGAAAAGACAAAACAGTAAGTCTGTATGTATCTTATATCAAACCTTGTGTAATTTCTGCTCATGCAGCAAATAACTGCTTATTTATTTACCCTGGACAAGACGAAAGGTCACTCATTATGTGCATAATAAGGTAATCTCAATTGTAGTTACACTACAGAAAAAAAAACCTTCATTTGAAGGTTAACTAGATTGAAAATAACCCAGTTCTCATCAGGGTGTTGCATTTATTCCAATTAAGTCAATCAACTTAACAAGGATTTAATTAAAAACAAGTTAGCAAGTCAGAAGAGGTATTTGAAATGTAATTAATAAATATTTTAAATAAGCAAGATGTGGCTAAATCAAATATATGATTATAAATGCACTTGCCTATTATTTCTTTGCAGGAATTTACTGCTGGTCAGAAACAAAAAGCACTCCACCCCAGGAATGCTGGCACAAAGCTCATCCTTGCAAAGACAAATGAACACAGTGCCCAGGAGGTGTAATACTGAGCGTTCAAAGAATGAGGTAGAGAAATGAGTATCTATTTCCATACATTTGACCAGAGGGAGAACCCAAGGTTTGCCCCCACTTTCTTGCTCTATTTCACCCGTTGCTGCTGCAGTACAAAATAGCTGTACAAGGCAGTTAAAAAGAAACAAAGTGCCTTTTCACTGAACTGACATGTTTTGTTAGTTGTGTAGTTTCCTTCCTCTGTGCACACTCTTCAAGCTGGCACAGTGGGGAGCAAAACACTAACGAACAAAACCAGATAACTGTCAGTATGAAGAGGCTAGTGGTCATGATAGCCATGCAATCTCCCTAAAAGCATCAGTTCCTTACATCAGTCATGTTCCCATTCTGTGCCTTTTCATTGCCTTTTGCACAGTTACGCATCTCCTTCCTGGCTTTGGAGTCTAACAATGCTTAAGCTCTGCCACCCAAAGCATCCTTCAGTGTTTCCCAGGGATCTCTATCCTATGTAATATCATGATATTCAATTATACCTCAAAAAAAAAAAAAAGGGGGGGGGGGAGAAAAAGGCACCCTCTGCCCCCAAAACCCCCAACAACCCACAAGCAAGATTCCTGTTCTCCTCAAGCCATCATTGAAAATACTGTATTCTGCTGTCATCAGCAAATACCAATTTTATTGTAAAGGAATAGATATAAACATATTTCAAGTAAACTTACTTTTAGTTAGGGGCATCTATATACTCAAATGAAAGGTTTTATCTACCTCCACTGTTTACAACTGACTGAGCACATTTTCTGTCACGAATCTGACATATTGAAAACAGAAGCACAAAGATAAAGACAAGAATGTTCAGAAGTGTCAGCCCCTTTTGGACAACCAAATTTGAGAAGCCTATGCCTGATCTTTCATATTACTTCAGATTACTCTTCTCACAAAATTATGTTTTATTACACTTACAATCTTCAGACTACAGTTCCTCTTAAACTGGCCTCAGCTACAACTATAATTGCTCCAAACTTCAGTAAATCAATCTGTAGTTATGTGAAACCCTCAGAAAATAATGGAGTGAGGAGATTTGATTGAGAATTTTTGTATCTGCATGATTTTCCCAGCATCACTGAATAATTTTCGGGCAAAGATATAGCTGAGAGAGGTGCTAAATTAATTCTATATGCTTCAACTATATGCCCATTATTCCTAACTTGCAAGTACTTGACTATGTGTTTCACAGCTACTTCTCAGAAAGGAAAGGTTATTGACTTGAATAATGAGTCAAAGGCTAGAGAAAGACATGGAGGAGGCACTCTGTAGTCCTGTTCTTACCAGCTTTTAGCTTCTTTTTTTATTTTACCACTTTATTGCTTCTCCAGCTTGTGCACTCACACCCCACCGCTGTAACTCTGCCCAGCTCCTTCCATTTTTTCACCAACTTCTCTCAAGGTTTAGTGAAAGAAATTAATCAATTTCTTCAGAAAACAGTGGATGGGAAGTGTTGAGAGCTTTAAAATTTTCAAATTACTCATTTCAAGTAGATGATCTGAAGCAAAGAGAGAGCAAGAACAGGATCCTTTTGATACTGCTATTGCACAATCCCAGTGACAACCTGTGGCACACAAGACCTCCCTACAGCTAATACCACCAAACTGTTTCTTATCCCTTTTCATCCAAATTATTGTCATAATCAGCAATATAATCATCAACTACAACTTATGCTTTAAGCCTTCATACTTCAGCTTTACTGAAGATACTCCAGTGGAAGTATCTTGAAAAAGACTAAATGTATGTATTAAAAAAAACCCAAACACCCAAGCTACGTATGGTGATCCTCTAGACTGAAAAATATAAAAAGTGACTCTTGGTACCAGTTTGCACCCGAACCATTATACTGTGCAGTGAACTTTTCAAGGACTTAGGCAGCATACTTACAGGAAAGTACATCTTAGTACCAATTGCTGCATTGTAACAGTGGTTCCCAAAAGAAAATATTTTCTGTTTTGTGAACTGGATATATTTTGTCAGGTTTATCCATAAGTCCATGTGCCTAAGAAATTCAGGAGTTTATCAGAGACAAGTAAGAAAACAACCGTATATGCTCCTTGCCAAAATTACTGTCGAATAAAGTACAAGACTTCTTCACATCCACTTGGCTACCTTGGGTTCTCTAGTCCTCCTTCTGCCCCATCCCCACAGAACAAAACAAAACAAATGGAGGATCCAATACCATTGCATTATACAGACAGAATTCTCCTATTCCTGAGAAGAAAAACAGAATACTGAATGCCTTCTGCTACCTCCCCAAACTTCAATCATCTGGATACAGCTGGTATTTTTGTTTGATTTCTTCTGTGCCTCATAGCAGAAAGCAACATGTTGCCATGGATAAGACATAAAGCAATCAAAGATGTCTGGATGCAGTACAGAATGTGATTATTTTTCCTAATACCTCTTCGGTTCAGTTTATTGCTGCCCATCGTATTTTGCTTTATGAAGAAAACTGGAAAAAAACCCAGCCTCATTCTTTAGCTGAGATAGTATATGCCAATTTCTGAACCAGTTTCTCTCTCATCTCAGATAATTCTCAAACCCACAGTGCAACACAGAGTAGTTCTAATACAAGTATTTGCACAGTGAACAATGCAGTATTTTTAATTGAGTTACCTATGACAGGCACCAAATTTCTACAAGAATATTATCTGAGATTTAAGCTGCCTTTTTCATCTTCGCTCAGATCCTATTGCAGATGTCATCCCTTCTCCTATTCTGAGTCAACTTAGCAAAGAAATGGTAAATACAAGCAGCAGGAAGGGAATGTGTATTTTGGCAAATTGAACCCATTTATTTTCAGTCTTCCCCTTACTCCCAACTGTAAAATATAGTTAAAACAGATGATAGAAAAGAATCTCTCATTTAGAGGTAATATTGCCTCTCATTTAGAGGTAATTAAAGATAACCCTAGTATAATGTTATTGAAAGTCCTAAACATCCACATCCCCAATATCCATGGAAGCTTCATGAAGTGCAGTGTATTTTTAGCTGACCTAATATGCTGATCATTCTGCTGAAGAAAAATACTGGAGTTTGTTTTAAGGATATTCTTATGGCTTTCCCCTAAATCTGCAGGTCATCAGTCTCTGTGCAAAAAAAAAGGCACTAATACCAGGTCAAACTGTTTCAGTAAAATATAGAGTTTTAGTATAGGGTGGAAATCCTGTCTTAGGAGCCCTTTACAAATTAGTCAAACCACAACTTAAGAAGAGGCATTTTTCTGCAAAAGGATGAGAAACAAAATCATAGAAGGGATATTACGACATCTGGCTGACTCTTCTGTTCCGATGAAGGATACATATATAGATCATCTCGGAAAATGTTTGTTTTTTTTCTAATCTGATGTTTAAAATCTTCAGTGAGGAAGAATACAAATTTAGCCTGTCCTCTTTCTGGGAACACCTTGCACAGTGACAGATGTTAACTTCACTCCCCACTTAAATACTAATTAAAAATTGAATTTAAAATTTTAAAAATTCCCCATAGATATATTTCTGTATCTCTAACATGTCTGCTACCCAAACGCTTTCTTCAACCACTGCTTTTATGTGCAGTGTACACAGCTAGATGCAGCAGTACATCAGATCTGAGTGACATTTATTTAGTTGTGTAGACCAATTACCTCCCAACATTTCACAGAAGAGTAACACTGGCCTTTTCTATAACTGCACCACATTGCCAGCTTTCCATTCAGCTTGAGGTCCAAACAAACAGACCCTGTTATTCCAGCTGCATAGCTAGTCATTCTCCATGATGAATTTGTGATTCCCATGTTTTCTGAGAGCAGGGCTTCACTCTTGCATTAAATATGGATCAAATTTAATCTTGTTGCCATTACAACAGACATATCAACTTCTTCACCAAGAAACACACTACCTCCCAACTACCTCATCGATGGTTTGTGGTGCCTCTAAGAAAGGGTGCCCTCTGTGCTCCCCACAGATGCCTATGGTGCATTGAAGTCTCTGTGCCTGAAAGACTGCAGAAGTATTCCTTTTTAACTACCATATCAAATAAACCATCTTAGCTGACCAAATGCAGTACTGGTCCATATCTATCTAACTATTGAAACTAATGAAACATGAACAAAAACACTACATCACTTAAAAGGGAGATAGTAAGAGCTGCACACTGAATGAGAAGATCATGTCTTCTAAGCAAAATTTCCAGGGTTTCCCCAGAAGTGGGAATATTCACAAAGGGCTGTACAGGCACTAGATTTTTGGACCCAAAGCATCACTAGATACAAAGGCTAACAAAAATTTACAAATACTTCTAGTTTCACGTGAAAGTGTGAATAAAAAAAGCCCGAATCACCAAAATAATCTGAAATAAAACTGCTACTCAACAGGAAAGGAAAACATATTCATCAATCTTTCCTCACTACTTCTCACTTTCAATTAGACTCAAAATGCGAAGGATGCCACTGACAAGTACACCATAACTATCTATTATATCTGACACTGAGCTCATTTACTGTATGTTAAAGAGAACTGTTCTGGCACTTGTATACAGTGGTGTCAACCTTAATTGTTAAGATGTGCTGAACAGCTCTCTAAACATAGCAACAATTTACATTTTAAAAACAAATCAAAAACACAAACAGGTGGAAGCACTCCATTGTGCCATATGCAACCCTTGTTTCTACAGCTGCAAGCCAGGACAAGTGCACATCCACTAAAATATCATCTTGGGAGTAAAAGGAAGGAAGTGCTAAATCCTCACAGTCCAGAAAAAAGCAATACCACAGGCTTTATTCCAAAATAGTGAAACAACATGCTTGGAAATTAAAGGATTTTATTCACTAAAAAATGGCATGTACAAGTAAGCCGCGGCTACTACATGATGTCCTCATAGACAAACTAGGGAAACACAGTCTAGGGCAAACCACACCAAAATAGGCTTACAGATACGGATAATAACATCTCAACACTGGCAAATGCAAGGATTACTTGGGTGAAGTTCACAAGAGCTGATGTTCAGTATGGTGCTATGTATTATTTTTACCAGTGATGGAACAGGTGCTATGTTTTATTAAATTCAGAGATCACACTAAGCTGGGAGGGATTACAAGCATTTTGAAGACCGTGACTATAATTCAAAAGGCACTCAAGAAAATAAAGGAACTGTCCAAAAGCTGCAGCTCTCTCACAGATGTGTACAACAAGCTGCAGTAATACAGGAGTGTTCATATACACAAATTCAGGGCAGAAAAGGTTTGACTGTCGGAGATCCCACAAAATGGAACTTAATGGCTACAATTTATTACAAATGTGTACCAGCCATGGTCATACCCTTAAATAACAAAAATCCAATCAGTCATTTCACTGGGGTGTATGATCAGTTTTCTGTGCATATGACATGAACTAATTTTCTGTTCTGAGATCTTGAGAAACACTAGCAGTCTCTCCCTGGAAACTGCAGTGGGAAATCCCGTAAGGCAGCAGCTGTGGTGACCTTGGTCAGACAGTAAAGAAAGCTGCCTGGATTCGATCAAAGGTTTCAGTTGATCAAACTTGATTTGCCTGTGGATGAGGTAATTCTTGCAACTGTTGGCAAGATTCCTGTTAAACACACCTAAATGGTAAAACTGGGGAAGATATATCTGGAAAAGCATAAACAACTAACTTGCCCACTCTCTTGAACTGGGTAAGTCACCCTACAGAAATGCTGTAGGTTCTACCTTTGATGTAAAAAATGTCTGCGCTAAAAAAATAAAGAGAAAGGGTGATACCTTCGCTCTTAAAAAAAACAACACACAAAACAAACAAACAAACAAACAAACAAAACAAAACAAAAACCCCCCACAAAGTGGGAAAAAAGGAAGGCTCTAGGTGGATTGACCAATATCACTCTATCCTTTTATCCTTTCTAAAAAAACTGAAACCCTATAGGGATTGCAAAGAAATGTGGCTACAGAGGAGAGAACAGCAAGAGTGGAAATGAACAGATGGGAGATAAATGGGATATGGCAGACTGGCTGACAGAGCAAAGCAGCAGAGTGAGCCAGAACAACTGGCAGAGAAGGCAGCTAGTGGGAGCAGTCGGCAATGGGCCCAGCTGGCAAGGAATGGCTGGAGGTGAGTAGTATAAACATCAAGGTCAAAAGCTTTGCTCCAGTGAGGTGTCCCAATGCAACCAATAAACAGCAATACAGCGGGCTAAATAAAAGAGCCTCGAATGTGTTTCAGCACCAAGGTAAGCCTTGTCCCTAGACAGACTCTTCTTACTGGGGTTTGTTCACACTGATTTTTCCCACAGACTCTGGTAGCTACAGTTCAAGCATGGGGATCATCAGCTGTAATACCTGTTTGATCATGCTGCACTGCAGTCAAGCCCATGGTACACATGGAACATATGGTTGGTTTGTGCATGAATGCTGCACCTCAGATGCCCAGAATGATCCATTCAGGCAGGGAACAATGTGCAAAAGCAGGTGATCTCTCTTATGCTGGACTTTTGAGGCTAGGCACATGGAATGAAAAGGAGGTTTATCCTGTGCCAGGATAAATCAGACATGCTCTGTAGCAGTATCTTGAAAGTCTGGAAAACTGCTAGATGCCTTTGAGAATGGAACACTTTCCCAGCAGTCTTGTTGACATTTCACAGTCAAAGAAAACGAGCACTAAAGTATGATGTAATTCAAATGTGACTCAAGACTGAATGCCTGAATGTTTGTGATGGTTCTGGTGCAAGCTCAGACTGCAACAGGTCTGTAGTTTTGAGTTCTGCAATGCAGTCTTATTCATTGTTATAACATAATACAGTCTCTGTGAATGTGATCGTATCCAGCTCACATAAACTGAATTTAACCATACAGCTGAACGAACACTTTTATACTGCCATTACATCACAGTTTATTGGCAATTCCTATTGGCATGTTAAGTGTCATGACTAATATCTGCCTCAAAATATTTGTTTTCTCTGATGCTTCTCCAAAGGGAGAATTCTGCATGTAGAGTATCATTTGCTTTGGCAAGTAATGGCATTGGGAATTTCTCGTTTTAATTTACTGCTCTTTTGAACACAGGTTCTCCTTCTGCTTGGAGAAAAAAAGTGATGAGGCTTACATTGCTCACTTGAAGCACAAAGTAAACTTCATGAAGAAAAAAAAAATAACATATATAAAAGTTTTTCTCCTTCATGGACAAGGCTTTGTTTGTTCTGTTTGTTTAATTGGAGGGGAATGGGGACAAGAAGAAGGGAAAAGAAGAAAGTATAGGTTCACTCTGTAGAAAAAGTTCACAAATTAAAAAGAGCTTCAGACACTTGATTAGCAGAAAGCAGAATTAAGCAGGAAGCTATACTTCCAGATGTCACAGCTAGAAGCACCTGGCTGGCATCTCTAAATCTTCTAATTACTATCTGGAAAAATGATAGCACAAGGACATCCTTGATGTATTCTTGAAAGCTGTTAGCAGAGATTTTTATGCCATCTGTACATCAATAGCAGGAAGTTTTGTTTGTTGTTTTAAGAGAATGGAACAGCATAGACTGTCCAAGACTTTAAATCTATTTTTACGGAATTAAGAAAAAGAGGATAGTAGGTACAAGACCCCTAAAATAAGAAATTTGGGTTTAAATAGAAGCATATCATCTGCATCACATTTAGACCTGCAGGGATAGACTTAAATGCGTAATTCACAGAATCATAAAATGGTTTGGGTTGGAAAGGACCTTAAGATCATCTAGTACCCCTGCCATGTGAATGGTATCTAATTGCCTGGTAAAACTATCCCTACATAAACCCCAATGTTTTTTATTAAGGAAAAAGCACTCCAAATCCAAGCCTCCCAACATGGCTACTTTTTCCAAATTAGTCCATGACTTGGGTTTACCTTTTTGTATGTTGTGACATGTAAGTTGTTTCCCACAAAATAAAATCTTAAAAAATAAGTCCTTCCTTCCAGAAACTGAGCATACATGTATGAGTGGGCAGTTCTCACCACTGAAGAGGGTAGGTTTCTCAGAACAGAACCTGTAGAAGTTCCTTGAAATAAGTGAAGGAGAGAATCACAATTTGAGAATGCTCAAAGCAAAAGGAGGCCTAGGCTTCTGTTTCTGTAGCTATCTGCAGATGCATCTTCTGGCTTAAGGGGATAAACTTAACTTTATATGCATATATGGCATGTAACTAAGTTATAAACAATTGGAAAAAAAACAAACCAGTATTTCCCCTACAAGTATAATAAGAAACTGCGCTAAAAGTCTGTTTTTGATGCATCAGTCATAAACATTTTCTCTGGAATTAATACTTGAAGAGTCAGAAAGAGGCAAAAGCCTTCTGAAATGAGATGAAGTACAGAACTCACATACGTGGATCCCTTCCTGAAGTGTAAACTTTCTGATAGGTTTTCTTGCGTACTTCAATACTTGAGTATACATGCTTGAATGTTATGGCTATTTACATTTGTTTGCTTCTTGTTTTCCTTATTATTATTATACAAGTATGGAAGTAAATAATCATTGAATAGGAAAATAATAAACCGACTTCTGCTTAAAGTTTGCTAACTACAAGGGAACTGCACAGTGATGTTTGTAATTTTTTGTCCTTCTTTTAATGGAAGAAAATATGGATCCAAAAGATTTAAAACATTCAATGAAAACTAAAGGATTTCATTGAATGTAGATACAAAATCAACTATTTCTAGGAAAGTTCAAAAGCACTGAAGAAAACAACAAAGACTTTGTTGTTTTGACTTAGTACTACTGCAAGGTTGAGTCAAGAACATTTAAGGTAAATGCTGTATTTTTATCTGTTTCACAGGGGGTACCAATACCCATAATCATTAATACCAGGGCAACAGAAAAAACAGAAAAGGCCTGATTTCCACTAACCCTCAAAATATGTGTTACTAATTTATTAATTCTGATTCCTATGACAAATACATGGAATAAATTATCAAATTTGTAGTGACAGGACAAGAGGTAATGGGTTCAAACTGAGACAGGAAAAGTTCAGGTTAGATACAAGGAAGAAGTTCTTTATTGTGAGGGTTGTGAGGCACTGGAACAGGTTGCGCAAAGAAGTCATAAATGCTCCATCCTTGGCGGTGTTCAAGGCCATGTTGGACAGAGCCTTGGGAGACATGGTCTAGAGTGAAGCGTCCCTGCCCATGGCAGGGGGATAGGAACCAGATGATCTTAAGGTCCTTTCCAACCCTAACTATTCCATGATCCTATGAAATTTCTCTCAGTTTTACTGATACTCTGTTCACTAAGATGAAACAGGCTAGCCATCACTAAAAAATACATTTGATAAAGCCACAGAAACAGAAAAAAAGGAGGCAACAATTGAACCAAATGCAAAAGCACATGCCATTGTGTCCTTTTCTTCCATGATGACACACTCAGGTGGATGTGACACTAAAATAATCCAACTTTTTAAAGTATTTCATTTTTCTATTGTCAAGGACAACACAAAATGTCATCCTAAGTTCAGATAATGTCACAGTAAGTTTACCTTTGATTTTACCTGTCTACTGTCATATAAACAATAGGCTTTAAAAGATGATTTCAGAGTGAATGCACTCCCACTAAAAGGAATAGGATGGAAAGGAAGAATGGAACAGAATGCTTGGGTGATGGTCCTGCACTGGAGACTGGTTATTGAACACTAACGAAAATAGATGAATCATAAATGCTTTTCCCACTGCTGACCATAACGTTAATTTGCAGGAGTAATCTCAGGCACTTCAACACTAGAACTGAAACCTAACAACAAACTGAATTGGTAAAGCATCTTTCACATTTGAAGCTTTTAATTACAAGTACTTGTTCAGTCTTGTTAATTATATTCCGCCCTCTCCTTCAAAAGACAGGAAAAGAGGGAAAAAAGGAAAAGAAAAAAGGCGGCAGGGACCAGAAGCAGAAGCAGAACCACAGTGTTCCAAATTCTTATGCTGACACATTTTTTCACAATTCATTTTTAATCAGTAAGATCTGCACATTCCTTCTGAGCTTCCAGCCATATGTAAAGCAAACTATTGGGGTCAGCAAAAGAAACTTAGGATACAATTTTTCAAAACCATCATGGTCATATGCTTAGCTATATGTGTTAATAGCCTCAGAGGCGATGGAAAATTACTTTGCAATAAAATCTTCTAGATAACACCATGAGTAACTACATTAATTTAAAACTACTGTTCCAGTCCCTGCTGACTGTACCTGCTGGAGTACAGAGGATTCCATGGACCTCAAGGTCCTGTTTCCCCTTCGAAGTAGCCTCATCTCTAAGCATCTGAAAAAAACTGTAAAGAGGCTGCATAGAAGCACTGAAGTCAACACTGCAGTTGAAAGCTGCCCCTCAAAACTTCAAAGGCAAAACCCTCTAACTTGCCATACCACAGAGAGGACAAACTACCAATCCATAATTGGATGCTTCCTACAAGGCCGTGATCAAAATACAGCAGCATTCAAGACTTTTTCCACAGAGAAGCACGTATTTAATGTCATCTCACAGCCACCAATCCACTAGGGAAAAAAACTCATTTACGAATGCATTAATACTAAAACAAGAATTACATCTGCAGCATCTGTGACAGTTGTAACTTTACTCATATTGAAGCAGGTACCAGCAAGAAGGTACTGCAAAAGTCCAGGCAAATCAAATGTCATTACCTTATTCACAGAAACTCTTACTGACAGTTCAGCTACAATCATCATGTTTAAGTAAACCTACCTACAAAACCCCTCACAGTTTGATCATTGCAAACTTACTGTTAATGAGTAACTCACAAATTCTGCATTTATGCCAATGGACTGAAAAGTATCTCAGGTCTTCTGATGAGATTATAATATCCACACTCCTAATGAACATAAGGATTGTTCCAATGGCAACTGTAATTCAGGTCTGTATTTTCTCTAAGCAAATACCAAGAAATGTAGAATTCATCAATATAAATATGGTGAAGTGGTTCTGCAAAGGTACATCAGGCTTCTGGGGAAGTCTTTTCCCCCCACAGGTCCTCGCCATTGCAAGCTTCCATTCTTCTGCATTATTGACCCCCTCTCTTCTGTGTGTGTCAGTGGCAGAGACTTTGGCTGTGTGGCTGTGAATTCTGAGTCCACCGCAGATTGCACTTTGAACCAGCTATCTACTCCTCAATCTCCTCACTACCTCCTGCAGCTCAGCACATTCTGCAGGAGGTCCTCCACCTGGGCACACCTTTTGCAGGCAGGTTTGCTGCCCATCCTGCAGTTCTGTGCTGCAGCTTCTCTCTTCAGAAGTTCCATCTGGATGGAGGCATCAGCCACTGATGGTGTAGATTGTGCAGACCGCACTGCTGGAGCTGCAGCCTTTGCTCTCAGATGAGTGCTCACCATTCTGCCCTGAGGGTCAGGTAGGATGAATGCCCTTGACCTGTGCAGATGACCACAAAATGGTGCCTGGTTGATGGATTATGTGGACTTCAAGCTTTTCCACTCAGCCTTGGAACAGTATATATCCTGAAACACCTGGACCTCACAATTAAATACACTTCAGTGATTAAGATGTTTCAAGCACTGGATTATGGAAACACTTAATAAATGGAGCTGATTAGCAAATTGTTAAAAAAGCTTGTATTCAGGCACATCTCTGGAACAGCAGTGACAAAATGGGGAAAGAAAATTACACTGCACTTTAATGACATTTTAAGACAATCTAATATGAAAATGGTTCAGCTGAGGCTGCACTGACCCTGGCAGTATAACCATTATAGACTTTGATATGCTATTCACAACTCACCCATTACCATTTACAACAACATAAACTCTCAGGAAATTATTCCTTTTAATTAAATTGAGGTTAGTATTATTTTAGTTAGAGACATAAAACTGTAATATTTCAGAAATTTTTCTGTCCTAGCTCAGATTTCATTCAAAGCAATGTATGCTTTCAGTTTGGGGTTTTTTGGTGGTTTGGTTTTGGGGTTTTTTTGGGGGGGAGGGGGGGCTCTTTTTATTTTTTGCAAGATACAGATACAGTTTATTAAAAATGAAGGCTTTGTGTACCAAGTCACAAAACCACAAAAGATCACACACAAAAAGAAAATAGGTCATACTGCTGACTGCCGGAAAAAGATAAAGTACCTGCATAATAGTCTGTCAACACGAAGACATAATTCAACTTTGCCACAGAGCATTTACTAAACCAAAGAACAGCAAGCTCATGCTCATCATGCTAAAGGAGGCGCATTGTTAAACCTGTGACACCAACATTTCACTACACCAAATCTGCAGAACCCTGTTCTCATTTATATATAGGGCTTTCCTTGCACGTGACCACAGTCAGTGCGTATACGTACTGAATTTCTTTACTGCTAGAAAGAAATGTGAATGTATATTAATGCAAATGAGACTCCATCCCACAAATAAAAACTCGTCTGCTTTCATGTTAGGACTACCCTGAATAAATTAGAGTTAGTATCACATGAACATGCTGAATTTTGTTATAAAAACTTTTACCACTGGGGGCGTGGGAGTGCCTGTGTTACATTTTGCTTTTAATAGTGCTTAAGGAAAAAGCTGAGATACTTAATACCTTCTTTGCCTCAGTCTTTAGTGGTAAGCCCAGTTCTCAGGGTACCCAGCACCCTGAGCTCGAAGACAGGGAGCTGAATAAAGCCCCCACAACACAGGGAGAAATGATCGGTGATGTGCTACAACACTTAGACACACACAGCTCTATGGTGCCAGATGGGATCCACCCAAGGGTACTGAGGGAGCTTGCAGAAGGGCTCACCAAGCCACCTTCAAGTCATTTCTCAGCTGTCCTGGCTAACCAGGGTGGTTCCCATTGACTCGAAGTGAGCAAATGTGACTCCCATCTACAAGAAGGGCTGGAAGGAGGATCTGGGGAACTATAGGTCTGTCAGTCTGACCTCAGTTCTGGGGAAGGTTATGGAGCAGAATGTCTTGAGTGCCATTATGAGGCACATAGAGAGCAACCAGGTGATCAGGCCCATTTAGCATGAGTTTATGAAAGGCAGGTCGCGCTTGACTAATCTGATCTCCTTCTACAACAAGGTGAACCCCTTACTGGACGAGAGAAGGGCTGTGGTAGACAACACCAAGTTGGGTGGGAGCGTTGATCTGCCTAAGGGTAGGAAGGATCAGCTCTACAGAGAGCTCTGGACAGGCTGGATCGATGGGCAAAGGCCAATTGCATGAGGCTCAACAAGGTACAGTGCCAGGTCCTGCACTTGGGTCATAAAAACCCTATGCAACACTACAGGCTTGGGGAAGAGTGGCTGGAGATCTGCCTGGCAGAAAGGAACCTGGGGGTCTTGGTCATCAGCCAGCTGAATATGAGCCAACAGTGTGCCCAGGCGGCTAAGAAACAGTGTGACCATCAGGACTAAGAGATTATCCATTCCCCTGTACTTGGCAGTAGTGAGGCTGCACCTTGAATACTGTGTTCAGCTTTGGGGCCCTCACTGCAAGAGATATTGAGGTGCTAGAGTGTGTCAAAGAAGGGCAGCAAAGCTGGTGAAGAATCAAGACCACAAGTCTTATGAGACATAACTGGGGGCACTGAGGTTGTTTAGCCCGGAGAACAGAAGGCTCGGGGGTAACCTTATCCCTCACTACAAGCACAGGAACAGGCTGCCCAGGGAAGTTGTTGAGTCACCATCCCTGGAGGTATTTAAAAGTTGTGCAGATGTGGTGCTTAGGAGCATGGTTTAGTTGTGGATTTGGCAGTGCTGGGTTAACGGTTGGACCTGATAACCTTAAGGTCTTTTTTAACTTAAACACTTCTATGATTCTATTCTAAGAACATGGGTAATTACTTTTTTCAGATGACTCAGAATAGGTATAGCAGCACAGGGACCAGCTGTGCACGCTTTCACACTCTGGCATTTATAAAGCAAAGGAATACAAAAGAACAGATTGTTTTGAGTAAACTAGCTAAACATCTCCATCAGAATAGCTCCCATATTTTACTCCAAAATTAATAATTGCCTGATTGTGGCAAGAGATATCCAGAAAATTCTTTAAAAAGTAGAACTAGCATAAAGGAATGATGATGATTCTGGTTTGTCATGCACTCAGTGTGGATGGTTTTATCACATTAGAATGGATCTTACATACCATTTGCTTCAGTTTCTAGTACCTTATAAAACAATCTCTGAAAAATCACTTAGTGAAATTACTCCTTCTGAAAGAGGTACTACTTGCCCCGTGAATGCAACTATACCAAAAATCCCATGTTATAATTTAATTTAGGCAAAGTTACACAAGTGAAAATTAAAGACAAGTCCAAAGCTACATACCAGAGACGGGGGCAGAATTAAAATGTGATTACAAGATCTGAACTCCCACATATACTATATTATGTTTTCTTTCAGACCACACTGGGAATGCTCACCTCCACCCACTGCTTAGGATATCAAAAAATGTATTTGCTTAACAAATTTTTTGAGCCAGTCTTTTCACTCTATACAGCTAAATAATTCACTCTGCTTTAAAATACAATTCACAAAGAAATAATTGTGGATGGATATTGTGCAGGGCTTTTTGGGGGGGGGCAGGTTAGCTTGTTGGTTTTTTTTTTTTTTTTTAGGAAACATCCTTTTTCTCTAAGCATAATCCCAAATTTTGGTCTTGAATAGGTGAACATAGAGTTTGAAAGTACAATAGGAAAAAGTCTTTCTAATAAAGTTCACCATTCAAAAATATTTTAAAATACTATGTTTATACAGTTGATTTTAACAGTACAAAAACCTCTACATGATTCAAAAGTAGCTTTGATGCCAGAATATTTATAACAATGTTTTATTCATGTATTTCTTTTGTAGCTCTGTCACTAAGAATTGAACCAGCTACCTACAACTTAATTCTTCCACAGCTAGTTCTGCAATGAGAAAGACATTACTGCTTTCTGACTGCAGTAAAACAAAATGAAATCTATTACCTGTCTGGTTTACTATGATTAACAAATGCAGTGAGTGTGAGATATGACATGCATGGCTACTTTTCAACAGAAATGTCGTACATCAGGAGAACTTTTTTGTTGAACATGTACCAAAGATTTCTGAGGGTTTTTTTTAAACTGCATGCATATCTGTGGATCCAAGATACTAAAGTATATTCTAAGTTCCTTTATACTTAGTTACAACAGATATTTTGTGATAACTTCAGTTAAAGAGCATATTGTGGACCTGAAAATTTGGTTGTTTTTTTTTGTTTAGGGGTGTGTGGGGTGTGTGCTTGGTTTGGGGGGCTTTTTTGTTGTTTGGTTTTTGGTGTTTTTTTTATATTGTCATAAACAAGCCACACCTCTGTGTCTAGTCTCCCTTTTGCTGTCATGTGAAAATTATTTTAGAGAGGCATATAAGGGGAATTTTTAAATATATATATATATGTGTGTATCTCAAAGGAAAGGAAAAATCAAATGTTAAATTTCTCCTCAGATTAAATGAAGATTGCAGTTGAAAGCATTTTTAGCTTTTTGGCAAAGCAGCTTGCCTATGGCTTGTGGATGACGACAATCCAGTGTCACATGGAAAAGTAGAGCATGGTACTGAATACTTCATTGATAGGGTTTGCAAGGTCCTAAATTATCTTCAAAGAAAACTCCAAGTTTCCTTTGCTCTAAAAAAAAAAGAAGAAAAGTAAATGACCAAGTAGGAAAATATGCAGTGATAATAGTAGCAGAAACATGGAAAAATATGACACTAATGCCATCTTCATGAGAAGATAAGCTCCCAAACTTCACATCCTGCCACTCAAGGTAGGACATAAGATGACCTGGAACACAGCTTAGCTTCCTCTGCAGCCCCTGCATAAAAATGGCAAATCCCTTACCTCAATACTCAAAGCTTATAAAAATATTTCAAAGAATGTGCAAATTACAGACTCCCAAGGACCTACAGTCTCAGATCTTGAGAGGAGAAAAAAACAACAACAAAAGATGGAAGGATCAGTGTTATGTCTAATATGGTATCATTAATGTCTTGGCATGTTTGCTCTCAATTTCGAAGGAGCCTGGCATACATTAAAAAGAAGGAGCAAAAATAGTTTTCTATCAGAGGTACTGAGTATAAAATCTGTTGCTTTGGAGGCATAATTCCCTGTAACATGAATTTAAGATCCCTTAGAAACAGAAAAAATTACCACTCTAAACCTGTGCTGATGCTGCTCTGGTTCTCACATGGTACAAGGAGAGGGATTCTCCTGGTGGCTAAAAGCAATTGTGAAATTTTTGGCATTACTATATACACAAAGAGCCAAAGATAAAAGCATCACAGATGTAGCCATAAAGGCAACAGAAAACAATGAAATATCAGGGGAACACTTGTAATACAAGTATAGAAGAAACCTCAGAATGCATCTCAAGCATAATTTTGGCACTAACAGGAATTTTGAGAAAAAGAATAAAGAGACTGCTGCCATTATAATCCCTATTCTTTTTTTATTTAGGAAGATATAATTTTATGAGGATCTGTTTTGCAAACAAATAACAATGCATTGAGTATTACAGGCAATTATTTCATCACTTTTTCCCCGAACAGAACAACCTATAAGATTTCGAATACTAACCACTTAATTTGAAAGACAGTATGCTACATACTCCCTTTTCTATATAACTGGACTATAGCCAAACAAAACACTGATCCTAAGTAGGGCTCTCATATCATAAAGGTCCAGAGAAAGTATGAACCTTAAGCCACTCCTCAGCATCCAAACCAGTATTTGAAATAGCTAGGTGTAGCACTGTTAAAACTGCTCCTCAAGAATGCCACTGCTTTTCCATTGTGGGCACTGCAAAATGATGCTCAAAGCTCCTTTGGAGGCAACTGATGAAAGAGAATTATGTAGTCCATCTTCTTGGCCAGTTGTCTGTGGGTTTACTGTGGATGCATCTAATGCCATAGGTTTTTGGCAGCTGGCAGTATGCAGCGTAAAACGTCATTCAGCTTCACTGTCACAATCACTGTGCTTCACAGAGCAGAAAATCAAGTTTGACAGACTTGAAAAAGGTTCTTGCAATTTATAATAATTTACCTAAATTATTACATATATGGCTTTAAAAATCTCATCTGTGGCTTCCAAAGAACTGTGACTAAGTGTGGTTATTTTATAACATAATAGGAAAAAGAAAAACCCAGTTATGAGTTTAGATCCAATACTTATTTTCATTCCTGTGGACAGAAGCATTGTCATGATTTCTATCTTTAAACATTCTATCTTCAATTTTCAGAACTTAATTTCTATATCATCTAGCCTTAATTAATATGACTAGTGGTCTTTTACATTGTAACTGGCTAACAATTTTGTGCTGGAACTGCCTTTTATCAGAAATAGCTGATTTTTATGTGACTTTTTAGTATAACGTATCTGCCAGATTTCATAAACTTGCTATAAAATTAAAGTAGCAGTCTACTGTATTCTGGCTGGTACATGCTACTTTCAGGGTACCACATCTGCTCTTTTAGGGACAGGTAACTGAGAAGCCAAGACTCTTCAACACGTTGGGCCTGAAAACTGTCCTAAATCTGGAGAATCCAGAACTTTCTGCCATGGAAAGCACTGTCCTTCCAGGGTTCCCAGAGATAATGCAGAGCCTGCTACCTGGGAAAGCCTTCTTTGAGTTTTTGGCTCCAACACACATGACAATTCATTGTCAAATAGTCTCATGTTGTCAAATTATTTCCCTTTCTGTTTCACTGCACAATCCTTGGCCTCTTAGCGTCCAAATCACATACATACTAATTTGCACAGAGATTCCTACTCTGAGCTAAGCAGTTCCCTTGGTGAATGAACCTGAGGAGAGAAGGTAAGATTCTTTATCAACCCAAATAAATTACATTACAGAACAGAATTTAACACCCACAAACATAATAGAAATCCTTAAAGAAGCCTAAAATGTTAACTAAATGTAGACTTAAACTATTAATTGAAGCAAGATTTACTAATTACAATTTGACAGGTACTCAATGTCCCAACCCTCTGGTATGCAGACAGCAAAAATTGCAACTACTGAGCTATTATTTGCAGGCTACTGCCATTGACTGCTAGCTTCTGCTATTCCATAAGCAGTTTCGTGGAGAATGGAGAAAACATACTGCAAAGGTATTGGTGAGAATTTTTCTTTTCTAGTACATATTTACTTCAGTTCAGGAAATAAGAACTGTGAATATTCCTTCTCATTTGCGAAGTTTCAGCCTCAATCATGAGTGCTGTCAGCTTCAGGTATCCAGTTCTGCCCAGAGGCCCTTCTGATGCCCCATGGTACTTCCTACTTTCCCAAATCAAAACAAAATATATGGGACACAGTCATGTCCCACCCAGTTCCTGCCAGTGTGTTGACTGATTTTTGAATGAAGTATACAAAAATTGTAAGATTTACTGAAATAGCTACCTAATCTGCATTTCCTCATTTGTTTTTGTACACCTGAATGCAGACTGTAAACACAGTTTAATTAGTCCTGCTGTGTACTTCTCAAGGCAGTGTAATTGGTTCAGAAGCACATGAGAGAGCCATTTCTGAGGCATATCCAAATTCAGGAACTATTTCCCTAGAGAATTTTAATAGAAAAAAACAGCAGTATCACCTAGTGTGCTGTGACTCCATAGCAGTTTTCCCAAAATAAAAGATAAAACTCAGGAATTGCTGATCCATTGGTCAGCCCATGTCAAATGAGAGCCAACAAGCCCCTTCCCTTGCCTTCCCTCCAAGTGTGATCACTTCAGAGAAACAAAAAAGAAATCTCACCCAGTGAAAGAAATACAGGGAGGAGAACTATTTCCATAATGGTACTTACATCTTCCTTTAAATATTGGTCTTTAAAATCTCAGATTTCAGAAAAGGAAAAAGGTCTTGTGACTGAATAAAACATGAGGAAAGGAAGACATCTGCTCTTCCTCTTGCCTTGCAGGAAATAATGGGAACAGAAGACAGAAGTGTCTCCTGTAGTAACCATTTAAGTGCCTATATTGGAATAGAACTTGACATGATTTTTAACTGCTTAAGACTGTTACCAAAATTCCTCTTACACAGTAAACCACATTAAAAACCCCAACAACCAAGAGTTTTCCACTCATTTGTTTGTGATAGATAGAACTGTGTAACAAAGGAGGAAAGCAAAAGCAGACCATGTCTCACACATGCATCCTCTCCTCCACACACATACTTCAAACACTACCGCATGTTCCACAGCATGTGTTACTACAGCAGCACAGAGAAGGTGCCTCTGGTGTGCTGCGGAATGGCAGACATACAACCAGAGCACCTGAATCCACCCTCCCTAACTCCATGAGGGGAAGCAGGTGAGTCACAGCAACAGCCTCAGGCAATTAACAAACCCATTTTACATTCTGGCTTTGATTTTGTCTTCACTCTTCCCCTGTAGTAGTAGTCCTGGTGCAAAACTAGTTTAGAGGAATTTTTGGTTTTGGTTGTTTGTTTTTTTTGTTTGTTTTTTTTCACAACTGACAGGATAGAGGTTACATTTATGCATAAAATATGAACACACTATAATTATCCTTACAGCTACTTACGTACCTCAGACTGAGTCAAATTAGTTAATGTAGTTAATACTTGGGCTGAGACACAGGAAAAGGGCTGAGCTACCAGAAAGCCACACATGAAGCCAGGTTTATGATCATCAGTTCAGTATACATTTTTCATCATATTTTTTCATATCAGCCTATTGCATTTACTCACTTATACCACATTCACAAAATCTCAGGAGTCAGTTTTCATTTTTCCATCCCCCAGTGCACCTGAGTTGACTTATTATTTTATTTTTTTTAAACCTGCTTTTAATTGAAAAAAGACTACATAAGATAAATAGGGGAAAAACTTCAAAAAATAGTTCAGCCCCTTCTAAAGGAGTATCTGTCTGGAATTGTTAGCCATGCTTGTTCTCCCTGGGGCAGAGGCAGCACATACTTTCTTGTCTTCTAATCAGTCAGTCTGCTCCTTCTGTTCATCATTAACTGATAAATTCCTCTCCCAAAAATACATGTCCCCACTTTGGGGCTGCAAATTGTTTTTCATATCTAAACCTGCATATGCTATCTACAAATTTCAGCAGGTGGAAGGAAGTGATCCTACCCCTCTGCTCTCGTGAGACCCCACTTGGAGTACTGTGTACAGTTCTGGTGTCTTCAACATACGAAGGACATGGAGCTGTTGGAGCAAGTCCAGAGGAGGGCCACGAGGATGATCAGGGGACTGGAGCACCTCCCATATGAAGATCAGCTGAGAAAGTTGGGGCTGTTCAGCCTGGAGAAGAGAACGCTGCATGGAGACCTCATAGCAGCCTTCCAGTATCTGAAGGGGGCCTATAGGGAGGCTGGGGAGGGGCTCTTCATTAGGGACTGTAGTGATAGGACAAGGGGTAATGGGTTCAAACTTAAACAGGGGAAGTTTAGATTGGATATAAGGAGGAAGTTCTTTACTGTAAGGGTGGTGAGGCACTGGGATGGGGTGCCCAAGTAAGTTGTGAATGCTTCATCCCTGGCAGTGTTCAAGGCCAGGTTGGACAGAGCCTTGAGTGACGTGATTTAGTGTGAGGTGTCCCTGCCCATGGCAGGGGGGTTGGAACTAGATGATCTTAAGGTCCTTTCCAACCCTAACTACTCTATGATTCTATGATCTAAGCATCTCTCTTCAGTCCTGCAGCAGCATTTTTTACGTATTTCAACCAGAAAGATACATGTCCGTTTGTCTGACTTACAGGTTCAAATGTTGGCTCTGTGGGTTGATATTTATTGCCTTTCAGTCTCCTATATGCAATAGGTCTTTCTTTCTATCGCTCCAGTATCTCCTATAATCCTGCTGGGCCTCATCTTGCTTTGCATCACTTGGCAATCTAGGCTGTGCAAGCTATATTAAGGGCTCACAGATTTTCATAGCAATGGCACGTACAAGATGTTCCAGCTTACTCATTGCATCCACTAACTGCAGTTGACTGATAAGGTATTTTTAAAAATTTTTAATAGGTATTATACACACAAATATCCCTTTGTTAAAATGTCATGATGGCGAAGTCACTCATTCAAATGTTTGGAAATGCTAAAAGTCATTACTGCTGTGTGCAGCCTTATGTTCCAAAGCAGCTGAGAGTACTTAGCAGTTCTGTAAATTGCAAAACATTCTGAAGTCAAGCAATCAACTGCCTAAAGGTTCACTTAACTAATATGACACACCATCACCTTGGCAGAGTCAGAGATAAAATATAGCTCTGAAAATCCATTCACCTGTCCCAATCATACATCTGTCCTTTTATTTCTTCAAGTTTATTTCTTATTCAGTACACATTCCCTTGTGCAGGTAGCTTCTACAGGTCAGGGCTTCTCTGCTAGAAACCCTGACTTGAGTATCACTGATCCTGCCCATTGGTGCCTCAGCCACTTCTATCTTCCCTCTATAGCAAGCAAACCCTTCTCATATAAATCTTCTCTTGTTCCCCAGCTTCTTGACCTTCTTCATCCTCGGTCTCTTCACAGCAGTCCCTGCTGCTTCAGCTGAAAAGTCCGCGTCCTGCTGAGCTTTGTCCAAGACTTTAACACGCTCCTTAATGTCACAGAACTGGTTAATCTGTGCACACTAAATAAAATAATTAAAGAAACCAGCTGTCATTCAAACAGGGAAAAAATATATGTGTATATATATTAATCATTTGGCATTACCACCACACAGCAAATGTTCACATATGACTAAGACATGAGGGAGGAGAACCCTGTGTACCTAACTATCTGCCATGCAGACGAAGAGGTTTTCCAGCTTAGCTGTCAGATTACAAGAGTATCAATACAATACACACATACACATAGATTCAAACGCTGTATTTTCACAGTCCTAATGGAGTTAAGGTTGCATGAGGGCTTCTTGGGTGCAATTTATGCAATATGGATTTTCAAAAGACTGAGGCAACACTGATAATATTTGTAGAGTTTATTTCAGTTCAGTTAATTAGGGAATTCGATCTGAACTGGAGCTGCAGAACTGCTTCTGGATGACCAGGTATCAGTAAAGCATCAGTAACATTTATTTCAATCTATGTATGGCTGAGATGTTGCTAGGGTGTTTTTCTAGACATAGACATCACAGAGGCTATCTATCTCTTCTTACCTTCCCTTTGGATCACTGCAATCTGCTCTGAACTTTGAAAATATTTGAAAAATTCAGCTAGCATAGAAGTAGGCAATATTTTAGAGGCAAACCATTTGGAAACAGCCATCTGTGCTTGATAATGGTTGGAAATTTTAGAAAAATGCTACTTTTCTCTCTTCTCACTTTTTTTTTTTTGACGGAAAAATTCTTGAAGTTTTTTTTTTTTTTTTTTTTTTTTACTAGTTCCACTCATTTCACCCTTCTGCTGTGGATTTCTTTTCAGTACTAGTTGTGGAAAAAAATACAGCTTTACAGCCAAATTTTGTGTAACAGCCTACACGATATTAATTGATTTGTATTGACCACAGACCCTGGCATCCCTATGCTCCTTCTTCACGTCCCATTTTTATTAGCTACTCTGTTTCTTTTAATCCCTTTACTCCAGTATCTCCTTTTCGCTCATTTCTCACTATTTGGTGCCACACTACTGAGTCCACTCAAGCAGTCAAGAAGCCAGTATCTTGGTTTAGGTGGGATGCAACTGCCAGCAAGAGTACCTTCACCAAAAACGTACTTCAACGAAATAACATATTCTTTCCTTTTTCTGATAAGAGTGTGAATTATCTAACTGTTTGACGAAGTGCAAGCCTTCCTGCATGTTTCTGAGGGAGACATTATTTAGCAGTAAGGGAACACTGTTAATTTCAAATAAACAGTCAGATATGGTGCTATCAATTCTTTCTTTATTAAGCAGCAGACCACCTATTTTCCTCACAAATGTACCAAATAATAGATGATTTCCTATGCTTTCTGTAATGTACAATGGCATTTCTACAGAGCAAATAAGTGATTTCAGTTAAAGAGAACTGAGGACTCACCATTTCTAAGCATTCATCAGATCCACAAACCTTATCTGGTTACAGATGTATCTAACTAGACAAAGAAACCTACATTTACTTTTCCAGTACCTTAATGTTTCTCACAAACATCAATTGTCTTGATCAGCACTTCTACCCCTCATGTAGGAAAAAAAAAATTAAAATCTCCTTGAATTCATAAATAAAGACATTTAATTATGATTTAATATATATTCTCGATTCACAAAACCAAGAATCTGATGACTAAAAGCACTTACACGTTTCACGGCCATTTCTTACATGGTACTGGAAGCCTTCCTTTTCATATTCCTACTAGGAGGTTCCTTCTACAGATGGTCTAAGTAGCAAATATTCAAATAGAAAATATTCAAAATATTCAAACAGCAAACATCCATTTTGGTTCCAAAAGATGATAAAGCTACTTGCATACTATCCCATCTATATTATGTCACTTCAGATAACACATACATTGTACTACACCATCTATATTACTTAAGACTACACATACATTGAATATTTCACTGCTTTTCTTCCACCCCCTTCCTTCAAAATATTCAAACTTTAGCAAATCTTGTTTGTAGTCTCAGCTGAAGCTGAGAAAGCTGTTAGTTCAATGTATATACACTCCCTACACTGACCTAAATTATAAGAGACTAACTTCAAAATCAGTGACTGAAAACTAATCTTAAACACTGAGCAAGAGTAACAGATCCTGTAACTATACCTCCAGAAGAGATGCATTAGAGATGCACTAGAAAAAGCCGCTACATAATAAATGCAGAACCATTAGGTGTCATGTTAACTTAAACACGAGTTTCTATTTTTTTGCAGACCAGTAGCCCAAGGCAACTCCTCTCTGATTCACTGTCTTAGTGAAGCACAAAACCAGTAACCTCAGAGCTCTCTGGCTCACATCACAGTGGGTCAGCTCTCTCACAGAAATGGGCGATGTGGTTCAGCTACCAGCCTGGTATCAAACAGTTTGCTTCTGCTCTTTACCTGACTCTGACCTTGTCAAATAAAGATAAAAATGACCTGCTCCGCTTGAATCCACAGGTCGTTCCCTGAATACTCAAAGTTCTTAGCTGCATCCCACTATCTTCTGATGCTGAAACTCATTGTTTCCGGACACTAGTGACCATTCATCCTCTATGAGCCATGAAGCTTGGTAAGACAAAGACTGGTTAGCCTGCATACTCCAATTGAAAGACAGTATGAAAATAAAATTTTATACTTTCTGATCCCGGGTACTGAAGCAATGAAGAAGGTGCAAAACGCTTCTTCTGGTGCCAAAAGTCTGGCCTTTTTCAGAAAAAAAAATCCCTCTTGTCTCTTAATATAGGTGACCCATTAGTATGTATAACTTTAAGACCACTGACCTACGCAAGAGCAGGATGGCAGAAGCAGGTGTGACCTGCTTCTGTTCAGTCCAAGTGCCTCCAGGAAGTTGCTTTGCTGGCTAAAGAACCTACCACTTGCTGAGTCTGAGCTCCTTTAAACAACTTCTTTGAGATGGGCATTTGCTCTGCAGTTCATGAAGTCCTTCATCCTGTTAGTTGCCATTCATCTTCTGTATTTTGAATGGTTTACCTATCTGAGTAGAAAGGCGTGTATTTCTACAACAAGCATTCCCAAAGTACTTCATGCCTGTGCAATATGACAGGTCTGTATCTTCAGGTGAAAATTAGCAGGTCACCCTGCCTCTAGCTTTGACTACATTGGTTTAAGCCAAATTTAGGACTGCAGCTACTAGAACAGCTAATGCCTTTGGCATGATCCTGCATGAAAGCATCATGACTTTGGGAGGCTCAATGATGACAAGAGGAAGAATGTATTTTCTCCCTCTTGTCTGACATATCTGCGTATGAAACAACAGGAGAGGGGATTGTCTCAAGTTGCAATGAAGTCTTTGCTTTGACTGACACAAGCAAATCATTACAGCACAGGAATGATTTCAGATATGGCAACTCAGGTTGCTTGCACCTCAGGTTGCAACTTGCAATCACTCTCCCTAAGAGCAAAACTGAAGTCAGTGTGATGCCTCACATGGTCTAGTTTCCACCTGGGCTCAAATATATTTCAGTGTTTAAAATGAATCTTTTCTACAGTGTTCATGTGAAGGGTCTAGAACTGAGGCTGAAGCTCTTTAAACCCCAACTCTCTACGGCCATGTGCCTTCCTGCTTTGTAGTTCACGAACTAATGACTACATGTGCATATTAATCTGCCAGAAGCTTCCCAAACAGCTCAAAGGCAATCTCAGCATGGAGGATCTTGCTCTCTGGACTGCTGTTTGCACCTTTCTTTTAGCCTACCTCATAGCCAAAATGGATTCACTTCATTTCCCAATTTTTAATTTATATAATAGCACTTGCCCCTAAAAAAAAAAAGTCAAAGTCAATTTCTGCTAAAGGCATGTGATGCTTTAAACTGCAGGACTGCATTTAAGAACATACTTAGATCAAGTGCCTGCTGCGAAAAGAAGCAGAAAAAAAAATAATCTGTAACTTCACAAACTATCCTAATTTTTATTCAAAAGGGAATAGGACTATTAAAATTATTATTCTCAGCAACAACCCTTTAGAGTAACTGAAGTAAGGATTACCTGAAGTCAGCAGCATTTTTCATTGTATGAACCCAGAGGATTTCCTAAAGTGCTGAGCATTCTTCCTATTTTTTTTCCAAAATGAACATGAGTTCTACCTGAACTGATGAGAAGTACACTGGAGGCAGAAACAAAAAAACTCCTCTTGTCAGCTGAAATTGTAAAAGTAGTTACATCCATTTAGCTGTCACTAATCAATAAATAGTAAAACAATTAGAAAAGTTTAAAATCTGTATCGTTGACAACATACTATTCATGCAACAGTAAGTGCACTGTATTTGTTATCTGAAAATTCATGCACCATCATCTTACATAGCTGAATATGTAAAGAATAAGGCCTATCTAGTCTGGTTTAAACCAGAAAGCCATTAAACCACTCCACTGATCAACTTAATGCGTAAAAAAATTCAGCACACACACTGCAGTTATTTTAAATGCTGCATGTAGGCACAAGCAATAACCACCTGTTAAAGTACTGATGCTCCTACATGACACTTCCAAATACATTTTCTCCTCTATTGCTAGTAGTTATTTCTGGCACATGCTTTTAGTTTGTAAACCTGTTCTCCTCTACTGCCTCCACTATTATCTTGACCTAGTATTTTCCCTTCAGTTCTAAAACTCCACTTTGAATACAGACAGAACCCAAACCCATTATCTTTCTGAGAATCAAAAAGGCACACTGGGAGTACAGCTACAGATGGGCAAATCCAGTGATTTTGTGTGGAGCTCCTTTGGATTTGCCCCATATGGGAAATAAGAATTCTATGAAGCCTGTGCCAAAGGACGTATCACACTGACAACAAGCACATATGCCTCTCTGTTGATTCTTTATAGATTGTGAGAGGAAAGGAGCATTCCAAAGCCCAATAAAGTCAACCACAACAAATCCCCTACTAAATGTACCTGAAACTGTGAGTAAATTAATTGTTTTCTGAGGCTGAGTTCAGAGCAAGGCATCAGAAGGTACTGTAAAAATGCCAGCTTAATTAGCATGAAGAGGCCCCGAACACAAAATAGTTGACACTCCTCACCATATTATGTACAATTGCCCAGCCACAACTGACACCTGCCTGCTTGATACAAGAGGTACACCGAGGCTTTCCATGGATAAGAAAGCCAGAACAAGAGGAACCACAGCTTACTTTGTAAATCATGAACCCATCAAAAGGATCATGCCCTCCTACAAGCTGGGCAGTAAAATCATTTCAAAATGTATTTTAATACAAGTCAGGCATATTAGCTTTTACATGTGAAACCACAGGAAATAAAAATTATCTTATTTGAGCACAAAGAGACTCACTAAGAGGAGAAGTCTAAATAAAATCGGATACAACTAGCATTTTAAAAGCACAACAGTCATTTGCATTTAAAAACAATGATCAACATTTTACGGACCTGTTTGCAATGTAATCATGATCAATTCCACTCAGAGAAAGAATGCCACTTGAAACAATTTTCTTTACTAATAAGATTCTTAAAAAAAACTAAATTTTGTAAAATGTGCTTAGCAAGATTTAAACAGAAAAAAAGATCACGCTATTTGCCTTCATGTACAATTTGATCAGATAGCGTGTAATAGAGGTGTCAAAGCCCTTTGAAGTTTCCTCAGAGACTTCAATTTCGGATAATTTTCTTATGCAAATAAGAGCTAACTAGTTACTTTTTAAATTCCAGCTCTTTTAAGACCTCTAAATAGATTATTTGTAGCTCTCATGTTTAAGAAGTTTTGAGTGCATTCTCATCTCATCGCACAGACAGCTATGCATAAGCCTCTCATTAAGGATAAACCACCTAGCACTGAAAGAAGGATATACCCTTAAAGGTTTCTGAATTAAATTCATGTTCAGATATTCATCCATATTATTTTCATTTTCATAGCACATTAACATAGTCCCTATAACTTCATGGTAAAGACAGATATACTACTCATAATCTGCACTAGAATATGAAAACATACAAGACAGCAGATGTGCATCAGCAGATGTGCTAATGTTAAAATATCGTGGGTAGGAAGATGCAAGACAATTTTGCCAAGTGTCAGGACTTCTATCAGTGCTCAAGAATTGTCTGCTGTTTGTTATGGCTTTCCTATTACTTTGAACACACATTAAGGTACATTTTGCCAGACAGAAGACAGGATCCAAGAATTTCCATTTGACATAATATATTGAATACACGATTAAAAGTCCAGGCTAAAGGGAAACAAACAATACAGAAAGCTCAGATTCAGCTCTTATTAATGTAAAGCTTGACTGTGTTTTGCTGCAGGGTCTAGCATACAAATACATTATATCTAGATCCTGATCTTCAGGTTGATTTTCTTTTTTAAAGTATCTATGTAACCAATTAGTCAGTTTCTGTTACACTTCCCCTTTACCTTCACCCACAGAAGAAGGATACTCATCTATCAGCTTTCAGCTATGAACTCTAAGTTCTTCAGCTTAAAGTTAAGATCCCCACATTTTACTTTGCCCATTTCTCAACTCAATTAGAAACTAATTAATTGGCCAACAAATCAAAACATATTTGAAGTAAAGACCTCATTAATTTTTTTGTTCTCTAACCTTAATAATGGGTAAATAAAAATTACATGGGAATGACATGCAGCAGACATAAAAAACAGTGAATCTTCTTTTTGTAAACCCATGTGCTTTTGAAGTTTAAAAGGAAGAGTGAAGAGTAAACTTTTTTATTGCTTGGCTTGGATTTTATTTTTCTCAAACATAGTTGTTCAATTCATCTTATTACTACAGTATGTGCTAGGAAGAAATCAGCACACCAACTTTTCCATATGCTGTTCAACAACCTACTTTAAAATTTCCTCAGAATAACAAAAGTATTTCAAAACAAATTACTTCAAAATTTTCCTGTGTTATGATTAATATATCCTGTTTTGAAAAACCAACAAACAAATTTGTGAAAGCAATGGCCAGAATCATTCAACCTATGATTTAAAACAAATATGCAAGGAATTAATTTGACCCAGTGAATCTATAGAGTAGCATAGGCTGTTTTGGTTATGAAGGTCTCAAATCTACTGGCTATGTCATTATTAATTTGGGATGTTATACTGCAGGTCCTGAAAAATCTCAGTTCTCACTGACATCAGTAGGAAATAAGAGCTCTGTCTGTAAGACAGGCCTCCTAAAAACATGATACTTCAGACTGCTAGTGTAACAGTCTCTTTTCAAAGACAGTCTGAACCAGTATTTCTCTTATCATCTGTCATGTATTTTCATTTAGAAAACCTACACAATTACCACATTAGTAGAATTTCACAAAGGAAATAAAATCCTTCAGCTGTTTCTCACTTTAAATGCTAGCTGCTCCAAGACTCACTGAGATACCTTTCATTCAAGCAAAGCCCAAGCTAGCTGGGTGAAAATATCACTTAGAGGATAATACTCAGATACCAATCTTGTTTAGTATCATTATCTTCTGTAAGAGTAACATTTGTATTTAAAACCCCATAAAAATATCATGCATAATTATAAAGCATGAAAACAGCATTCACAGCATATTGAAATGCCTTTGATACTTTAAATTGTAACAATTGGACCATTTCAAATTTAAACTGAACAAAGAAGTCAATGGGAGCTTTCACTGCTCTACAACTACCTCTTAAAATTTTACACAAATTTTAATAATTTATCAAATATAATAAAATAAAGCTTTATACACCAGCAATTCTTTACTGCTTATATTAGCTTGCCTTTCACAAGCAGTATCAACTACAAACACCAAAGTAATATTGAACCTAGTGGCTTCATTTGACAACACACTTTTCCTGGTTGTTGTAAGAGATGTAAGAGACAGTGGAAACAATTTTTCAAAGTCATATAAAGGATCTGGATATTAATTTTAATGGGCAAAACAAAAATCTCAACACCGGTATTTAATGTCTAAGATTACACAAGACTCAACTCAGAAGGCCACACTCTCTTCCTACCGATTTCAATCTATTCTGCATATGAAATGACTGCAGCCCTTTTGGAGATAGTATTATATGCACAGACAGCACATGTTTTCAGGATATACAGAGAATATTATTTATCAAACATGTGCGTTCATGCATGTGAATGGAATCAGATTCTAGAAGATAAAGAGTTAAAAGCACTTAGCATTCAGCAGGCAGGACAAGAAGATGAGAAACGCTTTGGCATCACGTCAGCAGTAGTGGTGTGCACTGGGCAAGCATGAGTCAGAAGGGTACATCACACACCAAAACCATTTGGAGTTCACATTCTGTCAGGACAGTTATTTCACTGCACTGGCTCACAGTCTCACAACTGTAGAAAAATGTTCTTTTCCAACAGAAAATTTTCTTCCTTTGGTCTCAGCTCACAGATTGTGTTGTTTTTTCCTTTTCTAATCTGATCCCCTCCAGCTGCTTTTAAGCAGAAAACTATTTTAAGCAGAAAATTAAAACGTACAATGCAATATAACCCCAACACTGAAATGAACTGGCTTCTTATATTGTATATTATCCAGAAGGCTTATTCTGACTGACTTACGCTGTTCACTGAGGTGTCAAAAATGAGTAAATAAGAACCCCGAGGCAAAAAGGGAGCTCACAGCCTCTAAAGACAGAGGTAGTGGAAGAGTGTCCGCATCTTTGCTTTGTCAATAGGCAACAGTAATGCCCGTTAAAATAGGCGGCTACGGTACTGACTACTGCATTTACTGGTAATTATAAGGAAGTCGAGCAATTAAGTACATCAGTGATAGCACTTAAAATTAGAGTGGTAACTAAAACAGATGTGAAAATGAGGAGAGAAAAATCAGGCATCAGTTTAACCGCACAAGCAAAGTCTACCCTGAAATTCCAGAGGGTGGGATAAATGTTCAATAGGGAATAAAAATCTCAAGCACAAGGAGGTCTCCAACATATTTTTATACTCAAATACACAGCCTGTAAGTGAGTTCCGTAACTTTACTGCCTGTGGATCAAGCAGGGTATCTGTAAGTCACACTTCAAGCACACATTCAAGCACATGCCATGCAGGCCAGATTCTTCTGGACCAAACAGACATTCTAATACGACCCCCCTAATACAGCACAGATTGTCAAGATAAACTGAAATTGTTATGATTCCATAGAAAGATTAATATAGACATATATTTGAAATAATTCATATATTCAGGAATGCTTTTAAGAAGTCCTAGTGGTATTGTTAACTTAGACCTGTCCAACCTCTAAACTTCAAAGCACAGAAACTACTGAAGGTTTATGTACTCTGTTAATAGGATCCTTGCACCCTTTATGTGTTTATACACAGATAAAATCCCTGTATGAATACATACAGAAAACAAAACCTACTGTGAATATAAGCTTTTTAAATGAGAGATTGTTAGTATCTGTCATTACTGGGAAAGTGTCCAAACCTTCTCTTGTCAAATGTTTTAGAAGAGTTCTCCAAGGAAAGATGCCGTATTTGGCACAGGTTTGGAAAAGATATTTAGGAAATATAGAATCACATAATAATAGAATGGTTTGGGTTGGAAGGGACATTATAGATCATCCAGTTCCAACCCCCCTGGCATGGGCAGGGACACCTTCCACTAGACCAGGTTGCTCAAAGTCCCATCCAGCCTGGCCTTGAACACTGCCAGGGATGGGGCAGCCACAGCTTCTCTGGGCAAACTGTGCCAGTGTCTCATCACCCTCACACTGAAGATTTCCTTCCTAATACCTAATCTAAACCTCCCCTTTTTCAGTTTAAAGCCACCTTGTCTTATCCATATATGCTCTTGTAATAAGTCCCTCTCCAGATTTTTGCTGGCCCCCTTTAGATGTTGGAAGACTGCTATAAGGTCTCCCCAGTCTTCTCTTCTCCAGGCTGAACAAGCCCAACTCTCAGCCTGTCTTCATAGGAGAGGTGCTCCAGCCCTCTGATAATTTTCATGGACCTCCTCCACACTCTGTCCAATGGGTCCACATCCTTCTTATGTCAGCAGACCCAGAGCTGGACACAGCACTGCGGGTGGGCACTCATGAGAGAAGGAGAGGGGACAGTCACTTCCCTCAACCTGCTGGTCATGCTTGTTTCAGTCTCTTGGAGATTCTTACTGGTTTCTCAGAACAGTATCCTGGGCTGCATCAAAAGGAGTGTGACCAGTAGGTCGAAGGAGCTGATCCTGCCCCTTTATTCTGCTCTCATGAGACCTCACTTGGCGTACTGTGTACAGTTCTGGTGTCCTCAACATAAAAAGGACATGGAACTGTTGGAACAGGTCCAGAGGAGGGCCACGAGAATGATCAGGGGACTGGAGTGCCTCCCATATGAAGATCGGCTGAGAAAGTTGGGGCTGTTCAGCCTGGAGAAGAGAAGGCTGTGTGGAGACCTCATAGCAGCCTTCCGGTATCTGAAGGGGGCCTATAGGGATGCTGGGGATGGACTCTTCATTAGGGACTGTAGTGATAGGACAAGGGGTAATGGGTTAAAACTTAAACAGGGGAAGTTTAGATTGGATATAAGGAGGAAATTCTTTCCTGTTAGGGTGGTGAGGCACTGGAATAGGTTGCCCAGGGAGGTTGTGAATGCTCCATCCCTGACAGCGTTCAAGGCCAGGCTGGACGAGGCCTTGGGTGATATGGTTTAGAGCGAGGTGTCCCTGCCCATGGCAGGGGGGTTGGAACTGGATGATCTTAAGGTCCTTTCCAACTCTAACTATTTTATGATTCTATGATTCTATAACAGTCTTCATCTTCAGCACCACTCCCAAGGTCAGTCAAATCTGCAATGAAAATCATACCTCTCTCCACTATAGGGAGACATGGGAGCTTTAAACTGGATGGAAATGACTAAAGATTTCTTATATGTCTTTGATGCCAAAAAAGTCAATTATAAAGTTATGAGTAGGAACATGACAGCATAAATATTAGTAACACATATATAAGATACTAATAAAAATTACTGCTGCTCCCCAAATCACATACTTCATTGGAATACGTTTTGAATTTCAGAGGCATATATGTTTTAATTGGATATATTTCATGTACAGTTGTAACAGCATGTTCTCATTTTCACTGATTCATGAATTTGCATGAAGCTAAAGACTCCCAAGGGAATTGCAATTTTATTTGTATTGTAAGTTACAGAAACTGATACTGTCATGAAAGAAATATATTTTATGCTTGAAAAGAGAAAAAAAAGAGAAGTAAGAAGAGGATTGCATCTTGCACACCTTTTATTTCATTGCATTCAACTATCTTAAATAGTGCTCTTTTAAAAGTCTGCTTCAGTCAGCAGACTGGACTACACTCTGTATGTAAGTAGATTACGTCCTGCAAAACTAGCACCATAGCCACCTATTCATGAAGGAACACAAGTGACAAGGGCGATGACCTTCAAATCACACTGAAGGACAGTACAGAAATTCTTCCCATGAGGATCAATGTGTAAGAGGCAAGATGTGTGCAGGCCTTAAGCAAAGGAAACACGCGGCACAGAGTACAGAGAGGCAAAAGAAAACACATTAGGACTGTCAAATGAAGAAAATGTTAGCTTTTCAGAAGAGATCTCCATTCCAGAAGATCCCAGCTCCTCCTTCTTGAAGACTTAATGCGTGCTGACCACTACCCACTTCCCCATCCTTTAGCATCAGAGTGCTAAGCAGCATCTTGATTCAAATGGAGCAATCAGTGACAATGATAAAAATGAAGCTGCTCAAAAGTAAGGAGGAAGAAAGCTCAGAGGCTCACAACAAATTTACATCAGGTGTTCAGTTTCACAGATTAAGCAATCAAGATTTTTCAGGCAACTGATCTGGTCGGAAAAGCTAGCAGCTGAAATTGTGTGTACCTCATAAGCCCCAGCACAAACCACCTTCATTTCTTATTAAGAAAGCAAGTGAAAAATTGTCTTAATGAAAAAAAAAACAACACCCAAAACCAAAACCAAAACCAACTAACCAAAACAACCCACAACCAACCAGAAAAAAAAACCCAAACAAACAACAACAAAAAAACCAACATCAAAACCCAAACCACCAGTACCGCATTTCTGTGGTAATTTGCCTCTGGATTATACCCTTGGAGGGATATGAGACTGTGTTGGTCAGTCCTAGGTGCATGACTGCACTAAGGTACTACTGCTAATATCTCCCCAAGAAGAGAAGCATTATTTGTCAAGATGCGTCTCTGTGCATGGCCCAGAAAATCTATCTGTAACTAGAGGTGCAATGATACAATGCCACATTGCAGCTCCTAAGCAGAATAGATTCTAGAAAGATGGAATACAGCCTGGAGGGGTTTTCAGATCTTCCTTTGAAGTAATCTTTTTTTGGTTTACTTTCCTGAAAAAAAACTGAAACTGTCTTCACCCTGCATCAGGAAAACTGTTGTGGAGCTTACAACATGCCAAATGTATTATTCAAAGGATGAATTATTTTCTATGATGTAAATGTTAAGGAGCTCAGAGCTCCAGTTGCTGACTGCTGCTTCAGAGGATTTTTCCTGCCATGGTCACTAAAGAATTTTAAATTCAGCTGTTCAGCTGTTCTTATGTGCTAGCACAGGTACTCACCATGGCCAACAGAGCCAGAATACTGAGACTAAGGGAAACTTATTAATATGTTGTGCTATGATGTTAAATTACAACTGAATTACAATAAGGCAAAATACAACATAGCAAGGAACATTCATAATGAAAAAAAAAATAAGATTGATAGACAAGTACTGTAGTCTGGAAAGGGACTAAATTCAGACTGTAGAAAGGCAGCTCTTTAATGGAACACAGAAATCTCTGTTAAAGCTTGATGTAGGTCTAGATTTTAGGGGCAAATCCCATGGCATTCATTCAACCAAAATTCTTGGTGAAGTGAATGACTGTTTTCCCTAAAGACTGAAACATTTGGCCTTTAGAAATAAAAACACTGAATAATAAACAGTTTGGATAAAGTAAATTCAACAGTAAATTAACATCCACAAATACCAAAGAGAAAAATACTCTTTTGATTAAAATTAATATGCTTCTAAAACTCTACTATATTCATACATTTACTTATAAATTATAAATTTGCTGTATGAATACCATAGTTTAGTACTTGGAAAACAAGATCAAGCTTAAAATAGCTACTGGTACAACCTAGTTAAATTGTTGGTATTTCACTGCAGATCCTGCAGTTCACAATCTGTAACTTGGTACTCAGGAATAAAATGCTGCATAAAGTATTTGAGTTAGTGGATTTAGACATGTACTAGAATTCAGGCTTTAAAAAAGATGCTAAATTAAGAAACTTCATGTATGGATTTGAAACATCACACCTATGGATATCAAACTAAATTGGTTTAAATTAGTCTCATGTGTATGCTTTAAAATGAGACAATTTCTCACATCACAGTCCCCAAACCATTTCACTGAAAAACAAAAGAAAGACTCACGTGGAAATCAAAGTAGACAAAAAAATTATCATGTTTAATCTTAAAATTGAGGCCAGGACATATATGAAGTCTGTGTACCCTTATTGTCAAAGAATGGTACCTACAGATAACTGTGAGAATATTTAAAGCTTGGTTCACATAACCATTAGAAGTTCACCTCTTTCTTTGAAACAGATCAGATGTCTCTCTCAGTAATCTTTTGATCATTCTTCCTTCACTCAATTTGCTGTCTTTCTTCCACAACATTGCCTTTTTTCACTTCTTCCCCTGTTATGACAATTCAAGCATGTCAATATTTGACAATGTACTTCAACACAGACATTTGGAAGATCCATTTTCTTAAGTTAACCACAATGGCAAGTGAGTAAACTCTGAAAAACTGCAGAAGGGCAATTCAGAAAGTAAAGAAAACCTGGGAATCACCATAAGGCTTCTGAAAAGCTCTGTTATACAAAAAATGAGGAAATAAATTCCACTCTTAAGAGGCTCTCAAGACTGAGAACTAACTCTACAAAATCATTAATATCTGTTATATGAATGTAATACAAAAGGTCTCGATTAGATTGGAAGAGGCCTCCAGGCTCACAGAGCTTTCTCCCTCATTATCACACATAACCAAATCACACATAACCAAATCATATAAGCCCTTAGATACACTCAGCTTTGGGACCAGTAACCTGGCTGCACACAGGGCAAGCAGAGCTGTGGTAATGGCTAGCCTTCAGTGCAGGCACAGCAGCACCCACTACCTCTGTACGCTAGCTTCTCAGACAAACATGATATTTGGCCTATATCTAAGGAAATGCCTGTCCTTGTGTATTTTGTGTTACAAGCGGCCTTCATCTAAATTTGAACCACACTTATGAGCCTTCATAGTCATTCTACACTCAGCTACTTACCCAGATTTCTTACTCAATGATTTCCCAGCTATACATAGAACTTGTCAGAATTAGCCCCCGAGCTCTTGAATGCTTGGACACTGATCTCTCCCACTTTGTAAAGCTAAACTCCTTCCCATTTCTGCCAAACCAGTCCTTCTCTGAACTGTAGATATCTCTAAAACATTAACTCATTCCTTAGCATACTCCTACACTTTACGCCATGGTCAACAATGAAATATTAAAACACAGGAAGTCTGGAAATTTATATTTGAGGAACCTACTTTTCCTCTTAGCCACTGCTACTCCGTTCACCAGTCAGTAGTCTCTCCCTTGCCCAATATCTTGTCCATCTCACAGTTCCTCACTACGCATGTCTCAATAAATGATTTCTCATGTGGCACCATAACATGTGCTTTACTTAAGTTCATTTTGTTTGTATCTGCTATGTTTTCTTGAATTAAACACTTTATTGGTTATTTTTTTAAGGTAGAATTTGTCTGACAACAGCTACTTCTATCAAGCCCATATAAAATTCCATGCAATTTTTTATTTATTCCCATTTCTGATTGTTCTCTCTAGCAATATTTTTACCTACATATTTACAGACTGTTAAGTTAAAATATAGGTCTTACAGTTGCTCATACTATTTAAATAAAGGGGAAAATATCAGCAGCCATTCCATAACTCATGAAAGACATCACTCCAACTAATAGACATGGACATACATCTTAGTCACTAACATTTTTGTCCTCACCTTTTAACCTCCCCTAGTTATCCCTGACCTTTTCTCTCAGAGTCAGCTGTACCATCCTTATTGATAAAAGTAACAGAATGTTAACATACGTTTCAACCCTTACATAAACTCCACACCCAAACCTCTATTATGAAATTTCTATTTAGTCCTCCCTCAGTATTTCTAATTTCCTTGGTTTTTTTGAGATATTGGTTAAAACATCTCCTATGATATCTAACGAACCCTTGCTTTTCGCAGTTTTCATTCTATCCTTTAATGGTTTTCTTCACTGATAGCTGAGAAGGAATGGAACAGACCCCCTAATTCTAATTTATTTTGCAGAGTGATCATATTACCCAGTTTATTCACCTCTTACAGGTTTTTCATATACCACTAGTTTCAGATAACTTTTTTCATGCCATGTAAGTAATCCTAAATTTGTCTGTCCAGCAACCTCCTTATGTGTTTTTTCCAGCTCTTCTAAATTTTCTATTTTGAAACTGAAGACCTGAAACATATTACTGATACACTTTCATCTATGCTTCTATTTAAGTCAAAATGAATCAGCTTATGAACACTCAATTAAAGGTGGTTTTTACAACTCTTTTAAATAAAATTAATTTCTCTAGTAATCACAATTTGCCAACTACAGAGCAAAGCATTTAAGGCTGTCACACTGATAACTTTTTGATTTGCTCCCCAGTCTCCACCTCTGAATTTCTGCAAGTGAGTTTTATCTTGGTTCATAACACTACAGGAATATCTATCCACACTGAATCCTGTCTCTAGAGTATCCAGTTAGGTCTCTTCTTCACCAATCAATGCAGTTTCTTTTATCATCCTTACCCAAAGGATTTTGATCTAACAGCATTTTTTTTGCCTGTGCTACTACTTTTTCCCAGTCTAAGGCATGATTAATTAATCATTTTCTCTTTAAGGAACTGTCAATATGTTTAATGAAGATACTGCAAATTATTGCCACGGGCAAAAAGAAAATTTAGCTATGCAAAGGCTACAGGTGTAATATCCAGCAGAATTTGTTACTAGCAAGTGCTGTGGCTCAGACAATTCATAGTTACTGACACAATAAACTCTAGCAATAAAAAAAAAAAAATCAGAAATCCACCCCAGCATCCTAAAAAATGTTTTTTCCACCTTAACTAAGGAGGGCACACTTGACCTCCCAACTCCATTTATCCATGTTACGACCGCTTCTTGGTATCTTTTTAGTACCTTCAGAATAAGCGAGATACAAGACTTTGAATTGGTTTTATATGGTGCAGTAGTGCATCCATAGAATATTAATACTTTGAAGGATGTGTGAATAAAATTCTAATTACTACTGAACCATACAATACATGTAAGAAACATCTCTTAATTAGAATTAACCACAAGGATAAAGAGACCATACACCTTATAAATTGTCATATTCTTTTCTCCTCCAGGAAAGAAATTATTACTAAAACAACTTTTTACTGTTTCCCTTACAAGGAATATAAGTTCTCTATCACCACTTCTCAAAGCACTGTATGAAGATATTCACTAAATATAAGGAATATAAGAGCACAGATCTGTAAAACAAACGAAACAAAAATCAAACACAAAACTTGCACCTTCCTCCTCAAAGGGAACCATTAACTTAAAACATAAACATATATAATATCTTGAAGTTATTCAGAAAAGAAAAATTAAATAAAAGAGGGTGAGCAACAAACCTAAGCAGGGAATCAGGAAACAAAAGTTAGGACCATCTGTTACAATGGGATATGCATCAAATACAGCTCCATTTGCACATTCTTTTTAGATACATTTGTAGGTGGATAGCTGAAAGAAAAAACTTCACTGAATTAGTGAAATAGTGAATAGAGAAATAGCTGTCCCCAAATTCAGAATCTACCCATGAGAAATACAGAGCTTCCAGGGAGTTAGCTGTGTGGTATGTTTATGAAAATTATGTTTGCAACGCCCAGATTCAGATCCAGACTTGCAGAAAATGAAGCTTTTAGCACACATGGTGGTGGCGAGGGACCTTTACATTCAGAATTTTGCCTCCATATTTTACTGCACAATATGTTCTACCTTTGCTTTAAATAAATATTGAAGTAGATTATTCTTCAGTCAACAAACTTCTCAAGTCAATACATTTTGAAACATGTCTCTCTTAATGCATGAAGTCAGTAGTTACTACCCAGAAGGCAGCGGAGATTCCTGGTTCAGTAGCTCATAAAGACCTTTGGGGAACAGTTTCTTTAGCACAAAAGCATAGGAAGCCAAATTCTGCTAGTTACATGATGGAGGAACCCAAACTTTGCCAAACTTATGATGATCTTGTCTTTACAATACTACTCCAGGCTACTGCTATCCACAGAATTTATCAAAATCTGTCCCCTAAGAAGACACCACCCGGCATTTCTTAAGCAACACAGACATACTAGCATAAAATACAGATGAATCTTAGGTGAACTTAGTTATATCTTCATGAACCCTGATCAGACAAAAATTCTCTGTGGTTTTGTCTGACAGAAAACTGTCTCCTACTGAAGATATACAGGCAAGTAAATGGGTTTTTACGCCTCGAAGTCCTAGCCTGCAAGAAGGTCACTAACAACCTAGGATACTAATCAAAGAGCTCCACAACTTTCCTTGTATCTCTTACCTGAGTAGCAGAGAGAAAGAAAACATTCAGAGGACTGTGTCGCTAGCCTTCATGGAGAACCCATGACCATCCTAAAAATTGTCATTTACATATGTAAAAACATCTGTACGGTGTATTCTACTGTGGACAGCAAGGCTGTGAGCAAGATAAAATATGTTTTAAACACTAGCCTAAAGAAGCCCTAAATAAGGGAGTGTAGTTTGACAATGAAATCATCATGTGCAATAACTATGTAAAACACAATTCTGTCTTTCATCCCAGTATATAAAAGCAAATTTATCACGTAATTTGTTGGACTTTGGTTTTTTACCCACTTAAAACTTCACAAGGTAGTGATAATAAAGGGCAAGAGGAATAATGGTTTTCTGCAAGAAGGCACCATCAGTCTTCAGTGGTGGTGCTGCAATGATGAGTATTAACTAAAAATAGATAAAATTTACAGAACTGAAGTATCAAAGAAAGCAGAATTTGGCCTCCTTTCTTACTTCCTCCAACTCATTAGCTATGTTATCACTGAGCATTACCACATAAATATATGGAGCTGCATGAAAACTCAAATTAGTTTATGAACCAACATAATTCCAAAATATTCAAACACAGGTATGCAGATATTGAGACAGCATATATCTACCTGTACACAGATTTCAAAACTTTTATTTATATACACATATGCAAATTTACAACATAAATTAAAGTTTTGCAAACATACAAAATCCGCATGCTTCATTCTGTTCATTTTAAAATTTCAGATGATCTAATGAGGAGTGAATTTAGAGGGTCACTAAGACCAGATAAAAGGCACTGACTTACTTATTGCATGTGGACTTTGAGTCACATACTGTTGTCCTTACTTTAAAATCATTACCTATCTGTGTATCCGTATGCAGTCTGAGGCCAGCTCTCCTTTCCCAAATGAGCAGTGTACCTGAGACTAGCTCCCATTCTGACATTTCACTCAGTAATTCCCGAGATAAACTAATCTCGTTTTGTCAACCCTGAGGAGAAAATGTTGCAGGATTATGCCTCAGGAGTGTAAAAGATCTGAATCTTCACACTCAAGAGTGAGAAACAGGAGCTCCTGGCTACCAAATACAATGCTCCCAATGAAGCATTCTCCGGCCACAGTGGTCCATAATGACAGTGACATGGTTCTGATGTGCTTTAATCTAGGTCACAGCTGACAACACGAATCTATGTTATTGAGCCTAAAAAGTCATCAGATGTAAACTACATCAACAAACCAAACATTATTTCCAACAGTCAAATGCTTCCTGTAAGAAAGAGTACTCTCAGATGTTTGATAACACACATTTGTAAAAAAAAAAAAAAACCACATATTTTTTTGCTGTCATTCTGCACATAACAGATGTGAACATTATTCTTATTGAAGCATTCCTGAATGTTCGAGATATAATCACTGCAAATGGCAGCCAAGTTGGGAATCACTGAATTTCAGCAGATCTCTGAAATTTTCTTATACTGATTTTTCCTCAAGCCTTAGCATTATACAGCTACTGTAATGATAAACTGTAATAAACTACTTTCCTACACTAGTTCCAAAAAAAATTGTCCCATCTTATCTTCTATCTTAAAAGGATATGAAAATAGGTCATAAATTCCATTGTTTAAAATACAGGAATTTTCACCCAGTATTTTTGCAGAAGTCTCCAGTAACTATCTTAAGGTCTTTTCCAAGCCTAACTATTCTATGATTCTATACATGAGACACAGGAATATTAAACATTTGAAGTTTATTTTGATATAAACCGATCAGTGTTAACTTGTTTATAATCCTTAACAAGATATGATCATCAAAGAACAGTTGTTTCAATGCCGTCAAAGGAATCACCAAAATGATCACAGAGGTACTTGATTTGGGTCTGTTTGAAACCCATGCTATGGTCTGTCAAATTGCATTAATTTTATATTAATTGCTAAATCTTAAAATCCATTTATTCTCAGCAAGAATGCAGTTTAATCCTCTATAAAATCTGTTCATAGCCAGATAATACTCTTTAAATATGAGGTTAGTAATGCAACATTTTTATATCAAGGAAAACAAAGAGTACTGATTTCCCTCTGTTGCATTTGCCACACCCACAGTTAATAAAACCAGGCAAATTAAGAGGTAACCTCTCAGCTCTGCAGAAAACAAGAAGCTGCAGTAAGACACTTCAGTAAATGACACATTAAAAAGCTCTAATTAACTGGACAGGAACTGGTTCTTCTTTGGAACATCTATTTCAATCATATCAGGTGCATTTAATGGGTTGTCTGCCGCAGACGCAAAACACCCATATCCTCTCGTGCACCACAGAAAATAGAAATGCAAGTAAAGCCTAAACAAGAAGACCTAATTTAATCTTGTCTCTGAGGGACAGCAGTACTTCCTGAATTGCTAGCCGAGCAGGAGCATTCTTTCTGAAGCTGTTGTCTTTAAGATGCAGCACTAATGAAGAATAAAGAGATAAGCATTAAAAATATCCGTAAGCACAAATAGTTTCCCCCCACAACACACAAAGTTCCAGAGCTATAGTCAACTGAGAACATGGGAAATATCTTACAGACAGCATTAGTATTATCTTAGTTACTAAAATACAAGCACTGTTTGGTGTCACCATTACAATAGTATTTTAATTGGGAACACAATTTAAGATGTATGGGTGTGATACTGAAGATTAATTACATTTTTATAGTGCAGATGGGAAGGAAAAGATAGTTTATTATTAGCAACAGAATTAACTGTACTCTCTATCAAGAAGCCTCTAAACGTGAGTACCTTACATAATTTTTTTACAAAGAATTCCAAGGGGAAAGTAGAAGCTAAAACAGTAAAAAATTTATGTTCTCTTCAGGTGAAAACAATCTCTGAGTATCATTACCCACCCTGTATAAAGAAGCTGATGTTATATCATATTTGATTTCATTGCATTAGGGAGCAACAATCGATCAAATCAAGTTAATGAATGCTCCTGTCCAACTACTAATGACGATTAAAGAAAAAGGAGAACTGCAAATTCTTTAAAACCGATTTTCAAGCAGATTGCACATATGTATTTATTAGGACAAAAATACTGAAAATTAACTATATTATAAAAGGTATTTTAAACTGGAAAAATTAGGAGATGTATCAGGAGATGAAGCTACTGCAACAATCTTAAGATAGCAGTGTTTAAATATTACTACTGTTTTAGCAGGAATTAAAACAAAAATATTATCTTGCACCAAAAAAGAAAATGCAGAAGCTGCAATACCACTCCATGATGAATATATTAATCGCATTCAAGTCCAGCATGTATCACAACCTGAAAGCAATTGCTTCTTTACAGTTTTGGGCATTATTGCAGTCTTTCCTAACCGTTTCCACCAAGAAATGGCAGTATTTAGTAACATTTGTTCTCTCTTTTAAAGAGAGAAGCATTTGTAATTCAGGAGGGGGTTCAGGGTTCAGCCCTTTCTTCTTTTAAAGAGAGATAATTCATCCATGGAACCCTCTCTTGAATTACAAATGCTTTCCATCACAGGTCAATTTACTCTTAACAGTGTGCAAATACCTAGCACAGTATTCTGGTACCTCATGGAGTACACATTGTACTTATCATGTCTAAAGCAACATCTCTGTTGTCAGCTATATTTATTGGGAAATGCAACTGAGCACATCAGTTGATTTCTCAGGTCATCTTCATCTTTGTAAGAGCCCTTTTCAAAACAACTATGTAATCCTTTCTCAAAACCAATCTTAATTAATTACTTCTGAGTTATGATCTCATTTCTTGACTCACTGCCATAGGATGTTTCTGTATCAAAAAGCCTGGTAGCTCTCATTAACAATAACCTGAAAACTTTCGCTCTTCCTGGCCCAGTTCCTTCTCTTACCATACCCATGATAGCACTTTTTCAGCAGTATCTCTGGATTCAAGGTCTGTTCTAGCTAGCACCATCCACTCCTGAATTATGGACTCTGCAGACTGGCTTTGAAAGCAGGTCCACATGAGTAGCAGACACTGCATGGCACTGTGTTGTATCATCATCCATGATATCCTGCGAAAGGAGTCCTGCTAAAACAATCTCTCCTACCAACAGCAAGTCCACCTTAAATGGCAACTGCCCTCATTTCTTCAGTCCCAGCTACTGCCACAGACTACCTGTATCTTAGATGTGATTTAATGAATAACTAACTTTGTTCACATAAAAGATATTAAATAATCTGAGTTACAAACAGTGAAAATGCCCAAATTGCTCAGAGTTCTTAAACTTTGTGACAAGAGCATCTGAGATACTTCTGATCATATCAACTAAAAAAAAACCACGAAACAACAACTCCAAAAAACAATAAAACAAACACTTCTGCTTAAGTTAAACTCCTTAAACTATTTCACTGAAAAGCTACCTCTTCCCCTTCTTAAAAACAGTGCAACAAGTTTATGCTGGCTTGAAAGCTAGGAAAGTCACCAAGAAATGGCCTTAGCAAACTGCCATTTCATCTCACTCAGAGCACATAAGAAGCTGTGAGAGAACTCCTCTTTGTACCTCAGTCCCACAGAACACACTCTCCCAGCACCAGCCACTGAACCCACCTCAATCTGCAGGCAAGCACGAGCCTTTCTGTCATTGCTTATCAATGTTCAGTGGGGCACAATGTCATGAATACTAAAAATGAGACACACACTGTTTCTAGTACCTTCTATCCTCCATCCATATTTTATAGAAAGCATGGAAGAGAAGGCTGAGGTAAGTGCTCACTGTAACACAGGAAAAGGGGAGAAAGAAGCGTGGTGCACACAGAAGGAACATGAGTCAAGATGAGGAGGCAAAGTAGTCAGGCTAGGGGAGACAGATGAGACAGGGGCAGGGAGATACACAGTCACTGAAGTATATTTCATTCCAGAACTTGGAGTGGAGCCCAGAAAACTGAAGTCTCAAAATCCTCTTCTGCTGTCAGCTAGTATTTACAAAAGCTAATTGCAAAGCTCTTCTCTCAGATTTACAGCTGGACACAGAAAGGATAACAGTCCTCTACAGCTACTTGTCCCTTTGCTATGCCAAGAGGCAGATAGCTTTAGTGCTACAGTTCTAACTTCCTGGGATACATGTATGATACTATCAAACAGAAAAGGAATTGTTTTTTGTTTAAAAGAATGGTATTTAATACCATAAAAATGTTTCAAGATTAAAAAAAAATCAGTGTAGAATTAATTAAATATGCAAATACTGAAATCATTCCTATATACACTGTAGCATACACACCCACAACTGGCACTGAGACCACTGAGATCTGTGCAACCACAGGTAATTAACACATGGCCCTCATAAACATGTATGCCAGCATCAATTATGCTTCCTTTCTCTAACTGTGAGTTAAACTTCATTCTTGTTCTGACAAATGGTTTCTGCCATATGTAAAGGTTACAATGCAAAGAAAGTTGTCTTCTGAGCTAGTGTGAACAGAAAGCAGTGCAAGGAAAAAAACCTGACGGTCTGGTCAAATGTGCATCCAGGCAGTCCCTGGCCGCTGCTCTACCATTCTCCTATGCATCCAATCCTTACAACTTTTTTTTCCCCATCTCTTTTCATATGCCTCATGTACCAGAATGTTCAGAGTCAACAGTAAGTTCCAGAACTGCTTTTAGAAAGTGAAGACCATGATGTTCACTGGAAAACACTGTAAGCTCTCAAACTGTGAAAGTAAGTTGAATGCAACAACAGCTCTCGGGAAGATATATTACCTCAGGAATTCTGAGTGTTAATTGCGCAGATCTATACAATACCTATTATTCCAAGGAAATATTTTTAACTTCCAGAAGTCAAAAGACGTACATTTTTCACTGCGGTTCCATGAAGGTACTGTATTTCCTGATTTGTATTTATTCACCATCAACAAATCAGGATTTCCCCCACACATTATACTTCCTAAATAATAAAGTTACTGCCAGCAAATTGCAACCTACGGAATGTCAAAGTGTAAAACCCTGATGAAATGTTAAACAAAACAAGAGATAGGCACTGACCCACAAAGCAGACATGTATCACAATTTAATGGGTTTATGGACAAAATGTCTTTGTGAAATATTACTGCATGCATCTGCATAAAGCTGTGTGTTGATGGGAACCAAAGCTGACAAAGGCATAACAACATAAAAATGTCATCTGTGATCTTATTCTGTATGTGGTGAAAGTCACAGCCCATCAGTGTACAATTATCATATATTACTGATGGAATATTAATCCATCACTCATTACTCTAATTAGAAAAACTTTTCTTGAAAGTCTGACTTTTCACCCCTGGAACTGCAACTGACACACAAATGACTATAAATCCTTAGTGGGAGAAATAGTGTCTTAATCTTCCAGTATTTAGCTTAACAGCCAGTTTCCACTCTCTGTGGGTAAAATTGAAGTCAGCTTATGTACTCATGTACAACTTCAACCTCTGTCAAGTACTAAACATACATCTAATATGAGGCAAAGATAACACATAGTTTGTGTGCAGCTTTACTGAGTGGGGATTAAGCTTTTCTGGGAAAGAAACCTGCAGTTATCTGTCTAGAATGTACGAAGTCAAGCATGAACTGGGATTTCAGCTATCCACAGGCACGCACACACTTCTGAACCTGTATAACTTTTCTGGTCCCTTCAAGAGTGTCATTTTTGTGCATACACAATGTCAAGAAACCCACAGATGTTAACCAAATACAAATGAGATCAGGTAGCAGTATCAAGTCTGCCTTTCAAAGAATTCAGAGAAAATAAAAGCATTTTGGAAATGCTATTTTTAAGTGCCCCAGCAGGCCTCCTTTAAAAAAAAAAAAAAAAGAAAAAAGAGAGCGATGTGATCTTTGCGCTTATATATTGACACAATCCAATGACTGCTTAAGGCAATGATAACTATTACACTCACAGTGTGAGCCACAGATTTCAGTGAGCATCAGATCAGCCTCCTATGGATTATCCTAGCTATGCTAAGCCATCAGACATTCTTAAACGTCTCATGTCATATCAATCAAAAATATATGTGTACATGTTAGAGGCTTCACCAGGCTATGCTGGCTTATGGACATGCTTCTTTACATATGTGTTGCTGAAGACGTTGAAATCTGGAGCTATTTAAGTCACAATGACTTTTGATATTTATTTCAAAGGGTACAGAATATAAAATCATAGAATTATAGTATCTCAAGTTGGAAGGGACCCATAAGGATCATCAAGTTCAACTCCTTGCTCCTTGCAGGATTACCAAAGACTAAATCATGTAAGTAAGGACATCATCCAGATGCTCCTTGAACTCTGACAGGCACAAAAGATAATCACCCTGTCATTAAAAATAACTGTAATACTGTTTGACCTTATGGGATACTTGGCAAAGTTAACATAAACAAATTGAAATTCAGACTGTTGAAAAAATATCGTGTAGAATTAGTTTTAATTTAGAACTATGAGCATATTTTAAGCTCTGTTGACTTCATCTATCAGATAATTCTTTAGGCAATATAAAGAGCGTTACGATTTATTTGGCACTGTAATTTTTTTATGCTACCATTACAAATTACTGTGTTATTTTCACTTGTATTATCAGATGTAGCCTTATAGTATACGGAAAGGATTGTTTATCACCTCTGAAACAGGAAATTCATTTGGAACTGGTATTATAAATAAAACCCTAAATATATAAAACTCTAAAGCATAATTTTAAATTGCTTAATCTTTGTCCTTGGTAATTCATAGGCATTACTTTATGTTATAAAAGTCATTTAAACTATGTGCTCACTTCTAACTAAGCTGACAAAGAAAACTCAGAAACTATCTGTAGTACTTCAGTTTGATGTGATTTTCTGTTGTTGAAAACAGTAATTTTTGTATAAACTCCTTTCTTCTTGAGTCTAAACACAGACTTATTTCAAATTCACTACCTTGACAACAGCATCCTACCAAATAAACAGTGACCATGCTTTTACCACAAGAAGGATGGCAATATTGTATTAGTCACTGAGTAGGATGCAATGAACACATTTAGTACTGTGGCCAGTACCACACAAATGATTTGCTAGTTGTGATAGTCACTCTGTAAGTCCACTTGCTCTTGCTTTATCTAAACACTACGCTGAGACAACATCACATGCCCTAAACCTTAAGATCTTCAAATTAATTCTTTAATCAGCTATGGAAACCGTTGTAACTGGTAACCTTAGCTTTTTTTTTCTTGGTTTGGGTGTTTTCTTTGATTGTGAGGTTTTTTCCACCCCCCCTCCAGTTGCCATATATTTCATTATTTAAATGATAAAATGTTAATACTCTTTTTCTAACAGAAAAGTCCAGGGGTGAGATGCAATTTAGAACTCTTTAAATACTAGAAGCTGAAAAATGCTAATTACATAACAAAACCAGGCTTTCATCTGGCTTTATGTATTTGTATTTACACATACTTGAAACTAAGCATTAAGTCAAATCCATTTCTGCTTTCTAACCCATTTACCTCCTTGTAAACACACCAATCACAAACCCAGTCTCTTGCATTTTGCATCTACCAAGATAAACTATACTGCAAATACATTTCTGCTTCCTGTTAATGCTATCCAGTTGGTGTGCAGAAGGGAGTGGGATCTGGCCTATTTTGATAAAATATATGGGTTTGAGATTTACTTTTTTTCCCAGAGTATTTTCTTCAGCATACTTTTGGTTTAATTTCACATTTATTTATTACACACAAGCAGAATTAGTTAAAAGTAGTCATTAGACAAAACATGACTAATTTTGTCCCACTTTCAAAAAGTATTTAACTTCACAATAGATCCAACTAATTTAATCTTATTTCTTAAAAAAATCTCCATGTAAACTCTAAAAAAATGCTTAATAAAACAACCATTAATACTACATTTGTCACACTTAATTTTCCAGCACATACACAAGCTTAGCTCTAGAGAGTCTCCACTGAATTAATTTACTTACTTTAGCTAGTATATTATAAAGATAATAATGGAATCTATTAAGAAAGGACTACACAATTAGATTCCATAAAACTGTGGGCAACAATCCATGACTAATCTGCAATTTCTAAGGGGGAAACAAAATGATTTTTTTTCTTTATTTAGCTTTAAACAGATGTGTTGCGCACAAAATGATCAATATATTTAAACATTTTCTTTCTGATACTGTAGATTAACTTTTCTACAAAACACACAGCAGGCAGCTTACCTTAGAAAAAAAAATTGTATTACAGGTGAACAATCTGGAAAATGCCTGAGCATCTGGGTTACATGCAAGTTTCAGTATACAATATCAGGTGGACCACTTTGGCTCCAGGATAATTTTCCACTGAAATTCAATTGGATCAAGAACTGTTCTCTTGATTGCTACATTAAATGTTGGCTGATGATTGTTTAGATAGTATGTGCTGAACTATTCACTTCCCCCCCAAAAAAAAAATACATATAAACAAATAATCTTATTTTGAAAAAATTCAAGCATCTCAGTATCATACAAAGTATGCATTCAGCTTTGAGTAATAACTAGCTACACAAATGGAAAGTAATTTGTTCGTATCCACTAAAACAGAATGAATCATATCCACAATACCAAATTGTAGGAATAAATTACTGAGCTCCACTAGTAGTGGAAAAAGCTTTATCCTATTATATTTTACAGTACAGCTCTATTGAAGTCATCTATTTATTTATTCAGCCATACTTCATGGTATACTAAACATATTGACTATTTACAATCTGTAGAGAGTACACATCTACCTAGATCAAATTGCTCAAAAATACTATTTCCTTTCCCATCAGTAAGGGGTGTTTATTATAATAAAAAAAAATAAATTAAATGAGTGCAGTGTAACTGTGCTGCTGGTATCCACAAATTCAGACAGTCACCTTGACTATGCAGAGCTAATACTACACCCACTGAGTGAATTATTCCTGAGAAGCAGACTTGTGGCTAGTTGGTTCTATCACATGCATGCAGCTAAGTTGGTGTGCGCTGTAGGTAGGACCTAGGGGTGGTGGAGTCCACTACTTATTTGAGATAGCAGTTCTGCAAATTCATGTTCTCAAGGCCACCTGATGGCAAGATCTAAAGTGGCAGTTTCAGCCCTGAAGTGTGAGCTCACTGCCTTCAACACCTTCTAGAAAAGAATTCACAGTTCTCCTTCAAGTTCCTCATTGCTTCCACCAGACAGGCAAGAAAAGCTGTTTAAAGTGCCTTGTGTACCTGAACAGGTAATCTTGAACTTCTCTTCAGGCTCTTTTACAAGACCAAAAAGTAGGGAGAGATTAGCATCAAGAATAAGCGAGTTCAGGGGAACTCACTTACTTACTTTTCATTCTCTCTGTTGTTAAGGAAAAAAAAACCACCAAACCCCTATCAAAAGATCAGTTCTGACTTAAACCTAAATTCAAAGCATCCATAAGTGTGAAGAGGTACTCCATGTTTATCAAGCATATTGCTAACATGGGCAATAGCTGCCAGGAAGTGGATATGGAAGGAAAGATGAGTACATCAGCAGCATTCAGTTAGACTGAATGTTAAGGCAAAACCAGTAGACACATCTGAAATAATTTACATTCTATGATAACACAAGGCCCTTATGTACACACAATGCTGGAGGCAACATTATGTTCTTCTTTAATACAAAGCAATAAAATCCAAACCAAACACTCAAGATCAGGACAGTGCTTTGTTCAGCAACTGTTCAAACCAGTGTCTAAATCAGCTGCAAGTACTCTGCATGCTAGAGCCCTGTAAGGCAAAGGAAGCCTGAAAGGGTAAACTAGATCTGGCAGACTCATCAAATAATTAAATATACCACAAATAATTAAGTTCTATATAAAAACAAATAAACTAAGAAAAACGACAGTTGAACCAAGTAAAAACCCACACCAAATTTATTAATTGGTACCTCTAAATTTGCAAAAAAATAAAATACTGGGCTTTTCTGCAATAGCTTCAGGTTCAAGCACTGTTTCCTGCATCAAGGACATATCTTGCACAGAGGTCATGGGGAGCTGCACACAGAACATTGGCAGGATTTGTTCTAAATAATGCACTATCTTAAACATGAAGATGAACTTCAGCATGACACCGTTACGGATTAATAATACTTCAGCTTTTAACTAATCAGATTTACATTTATGGGCTTTCTTACATATTAGTTTCTCTGCTCTTACACAGACTGTAAGTCCTTGGGAAAATGATCTAATTACTTTGGGTTCTACAGTGCTTCAGGAAGCAAACTATGGGCAAGTTTGATAGCAAAAAGTTGAAGTTTCTGCACAAAGATATTGTTCCTGTAGATTTGTAAAGTCTGCTTAAAAACAAAATATTATTGGACACACAAAATGGAAGTCTCCAATTTCCTTCTAACTGCATGTAAAATGTTTCCTTTTAGTTCCAAAATAAACTGAAACGGGCACCTTCATCTTTCCCTCATCACATTCTGCTGTGTGTTGTCATGGAGGCACCAGAAATTTAGAATAAAGCCATGCAATGTGATTAATTTCTCATAGACTCTGTAGAAATGCTGTGATTCTTGAGTAAGCTCTTAGCAAATATTTTTACCTTCAGAAGGGCATTAAAGTGTAAGACGCAAAAGTGTTGCTATTGCATTTCAGCATTTCTTCTTATAAAACCCCCCACTTCAATATGGCCCTGACCAGTTGGTGCTCAACATTAAAAACCTCGTATGGCTTTTACAGGGCAGGCAACCTGCTCATGAAGTTCGTGTTCAAAATGCCACACAGAACAACGAGCAAAAGATCAGGTCAAGAACTTTAGCATACTCTTGTATTTTGACTTGAATCTGTCAAAATCATCCTCCAGAAAGCAATTTAACACGAGAGACTAATTATTTTGCAGTACACTGCACTGATTTTGGAAGTATCTTACATAATATCTGCTTACTAAATGACCAAAGTACTTTAATACTGCAGAACTTCCTTGTGTTTAGCTTTTCTCTCTCTGCATTTAAGATTTCATTGATAACTGTTTGAGGCTTTTTCTGCATGAATTTATAAAAATGCGAATGGCATTTCCTGATCTCTGTCTAAATCTACTGCTGCTAATTATTAAAATCTGGTTTTAGAAATGTGCAAATTATTATTTTCTTTTATCTGCCCTGATACTGATTTCTAAAGATATCCATTTTTCTGAAAATAAGCTTTACTTGAAGAAAAACAGTATGCAAGAACTTTAACCATACACATAAATAGCACGTGCCTTTTTATTGAGCTCATTAGAGTTTGTGTGATGTGCAAGTAGTCTCACATGCTTCATGCTGTTGGTTTTGCACCTTGACTGAAAAATTATTAGCATGACACAGCAAACAACCGATCCTTTTTCATGCATAAATACTTCTGTTCATATACAATTCTGCTTTGCAACTCTCTCCGCAAAATACAGCATGAAGATTCCCAGTGGGTAATTGATATCATGCTCTAGACACATAAAACATCATACAAGTATTCTGGAAGTCGGACCACACACCATCACAGTATAATAAGAAACACCACATAAGATTTGCAAGTTGGAAAAAAATTAAAAATTTCAATTTTATATACAAAAATCAGCTCAGACTTCTACCCAGGGTGAAATGAATGCCGTTCAAATACCGTGTCACTTCAATTCTGTAAATGACATTACATGAACATTGAAACAGCTCTACAAATAATACTCTCTGAAGTAGCTTTTACGAACTAATGAACAAAAAGAAACCCAAACCAAACCGTAAACCAAAACAAAGTGGAAGAGGTACCCATAGTTCTGACATTATGAAGTTGGTAATATTTCAAGGAACTAAAACCATAAATACTTTTTCCCTGAGATAAGGACAGGTGGTTTGAACAGTAATCAGCAGCCTGTCCTGAGTGCAGTATCAGTATCTTGGGGTCATTTTTTTTTTGCCTAGAGAAAGTCCTGCATTGCCCCTTTTTCCAAGGTAGGGTGAAGACCCAAATGTATAAGACGAAAGTTTTCATCTTCAATTTATAATTCCTCTCAAGGTTATTTTATCATGTAGAAATCTGTATTATGCTTTTTAAGAAATTCATTTTTTCCACTAAAAGTTACAGAGCTTTCCAAATAAATACTGTAGCTCTTATACTAGAGCCTTTCATTTTACACAGTGATGGTACGTACCATACTTTTCAAAGCACCACTAATACGGTACCTGCTACCTCTATTTCACTGTAGCGATTAGATGGCATACACCATCCACGTAGTTGTGATTATCTTCCTCAGAAAATCATTTGAATAATCTCCCCAAATATTTCATTTTAAGGTTGCAAAGTTGTTCCATGAACAGAATTAAAAAGTCAACATCCGTTTTTATGTTATACTGTTCTGACATGATGATCCTTGCAATACTTCGTTTGTGCAAAATAACAATAAATTTCTCCTAATTCTACCTCCTTCATTCCTTATTGGGGTGATTCCCACCATGCTTATTCTACTTTGTCATCCCTTGCCACTAAAAAGCTACGTTTGCATGTTAATCAATATTATTTACAAAACTGCATATAAATTTGGAAGTAAGCACCTCTCTGCAAACAACTGATAGAAGGAATGGCTAGGTAGATGATCTCCAATGATATGTTCTTACAAAATGGGATCCAATAATAAGAGTTTAGTGACATCCCACATGACAGTCACAAAAAAAAAAAAAAAAGAAAAACAAAACCCTACAACATCATGGAGGTAAACCAGATTCAGAGCTGCTGACAACTTTAAAGGACCAAAAACATACCTAAGCGTTATGCCCTATGAACAGATGGCCAGAAGACACAGACTGAAGAGAACAAGGAATCTCCTTATGAATACCTGTGAAACGTTTGCACCAATGCATTTCCAGCACCACAAAACCAGAAGCTGCATCCTCCTACAACCCATGGAACGAAGCTCACCCTATCTGCATGTTATACCACAAGGACTCTGAAATTCTGTCAGCTGCAGGATGCAAAGAAGATGGAGCTTCTCGGGTACTCTGGCTATCTGTGAGAGACTGTGTGTCCATACAGCACACTGACTCTCAATACTTCTGGATGCACAACAGCATCTGCACACTGCCTGTTTGTTGTCTGGTTTTGCATGAAAAAAGACCACTTAGTTTAGACCACTACCAAAAACTAAGAAGTCTGAGTTTCATATCTGTTTCTCTTTAATTTTTCTTCCTTTTTTTTCTAACGACAAAACAAAACAAGACAGTAGTGAGACACTAATTCCCAATGTTGACTTTGCACATTGAATGTACACTTCTAAAACTGAAGCTACCTCAATGAAGGTGAGCAAGAATGCTAATCCGTCTCTTCCTGTTATTGATCTCCAGTCAGACAGATATATTACCCTGTTTTGTCTGCAAAACTAAACAGGCATATGGGAAGAAAGTGTGTACAAGCATAGAAGCAGCAACAGAAGTCACACTCAGGAAGCTGGCTGAAAAAAAATAAAAAATGCTCCCTTTTATTTGAAAATGTAACTCATCCACCATCTTACCAGCATGCCCCGCGAGTTACCTTCAGTGAGGATTTATGCACAGAACATGAAATGGGCTTTCAAGCACCATTCTTGGACAAAGTGTTGGAGGATCCTCACTCCCTCATCTCTCACCAAAAGGAAGAAAAACAGAATCTCTGACTGGATCCATCATCAGGCTATTAAGAAGCTGAAACCTGTAAGCTCTTGCAAGTCAACTCAAACTACTGCATCCTACAAAGCTTGAAAAAAAACACTTTCTAGACATGAGACATCATCTGCAACTGAGATCTTTGGTTATGAGTTGATGCCACACACTTCCATCATCTGAACCACAGCCACTGAGAACTGAAACCTGGAGCTAGATATCCAGAAGTGTGCATTTCTTTCATACAGTTAGAATTTCATTTCTTAAATCCCTAGTTTCCTTGGTATGAGAAACCAGAAGATGAAGAACCTCGTTAGTCAAAGGTGATGGTAAAATTTTCAAGCGGAGGGAAACAACTGAGATGAGGGAGACTGAAACAATACCAATATAGGGACAGAGCATGATGTGGGAAGAGATCAGAAATTTATTATGTACAAAGGTTAAAGGAAAAGCTTCACAGGTGACTATTCTAAATGGTTCTCATCTAGCAGAAGACACTGAAGAAACATATAAAGTCACGCTCAGTTGGCATGCCAGCTTATGAACATACAGAAAGGTAGATATACACTGTGTGATTTCAAAGCACTGCAAAATGTTTCTATAGACAACCTGCCAACAAGTTAAGAAGGCCAAAGTCAGCATTAGCATCTGTCTTCCAATTACAGAGTCACATATTGCTCAGTGACAAATGATGACTGCTGTCTTATATTAAGATGGTTGCTCTAGCAGATGTTTTCAAATTATCCCAAGCTATGTCACAGGGAAAGGCAAAAGAACTGGAAATACGCCCAGAGAGACCTGGTGCACCAGCAGCCTAAGGGAGACATTTTAAAAGCCATTTGCTATACTCTCATGAAAACTTGGCTACAAAAATGAATACAGAAAGGAAAAGGGGAATATGTTATATTCCTCAGTGGAAGTTTTAAGTTTCTGACTACCGGATCATCTGGAATAAAATGTGCTCACTTCAACTTAACTTGGATAGAGATACCGTCCAGGCCTTCAAAGAAAGGGGGGGGAAAAAAACCAAAACCCAAGCTAAACAACCCAACAATTACCCCAGAAAGCAGTGCTCTATGTTAACTGCTTTGTGATGACAGAGCCAAGGGGAAAAAAACAACCCTTTTTATCATTAACATTTCCAAACATTAATCCAGGTATCACATACTGACTCCAAAAATTAAGTCCTGCTCCCTGGTAAGAAGAGCTACACTGCTTTTACTGCTACAGAACCTCTGGGATACCATATGGAAACTGTCCAAAAAGAGTGCAGACAAATAAAAGAAAGGGAGAGAAAAGCGTGACCACCCTTGTCTGAAATGGATTAAGGAGTAAGGTTCTCTCAGGTCTTATGCGCAGTTAGAGCTAAGAGAGTTCTTCAAGTAAAAAGTCTGATGTGGAAAACAAGTTATCTCCTGAAATCCCACAGTCAAATCAGCTAAGTACAGAAATGCTGAAATACGATGCAGGCGGAAGGGAGGATGCGAGCAGGGACAAACGCAGAGGCTGTGCTCATCCAGTGTAGCCTCATTCTCAATAGCAGCTTTCTGGAAGCATGAGACAACAGTAAAAACACGCCCCAGTAGACAAAATTACCACCAAGAGGAAGGTGCCAACAAATGCTGCTACAAGTTAAGGAATGGGTAGGCGTCTAGTCTTGACCTATGGTGAGGGAGAAAATCCTCTCCCTCTCGTTACCATGGTGATCCCCTTTTCAGGTTTCTTTGGATAAGCTTTGTGCACAAGTGTAAAATTTGGCATAAGAGGAGAACAAGTATTAATTATGTGCCCCGGACAAAAATAGCCTTATTAAATCTCAAGAGATAAGACAACAGAGGCTGTAAAAATTAAGTTTGGTTACAGAGATTAAGGGCTGAATAAACTATCTCATGTTAAAGTGCCTTGAGCTCCATCTTCTTAAAACGGCAATGCCAGCCTGAGGGTGTTACACCTGCCCATTACAATTTGGGTGAGAACTTGAGATCCTGTATGGTATAAGACTGGAGTGAAAATCAAAACAAAAAAAACCCTGCATGGAGGCTGCATACTACTGTTCCTTGGTACAGGATTGCCTTTATTTATTACACCATTTTATTAATTATTCATGCAGTTCTTTTTCTATTTCCAGGCAGCAACATCACTAGCCAAGCTCTACAGGGATGCAGCACTTTTACAGGATGGACACTGCAAAATCTAACACAAACATATTATATTGATACACTTGCAAGCATTAATCCCATGAGACATAGACCAGAATAAGCCTTGAATTGAACAAGTATATTTAACAGTTCTGGTGAAGAAACTTAGAGCAGGAAAAAAAAAAAAAAAAAGAGAGAAAAAAGAAAACTTTAATATAGGAGGGTGTATATACATCTAATTGAACACTACTATAAGCTTTATTTTGAAATCCTTGATTTCAGACCTATTTCATTACCTCTCTAATAAACAGTGTAATTTCCTCCCCAGGATAATTTTTCCCATATGCTTTCATTAATTTATGCTATCTAATCTTAATCTCTGAAATACACAATATCGGATAGACAACCTATACCGAAGACAAGGAACTACACTGTTGCCATTAACATTTTCTATTTTTCCTGTGACTGTTATTATCAGTGATAAATTTATCTTTAAATATGTATCCTTTAGACTTCACTCTGGATCAGTGAACACCGACCAAACCTGAAACATCTTTTAACTGAGGGAAAATACATGAACTGTACACACCGGACCCACATACCAGCAGAAACTAGTGTTGCCTTTTTAAAAGGTGTATTAACATTGAAATACAATCCAACACAACCGGCTGAGCATACGCTATGCCTAACCAGCACACCTACCTTTTATTTGAAAGTAGACTGCGTAAGTTAAACAACTACTTTTTGTTTAAAAAGTAACGAATTTCATATGCTGTCCACTACATATCTCACCATTTTTTGCTTCTGTTACTATTTTTCTTTGGTTGGTTGGTTGTTGGTTTTTTGGGGGGGGGTTATTTTTGTTTGGCGTTTATTTTTTCTTTTTTTGCTTCCTGAATTAACAGTATATATACATATCTATCTGGCAGATGTATAAAGCAACATGAAACGGGATTACCCCAAATCAATCAAGTGCTCCCTGTTAAATACTGATTACTCCGTAATTTCTGTCCAAGATCAAATGAAACCATCAACCCCCTTTGGAAACTAGCGTGGTGTGACAGCTTCATCGCTGGCATCCTGAGCCGGGTTTAGTAACAGCAACAAGAAAGAAGAAGGAAAGCCGCAATTACCTAAAGGACCTAGGCAAATGCCCGGCTTCTCAGCGGAAGGGAGAACGGGACCGTGGGGACGGCGGCCCCGCACCCAGCAGCCGCTCGGCCGCCCGCCCGCACACACACGGCCGCCTGTACGGGAAACGCTGCGCATCGGCGCGGTAGGGGAGGCCTGTGTCTCCCGGGATGCGCCCTAAACCCCGGCGGCCCAGGCGGTCCCCGGGACAACTCGCAGCTAAACGGCTGCACCTGTGCCGCTCCGGGCCCCAGGCAGGCTCAGCCGCCCTACTCGGGGCCCAGCTCCGCAATGCCGCCTTCCTCCCATACCCTCCTGGCTTGAAACGCTTCCCCAGGCACAGCGCCTCCGGGGAAAGTCTGGGCCAGGGTCCTGGCGAGCCCCGCGGGACTTGGCCCGTTCGGTGAGGCTGCCCGGTGCGGTACCTTCTCCCTGTTCCCGGGGATCCCCGCGCCACGCGGGCTTTGCTGGAAGGGGAGATGAAGGGGGCAAACATTCACCCCGCTTCTCTTGTCCTGCCGAGGAGAGACACGGGACGCATTCGCCCTGAACAACAGGCGACATGTAGTTATAGAGCCCGCACAAGGCTGCAGGAACGCGAATCCGCTCCCCAGTCCGGATCGGGGAGCCCGCGGCCGCGGAGCAGGGCCCAGGACTCGCTCGCCTGCTCCTCGGGAAGGGGGCGCCCCCCGGGGCGGAGAAGAAGGATCGCAGTCCTCGGAGGCTGCTGAAACACCGGCGAAGGGGGAGATAAAAGCCCCTACGATGCCAGGCCAGCTAGAAATTATTCATTTCAATGATGCAGCAAACGACGGTGTGCCTGTGTGTGCGCTGGGTGGGGGGGGGGGGGGGTTGGTGGCGTCTAGTCCTCCCGTTGCCACTCTCCAGCCCTGATTAACACTGTACAGGTTCCCTGTCGAAGCGGAACGCTCTTTCTCTTCCGCGCACACAGCAATTAATAGCAACCTTCATCCCGCGAAACCTTCGCCAAGCTCTCCCACATGCTCACAGCCTGCGGTGGCAACTGCTGGGCGCACAATAACGGGAGCCTCTCTGCCTCTCAGGCAGGGGGAAGGGAGCCAAACCTCCCGCGGTAGAACCCGATCCCCGAGGACGAGCAGTCCCGGGAGCCGCGGGGAGCGGCAGCCGCCGACGCGGCGGGAGGGCAGGCTGCCTGCCTGGCAAGCGGAGGGCGTACGGCGCAGCACGCTGCCAAAACACCATCAGCCACCGGCATTGTCAGCAGACAGCACGCAAGCATTTACCTTTTTATGCCCGCTGTCCGTCAGTCAGGCGCTTGAGGGAGAGAAGAAACGACAGGAAAGGAAAGGAGGATAAAGAGAGGAATCTAGAGAGCGAGAGGCGGCTGCTAATCCCCGTGTAGAAAGACTTCCAGCAGCAGCAGCAGCAGCAGCATGCGTGTGTGTGTGTGCCCGGAGTGGAACCGCAGCCCTCCTGGCGATGCACCGGCTCTTGCACCGAAGTACTGTCATGTGCGTATCTCGGTGTGTGTACCCATGGAGCAGGGAACTAAAAAAAAGGAGGAATTACAAAAAAAGGGAGACGGGGGGAGACCAGTCAGTCAGTCAGTCAGTCAGTCAGTCACACGCCCGGCTGTGCGCTGCTGGGGGGAGGAGGAGGAGCCCAGTGCTCCTCAGCCCAACCGCCACTGGAGCCGATCGCTACTACGGCGGCACAAGGGCCCCGCAGAGAGCGGGGTCCGCACGCCTGCCCTTCCCCTCCTGCTAGCGAGGACGTGCCTGAGGGAGAAACCCCTCAGGGCCTCTGCCCCCGGGGTCCCTTTGCACCCCGCGCTGCCCGAGACAAGCGGGAAGCAGTTGGAATAAAAAAACATCCTCCTGTTTCTGCCCTCAAAATACCGCCCGGCGCGTCTCCGCAGCCTCCGCGGGGGACAGGGCTGCGGCACATCCCGAGGGGGAGGCAGGCCGAGCCGTGTCCCCCGGAGGGACAGGGGCTGCCGGCAGCACCGCGGCGGGGGACGCGGCGTGTCCCCGGGGATGCAGCTGCAGCCGGAGGCAGAGAAGTGACGAGCGGATCCCCCTAAAAAGCCCGTGGGTCTGTTCTCGTCCGAGGGGGGTGCCCGGCGGCACGGTTGTGAGTCTGGAGGGGGTTTGCTGGAGCTGCAGATGTAACTGTAAATAGGTGTGTTTGCGGGCACTGGGACTGCTAAGGCGGGGAAAGGTTGTGCTGAGCCATGCCACAGTGCAGATGCCCTGGTACTCGCATGTCCAGTCGGGTACATTCAAATTTCAACGGTGGTATATGACTGACTAAAAGGTATTTAAACCATGGTGATACGTTCTAATCAGTTATTTGCTACATATTAAATATTATATCCAACTCTTGGATATATGGCCACATCTATGCATATAAATGAGATTTTGACATACAAGTCATGAACGTGCTAAAATAGAATGATCAAATTACTGTTATACTGCTAAATTTAACTAGTAGGCTGTGCCAGCAAGTTTCAGGATGTGTTTTCTTTAAGCCCCAAGCCAGCAAAAGTTTGTGAGACATGTCCTTGATATTTTACTCTTTGTACAAAACGCATAATCTCTATGAACCAAAAGTTACTCTTAGTAGTGGAAAAAGGTTTATTAAATGACAAGGATGGAAAAAGCTTTAATGGGGATATCAGGTATACTGTTTATACTAATTTTTTACATGGGCAACGTAAACCTAATGTCTCGAGTAAAACAGGGAGGACAGGAAGTGTTAACATTTTAATGACAAATGCAAGTCGCATCTACAGGCCAGGTAGGCTAGCAAATTCTGATGATTGATAATTGCATTAATTAGCAAGCAACCAATTGTGTGGGAGAAAAAAATGGTCAGTCTGTTTTAAAATAATTGTTGGGAGTTTTTTTCTAGCTGTAAACATAATAAGCAGGGTAGAGAGGAAATAGCTGAAAGGATTGCCCATCTTGTTGAGATTTAGCAGTTCACAATAAAATATTTTGAGACTTCCCAAAAGTCCTGCCATAAAATCAGAAAGACCAAATTTGTTGTACTAAGCTGTATAAATCAAGTCAGCATCACATCATTAAAAATACAAACTGCACCCTAAAGCCATATCATGTTTGTTTTGTTTATATAAATTTTGTGTATATAAAATAAAGGTACACTGTTCAACTGAAACAGAGATGCTGAATCTGAGCTAACTCAGGTAAAAAGCTAAATAGTACAGGACTCTGTTCTTTTTGGTGTTTACATATGCAGCACTATTCTATGCAGCATATTACTTTGTCTCTTAGCAAGAATTTTTCGATTTGTCATCATGAACTGTATTTTCAAGCTAGTTTCAAAGCTGGTGTAATCTGCTGTTTAAAATACGATGATCTGTGAAAACCTCATCATAGAATTTATGTAATCTTTCTGATGTAATTATGTGAAGATTTAGCCTGCCCTCCATAGGCCTATGAAGTCGTAAAGCAGATTTAGTCATTATGATAGTTCTGTGAAAATATTTTTACCGAATAGGTTGATTACATTACTTAGTAGAATAAGATAGTAAAGAAATGATGTAACATGTATTTTTTAGGCTTCATACAAATTTCCAGAATATGAAGTCGACCGAATTTCCTTTGAAGATTGAAGAATAAGAAGGAAAGATGAGACATTTGTGCATAAAATTAGCCAACCTCGAAATAAAATCTAAACCATTTAATCACTTTCTTGCATGCTCCTTGTTTGTCTGACTTCAGTCTGACTGGGCCGGGAGGGTAAAAGAGGGAAGTCTTGTTATAAATTCTCTCCTCAGCTGATCTGGAGGAAACTGCATCTTGGAGGAATAAGAAATTCAAGCTGCTTTACATGATGACATAGATGGTCTTTGTGGGCCATAAGTATTTTGATTTTAGGCTTAACACTTATCTGTAATGGTAGTACTAGTACTTGTGGGTGTTTCAGAAGACATGCAACTTGGAGACGAGATTTCCAGGGTGGAAGCAAATATTCTTCATGGGTTCTGTGAGAGATGGCACAATCAAAACTTAGAAGAGGCCGTGAAGCAGGGGATTTCAGTAAGGACAGTAAACAGATGCAGGTGAACCCGAAATAAAGAACATGGCAAAGCCTGGAAGAAAAGCGCTCCTAAATAGGTTTTAGATCAGAAAAGTAGGAATCAGAAAGGAACATTTTAAACAGTGGAGATGAGGTTCAGTACTAAAATTTTCAACTATCTGCAATTTATCAAATTACCCCCAATGCAAATGTCCTTATTATATGCTATCCTCACACTTTGGTCTCTTTCTTGTTGGAGGAAGTTCTCTTTGCTTTGACTGATGGTGAAAGAGGTTATGATATCGTCTGTCATTACTATATAATTAAACTATATGCATGCTTACATGAGCTTCTAACACATGCTGGTATTTACCACCTTGCGACCTTTATTTAAGTTTGAAAATCGGTTAGTTTTGTGTCTCACTGCCCTCTACTGGAGAGCAGGTCAGAACTGCTCCATGAGGTCTTAGTTAAGTACTTAAGAGCCACGACAGTTGGTGGTTGTCCTCAATTGCTGGTGAATCTCCTTTCTATGAATGAAGTTTACAAGTGTGAAGGTGTGGAAGGCCAGCGTCCATAAGATTTCTTTTTTCTCTGGGAATTCAAATAATTGATCATACAATCTGCTGTCTGCAGTTTATTGACCCAGGCAAATGGATGACTGAGCAATGGTTAAGATTTTAAAGATATATATGTCTTCCACTAACTTCTGGGGAAGAGGTATCGCAGATATGCTGAAAATCTTGAGCAGTGCTGCTTTGATAGTATTTGACTGTAACTTTGTAGATAACCTCATCAAGTTTCATATCTAAATCCTTTGGTTCATTCTCCGTTGCAATACAACAAGATTTCCCTCCATCCCTTTTCCTACTCTGGCCTTTCATGCCTCTCTACTTACCTTTCACTGTCTATATCAATACTGCCAGACTATCATATATTTGCTGTTTTATTTTCATTTTCCTCACAATCTGGGCAGTAGCAGAGCAACTGAAACATGGAGAACACAGCAGTGATATTTCCCAGTTCCCCCATGTGCCATATCCTCCACCTACTGCCACAACTCATGCACATCGAGAGCAGTTTCCGTTGGAGCACAGTGAATTTTCCAGCTGGGCGGGCACACATGTTGCCAAGGCACACTGAGAGCTGGGGATAATGAGGCCTGATCAGAATGTGCACTAAAGAAAGTTTCGGTATCTAACTCAAAATAAGCCTTCTACGCTGTAGGTGCTAGTAGTTTCTATGCTAATTTTTAACTACGCATCTAGGTGATATTTACTCTTGTAAAATGAGTGCTCTTCTTGTTCACTTGTGGCATCAGCTAGTGCTTCAAGATAGCATTCTGAGTGTGACTGTAAGGGTATCTTCAGCATGGCCAAAAGAATAGCTTTGGTGGCTTCTACCCTTAATCTGATTAATGGAAGAGCCATTTAAGCTGTGCTTTCTCCTCCCCCTCAGAGTACCCTGAAGCAGACATCTGCCAATAAAATGTTATTTAAAATATTTCAGCTTACCTAATACTATAAATGTCTTTCACTGAAAAGGGTTAGTGTCCACCACAGCCATTGGAGGTCTGTTTGTAGTATTTTACTGTGTTGTACCGAAGGCAGTAATGTCCTAGGTGGATGAATTGTGTGGGTTGCCTCATTTCATGTTGCCTAATTATTTGCTATAAAAAGCACAGCAGCAAATTCCATTCCCTGGCCTAATGGATAACATGGAGGAATTAATAGGGCCTGGAGTGGAGTTGTTCCCAGTGAGTAACTCCTAAATGACAGAGGTATGCCAAGGAAAATGTAAACAGGCTCACCTTGTATAACCGCATTGGCTATTGACTGGTCACTTAAAGATGGATGATAAGAATGCCTGGAGAGCCACCGGTTACTCATCCAGAAAAATTGGAAAAGAGTAGCAAGTAATCCAAATACAGTGTCAGTCCAGAATAACTACTTACTACAGAGAAAAAAAAAACCTTCAAGATTATCATGGGTTTACAATTAAAACATACTCTTCTATAATTTGTAAGTAAAATAAGTACTTTGTTAAAGGTTATTCTTGTGACCTTTAGGCTATCAAACACAATTCCACAAAACTTGTGAATTTCAACCTGTATCAGGAAATAAGTCAGAAGTCTTGGGAGGCTTCTCAAAGGGGACTCTGTTTTGGAAGCTGTAAAATATAAGATTTGAGAATGACATCTTTCCTCCCACATGCCAAATCTTTGTTTCGTATTAGAAACAAGCAAGTTGCTGTGATTTTTAGGTACCAGGATGTATTTCTCTGGTATCAACAGCAGTATTCTGGATAAGCATAGAGAGAGAGGAGGAAAAAAATACTTCAAAACAATAAACCAATGAAATTCCTTCAGTAGAATGAGAATACTTTTCCAGACATTGAGATACAGCAAAGCCCTGAACAAAGTGCAAATCAGTTTGTAAACATCTGCATCAAGTACATTCAATTTGTTAAGTAAGGAGGGTTATAATAACTTAGGATATCACATTTTTTAAATACGAGCATATAGTTTTAAAGTGGAGTGCAATACAACCATGGGAGAATTTTTGCTCCTTTTGACAGAAAAGTGGGGAAACAGGGAAGGCTTTTTAAGAGCTTTATATGAATGAGAATACTAGTAATTAGGTAGAAAACTGTCTCTCACTCAGGATTTTAAGTGGAGTATTTTTAGATAAAAAAAAAATATTTTATATTTGCATTAATTCCTGAAGAGGCAGCACAAATAGCACAAAGAAATCAGAGCCAGCTGAAAACTACCATAACTAGTTTGTACAGAAACCGTGATTCTCTACCGTGTGAGCTAGGTAAGAACTCCTTTCTTACGACAGGTAATAGGAGAAGATACTCTGCTCTACTCAGACCAACTGCACACCAAAAAGCCCACAACAATCAACTGAGATTGAAACTGAGACCATGGCTTCATTTTCCTAATGATGCTATCAGTTCAAACACTGTTGAGGGTAAAAGACTATTGAAAGCAATCTTCTTAATAAATAAGTTCATTTATAATTTAATAATGCAGAGCATGAAGCATGATGAAAAAAAGAAAACTTATCACTTCTGTATTGCAGGTGGAAAGTTGAGTAACAATAGAAGCAGAAACAAGAGCTGGACTCCTATATTCTGGGTTTCGACTTTAACAGTAGGGTTATCATTTGTATCTAGCATGGTCTGTTTTAGTTACCAAAAGATTTTTAAAATGAAGGCCTTCACATGAAGCACCGGTGTCCTGGAGAGAAGTTCTAAAAGCATTCAACAGGGCTTTCTTGATGTGACAGCTCAATTCCCTCTCTCTCCTTCAATGGCTGGATATAAAAGAGTGATAGCTAGATTTTTCTAGATTTAATGTGCGATAATCTTGTAACTTATATGGTAAAAGGTGGGGTGATAGCAGTTGTCTGCATTCTTGTTAAGCCTATCCCAGGTGAGAGGAACTGAGCATAAAATGTGCATTAAAGCAAAAGGGAAGACAGCCAAAGCTTTAGAGATGGAACTATTAATTTTACTGAGGTTTGGATTTTTTTTGTTAGGGTTTTGCTGTTGTTGTTGTTTTGGTTTTTTTGTGTGTGTTTTTTGTTGTGGTTGTTGTGGGGTTTTGTTTGTTTGGTTTTTTTACTTTATGGAAAAAAGAGGCAACAATTTCATTTGTTAACTGTTTTTCACTATCCTTTCATGTGAATCCAAAGAAATAAGTAGTAAGCACTACACAACCTTCAAAAGGTCCCAAAATTCAAGATTAAACTCACGTTTTTACAACATGTTCAGTTCTTTTTCGCTTTGTGCCTGGAAGATATGCTGCTTTCTCACAGGGTGTTCCTGAGAAGAGCTTTTAACAGGAACTTCTAACAGTTAGATTCCAGAAAGACCGATAATTAAGACTTACATCAATAAAGGTGTCAGTCAAGTATGGGAAGGGAATTATTTTAATTATTTTAAGGCACTATAAAGAACAGATAACGTCAATGAAGGTAGCATACATGGATATTTCAGGCTTGTTTTTCCTCCCATGGAAGTCAACAGGAGTGTTATGATGAAAGTAACAGAAGAGTAGGATAATAAAATATCTCCTCAGATTATAGGAAATACTATTTCCTGTTTTCCCTCTGTGATCTATAAAGTACCGCATGCATATAACAGTTACAATGTAATTATAATTAAGCATCATCTTTCATGGAAGGTCTGCAGTTAAAATAAAGACAAATCAAGGAATACACAGGAAGAAGCTACTTATGATATTTTTTAAAAATGTATGAGAACATATTCCAACATACTTCTTTCTCAAGTAGAAAACAGTTTTCAGGTACTGGTACAGTTCAGCAGTTCACAAAACAGGGTCCTGGTATGGAAGGCTGTGATAAAAGTTTTGGGTTAGTATTAGTAATTTAAGAAGTGATGACTTATCAGATCTCTTGAAATCCCCACACTTTTGAGTTTCCTCAATTGAATTCTACCTGCACTATTCCAGAAAAGTCCATCCTTGTTGAAGTATACATATATAGTTGCAGTTACTACAGGCATTATGAAAGATCATGCACACCTCTTTCAAAGGTTCTCTATTAGTGAATATGGAAAGAAGTTTGTATTAACAAGTGACTATCTTCTGCATTCGCTGTGGCAGTTTCTTGCCAGGTATTTGGGGTGGTGGTGTTTACCCCTCAAAAGCAAGGAGGACAGTCGATGCAATGTGCTTGAATAAACGCTCCTCAAAGAGATTTTTACTCCTCATCAGAAAGCCAGCAGCTGTTGAATGGCACTGCTGCTGTCCCCATGAACAGTATGCTGTTAGCAGCATCCTTTCACATTCCTAGCAGCCATCCAATGTTAGTTTTGTCAGTACATTTCTGATACTGCATGCTTATTTCCAAACAGGTGAAGCAGCCTTCAGAATTCACAAAACCCACAGACTTTTAATATGTGTGGGAAGATACAAAGTTTATAACTCCTGCAAGAGCAAATTATAGAACCATGGAATGGTTTGGGTTTGAAGCTGCCTAAAAGATCAGGTAGTGCCAACTCCGCTGCCATGGGTAGGGACACCTTCCACTAGATAAGGTTGCTCAAAGCCCCATCTAACCTGGCCTTGAACATTGCCAGTGATGGACCAGCCACAACTTCTCTGGGCAACCTGTGCCAATATCTTCCAGAGGAAAGAATTTCTTCCTGATACCTAGTCTAAATCTACCCTCTTTCCAATTAAAGCTATTCCTCCTTGTTCTGGCACTACATGCCCTGGTAAAAAAGCCCCTCTCCATTGTAAGCCCCCTTCAGGTACTGGAAGGCTGCTATAAGGTCTGCCTGGAGCTTTCTCTTCTCCAGACTGAACAAGCCCAGCTGTCTCAGCCTGTCTTCATAGGATGGGTGCTCCAGCCCTTTGATCATCTTTACGAGCTTCCTCAATTCCAGAATTCAAGCTACCAGCTATCCAGAAATTTTTGTTTTCTAATAAGCAGCAAACTAGTCTGTAATTAGCCTTCAGCTGAGCTTGCACAGTCTTGGAAGTCTGCAAGCGCCTGTAAAGTGCTGTACAGCTCAGCACGTTTTATGAAGTTGTTTGGAGGCCGCAATAAAGTGTAACTGACAGCATTCTTATATAAATCATTCCTGCACAAAAAGCGCCAACACTGAAAGCTTTGTTCTGACCTGGTGACATTTCATTTCTAGAAGCTTGTAAATAAAAATGAAAAGCCCAATTTGCTCCTTTTTTAATACCCATTAAATTTCACTTTAACGTTAAAATGACATTCAGTAAAGGACAGCAAACGACCATGAATAAATCACCATTCATACAGAATGCAGCATTTCCAAAGACAGAAACCCTTGGCAAAGCCAAGACTAGCAAATTGCATGGTGTCCAACTCCATGTTCTAAGGAAAAAGGGTTTGGCTGATGACTAGCAGTCAAGAGTCCTCAACTTACGGAAAGTGACACAGTACAGCTTAGTAAGCAATTTGGTGATTAGTTGGACCCTGGAGAGGACCTTCTTCTGTATAGCTTCTCTGTACTGCTTCAGTATCACAGAACAGCCAGAGAGGTGGTAAAATGGACTACCACAGGGGAAATCTGAAGGCAAGAAAAAGTGCCATTTTGAATTTGTTCATAAAGGAATTACATCATGAAAGATTTGATAATTAAATGTACTGCTGTGATCAAGAGGATTCAAAATCCACCAGCATGACCAGCGATCAATAATGGGGTCAGAATATTCAAAGCACAGGTAAAATGTCAAAATACATTCCTCCCAATTAACATTGTAGGGTACTGTGTTAATTTCTTATCAACACTTCCTCCATTTATTTATTCAAAGAGTTTTTGAACAGCCTTCCTTGAAAACTGAAGCTGGGGTTGAAACCCAGGTGTTATTTCTGCATCACTGAGGAATAGGAAGTCTCAGGAGTATGTCACTGACTTAGTATTTAATAATGTTGCTCTTTGAGCCAGGTATAAACCACTTCTGTCTGTCACTGATACATTGCTTCTGCAGGGTTAACAAGAATAAAAAGTGGTAATATATGCTTTTGTCTTTAAAAAGGATAAGAGTTATAGTTTTGAAGAATGAATTCTTTTGTAAGAAAGTGCCACAGTTTTAATTGCATCATATGTCATTTTCTACCATAAATGCTGTGAAATAAAGGCTTGGGAAAGGAAGGGAGGAAGTTTTACATGGAAATAGATGAAATAAAATGAAAGTTACCAGTCTGACCTGTTAGTTCACCTGTACTGGGTTTCTGTTAGTCTCTGGAACAGATTCCTGAGGGAAACTGAGAGTCCCCTTTCTTTGTCTTTAAATACTCTTGGAGAAAACACTCGAGATTATATTGTTCTGCCACGTAGCTAAATAGGCCTATTCATACACAAAGATTATTTTGGTATTGATTTTCACTCATATTTAAATGGATAAATTTGCAGCCTTAAAGCTGAAATTCTAGAGATTGTAAAATGCTATTATCAATATTTTTGTGGCAGGTGGGCATGATGTTACTCCTTCAACACAATTTAGTACTTTGTTTTCTCCCTATAGTCTGATTGTTATCCAGTATTCTTTAATGAAAAGTAGCAGACTGTAAGGACCAACAGCAGGCTGTCTTTAAACTGTTCATCATAGAGGTGCTGTTCTAAATCCCTTGGGTGACTCTCAACCCAGGAACAGCAACCATATTCTCACCTTCACTGACAAAAGCAAGTAGTGCTTATTTGAGGTAGACAGAGTTTCATTCAGGGACGGAAGTTATACAGATAAAAAGAGCTGTTAAGGTGGTCTCCTATTTATCAATTTTTTTTTTTCTTCTATACAAGGTCTAATATCTTGATTTAGTTTTTAGAAGATCAACATCACCTGAAACTTGCTTAGGAAATGAATGATTATTCTTCTTTTCCATGAAAACAAACTAACCTAACCAGCATCAAGTAAATGAGCTTTGAATAGTTACAACCCAGTATCAGACTGGGCTCATAGAGGAGTTAGCCAAAGGCCAATTACAAGCTGATCTAGCTAAAGCCAGTGTATTCTGGACCTAGGACAATCTGGATTTAGGCCAAGACCTAGGATGGAAAGAGCTTTACTGGATGATGAATTATCTCCTGCTGTCAGCAGACAGTAAAACCACATACACTCTCATCCTCCTGGAATTACACACCATAAGATAAGATAACAAGTGCCACTTTAGGGTAGCACGAATCCTGAGAAATATATTCTCAATTGCTTGTGATACTGTGCCTTCTTATTTTCTAACATTTCTGTGAACATAATATGGACTATATATTGCAAATTTCATCCGTCTGCATCCAATGTAATCAGAACAGCTCTCTGAACAGATAGAGTGCACCCCAGTATAGTAGATGGCTTTCAAGAAAAGATATTTTAATATTCATATTGCTTTAATGCCTAGGAACCATGTTCAGGATCATCAGTTCTCCTCTGCCAAGTGCTTTGCAAATACAGAACAAAAGACTATCTTTCAGAGAGCTAATAAACTGAGAACAAGAGACAGAAGATGCACACAGACAAGTAGGAGAGTGCAAGGAAAGAATGAAGTTGAAGCTAGCCAAGGCAACAATAGCCTAGCTCTGCAACTAGCTGCATACCCAAGTGGAAAGACGGCAGGCTTAAGGCCAACTTATTCATTGAACTAATAGAAGAGTCTTTTCATATTAGGCATGTTATTAATATTATCATTGAGAATTTGTTAACCAGGTTCAGGGCATGCATTCCAGCTTCTAAATACGGGTGAAACTATCCAAAATTTGCTTAGAAAATGCATTTACAAAATGCATTATATGGAAAGGTGTCAAAAACCTGTGCATCTTAGAATTTTCTCTAGTTGAACAAGAATTTGGTCTGGGAAAGTGACTGGGTGATTGTTCAGAAAATTTTAGATCATCCGCACATCTGGAAAGGCTAAAATGAGAGTCATGGACATCCATGCTTTGTAAAACACACATAAATGCAAGAACAAGGCCAATTAGTTTTGAAAGTTAAGGACGTGCTAGCAGTGCAATAAAAATTAATCAGAATTAATGGTTGCATATGCTCTTAGAGGCATCACATTAATCAAGTGTAAAGCAAACAGAAAGTGGTATATATGGCCAAATTTATCCTTCTCTGGAAAGGTTTTACCACAGGGGCTCACATATCTGGGGAGGGAACTCTCTACATCTTCAAATGTGTCAATAACACGTAATAAGTGTGATGGTGAAGGTAAAAACTATGTAGTGTGTATGCTCAAGAGCAGGACACATAGGCAGGAGGCAGCAGGATAGGGACAAAGTTTTGTAAGATTTTAGATGTAACCTTATTACCCTAAGCTGAGGTGCTTTCTTCATACCACTAGTAAAATGATAAAAGCCTTTTCCTGTGCAATAAAAGAATGTTTTTGTTATACACTGAAGTACAAACAAGTCTCCCTCTTAGCCTGATACAAGAGGAATACAACCCATAAAGTACCCTTAGTTCTCTGAGAGTCTGAAGCTCTGAGCACCCAGTGCTCAGTGTGTTCCAGATGAAGATTCTTAGTGCAGTGACAGCCAGCAAGGTTACTCATAAGGGTAGGATAGAACATGCACATAAACATTTATAGAATTACATTTTTGTTCTTTATGCTGGAGCATACACTCTCAATTTAGTATTTGCAGTTTTAAATACTGCCCTCTGATAAGATCCTTATACCACTGTTCGAAACGTAGTTCATCAACTTGCCATTCCCTGTCTGGCTTCATTGATGCTTTGTTAGCTCTGTTTTCTCTTAGACAAAAATGTGTATCTGTATATCAAAAGGCTGTGTCAAAAGAGGAGAATAAATAACCTTTGAAGTGCTAACCCTTACACTTCTAACACTTCAATTTCTATGGACGTTATTCAACTTTCATGTGGTGAACAAGTAGGTGAAATAAAATGAAAGTAGGAAGATAAATACATATTTTTAAGTAATTCTGGATACATGCAGATACTTTAAAAAATATAATAGGACAGTCTTTTCACTGCATGTTCATACAATAACTACTACTCCACAATCCTAGCTTACAACTAGAGTTCCTTGATGCTTAGCTAATTTAACATTACATTTATTTCCTCTCCTCACCTAAGCAACTTACCCATAAGGCTTAATATGTATTTTTGAACCTCCAAAATCTTGTCTCTGTGGCCAGGGCTGGATCTGCAGTGCAGAACATCTCATTCCAGAGGAACTCAGGAGGTGACTGGAGCTGTCACCTCCACGGAAGCAAGGTGACAATTTGAGCAGACATGAGGATGTTTGCTCCAAGGAGCTGTTGAAAGATGCTGAATTGGCTGGAGAGGAAGAAATGCTGTTCTTCTTATTGCCAATAACTGATGTGAAGACTGCAAGGTCTACCTCTCCATATGAACACCACCAGGGCCAAGAAAAAAATTAAACTGGCCTTTCTTGAAGTAAGCCAATACTGAAAGAGGAGAAAATAATGGTTTCTGCTGGAAACCTTGCAACATATCTCATGCTCCATTCACTTAGACTGTAAATGGCTTTCTAGGTCTTTGGTACTGAAACACTGAACACTACTGTACTACAGTAATGTGAAGCCCTAAAACTCTATAAACACATGAAGTCCCTCACCAAATTCCATACCTTCGTCTGAAACAGAGCACTTTGATACAGCATTTTGAACTCCTGACCTATTTAGCTGTTTTTAAAAGAATCTGCATCCTCAGGAAAGCTAATGTTATAACTCGTACCATACTTCTAGTGGCCTTCTTCAACTTCAGGCTCCATTCTGACGTTTTTCATTTTTAGCCCTACCAGGCAACTTTCACCCACATCTCAGTCTCTGTTAAATACTGGGTCATTCATTCTACTGCATGTGGAGCAGAAAAGATGGAGAACAGCTCTGCATGATTAGGATGGAGATAATAACGCTTGAATTTGAGCATGTCAAAAACATTCTATTCACAAAAAAAAAGTTACAATTGAAATTAAGAAAGGGAGATGCAGAAAGAGAAACAATGTCATGAATATGTTTCCTCAGACAGATTTATTTTTTCACTCCTGTGAAAGACATGATTCTTAACACCAGTGACCTCAAACAATTTTGTTTTATAACTAATAGGGGCATGGAGGCTAAACAGGGGAGTCCTATTATAAAATTATTTAACAAATCATCCTGTGTGATAATTCTGCAATTCCTTGTTCTACTGAACAAAGAGTGCTAAAATATTACAGTGGTCTTTGCAACGTATAAAATAAACAGGCAAGAATTATTCAGTAATTTGTTTAAGTGGTATTTAACAAACACAGAGGAAAATCATATATTAAAACTGTCTTTGTGTTTATGTAGCAAAGATCTATCTTTCCGATTGGTTTGTATTTTGAGAAATTCACACTGCTAATGTCAAAAAAGCATTTTCTTTGGAACAGTTTTGTCATTCAGGCAGTAGTATAAGCCCTAGTAGACTGTGTTTGAAAGTAAATGTGGTAGATCCATGCAAATAGAAACAAGGGCAATCAAGGGTAATTTAGAAGAGTCATCAAAGCTCATTTATGTAGGTTATTCGGACCTCTATTCAAACTAGGTTGGTGATGCATATTCACCAGGTACGGAAAACCAGTATGCTAAACCCAACAGCTTAAATCATTCAGAGAGGAATAGCTTTCTCTGATTCTGTAAACAGCTACGAAAAGGCATGCAATTTACTGTTTTGTTTTTAAACCAAGCACAGGAAGTAAGCTTTTTGACTTTGCAGAAATGTTTCAGCTAATGGTATCTCATAAGGAAGATTATTCTAAGTTTATAACTTAAATACAAAGATACCATTGCAAAGCATCATTAGCATTCTTGCTAAATCTGGAAAAAATCCAAGCCACCCACAAGCAACCGGCAGAGTAAATTAGAATGTTGCTACTCTGCAGGGAAAAGACGAAATGTGCAATTGCGCTTGTGTACAGCATTTCCTCTACAGTCAAAATGCGGAGTTACCATTCTCAGTTTTACCATTAGAATATTCAGCAGTGACTTGACAGGAAAAATGAGCTTTGCAATGAAAGAAAATTGAAGTTTAACTGCACACTACTTACAAAAAGCATATTAAAACCAGAAATAGAGACAGCTAGCAATGGAAGAGCATGGGGAAGCTACAGAATAACATGTCCAGTACATCTCCAGGACACTGTTAGTACATCTATATGTGTAGTTAGTACATATAACTGTATTTTCTGTTAGTAGATCTACATGTGCACACGTTTTAGAAGTGCATTTTCACATTAAAAGGTTATGAATTAGTACAAATCATATGAGGATGATTTCCAGATTATTCATTGACCAGGAAGGTTGCTAATAGTTAATAAAATAAACTCCAATTTACATGGTACAAACAATTATACTGGAAAATAAATATGCAATAAATGGGAAGTATCATATTGAACATTTATTAATTTTTAAACTTACTAGATCAAAATGTTGTATTACTATATCTCAAGCTGATAGCAGAACATATTTGAAATTACATTTAGCTTTTCATAGACTATTAGGGGATTTGGACAATAGGTGTCCATTTGAAAGAATATAGGTAAAAAGAATTTTTTATCTAATAAATACAGCAATAATGGGAGAAATACTTAGAAAGAATATCTAATGTAAAAGTAATTTTCTGGCACACTGAGGTTCACATTTGCTCACTTTGTCTGCCTATAATTAAGAATGCTATCTGCACCACCACCTCCCACCCCACCACTACCAAAAAACCCTCAAACATTCCCAACAAAATTGACATCTGTTTATGGCATTCTTGGTTTTCAGGGTGTACAATTACTCCACCTTATTTCTCTGGCGCACAACATTATGGCACTCTGTATATGATCTTTCTATCTGTAACACGAGTTCAACTAGTGATGGCCTCCAGCAGATATTTTTGTAAGTGCGGATTTACCCAATGTAATGGCTGTGAACTTAAATAATTTCAACTTCGATAGTATGATAGCATAATATATGAGTCTAGATGGTGTGCAAGTTATGAATAAGAAAAGATGTTCTGAGCAAAGTATTCTGAGAAAGAAATCAGTTCTTACAATGTCATCTGTCAATGAGTACAATGAACCCATCAATGTATCTGGGACCCAGATGACTTGCTCAGTGAAACAGAAAGTTCTCCAGGTGGTCTTTACCTACTTAGAGAACACTGAAGAGCTCTTATCTGAAAAAGATTTGATGTGTTTGTTAAATACCACTCAAACATAGTTCATGGCAGTGACTAAAATGTTGGACTTTCCTGGCACACTGAACTTATTTAAAATACATTTTGACACAATGTCAGCATTTGAAATAGCTGCACTTTTCATAGAAATGTTGAATATCCAACCAAACCTAACTCATCTCACCTGGGTTGAAAATATCTGAATTTTTATTCTTTATTTTTTCCAGGTATTAAGAAAGTTCAAAGGAGAGAACTTAAACCATTTTCTGATTTCAATATCCAGTAACATGCAAAAATCTGTAAGCAAAAAAAAAAAAAAAATCTTTTGCTGGGTTAGGCGTCTTTGCAGTAACAACAATATTAACGATAATAATAACAACTACTATTACTACTACTAATCATATTTCATTTTCAGGTTGTCCAGATTTGGATCAGTATCTTAATAAGGCACCATTTCATGATGTAAATATAACAGGAATAGTTTCATACTGAGCTAGCCTTATTCCAAAAGTGAACACCATCACTGTGTTCTGGGAGAGAGCATGGACAGAAGAAGCTCTGAAATAAATTATTCACCCCAGATAAAAAACAAAAAAACAAAACAAAACCCAAGCCCCCCCACCAAAAAAAAACAAAACAACAAAACAAAACAAAACTTTGATCTCTTCTGCATCCATGGGAAAAGAAGATATTTGAGGCAGTAAAAATGTGGACATTTACTGAAGAGGAAATATGCCAGTAAGCTCATAGGTGAGATACTTGTGATATATTTGCTCTAAAGTCCTTGGGTGGCAGTGGCAAAAAAGAATTGCCTTTACCTTCTGCTCTGAACATCTACATGCAAGTCTGTTTTCTAGGTCTTCATATAGGAGTTAACTGAACCAAAATACTTGGGGCAAATCCCAGTTAAGTAACTAAGTGCCATGCAAGCTTTAGAGATAACTTTGTGCTGGTTATGTCACGAATGTATATATATAGCTTTCTACTGAGATTCTAGATCCTGACATGCAGAAACGGGATTAAAGCAAGAGTGATGGAGGAAGGGTATGTTGGATGACATACCAACAGTATTATTTTCTTGTTGGTTTTTATAGAAAGAAAAGTGAAAAGAAGAAATCAGTCCTTGTGCAACACTGATCTCATGGGTATTCAAATGATATTCCAGCTGCTCCAGCCAATGAGCAGGATTCATTTGGAGCTTGGCTTAGATGTCTCTATACAAACACCTGTAGTATGGGAAACAAACAAGAGGAATTAGAGTTGTGTGCATGTCTACAGGGGTATGATGCAACAGGCATCACAGAAACGTGGTGGGATGGCTCCTATGACTGGAGTGTTGGAATGGAAGGCTACAGGCTCTTTAGAAAAGACAGGCCGGCAGGAGGGGAGAGGGAGTTGTTATTTATGATAGGGATAGACTGGAGAGTATGGAACTCTGTCTGGGAACAGGTGATCAGTCAACAGAGGGTTTGTGGGTCAGGGTTAAAGGGAAAACAGCTATGGGAGACATTACTGTGGGGATCTTTTACAGACCGCCTGACCAAGAGCACTCTGTGGATGAAGCACTCTACAGACAGAGAGGAGAAGCCTCCTGCTCGCAGGCCCTTGTTCTCATGGGAGACTTCAACCACCCTGACATCTTTTGGAGCGACGGTACGGCCCGGCACAAGCAATCCAGGAGGTTCCTCAGTTGTGTGGAAGACAACTTCCTTCTGCAAGTAATAGAGGAGCTGACAAGGAGAGGTGCCATGCTTGACCTCATGCTCACCAACAGGGAAGGGCTGATTGGAAACGTGATGCTCCAGGGCAGCCTTGGTGGCAGCAATCATGAGATGGTTGAATTCGAGATCCTGGTTCAAGGCCAGGTTGGATAAAACCTTGGGTGGCATGGTTTAGTATGAGTTGTCCCTGCCCATGGCAGGGCAGTTGGAACTGAATGATCTCAAGGTCCTTTCTAGCCCTAACTATTCTATGTATTAACTTTACAATACTTGCCAAGAGCTGTGAATTTATTTCCCCCCCCTTTTTTTTTTTTTTGTTACTGTGTTATAGTAACTACTTCATATGAGACATGGTATGGATGAATTAGCCTGTAATGGTCTCACACAAGTTCAGGCTGCCAGTTCCTTTTTGTTTCAGAAGCTTTGTCTTACCATAGACTGATAACAAAAGCTATAATTTCTGTCAGATTTGTTCATCTTTTGGGAAGTTTCTATCTACAAATATATTTTGAAATGAAATCATTTATTCATAAGTATTAATTCATAAACTGTATTTGTAATTCTTCATTACGCTTCTATATATTAGGACTGTAATATTAATTGTACTTCAGTTCCATGGGATTTTCCAAGAGCTGACCTTCACAATATCATCAAATTATATTCGCTTATATATACTCTGGCCAGCCAGGGTATTCCTCTGCTCTTTTGAGAGGGGTAAAATTAGAAAATATCTTGTTATAACATTCTGAAAAATGTTGAAGGCTGAAGAATTAGTCTTTGAATTCTTCCCAGTTAATCTGTGCGGACAGGAGATTTCCACACAATTAAGTTACACATGCAGTTTTAAAGATCTAATCTCAGCTCCTCTCTGAAAGTTTGTATTTTCTCTGTCAGTACTTTGCAAGGAAGAAGCCCATTGCAAACACTGAAATGAAGCCCTAGCACATTTCTGAGCTCAGTAATACCTGTTGTACTTTTCAGGTTTCCAGTCCTTTTAAACATGGAACTGCTTGTGTGAACACTTACGGTCGCTCATGTATCAAGGAGACAAATTCGAGATATTAAACTTTTATCCTGAACCAGTATGTGATCAACATCTAGAAATTTCCATAGAGATAAATTTGAGTATATGACAGAGAATTGATGTGTGTGTGCTTTCCAGAATTAGTAAAAGTATAAAACTGTTTGACTTAGCACTTGTTTTAATAATACTTCTAAAAAGGCTTTTTTTCAACAAGTTTTTTAATTGTTTGCAACTAACGAAAACAAAAGTCTAACAATGCAGTAATACACACATGCATGAAACTAATCACTCTAGAATTTCTAGGTCAACCCATTTGTTTGCTTCGCTTCACTTCATCATTTTATAAATGGGAAAGGAATGTAATAAATTAATAATGGAATTAGGACAGGAGAAGTCAAGAGTTAATGTCTATATGTCTAAAATAAGTTTTGGCATACTGGTTTATATCTATATTAAGAATACATCCATTCTACGATACAACAGCTTAAAGAAGACAGCTTGTTTGCAAATTAAATTAACAAAAACAATAGGCTTTCACAAAACAACAGTAAAAGGTAGTTTAACTGATTCTTTTCTCTTTAATGATTTAAAAATAGGACAGAGAAATTTTATTTCAAACATATAGAATGATTTAGTAATTTCATTTAACTTTCTGTAATCAGTTTTCACAAAAAATAAGAAGAAAAGTTTTCAAAAGTTTTATGTAGTTTTCTGTCAAAACAGAAAGACATTAAATACTTCTTGGTAATTTTTTTTACTACCTCCCCCCCGCAAGAAACTGAAGAACACTGATGAATCATTCCTCTGAAGAACCAGAATTCAACTAGTGTGCTATATTTATCGGAAACTAAATTGAGTTTCTTTTAAAGAGGTGTTTTTTTCAATACATATTGCATCTTTTTCTAGCTCTCCCTCTATTTTATTATTTTGTTTGGGTGATTCAGCTCATTAGCAATGAAGATGACAGTTTCCACTGATTTTAAGATTGGCTGAGAGAATGTAGTTAATCTCCAAATTCCTGATTCACAGACATACCATTGTTGGTATTCATTAATTAATGCTTGAAGCTGAAGTTAAACCTTTCAGAAAAGCTCCTCATATTGATGTCAGAACTACTGTTTGTACTGTGTCCATCACAGGCCTCAGTTACAAGTCTCAGGAAATAGAATCACAGACTTTAGAAGTAGATCATATATCCATATGTCCTGGGTTCAGCAGTAGCTGTCATTTTCCTCCTTCCTAGTAGCTGGTGCAGTGCTGTGGTTTTGACTTTCGGCCTGGGAACAGCGCTGATAACACCGATGTTTTTAGTTACTGCTCAGTAATGTTTACTCTGACCAAGGACTTTAGGAGTCTCATGCTCTGCCAGGGAGGAGGGGAAGCGGGGAGGAAGCAGAGACAGGACACCTGACCCAAACTGACCAAAGAGGTATTCCATACCACAGCACGTCATGCCCAGTATATAAACTGGGGGCAGTTACCCAGAAGGGCTAGTTCGCTGCTTGGTTGGGCTGGATATCGGTCGGTGGGTGGTGAGCGATTGTATTCTCTTCCTTGATATTTCCCTTATCATTATAACTATTGGTGGCAGCTGTAGTGATTTGTGTTATACCTTAGTTACTGGACTGTTCTTATCTCAACCTGTGGGAGCTACATTCTTTCGATTCTCCTCCCCATCCCTCTCGGAGTGGGAGGAGGAAGTGGGGGAGTGAGCTAATGGCTGCGTGGTCTGAGTTACTGGCTGAGTTTAAGCCACGACACCATATATCCATAGAATCATAAATTCTAGAACATAAAAGTTTAACTTCAGCACCAAGCATTAACTAATGAACATAAACAGTAGAACATCTGTGAATTAGGAAATTGGCACATTAGTTTCATGTCAGTATTATGGCAGAAAATTCTAGATCATTATGTTTAAATTCACTTCAAGATATTTAATATATTTTATTTATTACTTTTTATTTTCTAAACAGAATTATCCTTTCTCTGATTTGTAACACTAAAAGATTGATAATACTACTTCTCAATCTTCTGTTTGATAAGCTGAATTGATTGAGATTCTCAAATCTGTACCTGCAAGGTATAGCTTCCATCTCTTCCATTATGCCTGGGCTCTTTTCCAAACGTAGTTTAATATCTCAACATCCTTCTTGAAATATGGACACCCAAATTGCAAAACATATTTTAGTAACATTTACATCAGTAGCATAAAGCTACAACCTGAAGATCCACATTAGTCCAAGTTTCTCTTTGGAATTACAGTTAGCTCTCACCATCATCATAATACCTTATTTAAAGTCATTGCTCCCTGGGGTAAAGCCTCCTGTCATATACAGTTGTCTGCACCATATGTCCCCTGTTAAAGCACGTAGTGGTTTCCTGCATCTATGAATCAAGTTACCTGTATGCTTTATATTAGTGATCTGTCCTTATTGTGATTTTCGCCTCCTTCAGTAATGACTTTTTGTGGGTTTTTTTTTCATATAATTAACAGAAACATTAAATGGCATAGTTCAAAAGTTGATTTAGAGAGGTAATGCCATAAGTGTTTCAGAAAGGTAATTTTTTTCACTTTGTTTTTAAATTCTTAGTTGCAATCGAACTGCTTATTGAGAAGTACAAATCTTACTCACCATTTCTAGTTTCAGAGTGACTCAGTTTGACTATGAACTGGTAAAATTAGACTTCAATTGGTCCAGTCTGTGCTGTGTAATTTACCCCTTGATTTACAGTTTCTTCTCCTACTTGATGGTGTTGTTCCATATATCACTTTAATTACATATTTGGCTATTAACACTTGTTAAATCCTAGAGAGTTTCTATTTTGAAAGGCAACTATAATAAATACCATGCCAATGTTCAAAGGTAGCAGTAAAACATAATATCTTTCTGTTTTAAAACATACTATTGCAAACACACATGTGATTAGATTAATTAAAAAAAAATGATCAAAGCTATTTGTGTATTTTAAGCTCAGTATGTACTTAATTACTCACTGGTTTCTCAATTACTCATTGTTTTCTCTTTTACAGTATCATACGGTTCTATTTCTGCTTCTGTAAAGGCACCTGCCATATGAATCTTATTCACACACAACACTGGCTGATAGCAATGAGATATGCCCAGATTTGAGAGCCCCCTGCAGAAAACAGTCACAAACCTTTTGGATACTCCTTTCTCAGAACTTCAGATCCTCTTTTGCTGTCTCCTGCCCCCTATGATGTCAGTTGGTGCTGCTGGTGAAGGAAGCAGCAGCAGCAGCTGTAGCAACAGGAGCAAAGCTACCTGACTTAAATCTGTACCTTCTGCCTAATTTTTGTCATTACTACATTTATCTTCTATACCTGTACTGTTTGCATGTGTTTTTACAGATAATTGTTTCTGAATTCTGGCAACATGAAAAATAGTGAAAAGTAGAGGGAACTAATTTAAAACAGTGTAATGAATATGTTTTTCAGATATTTGAGAAGTTTTCTGTTGAGAACCCAAGTAAATGTGTTTAAGTTGACATTCACCTTCTATCGAAAGTATATTGCCTAGTACATTACTTAAAATGACTTGACAACACCAGCAGGTGACTTACATCAGTATTACATCTGGAACAGGCCAGGTGAGTTCTAGTTATTAGCAATAGGCTTCCTTTGGGGGTCACAGACCACTGCCAGTAGTCCTTCAAACTTTGTAAAGTTTCCCTTGCTATTTTCAATTTTATATATAAACAGTCTTGGTATAGTTTGGATCCATGATACTTAAGGCTAGTAGTTTTGCAACCAGGATTGGTTCTGCCAATTACAATTTTAAGCTAGATTCTGAAAACATCACACCATTTATGATTTCAAACATTTCTGTTGATACATGTCAGACTAATTTACATGATCTAAGCACAAGCTGCAAGAATTTCTCCCAAACTGTTCCAGCGTGTTTCACAAGGAACCTGAAATCTAGTGTCACATTTGGGATTTCCTCTGTGGGGAACAAAGTGCTGATAATCCCATGAAAGTGGATAGGAACTGCACAGGTTCTCTACTGTTACTGTACAATAATCTAATTTTCTATACCTGAGTAGACATAATCACAAATTCCTTTCTATTTCATGTGTAGAGATAGTAGGGTATTTTGTTCTCTTGTGTATGCCAATAGTGTGAGTTATTATTTAAATATTAAGTCATGCAGCTGACTCAAATTCCAGTCACGTTCCCTACTGAAATTGCCATGGCAGATATCTTAAAGTAGATCTCCTGAATACTGTAAATAGCCAGCAGTTTTCAATGGACTATAACTCCTTTTCTGGTTTGAACACATTTCTAATGTGAAAACTAGCTGTATTGTGAGCTTTTGCTCATATTTGCAAGAGTTAGATCAAAGACATTATTGAATTTTCTGAAGCAAAATATCTACAGAAAAGCTTAGCCTTTTGTTAGAGATGAAAGATATACTTAGCAATGTGCATTCTTTCTACTTTCCAGCAAGGAAATGTGCTTAATCTTTTTTTTTTTTTTTTTCATATTATCCAAGACACTTCTGTTGATAAATACTTGGGTCAGAAAAAGAATTAGAATTCACCTGTAAGATAGCTTTGAGGCTTGGAATAGCCATCCCTTAATCTCCTCAATAATCTATTCCTCTTCCTTATTCCTCGTAATACTTGTCATTTACAACCTACATAATACTTTCTTCTTCTTAAATGTGCTGTTGAAGAGTTCTGGCAAAGACTAGATGGTCTGAATGACTAAGCGGATTGGTGGAGACTCTTACTGTACAATGTTAAGTCATGTTGTATTTGTTTGGGAAATTAACCTTAAAATGAGTACCTGACAACCCAAAACCCTTGAGTTACATGTACCTTAAAGTGTTGTATTAAAAGGTAAGAAAATAGGCAAAGGAGATATGAAAAATTGAAACCTGTGATCACATTTATCTTGGGAGGTATATTTTAGGAAAGGTAGAATTAAATGTTAAAAATTCCCTGTACTAAGCTTAATCAGCTAATTATCATAGAATCATAGAACCATAGAATAGTTAGGGTTGGAAAGGACCTTAAGATCATCTAGTTCCAACCTCCCTGCCATGGGCAGGGACCCCTCCCACTAAACCATGTCACCCAACCAAGCCTGGCCTTGAACACCACCAGGGATGGAGCATTCACAACTTCCTTGGGGAACCCATTTCAGTGCCCTAACAGTAAAGAAATTCCTCCTTATATCCAATCTAAACTTCCCCTGTTTATGTTTGAACTCGTTACTCCTTGTCCTGTCACTACAGTCCCTAATGAAGAGTCCTTCCCCAGCATCCTTATAGGCCCTCTTCGGACACTGGAAGGCTGCATGGAGACTTACAAAAGTAACTTTGTTAGCAGATTTTAAATTATTGGTAAAATACACAAATTCAAAATAATGAAATGTATTAAAGATGTGATATTATGGGCAGCTTCATAATACCTTTTAAAATGCATTTTTTATATATTAAGCACAACAAAAATGTTCTCTCTGTTGGGTCCAAGTCATAGCACCATAAAAGAGCAAGAGTATCTTCCCTGTAGGGTAAATCCTGTAGTCATTAATGTTTCCAGTGACTCACACAGTGTATTTTTAAAACAGGATAAAAGCTGGAAAGCAAAGACAAAGAGAGAAAAACTGCCACTTGAAATTCTACTGCTTTCATTAATTTTCATGTAGACTTCTGGTCGTTCACTGCACCTCAGACAAAACATTTCCCAAGAAAAGCCCCCCTTCTTTTTCATCCTGATTTAGGAAAGCCCTGGTATCGTGGTTTAAACCCAGCCAGACAGCTTCTGCACTCATTCCCAGTGAGTGGTGCCAGGCTGGAAGCAGTCAAGGCCCCCGTCCCCCCTCCTGGGGCTCCCCCCTTCCCCACTCCTGGCGAGATGGGAGGGAGAATCGAAAGAATGCAACTCCCATGTGTTGAGATAAGAACAGTCCAGCAACCAAAGTACAACACAAATCCCACCGCTACCACCACCAACAATGATAAGAGACAATAACAAGGGAAAAGAATATGATACCACCCACCAAAAAAAATGAGTCCGACCCAGCAGACCCCCTGTCCTTCCGGGTAACTCCCAGTTACATCTTGGGCATGACGTGCTGTGGTATGGAATACCTCTTTGGTCAGTTTGGGTCAGGTGTTCTGTCTCTCCTTCCTCCCGGCTTCCCCTCCTCCCTGACAGAGCATGAGGCTCACAAAGTCCTTGACCAAACCAAAACATCATTTTTATCAACTTTGTTCCGAGCCCCAAAGTCAAAACACAGCACTGCAGCAGCTACCAAGAAAGAGAAAAATGACTGCTATTGCTAAGCCCAGGACACCTGCCTAGGTGGCAATTCTGGAAAACTTTTGTAAGCTGGAAGACATGCAAATCGTGGCATAACCCATCAACAGCCAAAATCCTCAGGCCATGTGGTTCCCCTAGATAAGGGCAGCTTGTGACAGTTTTGTATAGAAAAGACAGCATGTGTCTTCCTGGCACTTCAGAACAAGAACTTCAGAAGAGAGAATAGTGTGTTAAAGAAGGCTGAAAACCCCAGGAAAGAATAGTTTCATGACAATGTTCACTTATGCAATCAAGCACAGAAGAGAAGCAGGTCAAAGGAGATGACAGAACTGATGATTTGTGCATTTTTCTTCGTAGAAGGAAAAGAATTCCACTGATTTGAAGGAAAGGTGCAAAAGGTAAGGGTATCCAGAGTGGGTTTAGGAGAGAGGTATTGGAAGTAACAACTGTCAATAAGCACTTGGAACATAGAGCCATGTGTCAATAGCTGGAAACAGGAGTAAGTTTAGAAAAGGATGCACAGATTAAATTATTACAGTCTAGGATGAAAGGATGAGTTCAGGAGGCAACAAGAAAAGGAACACAGGGAAAAGTGAAGAAAGTTTGTAGCCAATAGGAGATTGGACTAAAACCACAAACAGAGAAGTTAAGGGCTTGGATATAAGTGTTTTCTCAGTATTACCTTTTCTATTTAAACTACTGTTGTAAGAGGGTGCTATGCAATAGTCAGTGAAGCCCTCTGCTTTATGGAAGTGTTTTACACTTCAACCCAACAAATTATGTCACCCAAGTACTTTATATGCCCTTCTTTCAAAGTTCATAAATATTTCGAAGAAGCTGATATGTGACTGGGTAACTCAGAGAAAACATAAAGTTGATTTAAATTTAGATGGCTTTTGGTAACATTTAGCTGTATACAAAGTGCAAATTGGTAGATTAGAAATACAAGCCCAGCTGATCAAATCTGCTTTATATCCTTGAAAGCCTAAAAAATCACAAACAGATGAGTGGGCAATGCAGAAGAGAAGTCAACCCATAAAAAGCAGTGAGCTGTTGATTGAAAATTTGAAGAATTTTTGTTGGAAAAAAAAGACAAAAAAAATATTTTGTTAAATCTGTGTGCATAACTGACAATAGCATCTACAAAGTCTTGAAGAAATAAAAATAGTTAGAAAAACATTTCATGGCTGCAAAGTATAATAACAAACCTTCAGACTAGCAGACAAGGGCAAGAAGACCTTCAATTTAGCATATGGAACCAAAGGTGTTAACATGCTTAATTAGTTCATTTCAACAGATTTCATTTTGAGTCATTCTAATTAAGATGGTGAAAAGGGAGACTGAACACTGCCAGGGATGGAACATTCACAACCTCCCTGGGCAACCCATTCCAGTGCCTCACCACCCTAACAGGAAAGAACTTCCTCCTTATATCCAATCCAAACTTCCCCTGTTTAAGTTTTAACCTGTTACCCCTTGTCCTACCACTACAGTCCTTAATGAAGAGACCCTCCCCAGCATACTTGTAGGCCCTCTTTGGATACTGGAAGGCTGCTATGAGGTCTCCATGCAGCCTTCTCTTCTCCAGGCTGAACAGCCCCAACTTTCTCAGCCTATTTTCACATGTGAGGTGCTCCAGTCCCTTGATCATCCTCGTGGCCCTCCTCTGGACTTGTTCCAACAGATCCATGTCCTTGTTATGTTGAGGACACCAGAACTGCACACAATACTCCAAGTGAGGTCTCACGAAAGGAGAGGAGAGGAGCAGGATCACCTTCGACCTGCTGGTCATGTTCGTTTTGATGCAGCCCAGGATACAGTTGGCTTTCTGGGCCGTGAGCTCACACTGAAGCCAGCTCATGTTCATTTTCTCATCGACCAACACTCCAAGTCATTCTCCGCAGGGCTGCTCTGAATCTCTTCTCTGCCCAACCTGTAGCTGTGTCTGGGATTCCTCTGACCCAGGTGTGGGACCTTGCACTTGTCATGGTTAAACTTCATGAGGTTGGCATCAGCCCACCTCACAAGCGTGTCAAGGTCCCTCTGGATCGCATTCCTTCCCTCCAGCGTATCAACCAAACCACACAGCTTGGTGTCATCAGCAAACTTGCTGAGGGCACACTCAATCCCACTGTCCATGTCAGCGATGAAGATGTTAAGCAAGACCGGTCCCAACACCGATCCCTGAGGGACATCACTCATTAATGGTCTCTAGCCGGACGTTGAGCCATTGACCACAACTCTTTGCATGAGGCCATCCAGCCAGTTCTTTATCCACTGAGTGGTCCATCCATCAAATTGATGTCTCTCCAATTTAGAGACAAGGATGTTATGTGGGACAGTGTCGAACGCTTTACACAAATCCAGATAGATGACGTCAACTGCTCTACCGCTGTCCATCAGTTCCATAGCACCCTCATAGAAAGCCACCAGATTGGTCAGGCAGGATTTCCCCTTGGTGAAGCCATGTAGGCTGTCACCAAGCACCTTGTTATTTATTTGTCCTTAGCATGCCTTCCAGGAGAATCTGCTCGAATATTGTGCCAGGCACAGAGGTGAGACTGACTGGTCTGTAGTTCCCTGGGTCATCCATTTTCCCCTTCTTGAAAATGGGGGTTATATTTCCCTTTTTCCAGTTGTTGGAAACTTCACCTGACTGCCATGACTTTTCAAATATGATGCCCAGCAGCTTAACAACTTCATTCGCAGCTCCTTCAGGACCCGTGGATGGATTTCATCAGGACGCATGGACTTGTGCACGTTCAGATTTTTAAGATGGTCTCTAACCAATTCCTCTCCTACAGTGGGCCCAAGGTCTTCATTCTCACAGTCCCTGTGTCTGCCTTCCAAGACTTGGGTGGTGCGGTCAGAGCCTTTGCCAGTGAAGACTGAGGAAAAGAAGTCGTTCAGAACCTCAGCCTTCTCCAAATCCAGGGTAGCCAGTTCTCACAATAGCTTCTGGAGGGGGCCTACATTGTCCCTAGTCTGTTTTTTATTCTCTACATACCTATAGAATCCCTTCCTGTTATCCTTAACATCCCTAACCAAGTTTAATTCTAACTGAGCCTTAGCTTTCCTAACCTGGTCTCTAGCTTCCCGGACAACATCCCTGTATTCTTCCCAGGATGCCTGTCCTTGCTTCCACCTTTTATATGCCTCTTTTTTCCTTTGAATTTTCCTCAGCAGCTCCTTATCCATCCAAGGAGGTCTCCTGGCCACTTGATCATATTAACCTGAGAAACTGAAACAGATGAAAAACAAGTTTAATGCACGTGAACTCTAGCTCAATCATCTTTGTTAGGAATGATGAATTAAATGTGGCAGCTTTATTCAACTCTTATAAATAAGGACAAGCTCAAGTCTTGGCTTCTATATCTTGAGAGTTTCTTTTGTTAAAGTCTATGTATATTTATGTGAGCTACTAAATGACAGAGAAACACTTCATATTCAGCTAAGTCTTTTCTAGAAACAGCAGCTTTGCATTGGCAACCAGTAAAGTTCACACTTTACTATTCACTTTGTTAACATGTAATCCTTTAACAGTAATCCTAAAGATGAATGCAGAACTAATTGAAAGTGAATTGGAGCATGTTAATAACCCATAACTATTTTTCACTGAAGAGAAGATTTCTTCCAGAAATCCTCATGAGCAAAATAGATCCTTAAAAGAATCCTGGTTAGAAAAGACTCTCCCATTTGCTTATAGGGAATGGTGTATAGAAAGGGGAAATTGTGCAATTATTTTCCACATAAGCCAGTTAAAGCCACCAAATATTGTTGAAGCTTTACCTGTACTTCAGAAATGTCATTGCTTATAAAAATGAACCCCCAAACCAACAACAAAAACACAGACAGACCAGTGACTGTGTGATGTTGTAGCTTTATCACCTATGAACGATTGTACAAGTGGTAAGTCTTCCTTTTTAAACAAGATATGATAGCCATTAAAAAAAAACACACTTTTGGGTTGTTCTTCATAGGGCCAATTTCCCTGTGTCTAAAACTTTACAATTAAATTCCACAGCTATGTGAGAAAGTTGTCCTAGCTAAAGTGTAAGTTTCACTCACCGTGGATGACAGGAATAAGTGTAAATGGAAGCAATTTCAGTGTCTTCTAAGGTGTTAGGCTATAAGCTTAATTATGACAGGTGCTAATCCACAGAGATAACAAAGGTAGCTATTTTTACTGATTTTTCTTTCAAGTAGCAGGTTGTCACCTAGTGATCACTGTAGAAACTTCGCAGGGTATTGATCACAAGTAAGCTACTACTTCAGCCCTTAAATTGCTACAAGTCTGTGCAGTCTCTCCTTAGTTGCAGCAGTGCACAGACCCACACCCTCTTCTGTTAGTTAAATCTCAGCACCTCTGAAAGCAGTCTCAGACCCAGAAGTATTAAGAAAGCCCTCAGAGGGCTTTTTTTGCATAGGTAAGAAATCTCAAATGTGGCAGGCAGTTGTGAGCTACAGGATGTGACCTTGGAACAGCAGCCTGAAGTAGGAATACTGCTTTGCTTCTATCTACAGCTCCAAAGTACCCAGGAATTTACTTACAGACAAATACTGAGGTGCATAACTACTTGTAATATTTTCATGGAGTAATACCTGTTCTCACAACAGTCCAAGGTCCCGGGTCTCAATGGTTCTATGATGTTTTTCACTTCTATTTTTGAACACATATTTTTGTTAATATTGCAATTGTAAAATTGTAAAAAATAGTATTGCTGAAATATGTGACTATGGTGTATCTAGTTGGCCTTAAAAGATCACCCTAAAGCAAAACATTAAAAACACCATCTAAAGTTTGATATTTTGAAGCTTAAATTTCCATGTTGGTTGCAGCCAGGACACATCACAGAACTGAGCTACTCTTCTGGAAGGGCACAGAGCAAATGCCTTTGCTCAGATGGCTTTCTTGGCATAGAAATGCTAATGGATTTACTCTGGTTCACAGAAAGACAGAATGGAAGGCTCTAGCCATCCTTGTCTGGAAAGACATTCTGTTTCATCCTGGTGGATGATATTTCTGCTTTAATTATCTTTGCCACTTCTGATGGGAGGGTAGAGACCATCAATACTTAAGAAACTACCCATATCAATTCATCAGCTTACAGATCATTCCCACTTCCACCTCAAATGCAAGATGTGCTTTTTTCTGCCAAGATTTCCCATACAATATGGGGAAGGGAAAAAAAAAATCCCCTACTACAACACCCTGTTGTCAATGTAGGTTCTTTTTTCCACTGGAAAGCAGTTGAAAGAGACCATAAGAGACATGTGACATCTTACTGTGTAGCTTAATGTGCTACTGGCAGCCGCTTGGATTCTACAGTGATAAGGGTGGCAAAAGAACCTATATAGAAGAGATTAGCCAGGGATTTTGGAGAAAGGAAGCCAAGTGGCAATCAAAGTGGCTGAAGGAAATACAGGGAGCACAGAGAGGATTTTACAAAATGTACTTGCCTGTCAAAGTGTTCTGAATATATGTTTATTTCCCTTTATTTTCCATAAGCCAGTCAGCACTGGCAGCTGCAAATTCAAATACCTTTAGAACCTTGGATATCATCTTGGCCCCATTGATCTAATAGCAGTAATTATCTGTCATTGTACAACAGCACCTGAAAGTGCTTTTGTACAACTAGAAAACTTTATGCTATAATAGAAAAGCAAAATTGTATCTACTACTTGAAATTGTTGGATAAGAATTTTTATGACTGCCTCTAAGATATAACAGTTCTTTCTCCTTCTCTTCCCACCTCCCTTTCTTCCTTTTCATTTCTGATGGACAGACCACAAAGTAATCAGGAATCTTGACTGCAGTGTGTAGGACATTGTCTTCAATGATACATAAGCAGTAAACAATAAAAAGAGGACATTTATTGCCAGCTGTAATATTTTGCAGAACATTAATAAGATAAACTCAAGTAATTACCCTTCGGCTTCTATTTAATTACATGAGAAAGTTACTATTAAATGCTGCACATTAAGAGCACTGACTTAGGATTTTCTTGTTTATAACCTGAAAAATTCCTCTGGGTGTTGTCTGTTATATGAAAGTCACAAAAGTATCACAAAATAAATAAGAGGAGCAGCAAGATATTTGAAAGAAAGAATAATTTAGAGTATAACAATACATGAACAGCTGAACCTTGGTCTCAAATCTGATTAGTCTTACATCAGCTTGTAAGTAGTTATACTTGTGTTTTTCTTCTTTTTATTTTTTTTAATCCAGTTATTTTCATTTGGGGGTTATTTTGTTTTACAGGAAACTGTTTTTAACCCAGTTACAAATGGACCCCATTATCTTTATTGACACTGAGCATACCTAAATGCAGATTCACTGTCTTAAGTTGCAGGCTGCCATATGGGACTGCTTTTGCAAAAAACAATCAGAGAAACAAGACTTTTCTACTGTAGTTTTAATTTTAAATTTGGATCTAGATATACAAAATTTTCTGGAAGGAAAACATTTGTGATTAACAGTGTGGCAAAGAGCTTCATTGAATCAAAAGTTTAAAAAAAAATTAAATCTCCCATGGAGATGATACTGATCATAGATTTGAAATAAAACCTAGGAGTCTAAGTCAGCAGACAATTCTAAGGTCTCACTCGCCAGTGAAGGGGCCATAATTAAAGCCCAAATGTCTCTCCTATGATCGATATGAATGGAACGGAAGAGGTCAAATCATCATGAACTTTTACGTCAACAAATATGAGACACTGTCGGAACCTCAGCTAACACCTTCCTCCCTAAAGCAAAACCATAAACTGGAAATGCTAATTTACATGATGAATATGCTCCTTGCTTTGTAAAAACAGAATAAAGAATCCTCAAAGGCTCATAAAAAATGATAATCAGGGCCTTTATAAAGATGGAAGGGCCTTTGAGAGGTCATTTAGTTCATCCTCAATCCCTGAGAAAGGATCATCCATCCCTAATTCTCTCATTACCTGCTCTCTCAAACCTTCAGTGATGGAGACCCTGCAGGCTTACTGGACAGCCTCACTGAACAGATGAAAAGTTTTCCTCATATTTGACATGGATATTTCTTGCTGCAACTTAAACCTATTTCATTTAGCCTCTACTCATTTTGGACATGAATAATAGATTATTCCTTTATCTTTGCAACAGCTTATTCATATTGGAAACCTGTTGTTACATCCCCCTCAGATTCTTCTTCCTTTTAACAAAACAGCTGCAGCTCTTTCTCTTTTTTCATAAATAATGTCTTCTAGATCTCTAAACAAACAATTGTGAGTCTCTCAGTGAACTCCCAATTGCTCTACATCTTCCTGAGATGCGTAATGAAACATCAAATGGGTGAGGTCTCAGCAATGAGAAATCTTACTAAAGAATTATTCCACTGGTCTGGCAAATACATTCCAGTACGATGATTTTCTGTGTACCCACATGACATAAAAAGGTTCATTTGGCTTGTGATCCACAGTAATTCCCAGAGTTTCTCCACAGAGCAACTACCTACCCTGTTGTTTTGCATCTGTTCCTGCGAACGTGATTACTCCAAAGTCTTTCATTGATTTTCTTATTTTCTTTTTCTTTTTTATGTCAAAGAGTTTTGCTCAAACCATCTGCAAGTATCATTTTGAATTGTAAAATGTGTTCTAACTTCCCAGATTTGGGTTGATGGTAAATTTAATGCTTTCCTTTCTCCCCATCACTAGTAAAACCACTGAACATAAAAGACCTTACCTGTGACACACATCTGCTGAATTTGACTAGATGCTTCTTTCCAGATTGGAAGGGAACTCACTCGTATCTATTCTTCAGGTACTGTTATCTGATAAGCTCTTCACTGCAGATCATATTTCTTCACCTTCCATATAAGAATATCATAGGAATCTTTGTTAAGAGCCTTACTATAGCTAAGATACAGAAGAGAACACAGGGTCTGTTATAGAAGGAAATCAGACTGGTTTGATATGACTTGCTAATATTAATCCAGTTAGCAGTTACTCATGTTTTTCTTATCTTCTAGATGCATACAAAAATTTGATGCTGTTATTCATTCCAGGGTTTGCTTAGGATTTTTCTTCATGGGATTGGAATTTAGATGCCTGACGTGTAATATACCAGATTAGAATCATAGAATAATTCGGGTTGGAAAGGACCTTAAGATCATCCAGTAGTAGCAAGTAAGTCAAGCTAAGAAATCCAGGTGCCTATTCTGACTACTAATTAGAGATGAAGGTTCTGCTGTTACATTTTCTCTGCTAAATATTATCCTTGTTAGATAAACAAAACTTAAATATTTAGTAGACATGCATGCCAATATTTCAGTAATTCAACTGATGATATATGTATGTGTACCTTCAACACCACAGTCATGTGTCCCATAATAAAATACCAGCAGTGATGAGGGAAGGATCAATAGAGTTAAACTGCTTTCTGTTTATGGTATTCTATTGGCAATAGATTGTTAGTTCCCGTAATTCCTTCTTCATGCATCACTGTGTGATAAATTATTTTGTGACAGCATTTTATTCTTTAATCATAAAGACTGAATTAAGGGTTTTGCATTAATTATCTATTAGACTTGTTGGATAACTCAAATCAGTTATTTATTTGCTATGTTTAACTTACTGACTGCATATATGTGTAAATGCTTAGGACATAAATTTAATCCACTTTAGTAGGTATTTAGATCAGCAAGATGTATACTTACATATGTACTGCTAGAATATAAAATAATTTTAATATATAACTCCAGAGCGTAAAAGCAACACATATGGAAACAAACAAATTAGTTTTTAAACATGATACAATAGCTAAATAACTATAATCACTTACCATACATTTATATAATAAAAACTAAGCATGCAACATATTAGTACCATTTACTGTTTTCCTTATCATTCAATTAAAGCTTACTTTGTGAAGAACGTTTTATTTATTGAAACTATGGAGATAACAATTTGGAAGCCAATGAGACAGGTTCCAGCACTGAAACATTTTGGAAGATCTTTTCTAAGTCCCAGGCACAACCCAGCATACAGACGGAAAATAAAGTGCAGTGAAATGCTGAAGCCAATGAGAGAGCAGAGGATGGCAGAACTGGAAGCATGTCTCAGGTTCAATTTAACATAATTTTAAATTAGTGATGAAGCGCTCAACTAGAATAATGCTTTCAGAAGCCATTAGTGTGCTTCAGTGACAGGCAGAGGACACCCTAAGGAGCCATGTGAAGCAACACCTTCCCTATTTTTCCTTGAGGGTTTGGTGCAGCCCAGAACTTCACAGTCAGATCAGGAAAAGGAAAGGGAAAAGGAGTCATTTCAAGCAGTATTAAGACAAACTTTGTGTGAAGAAATCTAAAGCTGGAGCAAAATATTTTTCTGCTCCAGTCCTACACCCTCCAAATCATTTCCCCTGTGAACAGAACTCACAATTGACTGAGCTTGAAAAATGTTCATGGAGTTATTAATCTGATTTCTTCATTTTGTACTCATAGTAAAGCAGCCTGCTTGATAGCCGAGAGACCTTTTTTGTTCAGTTGAATTGGAAGAGGGATCAGAGAAAGGAAAAGAGCTTTCAGGGAAAATGAAAACCATGCAAGAAAGAAATTATAATTCAGGTCAGGTTAAAGTTTAGATTTTGTTCGAAGATAAGCCTTTGGTTTTGTCTCAAGGTTACTTCACCTTTTTTCTAACTCTCACTATTTTTCAGTTTCTTATTTTCAAAAGAAAAGGCCATTTTCACATAAGAATATGAACTATTTCTTTAAAAAATGTCAAAAGTATTTCAAATGTTCAGATATTAGAATATTTTAACATTGTTGACTATTTTATTTTCCACTTTTTTCAGCAGAAGGTATTTGCCCACACAGTCTCTTTAGAACTGCATCTAATTGTGAATTTGCGATTGCCTAACAAAAAAAAATTGCAACAACCCAAAGCTAGCTGCTATTGAAAAGCACAAAATTGCCTTGGTAATAATTATTCGTTGCATTTGTGTCTCTTTAAGCTTTACATCTGGAGATTACTGGGGACTTCTATTTTTAAACCAAATTCCTTGAGATATGTAGAAATCTCTGCAGATCCCAAAGATTTAAACTGTTCACAGCATTCTTTCTGTTTATAAACCAGCCAAGTTTGTGTTTGTGATAAACAGTGTGAAAGAAAACACAGACTTTAGCTGGAGAAATCTTCCTCAAGGATTAGGAATTTTTTTAAAAAATCCCTCTCTTATTAGGACACCATCATCACATTTCAGGGATCGTTTTTTGTTATTTGTAACTATAAAAATAGAGACAGGAAGACACTCCAATTTAGAGCTGCTCAGTGACTAGGTTATATGTGTGGGGAACAGACCTGTCTTTTCTCAGTACCCTCTGTTGGGTCTGTTCAACATTACAAAGGAGCCACCAAGAGCTGTGTCTGTTCCCGGAATCTTCACACCTCAAGGTCAGCATTCTATCTAGTAGGCTAAAGAGAATCAATCTGTGCCTCTCTATGTTTGAAATATCAGAGACTGACAGATTAGAGGATGCACAGGATGAGGGTAAATATATGACAACTGAGAGGGCATGAATACCCAATTGTGTTACTGGCACTTAAAGGAAAACTACAGATTTGGGATATGGGTAACCCAGTCTGCCAGAACATGAATTCACTACTAGCCCAGGGGGAAGACCCCCACCTACTTCAATCTGAAACCTGTTTGCATCAAGTGAGTGTACAATGTAGCTATGCCCTTATTAAGCTGACTCAGGTTGCAGCAATATTTTCAGGAAGTTTTAAAACAGGTTATTTTTTACTTAAGCCTTAAATTACTTTTCTGTCTCCTAAAATTAATTAGTTCTCTCCTATGTTTATTTATTTATTTGTTCATTATTTTGTTTTGTTTCATTTTTGTTGTTTATTTTTTTGCTTTTGTTTTTTCTCTTTCTTGTATGAAAAAGCTGTGGTAGTATGGCTATTCCAACAAGAAATTTCTCACCTGGTCATAGAAAAATGTTTAAACCTTATTAAATGGAGGAGTATTACCTTCTTTAAGTAAATAAAAGCTAGTCTAGCCAGCTTTCTAGTGATAAGGGAAATGTGAAGAAAAATGTGAAGAAAAAGACTGTTCCCTCCAGAAACAGGTTTTTCCAAATGAGTCCAGTTTGCCTCTTCAGCTACTGTAGCCTTTGAGGTGCTTACTGCTTTTCTGATAAGGATATCAACTTCTTTGTCATGTGCTGAAAAGGGTTGGTTTACTTTTTAATCCTCTTCGTCAATGCTAGTGCAACTCTTCATTGTGCTAATGGGAGACAGGATTTTGTTGGAACTAATTTTTCTTTTAAACTCTCAGAAAGTTGCACACCAGTTTCATTACAAGCCAAGGCCTCAGAAACAAAAGCATTTGCCTGTCACAGTCACCCTGAGGAACGTAACATTTCTGTAAAACATGCTCCTTCTCTGTCCTAAGGATCCACGGCTGATGACCTCCCTTGGGTGAAAAACACAACTCCAGTGAGAACCAGAATACTAGGTTGGACTGTGCCACTATGCTCACTTCTGCTATGGCAGATAGCAGCAAAACTTTGTGCTAGCATACAGTTAAATGTCCTCACCTTGCATCTCTCAAAGGCATCCATTCTTGCAGAGGCAAAGTGCTGATAATCAGTGCTCAAAGTGTTGAAGAATAATCATTAGAAATAGGGCAGGCCACAGCAGGGGAAAATTTTGTTATTTTGCTGCAACCCTATCACAGCTTCTCAAAGGCACACAAACAATAATGCATCAGCTTTTTCAGTCAGGTTTAATTTTATCTCCTAGCTTTTCCAGCCAGTAGAGGGGAAGAGCTGGTGCTGTGGATAGTTCAGTTAATTCATGTATCCAGGGTAAAACTGCTCTGAAAAATAGATGCCAAAACAACTTCAGGACACTGATGAACTAATTGCAAATTCAAAGACAAACATGAAGATTATGACAAACTTCAAAGACACTATTTAGGAGAAATCTAATTTAAAGGTCTGCCATATATACCATGGGATGATTGACTGAAATGCCAAACTACCAAATGCCGTTCATAGACGCAAGTCAAAAGGAAGAAATTGGTCTGGTAATGCACTGGCTGGTTTCCAGGATACGGCTTTCAGCTCTAATGTTCCCCATTCCTGAAAGATGGGAGGCAGCAGAAAAGGGGTGTATCAGCTGTGAGCATGCAGAAGTGGTCATCTATAGGCTGGAAACAGATATTTGTGTATAAGGATTAAAGACATCTTAAGACACTTGGCACAGGCATCTCATTCAGCACATTTCTCTGAAACACCTATTATTTTGAAACTGTTAGATGCACAAAGTAGTGAAGTGGGTGTGTCTTTGGTTTGATTCAGTGCTGCAATTCAGACATTCTTACATGATGAGCAAAAAGGTGGAAGAAACATAAGTTTGCACTACCCCAGGTTTACAAAATTCCTGAAATGCAACAGACCCCTCCACCACTGCAGCAGTAACTAAATCCCTTGGTTCCTAATTACTCTGATTTATAATTCAGTAATCTTTAACAGTCAAATTTGTACATATGCAGTGCAAGTGTGTATACAGAGGAAGGCAGCAAAGGACATGACCATGAGCTATGTGTTGTAAAGTTATCTGTCTATTTCCAGGTCAGGCCAAAGGAGAAATATGTGCTGTCTTCCAGTGACAGGACACCTGTGTGAACCCTTCTTCAGTTCTGGGATCAATATTTTCTTCATGTGCTCAGATGGCCAGTCTGCAATCACTATCCCAGTATCACCAATAGGGTACAATATACAAGCATGGGCAAACAGGCAGATGGTAAAACAAGGTTTTATTAATGACCCCTAATCACGGGATTGTACACAAGTAGTTATTTGTAATCAAAATGTGATCACACAGTTCACACAGGTATACAGGCAGATGGAAAGCCCTGGCCTGAGGTCAAATTGCCAAGGAATAAATGTGAGGCCTTGTTGGACACTGTACAAAATCAAAGAAGGTAAGCATGTGGAAAACTTGAAGTGTTCTGAAACTATTAAACAATAGTGAATAGTAGGATAAACTAACAAAGTTAAAAGGAAGCATCGGAAACTCCCCTTGGATGAATAATATCAAAGTACAGTGAAAGGGGGTTCTGGTTTAGCAGGGGTTCTTCCCAAGTCAGAATTAACTAGTAAGGGTGTAAAATCATCAAATACAGGGCTAGTGGGGGAAAGTGTAAAATAAGCTTAGGCTAATTATTTATGAGATGGGGGAAAAGGCAAAGCAAACCATGCAGTCAGGTCTGTTCTAAATCCCTCTGAGCAGCTCTGCAGCTGATCAACTTGGTTCAGGCTAGTGCAGGTCAGGGAACCTGCTGTTCTGACTGAACTCCACATCTGACCAGCTTCTGTAGCCAGGGGACCAGGGTGCTGTCCTTCATATGAATGTGGGGATGCTGTAAAATGGGTGGTGGAGGGACTGGACCTGCCCTAGCACAGACATGATTTAAAAGCATACTAATGCTGCAGGCTTGGCTTTCTCTCTTACTTCCTTCTGCCAAGGAAAATCAACAGATTAGTTGGAGTTCGATTGGGAGCCCTTGCCCATCAATCCGATTAATTTTTCTAATAACTTTCATTGTGGATTCTGAACAGTACTCTGACAGCAGCAATTTCATCCTTGCTGATCAGAACTGGGAAATGAAGTGATCACACAGACACAAAGTACTTGGAACACGAGGTGGACTAGAGTTATAGGGTCAAACAGAATATGGCACCTCCGCAGTTGGGACATTACATCCTCACTTCACTATTGCTGTAATTTTATGACTTTATGCCAGGCATCCCTGCAAACTTCCTAGACTCCTGTGAGATTTTCCAGGAATCTGAACAGACGTTTAATGACGCCATCTTGGCAAAGCATATCTTTTTGAAATAGATGGTGATTCTAGTGGTAAATTATTCTATATAGTAAGAGCAGTATAATTTTCCACTCTGAAGTCTAACATTGCAAGTTATGGGTATTATAGGAGGGGGAATAAAAATCACAGAATCATAGAACCATAGAATGTGTTGGGTTGGAAATTACCTTAAGATCATCAGGTTCCAACCCTCCTGCCGTGGGCAGCAATGCCTCACACTAGACCATGTCACACAGGACTCTGTCCAACCTGGCCTTGAACACCACCAGGGATGGAGCATTTACCACTTCTTTGGGTGACCTGTTCTGGTGCCTCAGCACCCTCACAATAAAGAATTTCTTCCTTATATCCAATCTAAACTTCCCCTGTTTAAGTTTTAACCTGGTACCCCTTGTCCTATCACTACAGTTCCTAATGAAGAGTCCCTCCCCAGCATCCCTGTGGACCCCCTTCAGATCCTGGAAGGCTGCTATGATGTCTCCACGCAGCCTTCTCTTCTCCAGGTTCAACAGCCCCAACTTTCTCAGCCTGTCTTTGTATGGGAGGTGCTCCATCCCCCTGATCATCCCTGTGGCCCTCCTCTGGACTTGCTCCAACAGCTCCATGTTCTTCTTACATTGATAACACCAGAACTGCACACAGTACTCCAAGTGGGGTCTCAGAAGAGCTCAGTAGAGGGGTAGGATCACCTCCTTTGACCTGCTGGTTATGCTGCTTTTAAAGCATTCTCTTTGTTAAATATAATTATATACTGCATGATATTCAGTCTCCAGAAAAGTACAGACTTTTAAATAAAAACAGTAGCTCTTTAATGGCCAAACCTAATTTACTTTCACAATTTTCACCAAGTCTGTGTCTGTATCAAAATAAGGAATATCTGTCATGGGATTTTATCTAAAATTGGTATAGCAGATACATGATTTAATAACTCACAGCTGCTTAAAATATAACATCTAGTGACCTTAATCTGAATTATTTCACTTGGAATCGAATGGTTATTGCCAGAATAGATATATGTAAATTTAATAATTCTAAATTAAAAAGACCCAAATACATTTGTATAAATGTTTGCAGGCAAGATTTAGCACTTTATATCAGAGTTAGTCCTACTTAGGCTGGAGAACAATAGAATTAATCTACAAGCAGTCCTCTTGAAACAACTACAGACTACAACAACTACAGAATGCTCTTTATGAGAAGTGTCAAGATCCAATATGTTTTATGACCATGCTATTACAGCACCTCTATCAAATCTTTGCAGAAAAGAATTCCCATCACCTTCCAAAGCATGAGATGGTATGGATAAATGGATAGCAATGACAAAGAACAGATAAAATTGGATTTAAAGAATGACTTTAAAGGTTTATCTTTCACATCACGTTTTCTGAGAGCAGTAATTGTGTTACTTACACAGTGGAAAGGCTCTGACTCCAACATAATATATGCTTATTTAGGTTGCTAATCCTTAGAGACTGAACTATGCTCTGTCCCTTTCACTCTGTAATGAAGTACAGCTGAAGAACAAAAGTATCATTTCAGCATTTATGTAAGCAAATACTAGTCACATAGGAAAGGAGAAGACTTCAGCATGATCTGGTAGAGTTTGCATGCCAAAGGGGGAAGAAAGAAGTTATGAGAACAGTTGGATTTATTTTGTATTTTTTTATCATTTCATATGTAGTCATTCAAGAATAAATTTTGATATTTCATTAACTAATTTAAAGTTGTAAGTTTAAAAATTTAATATCCATCACTTGAAAATTAATACCAATTCAACTGCTCTAGACCATACCAAACGGATGAGCATGGATGGTGTTGCCCACACGTAAAAGGTGACTTGAACACAATCATAATCTCCCATGGGACACCTCAGTGTGAGAAAAATGAGAGAAAGAAAACTCTGCTGTATTTTCCTCCTGGAAGTTTTCTTCCCATTCGTGCTAGTAGTGAAGCAGAATTTGGGACCAGCTTGCTACAGTTTGGATCTCATCCCTGTGTTTCTCTTCTTTGAAGAAAAAGGTCTTTCCAAACAAAGGAGGGAAACAAAGCAATGAATTGAAGAAATGTTTCTTCTCTTAAAGAGCTTGCTGAGGAAAGTTTCAAACAGCTAAAACCAGAAGCGTTCTGGAAAAACTGGAAGAAACTGAGAGTAAAGTGTTTTGCTGAAAATCCAGCCAAAGGCTTTAAGCAATAGGGAGATAATTCTCTCTGCTCAACATGTTACCTCAGTTCATAATGAAATACGTCTGTCTTTCTTATCCTTTTACTTCAGGAAAAAACAGCAGTGGTGGTAGTGAGTAAATGAGACACTGCTCCTAGGCACAATTCCTTTAAACTCATAGTGAAAAGATCTAAATGCATTGTCAAAATCAAGGTGCAAGGATCTAATTGTGGTCCTAGAAATAACCTCAGAGTAACAGCACACATTGCCACCAGCACAGCAGTATTAAGTAACTGCTCTACTGCAGATCTTTGCAATATTCTTTTTCGCTTCACTGGGAAAAGACAATTCCATTGCATGACATTTTTTTTCTGCTTGAAAATTCCTGTAATATGGAATATGCCCTGCAATGGGCACATCCATATGCAAGGAGTTTAGCTGAATTCTTTAATTCAATAGAAAATGAATAAAACCTACTTTTCTAGTTTAGAAGCAAGCTAGCACACATCTTCCAGACAAGTGCATTTCTCTTGCAGGTACAAGGTAGAGGGGAAAGAGACCTATAATATCTATAGCTCATATTATTGGTGCACAGTATTCCATGGCACTACACTGAAAGATACTTCTTCTAAACTGTGTAAATTTTCAGAGATTAATCTCCATTTTGATTATTGTTTTTTTACTATCCAATCAGCATACTAACTGATTTCAGTCATCTTTATAAATAGCATTCGTCTTTCTATTGTCATTCAAATATAATTTACACTAGGCGGACAGATTACAGACCTTGATTTTATATGAAACATATTTGAGTCATAGTGAGCAAAATAACTGACTTCCATCATCACTGTGCAGTAAAATGATTCTGGGATATCAAAATTATCTGTTCTGTCTAGTCCACCCCGTTCTATTTACTATCCTTCAGTCTGACTTCCGATGAGTAGGCAATTTAAGGCAACATTCCAAGTTTGCCACCATTGGTTTCCAGGCCAATATTTCACTATTATATCTCCCAGTCTTCCAGACCAGAAGACCTGCCATTTTTATAGCTATTGTCAAAGGCAGTATTTTTCTTCAGTTATTTTTCACATTCTGATTCAGAGTCCAGTCAGCAATATCAATGTGGGATCCTACTGGGAAAGAAAGAGCTAGTTGCTCCTCAGAAAAGCTCACTCTGACAGACAAGGAGCAAGCTAGTCTGGTTGATTTAAATGAATACAATATCTGAGAGGTTATCTGTGTGGTGCATATGACACGGTCAACTTTAGGCTTATTTCTGGACTCCTCAGTAGAAAAAAAAGACATGGACATATTGGAGAGAGTACAGAAAAGGGCAATGAAAGTGACTAAGAAATTAAAGTATGTGACATATGAGGTGAGGCTGAGAGAGATGTGTCTCTTCAGCCTGAAGAAGGCTGAGGGGAGGTCTTATCAATATGAACAAATACCTGGAGAGGATCTAAAGAAGATAGACCCAGACTCTTCTCAGTGGTGCCATTGATAGGACAATAAACAATGGGCACAAACTGAAATACAGGAAGTTGTATTTAAACACACAAAAAAAATCTTTTTATTGTAAGGGTGCTTAAACATGAGAACAAGTTGCCTAGGGAGGCTGTAGACTCTTTATCTTTTTCTTTAATAAAAAATAGATTTATAGTTAATGGGCTTCCTGTATCCCTGTTTGGCAACCACATTTATGTTAAAATAAATGCATGCCTAAATAGCCAAGACAAGGGTCTTTAATCATCAGCCTGCAAACAGAGGAAACATTTGTTTCTTTCTACACTATAGTAGCAAGCAAAGTAAAGATGAAAAAAAAAAGAAGAGTGCAGGAATTGTATTCAAGAGAGTGTACAGCCTTCAACTTTGAGGTAAATAAAGCCTATTAGCAGTAAAACATATATAGGAATGTTGTATGAAATAGATAAGTTTAGTGCAATAATTTTGTTAGCAACTTTAATTGCATGTTCATCAAGATCAGTAAATAATTTTCCAAATGAAAGAAAAAGAATGTGCTCATTTCTGATGCATCAGGATATAAATATTTTTTTTCTCTTTTAGGAAACAAAGTGATATGAGAAATATCATATGCATAGGAAGAACTGAACAAAGTTTCCATGCAGACATGCAGCTACTGTGCTGAAAACTGACTGGAAAGTGGCCTTTCTATAGCCTCTATAATTCTACTGTTTTTTTCTCATCCCATTCCAAAAATACCATTGACACTGAGTCTTGCATTTTAGCAATAATGGCAGAAATAAAAAGAATGATAATTATGACAATAATAATAATACTACTAATAATCTGCAGCTTACTCAAGTTTCCCCTCTGAGGGTACTGACCTTACCTTCTTTGAAATCCTGAACAGAAGAGCAACTTCTGACTGAGCAGTATCTGGGGCAACAGCAGATGTTTGCATATTGCAGAATTGTACCACTAGGCCAGATCTTTGAGAATAGATCCATTTCCTGTCATTCATTAGACCTACAACTGGTAGAATAGAGCAACCTCCTTTTCCCTCACCCAAGAGCAGAGGTCCAGAAATGTCAGAGACTCATTCTCCAGCTAGCTAGTGCTTTTGACAAGGCAAAGGAGCCCTGGCCAAGCAGAAGAAGTTAATTTTCATTTCCCCAAAGTGCTTTCACTGTAATTTAGATGCAGCCACCCTTAAGTGCATTTCTTAGAGGTGAGGGAAACAAAAAGCTGACCATGCAAGAACAAAAGAAAACACAGAGACCGTGAGATTTGCTTTTCAAAGTTAACATCCTGGCTAGTCCCAAAGATTTTATGTCCTCTTACTGATTCAGACTATTCTTTGTATTTTCATACCTGGCATCTTTGAAATAGATGTTTTCCTTCCAAATAGAAAGCTATTAATCAGTAGCCAAGGGTATTTATTTTACTTTTCCAGAATCTATTCTAGAATTACTTCCATGATGTCCATGCTATTACCCTAACATAAATGCAAATTCAGCTGTCAGTCCCTCCTTTCTAATGAGTAAGTTGCATTACATATAGGAGACAGAACATGACTAAATACTAATCCTAGAACATCTGATTTATTACAGATTCATACCCTTCAGTAACATTGAATATTTTGTATCCTCAGTCTTCTCCTAGGCAACCTACCTGCTTTTCTGATGCAGAAGGTGGGAGAATGGTGTCCCTATTTCTGTTAAAATGTGCTAGTTTTTCATCTTTCTGTCACATGAATGTTGTTTATAAGCAATCCCATAAAGAATAATCCAGTTAAAGCGCAGCTGGGGCAGCATATTCTCTTTCTTAACTTTTACAACAGAGTATCGAAAGAAGTCATACTGATGATGCAGAGAATGTGGAGTTTGGTTTACATCAAAGGAATTCATGAAAGTTAATGTATATCAAAAATAAAAGGCATCTGAGTCATTGCACAAAAGCTATTTTTGAACTTATATAATCAAATATACTTACGTATCATATAAAGAGACTGTGCCAGCTACTGCATGCATATCCCTACTGTAATTAATCTTTGCCAGTGCTTTCAGTCATTTTAGATCTACATTTACTTCTGCCTCACACAGTTGTGGTGTTATCTCAGTTTTCACCATCTGTCACAAGCATCAGAAAAAAATTACTTAAATCAAAGATCATAAAAAATGATTTTTAAAGCATTCTGGTTTTCATGATTAACAGTTTCTGTAGGCTCTCACATATAATTAAGACAAAAAGCACCATGTTACAAATGAAAAGGTATCAGCAAAGAAGCTCCTACTTTCACGAGGCCTTTGCCTAATATACATACCTAGGCCTTGCATCTTTCACATCATGGTTCACATCTTACATTTCAAACTCCTCTCTGTAAAGAAAAGATCCAATGGAAATAGCAGGGGAGGAAGAAATCCTTTGGCAGATCAACAGTTGCCAGGGTGTCTTTTCATGCTTTGACAGTCATTAGGACTCTTACCCAAGAGCTATGCCATTAATGAGAAGTCTAATGACTTCCATTCCTTTTCTTAGGATTCAGCATGTCACCAGTATTTATGAGGAAGCCTGCTATAGCTACAGGGACATTATGTGCTTCACTATATTTCAAGCTGTGAGATGCTGAAAATGAAGCGTTAGCTTATCTACTTTTTTGATTTATTTTTTTTTAACAGTCTCTCTCTCACTCCCTCCTTTGTAAATAAATGTGCCACATTTCTTGCAGCCCAAAGCTAAAAAGATGTCTTTAGGCTTGTTGCCAGATCTGTTTTCCTCCAAATATCTAGCAGATCATAGAACCATAGAACAGTTTGTGTTGGAAAGGACCAAGATCACCTAGTTCTAACCCCCCTGCCATGGGCAGGGACACCTCACACTAGACAAATGTTGCCCAAGGCTCTGTCTGACCTGGCCTTGAACACTGCCACGGATGGAGCATTTATCACTTCTTTGGGTAACAAACAAATCACCAGAAGCTCTTATTAACTGAATGAAATGAACCTTCAGACAACAACTGTTCCAGTCCCTCCTGGGGATTTTCTATCTGTGTATAGTAAGTAATTCAAAGTCTGAAGTTATGTACCCTTATTCATTTAGAATACTTATTTTTCAAAGCAATCAATGAACGTAACATTTTGTATGCAAAACAGTGGTCTCTAACACTGATCAATTCTACCGATTAAGGAAAAAAATAATACATCTAGATGAATTTTTTTTTCAGATTTCTTCTTATGTCATACTTTCTTTTCAAAATTTCTGAGGGGAAATTTGTTTATCCTACCTTCCTGAGGCTATGGAAAGTAGTTAAGGTCCTTGTTTTGCAAACACTGCCTTAGTCACAGCGATACTGCTCATGTGTGGAAACAAGTATAACCTTAAACATTTTTAAGACTCCTACTTTGATTCTTTACTCTCTGTTTCCGGTCTATCCTCTAACACCTGTATTATCTGCTAAGTATTGTATTTAACACAAGTGCACCTGTCAGGATATTAATTTAAACTGTCTCTTGTTATTTGCCAAGTCACCCATCTACCTAAATAATTAAATACATAAAAAAGAGAATCCTGGAAGTGCAGTGACAGTCAATAAGATCAAAACTCTCTGAAGTGTAGAAATACCATTGGAATACTAATTCAGCTGTTTAAAACCTTAAATTGTTCCCACAACACCTTTAGTTTGCTAGCATTTCTCAAGGAAGCAGAAAGGAGATGCCTTCTTCTCCACTCTTTCAAGTGGTTTTGAAAGCACTATCATATACTTGTTATCCAATCCACCAGCAGTGGCTTTAAAAATAAGTTATGTTTCTGGGTGTGTTGCGTGGTCATCTCTTGTAGAGGTTACACAAGCGATGATAAATATACATATTTCTCTTTCTGTCTATGAAATTGCAGACACTTTATGCCTCCTGTGCAGAGAAAGCTCCTTTGTAATCAGATTTTGGGTTTTTTTTCCTACAAGAAAGTGTTCTTCTCCTCTGTCATACCACCCCATCTCATTGGCATTTTCCTCTTGTGCTCTATTTTCACCTCACAGTCTAAGGTAATTATACATCAGTATTCAGTGATAGGCTTCTGTCTTTTATAAGAAATCTCAACTGTATATTAAGAGATGATCACAGGGAGGTTACAACACTTTTCTCCACCCTTCTCTCCACTGTAAACCCCCATTCTGACAATCTACTGTGAATTCATAGTGATTTTGAGAAGGCATCCAGAAATGAGAAAGAGTTTGTACTTGACACAAGAATTGTATCAGATGCACAAAAGTTTTTCACAGGAGACTGAAACTTTGAAATGTTAAAGGGTTGTTCAATATTATTTAGAGCTTTAGCAGTCTCTAAAGAAACTCAGGGGCTTTTATTTTTATTTTTAATTTTTATCCAATATTTAAGTTTTGCTTCCAGTAAAAGATACCTGAAAAATTGCTGAAAGTAAGCTATTGTCCCACTTTTTCAGGGTATCTTTATGGCATTTCATTGTGATTAAGTATCATAGGGTAAAAAATGAGTCATAGAACAGCACTGAATGATACGTTAACATCCTCAGTTCTTTTTTTCCCTCTTGCTATGACTGGAGTTTTCCTGTTATTCTGTATCCACCAATACATCTGTGACATACCATTTGGTTATAATGCAACTATGATGTTCTTTGCAGGATACCAAAGCCTGGAGCTGGATTTTATATCTTTATTACCTCAGTAATCTCCAACTTTTTCAAGCACTTTTAAAACTATCTTCTCATAAATGACTCATAAGATTCCCCATGCAACTGATGTATTTACTCCCCCTAACTAGGCTAACAAAAGCTAGCTACTGCTTAGAAGTTTTCTGGAGCAGTATTTGTCATATGCTCCTACTTGGTGTGTTCAGGCAATAACAGAACACAAAAGCAGATTGTAACATTAATCTTAGATTTGATAGAAATAACATAGGGTCAGAAGAACAGATTACAATAAAAAGAAATATTATTACAGCCAAAGATAAGCATTAACCTAACCTTTTCTGAAAGCTAACGCACTAGTGGCAATAATTCAGCATGCTAATATCCACTGCCTGAACACACTACCATTAATCAGAAAACTCTCCCAGGACTTCAAGATAAAACCAAATGGAAAGAGATTTTGTGCAGAGCTGCTCTGCTAAGTGAGAAACAATCTCAAATGCCTGTGAGGGGGAGAGTGATACATAACAAGTGGAGGCAGATTTATAAAGGACTTTGGGCTAATCAGAGTCTCTGCTGGACTCAGGCACCCTGAGACATTACATCTTGGGGAATTAATGGGTACCATTAAAATGGCTAGTTATTGCACTGTGGCATTTTTTTTACATACAGGATTTGCAGTATTCCCTTGAGAAATCTCTTAAATACCATGGAAAATACATGAGTAGTCAGTGGGAATTATAATGATGCTTAATGTAAGAGGTGCATTGTAAAGTATAATCTGAAGCACAGGTCAGAGAAATCAGACAAGGGAAAACTGCCATTGTATACAGTCAATGAATCTAAATGACTCTCTAATTATAAAGTTGTTATGAATCCAAATGTTCCTTTATGAAAGAGACATTACCCACAAAAAGCCTATTAATCCCTTATGCCCAAAGAAAAGACACTGTGATGCAAAAGGCTATGTTTCTAGTCAAAAGTGCTGTGAATCTGTGCCTTATAGCTATTATTTAGACAATCTTCATATTTTAAGCCCTGGGGACCATAAAATGGAGTTTTTCTCTAGTGTAATTTTTATTTGCCACAGGAATCTCTTTAGCTTTATTATTTTTAACACTTAACCTTAAGGAATATCTGATAATTACAGAGATGCATGTGTATATGTTTATACAGTTCTAACCAGGAGATCAGAAAATGGTTTTAAAAAACCAGGAAAATGAGGCCCATAAGGCAAAGCCCAAGGGAATGAAAGCAGAGCAGGTGGGGAGAAGGCTGCCTTGGAATCATAGAATCATAGTATAGTTAGGGTTGGAAAGGACCTTAAGATCATCAAGTTCCAACCCCCCTGCCATGGGCAGGGACAACTCATACTAAACCATGCCACCCATGGCTTCATCCAACCCGGCCTTGAACACTGCCAGGGATGGAGCATTCACAACCTCCCTGGGCAACCTATTCCAGTTCCTCACCACCCTAACAGGAAAGAATTTCCTCCTTATATCCAATGTAAACATCCCCTGTTTAAGCTCTAACCCATTCCCCCTTGTCCTATTACTACAGTCCCTAGTGAAGAGTCCCTCCCCAGCATTCCTATTGGCCCCCTTCAGATACTGGAAGGCTGGTATGAGGTCTCCATGCAGCCTTCTTTTCTCCAGGCTGAACAGCCCCAACTTTCTCAGCCTATCTTCATATGGGAGGTGCTCCAGTCCCCTGATCATTCTTGTGTCCCTCCTCTGGACTTGTTCCAACAGTTCCATGTCCTTTTTATGTTGAGGACACCAGAACTGCACACAATACCCCAAGTGAGGTCTCACGAGAGCAGAGGAGAGGGGCAGGATCACCTCCTTCAACCTGCTGCTTATGCTCCTTTTGATGCAGCCCAGAATACGGTTGGCTTTCTGGGCTGCAAGTGCACACTGAAGCCGGCTCATGTTCATTTTCTCATCAATCAGCAAGGGATAACAGGATAAAAGGAAGGGATTCTATAGGTATCACTTGGAGTATTGTTGTCCCCACCCAGAACTGCTTTGCTGTCCTTCAGGGGGCTAATGCACCAGAAACAACCGGCTGATGCACTGGTAAAGAAGATCTCTACTGGTGCTGCCAGGAAAAAGTGGCGGGTCATAGCAGTAGGAGACTCTGAAAGGGACAGAAGCACTTGTCTGTCGGCCTGACCCGGTCTCAAGGGAGATGTGTTGCCTACCAGGGGCATGGATCAGGGATGTTGCAGAGAGGCTGCCTGCTCTAGTAAGTCCCATGGACTATTACCCACTTCTAGTGATCCATGTGGGGGCTAGTGATATAGATAGCAGTAGCCTGGGGAGCATAAAGAAGGACTACAGAGCCCTGGGGGAGGTGGTTAGGGGTTTTGGAGCTCAGACTGTCTTTTTGTCAATTCTCCAGGGTACAGGGGAGGACCTTAAAAAAGCTCAGAGGATTGGACAGGTTAATAATGTTTAGAAGGGTGGTGTCATAGTCAGGGGATTGGGTGTCTTGAACATGGGACCCAAGTTTGTAGGCCAGGTCTGCGGGGGACTGGTCGAGCTGAAGGTTAAGAGCTGTTTTGGCAGGAGGATTGCCAAACTGGTCAAGGATGCTTTAAACTAGATGTTTTGGGGCAGGGGGCATCATTCCATTCCAGCACTTCCAGTCAGTTGCCAGCACCTATAATAACTGCTGCATATAATAACTACTGTGGAGATATGTTACAGACCACCTGATCAAGAGGAATCTGTGAATGAAGCACTCTATAGGCAGATAGGAAAAGCTTCATGCTCAGAGGCCCTCTTTCTCATGGGTGACTTCAACCACCCTGACATCTGTTGGAGCGACGGTATAGCCGGGCACAAGCAATCCAGGAGGTTCCTCGATTGTGTGGAAGACAACTTTCTTCTGCAAGTAATAGAGGAACCGACAAGGAGAGGTGCCATGCTTGACCTCGTACTCACCAACAGGGAAGGGCTCGTTGGAAATGTGGCACTGCAGGGCAGCCTTGGATGCAGCGACCACGAGATGGTTGAATTTGAAATCCTCGGGACAGTGAGAAGAGCGTGCAGCAAGCTCACTGCCCTGGACTTCAAAAGAGCAGATTTTGGCCTCTTCAGGAACCTGCTTAGTAAGGGTACATGGGATATAGCCCTAGAGGGCAGGGGGGCTCAAGACTCTTGGTTGGTCTTCAAGGATCACCTGCTACAAGCTCAGGAGTGTTGCATCCCAACTAGAAGGAAGTGCAGCAGGAGGTGCCAGGAGACCTGCTTGGATGGATAAGGAGCTCCTGAGGAAAATTCAAATGAAAAAAGAGTTTTATAGAAAGTGAAAGCAAGGACAGGTGGCCTGGGAAGAATAAAGGGATGTTGTCAGGGAAGCAAGGGACCAGATTAGGAAAGCCAAGGCCCAGTTAGACTTAAACTTGGCTAGGGATATTAAGGATAACAGGAAGGGATTCTACAGGTACACAGCAAATAAAAAACAGATTAGGGAGAATGTAGGCCCCCTCAGGAAGCTCTCAGGTGAACTAGCTACACAGGATTTGGAGAAGGCTGAGGTTCTGAATGACTTCTTTGCCCCGGTCTTCTCTAGCAAAGTCTGACCTCACCACCCAAGTCCTGGAGTCAGATGCAGGGACTGTGAGAATGGAGACCTTGGGCCCACTGTAGGAGAGGATCTGGTTAGAGACCATCTTAAAAATCTGAATGTGCACAAGTCCATGGGTCCTGAGGAAATCCATCCGTGGGTCCTGAAGGAGCTGGCAAATGAAGTTGCTAAGCCGCTGGCCATCATATTTGAAAAATCATGGCTGTCAAGTGAAGTTCCTGAGGACTGGAAAAAGGGAAATATAACCCCCATTTTCAAGAAGGGGAAAATGGATGACCCGGGGAATTACAGACCAGTCAGTCTCACCTCTGTGCCTGGCAAAATCTTGGAGCAGATTCTCCTGGAAGGCATGCTAAGGCACATGAAAAACAATAAGGTGCTTGGTGACAGCCAGCATGGCTTCACTAAGGGGAAATCCTGCCTGAACAATTTGGTGGCCTTCTATGATGGGGCTACAGAACTGATGGACAGCGGTAGAGCAGTTGACGTCATCTACCTGGACTTGTGCGAAGCGTTTGACACTGTCCCACATAACATCCTTGTCTCTAAATTGGAGAGACATCAATTTGATAGGTGGACCACTCAGTGGATAAAGAACTGGCTGGATGGCCGCACACAAAGAGTTGTGGTCAATGGCTCAATGTCCAGCTGGAGACCAGTAACAAGTGGTGTCCCTCAGGGATCGGTGTTGGGACCGGTCTTGTTTAACATCTTCATCGCTGACATGGACAGTGGGATTGAGTGCACCCTCAGCAAGTTTGCCGATGACACCAAGCTGTGTGGTTCGGTTGATACACTGGAGGGAAGGAATGCCATCCAGAAGGACCTTGACACGCTTGTGAGGTGGGCTGATGCCAACCTCATGAAGTTTAACCATGCCAAGTGCAAGGTCCTACAGCTGGGTCGGAGCAATCCCAGGCACAGCTACAGGCTGGGCAGAGAAGAGATTCAGAGCAGCCCTGCGGAGAAGGACTTGGGGGTGTTGGTCGATGAGAAAATGAGCATGAGCCAGCTTCAGTGTGTGCTCGCAGCCCAGAAAGCCAACCGTATCCTGGGCTGCATCAAAAGGAGTGTGACCAGCAGGTCAAAGGAGGTGATCCTGCCCCTTTATTTTGCTCTCGTGATACCTCACTTGGGGTATTGTGTACAGTTCTGGTGTCCTCAACATAAAAAGGACATGGAACTGTTGGAACAAGTCCAGAGGAGGGACACAAGAATGATCAGGGGACTGGAGCACCTCCCATATGAAGTTCGGCTGAGAAAGTTGGGGCTGTGGGGCTGTTCAGCCTGGAGAACAGAAGGCTGCATGGAGGCCTCATAGCAGCATTCCAGTATCTGAAGGGGGCCAATAGGAATGCTGGGGAGGGACTCTTCACTAGGGACTGCATTGATAGGACAAGGGGAAATGGGTTAAAACTTAAACAGGGGAAGTTTAGATTGGATATAAGGAGGAAATTCTTTCCTGTTAGGGTGGTGAGGCACTGGGGTAGGTTGCCCAGGGAGGTTGTGAATGCTCCATCCCTGCCAGTGTTCAAGGCCAGGTTGGACGAAGCCATGGGTAATATGGTTTAGAGCAAGGTGTCCCTGCCCATGGCGGGGGGGTTGGAACTTGATGATCTTAAGGTCCTTTCCAACCCTAACTATTCTGTGATTCTATGATTCTATCTCAGTTGGTCAGCGCTTGTATAAAAGCTGTTGTTGACACCACGTCAGTTATAAAATTGTCTTTTCTGCTTACAAAATTTAAACTACATTTAACATCAAACAGAATATGGATCCATGCAAGAAGTATCTGCATGTTAGAATGTGAATGCTATCTCCATTTCATTTACTGAAACACTAATTTTTAAGAAAATAATTACACTATGAAAAATATTACACTAATGCATTTGTTTTCTGAGTTCATAGAAAAGGTTTAGGAAGGACTTAGTATAAAATGCTTACTATTTCTGTAGTCTGACAGTACCATCATTGCAGTTTTTCAGACAAATAAAGCAAAGACTAATCTTTGCATAATTAAAATAATCATGGTGAGTTTCACTTGGCGAGGAGATCCTTGATGAAGCATTTTACCTGCTTTATAAGAAAAGGAAGTTCTTAATATTCCACTCACTCCTTCTTCTCTAATATTCTTTGCTATATTTGATTTTGCAGTATTTACATAACAGATATAATGGGATGTTTTCCTACTTACCCTATAAAAGTGCTTTTCATCCTCCCCTACCATAACAAATAGCTTTCAACTATTTAAAGATGTTTAAACAATTCTCAAGTAAAGGAAAAATCTGTTTGCCTGATGTGCGTTCAGAAAGTTACTTGCAGAACTATGTACTATTTATGAACTATGTACTGTCAATAGTAACTAGTTCATAACTCATCAATTTTCCAGTGCTTCTCAAACAGAAGTTTACCTCTTGCAAAAGAAAATATTTCTTAGTGGTCAGAGAACCCAACATCACACACATATTCTGAGAATTATATAAAAGCATATATCACCTACACTTTCCTTTGTTGTATAGTGTTGAAATTAGTCACCTTCTTTTTCTCTCATTTTCTGAAAGACAATTACTCTGAAGTCTTGCAAAGGAATTAATATGAAAGTAAGAAACTCCACCTCCAGTACAAGTCAAACCTCAGCGGGATTAGGAAAAATGTGTCATGAGGATGACTGGTAAGTGTGGAGAACATCTTGCCATTCCATGCAGCCCCGGGCATCATTAGGGTGAGGCATTGCTCTCCTGTGCTCTAGGGAACTAGCTTGTGGGCTGAGTGTGGTGTTTGAAGGTTAGGGCAGAGAAAACAAAAGCCACAAAATCACCAGTCCTCTCAGGTATTTGGGGTCACTTAGAAGAAAATAAAGTAAGAAAGAGGATTTAATTCTTGGCTGTGCTTTGCCCCAGCACAGGTTGGAAGTAGAGAGCAGGTTGCCAGTGGATAAATGTGTCTCTGCGTTGGTCAGGACTCTTACCATCCACCCACAAATTCTTCCTACGGAGAACAATGCAAAGATATCATAAGGAGAGAAATACCTTCAGCAGTAAAAGGAAAAACAAAAGGAATGCTAATTTTCCATTGAAATTAGGAAGTCATTTTTTCCTAGAACAAACTGGGCAGACTCAGAAAATCTACCTCATCAGAAGTCTCCTCCCTTTTTGGCTAAATTTTGACAGAGATCACCTCTGATATTAAAGCTCCAAATATTGACAAAAGTTACCCTTAATAGAGGTAATGTCAGCTCACAGGACTTAACACACTTTCATGTGTTATTGAATCAGGTAATTATTTCACCAGAAATCCAGAACTCCCCTCTCTCCTGTCAGTAATTACATAGTAATTATGAGTAGCAGTAGTTAGTCCTGATAATTATTCCTTGCAGAGTCACAAAAGGTAATTTACTATCACTGGTGTCATACTTGCTATAATTTTATAACATCTAGATTTTTTTAATCTAAAATAAACCAATATGACTTAAAATATTTATACAAATATTTGTGATCATAGTGCAGTGAATCCCTGTTTTTACCATGTTATCTGCTCCTTAAGCAAATTAAGCACAATATTCACTAATATCTGTATCCTTAAGTAGCTGTATGGAGAGAAATTAAATAAATAAAAATAATTAACTCCTTCCTGTTACAGCTTATTCAGATTTATGACATGTTGATGATGTTGTGCCTCTTCCAAAACTCAAAAGACTAGGTTAATATATATATTAACATTTTAAACATGCTTAAAAATGCAGGCACTTGTTTGCTTATCTCTTGAGCTTCAGGATATCCTTACTCCAAACCTCGAGCATTTCCTCTGAGTATATTAATATTCCTCTTTTGATAAGCAGGGCTCTTTGGTGAAACCTTGAGTCATTTGGTCAGAGATTTGAAGACAATACAAAAATGTGAGCTTTAAGGACATATTCCCAACAGTCAACACCAAAAACTGGGGTGCTGCCTGCTTAATAATGGAAGTACTTCTAGAGCAAAGGTAAGCATCAAACCCAAGGTGCTACTGAAAACACATTCTTTTCTTTTACAGCTTTACATGTCACTCTATGATTTCAAGACTGACCACTGCTCTATATGTATGTAGCATTTACAGAAAATGAAAATTGTCAGACATTTTCAGCATTATGGGAATTTTTATCCTACAGATTTCATCTAACTGTGTTTTCTCTAGGGCTAGTTATCACAATAAAGACCACAGGAAAAACCAAGCACAGTTATTCATTGCAGACACTGATTTTTGATTTTTTATTTTTGAGAACTAATACTTTTTGATAGCAATTTACAATCAATATGTGTATTATTCTGATGAAATAGTGTCTGCAGCTAAGATGTGAACACTGCAACCAATTGAATACCTAATTAACTTCAGACTCTCTTATAAAGAAGTTTAATGTTTTAAATTCAACATTATTTCACTAATAGTCTTTTGGATACTTCACACATAGAGAAGAACTAAAAGTATAGTGTGAGAGGAAATTTCAAGGTAGCTTGACCCAAAAGGTTTGACAGTGCTCTTTCTACCAGGTCAGAACAGCAGAACACACTGGTGGTGTTGGAAGCTTAGACTTTTCCCCTTTGTCCTTTTATCTCTTCAAAATTATTAATGTCTATAATTCAATAAAAGAAGACACAGATTGACAGCTGCCTCTTTTTGAGAAGTAGTATGTGCAGAAATGAGGTCACTGTCTCAAATCACTCCCCCATCTGCTCTGTTTAGCCTGTGAGTCATATGGAGTAAGAAAAAAGATTATATGAACCAGAGTTAATGTGAAACTGAAAACAATAGACTAGTACAGCAACAAAAGAAATGACTACTCCACAGTTTGCCCTGTTCCTCTCTATTTGCTTGCTAGTTTAAGTGCATTAATTAAGAAAATAAACTGAACACAAGGCAGTGAGGAAAAATAGAATGCCTAATTGCGGTTAAAACACACAAAGAAGGGGTCTCAGGAGAACCATGGTAGTTGTGATGGAAAGTGAACATATTCAATGACAGATTAAGTTTCTTAAGCATTCAAAAATAAATAGTAAGGGGGCTATGAATTTCATCAGGGATGAGATAATACTAGTATGCCTTGTCAGTGCAACAGACTAGTGTGCCTTCTGGTCCCTAGAAATAAATACCAAGGAAGTTACAGGCAGTAGGTACATGGTGAGTTGTGGCAAAGATACAAATGCAAAGTGGTAACATAACAGCATAGTGGACTTCAGCATAATAGTTACACCTTGCATTCAAATATTTTTTTGCAGAAGAGTTTGAGAAAGGGGAGTTTCTTTCTATGCTTTTCTCCTCTATTAATACCCAATACAAAGTTCCCAAATAGACTGTAAACAGAGATGGTGTCTTCCACAATAGATGGTATTAAGACTCGTTGAAGACAACATTTATTATCCTTTCAAATTTTTTGAGTTCATCTACAGAAGTAGGTCAAAGTATTCCACAAATAGGTCATGATCTAAAAATGCCACTTTAGATGGTTTGAAGCCATCTGTGAGACTGGGTCTTAAAAACAAAAAAAAAAAAGTAAAAGAATAGTTTTGGACAGAATAAAAACTAAATAAAAAAAAATAAAAATAGATCAAGGCTTGTATGCATCTTTTGACCAAAGAGCTACAGATTTACAAAATAAAGTATTTAATATTGCACATTTTTCATAAAAGATAGCTTTAGTAGGAAAAAAGACCAACCTGAGATGTGCTTTTCTGCACAACTTCATGGGTGACTTGCACAGTTTTTACATCTGCTTTAGGAAGAAAGAAGAAACAGCTGCTCACTGACTTTACACAGGCAAAAGCTGGGAGCTGGAGGCACCTTTGCATTTGCCTGAGTAGTTCAGCCTACACCCTTGAGACTCAAAGTCAGGCTGAGCTCAGCGCCCATGAGAAAGCTGCTGTGACACTGCAACAGGTGCCCACAGCCCCAACCCCAATCCCAGCCCTCACAGCGCCAACAATTAAATCTCTGGTGGGAAAAGATCCAGCACTTCCACATTTGAGGGAGTCCCTGACCGCTGACCCACTGCCACCAGCCTTTGCTGACAGCAGACAGCTTGCCAATTTGATGTAGAAGTAAAATTTCAGTGTGTGCTTTTCTGACTGCACATATAAAACTCTACTCCACTCTCTACTTCCCCACCTGGAATACTGCCCGTTCTTGTTAAACAAACCTATAAACTCACTGAAAGTCAAAGTAAGAGCCAAAATAAAGCCCCTATTTTTGCTTAAAACTCAAGCTACTGTTCAAACCGAGCTCTCACCTAAGGTTATATATTCCAGCCCTTTACTTTTTTTGTCAAGAAAGTGAACATGCAACAGCTGACACAAACTAATAGCTGAACTCATAAGTTCTATGTCACATAAAGGTGTGAATTCAGCTTGTATTTCTAGGATCTGAACATATCAATCGTATTCTTACAAAAATAACATTTCTCCCAAGTACTAAAAGAAAGCTAAAAAGATTTTCATTACACCCTTAAAGCCTAAACCTGCAAATTCTGTTTGCTTAACTTTGCTAGCTGGCAGTGAGACCAGACGAATGATGTGATATTATTTCATTATTACCAGTTGAATGTTTAAAATGCAGAAAACTTGTAAAGAGAAAGAACCAGAGCATTTTGACTAAGATTTATTTGGTGACTCCACCAATCTGCTGAATACTAAGATTTCTAAAATCTTTCATTTTCTTTCAGTTAATTATGGTGGCAATGTCTCTGCAGGTAAAACAAGGTCAGGTGGACATAGCTCAGCACACTTTGTTCTCTCTTGCTTCACCCAGGCCCATTCTCATAAGGCATACCAGAATACATTAAATTAATGAGATTGATTCAACAGCTACAATTCTCCTAATACTTCAAAACCACTGATGCAGCCAGCTGGAGTGTAAACCCAAAGGATTTACATCTATGGTTACAATATGCTGGAGACATCTAATCAGAAACTTCTCGCAGTCAAGTCTTTATCTCTGGTTAAGATTCCATTGTTGCAACCCCAAATGCTCCTCCTTGAAATTCTGCTGGCTCATCCCCACCCCCATAAATGCTACACCCTTATTGCATTAGTGACCCTTCGTTTTAAAACTGCTACCTAGGTCTTTCCCTCCCCTATGCTATATTTGTATCCAGTCAGTGAATCCAAAATCCCCCGCTAATTACCATCTAAGCTGTTATAAAGAATCTACATGTGTCACTGCATGAAAGAGGATTACTATACTTTAAACTTAGCAAGGCTTGGTAATCCCATGTGCCGTAGGACTGGACACCATAACCAATGCAAGTTTACAGGCAGCTCTTTGGGCAGTGTTTCTTTACCTGCATTGTTTAGTTGCTACCACTACTCTTTGCTTCTACCGCAATACCCAAGAAGTCCCTGTTCACAGTAGCTGTTTAACATGCTGAGGAGCATGTGCAAAAAAATGATACATGCTGAGTAACATCTTTATTTAGCTAGGTGCTTTTAAAATTCTTAACCCTGTAGCATCCTTTCAAGACGATGATGACAAATTTCCTTGATGGTATTTTTGGCCTTTGAAAATTCCTTTGGAATCTGTTTTGGAATTAGTGAGTTTTGTTTACAGCAACCATTGGGAAAAAAGTAAATAAAGCTCCTACTGTAAGAGCTCAGATAGTGATCCTAAGCCTATGCTTATCTCCATATCTAAATGTTTTTGACATCTGAAATTCCTGTTTGATGAACAAGTCTGTAGTTGAAGACAGCATGAGAGTAAGTAGCAAGTGCTCCATTGTTTTAAAACGTGTTTTCAAATTTGATCACATAATTTTAAAATAAGCAAAAAATGAATGCTTAGATTTTGTTTACAGGCAGGAAAAGAAAGTTCATTTTTGTTAATAACTTGCCCACTATTGGAGGTGTACACATCTCTGTTAAGTGGCATTGCAAATCCTTTGCTACCTATATTTGTAGGCCAACTGAGAGAGCCAAATTTACAAGGATACCAAAGACCTGCCTAATGTCTTCCAATGCTCATGCCTCTTCCAGAGAAGAGAGGGGATTATCCAGCAGTCATTATCAAGACTCTGAAGGAAGGAGACTTTTGGGAAAGGCAGTGATTGCAGGACAAGGAAATATCCATTGATCAGCTAAGAAGCATAAGAAAATACTTATGCTGTTAAATATTCCACATAGGTACAAATATAAAAACCATTTTTACAATAAACCCAGATTTAATAAAAAACTCTGTTGAATGACAAAGCTACATATTTCACAGGTATCTGTCCTTATATTAAGAACGCTTTTGCAGATGTCACTGTAGCTGCCCACCAGGGTCTGAATTTCTTCACTGAAGCTAACCAGACTTTTTGTTCTAGTACCTCATGGCATTGAAGTCCATGGTTAAACAGTTTCCCAGAAATTCATTAACACAAAGTTAAGATTATTTCCCTTGTGTCCTCAAATTCAGCTGTTCTCAAACCACTGAAACCCAGGAAATAGTCTCACAAAAATATGTCCTCTATAAAACTTAACTCATACTTAACTCACACAAATGGCTCAATCCATGAAGCCAGTGGGGTACTAAAGAATGCAGAAATGTGTAGGCAGGGTTGAAACAAAACACCATGGACCTCCCCAAAAGCATGCCATTGCACTCCTGTAGAACTGCAACACATAACTAGAGGTGTTTTTCCCAGGGATCATTTAATCCAAAACTTTTTGGTGTATACATAAAAGTTTTGCCATTAGGAGAACGGGTATAAACTTTCCGTTGCTTCCATTATTTTCCTGCCCTTTTATGAAACTTACTTAAAATTTCCAAATAACAAGTTAACTAAATTATGTGTCATGATAGCTCTCTATAAAATGCCAGGTTGTATATTTTTGCTTCTTGATTGAATCCAGCTAAACTCTTTGTCCCAGCAACTCATGGGTTTAAGTTTCACAGATAAGATCCTCATTTCCCCAGGAAGTCATTAACTCAAAGTAAAGATTGCACGGTGGCACTTGCCTTTATGAAAGGCCATAGAAACCCACTTCAAATAAGAAAGGGTTATATATTTTTATATCATGCCTTCACCACTCTTATTAACAGGTTTTATGCATTACAGTATCTTCAATTTTCTTTGATGGTGTCTAGTTATTTTTATTGAATGGTTACAATCAAACGTCTCAGGAAGTGCCTGAATGGTCCCAACGATACTTTCCCTCCATCAGTCTACCTAGCTTTCTCAACCTCTTTATAACTGCTCTTCTAAAATTCCCGTGATCTCATGTCAGTTAATATCAATAATTTCATCATGATAACAGCAAGCATATATGTTAGTGCTTCACTGTCCATGTGTAGAAATCAAGTCATGATAGTGTTTCCAGCTTTCCTAATGCAAATGCCAAGGCTGCAGACTCCACATCTGAAAAAGGCCATCATTTGCCTCCTTCAATATTATTTGCAAAATAAAAGGAAATCTCACGGAATCTCTTTCCCTTACTCCTGAAGGACATATGCATTATCACTTTTTTCTCCAAAGACAGTATCTGAAGTCATATAAAGTTTATGCTTTTGATATCCTGTTCTAACTGAAATCTCTCTCACCATTGCTGGCAGAGAACCTGTGGAGGAATTTTTACTTTGATATAACCTTTTGAAAATGATTTAACACAGTATTTTAATGATTAACATTATAACTTACCTAAGACAAACATCAAATAATATATCTCTTCACACATGTGACTAAAAGCCGTCTCAGTAGATGGGCTAGTTGCAAACCTCCGGTTCATAATAAGAGAATAGGCCCAGAAAGAGGCTAAGGAACTAATGCACTGCGGACCTTCTGCTTAGCTGGGTTTAATCTCTGCAGTGACCATGGTCCTTTTCAAAGTTGCTCCATAAAAGGCAAGAGACATGAAAAAGGAACAGATGATGATTGAGCATTATTGAAATTCCGAAGTGAATGTGACTTTATCTTTTTTTTTTTTTCTATATATGCTGTGATCTTTTTAATATGTGACAGTAGATTTGCAGTGTGCTGGCTTAAGGATAAAAGGGAATCAAAGTTTGCAGGGAACAGCAGGTAAGGGCAGCTGGAAAAAACAAGGCAAGCTTGCAGCCACCATTCCTTAAGAACCTGATAAAGTTACCCTGAGGCAAAAGGTCTTTCCCTGGTCCAGCTCTTATCAGTGAGCCTAAGGAAAAGGCGTGACCTCCCCCTTGAAATTTTTCTGTGTGCTGCTTGGTCACAAACTCTGTGTCTTTTCACAAGCGGCAGAAAGGACTTGCAATTATATGCCTGCACCATGGAAGATGACTTTCTAGAAGCCAACATAGAGTGAAGATGAGCAAGACTGAAGGAAATGGCACATCTTACAGAGAGACTCCAATCTTCCTGAATGTACCTATTCAGCTGCAGTAGTGTTTTCCCAAAATATTTTCCCTTTCCCCTCACTGGCAGCATGCTGGAAAATGCTTTGCAAAGACCTTTTCTCCCTTCCTCCACATCACATTATTCTTTACATCTGCTCTTTTACACTGAGAAAACAATGAAGGAAGAGTAGCCAGTGTTTTCCACACCAAATAATTTGTTGACTGCTAGAGGGCATATGGGCAGGACGAGTGCTGCCTTCAGCAGAGTATCTGTGCCCTCTGTCATTAGTTTCTGCTCTTGCTGCCCGTTCTAGCTCAAAGCAAGCCCTACTTCCGTCCGCTACTTGGAGCAGTTATTTAAAGGACAAAAGTTTTTTTGCAGCTGCACTGCAATTCACAATGACAACAGAGAAAACTTCATTCCTTCTTTACTTTTTATCTAGGAACGAACACAAAAAACAGGCTGCGGGAAGGGGCGGAGAGATGGAAGGGTGCCCCAATGTTTCTTCTAGCATATACAATGTTAATTGCAAATGTTCGTGGACATAACATACATTATCTGAGTTTAATATAGAATATTAAACCACAGAGGCATTAAGATATCAGAAGTTATTTTCATTTCTATAACTATAGAAGAAGAAAAGAAATTTGAAGTAATTATCCATGTGTGATGATTACTTTTTAACAAGTATTTGAATCGAGTGGCTATTTTGGTAAGGTACTTATTTTTAAGCATGTCGTAAGTATCCACTGAATACTGACCAGATTTTTATCTACCATAATCTACTGCTACCATTTATATTAAAAAGTTTAAATGAGATCTTCTGAAGATATGTTCTTTTTCACATATGAATTAATTCTGGGAATTTTTTGTGTGTGTGCTGCTTCATTAATAGCCACAGTTTTATAACATGCTAAAATCATGTGTATTAGCAGGTGAAAGCAGAGAAGCAGCATTTAAATTCCTGTAAAATTAGAAAACCATGCTTCTCTGCCAAACAGAACAGACTAAAGTCATTCTCCTACTGTCAGTCATCTCATCAGTAACCTTACTGTGAAAGCCTGCCTGTCTTTATTCATATTTGCAAAACATTTTCAAGAAGTTGTTTATGCCATGACATGTGGGAGAAAATTCCCGATTTCAAATTTAGCTTACAGATACAGTTGATACAGAGAGTGGATCAACACCCATAATTCAGCCACTGAAACTGACAGACTTGTTTCCATAAATGATGTGCATGCAATAAGCAACAGAATTAAAAGTTCAAAAACTTCACTGAATCAAGGTGTACAAATGCAGTAAGATAAACCACCTCTTCTTCCAGATAACTTTTGTCCACTAAAATAAATTAGAACTTTATGTGAACTGCTATAAAGTTTGCAATACTTAAATTGTTATGATAGAGAAAACAACATCGTGCATCCAAGGGAAAAACAGGGTATGGAATTCTTCAGGTCTGCCCCCCACTGAGAGACAGCACCATTTGCTGTAGTGCTGCTGGCTGGGGAGGCTACCCCTGGCCGCTCAGGCAGCAGCAGTGAGTGGGAAAGGGAGGTCCTTACCCTACATGTGGTGGTAATAACTAACTGGTAAATGTAGATTTTGAACTAGAATCCTGCTCCATGTTAAAGAAAAAGAAAACAAAACAAAACAATTCTTTGTGAATTTAAATACTTTGAAGCCCTATGAAAGGGTCAAAGGATTTTTCATGTTTTCTTACAAAGCTGAAATAAAATTTGCTGTTTTTGAAATGAGATACTGAAACTGGTCTGGACAGCTCTACAGTGAAAGAACAAGGCTCCCATGTTGCGCCTGCTTCAAAATGGCATTTTCTTAGTGTCGATCTGTATCACTGGAAGAAGTCCAGCTGACTCCATATGACTTATCAGAGGTATATCTTTATCTCTGTGATGAAAGAAAGTTGTGTGTTGGAAAGGAAGTTATGTGTTGGCCCTCAGTCTTGTACTAACAGCGAAAGAGTATGCTCTCCAATATGTGAAAGTCATGGCAAAGTTAGCTTACCTCCCTCTTACAAAAGCACCTCAGGTATTTTTCAGGTATAAAAATATCAGAACTATTTGTGTTCTGAAGGGTACAGAATACCTGGAGCACAACAACAAGCTTTGTAAGAACCAACATGATGCATTCGCAGCCTTGTTTGTTAAATGCCAAATGATATTCCATTTTGCAGCACTTAAGCCCACCATCTCTGTTGCAGAGCTCACTAGTTTCTCCAGCCTACCTCAACATTGAGATTTTTTTGTTCTTGCACACAGCCGGCAGTCTGGCAAGCTAATCGTCCTCTGCTGATTCTGCCAGATGCCTGTGAAATAGAAAGCTGCCCACCACCAAACAGACTGGCAATTTTATGACTGTGACAATTGCTTGTGGCAAAATTATAATTAGTACACCAATGTTGCTATGCATTCTAAATTGGATCACACTGATCTGTGCTCCATTTTTTTTAGACACTCTGAATATGATTTTTAAACAGTTGTGAAAACAGCTGCATGCTGATTGCCATTAAAACCAACATCTACCAGATCTTAGTGCCAGGCCCAGTGATGCTTCTCTCACTATTCCAAGAGATAGTGTAAGTCGCAAATAGACTATGTTGTGATGGTTCAGGGAATGCTGTCAATGTTGTCCTTTGAGTTATAAAGCATCTTTGGATGGTTAGAGATAACAGCCCATGTAACGTCTCCAAGTGGTTGCTGATATGAAGTTTATACAGACTTTTTGCTAAACAGAACACTCCACACAGAGCTGTTGCTGTAATCAAATATTTTTCATATGTGTTTCCATTCCAAGCATTTTTAAAATCCTCTAAGCAAGGGAGAGTGGGTGGAGGAATATGACATGCAGAGAAAAAGAGTTGGAAGTTTAACATTTTACAACAAATGTTCTCGAAGAGGTCAGAAATGCTGTGCTCCTCTCTGATTACTACCCGAAAGTGGCTCTCACTGCCTAACCCCCAGGAACATGGAAGATGCAATCCCTTCACACTATTTTTCAGATACTGTTGGTATTGCTTGAGAAGCGGACATGCAAGGTACACTCTTTCCTTTAACCAGCTCAGTGTGTTCTTTGCAGCCTGGTGCAGCTGGTGTGAAATCCTATGGTGGTGGAGAAGGAGCCCCATAGACTAGTGTTTCCATTAGATGCTCACTCCTGCATTGTGAACTTGTGCTTTTCCAGTGATGGAGCTGTGCTGCACTGCAACAAGGTTTCTACCCATTGCTTTCATCATGGAAGTGGAGAGCAAAAACCCTGGTGGATTTATATTTTTTTTCTGTAATTGTCTTTAACTGTGGCCACCATTGCATAAGGCTTAATCAAACTCAGTGGCTTTTGCTCCTTTCAAGCAACTTACTTGCTGCAGCAGAGAAAAAGCCATCTGAAAAGGGAGCTGCTCAAAGTAGGGAAAGAAGCTGCCTTGCCTCACAGCCCCACTGCCAAGAGCTTCTAAAAAACAGCAGTGCCCACCTGGGCTCTCCTGAACCAAACAGGAACCATCACAGATGGTGGCTTCCAACGGCCCATTGTAAAGCCTGGCTGAAATCAGCTGCAGTGCACTTGCAGACTAGTAAAACAAACCTAACCTGAAATGGAGAGCATAGTAGGCATGCTGAGTACCATTCTGAGGCCCTTGAGACAAGAGTTGAGATGCTCTGCTTGTGCCAGACAGCTGTGTTGCAGGCTACCAGGACCTTCCCCACAGATATTACCCACCATGGGGGTGCTGCAGCTGTCTAGGATCTGTGCCATCCCTGGCTTCCCAAATCCAGCTCTCCTTCAGACAGATGACAAGGAGGGCCCAGAGGGCTGCCCAGAAAATCTTTGCAGCCCAATGCACAGAGCAGGGGGAGGGTGGGCATTCCTTGCAATGAGCAGGAAAGTTCGGCCATGTGTTCAGCATTTTGTGAGTTTTATAAATGCAAAGTTTTGAGCACCATAGTGAGCACTGCAATATGGGACATCTTTGCATCAGTTGTAGCACAGCAGCATTTGGGAAAAAAGCTCTCACAGGCTGTCAGGGTCCAATTAGAGAAACCCCAGTGCCGGACCCCGTTTCAGTTTGTGATCCCAAGACTGAAATTAAGACACAAATGAGGTCAAGTGCTGTAATAGGACAGTTTATTACAAATTACAAAAAGACAGTTATTATATAAAAAAGGAAATTATTGTAATAAAGGGAATAGTGATAGGAGAGTTTGGAAAAAGTAGAAAGTGAAGCAAGGATTCAGGGTGTAGAGAGAGAGAGAGAGATAGTCACCACCGCAGATCCAGTGGTGTCTCAGGGATGCGTTGTTGTCATCATTGGTGGTGGGAGTTCTTTAGGGTTTGTAGTCGATATTGGAGCAGAATGTACCCTAAGAGTCTGTCAGAGGTGAGTGTCCTTTTGGAGGCATTCTTCTGGAGTCCTCTTGAAGGTACCCCCTGGAGTGTGTCTTGTGGAGTTGCCCTCATGGCCATGTCTCATGTAGGGTGTCCCTCAGGGTCTGTAGTAGTCGTAGGCAGAGTGTCCTCACGGAGGTGTCCTTCTGAAGTCATCCTCATGGCAACAGCTCCTTGGCAACATCTCTTGGTGATTACCTTTTTCCCCTTTTAGAATCAGTTGGGAGGGAGTTTCTTTGTTCTTCATGTCACATATTATATGTTCCTGGTGGACCAGTTTCCCTAGTCTTGCAGCCAGCTCTTCAACTGCAAGTGTCTGCACACACACAGGTGTCTGTAGCAATTCTTGGAATAATGGGTAGCAATTCCTCACACCACTCCTCCTGGTAATGGACAGAAGAGTCTTAGCTCTTTCCCACTCATCCCTTAGGAAACAGATGGTGGAGTCCCAGTTCAGCTCCTCATACCCTTCTCCCAGGCAATGGATATTGGAGCCTTACCTCAACTTCTCCCACCCATCTCTGAAACAAAAGATAGGTAGATTTCCATCTCAGCTTCTCAGACCAATCTTTGAGACAACGGACAGTGGAGTCTGATTTCAGATCAGTCTCTCACACTTGCTAGAGTCCTTAATAGGGAATGTCCAAAGAAAAACATAGAGGGAGCAAAGGTTCTTGCTTCCCTAAGGGCAATGTGCCTTGTAGGCACATTCAGTGATGGCTGCAACAGATAAGAATAAAACATGATTGCTGTAGTCACTGTCATTGTGTTAACAAACTAAACACTGTTTACTCTTCAGAATAGGCCTTTCTGTTCCTACTGGAAAAGCTGTCATATTTTAAAAGACAATACTCAAGAGAATTTCCTTCTTCAAGGCCTAACAGTAAACAAGTAAATCACCCTTATACATGTAGTGATTAGTCCAGCCAAAATGCGAATGAAAAAAACAGGGACAAAAGCTTTACTCCAGGGCATCTTCCTTATCATTCTGCACAATGAATCTTGAAGAAGAAAAGGAAAAAACACCATAACCCAAACTTCAAACAGGAAATAAACGCCAGCTTAAAGTATCTGCCTTGAATACAGAAAAGCATTCAAACCATTTGTCTGGGCATACAAAAAATATTTTAATGATGAAAAATACTTTTGAAGCCTTCTAGACAAGTTTCATTTATGAATAACAATTTTATGGGTTCAGTTTTGATTTGATTTTTTTTTAAATAGGATATTTGCGCAATTGATGATTAGAAAGAATCACTGCAAAAAAGTATCAGCTCTGCTACTTAAAAATCAGTATTTCTTAGCAACATGACTCAAGTCCCCTGGAAATTCAAGATAAAATTCCCTTGAACTACTGTTAAGGTATACTACAAAATTCAATATTCATATGGTAGCACTTTTTAATATATTGATCTAAAAATTATTGAAGCTACTCATAGAAAAAGTAATTCTCCCATTCCCACGCTAATGTTTTTATATCTTGAATAAAGGAGATCCCTGAAGAGATAGGAAAGAAACAAGCTGAGGGGAAAACCCCCACTTTTGTGGTTTTTATGGACACATGAGAAAAGAGCCAGCAGATGAAATCTCTGCTACTCTATATTAGTCTAAGGAATGGCTGAGGGGCAAGAGACCAAAGAGACCAACAGCAAACACTGTGTCATAGAGCAATCACTTGCGTATTATACTGTTTTCTCCCACTGGCATTTGGTTTTTTTAGATGGTCTTTGCAAGTTGGTATCATAGTGTTTGGTATGCTGTGAAAACAGACAGCAAATAGGAAACTATTGATCCAGTTAAACATTAGGGATTTATAGGCAGTTAATTAATTGGATTGATCATTTTGGTGCAGCAGTTTTGAAAGTAGCTAGACTTTAGAGATGCAATGGAAAAGATAAAATGAAGCACAACCTCCTCCCCATCTTCTCCTGCAGAACAGCTACCTCTTTTCACTTAGCAACTTCCCTCATCTTGCTAAAATTTCCTATTAATTCACACATTTTGTGAAATGCATTTATTAGATGATAGCATCTTTTGTGTCCTTTGTGAGCAAAAATACAGTTTGCCAGAAATTCACAACAAAATCCACACAAATGGATGAGAGTGAGAAATCTCACATGAGGATTTGCTCACAGGGCGTCTCTCACCTTGTTGCATAGGTGCCAGCATGCTATCATCAATGGCTAACGTCATTTAAACAATTAGCACAAAATCATCTTCTGAATACTGTGGTTTGCATGGGAGAAACATCCCCATGATCCGCACTATGTAGTTAAGGGTGCATGCATGTGGCAAATGGAGAAGGAAGAGCAGTATTCCTCCCCATTTGTATCTCCAGCTGTGCAAAACGATGTGAGCCATCATCTCTATCACACAGCATTGTCATTACACTACTCAAGCTCTCCTCTGAGGAAAACCAGTACCAAAAGAATGAAATCCAAGAAAATACACAGCTTTTATGATGTTAGACATTTTGGCTATTAATATATAACAATATTACACCTTCGGGGATGCAAAAATGCTGCTGAAGGGCAGCTAAAACAGGACATATCTGACTCAGTATGACTACAAGGGCTGCAGCTAGCCAAAGGCAGCCCCTACTGCAACTCATCGCTCCAGAACTGTTCTCTTTAAGCTATCTAGCCAAAATCTGTGTTTTCAGCGATTTTGCTGTCAGTACATTAAAATCAATAGACAGCTAATATACTTGTGGTAATTTGAATGCTATTTCACATTAATTAGCCAGGTCAGCCTTGCTGCAACACGGGAATTAATTGTGGGAAAGCGGTATCATCAGTTCACTGCTAGATAGCACTGGCAGGGCTGTTCAGCAGCTAATCCATCATTCAGAGACAGAGGCAGCATTTTGAAAGAAGATACAAAGCTTCAGGGATTGCCTCTTATCTGTGACCCACTGATGGAGCCTGTTATTAGTATCAATTTTTATTAATGGAGATGCTAAAGTAAACAGACAACATTTTCAGACATGCCTGGACTTGAGACCCCTAATCATCTTCACCATGGTCCATTTCCCAAAGGACAGAGCACATGAAATTCCAAATGAGCATCAGCAGCTGTCTTTGCTGATCTGACCAACACCATGCCCATGGGCTCACAGGCACTGGCTACACTGTGTGCCATAAAGCAGAGCTCTCTAACTCCAGCACCACCAAATGTGGTACTGAAGGAGAGCATCAACATGACATCGCTGTGAAGCAAAGTTTGTTAGCAAAAGGCTTAGCATTACAGTGGCAGAACCATGCCTCCCCCCTGCCCCCTAGCACTGCTCTGTCTTACTCAGTGGTATCAATAGCTTGTACATCCTCAGGGGAGCCCGCAGCACCCCTCCAAGTTCCACTGTGGTTTTCTGAAAAGCCTTTTCCCCAGACTTCACTACAAAGTTATTCTGTCATTTTATTATTTATAAATGCTGCTCAGAAAGCCTTGTGACAACCTGCTTAGTGAAGAAAAAAAGGAGAATTTGCTCTGACTATAGTACAAAATACATAAAAACATACCTCATAACTATAAAGGATTTAGTCTTCTTTCCAAAAGTAACTGCTAAAGGTTTTCTCTCTAGAAGATAGATACAGCTGATTAAGAGTGGTTATTGTTCTGTATTAAAATAATTTTTCCTAGTCTAGACCAAAGTTACTAAAATACTGTAAAAGAAACCAGTGTTTGCTGCCAGCAGTAAGATTTGTCATACAAAAATAGACAATAGACAGATGTGTGAAATTGTCTCATACTGGTCCACTGCCAACACTTTATTATTGCCCAATTTCTGGTACGGTCTCCTCAAATGAAGACATCAAATTAGGTAAGACATTTTCACTTGATTAGTCTACTGGGCCATTTTCTGACTCTTGATGCCTCTACAGCTCTCTGTAGCAGTAGGGACATTTTAAATATCAGTGATATTTTTATTCCATTTATCACATCATAAAAGGAATAGCTTAGCTGTAGCTTTTTGACCTACCTAAAGAAAAGACAGTAAGTCAGTAGAAAGAGTCCAGCCTAACTGATTGCTTGTTTAGGTCCATAACCCCTAAGTGTAAAGGGTTAAATATAAATAAATAAAAGAAAAAAATAGTAATAGCTGTCAAGACTTCCTTTTTTCCTAGTTAGGCAGTGTGCAATTGTTTTGCTTTCTCTATGCTCCTGCTGAAGATAACATATGGCCATACAGGAAACTCTGCCAATGCAGCGCACAAAGCATCAACATCTTTTCTCCTCATCACAATATTTAGGAGAAAACAAAACTAATTCTTCCTTTAAATGCAAGATCCTGATAGATCTGCCTTTTTTTCTTTCTTTTTGTCAAATAAAAAGAAACACCATTATAATCCCTGAAAAAAAAATGTTATTTCCAGTGTGGTGCTATCATGTATTGTTGCTATGGCGACTTAACAGTTGCCTAAATTCAATCAGTTCTCCCTATTATTTTGGTATTTTGTTTAAGAAATCACCACTTAAAGAAGAAAGCTCACTTTCTCCCCTTTCCTGCCCACACATCATTCAAGAGTACTCAATGGGCTTATTATTGTACTGGTCACTGTGACATGATCTTGTCTTGAAACAAAGCCTCTTCTGGAGGAAACTCCCAATAATTAAGTAATAAACTGTGGAGACATATGACACAGAGTGTTCTGCTTTTACCTTCCTCTATGCTACCTGATACATTTCTGCATCCTTATACACTGTGTTTGCTGAGGCTACTTCAGTATCTGGCCTTTTTTCAACTACATGCTTTCTTTTTCTGACATTCTTCAGAGAAGTAGAATTCCATTTTCAGAAACAGAAATTTAGCCACAGTGGAATCATTTTGCAGCTCCATAGTGACATGTGTAATTTTCAACATCACTAAAAGTAGGAAGTTTGCAGAGTCACCAAAGACAAATTCTACTTTCCAAATAAGACAAGTATTAAGGCTTTATAAGGCAGTTTGAGGAAAAAAAAAAAATCTGATTAAAGTAGATGGGAGATGACTTTAATCCCATAAATGTCTAAAATGGCCATCAAAACAGTGCAGAATTAGTATAGCTAACATGAGATCAAAGAAAATTCTGTACAAGAAAGGCATGGAGTTGGAGTGAGCCCAAAGGATGGCCACAAAGGTGATCAGAGGGCTGGAGCACCAGCTTGCAGCCCAGTCCACCCCTGTATTGCCAGTCGTGGACACAGGTCCCATGCTTACAGGCCCTGACCCAGTGCTGCGGAAAAGGAGTTGTTCCACTTCCTTATCCTACTGTTAGAAAGGAAATTCTATTGGAACAGGTGATCCTTTGAGCCAGAGAGTAAAGCCTTGTACTGTGTCTGCAGCATCTCAGTAAGCTTTCTGTTTTCTGCTCTTCCTTCTCATCTTTGCTGTTCATTCATCATAAAACCAGACAAGCCCATATTTTAATGACAATTTGAGAGATCTTTTCCTCTCTTGCCAGCTAAGGACATTACATTCAACTCAACCTAGTGTTTCAAAACGTTTTCCCTGTTTAAAAAGCTTATTGAGTTCTTAATGCATCCTTATGAGTGCTAAAAGTAAATGTATTTTATGCAGCATCTGAAAATTAAGCTAGCCCTGACAACCAGCTCCCAAATTCCAGTTGTTGCAATAATAGTATTAGGTATATTTCTATTTTAGGAATGCTTTTCCTACCAATATGGCAGCACACAAAACTCACATCTAACCTAAGTATGTATGGTTTGCAGTGGTGGCATGCCTGAGGCCATTATTTTGCCATACTCTTTCAATTCCACTTTTATTTTTATTCTGAAGGTATTTAGTTAAGTTGATGGTAAAAGAAACAAAGGACTCTGCTTACAGATAGAGAGAGAATTGTAAGGTATTTCATTGTGGAAAAAAACAACAACAACAACAAAACAAACAAACCCCAAACCATGAATATTTTAGGGTTTTAAAAAGGATCGTCTGCTACAAATCTCCAAGGGAAATCTGAGACCATAGCAGAATATGTAAGCATTATTTGCATTCATTTATTTGTACTAAGCCCTCACTGACTGATGCAAGGCAGAAGAGATTTATTTTATGCACCAAAAGATCTTCCATTTGGAGTTTACAATGAGCAGATGGGCATGAATGAGAGTAATGATCTTTTTCCTCCAGTATACTTCCATAAGACACCAGAAGATATTGCCTGGTGTCAGAACAGAATGGAGCTAATGCCATCTATGGATATTACTTGCTGCATTTTCTATGCTCAAAAATGCTTAGGAAGTTCAACAACTTTTCAGGTACTACCAAAAAGCACATTCAGGATCCCGGTCCCTGTCATGGAATGAGGTGAGTTTTAAGAAGGAGACACAAATGGCAACAAAAATTTAACCTCATAAGTACCATAGCACACCACCACCAAACCCTGATGAGCTCTTGAATGTGTCAGGAACATTTCAGCTGTTTCACTGAATTTTCAAAACAGTTTCACAAAGGTTAATGCACATCAATTATTTACTCGCAAGCCCTCTGAACATGCTGGGTTTTGAAGCATGTAATTGAGGGAGGACCATGACAGTTCATGTTTCAGGGACTGGTTCAGCTAGATGGGATAAACATACCTGAGAGGCCATAGGACCTCTCTGGAAAAAAAATGTCCCAAAAGGGCCAGGGGTCTCGCCACCAGCTCACAATATTAGACTAATTCCTTTACGTTACATTATCACTGCTGATTTGAGACCTTTTGGGTATAAACTACTTTGAATGGGCAGTTACATGCAAATTAAAACTGAAACTACCAAGACAAGCTGTTTTGGCAGAAGATGAGCTGCGCAAGAGAAGCACAGGAGCACAGATGAGACAGCCAGGAAGCCAACACCTGAGCTAAGCACTTATTTGAACACTTGAAAGGCACAGCAAGCAGCTACAGGCAATTTCCACAAATTTTTCACCAAAACCAAACCAAGTTTCACATCCCTTTTTATCTTGTTTTCTGCCCTTAATTCACCCTTTTATTTTACTATTCTTGGGTCCACATTCTCATTTAACAGAAATGTAAATTCTGCCCAACATTTTATGCATTCCAAGCATCTGCACATCACTAATTCAAGTAAAAGAAAATTTTTTTGTCCACAAAGAAAAAAATTTGCAGAAATCCTTTTGGATTTGGTACAAAAGGGAACCAATCAGGCTTCAGGCACTGCCTCCAACCCTGCAGTTCTGAAGACACCTGCTCTAACTGGCATTGGAGGTGAAGTTTCTCAGAGTTTAAATGACCTCTGCACATGTGAAAGAATAGTCACAATACTGAAGCAGCTCAGTGCTCAGCCATACCTAAATCTAGTTAAAGCTCAACATTTCTATGCCCATTATCTCTGACTGTTTAATCCAACAAAACATATTCAGACTGGTACTGCTGTATACTAACAGGATCATTCTTCTTGCCATCAGGCACATTTAAAGAAAGTTTAAAAAACTGTGATTGAAACAGAAACATGATAATAAAATAGCCCAGAATTTACACGTCCCAGATTCAATTTGCCCCCTTTAGGAAGAGAGTCTGAATTCTGTCCTCCTGCTCCCAGTTTGGACCTACCCACTCTAAACTACCAGGCTGCTCTAGGTCTGTGAAATTAGGGAACCATATGGAAAATAATTCTGTAACTCAGTCATACGGATAGGGCAGAAATAAGCATATGATGCTTACAGTGTACTATAAGCATACTATCCTGGTTTCAACTGGGATAGAGTTAATTTTCTTTTATAGTAGACCAATGGCTGAAGCTTTCTTTTGTGTTTGCCAAAGTCTGGATTTTGCCCCTTCCCCGCCCCCCCCCCCTTTTTTTTTTTTTGGTATTTTTAGTTTCTCCACCTTATTTCATAGCAATTTACAGTACAATTGAATCCAATTACTAACTGCTTTACGTGAGGATGGCTAATGTCACTCTGCCTTCTGAGTGCATTTTATGAAAAAGGACCATTTCCACTAACTTTTTGAAGAGGAGGAGGGTGCAAAGGAAAGATGAGCTTCAAGTCATCAGGAGAGATTTTCAGACTGGTACTCCAAGTCAGCAGAGAGGTCTGTCCTGGAGTATGTGCCAGACCCACCACACGCTTCTGCAGACTTGTAATCACGATAAAGTAGAAAGCGTTACCTTCAGTACACTCTCAGATCCTTGCTCATCCCATCTTCTCAGCTCATGTATTTGGGCACCCGAGTTCAGCCACGCTTGGTGCTGCTCCTGTTCCTGCTTCAGCAGCCCAAACTTCACCTTCATTGGTTGCAGCCCTTTATTTTATACACCAAGCTGAGTAGTTTTCTTAAAAAATGCAAAGAAACCTTGGAAGCAAGAAACAAAATGTCAAAAATATTCCCTTGGTCTACAAAGCAGCTCCTGGAAGAGCATTGAAAATCAAAACTTGCAAGACGCAGCATTTAAAACAAGCCATGTGCACTTTCCAAAGGGTGGTATGAGGACTTTCTATGCACAGGAACATATAATTATCTGCCTTGCTCCAGCTTAGCCCAATTTCTCAACAGGAAAGGCTTCTTCTCGCCCCCAAAAGGCCACTTTGCCCAGGTGAGCACCTACACAAGCTTGGTCATTTCAGTGCAGCTCTGCAAACTGTATTTGCTGCACCAATAAGAAGGATTCATTTCCTCAGGTCAATATATCAGCAACACACAGCTTTTATTTAAAACAGTAATACAACACTTAAAAGGAGTGTACCACCTGGAAAAGAGCCTCTTTTTGTAAACCTCAGTTCCATATGTAACAAGGAGATAAGTTACTATTTATAAAGATCCTTCTGAATACCTTAATGAAGTAGACATTGATGGATGGCAGAAACAAATATTTCTACCCTCTACATTTTTTACCTGAAGTCAATAGCTTATACATGAAAGCCCCCACAGGATAAACACATTCCCTGGTTTCAGCAGCAGACAGAAATGGCAGATTTTGCATTACCTATGATCATCTCTCCTCTGCTTGATTGCCAGGTTTAATGCTGAAATTGAAATGCCCAACCAAATTTCAAAAACTCAGATTATATTTCACAGTGTGGTGGAGGTTTTTGATTTTTAAATAATTTGCCTGCAATGTTGTGACTCAGAAGAAGTGTGAATAACAGAAGGAAACTTATTAAAGACAGTTTGTTGGAGATAGTAGGGAAAATGTATTCACTCACAGAAGCAGGTCCAGTGTTTGATTTTATTAGCAGAGATCCAGAAGCTTGCTTCCCACTCTGCTTCAGCTCATGCACTAATCACTGTTGTGAGGAGCCCTTCAAGTCAAGGCCATAAAAGCCTAAAAATTGATTAATTTTCTCTCAAATAACATCAGAGTAGTCCTAAATTCAAGTTTAATTTAGGTTACAGCTTAAAGAAATCCATTCATCTCCAAGTATTCTGGAAGGTTGAACTTTTCCAGCTTTTATTAAAGTAGCCCACTATGGGACTAGGTACCCAAAAAGCACTTTGCCTTTAGCTACTTAGCAACACTTCTCAGTCACTCGCTAGTCTGGAGTACCTTAGCAGAGCCTTACAGTACCTTAGATCTGCTTTAAATGCTTTATTCAGAACTGCCCAAGTCTTGGACAAGCTAACCATGTGGGTCCCTACTTTGAGCTTTTGCCTCTAGAATCCATTAATCAGTTTTTAACTCCTGCCACAAGGTCAGTTGCATTTATTTTTGCACACCCTGAGAGCATAACCACAGCAAGCCATGCAAAAAGTGCAGCTGAAGCAGGAAAAGACAGTGCCCCTTTTCACTCAGTACTCAAGTAAGTGTAGCTATCAAAGTCCTGAGCACAAAAGTCATTTTTCTTGAGAAATTAAAGTTCACATCACCGACTTTTCACACCACCACCACTGACACAAGGCAGATTTGTGCAACTATTGCTGTGGGGGCAGGAGGTTACTTCCAGATATCTCCACTAAGCTAATCACTCTCTGGGGAAATACAGGTATGTCCTGTGACCCCCTACATAGACAGTGACCTACTACACAACAGCACAGGATACACACAGGGAAAAGTTTCTAAGTCCACCTAATGCTTCTGTGCTGAACAAGCAATAGCAGGTGACACATCATAATGGACTAGGGCTAGAAAACGGTATTTTTTTTGAGTTTTTTTTTTTTTTTTAACCATTTGAGACAGCCAAATTGTAGCAGAAGAAAAGGTTGTGGAGTGGATGTTTGGCATTGCTCAAAGGGGAGCGAAGGTGACAGGGGCTTGTAGTTTTGTAGTCGCAAATCAAAGGCTGGGAGCTGCTGTGCAAACATGAAGTGATGGGTGACAGGTGCTACAAGGGAAGGGGATAGAGGGAGGCTGGACTGAGGATGGCAGTTTAAAAAAACCAAATTGAAAAAAAACCAGTTTTTAGTGATTCAGATGAGTTATGAAGTATTTCTTCACAGGGTCGTACCATTTCTCCCATTGAAGCATTCTTCACATATGACACATTTGATATTTATTGAATAAGAGAAAGCATGCTTTGATATCTCAATAGATCATTACAGAGATCCATCTGCTATTACAAAGACAGTTAAAAACACATGCAAAAGGACAAAAAAACTGGGTAGGAGATACTGAGTAGGCAGGAGGTAGAAAGACAAATTTATTTGGACAAAAGAAAGACCCGAGCCAGAGATTTGTGTGTCCTGGGATTATGTCCTGATCTACCAGGCTGCTCAGTAAGAGAGGTGATTCCTCCTTCTTCAGTGGCATTTTGCGAGGAACAGGCCAGTTATGCCATTCAGGGAGATGTTCCAGCTAACAAGTCCACACAGAGTGAACAGCCCAGCACCTGGAGTTGAGTGATGAACTTATACCCAAATTAATTTAAGAAGGCAGACACTCAGTCTTGCAAGAGTATCTTATGCTATATAAGCTAAAATGATCAATTAAATGGAACAGCTCAGCATATTATTAGAAGAGGCAATAACTTTATAGAAATTACCTCAAAGAAGTTTAGAGTTCTTGAAGAAAAGACTGACTTATTTTTACAGATTTTTTAAGTTTTTATTCAACATTTCTAATACGTGTTTGAAAAGAACAACTCCTTAATGAAACAATTTATTCTGGCTTTCCTTCATAGAAATATCACATGGAATGTAGTTATTTCCCTAACACTGGAAAGATGAACATCTAAACTCAGCTACAGAAGAAAAATATTTAAAATATATTCCTTCTCATTAAACCCATCTAATTATTTTGCTGCTTAAACATAAAATACAATATTTATTCTTATGTATTTGAATTATTGGTCTAAACTGAAAAAATAAAAAGAATCAGGAAGATGTTTATTAAAGCATGTTTCCAGCCAAATTACATTTTCCCCAGCTCTGTTATCACAAACTTGGAGGTTTCGATTATACAACTGAAATTCACAGCTGCATTAGCAGTTTAGTAGAATGTAAGGAACACAATTACTCAGTACATGAATTGTATTTGGTGACTTGACAGATGTTTTACTCTGTCATGGTTTAAACCCAGCCAGTAACTCAGCACCCTCTAGCCACTCACTCACTCCCACACTTCCCCTGCCCCTAGACAGGATAGGGAGGAGAATCAAAAGAACGCAAAATGGGACAAGAACAGTTTAATAACTGAAGTACAATATATTATTACTAATAACTATAAGGGAAACAACAAGGGGAGAGAATAAAACCAAAATGGAAAAAAACAATAAACACAAGTGATGCACAATATAATTGCTCACCACCTACTGACCGATACCCAGCTCAACCCAAGCAGTGATCTGGGCCTTCTGGGTGGCTCCCCCCAGTTTATATACTGGGCATGACATGGGTATGGAATACCCCTTTGGCTAGTTTGAGTCAGGTGTCCTGTCTCTGCTTCGTCCCATCTTCCTGTGCCCCTCCTCAAGGGCAGAACATTAGAGACTGAAAAGTTCTTGATCAGGGTAACCGCTACTTAGCAACAACAAAAACATGGGTGTGTTATCAGCATTGTTCTCAGGATAAAGCCAAAACAAGCACTGCACCACCTACTAGGAAGAAAATTAACTTTATCCAAGCTGAAACCAGGACATGCTAGCAGCTGGATAGGAAACAATTGTAAAAATTGAGTATATACTGAAGCAACACATTCTGAGAAGCAAGTATAGGGTTCAGAACTGAAATGAATAGCCAGACACCAACAAGTATTTTAGCAAGATACCCCAAAGAAGCAATAAAATTAACCAACTTTCTGACATACAAAATGGCAGATAAAGTATTCTGGAAGAAAATTAAAATAGGATTGATTTACTCCCAATTTAATCTAATTTCAAAGACTATAAATCTGGGTTAGTTTCTGTGTAACACATTTGTCAAATACAAAAAAAGGTAAGAGTACATGCCACATCCAAGCCAACTAAGGTACAAAACTTCCTGTAAATCCCAGATTACATGGGAATCCTTTTTTGCCTCCAAGCTAAATTCAGAAGAAAAGAAAAATTAACCCAGGATTGCCAGATGTGTCATCTTCGACTCATTAACAGCAGGTATTACTGGGAGCAGTCGATTACATAGTTTTCTTGCTCCCTTTCTTTCAAAGCTATGTGTAGCTTTCTCAGGTCCTCCGAATGCAAGAAACATCACACCAAATGAAATAACTGGGGTAATGCCAAGACAATTTCAGCTTGTGAAACAGATCTGCAAGGCACAGCTGGGGAAATGCTCTAAATTGAGCAAAAAGTCTGCCGAATTAATGCAAAGTATTTTATATAGGCTGTTGTGTTAGAAGCAGTTACCTTGGAAAAGCAAAGCAAAGTTTTCTGGAAACTGCAGTTACCGTGTAGAGCAAGATCTTCATGGCTTGCTGTACTGGGCAGGAGGAAACAGGCAGAACCAAGCTGCACTTTTTTCTGCCTCCTTATGGCTTTGAGCACTTTATTACAAGCCTTATGATTAAAAAGCAGTAACATCCAGAGAAGAGAAATTTTCAATATCAGTATGGCTACATGTCAAATCAGTAGTGGCAGTCCATAATTCAGTTACTTAAATATGACAGTCCTCATAAAGCTTTGGTTTTGGAGGGTGAAGCCTGAAACTAAATCACAGTCACAGAATGGTTTGGGTCAGAAGGGGCCTTCATATATGACCTAGTTCAATCCCCTTGTGACAGGCAGGGATATCTTTCACTCGATCAGCTTGATCAGAGCTCTGTCCAGCATGGCCTTGAACACTGCCAATGATGGGGCATCCACAGCTTCTGTTAGCCATCTGTTCCAGGGTCATGCCACCTTCAAAGAATTTCTTCCTTATACCCAATCTAAATCTACCTTCTTTCATCATAAAATCGTTGTCCCTTTTTCTGTTGCTACAGACTTTGTTAAAAAGTCTTTATATATTTATACAAGTACCCTGACAGCCTCAAGTATGAGGCAAAGATGCACTGGGCCACAGCAGCTAAATTCCTTCCATAGGAGATTCTGAGAGTGATTAATAAATATCCACTGAGTTTCATAACACCCTGGGAGATACACAGGACATTTTATGAAAGGATGAGTTGAGGCACAGAAAGACTGATTTGCCATAGACTGGCTTTACATCAAGCATCTACCAGATATTTTGGAATGCACAGATTACTTCAGCTTCTCAAGGGAAGTCAGAGCTCCAGTGACTTCTACACAGTTATACCTACAGGCACAAGCTGAGGAACAGACCAAAACAATGAGAATACTTGATAGAAATGACAGAAACCAACATAGGTTTGGTCCTGGCAAAATTTAAATCTGAGCACCCGATTCATATCTCTAAGTTTAAAAGACTGGCCCCATGCAAACCCTGAAATGTTTCTGCAGGAGCAAGATCTAAAGTAAAAAAAAAAAAAAAAAGGAATAAAAGATCTAGCATTCAGAATATGGGAAAAAATCTTCCAGACTTTTTCTAGTGTTCATACCATTATTGCTGCAGAGGTCTGAATTCTTTGCTACATAAGCATGTGCAAGCATCTAAGTGTACAAGTTATTCAACAGCAGTTCAAATTTGACAGTATCACTGTACATAGAAAGAGATATAATGAATCAGTTTCTTTCAGAGGGTCTTAATGTAAACATGCATTTTCCAAAATTAATGCAGATTCCTTTTTTTATCACCTCTTTTGTTCTATACCGCTTTTGTGGAAGTGTGTGAGAAAGGGGTTTGGCACAATATCCTCTATGTTAGTTTCAGATGACTTGAATAAGAAATTATGCAGTGTTAATCAAAGTTACCAGTTTCAAACAATTTTCACAGATGCTAAATGAGTGAGATTTATGTCAAAATACATTAACATTCAGAAAGAATGTTTTGTATTGACAGGAATTATGAACTTAAAAGCTGTAGAAACCACACATTTTGCAGGCACTATGATCAGAATTTCAAGGACAAATTAAGCCACTAAGCAAAACAAGAAATACCGCCAAGGCTGTCCATTTATTTGGAGTAGTGTTTCCACTGAAATGAATGTAGTATGCATTGTTGAGATAATCTAGAGAAAACATAGACATAGTCTCCATGGAAATGATGCACATCAGAGTGCACAAAAAAACAGGCTGAAAAAATTGGGGGGTTTGTTTGTTTCATTTCAATTTGGTTGTTTTGTTTTGTTTTATTTTGTTTAGGAGGGGTTGTTCGTTGTGTTAGCTGGTGGGTTTTTTTTGTGTTTGTTTGATAAGGGTTTTATTTGTTTGGGGGGTTTTTTTTAATTATTATTTTTTTTTTTTTTACACAGAGGAAAGCTATGTGACCGTTAGAAATGTTTACAGTTTCCCTACTGATAAGAAGATCTAGAGGTCCTTAAAACACTTTCAGTTCTAGGCCTTAAAATACTTGAAATTTTCACATATCTTCCCTTCACAAAATAATACAAGATTTACTACCCATTTACCTCAAGCAATTTTTACAAACTATTTCCTTTATACAATTTTTGCCCATGTCCTCTTCCAAATGGCCACATGGGTATGAACCCTTGTACAAATAAAAAAAAAAAAAAGTAAAAAAAAAAAAAAAAGTGGGCTTTGGGGGGAGTATTTTGTTTTAAAAATGTACTGCCAAAGACTAGACCAATTTACATAACCTACCTATTCCTCTGGAAAAGGATGTGCTTGTCTGACCCCAGTCAACAAGACTTATCTCACTTTCACCAGCATAAATTTATCTGGACTATACTGACAGTACTCAAGGTCAAACGATTTGCATAGCAGCCTGCATCTCAGCTGCACAAACTGAAACAGTCAGCAGCAAAACAGTGATTTAATTCTGTTCATAAAGTTTAACTCTTTTTCACCTCTTACTTGGGCTTGTGACTCCCTTTTGTGCTGTATATTTATAGACAGCCTTGCTGTGTTGGAAGATAAATGCAAAAGGAAGAGCTACTGATATGATATAAGGCAAAAGACCCTAATCCTATTTATTTTCATCCTCAAGTACTGAAAAGTTGGCTCCACCTTATATTCTCTGCTTTCAGTTCATGAAAAATAACTATTGCATAAGACGTGAATATTGTGTTATATAAATATCTTGTAGTATATGAACATGAAAGTATATATTTATGGAGTGGAAAATGCATAAAAAGGCAATTGTTTTCTTCCCCTTTAACTTAGTGGGAGTTTTCTCCAACAGTTTTCTAACTATACTCTTTAAAGCTTAAACGTTTTCCAAGTGGATTTGGGAAAAGCTGGCAGACTTCCTTCAACTTCAAACCACAAATTTAGTCTCATTTCTCCCCAGTTTCTTATGTTCTCATAGATAGAACTACATAAAGTCTCTTGCTATCATGCTGCTTGTTAAATTATTAGTGCTATATGTGAAGTCTAAACCAGTAATGAGACAAGGAGGCCCAGGAGATGCATGCCATAGTAACAGTATGCTGCATTCGAGTATTCCCTAGCTGTTACAGCAGCTATGCTTAATTCTGTGTCAAACAGGATCTGTGCTATTAAGCTGACTTCCCTGTGCTCCTTTACATGGCATTGTTAAAGTCCTTTATTTTCCAACTGGGTTTTTTCCTTTGATGTTGCTTTATTAATGTGCATATCCCTTCTGCTTTGCTCATGCGAAAAGCTATAGTAGAAAGCCCAAAAGAAAACTACACTAATTACCATTCTGTACATTTACTCTCTAAAGGAACTAACAGGCATATAAGATTTGTAAGAGCTTTTATATCTTTCTGAATCTAGCATAAGGCAGTTTTGTCCTGTTTGTCTATAATTCTGTTTTGGGTTTATTTTCTTTGGGGTTTTCCCCTCATCCTTCCTTTTATGCTTAGGTTTTCCCAATTTCAGAAGGGATAGACATTTTTAAAAATAAAATATTCCCTTTCAGTGCTGTAGTAAAGTCTGAGGTAATTTAAACCAGTTGTTTACCGAGGTAAGCCAAAGTGGTTTAAGGGTGTCCCTTGCTACTTTTGGCAAAGTAGACCTGTCTTCTATAAGGCTTGCCTTCACCTTCCCCTTCAAAAGTTCACATTTTGCTGAGGTTCAGCAATAAAGAAGCCAGCCCGCAATCACAGCACCTCGAGGTATTTCCATGATTTCATTAAAATGCACCTTTCTGTGAACTCAGTCATTAAGATTATTTTTCTCCTTACCAAGACAAAAATGCTCTGGGATGAAACTGAAAGGAAGATGCCAAACTAAAAGTTGTGGCTCAAATTAGTTACAAAATCTAAGAAAGTGAAATGCCTCAGGACCCCTTTAATATATAGTTTTTATCTGTCTGTAGAAGTATGAATAGCAGCTATCTGCTACAGCAGCTATTTACTACAGCAGCAGCCTTCCCTGGGTCTCATGAATTTATTACTCAACAGAATTAGCCTCTTATGCAATGCATTGCCAAAAATGCAACTCTTCGGCCTCCCAAGGGATACACATATGGCACTGATCAGAGCACGCATTTCCACCACCATCACCAGAGAAGGTTAGTATTTAAGTAATTTATCAGCACAGACACAAATTATTCTTGCAGATAAGAAAAGCTAAAGGTGAGAAAGCCATGAAAAGAAGATAGGGTGCTTTAGGTCAATTGCAAGCAACTATAATTAAGCTTTCCTTTGATTTCTGCACTCACTGCTCTTCTTGCTTTGAAAGTCAAACCTCCCAGGGCTGCTGCTCTCCATTGCATTCATTACAGGGGTGACCATGGGACCTCTATTCCTCAAGGTCAACAACACCGACCAAGCCAAAATACAGTAAGGTATGAAAGTAGCCATCAGCTGCTCTGCTCCATCAGCCAAGACGGTGTGTTACTTTGAAGGGAATGGCGGGACCTGAAGTGGATGTGGCACTGATTGGGCACCAGTTAACTCCAGAGACTCTAACCCAAGGGAGAGAGGCTCTGTGCTGTGGAGCATGCAAGTGTCATGCTGTAAATAACAACCATGTGGCAGTTGCTGTGGTAACTACAACTTTTTAAAGATCAGTTGGCAGATAAAACAGTTACACACCATCACACCTATCCCTTGTGCATAGGTGAAGGCTTCAAAAGTATGCATTCTTCAGTTTGCATAAGCATTTGTTTTCCTTCCATGAATTCTCAGCCTTCACCTTTCTAAGTACTGAAGACAAGTCTGCAGGAAAGAAGAAAGACAAGTATGAAGCTTCCCCAATTTCTCTGTACAGCTGTGAATACCAGCAGCCATTCAGGCAAAAATCTTCCATCCTTCTGTCATGGTTTAAGCCCAGCTGGCAACCCAGAACCATACAGCCACTTGCTCACTCCCCCCACTCCCAGAGGGATGGGGAAGAGAATCAAAAGAATATAACTCCCACAGGTTGAGATAAGAACAGTCCAGTAACTAAGGTATAACACAAACCACTATTGCTACCACCAATAATAATAATGATAAAGGAAATAACAAGGGAAGAGAATACATTCACTCACCACCTGCCAACCAATACCCAGCCAGACCCAAGCAGTGAACTAGCCCTTCCGGGTAACTGCCCCAGTTTATATACTGGGCATGACGTGCTGTGGTATGGAATACCTCTTTGGCTAATTTGGGTCAGGTGTCCTGTCTCTGCTTCCTCCCGGCTTCTCCTCCTCCCTGGCAGAGCATGAGACTCCCAAAGTCCTTGGTCAGACTAAACATTACTGAGCAACAACTAAAAACATCGGTGTTATCAGCACTGTCCCCAGGCCGAAAGTCAAAACCACAGCACTGCACCAGCTACTAAGAAGGAGAAAAATGACTGCTACTGTACTTGTCACTGGGGTTGGTGTAGCTGCTGTGGTTGAAGCTGGAGTGGCTGTGCTGTCTGCTGCAGTCAGAGTTTGAGTAGCTGCTGTACTTGTTGGTGTAGTTGCTGTACTTGGAGTTGAAGTAGCTGCATTATCTGCTGTAGTCAAGAGTTTGAGTAGCTGCTGTACTTGTTGCTAGGGTTAGTGTAGCTGCTGTATTTGGAGTTGGTGTAGCTGCTGTATTTAGAGTCTATCTGGAGTAGCTGCGTTGCCTGTTGCTTTGCCATCAGATCCAGAGGCACCTTCGTTGCCTCATTCTCCTTTCCCTTTTTCCTCAACCTTATGAATGCATCATTCCTAACTCAACTTTCAACCAAGCTGTCTGATTTGTTTGGTACATAGACAGTTATCTTTCATGAGTTTACAAAAGAAAAAATGTTAGTATATTAGAGTGCTGCTAGGAAGCTGTTTTATTTTGTTATTATTAGTAGGCAATTTGCTAAATGTATCAGTACAATTCTCATCTATTAAGGAATCCCTTATAGCATAATAAAATCTTGCTGCTTGCCCAGTACAGGACACATATGGCACCTACATTTGAACCTGATCTCAGCTGACTAAGTGACTTAGTTTGGCATGAAGAAACTGCTAACACCATTTTGTGTTCAACATGATGGAACCTCTCTCTCCTTTGAGCTTTCTTTTGGTGTGCTGGTTCTGCTTTCCTCCAAGACACTTAGAAAGGGACAAATGAACTGGAAACCCTGACACAACCACAACCACCCATTACATCATACAAGGACCCAACTCAGAAATAGGCATTTCTGTTACACTGAAGCCTAAGAGCAGTTTGACCTACCACAAGCCAGCCTACCACAGCCAGTGGAAACACAGATTATGGATAAACTGATCTGTATATACTATATTCCTATATATGCCCAGGCATGCTGAATATTTGTAATGGATGAATTATCACAGAAGCCTCAAAGCTATCTGCTGCTGAAGGCAAGTTCAGTATGGTTCACTAAACCTGCAAGCACAATACAATGTATGTAGGCTCATACACAAAAAACAGTTTTCAACACTGAGCTTGACATGTGTAGATTTTTAGCTTGTTGTCCTCGCAATCTTGAAAACAGAAAGCTTATCCACACTGTCATGAGACATAACAGATTTGTGTAATACTCCTTGGTATTAATCTGTATTAAGTCAAAAGGAAGGAAACGTGGGAACATGGAAGAAAACAAGTCAAGCATGCACTGTGCTAATCTAGAGAAATATATTTATAATTTATAAGCTATTTTATCAAACATATAGATGTGTTGTAGCAGAGTTGAGAGTGAGACTTTGCATACATGCTTGTTTGCCACCAGAAATGTGATTTGTGACCAAAACAAATAAATGCCAGAGGCCAAAATGCTTTCAGAATCAGAACTGAAAGGGGAGGGTTTGATAGAACACTGTAGGTTGAAATATTGCCATGACTCATGCAACATCTATATGCTTATGTATGAGAATTAAGGACCTAATTTATTCTGATTGGTATTCAGAGAAAGGAAACAAATTTGAACCAATGCTGTTATTACAATTTCCTCATTTTAAGGGAATAAAAGAAAGCAACTGAAGCTAGATTTAGATGATACACAGGAAGCAGATAAATGTTCATTCCAACTGCCAGTTGTGCCAGTGGTACCTCCCTCCTGCCAGCCAACCCCAGCTGCTCACTAGCATCCAATGCTGGGGATTTATGCCATCCTCAAATTCCTTCCATCAAAACACACAAGGACCAGTCTCACAGCTTGAACCAACCCAGATTGGAAAGGACCTTAATCTCAAAGAGTTAATCTAATGCCAAAGAATTATTTTACAAGCTGAGAATTATTTTACAAGCAGAGTAGAGTCTATCTTTCCAAAAGGGTAAGTATCTGTAAGTGAGCCAGCAGCTCAGGGAGCAACATTCCACTCAGGAAAGTGAAAGAAGTGAAGCTTCACAGACTTTGTCTGTCAACAGCTACCTGCAAGGATCTTCTGCATGCATAATTAGATGATCCTTCCTAGTCCACTATGGGAGATTCTCATTATCTTCATTTCATATAGTACACTCATCAAGGCATTTATATTATTTCCCCTATATCTGATGAGTATTCTTTTTGTTTTCTAGGTATAGTCTTTTCATAATCTCAACTACTGTAAAACAGCCAGATATACTAAGCAGTTGAGGCTGTATGGAGTTGCAAAAAACAAAAAAATTCCCCAGTGAAAGACTAAACAAACCTTATGTAAGTCCTCCTAACTCTCCCACCGTTTATCCCACCAAGAGGCCACAAATCAAAACATCTAAAGCATCAAGAGTGCTTTATTTCAATTAAACATTATTACTGTTATGCTCTAGTCATTGATTTTAATAGCAGAGAATTAAGCTGTATTATAAGGTTATTTGGGTCTCTTGCAAAGCTGGGACTTTTCTTATTCATCTCTTGAATGCATAACTACGTTTACTTCCAATGTAACCACATTTGCTTTTATCAGGAGAGAATCTGGCTTATTACCTCAAATGTTATTGCCATGAAGTAATTGCACAACAATACCAGTGAGAAAAGCCTTATCCTGTTCATAAGGCAGAGGTAATTGTGCTCTAATGAATTTGCCCGTTAGTAGAAAGGGGAAAGGTAAAAAGCAACAGTGCCCTCCGAAAAGGAAAAAAAACAAACAAACAAAAAAAACAGTTTCTAAGGGCACCCAGACTGTTGCCATGACACTTTTGTATGATTAATGTTTTCTGTCTACACTATCTTAAACATCAAAATAATTTCTAAATGCATTTGCTCTAGCAAAGCTCCCTGCTTCTACGGTGGGAGAGATCTCTCCTGCTTTTTTCCACTAGTGGTTCACATACAACACGCCTTCAAGCCCTGTCAAAGCCTGAAAAACAGCACTTACTCATCTATGATTCCACTGTTGATTCAATGGCATTCAAGTTATTATTAGGCTCCTTCCAGGGATGCATCATCACCAGTGCCCTGCTGACTTCCAGTGGTAATAGTTCACCCCTGTTAGACTAAAATTGTCAATAACTCGGATCAAAAGAGTGCTTGAGGCAGACTTAGATCAATGGAGCTGATGGATGATGCGCACTCCTACCTCACAGAGATTGTTAATACAAGTGATTTTAACGGTATTTCATTCTGTACTTCCTACAGCCCAGTCACTAACACTCTGGAATAATTGGGGTTGAAGGATTATTGAAGTGAATTGTGCAACTCGACTGAGACGATTCTCCACACTTCTTTCCAACCCCTGTTAGACACAGTAAAGACAGGGAAGTACTGTGTTCAGCCCATCTTATCCAGCTCTGCGTATCACCTTGTAACCTTTACAGCAGGTTAAAGTTGTAGCAAACAGAAGTAGGAGAGGCAAAAGGGGCAAAACAGAGAAGGACTAGGAAAATAATGGGCAGCAAGAAAAGCCCACCAGCAGCTATTGTGTTCCTTGTCACCTTGCTTTCCTCCAGCCCTCATTTGATTGTTAGCTTACCCTCCCTTTGCAGCTTCTGACACATTTGAAATTTCTATATAATTATTTACAAATGATGCTTATTCTGTAACTGTTCAGATAGTTCAGGAGCAACAACGACCATCTGATATCCTACTAAGCCTGAGAAGTAATTTAGTCAGACCCAGGATGCATAGAAAAGAACATATATATTAGATGGGGTATAAAAGTTCCTAAAGCCAGATGAACTGAGAAAAGGTACTGTGAAACACCAAATGACTTCTAATGCAAAATTGCCTTTTTTTCTTTTTTTCTGTGCATTTATGTATGATAGACATAGGTTGGTTGCATTTAAATACTTTTTTTTCTTATTTCAAAGATCACTTAGAATCACTATTTTCATCATAAATTGATTATTACTGACTAAGTGTATCAATTAGGCTGATCCTGTTAACCATTGGTTAGGTGCTCTAAAGCTGTGGAGCTATTTTAGAAGTAATCATAGGAATACCTGCAACACCTGGCACACTGCCTAAAAAGGGATTTTTATACAAGGAGACTAGCATCCCAGGTTTGGAGGCCCTATACCAAGGTGTCTATGAAGTCCAAAAGCACAGCCAGCTCCAACCCATAGCCTGCTTCATCTCCTATAAGAAAGCCTTTGAATGCTTTGAGCTCCATGGCCTAGTCCCAGCTTTTACTTGTGATTGATGCTCCAAGGCACACTACAAAAGATCACAGAAGCAAAACAGCTGAGTCCTATGATGAACGTCAATTCCTCTCTAATAACAGAGTCAGACCAAGGAGCATCACACACTCACTAAATCAGATTTCACAAACGCACTGGGCTGCATTTATGTGCACAACAGTGTTGCCATTAAAACACCATTTAAATTTGTCATAGAACAAATATTTCATATTCTGAAAATAGTACAGTAGGAAGCTAGCATTAAGGTCTGCAAGAAAAAAAGTCCTTTCCTCTCTAAGTTTTAATTCCCCAAGAAAGGATTTTTCTCCTATCCTCTTGGGGACTGACAGCCACTTCCATCAACACTTTAATGCCTTAGGAGACCTAGAGCATCCTGTAAGAGCATTGCATTGTTAATGCAGTTATTCAGTTGTCATGCAGACATTCAAAAAGGTAGCATCTTATCAACATACTAGGTGCATACTAGATAGTTCAGAAGTTCCTCTCCAGAAGCCTTCTCTACTTCTTATTTTTCTCTGCTGAAGTCGACATAAATAACTTCCCATATAATGGCTTACCATTTTAATGTAGTTGTAAGATCGCAAGCAGTGAAGGTCTTCTAGCATGAATATAGTGCTTTTCAGTCAAAAGAAGCCAAGTCCTCTGTACTTTTTTTTTTTTCATTTCAAAACTGAGAAATCAAAGTCAACGCCTTTCAAAATGAGGCCAATGCATAGTTCCAAAATTATTTCCCAGCCAGACTTCCGTTTTCAAATAAAAATAGAAGAGCAGAATTTATTTTTACAGCAGTGGAATAGTCTCTGTTCATTCTTCTGTAACAGAAGGAGCTGAGATTTTGTTTATCCAAACATCTGAAAACAAATTTATGGCTCCACAGGGAAGGCCAAACTAAAGAAAAATATCAGTTCAAAAGACAAAAACAGAAGGGTCATTGCCAGGATCTGAAAAAGGAAGCTGAACAGAGAATATTATACAACTGATACTGAAATAAGTCCTGCCAAGGCCTGACAGTAATACTTCACATTCAACAGGTTGCATCCTCAGAGGCATGCAATAGTGTGCACTTCTCTATGAAGAGGTAGAGCTCCCACTTCAGCCTCAGAGTGCTTTATTTCAGTCATAATATAGTAACTCAATTTTACAGTGTGCTTTGACACGGTAGAAGAAAAGGTAATTTACGAATAGCAGGACAATATGATGTGCTCCAACAGAAAGCCTGCTATCTCACAGCTCTGCCTGATTTATTAACTTCAAAAGGAGAAGTTAATAGCAACTACAGCTATAATAGGTCACGGGTTTTTTCCTCCTTTCAAAGTCTGCCACACATTAACAAAACTAGAGAGGGAAAAACTTTCAATGGCCATAACAAAACCCATTTTACTCAAATATACTGTATACCTCAAAGTATCTAAACACACTAAGTAGTAGTAGTAACACTTGCTCAGGCCCCATCTTGAAGCACTTTATTTTGTAGTATTGAAAAAAGTTTCTATGGTCTTGTCAAAATGATAGGTGAAAGCATCACGAGCAAGACAACGTCCTTCAAGATCTCAGCATATTTTGATATACTGCCAGCTATAGGTTCTGCTGTTCAGCCCTTCACACCCAGCCAACATAATTCCTATAATTATCCCCACCACACTGTAATGGGGTAGTTATTAATAAATTAATAATAATTAATAAATTGTCTGTAGAAAGCAAGAACGTGAATAATAAAGCTTATGTTTTATATCTCCATGCATCACAGCTCTGCCCAAAAGGTGGCTTAAGCAGCTTGAAACAATTTTGCCACTCCATCCTTCACTGGACAGACCAGACATTTCAGTTTATAGGAGCCAATTGTGTCAGGCTGTTCCTTGTCAAGCAAGGTACCATTACCTTGCAAGAGGTAAATTGAAGTATTTCCCTACAACACTTAGTTCCAGGATTAGCCTGAAAAGTGTCTACGCTCAAGCATGAACTAGGTTGATATGTAATTTAACACAAGCTGTCTACCGAAATACCTGGAGAAGCTCACTTTTTCACTGAAGGAGAAATGAACCTGTATCAGAGATACCGGTTCCCAAAACCTCACTACAAATTTCATGTCACTTCTTGTGGACCACAGGCTCTGCGTGGAAAACTATTTTGAGTGATGAGGTACCCTCCAGTTCTTAGTCTCCCAGTTCTCCTGACTGGGCTGTTTCTTACATGTGCCCAGCTGCTTCTCCTATGGGACATACCTGGGATCACAGGAGAGAAAAGGAACCCGGGGAAAAGTTCATATCTGCTTGATTTGGACATGCCTTGTGTTGGACCAAGCGTCTTCTACTCCTATGACATGGAGAGTATAGAATTTTGCAATTTCAGGGCACTATTTTAAAGACAGCTTTATGCCTGATACTAGGCACACACCCCTGCAGTGTGAAGAGACCCAGAAATCACAGAATCACAGAAAAGCAGAACTCAAAATTTCACTTAGTGAATCCTGTCACATGGCTAGTGAGCTAGTGACAGAGACTATGCCCAAACTACTCCAGTTCATCATGTACCTCTCAAGAGCTTTGGTGGTAAAAACTCCACAAGTTCATCAGGTAGCTGCCTGCTACACATCACTACTCTCACCAGTGGAGGTGATTTCCAACATGCAACTTTCTTGTTGAGACTACAACCAGTTTCCTCCCATCGTGCCTGCCAGGGATATATATGGCACCATCTTCTGGTCTTTGCAACAGCCCTTTTTATAATGAGTGCTTGCATTCCTCTCCACCAACTCATCTTGATTAGATATCATTAATCCTTTCAGCCTTTTCTTAGAGGTCATTTTTGTTGCCTGGTCTTTCCTATTTTACTATTCTTCCAGTTTTTCAGTTAGCCAGCAATTTTTTTGAGAATGTAGTTCCCAAAATAAATAACATATACCTATACTACAACTGGCTGTAGACTGTAAGAGAGTAATCATTATTGTGGTACAGATCTGGTTCAACTTTCAGTCTAGATCTAGGTAAAGTTATCTTCATGTCACTAAGCAGCCTGTATAGAAGTCCTCCTGAGACAGAGTAACTTATGAAGATTTTAATTCTGCATCTTCACGCTTTCAGGTACCACTTCAATCCCCTTTTATTTGTGTTTAAAACAAACAAACAAAAAATTGCCAGAAGTTCCAGAAGACTTTGCAGTGCACTGTAAGTTTCATGCATGTTGAAGGTTTCTTGTCCATATGTTTTAATTTTCTTTCACTGAAATGTTGGGGCAAAACAGGGTTTATTCCATCCCAAGTATGGGATGTGCCTGTGCGCAATATTGACAAGCTGCAGTACCACAATGATTGCAGCATTGAAGTGGTTTATCTGTACACTGTGTGAAACATGAAATTACTATGCAATATCGTAAAGCTAATAGGCAATACAAATTCTGATCTATAAATGTCAAGTACTATTCTCAAGATGCAGATTTGGGCTCTTCCTTACTGGTAGTGTCTGGAAGTATAGAGACTTTCTCCTTAAGCAACTCTCTCAGTATTTTCAGAGGCAATGAAGACATCAGCAAAAGACAAAAAAAAAAAAAAAAAAAAAAAGAAAGTATTACTCATACAGGGATATAATAAAACCCAAATTTTACTAGGGTCCCAATGGAATCAAATTTCTATTGTCCCCTTGAGAAAAGCCCAATGGAAATATTGTTATAGACAGTCTAACCTACTCAACAAATAAAACATTATATTTAATGGCCTCTGTTGCAGCCATGAAGATGCTTGTGTTGTTTTCTCTTTTTGGCACCAATACTGAGAACAAGTAATGTTTGAAAAATTGATATTGTTGATACCCAAATAATAGGTCCATTTGCAGAGGATGTGATTCCAAGAATAAAAAAAGTAAGGTTTCAAAGTCCAAAATTCTAACTCTTCTAAATCCTCTAGTTTAACTATTTTACAGTTCTACTTCCAATATTAGCTTTCCATAATCACACTATTTGTTTATCAATTTTCTTGCTTAGTGATTTCAAACCAGAATATTTTATACTGTTACTTTACCAAGTGTAAAAGCTGGTCTTGGGGACAGCTCATCCTTCTTGCTAATTATATATCTTTGGCTCCCCTACTGTTTAATAGTGCCAAAAGCTGGAAATTACAGACATGTCACAAATTTTTTGTCATACTTCAAATAGCATCTTGCGTTTAGCATGATGGCTCCAGCATAGATAAGATTTTTGGGAGCAATTGGCACCTTTGCACACAACTTCGAACAGCATAGGAGAGATCCACATTGTAGACAGATGCTTATTGTTTTCTGGGATCAGAGACTTATTTAAGATCTGTTAAGCTGAGCAACAGATTTGAAACACAAGAAATGGTTGCATATTTCTAAAGACTTTGGCTACATGGCTTGCATTTTATTGCTTAGTGATACTCTGCCAACATGCAGTTATTCTAAAACCATGACAGACGTGGCTTCTTCAGTGTAAACAGTGCATCAGAAGCAGCTGCTGTTCCACTCAGGCACAGTGTGATAAGGCTTGAAAGAAATGCAAAAGAAATAAGATTCCTAAACAACCATACGAATAATTCATCACTTGCTTAAACATTTTAGATAACATTAAGTACATGCAGAAAGTAGATAACAAAACCTTGCAATGATTGTAATAATTATTAAGTAAGCTCTGTGAAATTGTAAAGCTAATGGCATTGCACATTGAGCAGAAACTAAGCAAAGGAAGCAGCAGTTGTGGAACAATTAACCTTGTTCTACTTCTGTAACTTTTTAAAAGCCAATTGCCATTTCAGACCTTTACAGAGTAATGAAAGACTAGCAAGTATTATTCAATGAAGAGAAAATTTCATCTAATGGTGTATTCCCTTAGCACCATCTGGAATTACTGGAACTTAATTTGAGATCAGAGAAAAAGCTTATGCTGGTGTAAATGGCTTGTGAAATATTAGACTTCAGTTACTGGCCAGGTTATACCTTTTTCAGACTGGTGTATTTAATAGCCACCATTTGCTTTAGATAGTTGAAATAACTTTGAAAGATAAACATATCACTGTTAAAAGAGCAAGTGCAAGGGACTTCATAAATAAAGTGCTCTGGCTTGAGGGGCTCCAGTAGTATTAATACAGGAACCAGGGTAGAGAGGAAACAATTGGCATGGTATCATTTGACCTTGACCATAGCTAAAATACCAGTCTGGGAGGCTATATGTACAAGCATGGATGAAATACATGACTAGTTTCAACAAAACACATTAGCAATGATTAGTGTCAGACTTGGAAAAGCATTTCCAATAAAAAGCATCTCTATGTCTCTAGCTGGTCTCTTTTCAGCATCTCCCCTGATGACTTTGAGGAAAGAACAAATACAGCATTCATATAAAAACTATGAAAAAAGGAGGTACATGGATGACACCAAGATGAACAAGTAGCAAAATACTCTGAAGGACAAAATCAGCATGACTGTGATAAATTGGACAACTGGTGCAAGAAGATGAAAGATGGTGAAGAATGAAATGATTGATTTTCCATTGCTAAATCTAACATCCAGCTGCAAAACAAGGACCACAGCCTCCAAGGACTGGAGTTTCAAGTACACCAGAGCTAAATAAGGGTCCTTCTGACCAAAGCCATCACCTACTGCAGATATTATTTCGTACGTGTGCCGCATTTATGACAGGCAAAGAATTCTAGTCTGTTCTATTCAACACTGCTAAAAACAAATTAATGTCCAGTTTTGAGCACCACGCTTTGACAGATATTTAAAAAAAAAAAAAGTAAAATAAGACAAGCTGCTCATTCATGTTGCTGCCAGTGTGAGAAGGGTCAGGTTGTATGCCACCTGAAGGACTGGCTCCTAGTATAGCTGCTACCACCCTCATGCCTCCCATTTCACCCATTCACAATGATCCAGCTCCATCTTCAGTCCCTGCTCTATCTCCCCTTCCCCTCCGGTGTCTTTGATTTCTGTATAGGAAGTGTTGAATTTTATTATTTTGTTTTAAATTCAAAATTCTATAAGCATGATTTTACCTTAATTGTACTTTCCAAACTGTAAGCATGAGTTAAAACAAGATGTGCTCTAAGTCTGAATGCTCAAGGTTAATTCAGCTTGCTCAAATGATGAAAAGACTTATAAGCAATGCTGCTAAACAAAAATAAGGGATTAAATTGATAAACTGATGTTTTGGCCTTCTAGTGTTTAATCCTCCAAATGGTAGTAGTTTTATGTGTTGACCCAAATAAGCAAATTAAAAACTGGCCTTAAAATTGGACCAGCACTTCCCTTAGATTGATATTCACGATGTATTCAACCATGCAATTCAAGTAAACAGCATTGATGGAGGAGGAAAAAAAAAAAAAAAAAAGAAATAAAAAGGTGACCTAAGACTCTGGTTCAAGTATTTCAGTGCATCAGTTTCCCATCCACTTAAATTCTTATGCTTTGGGTGAAGTCCTGTATCACACTGTTTTCAGCACTGTTCTATACATCATCAGCATTTCAATAAATATCTTTGTGTTTGGATATTATGCCATGGTATTTATTGAAAAAAAATCTAAACCACTTTTCATAAAGCAGTGTCCATATGGGTGCAGAGTATCTCCAAGGATGGAGACTCCACAACCTCTCTGGGTAACCTGTGCCAGTGCTCGGTCACCCTCACAGTGAAAAGCTGTTTCCCGATATGCAAAGAGAACCTTCTGTGTGCTCCAGATTGTGCCTGTTGCCTCTGATCCTGGCACTTGGCACCACTGAAAAGAGCCTGGTTCTATCTTCTTTTCAACCTCCTTCAGGTGCTTATAAATGTTGATGAGATCTGTGAGCCTTCTCATCTCTAGGCTGAGCAGTTCCAGCTCTCTCAGCCTTTCCTTCAGTCCCTTCATCATCTTTGTGGCTCTTCACTGAACTACCTCCAGTATGTCTATGTCCCTCTTGCCCTGTGGAGACCAGAAGTGGATGCAGCATTACTAGCTTCACTCAAGTGTTTATGTAGTATTGGCCAATATATGCAGATGTGACAATCTCTTCTGACAATTTCTGACTTTCCTAAGTGAAAGCTGCTTGCAGTTTTCTAGTTTACCTTATGGTCTTAACTTTTTACATAATCGGTTAGTATTTAGGCTAAGTGACTGTAAGAAGCTCTGATCAACACTGTACACCTCAGTATCTCTATGCTTACATTTTTTAGAAGAAAAAAGTCTTTATGTTAAGCAGAACACAGAATTATCTGTTACAGTTTTCTCTAGCAATACAGTAAGAAGTTGGCTATGTTTGCTGTTGCTCTTGAGCACAGTGACATTTCACAAAGAGCTATGCTCTGCTCAAGAATGCTGGGGAGAGGTCAGAGCCTTCTCAAAAACCCATTTAAAAGAGCAGTTGAGAAAACTAAAAGAATCAGATGCTATGTGATAGCTAATTGAAATGCTGCTTCATTTTACAATTCTCTAATGAGGTGCACTATAACACAGTGACTGAAATAACTTTAGGTAATGGGACTACCTGTATTAATCTACTTATAAAGAAGCTGTTCATTAATTAGGGTGGACAGAGCAATTGCAAGGTCTGAACAATAGCAATGCTGATTCCCATTGTTGAAAAGTATCTAATTAGAAATTAATGGCAAAAACCAGTCCAAATATATATCCCCCATCTCTAGAGAAGCACACATCACAGGGGCAGATAATGAGAGAATCCAACACATCCATCTTCAAAATAGACCCAGGAATCAGTTTAAAAGGCATTAACTCTTCATTACAACTTAGACAATTAGCTCAAAGAAGGTGCCTTGTTAAGGCTGTCTCATTATTTCTATTGCAAGCCCTTTATAAACCTCAAGATTTTTAGTTACTTGAAGATTAATACCCTCACACCCATCAAAGAATTAAAACACAACAAGAAACAAAACAAACCAAACAAAAAAAAGTCCACAAAAACCAAAACCACAAAAAACCAAAACCCAAATCCACAAAAAAAAAAAAAAAATTAAACACAAAGCCAAACATAAAAGCACAAGTATCATCAAAACCCAGGCAAAACCATCAACCTAAATTACCCAGGAAATACCAAGTACTTTGACCAAAGCCTGTCTGGAAAGAAGATTAACAACTCAATGTCTCTCTCTGTAGAGTAAGGAAAATACAGTCCAGCCCAACTTACTTAAGAGAGATCTTATCTTGCCACCTCAGGAAGCCGTGCCATGAAAAACTGCTTAGGCAAGATTAACATCACTAATTGTACATGTACCTAAATGTCTGGATTTGTTTGGAGGTTTTTCCTTTTCTTTGGGTTTTATTTAAACTTTGAGAAAGTTAAATATCTGACAATGGTATTTTCTGTCATCCAGATAAAGCAGCGCACAGATAACACTTATTTTACAGAAACACCTTATGCGTCTGGAAATGCCGCTGTGCTTAAAAGTTTGCAAGACCAAGGGCTTGATAATTAAGTATATTGCAGTGCATATCTTACCTCCTCAGCAATTTTTTTATTTTTTTAACAATAAGCCATGCTTATTAATCCCATGTCTCCTAACATACCATGGGGAACTAGGCAATTAGTGCAATGTCTTTCATAAGCCTGTGTTAATAAATCCTAGCATCTCTGTTCATGCTTTGGGAGAAATTCAATAAGCAAAGGGACTAAAACTTGCAAAGAACATCAAGAAATTTATGTCCAAGGCTATTTGTCTTCCCTCTCAAAAACCTTAAAACTATCTTTCATTCACAATATCCTAGAGGAGGAGGGAGACCTGATCTGACCCCTCTGCATGTCTGTTTGGTGCAAGTGTGGCTCGGCAGGACTGTTCAGCCTTTGGGGACCAGAAAGGTGTATTTATTCCCTTGATGTACATTAGGCTTCCCAAACAGGGCAGGGATCTTTGTCCTTCTGAGGGTCTAAACATAACAGGAACAAGGTCTAACCGGAAATGATATATGCTGACAGCTTCAGGATAGCCTGAAGCACAGCTTGCTTGCTCAGATTATTGAAATACATTTCCCCACACATTGTTATGGTCTCCACTTCTGGGGAATAGGACTTTAGCACTGTCTTAATCCCTCTCCTGCCTTGTTTCTGTGAGACATTAACAAATAGACATGGGTGTAAGGCACCATAGTGAAGCACCTGGAGAGTTTTGTAGATCCTTTTGATGAAGCAATTTCATGGCCTTTTTTTTTTTTTTTTTACATGCAGACATTTAGATACTCTACCACAAAAGTTGCCTTCAACTGTGTGCTCCAGTTTCCTAGACTGACAATAAAGGGTTGGTTTGGTTGTTTTTTAGATGGAAGTTTTCTTTTTAGACTAATAGATGACTGTCTATTGAGGCATCTGATGCCTCACATTCAGGAAAGATTAAAGGCAGAGTGTACAACTCACAAGTTACCCAAAGACTTTCAGCACACCTGCCTCAACATAGCATACAGCCCTGCTGTGAACACTCAGAATCTCAGACACTTAAGCAAAAATTAAAAATCACTTCTAACCTTCAAGAACCTGACCTAAAAGTTGAAACCATAATTACAGCTTCCCACATGCAAATTTGGATAAGAGAATGGCAATATGAAACCTCTTGAAGGACCTGGTGTTGCCTTCCATACTATTTGATTCCTGATCTTCAGCCTTCCAGAATATACTTCTACTAGTGCAGCAGGCTGTTGTAACAGTAAGAAGCAGCCTGTTCCTTAGGGGAAGGGCAGATTCTGCAAGTGACAGGGAAAGGCAAGTGACCTGTACCCATGCTTTGGAGACAGCCAGACCAGCTGCCTCCAGCTCTGCCCCACCCAACCCACAACTGCAGCATCACTGACTGGGCTGGTCCTGAAACCTTGCCTTGGTTTCAGGAAAAGCCTAGCAAGCTGGATAGCTTCCCTGCAGCTGGAAGCCAAACCACTCTCAGTTAGCAGAGTAACACATACCCTGAGAGTGAAATACAGATTTTACAGCTTTTTACCTTGTTTTCAGAAGCTTTGAAGAGGAAGACACTCAGCTTTCAGCACTGTTTTAAGACTTCTGTGTATATCAAGGCTAGTAAGCTAGTCCACCCTTTGGGTATTTCACACACCTTTTGATGGCAACAGAATGCAGCAACCTCCCATCCTGGCACTGTGATATTTTGTTACAGGACAGTCGGATTGCAGACTTGTCTCCTGATCTTTGAAGCCAAGCAAGAGGAGAAACCTGCATTTTCCTTAATGCTGTATCATACCACTTCACTCTTGAAATTAAAGATGGGGGAGGAGGCAGAGGAAGAACATCAAACAGACCACTAACTGTGAATATAGTCTCAGTAATTCACTTTTTGTATTAATGTGAACATTTCTCCCTGTTTAAGTGCCATACAGCTTTACTTCATTATTTGCAGCTAACTGTGATGCAGATAGAAGATAATGATTCCTCACTGTAAATTAGATGCTATTATATGAGCTGTTTCAGATTGGCATCTTGACATTAAGAGATATATTTTTAGAAGTAGCCAGGAAATCTGCTCTTTTACTTTGGAAACTGTAAGCAAAATTTTGCTATTTCAAAATGCATACATTCATGACTGGCTAAACAAGCCAATTTCCCCATGAACACGCATCATTTATCAAACATCCTGGAGAATATGACCCTGCAATCCCTGTCACACAGCAGTCCCACTGACACCACTAAGGTCATTCTCAGAGCTACAGGATTAGGCCTTTGCATTTGATAGCAAACAGGCAAGCAAACAGCTATTTTGCAGACTATACCGAATCCAGTGTCCTTGAATATTGCGAGTTTCTAACAGTGACCTTTGAATAAGCCCCCACTGCTGATGTGTCCTGACAATTTGGCAATAACCTCCAATCTCAGCATTTCATAGAATCATAGAATTATAGAATAGAATGGGTTGGAAAGGACCTTAAGATCATCAAGTTCCAACCCCCCTGCCATGGGCAGGGACACCTCGCTCTAAACCATATCACCCAAGGCCTCATCCAACCCGGCCTTTCAGAATTGTAAGAAGAGATCGAGAAGATGATGCATCTCTCTGCAGTATGACAATATGGTATATTTATCTCAGAGAAGCAGCTCAGTTTAAGAAAAAGGCATATCTAAGAACAGATAAGAAAGGGGTAGAGAAATAGTGAAAAGAGCTGGCATTGAACAGCAGTGGAGAACAAAAGAAAAAGAATATGAGCTGTAGTCAGACACAGTAGTGGTGCTGCCCCATCCAGTTACTGTTGGGTAGAAACTGTGGATGGGGTTGAAAGCAAAAGGGCATGTGGTTATGTCTGTTCCTGTGCAGAAACAGTCTGACACCACACCAGCAGCTACTACTATAAGAAGCGGTAATCAACCAAATTTTTGTGTGTGTGCGTGCATGGTCTGCTGTACTCCTTTGCATCTGTTTATACTGGAATGTTTGCATGAAGGAAGATTATAGCTGTAGAACTAGGGATAACTGTTTTCCATTACGTCTTCAAATACTTCTGAAAAAGCTAACGGGACTACATAGTTCACATAACACTCCAGGCAGCACATACTTCAGCTGATTAACATGTTCAGGTGACCTAGTACTCATCTAGAACAAAGACCAGTAGGATAAACACTGGCAGATTTATAAATCTTACTTGGGAGTACCTGAAATAAGAAAATTTTCCATACAGGCAATGAAGACATAAGAGATCTGAAAAGTACTTCAGAGTCATTCGGCAAGTCACTGCCTGTGGAGCACATCTTCTGAAATGCCCCAGAGGTCATGAAGGACAGCAAGATGAATGTCAGCCAGCAGCATGCCCTAGCAGCACAGAAGGTTATGTAGCAATCCTGGGCTGTATTAACAGAAGCAGTCAGCAGATCAAGAGGAAGGATTATCCCGCTTTGCTAAACACTCATCAGATTTTGTTTAGAATATTGTGCACAGTTTTGGCTCCCCAGTACAGGGAAAGCATCGGTAAACTGGAACGAGTTCAGCAGAGGGACAGCAGAATGGTGAACGCTAAAGTACTTGCCTGGAGAAGAGAGGCTGAGGGAGAAAGGGAGGTTCAGCCCAAAGACAAGAAAGCTTTAGGGACAACTAGCAGCAGTCCCTCAGTACTTATGAGGTTAACCAGTCAACAAAGCCATGCTTCTTACAGCAGTGCACATTGGGAACACACCAGGCAAGAGAAGTGAGAGAAGAAATATTTTTACCCTGGGGACAGCAATGTCCTGAATGAGCTTGACCAGGTAGGTTGTACCTGGAGGTTTTCAACACCAGAAAACCCAGAGCAACCTAATCTGATCACACAGCTGACGCTGCTTGGAGCAGATGCATGGGCTAGAGACCTCCTGAGGTATCTCCCTGCCTCAACTATCCATCCTACAATTTGCATGCAGTCCCTACTTTCAATGCAGGGTTTTTTGTGTAGGTCCATAAAGCATGTACTGACTTGAAAGGCAACAGGACTCCAGTTTCTCCTCCTCTCAGTAAAGGACCTTCACCTCAATGTAGTAATCCAATTGCTCATACAGTTGAAGTCTGCTCAGGCTGGTGGCTCTTCTTCCTTTGGGTGCACAGCCAGTTTTCTAGCCTAGTAACCAAGGCACCTCTTTGAAGCCCAAAGCTGTGGATCTAGGAACAGAAGGGGCTCAGGGTCCAGGTCTCCCACTTCTCAGACAAGTGGTGGGCAGAAACCCTGCTGTAGTGGTGGGTATGAGCTGAGAGACTGAGCAAACCTTAAGTCTGCTCAAAAACAAACCAAGCCATTAGTGAACAACAAAAATATCCAAGCTTGTAGTATCATCTCCCCTCAGCACCTGAAGGGAAGCCTCCATTGGACTTGAGGGGATCATCACTGCTGGATGACACTGTGCATGGGCAATCTGTAGACCATTCTTGGCTGCAGGAGCTAACATTTCACCTAAGATGGACTTATGCCCCTTTGTAGGCTATCCATAGCTTTCAGTGAATTGGGGTGGGGGAGTTGTCAAATTTCAGTGCTTATGGCACAGCAGAGCTTTCAGAAAAAAAAGAAAAAAAAAACACCACATACTTATATATAGCAAGTGAGCAATGAAGCAAAATGGCACAGCAAATGCTGACGGTGGTGAGGCTGTGGGGGTGGGAGGGGGGGGCGTGAAAACTGGCAAGAGCTTCAGAAGAGCAAGTTTTGGTATTTCAGAGGTAACAGCGAGATGCTCTGCAGCAGGTACTGAAATTCCAGTATTTAAACAGCATCTGAGCTTTCTCCCATCTCCCACCCCTCTGTCTTGTTTGAAAAATATTTACAAGGGGATGAAAGGCAACCTTCAGACATGTGACCATAGCTGTGTGTTGAGGCTTTCTATAAATATGGGTTTGCTGAAGCACTAAGCTATGTGCCGCTGCAGTATGGCACTATGGCTTCTGCTCAGCAAAAACTGTTTGTATTCTCATTTCAGATCCCTGCTAGTGTTGGCATCTGGCTGTCAGCTACATGACTTTTTTACCCTCTACCTCTAGAGCAGAGTAAAGCAAATACCCTCATGCCCAGCTTTGGCTAGAAAGAACAGAGCCTAGTTTTGTAGCTCAGACCTCCCTAATCAGCAACAATACAGAAGTGATTTAAGAAGTCTGATGATTCCAGGCTATATTTGGGGTGCTGTAACTCATTTTGTGTTTAGTCATCACTCATTCTGTGTTTCTGGCTGGATCCACACAGAGTTCTCTGATGCATAATTTAAACAGGCAAGACAATTTGCATTTCCCCCTCACTCTTCCCAATTTTCACATTACATGTGTTTTGATAGTCCTGTCACCTGCATGTGTGCAGTAGGCACATTTAAAACCCAACTGATCTTGGATACTAGCATTTATATAACTACATTTATATTCACAGCATTTCAGTGGTGGCAGGAGATTTTAAAAGAAGTAAATAAATGGGGGTTTCTGCCACAGGAATCATTTCCCTTTTTCACCTTCTTAGTACAGTGGAGTCACAAGTCACACATCTTACAGAAAGAAACTTGATTATCCTAAAGAAAGGGATTGGACAGATACATGTGCTGGAGTAATCAATTGTATTTAATGCCTGTAAGACTCAAAACAAAACAGTTGAAACTTCTGAAAAATCTACAGTTACAAATATACACAAAGCAGTAGCAAAAAAATACTGCTTTGCCTGCTTGCATCATCTTCCTCCTATATTTAGAAATCAAATGGAATCGACAAAACATGGAAGTGTTCAAGAGTTCTACAAAACCCCACTTTTATCTTCCTGTTTTTCCCTTCCCTTTTGCCATTATTAGCTATGCTATTTTCCCTTGTATTATTCTCCTTTCAAGTGTAAACAGAACTTATTTATATGCTTCGCTTGTTTATCTGTAACAGGAAAACCACAACATTTTTGTGTAATTCATTACTGAGCCTCTTCAATTTGCACATTGTGGGGTCACAATGCCTAAGTTGATCACCATGGAGATTTAGTTCAGACTGTATGGTATTGTGTGGTTCTGGATGTGCCCACCTATGAAATACTCTCATGCCAGACTTGGCAGCAAAAATTATTTCCAAATTCTATTTACCTAAAGGCCTGCTTGCTTTGGCATCTACACAGATGTGCACTGGTGGTTTGGCTAATAGCCAAGGAGGAGATGATTAACAAAAACTTATCTTCCCAAAAGCATCTGTTCTCAGCACTCCTGGAAAGAGGCCTTTGGGCTACGTGAACCTGGGATCTGACCCCATACAGCTGTTCTTCTGCACCCTGAGGACATGTCACATTTAAAGGGCTTGCAGCTAAATAGTTCATTCCAAGAAAAGACTGATGAAATACATTTTTGAGTCGATACACAGGCTGTGAAAGAAAAGGAGTTTAAAAGACCTGCTCAAAAACTGATAAAGCCACTGTGGATAGACATGTACAAGAAGCAACTAAAAACAACGGAAGAAGGATGGAAGCAAATGGTGGAGACTTAGTTATCTAGAACTTTGGGATCCAGTCAGGAAGAGCAGACTTACTAGTTAGAGTTGTTAAGTATTCCCTTCCAGCTTTTTATAAGATATTCTAATATTCAACAACTAATTTTGAAAAATTAAAGACAAGGGTTTTAAGGATACCTGTACATTTCAGATTTTTTCATGTAATTTTAATCTAGTAACAAAAATTCATAGAAAATAAGTCAGCTGAAAGAAAAGGAAATCATGAACACAAAAACCAGATGAAACAGTTCTACAATTTCAACCTTGAAATAAGATGCTTTTTCCTAGCTGTGAGAATAATTAGACATTGAAAGAGCTTATCTGGTAGGTGGTAGACCCAGCAGAGAGTGAAGTCTTTAGAGATTAAATATCTAAGAGGTTACTCTGTCCAATGTTGTGCAAAAAAAAATCTGAAGTCCATAATATAAAAAAAACCCAAACAAACAAAAACAAAACAAAAATAAAAACCCCACAAAAAAACAAAACTTGATGACCAGAATAACTATAGACTTTGTGAACATACAGATGTCCGTATATATTCCCTCTTCCACTAACCATATAAGGGGCAGTTTCAGACCTCTGCAAGGCAGCAGGAAAAATGCCTGTCCCTTCGCTCAGCTTTTGATTGTGTTGTCAGACACAACTTCATGGCCTCCATGACCCTGCAGGTACATCTGCCCTTGCTTCAGGTACCCATGAGCAGGGAGCAGGAAAATCCATATCACTGGGTGGATATATTCCAGAACTTCCATGTGACACCTTCCTCTGCCAAGACAACCAGCTGTCTGAAGGCTGGATTGGGCACTTCAGGCTCCAAGGGAAGGGGGTGATGGTTTGGGGTTTTTTTTTGTAGACTTTAGCATAGTTCTCCTTTACACACAATCTGCATATGCCATCACACCAGCTTTCCTGCCATTTTGCAACTCCTGAGCACTAGAAGCAGTCATATTTGCTCTCTACCTGCAAGTTTGTTTTCAGAGACCAAACTGTGACAGACTAATGAAAGCACCACTGGACACAGATTAGGTCCTCTGAAAGAAACTAGGTATCTTAAAGCTCAGAAACAGACAGGCAAGTCAATTTGTAGGGGTTTGTAATTTAAGACCTGAAAAGCCCTCATAAAGTGCAGGTTTGTCTTTCACGATACCTTTCCTACAAAACATGAGCAGAGTAACAGAAGGGAAGCACAGAGCTGTTCTTATGAATCATTCTACTGTTCTACTGCATCTCTATTTGTGTTTAACATATGACATTAAGGCCTTTTGAGAGTGTCTAGAATCACAGAACAAATGACAATAATGTCTTATCAAACAGTCTCCAAGTACAAATAATGTTTCATACAAGTCTTCCCATAGCATACATTTACATAACTTTAGAAAAAGCCCACGACAATTTACCTGCCTCACACTGTTCTTCAAAACAGCAAAAATCTATTCAAGACTCTTGGGAAAATGAGTGAGTATGTGAAAGATTAACATGCTGTGAGGCAACTGTTCTCCTGGAGCTACTGAAGACCTAAAGATATATTTAGCCTCTTAGAATTGTGGGGAGTATTTTTACTGCTTTGAAGAAGGGCCATTGTCAGGTCCAGGTTTGGCATTTACCACAGAAGCAGACAAGAGTTATCTTAAGCCTCCATTTTCTTTTCATTGTGTATCCCTCAGCACATCCCCAAGCAAGTGCAGAGGCTGGAAAATCTTGTGTGGCTACTGAGTGACACTACTGACACTCACCCTTCATTTCAGCAAGGACTTACTGGATGCAGCAAACCACTTTTGTGGCAGCAGTAATAGAAAGCTGTTTAAAACAGAAGTTAGTTATCTTGCACCAGTTCTAAGTGTTACAGGGATACTTACCATTCAACCAACTTTGACACTGGGACATCTTATCACCTCAACATTCAGGCTTGTATTTGCCTTAATTTTTATAGCCTCTCTAGGCTATGCTACTGCTGGAGCACTAGCCAGTCTTTCTACAGCAAGATGAAACCCAGTACAAGCCAGCTTTGGCACTATTTCAGCTTTAGAAGACTCATGACAGAGCTCTTGGGACACTGTCCTAGGCAAGAGGCCCGCAAGGGAACCCCCACATCCAGACAACTAAACATGTGGGGTGAGGAAGAGGGACATTTTGCTATGCTGGGCAGACCCCCCTCCTCTGGGATGCCTCTGTTCTCCCATTCAAAGTCCCTTATCTAGGCATTGCTAAGCCTGAGTTCCCACCCTCCAAGGACTGGCCAACTCTTCACAGCAGAAGTACAACATGCTTTTTATTAACACTCTTCTTCAAGCCTCCATTTATCCAGCACAGTGATCTCTACAAATCTGGGAAAGAAAAATACAAAAAATACAAAATCAAAGAGCTTGAATGACTTGGTCAATCTGCCCCCAGGTCTGTGCATTTACATCCCAGCTCCACAGCAAAACACCATTGGTCTTCACATTGGCCACAAGATAAAATATCCTTTCTTATTTAAGTGGAAGAAGAAGCTGAAAAAAACTGGCAGATGTTAGTAATGAGCTCTGCTGACCAGGAAGTCATTCTTAGCTGCCAGCCGCACAGCAGAGCAGGCCAGCTTCAGTGGATTGGGTCACACCAATTCATTTGGTGCCTACCTCCACTCCTGCCTTTGGCTCGCCCTGAATGTCCCTCAGTGGCACAGAGAATATGGAGAAGTTTTAGTCATCACTATCCTCCTGAGGTTTATTTTTAGTGTTTAGGTAAGTGATTACAGAATCATAAAATGGCTAGGGTTGGAAAAGACCTTAAGGTCATCTAGTTCCAACCCCCATGCCATGGGGAGGGATGCCTCACACTAGACCATGCCATCCAGGGCTCTGTCCAGCCTTGCCTTGAACACTGCCAGGGATGGAGCATTTACTAATGCAAAGAACTTCTTCCTTATATCTAACCTGAACTTCCCCTGTTTAAATTTAACCCCTTTACCTCTTGTCCTATCACTGCAATCACTGATGAAGTGATACCCAGAACACTTGCAAAGAAGTTTTTACCAAGAATACAAGAACTACAAATAGTCCCCAGCAATTTGGGTAGATCTTCCTTCCAACTCACAGCTGCTGTAAGTTGCATACTTTCATAGATTCCGCAAGAAATATTTCCAGCTATTTTGCAATAAAGCATTGATCTGTGAGTGGAAAATGCAGAGTATCAAACAGCTCTTGCCTATCCTTAGTTTTCATGCAGTATAGAGTTTCCTACCTTCCAAAAACAGGAGGGATTTCTATTTAACAATTATGGTTATTGAAGATTTGGTGCAAGTTAAGTTAAAAGATCTCTTTGGCTTCCAATTTAGCTATTTGCTCAATTGCTTTTTATCACCTCGGAAACTGGCCCAGAACCTAGATAAAGTTTCAGTTTAATCTTTTTTACTGCTGTAACCGGTAATGTTAGTGTCTCATCACAGGATGGTTTCATTTCGTGCATCTTTCTTCCATCCTTAAAGGGCTCCTACTGAGAATTGTCCCACTTGCTGGCTATGGATCGGGTCCTTTCATTATTCCTTTAGTGGTTTTTTAATGGCCACAGCCTGGTTCCCCAAGTGGTCTTGACCTGGTCAGGAGTTTTAATTCTGCCTTTTTTTCCCCCTCCCTGCAGTCACTGGGGCTTTGGCATCACCATGTAGTCACTTCAGAGTAACCCCCATTACAGCTTTGTGGCTTATTGTGAACCTGGTGAATTGAAAGCGCTAGGTCAAAGATTAGAACAAACAGACTTTCAAACCCTGTTGTTGACCTTGAAAATTAGAAACTGCCCTTGTCAGACCAGAGTCACTGCTCATAGCTGCAACAGCCACACCTCCCCGGCACTTTGCAGGGAAAAACAGAGAGGTGACACTTATCATACAAGTACTCATTTGTTACAGATTTTCTTCTCTGGCTGACCAGCAATCTAGTCAGATGTGCCTGCTAACACTTGCAGTTTACTGAATATTTATCCATTAAAGGGAGATGCTGAAAGTAATAGATCAATCCAAATTCTTTACCTCTAACTACTTTGTTATCAGTCTGTCAGATGAGGACTTCTGTTTTGCAATAGTTTGTCAGAATTTGACACTTTTCCATGAACAAGGATTAATGCAAGTGGGTTGGAGACCTCTTGTACAAGTTATTCAAACCAGAACATAAAAATAATTAAGATTTGTAATAAAAGTTTTTTCTGCAGTGATCTGAGTTAGCAAGGTGAAGAGCAGAAACAAAACCCACTTGATCAGATATTTTCCATTAGTCCAACACTGAACAACTCGCTCTGGGTAGTTACACGTAGGTTGCATCCAGAAAATGGTACTTTCTCTCACAAATCTCTAGATGCAAACTTTTGAGTGATCAGTAGGTTTGGATGTGGCCAAGATATTTTCTAATCACAGGTCTAAGTTGTCTACTGGTTTGTATTTTCACTTAGCACATGAAGTCAGTCAACATCACTTGCAAACATGCTTATTAGGTTTGCTCCATTGTCTAATTAGCATCAGCTGATGCAGAATCAACAAAAAGCTTTCTCTAGAAATTTTAGGCCTTATTTCAAATTCAGATCCCACAGCTTGTGTTCTACTTACTGGCTTATATTAAAAATGTAATTAAAGCCCAGGCTAATAGCAGTTCATATTTACTTCCATATCAAATTCTTACACTGCTTGCTAAAACACATCTATTAAACAGTCCAGAATATTGCATGATTAGGGATTGGATGTTCTTGATTTATCAGACAAGTACTTAAGCAATTCAAACATTCAGCAGGTCTGGGCCCAGAGCCTAACATTATTATTATTCTTTCAGTTTATACTAAGGAGCCATCCCTTCCCTACACAAATATTTTTCCTGTAAACCAGTAACAGGACACAGCCAGGGACTTGACATTACCACCTGAGGTCAATAATAGCATGTTATGTGCCTGAAAGGTTAATGAAGAGTCTCCAGCTCCAACATGAACATGTCCAACTGTGTCTGCAGTCACAAGGACTCCAAGGAATCCTTAATGAGAGTCCAGCTGGAAAAGCCTGTAAGGCGTGAGAGGAGATGATCTGAACTCCATTTCTGACCACATCTTCATGTGCATTGTTCCATTGGTAAGATCTTCTATCTGCCCGCTGTTGGATTTGCAACACCCTCTTCGGTGCCTTTGCCTTTCTCTGGGTGAACAACCACTAGTCCCCATACAGTTCCCACTTCTCCATGCTCCCTGCTCATTGCCCCATCCACTCACTTATTAAAGCTAAGACAAAGAGATACATCAATCTACTCCCTCTCAAGCTCCGTAACCACTCCTGTGTGAAACAGAAGTTTCAATCCTCAGTTTTCATTCCTTCCCCCTTTCTTACCCTCTACCACCCCCTGATCCTCTTTATTTCTGTTTTCTGCTATTTTCCACTACTTAACTGCACTTCAGCTCTGCTCCTTACTGCTCACACACCCCCTGCAACCCTGCTGGATTTTAACAACTTCACCCCAGCTGAACATCAGCTAAACATAGCTGAAGGGTGTGGAGTGAGAATCCAAACAAACCACAAACCAATCTCTGTTCTGTTGGCACTGTCACAACAGCTCTTCAACCACAGGGTTCTCCCTGCACCTGAATGACACGTGCAGCCACATACAAGACTGTCGAGTACATAGGACTGGAGACAATATTCTGGGAATTCAGAATGTGATCATAAACACATACATATTCTAGGATATATAAACTATATTTTAATTCAGGTGTTTAACAAGCCCAGGCAAAAGCAAAACCCTTGGTTCTCTTTCAAAAGCCACCTTCTGACAGATTTGAAATCCCTGCACCAAGCCAGAAGAACAGAATAACATTAAAGAAATGGAAAGCCCCTCCATTAAAAACAAAAAACACAAATAAAAAACCAAACCAAAACCACCAAAACCCAAAACAAAGCCATAAAACCACCAAAACCCACAACACAACAAAAAAAAAAAAGAGACCCCACCTTACACATTTCTCCCCCATAGCTTTGCCTTCAGCTAACATGGTTCTGCTATTTCTCAAAGTAGCCGAAGTCACTGTGAGAGTAGAATATCTGGGAAGGAAGATCTTAACTTGAATAATTAACAACTAAGAAAATAGTAACAGAGAACAATATCTCTGACTGAAAAGTGCCATATAGCCCTCACAACAAGTGCAGTATAATTCCACTTAGCATTGCCTCAGCAAACAAAGATTTTGCTGTAGCTAAACCCCAGAGATGCAGTACAACAAAAAGGAAGGTTAATACAACATTAATTCATATTCAGTATTAATTCTCTGCATGTATCCTGCTGGAGGGGTCCTTTAAAACAGAAAGTGAACATCCCTGTTTTACTCCTGCTGCACTTGTGAACCAGAAAGCAAGATTTATTCTCCTACCAGAGCACATAATTACCTACATCACTCTCAGGTGCATTAACAGGGAAAAAAATGCTTTCAAACAGTGAAAAAAACCACCAATGACATAAATATAAATGAATCAGTAAAACTGTATAATCAGATGTATTCATGGCCTTTTTTATAATTACAGATAGTGCCCTGGAGGGCAGTCACAGAGAAGTAAATACATTTTTTGATTGTCATATGGGTTATATATTGCTAGCTGGAGTGAGAGCAGCATTCTAAGATGAAAGTCAATACAGAACAACTTAAGCTTTTTAAGCTCCTCTTTCATGCATACTTGAGCTGTATATAATCAGGGATATCCATCTTAGAAAAACACTCTTCCAACACACTGAGATTACTGCTGCATGGATGACTTTTCGATCCCATTTCACTTATAGCTCCTGACAATGTTGGTGACAGCCATGTCAGAGCATTAGGTAAAATTGTGAAAATTAATTACATGCTATTTGTTTAACTTCTCTTATCATCTGTCTCTGCTCCTTCAATTTGAAGTCATTGCCTCATCTAAATCATCTTCCCCTCGCACTCTTTATTACCTAGCCCCACATTTGCATTAAGAATTATCTCCTTCTCTTCAGGAAAGGAACAAATTTAAACAAATGGAAAACTCTTAGAGTGTTTATGCTCCATTAAAACTTAATTCTGCTTTTAATCCTGAATTAGAGTGTTGATAGATTCATTCATATTAAATAGAACTTGAATCTCTGTAGTCCCTTTCTCTTTAATGAGGCTAACCGAAAGACTATGCTACTCATTGTGAGCAGGGGTATTGCTTTCTGGTCCTGTTCTTTAATTCTGCTTTATTACAGGTGTTCAAAACTGTATTCTATCCTATAGCTCCCTGTTCAGCTTTCATTAGCTACATTTTCACAGAACAGAACAGAGCAATAACTGCAAGGAACACAGTTATTTAGGAGGGGAGAGATAGATGAGAAATGCTATTCTCCCTGGTTGTTAGAACATAGCTTTTTTTGGCTGAAATGCTCCTTTTACCATGGCAGGTTATTTTTAGACCCCACATACAAGTCCGATAGTTATCATAAGACAAGCTGCAATACTGGCATGCTTGGCAATATCTGTTAGTGGGATTTGCTACTCATAAGATACCTCAGAAAGCCCCAAAGCAGAACACCACTGAAATGTTGTCAGCACACCTGTTGCCAGGTACAAAAAAATCCACCAAGTATCTACTAGCACACCTCAGCTCTACTACTCCTGTTACCATCTCAAGAAGTCGAGCCCCAGTAAGACCAGAAGCAACATTTAGCCAAATCACATTAAATGTAGCATTTAATACCTTTATGGATCAAGTTGTCTTTTTATATTACTTCAGTTCTTTATTTGAAGGAGTGATATTACTTTGCAGAAAGAAAGCCTTGTTCTCTAAAGCCCTGCAATACCAAACCCTTCCCTTTGCTCTTCTTGGTCATGGAGAAGAGTCGCTAAGTAATAAATCCTTTCCCTGTTACAGCAAAGACATACTCGAAGCAAACTCACATGTGAAAAGACTCTCTTTCTGGGATCAGCTCCTGCAGATTTGCTCTGGGGTCACTGGGGTCTTGGGAAATGTGCGAGGGTTGAGTTTTTGCATCTGTCAACCCCTGCACTTGTACCAGCCCTCTGACAGCTGCCTTACCATATTTCCTTCTACAGGTTTCTCAACAGCAGTATGTGACAGGGCAGATCAGGCTGTGTATTCTGCTGAGAACAAAATGGATGTGTGTGGCAGTCAAGGACCAGACCTTCATTGCCATATATCTTTTCTTCGAATAAGGCTTTGCCAGGAAAAGCACAAGGCACTTTCAGCTGAGCAGCTCAGTCTAGCAGAGGCCTGATTAAGCCAGCAACCTTTGCAATGGTGTGAGTTTCTGCTATGCTGTCCCATGACACTTAACTTACTGTGCAGGGTTTGGCTGTGCTTTGCTGCCCAGCAGAGGTGTGGGAAAAGAGGACACTTCAGCCCCAAGAGGGTAAACAAACCCTGCTGGCAGTCTGGAGCCTTTAGAGATTCTCTGAAATATTCAGTGAAGAAAGTGTTCGCCTGAACATGGAAGCACAAAGTGCTGCTTTCCTTCTGGACAGGGGGTGGCAAAAGCAAGGGGAAAGGTAAATGAAAGAAAGAAAACTGAGGATTAACTGTAGCCTTGCCAGTGGAAAGCTTTCTGGATTTAAGCCCAGTTACTCCTGCCTATTCTGTAGTTTGCAAGCTTACAGCTGTAAGGGACATACCTGAAAGAAGGGAAAAGCCTGCAGGTCCAGGCTCTGTTTACTTGAAAGCAAACAGCAGGAACTGCTGATAGGATAACCCAACTGAGTCCATAAACAGACAAGTCTACAACTCTCACCACTACAGCAGTCAGATCACAGTCACATTGACTGCTGTGGCAACATTCACAAAATAGTTTACTTTTCCACATGAAAAATCATAGCTGAGCCCATAATTATTTATTGCCCTATGCCTACCTCCAAGAGAGCTGAGGAGGTCAGGAGTGTTAGCAGTTAGGTAACACGCAGAAGGAAAGCCAGCCTGCACTGCCATAGGCTGTAGACTACACCATCTGTAATTCATGAGCTACAGGTAACAAATAAGTATAAAAGCAACTAAAACTACTCAGAAACCCATTAAAAATAAAGTCCCACAATCCTACCTGATAGAAGCAATGAATTGTCTGGTTTGGGTCAGGGTAATTTAAGTAATAATTACATTTTGAGCAAAGTCTGCCAAATGATAAATGCAAAGCATAAATCACAACTGGGTTTGTTCAACAGCACTAGGAAGCTTCACTCTTGGAAAAGAGAGGAAAGCCTAATTCTCCAATAGACAAACTGGAAATCTTTCTTGTAGTCAGGTTGTGATAAACTATAGACTAGGGTATTGTTTATTAAGGTTTATGTTAAGCCCAATGTAAAGGTTAGGCAACAAAAGATATGAAATCGCTTATGCAAACAGCCACCAGACACAGCTTACGCAAGATAAGATAACCGCAATCGCTTACACAACTAAACCAGATACCAATTGTGCAAACTGAAGATAACTGCAAGATGCTCCAGGAAATGGAAGAAAGTAAGATAACAACTCCATATAAGGACATATGAGTAAAAGGTCAACTATGTGAAGCATGCGCAGAGTACCTCCACTACTTCATGAACACGGAAGTAAAGATGTATAAAAAGGGGCTGTTTGAACTGCTCTCCACGGCAGTTGGCGGAGCGCAGACTCCCCTGTCGTCCAGCGCTGTTTTTGCTCATATTCTACTTGCTATAATTAATAAAATTTTAATTGGATTATGATTCGTTGTGGTCTCAATTTATAACAAGGTCAAAATGCTATCCTTCGATCCTTATTTTACAAGCTTTCTGAAATATGCTTTCTTTTGAATCTGCGTGCCTTCAAAAACCTCTCTTCACCTCTGTTCTCCCCAGGTGAACCTTCCACTTCCTTCCACTCCAGTTTCTGCAAGCACTTGCAGCCAAACACCAAGTAGCTTCCTATCCTTTAGTTGCTGTCAGCATCTATCAGGACAAGGAAGATGGGAATGTGAATATTCACCTAGCTGCAGCCAGCAATGCAGGGTAGGTAACTGCTTGCTGGCCACTTTGCAGGCAAAGTCCCCACGCCTTTCCTTTCTCCCCTCACTACACTGCTGGAGACATTTGCAGATGAGCACTCTAGCATTGCCTTAAGCAGCCCAAAGCTAGTTACCACATGCCTGTACTCTGAATTATGGGACATTGATTTTTCTTTACAAAAGAGAGCTATTCAGTCACATCTCAAGTGAAAAGTGGGGAGGAGTAGTGTTCCTCCTCTCAAAGGGTCAGACTGTGAATTATCAGGTACTTTTCAACAGCTTGAACACTAATCCGGAAAGATTTAGAGAGGAGCTGCTGCAACTACAGAGAAGCTGAAGGGATTTCAGTCTAACACACACTTTGCTTTTGGTTACCTTAGTTATTGAACCCTTTATCTGCACACAAACTCAGACAATCCACAGACAAATCCCCAGTGCAATATTTAAAGGCAGTCGGTGTAAATAATGCATAACAACAGATGGAGCCTCTGGGCAGCACAGGGGTGATTCAAGTTACACATTCTCGAGCTTCACCCAATGTGGTGTTCAGATTCCAGTCACAATTTCTGCACCGAAATATTTGTGACACTTCACTGCCACCAAGAGCTTCGAAAACCATACTGTGCTATTTATTTTTTGACACAGGACTTTGTCCTGACTTCAGGGGAGAAGACACTGAAAAACTATAGAGCAAATGTTGTTCTTTTTTGTGGCAAGTTTTCCCTCCCAACCCATTATAAATGTTTATTACACAGGGAAGCAAGTGTTTCACTGCTAGGAATTCTTTCTTTGCTTCTATTTAATGACAGTGACTCTTATTTCTAGTGCAAAGACTGTTACAATTAAAGTGAACTAAAACTTCAAGGAACAGGCAGCAAGAACATAGGCTGTTACTCTTTTCAGGAGCAGATATCTCATTAGCAGGAGTCGAATGTAGTAATGAAAGTCAGAAGACAAAGGGGAACGTTAGCACTAAAGTATATCAAGATGTTTTCTAGCAAGTCCTACCCAAAGTCAATAGGTGCTTTATGAAAAGGATGCATGGACCTTTACATTTTGCAGCATGAGGATCTCTGATCCTAAATACACATCCAACAGATTTTGCAAGACATCATAATCTTTCACCTGCAACCATATCAGGCTGCAGCAGCAGAAGGTTGCACTCTCACTTCCTCACCCATTACTCAGGTCCACCATTTCTCCTCATTCATCTATGTGAGATGAAGGAGTTGAAGTTGCCCCAGCAGGTCTAGTCTGGTCCAGTCCAGTCTACTACCCCACCACCAGTCATTATACAGACCCCTTGAAAGGCAACCATGTGACAAAGCACTATAGCACTATATAAAATCAAACCCTTCACAACTGCTGATTTTGAGGTTTACTTTCCAAAAAGCAGGTATTCAGTATTTGCTAGGGTGTCAGGTGGAAAGAAATTAATGTGTCAGTTCTCCTTTTTGATGCTATCTGGGTTCTTTTCAGCATTAAAAAACAAAAGCAAGACCCCTAAACCAACTCAAAACCCAAAGCCACAGTACAAGCCTTCTGTTTCTTTCTAGTCCTTCATTTGAATATGTAACCCATGATATCTCAAATAGATGTTTTATTGAAAAGGATTATGTTCTTTAGAATTTCAGCATTTGTTTCTATAACCACCAATAACACAAAACTAGTACAATAATTCTCTCATATGCACTATTGTTTCCTGTGAGATTTCCACTGTGCTTTTGAAACCTTACGGCATAGGACACAATAAACCACTTAAATTTAGACCCTAATTACACATTTCCAGCAATCATTTAGATGAAAATTTCATTCTATCATTTTCTCTTATTTTATTAAATTGTAACAATTCAATCTGGTGATTTTCTCCTTGCTTAAGGATTTCTATGAGCCACATTTACGCAATCTAGGGTTCGGAGTAACTCAGATGTTTCCATACTTCTGATGTGTTACAAACACAACAACTGGAAGTAACTTTTTATGTTATTTAATTAACCACAGGTCAAGTGGTTACCAGTTGCAGAAGGGATAACAGTAGTAAGTCAGAAGGTGCATATAAGACCATCATCATTTTTATATGTTAGAACAGTGCCTGAGGGTAAGCATCTAATAGAAAGTCACTGTTCTGGCAAGACACAAACAACTCAGCCCTTATCCTTGCAAAATTATTAGGTTCTGAATGCATGAGACCAATAGAGGAAGAAGGTAATAAAATAGGACAAAGGTAAAACAAGCAAAGTATAAGATTATTGGGTTTGTTTTGATGTTGCTCTGTTTTTTGCTGTTTCAACTTTTAGTCCAGGGCTTACTTGGAAAAGCAGAGAGAAAGCCCAATGAAAGAAAGGAAAGTAAGGGCATTAACTATAAGATGGGAGTTAGTGCAAAGTCAACACAAGTTAGAAAGTACCTCTCAAAAAGCTACCCAACCGCACAGGGCAGAAAAACTTTTGACGACCACAGATGCTCCAAGACCACTACTGGCAATAACAATACCTTTTCCTGATAATTTCTGCTTCTTAATCCTCAGGTTGCAGTTTCTCCCTATATTACCCCCAAACTTTGAAATCCAACATAACTGAGATAGAAACAAGAGCAAGGCGTGCAACCTACTGTCTTGTAGCTGGGGGTGGTAGGAAGATGAGTGGTGCCAGCTGGAACCTGTTTCACCTAAGGTACATTAAGTAAGTCTGCACACCTGCTTTTCCATCCTTCACAGGTGGGTGTAGAGCTTGTCATGCTTACTACGGGAAGTATTGAGAATAATTCAGTCTAGACTTGTTATAGAAATACTGCAACAATAAAGTGAAGTGATTAAGTTATGCTCCGCTATTGCAAACACACACAGAACATCGTTGCAATGTTCCTTCTCTTTTACTTTGCTTTCCTGCTTTATAAGCTGGTGGAATGAAGTGTACCAGGGGTTACTAGGTAGTGCAAAGGGGAGAACAAGAGTAGGCATGTGTGCATATCAAGAGATGGATAGCATGGTAATTGCCATAATACCTAGATTGTGATGCTGAAAACTGTGGGGAAAACAAACACAAGTCCAGCTCTGAAGTGTGATTCTTTTACTTTCCAGCTAGGAGCAGAAAGCAATTTGATGAGATTTGCTGCCCTAATAAAAAAGAGATTGTGTAACAAAACTGTGGCTGCAGCATGCTTAGCTGTTTAGCCTTCAGGTAAGATAGAGCTAAAACCTTCCAGGTTGGGCGCCACCAAGCTGTAAAGTAGCACGAGGTCATCAGGTTGCCTGAATACCCAAGGGTCATATTTGTGTGGTGTGCTTGAACCTGTGACTTTAACTGGTACCCAAGGGATATCTCTGTGTGCTGCTTTTGGACCTCAGATGGTCTCTCCCGGAGCAGTGGGGAGAGTCTGTGTCAGAAAGCAGGTTGGGCAGTACTGCAAGGCACTGCGGCCACCACTGGTAAAAGCACTGATGGAAGCATGACAGGAATAAAATCAGTCAGAGCTGGGAGGAAAAAGTGCACAAGGTGGCAACAGTGTCAGTTCAGGCAGCTCTATGGGTCTGGGAGGCAGGTGCAATGTAAAATGTACATTATGTGACAGAGAAATGAGGCTTCATGTGGCCATCACTTTCCTGAGGAAGCGCTAATTGTCACATAAAACACTTGGGCTTTACTCCAGTTGAAATTACAACCTCAGAATGTGATTACTTGTTGATAATGGGCTGTATCTTCAGTTGCTGTAAATCTGCATGGCTCTGTGAACACCAGAGAAGTGGCACTGATTTAAACCAGCTAAGTGCCTGGTCGTGAATATCCCGCAAACACTGACTAGAGAGGTATCCTCTGCCTGCTGGATTTACAGACATGCTGTGTTAGCATGGATGGGCTCGTCCTTACAATTAGCCCCTTGGCATGGTCCTGATGCTTTGAATCTGGAGCCAGCTCATCCATGCCCAAGATAAACAGCTTGTGTGTTTAGCCTTGACCAGAGTTCCCTGCTTGCCCATGTGCCATGCAAGGAGGCAGGGGTGCTGCATCCTGATGCCCCACTGGGATACAGCTAAGGCAGTTGCTCAGTCTTAGGGCTGGGAAATGCCCTGGCTCCCTCCATGGCACTGGTCTCCCCAGACAGAGAAGCATCTCTGCCAAACCCAGGTTTCCTCAGTGCTGCAGTGGAGAGCCAAAGGGCCCACAAGACTACTGCACAGCGCTCCATGACAGATGCATCCTCACCCAGGATGGCCATTAGCAAGCGTAAGAGAGCACATTAGAACTTGCCTACTAAATTACAGTTTCCCTAGCTGTTTTTTCCCTCCAGGTTCTCTGCAAAAAGCCCATTTGGCACTGTAACTCTGCAATGCCTATTTACATAATTAAGAGTGGCTTCTGTTCTAACGCACAACATAGGTGTTTTCTCGTGGTGGAAGGAGATTGAAATGCACACATTACTTTTGAAATCTGTCTCTGAACATTTCTTTTAGCAGCAATTGCAGATCACATCTCATAAACAGCCACATTTTTCAATACAAGTTTCACATTTGTTAGTTCTAACCTAATTATTTATAGAAATGCCCTTTTCTTGTGATCCATAGTCTTCTCAAACCTTAGTGGTTTCTTGCTGTGAAAAATGATTCACGCTGGGCTGAATGTATTATGGTAGCTGCGTATTTGTTCATTGCCATGCATTTTCTGATCAAGAAAAATGACTCTGGAAATGGTTCCTGGGAAACTGCTCTCATGATGAGTACTGCCAGTGGGCTACTCTGGTCCCCAAATGTTAAGGATGCTCCTGAAATTAATTGGAAGTGCTTGCAGAAGTATGAGTAAAAGTCCTTACACATCTTCTAGCAAATATTTATAGCATCTATTTTCTCCTTATTTTGCAACGGATGTTTTAAGGATCTTACCCTCATGGAAGATTAGCTGGTTTAATTTACAGAGTTAAATTTAATTGTAGTGGCTGGATGGACCCACACAGGTTTAAGCTGACAGTCAAATGAGAACTGGGAAATTCAAATGTTTGTGCGAACATCTATCAAATCCATTTGGTCCTTGAAACTAGCTGCAAACCAGGGTGCCCGTGGGACTGAAGCTATAGTCCTTCCAAGATAGGGTGCAAGTGCAACAGAAAAGAAGTTGTTGGAAAGGGAATTGACCCCAGTTTTGGTGAGCTTAAAGAGCATCATTCAAATCTGGTTTACTGCAGCACCACACCAGTTTGCAGATGGTTAGAAAAACACGTGAAGCATTCAGACTGCCCTTTTCCCCATTTCACATGCAATCAATCTGGGACCAAAATGCAGCTGCTAAGCAAATGTGCATGCACAGTTGATGTCAGGCTGTGTGCCTCAATACACAGGCTGGCTCGCAGTGCCCTGCTCTTATCTACTGACCTCCCATCAAGCACATTCCTGTCCCATAGCTGCAGCGCAAAATCTCACTGTCAGTGGTGCTGAAGTTGCTCATTGCTCCCACGTATCTCAGGAACGCTGCAAACAGCAGAAAGCTCAGTATCCCTCCGCACCAAGGTGGGGCTTTGCTGCCCCTCTTTACACAAGCTCCCCACTCTTTGGAATTCTCTATAGCAAATTTTTAATAGCCCTATTCAAGGTGAAAGCTTCTGACCAGTGGGGCTTTTTCGTTTTAAGATACATTTTTATCTTGGAGTGGAGGAAGAGATAGTTTTTGCACTATTGAGAAAGTCCTTACCTGTGCATTTTAAAGGATGGTGTTGCTTGTTACAGGAAATCACTCAGGCAATCCATATTAACATGTTAATTATGATTCAACAAGTTTTCCACAAGAGCCTAAAATGAATGTTAATTTGTTTGGGTAGGTTTTGTTAAGAATGACTGTACCAAGGTTAAGGTAAAACAGATCATTGCCAAAAGGGCTTGCTTTGTCAAGTGCCATCCTAATTGATTACAAGCCACACAGGGAGCACTGAGCTAGAAGCAGGGGAATGTTTTTCCCTCCATGTTTGAGCTGGGTTATATGACACCATCACCCTGCAAACTGCGAAAAGGAGCACTGTAAGCTGGTAGTGTTTCTATCAATAAATGGACTCATCAGTGTTGCATGATGACTTGGCCTCCTGTTTACCTCGATAGTTGTGGAGTACTGAATTTGTGTCATTTCTGATTTCTCCTTTCCACATCGCAGCTGCTCAGTGTAGACGTTTTTTCACAGGCAATTAAAGGACCTAAGACAGGAGTAGGAGTGAGAGGGAAGACACTATGTGTTAATTAGACATTTTGCAAGTAATTGACCCAGTCATGCAAAGGGAATAGCTGAGATTTGTTGTTGCTTGTTGCCATTTTCACTACTCACGATTCTGAAGCAGTTTTACAATGAATTGACTTCAAGCTTAAACCAGACATGCAGAGTTTCAATAATCAAGGGTTTTGTTCTTCGGGGGTTTTGGGGTAGAATAAAGGACCCACTTTTCAACTGTATATAAAATATTCTACACCAAAACAGTACTAGACTTTGTTTTCTAGAATGAGGAATATAAACATATATATAGATATAAAAACTGTTTTCACAATGACTCAAACACAGTTAACATTTTGGTATTTTTACCCCAATAATTCATTGGTAAACCATAAAATTAAAAATAATAATGTGACCAGAAAAAATTCTCCCAGTTGGGATATAAATCGTTACCCTTATATATTCTTATAAATTTAATGAGGAATAATAATAAAAGAACAGCTTTTTCTTAAATGAAACTAGATTTGTGCTATCAAGCCACGTGTGTATCTGCTGCACTTCCCTTCTTCTTCCACAGCCTTTGAATGCTGCTGAACAGTTTCAAGGAGGCAGCTAGCAGAGGTAGAAGGCTGATGCTCTGGAACATGGAGTAAGATGCCTGACAGAAGACAGATCTTGTTAGGGTGCTCATTGAAAAAGTTCATGAAAGAAACCAAATAGGAAAAAAAGTGCAGGGAAACAGATTTCATCACTTCTACACGCAGCAGGGGGTGCTGTGCTCACTCTGGTGAGCTCTGTGCTTCAGAGCTGAGCTGCTCTACTCTAAGCAAACTCAGGAATATTAATGGTGATTGAAACAACCACAGAAGAAACACTGAAGCATGTCTGAATGATGCACATCTTCCGTGTCATGCCTGTAAGTGTGACTTCTGCCTGGGCAGGAAGGCTCTTTCACCAGTAGAAAGCTTTGTGTTAGTAGCTAGTGTGAGCAGGGAGGCTGGAGAATCAACAGAGTTAGTGGGTTTGACAGCAGATATTTAGCTTAGATTAGAAAAGGTGTTAGGAGAGATTAGCTGGGGAAGGGCTTGGAGATAGTGATAGGGGTCAGTGGGGACATTAGAGGGCACTCAGGGACGAGACTTTCTGCACTGCAGCTTTCCCCAGGCTGAAGGGAAGGTTTGTGTCAGGTATTGCTCAGTGCCTGGCAGAGAGAGGTGGAGGACACAGCAAGAAGGTGACCATGTTCCTGTGGGGTGTGAGTGACCATTACTACTGTGCTCCTGTAAATGACTCTTACATCCCTAGAAACCAGCTGATCTGATGCCTTCAGGGTACTGGGTCAGTCTACATGGAGAGGAAGCCTCCACATCTGTAGTTTGCATGGTCTTTAAAAAAGTGTCCCACAGTAGGCTACTGTGGGAAATAATGCTCAATGGACTGGAAAGTAAAATGCTTTTACAAAGCAAAGAGAAAGGAAAACTGAGAGAGCAATTTTTAACAGCCTTGGCTCTGCCCTGAGCATATGTTGAGTATAAATTCCAAGGGGACAAAGGTGATAAACTTAACAGCGAATATCAAAGATGTGCCATGAGCTGCTCTTTCACAATATCCATCAGGGAATATCGAAGATGTGCCATCTGCTCTTTCAAAAAATGCCAGTGCTGCAGTGAGTGTCCACAGGACTGTAGAGTCACTTTGTTCAAGTGTCTTCCCAAAAGGGATACGCAGAGGGCAACAGCTCTGAGCATCAGCAGCTCTGGAGGGAATGCAGCCCTGCCACAGTGGCACGGTATCCCCTCTACCACACATTTGGTTTCTGGACAGGAATTAATTTTGTAAAAAAGCAAAGAAAGAAACAAAACCCACCCAAACCAAAACACACAGCTGTATGAAACAAACCACCTTTTCCTACTGGTTGTCTTGTCTGCTTGCACCAAGACAGTAACAGCACTAACAACAGCAGCAGTCTGGGATGGGGAAATTGGGTATTTAGGAAAGTAAAGGTTAAATCTGCAGAGAAAGAGTAATAATAAAGCTTGAAACTGAAGTATCTTTTGTTGATGAGTTTTATGCTTTTGTTATTTTTTTTTACCTCTGGAAATTAATTATAATTTCATTAATAGTGAATGAGCTTTAGGGGTTGTTTTGGCTCCCTTCACGCTTTACCCTCACCTTTTCTAGGTGCTGCTGACAGAGATGCACGCAGCCTGACACACTAAACCCTGCTCAGGGTCAGCCTAGATGACTAAACCCCACTCAGCCACCCAAAGGAGTGCTGAATTATCATAGAAATATTTGTCTTGGAAGGCACATTAAACATCATCTCTTTCTAACCATCTGCAATGGCCAGGGCCACCTTACACCAGACCAGGTTGCTCCAAGCCCCATCTAACCTGGCCTGGGCATGGGGCAGCCACAACTTCTCTGGGGAACCTGTTCCAGTGCCTCACCACCCTAATAATGAAGAATTTTTTCCTAACAGCTAATCTAAATCTATCTTCTGTCATCTTAAAGCCTTGTCTTGTCACTTACATGCCCTTTGGAAAGTTCTCTCTCCAGCTTTCTTGTAGCCCCCCCTTTAGGTACTGGAAGGCTGCTATATGGCCTCCGTGGAGCCTTCTCTTCTTCAGGCTGAACAAGCCCAACTCTCTCAGCCTGTCTCCGTAGCAGATGTTCTCCAGCTCTCTGATCATCTCTGTGGCCTCCTCTAGACTCACTCCAAGAGCTCCACACCCCTCTCGTGTTGGGGGCCCCAGAGTAGTTTTATTCTTTGTGTTTAATACACTTTTTTGTTTCTTAAAAGTTACTTACAGCTTAAATAATCAACCCCAGTTTATGCTTGGCATTACAATATTCTCACAGAAACAGGGTATATCGGAAGGGATCCTCTGGAATCCCCTATTTCCACAGACGATGTCCCCGCTGCGTCTGCTCCCTCCGCGGGGGGGCGCGGAGCCTGCACGGTGGCGGTGGTCTGTGGCGGTGGAGTGGCGCCAGGTGGCGCTATGGCACCGCCCGTCACGGTCCCGAGCTCGGGCAGGATTTGTCTGTTTCCCTCCATCTAATAAGTATCAATGCGGTTTATTAAGCACTCACATAGGCTGACATTTTTAATCCCCTGAATTATTCGGGAAGAGTAGTTTATTAGACTGTTTGTCTTCTTCCCCCCGGGCTGGGTCTCTTGTGTTTGTCACCAGAGTGATGTGGCGCATTGTTTCTGTGGAGAAATACGTCTGGGAACTGGAATGGATTTACAATGTATAGGCAGGTTTTCAGGTGAAGTCAGATTCTTCTTCTTCCAAAAGCAGAAGTCGCGTAGGTGACACAAAGGCTCATCGAAGCCTGTTTTATTATACAGTGTTTTTCATTCATCGGTCTATAGCACTTTATGTGACTTTTATCACAGCGCATCTGCAGGTATGAACTGTACAAAACAGCTACTTTATCCCTGAGCAACTGTTTCTTGCTTTTCTAGGCCAGACTCCAAAGTGGCTATAAAAGATCTGTTTCTGAATGAGGGGAAAATCCACCTGGTGAGGAAACAGTTGGGTGGGATAATTCGGCCAGCAGTGCCCATAGAAGCTGAGGCATGAAGCTCGGTGACAGCAAATTCATCAGCAGACCCAGCTGCACAAAACTCAGTGGGCTTCAGCTCTCTGCATTTCACCTGGCGTTTTGGCACCTTGAGAGGCACTTCAAGAGAAATCAAAAAGGGAAAAAAAAAAAGTTAATTGGGAATTAAAATGTATCCAATAGTTGACATATTTTGGCAGATTCTTTGTCAATTTGCTTCCTTTGCAAGTTAGTTATGTTTTTCAATAGCATAGACTCATAGAACCACAGAATGGTTTGGGTTGGAAGGACCTTAAAAATCATCTATTTGCAACCCCCATGCCATGGGCAGGGACACCTTCCACTAGACCTCTCCAACCTGGCATTAGACACTGCCAGGGATGGAGCATTTACAACTGCCTTAGGCAACCTGTTCCAGTGCCTCACCACTCTCACACTAAAGAACTTCTTTCTTATGCCAAACCTAAATCTCCCCTGTTTAAGTTTGCAGCCATTACCCCTTGTCCTATCAGTACAGTCCCTGATGAAGAGTCCCTCTTCTTCATGAAACACAACTACTTAAAGCCATCTGGCCCCAGCCACTCCTTTTAAGAGAAAGATATCTGAAATACTTCTTGGGATCACTGTAGGAAATGGCTGCTCATCAGAGGCTTGCAAGGATTTCTGTACTAGAGCAGCCATAGCATGACCATCATACTGCAACCTCTTGTTCACCCAAAAACTAGATGATTTTCAGAGGATCTCTTCCAATGTCGGCTATTCTGTGATTTCGTGAAAGAGCTTTTACTCTCCTAACCAGCTGTCCCCTTCCCATTGCTTTATTCGTCTGCTTCTGGGAAGTGTTGCTTGTTCTCAGTGCCTACTAAAGTTTCTGGGACCTGAATCATTCAGCACTGTCTTTTCCCGGACTGAGTCCAAAAAATCTACAACTAAGCAAGTCTTGGAGAGTTAGCTCCCAGAAATGGGGTTGAAAACATCAGTCTTTTCAACAGCTCTCAAACAGCCACAGCAATGACCCTTCTCACCTGGGCTGCCTGAAAATACCCACAGAGCACAGCTGGTGTGTCTATACCTAGCCCAGAGACTCACCACAGGGTCTGCACCCTGACACCTGTGTTAGTGACACTAGGTAATGGTCCATGGTGGAACACACGAAAATAGAAAAGTACTGTTTGTCCTTGGTAGCTCCTCCCTGAAAAGCCCCACTTTGGCTCCTCACTGAAAGGTCCCGCTTTGGCTCCTCCCTGGCAAAGTCTCAACCCTTGAAGACCTTTATAGATATTGCTGGCCACTTCTTCCGACATAGTCTGGCCCCCTGTGTCAGAATGAGCATGCATTTTTGTCAGTATAAAAGCCCGAGCCTCAGACGATGCGGGGAGGCAGAACCTCATACCACCCAAGTCAACCTTGCCTCCACAGGGATGCCCGCTAAGGTTGAGCCTGCCACCTTGCACTGTGATGATGTTTCTCAAAGCTGGTTTCCTGACCATCACTACATGGTCCTTGGGGCTGGTATAAACAAACATCAGAGCTATCCTTTACTGTATCTTTTGTTACCTCTATATTTTCTCTGTATTAATAAACTAGTTATGATTCTTTAATGTGTTGCATTTCTCTCAACCCAGAATACTCGAACTCTGGAGCAACACTTCACTAAGGAAAAGCAATGCAAAGCAGAAAGTTCCGAACACCAAAACTGAGTTTCAAACTGAAGTGAGCTTGTTCAGCTTTACATTCACTAAGCAGTAAATAACCAGTGTCAGGCTTGCTTACACAGAATACTCTCCTTAATGAAAGTTAAATGCACTTGCTAGCTTGCTACAGAGAGATCAGCAAAGATTTATTTTTTCTTTTAAAAGCATAGTAGAATGGCCTTGGTGTTTGTATAATAAGTAACCCATAAAATCTTAAGGGGATTTTCTTTTTTCCCCCAGAGGCTCATTTCTGTCCCCACTGGTTTAGTAGTAAAACTGTGATGAGGCTTGGGACACATGGGATTATGAAAAAAGATATTATACAATTTTAATCAGACACAGTCTGTTAAAATATTTGTAGAAAGAAAGACTGGAATCCTTTGAAGTGACTAAGTTTTTAAATGAATTAGGAAGTAATTTCTGTGTAACAACTAGACCATAAATTTGGTTTATAACTAAATACTGGGCGAAACCTTCATGTCACAAGTCACTGCTTCAAATTTATCCCCTGTCAGATTTGACCGAAGTTACTGGGAAAGATGCTCTTTTCTCCTTCTCCATGGGCACAGCAATTTCCCTCTGGGGAAAAAAAGGAAAGCTGAACGACTTGTCATTGTGTTGTTAGATGAAAAAAAAAATAAGTACCAGTTTAATTACTTTAACCACCCTAGTCACAGATTTCTTTTGCAGTTCTGGTCAAGATGTCACTCTGTCACTGTCCCCCAAAAGCCTGTCTCTGGTCTCTGGAGGACGCTGCTGGTGCCTGGTGCCACATTGATGATCCCGAAAATGTTAATGAAATATGTTTTTTACTGCACTGTTTCCAGTCATATCGTAATTTAAGACACATATGAACAGCTTTCACTATCTTATCACAAAGGAACAGATAATACTAAGTCCTACTGGCAGCATTATTGGGCAATGTATTTTTAATAATTACACACTATTTCAGGTGTAACTGTTAATGCTGAACATTAAGCCTGAATAGATCTTTTGTCTTTGTCCCTTATTACTCTTTGTTCCTCCAGCTCTATAAGCACCTCTTCTATTTCTTCAGTCAATTTAGATTAAAATCATACTATTTTTCCAGTGGCAAAAATAACCCTATCCTTTTCTGTTCTCTCCTCTGTGATTTCCCATTACATCAGTTCAAAAGAAATAATTGTTGCACACCTAAACCTTTTTTCTAAAGTAACCCTTAAGGGTTCCCAGCATTTAAGTGATGACCAGTTACATGAATAAGGTTAATATTTTACTGGGACAAAAAGAACATAAATTCCTTTTGGTCTACATAATTGTGTGATAGCAGCTATCGGGGCATTACCTGAGGCTGGGTTTTGAGCTGCTCATTTAAAGAAATGTGTCTCTCTGCTATCGGCCATACCAGAACCTTTTTTTCCACTGGGCCATCATGTTAAAGGCTTGTGACTGTCTAGTCAACAAAGTGAGTGCAGTGTGAGCAGCAGCAAGGCAGGGAGGGACACGATATCATCCCTGACTCTGTCTTTTGCAGTTCCCTACTGTAAGGAAATCACCACCTTCAGAATGACTTGACCTGAAAACTCAGCCAGCACCCTTCAAGAAATATGAAAAATTGCTAAGAAACCCACAAAACCATTGGTAGCACACATTATTCCCCCTGTGCTGAGCAACACCCAAATGCACTATGTACCTCGTGTTTCTGTCTGAAATATTGTGCCATCCTGAGACTGCAGGGTCTGGGACATCAAATATACAGTCACAGTTTTACACTGCTGAGCACTACACTGCCTCAACCATTAGTAAGGACTTTGCATAATATGTCACAATCTTTAGCCTAAATCTTTTCATGAACCTGTGATTTAGGATTCCGTATCTTAGACATGTATGAAGAGTTTCAGCAGTCACTCTCCTTCATTCTTGAAGCCAAGGAATAAAGTTGTGCTTTTGCTGCTTTGATTTGAAAGAGGTAACAGCAGTTACATCTGAAAGCAGTAACAGCCAGAAATGGTTGTTAATATTTAGCTGTACCCTGATCTTTTTTTTCATAAGTAGTATTTATTCATACAATGTCGAAGTGAGAGATGGATGAGACAATCAGGACTTGGAAACCATTGTGTATTATTGCTCAAATTAAGACTTTTCTAAATGTAGAGCTAGAGAGTTTTCAGATCAATAGAAATGGGAAGATGAAGTCTCTTTTCTGTTTTTATACAGGTTTAATGAAGGTTTAGTGATCTCAGAGAAATTTAGCTCTTGTAAAGTCTGAAAATAGCTGGCTGCATAAACCATTCAGGGAGAGTCAGGAGTGAGAGCTTCCATATTACCAGACATCAAAGAATCCACATAAGAAAGAGACTTGTCCAGATGCCATCATTCAAGGAAAATACTTTTTTCAATACACCAACTGTAAGACCCCAACTCTGGCACCAGTTCCCATTAGCACTGCACTTTCAGAAGAACCTTTACTTTCTAGCTTTACTGTACCTCATTGCTCCAGAATTTTTCCTTCCACCAAGAAGCCCTATAGGTAAATTCTGAGAAGTCCTTGTTGTGATTTACGCCCAGCCAGTAGCTCAGCACCACCCAGCTGTTCATTCAACCTCCCCTTCAACCCGCAGGAGAACCAAAAGAATGCAAACCCCAGGGCCTGAGATAAAAACAGTTTAATGACTGAAGTACAATATACTACTAACAATAACAATGATGATAAGAGAAATAACAAGGGGAGAGAATATAAAACTAAAAAGGGAAAGGAGAAAACACAAGTGATGTGCAATGCAATTTCTCACCACCAGTGGACTCATACGCATCCCAACCTGATCATCAATCCCCACTTCCAAGTAACTCCCACCCCAGTTCATATAATGGGCATGATGTGCTGTGGTATGGAATACCCCTTTGGCAACTTTGGGTCAGGTGTTCTGCCTCTGCTTCCTCCTGGCTTCTTGTGCCCCCCCCCACTGGCAAAGCATGAGACTGAAAAGTCCTTGATCAGAGTAAGTATTAGCAACAACTAAAAACATTGGTGTGTTAACAGCATTGTTGACAGACTAAAGCCAAAATACAGCACTGCACCAGCTACTAGAAAGAAAATTAACTCTATAGCAGCCAAAACCAGGATAGTTCTTCTGCTGGCCATTGTTTTGGGAAGGGTGTTATTTTAGTTTTCAGGGGAATGTAGCAACACAGTTGGCACCCTGTGGAAGTCACAGAAATCCAGATTCCAGCTCTTCAGAATGTGCTATGTAGATGAAATAACTGCAGAAGTGCCTCTCTTGCTTTTTCTATAGGGACTCAGCTTCCACTAGAAATACTGCAAGGATATTGATCTGTTTATTGACTACATCTCTGCCAGCTTTGTGCCTGAGGGCAATTCTTTCCTATCATGGTATTTACCACTCACTTGGGCACATAATTCTCAGTAACCACAGAGCAGTCTCCTTCACCCTTACTGCTGAAGGCCCTCTCCTCTCTTCCCTCCTGCTTTTATCAAGACACCTCCTAGGGTTTACAAGAAGAAGAAAAAACACTCTCTCTCCCTCATTCTCAACATGAGTCATAGGTAAGGATTAGAAAAGAGGATCATACAGAAGAGTTACCCAATGGTGCTAACCTCATCTAAATGTTTTAATGTTCTGCTTGGAAAACATTTTCAGCTGGAAGATTTATAATTTTTTATTTACAGAAGAGATTAAAAATAAACATTCAGAATTGTGATAAATATGCCAAAGGGAAAAAATTATTTGACCTACCCTATGATATTTCAATATTCAATGGCAGGAAGTAGAAAAGGTGTGCTGATGTGGAAAATTCTTAATTAACATTTGAGTAAGTATTCTCTGTCTGCCTCCTCCTCAGCTCACTATGAAAGACTTTAACATCCTCATATTCTCTGTGCTGTAAATCCTCAGCTCTACATCAGGGAGTGGCATGTATGATCAACAGTTTCTAATTATAAATTGTGATGGGCACTATTGATCTACCTTCCAACAGGATACTTACCTCTGACTTGAAATGAATATTAATTAAGCTATTAGTACGCCTTTAAAAAAAGCAAGTGGCTTCTCAGCCTCAGTAACTGAGCACAGTAATTGTCATCTGTATCCCTAAATGTCAATTTCATTATTTCACCTCCAGAGCAGTCGCCCTAAAAGGCAATAGAACATAGTTCTTAAACATCAAAATTATTTCATTTTATACTGAAAGAACTTGCAAGCACTTTCTCTGTTTGTCAAATGATGCAGCATTTATTCTATTTTAGGTGATGAAAAGGTGCACCAAACATCACTGTAAATCTGTGTTTCCCCCATTGGCTTCCCCAGCAAAACTCCATCTAGTTTCTGATCTAAGATGACAACAATAGGTGACGGACAGAAGTGAGAGATATTCCTGCAGGGGTAAAGGGCACACACCATCTCATTCTGTTGCTGTTGGTTTATTTCTCTTTTTCCTGTATAAAATAAATGAACCTTTGGCTGGTGATCAGGATTGCTACCTGTTGCTGGTTTCTGCCAAAGAGCTTTTTACTACCTCTTTTCCAGCTCTACAGCCCATGCCAACGTTTCCATAAGAGAAAATTACAGGTCACAGAAATGTAACCAAGGGCATGTGGAATATCCTGGGGCTGTCAGAGCAGTCTGGCAAAGATGGGATGGAGATATATGGGAGGCTGGACTGCAGCTGTCAGAAAGGCAGGAGACAACTGTACCGCTCCTCTCCCTTCTTAGCCAGTTGAATATTGTGTGGGAATCAGGGACAATTGCTGTTAGAAATACCTTCATCTGGGAGGGTTGAAGCGCTCTGAAAAACAAAAAAGGAAATAGCCTCAGAAAGGAAGGTAGGAAAGATACTCAAAGAATTGCAGGAGATCTTCCGCTCCTTGCTACAGTCAAATTTGGACTCTAATTCTCACATGAACTGAGGAAAAGCTAAACTGGAAGACGATTAAGCAGTGGAAACCCAGTAATCCCATGCTGTTTCTTTTTAACACCTAAGAATGAAATTGGGGTGCATAATTCAAACCTGTTTGTATGTAATTCTAAGATCACAATATTTCATCTTTAAGAAGCCCACACTTGTATTTTGCTTCCCTTTTTTTAAAGAAGGGTAAATGGTGCAATTTGTATTGGTATTCAGCTGGGACCTCAATAAATGGGTTTATTAGTATGGTTGCAACAAGATGAAAAACTCTGTTTAACTGCAGACTAAGCGCATTGTGGTTTTGCTTTCTTAAGCAAACTGCTCAGAGTGGTGGAGCAGAGGAATTCACATCTGATTTCAGGCATCTTTTTCCCAAATGATATCCCATCCCTTATCCTGCCACTGTTGGGAGTTCCTCAGAGGTAGGCATAGCCATATGAGTGAGTCTGCAGTACTTTTATTATCCTACCCGATTGCTCCATCAACTCTCTTTTCTTTGATGAGCCAAGTGAAAGATTTTTAGGTGAAAGATGCCTGGGGAAGGAAATGCTGCTGGGCCTCCAGGAAACCCAGGCTCAAGCCTTCGGTAGCTGTTAGAACTGAACTCAGAGGGATCCCCAGTCCCCTACTTTACCTGTTTCCTCAGGAAGCTGGGAATAAGTTTTGTAGTTTGGAGGCCTGATACAGAGTGGAAAACCTCTGCTCTGTTCACTGTGTTGGAGAAGGATCCTCCAGTTCAAAGAGTCGGGATATACTGACTGACACCTACAGCAGCCAACAGGAAGAACCAGAGCATCCAGAAAGTTTCTCTTCTCCTAAGCCCAGCACACTCTCCTGACCAGCATGCCCCACCACAGGATGAGAAGCAGAAAACTCCTGCATACAATGCTCATGAAAGAGGCAAGTTCTGTGCTCCAAACCCTATGTGAAAGATTGCCACCTCACTGGAATCAGGAAACCTTCCTCACCAGGCAGCAAAGATGGTGCTGGTATGGGTTCAGCTGGCACGGTGCCCCTTTGCTGCTAGCCCATGCCACCCACAGCCCCTGGGTCCCTCCTGAACTGCATCTATGCATGCGGAACTGCTGGGTGCCCTACTACCTCTCCCCTACTCAGGTACCAGATGGGAAAAAATAGATAAAAGTATCAAATAGAGAGCTTTCAAAAATAATAGGTATTAACTTGATTGTGACTCCTGCCTAACCAGTACCAAATGGGGAGATGGATCACCTTGAAAGAACAGTTGCTTAAGGTCAGTTGTTCTGTTTGAAATAGAAGGTTTCTCTTTTTAGAGGAAGCTCTAAAATACCACTTGCTCTAAATTACCCAAAGTGCAATAAAAGAGTAAAAAATTTGGTGAGTGCCATTTCCTTTGCAGTGCCCAGAATAATGTGCTCATTCAAGGAGAAAAATAGACAAAGCTCATCTGCATTGCTGATTTGGAGGGGCAGCTTGTTCACCTCTCCCGGCCTGAAGAGATCCTCCGGGCAGCACTGCCTGCACAGAGGCTGCCTTATCCTGCTGCCAAAAGGCAGGAAGCTCTGGATTACTCTGCAAGTGCTTGAGTATACCCAGGCAGTTTTGCTGATCTAAAATGTTCAGAGCCTATGAGTCACCAGGTTATGCTGTAAAATCACACACAGCGAGTGTGAGCAGAGGAAAACTAAAAATCCACATGTTCAAAGCTCAGGGGGAGACATTCACAACACAGGTTAACTTTAGGGATATCATTAAGGACCAGGTAATGCAGGTGTTGTGTTCAGTTATGATACACTCCTTTCAAAACCTCAACTATCACCTCTTATAGCATCAAACTCCATTTAAGTGTTGAGAAAATAGTTAATTTTTAATATTTGGACTGAAAAATACTGAAAGGAGGGCGGTTAAAAATTACATGAGACACTTATGATGATCAAGTTGTCAGATACAGAAAGCACTTGGGGAGCCAGCGGCTATCTTGCACCCTTGTTTGTAGCACTGTTTTAATCCTAGGACATGGCTTGGAAAATGCCAAGGCTGTGAGAGCAACCGAGGCTCGAGCAGAGAGCTTCAGGAATACCCAATGAAGCTAAAGAGCAGGAGCTTGGACAGAGCTGATCTAATCAAGCATGTCAACCAAAAACTAGGGGCTACTGTTCCTCACTTCATGGAAACGTCCATCCTGCAATCCTGGCTCCTTCTGGGGCGAATCAGGCTGCAGTGTGCTCTGCCAACAGGCAGCAGCAGCTGCTTTTCACCATCCGTCTAATTGGTGCACTAATTATCCCATTTTAAACAGCTCTAAAATAAACCAGACTGCAGTCATGTTAAAAAAAAAAAATAAAAGAAGATATAATATGGCTGTGTCTGAAACATGACTACAATCCAATTTCTTTAAAGGTTGCCTGATACAGTTATCACAAAAACCAGCTCTGCAGCAGCAGAGATTGATTTCACTTCCCCTCTTTTGCCAGGGAATAACCTTAGCAAAACTTTCAAATTGATGGTAATTCACTAGTTTCAAATGGCAAATGGAATAAATCTTTAATAAAGAGGTTTTCCCCAAGAAAGGACTGCCAATTTAAAGAGTTTAGAGCTCCAAATCGTCAGCCTGTGTGCCCTCTGTAATTTAATACTGGAGAATCTTGGCTAACTTCATTAAGAGGATGACAGTGAAATTGAGATAAATCATCGCACGGTGGAGGAGGGAAAAATACAGAGAAAATTCTAAGCAGCAGAACAAATAGGTTATATTATCACACAGATACCTTACTTATAAAATCATAGAATAGTTAAGGCTGGAAAGGACCTTAAGATCTTCAAGTTCCAACTCCCCTGCCATGGGTAGGGACGCCTCACACTAAACCATACCACCCAAGGCCTCTTCCAACCTAGGCTTGAACACTGCCAGGGAGGGAGCATTCACAACAACCCTGGGCAACCCATTCCAGTGCCTCACCACCCTAACAGGAAAGAATTTCCTCCTTATATCCAATCTAAACTTCCCCTGTTTAAGTTTTAACCCATTACCCCTTGTCCTGTCATAGAATCATAGAATAGTTAGGGTTGGAAAGGACCTTAAGATCATCAAGTTCCAAACTCCTGCCATGGGCAGGGACACCTCGCTCACTACAGTCCCTAATGAAGAGTCCCTCACCAGCATCCCTATAAGCCCCCTTCAGATACTGGAAGGCTGCTATGAGGTCTCCATGCAGCCTTCTCTTCTCCAGGCTGAACAGCCCCAACTTCCTCAGCCAGTCTTCATATGGGAGGTGCTCCAGTCACCTGATCATTCTCGTGGCCCTCCTCTGGACTTGTTCCAACAGTTCCATGTCCTTTTTATGTTGAGGACACCAGAACTGCACACAATACTCCAAGCGAGGTCTCACAGGAGCAGAGTAAAGGGGCAGGATCACCTCCTTCGACCTGCTGGTCACACTCCTTTTGATGCAGCCCAGGATACAGTTGGCTTTCTGGGCTGCAAGCGCACACTGAAGCTGGCTCATGTTCATTTGCTCATCGACCAACACCCCTAAGTCCTTCTCCGCAGGGCTGCTCTGAATCTCTTCTCTGCCCAGCCTGTAGCTGTGCCTGGGATTGCTCCAACCCAGGTGTAGGACCTTGCACTTGGCATGGTTAAACTTCATGTGGTTGGCATCAGCCCACCTCACAAGTGTGTCAAGGTCCCTCTGGATGGCATTCCTTCCCTCCAGCGTATCAACCGAACCACACAGCTTGGTGTCATAAGCAAACTTGCTGAGGGCACACTCAATCCCACTGTCCATGTCAGCGACGAAGATGTTAAACAAGACCGGTCCCAACACCGATCCCTGAGGGACACCACTCGTAACTGGTCTCCAGCTGGACATTGAGCCATTGACCAAAACTCTTAGTGTGTGGCCCTCCAGCCTGAAACAAAATCCACACTTCAGCATACAATATTGTAGTGTAAGACTGAATAAAATGAAAGAGCCTTGGCTGGAACAGGAAATCTGTTTTTAATAGTTTTATCCTATTTGCATTGAGTTAGAATGTATTTCCTTAGTGCAGGGCACAGGAAAATATTCTTATAATTGATTGATTTAAAAAGATTCTGCTCTACATCAGCAAAGGGGAACAATATAGACCTGTGGCAGCAGACAATCTGACTTTGAAATAAGAGCACCAAACATTAACTATTGCAATAACTGACCTGTCATACCATCTGATTAAAAAAAACTTAAACAGTGACTTATAATCTATCCATTTTCAGTTCAAGTTGCTATAGGTCTCTAAGCATCCTTGTATATAGTAACTCTCAATGGATTTCTTCTTCATGCATATCTACCTCTTAAATCCACTAAATCTTTTCTCCTGCAGCTCAAGGAAACTTATATGCAGCAGGAGCTGAGCTCACTCTGAAGCCTCTCACCGAGTGAGGTTATCCCAGAGTCTCTTTAACAGTCTTCTGCCTGTTGTAGTGTATCCTTTATTCAAGGGAAGTCCCTTATTTCTTTAATTCCTTATTTTACTCACATCTTATATGAATGAGGAGAGACTGAATCCAACTTCACAGGGTCACAGAGTGGATGAGGTTGGAGAGGGCCTCTGGAGGTCATCTGCTCCAACTCCCCTGCTCGAGCAGGGTCACCCAAAGCCAGTTTCCCAGCATCATGTCCAGGTGGCTTTGAAATATCTCTAAGGATAGACTACAAAACCTCCCTAGGCAACCTATGCCAGTGCTTAGTCACCCTGACAGTATAATGTATACAACAACACTAAACAATCACAGAACTGTAGAAAAAAAAGAAGAAGCCTAAAAGGTCGCTGGGAAGGTTTCTAACCCATTCAAGATCTTAGGACAGGAGCAGTTATATCTAGTAATTTTTGACAGATATTCCTTTCACCTGTTCTCCAGGCATTGTTTTTCCCCTTCCTCTTGCAAAAGTTTTTTATTGTATTTGAGGTAATTGTTGATTAAATTTTATATTCAGTATAGAAAGCAAGCCCGACAATCAAAACCTCTGAGAAAACTTGTGGTAAAGTTGAAAATTCCCAGTTTGCATTGACTGATTTAAAAATTTTAAAAATTATAAAAACTATATCAAACAAAAATTATTAACAAAAGTCCATAAGAAATTTCCTGATGTATTGTATTTCCCAGGCACTGTTTTAGCAGTTACAAACCTGGTAAAAAATATGTAAAGAAGGAAATATCTCAAAAGTTGGCTTTGAAAACAGCAAGTCTTTGCCACACACTGAGTTCAGTATATTTTATGACAAATACCCAGTGAAGAAGTAAAGATCCTCTGGGAAAGTCCAGCTGCTTCTAGGGGAACACCACCACCAGAGCTCCTGAAGCTCCTGTGCAGAGCTACCAGTCATACCAAGATGCATGAGCAAGCACAGTGCTTTTCTGCGGCTCTGCGATTGAATGGCAAGGGAAAGATGCTGCTTCTGAGGTTAAAGCAACGTTTAAAAGGAGAACTAAATGCAAACTTTTGCAACAAAAAAATATCAAAACCCCCAAACTTTCACAAAAATGAAAGTCTATGACATATTGACATTTTTGGGGGCTGCTTGACAGCAACCATTAATGAAACAGCCTTGTTCTTTAGCACACACACACACAACCAGAGCTATACATCCTGGTAATAGAAAATTTCTTGTATGACAGGCATCTCTCTGTAGAAAGGAATCAAAGACTCTTTAGGAAAGATGTGTTTTTTCTCTGGTGCCACAATTCTTGGAAGTAGCAAATTCTCCTCAAATTTATTCCAGTATTCCTGAGGTACTGCTCATTAGAAGAATAAGAGAATTCTCCATCATCTAAATATTTATAGACTGCAATGAAGGGCAATTGGGAATATTTAAAAATTTAGACATTTAGTACAGTGATACAGCTTTGGCAAATGCCATATTGGTGGCTAATAATGCAGGAAAGCATTGTCATGGGAAAATATCCTGCCATCATTTGAATTTTCAATCAATGTTCAAGTGTTCCAGAGTGCAAGAGGTATTTGTCTTGAATGTTCAGAAATGCTGAAGCATATCTTAACCAAGCGGTTAATTTTGTGTTTGCAGTCGAAAGGATCTTAACACATTTTCTATGTTGTGGGGATTTCTATCTGTGCATCAGGTGAAGACCGTATAGCTGCAACTTGTATTTTATACATTAAAAAGACTGAGAGAAGGTTCCGGTGAATAAATGTGTAATGCTAGCATGTCTTTTAAAATATGAGGAGCTTCTTAGGATATGATTTGAATGTTAAGAGCAATCAGATCTTGTATTTTCTTCAGCTTCTAAATGTAATGCGTTGTTTGAAGAGTAATTTACAACAAAGGACGAATGTCAAGTTCCTTGGTCATAAAGGCATCTTTTAGCTAAAAAACATAATGGCAAAAGAGGAAAAAAAGAAGGAAATTTAATTTGTTTGTGTATCTTAGTGTTAAAGTACCTGTATTCAGAGTTTGATTCCAGCTGCTATTTCTGACTATTTTTTTAATGTGTTTGTGTGTATATAAAGTTTTAAGCATTATTGAAGGTGTAAAACTTGACAGAAATTGAGTATACCATGTTTATGTGAAGAATACTGTATGAAGTGAATAAATTCCCTTGTTTAAGGATCTCTTTGCTCTCTCCTTTTTATAAAACATAGGAATAGTTTTATCTTCAGTCCTTTGCCAAATGCACTTATAGAGCATTTGCTTTCATTAATTAGCCTAGTTCACATAAATCTGTCAAATATTGCTGTTTAGATCTCAAATAAAGAGTGCTACTGTAACCTGTGCAAAGAATTTAAAACCTTAACCCCAAAAAACCTCCAAAAGCCCAGCTGTACTGAAATGTTTAGAAGTTATGAATGCTCCATCCCTGGCAGTGTTCAAGGCCAGGTTGGACAGGGTCATGGGTGACATGATTTAGTGTGTAGTGTCCCTGTCCACTGCAGGGGTTTGGAGCTAGATATCTTAAGGTCCTTTCCAAACATAACTATTCTATGATTCCAAGTAGGAACTATTATAAATGATAACAGAAACCCTAGAGTAATTGAGTTATACATATGAAACTAGAAGAGTGTATAGTTCAGACATGCTCAGGGGAGAGTTTTTTCCCTAAAAGCATCCCTCAAAATCAAGCCTTCCCGACTATTTTTCCCATGAAGCTCCATGTCCTTGCAGGAAGGGGTGTCACATCCTGAGACCTTTCTGTCAGGTTTTGCTGCGACAGATTCAAAAGCTGTCAGGAGGCACAAACACAGACAACTAATGTGAGCATGTAAACCTTGCTTTCTGAGAAAGGCAGACAGAGGAATCTCCACTGCTGACCTCAGATGTTCGCGTAACTGGGTAACTCAGGTTCAGCTGAGCTCATAGTGCATTGTCACATATAGTTTATTGCTGAGATATGGACCGTGATTTGTAAGCAGCAGCAGCAACAGCAATTTTGACGCTAATGTTAGAAGTGAAATTGGGTGAAATCCAGGCTTTTTTCAAGGTGGTGATAATCTTGACAGGAACATTTTGGAGCTCAGACTCATTAACTTCAATGAACAACAGGCTTCAGAAAAAAAGGACAAACATAACAAAGGGTTTCTCAACTCCTAGGAAAATAATTCTACACTGTGCTTGAAGTATTGATTTATTTAGATAACACTTCCAAAATAACGGGAATTTTAAAAATAGAAATACTTCAGATTTCAATATGGGAATGAGCCAGAGACAGTGCTCCCCCAGGTGCTTTCTTACAGAAACATAATGTGCTCTTAACACAATTAAAACATAAACACGTACAATTTTTAAACCTCATCTGGGGCCTGTGGCTTTTTTCCTTAATTGGCTGTGATGGATATAGAATGATGCATAATGGCTAACTTGGCAGACTGCCTTTTTGCAGAGGGACAGGTAGAGCTAGTCTGTGAAGAGCTGACTTATAGGAATCCCTTCACCCACTTGCTAGAAAATAATGATTCCTTATCGTTGATTAATCTCTAGGACCATTTGAGAATATATGTAAAGCTGGAAGTTGCTCACAAGAGATTTTAGGGTCACTATGGCTGATAGGGAGTAAATCATGAGAAGATCATTTCTAAGTACACAGGAAATGTGCCTGTTGAAAACAAAGCCTAGTGAATACTTAATAACTACTCCTACTCTAACATGTTCCATAAAACACCCTTGGAAATCTTTGTTTTCTGAAGTTACTAATGGTTTCTGATTCAATCAATGTACCAAATGTGAATACAAAGATGCCACCATTCCCTCATACCATTGTTTCTTTCAGCTGCAGCCAGAACAAGGTGGGGTTTTTGTTTCCAGGTAAGTTAATGGGCTTCCATTAACAGCAAATGAAAGACTTTTTAAAAGGCAAAGCCTGGTATCAACCTGTCTCTCTCTCCTACATAGACTAAACAGCAAATCAGAAACAACCAGGAGTAGTGTTCAAGGCTTTTGGTATGGAGCTGTACCAGACTATGAAAATAGTGCTGAGAGTCTGACATTTATGTTTAGTTGTGAGCTTCATGACACATAATATCACAGGCTTTCTGCTATTATTCACAGGCACTAGGTTTCATCTATCAAAGAGTGTTCACCTCAAAATTACTGTCATTTTGGGTTTCTTTTGTTGTTGGTTTTTGGGTTTTTTTTAACGCATAAAGCACAAATAAGGCAAGAAAGAAAGACTGAGCAGTGAGGGTCTGTTTTTGGCTGGGCAAGTTTCTGTTTGTCCTGGGTTCAGCAGTAGTAGCAATTTTTTTCCTTGGTAGCTGGTGCAGTGCTGTGTTTTGACTTTCGGGCTGGGGACAGAGCTGATAAAAATGATGTTTTGGTTTGGCCAAGGACTTTGTGAGCCTCATGCTCTGCCAGGGAGGAGGGGAAGCCGGGAGGAAGCAGAGACAGGACACCTGACCCAAGCTGACCAAAGAGGCATCCCATACCACAGCCCGTCATGCCCAGGATGTAAGAGAGAGTTACCCGGAAGGGCTAGGAGACTGTGGGGTTGGAGGAGGTATCAGTCAGTGCTTGGTCTGGCTGCGGGGGGAGTTATTGGTTGGCTGGTGCTGAGGGGTTGTATTCTCTTCCCTTGTTATTTCCTTTACCATTATTATCGTTGGTGGTAGCAGCAGTGATTTGTGTTATACCTTAGTTACTAAACTGTTCTTATCTCAACCCGTGGGATTTGCATTCTTTTTGATTTTCCTCTCCGTCCCTCTGGGAGTAGGGGGAGGGGAAGAAGGTGGGGAGTGAGTGAAGGAGCTGTCTGGCTGGGTTTGAACCACGACACTGTTGATATGTAATTTATTTCCCCCCAGGAACGGCTGCTTTATTTCACTCCAAAGAATGTTTCCTACAAAAACATACCATAAGTTATTTTATGTTATAAGGGATAAAAATCTATATGAAAAATCTGTAGGAAAGTTGCTTTCTCAGATCAGCTCTGTAACTCGAGCATCATCTCACAGTTGGGACTGATGTTTTCAAGGGTCTTCAGTACCCAGTTCTGACCTTTCTACATTGGTGTTTGTCCTAGGTTCAGCAGTAGCAGTCATTTTTCTCCTTCTTAGTAGCTGGTGCAGCACTGTGGTTTTGACTTTCAGCCTGAGAACAGAGCTGATAACACCGATGTTTTTAGTTGTTGCTAAGTCATGTTTACTCTGACCAAGGACTTTGAGCTTCATGCTCTGCCAGGGAGGAGGGGAAGCCAGTAGGAAGCAGAGGGAGGACACCTGACCCAAACTAACCAAAGAGATATTCCATACCACAGCACGTCATGACCGGGATGTAGAACTGGGGGCAGTTACCTGGAAGGGCTAGATCACTGCTTGGTCGGGCTGGGTATCGGTCAGTGGGTGGTGAGCAGTTGTATTCTCTTCCCTTGTTATTTCCCTTATCATTATAACTATTGGTGTCAGCAGCAGTGGTTTGTGTTATACCTTAGTTACTGGACTGTTCTTATCTCAACCTGTGGGAGTTTCATTCTTTCGATTCCCCTCCCCATTCCTCTGGGAGTGGGGTAAGGAAGGGAGGGGGGAGTAAGTGAGGGCTGCATGGCTGAATTGACAGGCTGGGCTTAAACCACAACAGTGTTCCACTGGGTCCTCCTATACTTCCAACAGGCAGGTCACGTAACAGAAGAAGCTAGGGTCCCCAGACCCCATCACTTCAGCTGTTACTCCAGTACTGCATGCCAGAAAGACTGGGGAGGGAGCAGGAGTTTCAGCTATGCTCTTTAACTGCCAGGACAAAATCATGGCTTGATCATGTCCCTTTATACTCCCTGTTGTTCTTCTTGCACCTGTGCTATTGGAGTTTCAGTCCAAGGTGAAAGCAAAATGACAGCAGAGACACAGTGCAGTCTGATAACCGAAGTGACAGCTGCTAAACAAAGAGGAGTTGTCTGTCTCCCATAGGTATCTGAAAACATACACTGAATCCTTAGGCTGATGCACTGTTCCTCTAGAGAGGCATACTGAAAGAAAATTTGGTTTCTCTGCCCTTCTGCAGAGCGTTTGGCACCTCGCTGAGTGACGGTACATTTGCTGTCACCACCAATGTGAAAATTCCTGTGTGGAAGCGTTTTTTGCTTTCGTAGGTATGTGTGCTTGGGTGCTACGAACAGATCACAAAATGATAAGGAACACAGCAATTACCAGCAGAGCTCATTTGCTATCTGCTATCAAGCCTCAACAGAGGAGGGAACATAGTCATCTGTGTGCCCTAATGAAATATGACAGACGTTTAGAGACCAGAGGCTGACATTTCCTGACAGCATCACCATCTGCACAGTGAAAGCTGCTAGTATCTGGACATTGTAATCTGTGAAGGGCTGTTTGTTATTGTACCTCCAAATTGCAGGTCACACAGATCCTGGAGGTATATGTCATCAGCTTTGTATGCAGTCACTTCACAACAGCTAGGCTCCTAATTCTCAGTCTCTCACTGTGCTCCCTAGTAAGATGGTTAATGTTCCAAGCCAGTAGCCTAAAATGTAGATATTTAAAAAGAAAAAAAAACAAACAAAAAACAATCAAAACAAAACAAAAAAAAAAAATCCTTCTAGCCTGTCAGCTAGATGGAGTTGTATAATCTGATTTCTAAGAGTAAGGTATTTTTCAAGGAAGCAGGGATTTAGCATATAGGATATACAGCAGTTTTAGCAGCTTCTGAATCATAATGTGGTGGTAGTTTCTACAATCCTACTTCTACACACAATGCAGGTACAGGGAAAACTGTTTAAAGAACAGAAGATGAAATAATGACAGGGATTTTTGCCTAAATCAAGGAAAACCATGTTGCCTCAGATATGTTGGAACACAAAGGTTAAAATGGGCTACAGGAATGATCCAGTATTTTTTTTACCAAGCATTTTTTTCAGAACAAGGAAAAAGGTGACCTTGAGAGGCAACAGTACAGGTTAATTGGAGTAAAAAAAAGCAGGCACACCCCCATCCAACCAACAAAGGGTGCAGGTTAACTTTAGCTTGTAGGTTTCGGTGTTCCCCTGCATTATAAGGCAAAGGAGAAAAGGCTGAAGGCACAAGTCAAGTTATAGAAGCATATGTACCAATGTGGAATGAAAAAAACTGTTTGTTTTTTTTTCTGAGGTCAGGTACCCTAAATAGTGGTCTTGAATTCCATATCTGTTTGGTAGAAATCTGGTGATTGCTTCCCTGCCTGGCAGTGAACACAGAGCACTCAAGGGCTCTTAACAAAACCAAACAAAGCACCAACACAGCCCCACAGAAGGAGGGAATTGATTCCACCTGGCAGAGGAATATTCCTGGTCAGGTAGAAGCCCAGTGCCTTCTGCAAAGTTTCATTTGCCAGAGCCTGGCTTGTGACATCCTTCTTTCTCATCCATCCAGCTCCTCTGAGCTCAGCAATGAGCAATTGCCACTTGACTCAGGCACTGAACCCTGAAGCCAGCTTTAACAAACAGAAGGAACAGTTTGTGTACCTCTCAAATACAGGACGCCTCCTGATGCCTCCTTGGTGGCATTCCAGTGTCTCAAATGCTGAGGAAATTTGTAGTCTCATGTTCTTTCACCCACTTACCAGAGGGAAGCATGGCATGGGGCTGATTTCTTTAAATTTGAGGGTGATGGAAGGACACAGAGGGTCCTTGCACCTCCGGTATCTCAGACATCTCTGTTCTCTGCACCTCTCAATTTGACTACTGTCTGGAAGTGAATGTCTGAAAATAAAAAAACACGAGGTTGAAAGAAAAGCCACAAAAGTAGCTCAGCACTGAGGGTCATTTTCCCACACAGTGCAGCTTCTCTTGCTCCCTGCAGGTTTCAGTGATCTAAACAGAAGAGGACAAGATGACCCCCTGTTCCTGCCTATGTATTTAGAAGTCTAGGGCTCAGTAAAACAAAGTGGGTGTATAGAAGTATCTGTAATTCTGGGAAATATGATCAGAGGAATTTCATGATCCAACGACATGTTTTACTTAAGGTTGCTGAACTGCATGCTAATGAACTTCTTCAGCTGGTGAAGTACCACCGCAGATATTCAGATCTGAAAGTCTGCTTTGCTACTACAGCAAGTAAAAACTCAAAACAGGTATGTAGTCTATGGGAAATCTGAAGTCAGCAGGACCTAGTGAACTGTCACAAGCCAGGTCAAACTGTGTCCCAGGAGCAGTTTTTACATTGGAAGCAAATATCACTGCTTTATGAGTAATCCCTCAGCAAGGGAAGGCAAGGAAGCACTAACACAGTTGTCCCCCTTGGAAATACTGAGCTGTGGGAAAGGGTTAATATCCCACCACGGAAGCAAAGAAGATTTATTATATTCACTCTCCCTGTTCTGGAAGCAGATGGCTTTCATAGCTCATATTGTGCCTAAGGATCTTCAGAATGAGCTGCCTCATATGAAAGAAATGAAGGGAAAAAGCAATAGTAGGAGGTATGTTTACTAAGCAAATATATGGCAAGTGCATCTACTATAGCAACTGGAGACAGGGGCTTCTGGGATGCATGCTCACATGGAATAGCAGATACTCATTTCTCAGGGCAGGAGCAAGTGGGTCACCCTGCCAAAGGACACAATTTAAAGTCATGCATGCAGCATTTAAGTCTTCAGAACAATACAGTACCACTCATTTTCCCTCAGGAGTTCCTTGCTCTAGTATTTTAGAATCAGTGTAGCTGGATTCAGTTTCCAGCTTGCATAAGAGTTAATTTTCTTTCTGCACAAGTTCTACACCCAGATACTGTCACATGTGAATGATTCGTGATGACCTGCACTGTGTGGCCTCCTGCTATAGGCAACTGAGGGAAAAAAACACAACACAGAACACCACCACAACAAAATCCCACGCTTCTTTCTCTTTAGGGCATTATTTATTGTTGCTACTCACCTTTAATGAAAGAAAAGACAAAAGCCACACCACAGTGTGTAATTCCACAGGGGTTCTAATCAAACCCAAACTAAACATGAACTATTATTGGTTTAGTGTTAAAACCAGCAAGCTCATATAACAAAATCCAAGTAGCAAGTCACTGGAGGAAAAGTTACTAAAAAAGAAAAGCTGCTTATGTTAATTAAACAAAGAAAATCTGCCTGGCAGACAAGAACAGCTTAGAAGCAAATGCATTTAAAATATGTATCTATTTCTTGGTGTTCCCCAGATCACTCAAACACAGCCAGTATGTGTGCTCATCCATTCAGTCTTAAAGGTTAAAGAAATTGTTGCTCATGTTGACTAAATCTGGGGCAGATACATTGGTCTCTAAAATCAAAAGCCCATGTTTGTCCACCAGGTTTTGTGAATGAAGCTCTGCAAGTAGAGGAAAGAGACTTCATTTGTGCTCCCTTTGAAAGGCAAGGTACAGCACAAATTAAAAATGTATTAGGCCTCAGAGAACCCCTTTGTTCTGGAAACCCCAAAATAGGGAAAAAGATTCTGCCAGAGCTTATCATGAGGCACCAAAAGACGACAAGGAAACCCATCCATTAGAAAGCAGGCTCCATCAGCACTGCTGCTCACTCTTTACTGAGTATCAAGTCAGGAAGACATTACCAACAGCTTGGGTTTTCCCCCTCACTCCCAAAAACTGTTTTAACATCTGATCCCTGTGTTGCAGTAACCCATTGAGAGAAATTAGGCGATGCCAATACTCATGTTTTCCTTAATTTCATTTCTTCTGAGACCTGAGTGGATAAGCAAGCGTGAGCCCTACATCCTTTCAAGAATATATGCTACCTCCTCTTATCTTTTCCCCTAATTTAGATTAAACTCCTTTAGAAAAGCTTTCAGTAATGACGTATTACCCCATGTATTTGACATTAGTACACATTTAAAGAACAACTGCAACATATTTCATGGTAGTCATTAAGAAAGTTGCACAGCTATTTTTATACAGTTACCATTGTAGACATACTACAAACTGAGAGACTCAACAAGTCACCAAAAAAAGAAAAGATAACATCAAAACCAACATGAGTAGGGACTATAAGATTCTTAGGTGCATTGTTTGCTATTGAATAAATATTCAAGGATTTCCAACTCTTAACTCTCTTAACTTTAATATTACCATTTCTATGCTTTTATTTTTATGACATAAAATTCAGATAGTTG